>NC_080588.1:24127500-25503333 GCF_029962835.1 Magnolia sinica
GTAGACGATGAGTTAAAGAACGAACTGAGTTTGTTACGAGTCTACCGGTGAAAGGTGTGGACTATAAATATTTAGGTTATGGTTTTCAAGGCTTTCAATGTCAGTTAATGATTTACGACTGACTCGAATGCTATCGCATGCTTAGATACGATGTTTCCCGCGCTTTACACATATATATGAACTATGTTGAATATACTGTAATTCATGTGTTTGTTGATATGATTGAATGAGTATGAAATTTGGATTTGTGCTTGCCATGATTATTTGTCATGAATATATGGTTGTTATACGTGTGACAACTCCTTGGTGAAAGGATTTGCCCTAACACCTGTTATAACCAACATACGTCGACGTATGTTGAGGTGTGTAGTCTAAGTGCTTGTAAAGATGTCTGAATGAACATAGAATTTAGATTTGGGCTTACCATGATTATTAACTATGAATATATGCTTGTTGTGTATGTGGCAACTCCTTATAAAAAGGGCTTGCCAGGATATATGTTATGACTAGTCAAATACATGTATGTTGAAGTGTGTAGCCTACGTGTTCGATAAAATGCCTGAATGAGGAAATGCTTGTTTAAATGTATGTAATAAGGGTGTTGAGATGGGATTCTCAATTCCCTTATCTATAGTTATAGTTTCTTCTATATAACCTATCTTATTACTATGTGCTGTATAGATGAAATGTCTATGTATGATAATATGCGTAGTATGTGTTTGTTTAATTACTCAAGTAAGATTTATATCTAATTTCAGTTGTCACATGCTGTTTTGGATTACTATATGTGAATGCTATTATTTGAAATGTGATTGGGGCTACGATGTAGTCCACGCAATTGGTTATTGTCTGTGAACGGTGGTTGAACTGCTTAACTATGATAGACACTCCCGATGAATCTGAGTCGTACGCTGCTTATTGGCAGTGGTTAGGCCACGTGGAGTACTTACGCACTCCATGTCAATCGGCTCGACGTATGCTCATATCAGTCGAGCTTGTCAAGCAACCCAGTTGACCCGATGTATGTTCACCATGTATGGACACTACTGTTTGAATCTAAGGTACCGACTTACTAGTGCAAAACTCCGTTTAACCTTGGTACCTTGATCCGCTAAGACTCATGAGCTGGGCATAGTAGTATGGGACACCATGGTCGTGCTGTCGGCCTAAGCTGGAGCGACGAACCTCCCCATAGTGTCCAGTGAGCAACCCAGACTCGTGAGCCAAATACGGTGGTATGGGATACTGTATTCGAGCTGTCGGCCTATGACTAGGTGACAAGCCATTCGTAGTGACCTCGAGCATACTCTGAGACTGCGCTGAGGTGACAAGCCTTTCCATAGTAATTAGAGTATAAGCTAGGCCTGCATTGTGGTGACGAACCCTTTGTACCAACCTGGAACCGCAACATCGTGTGAGACTAGCTAGGACTGACGATCCTAAATGGATCATTGTTTGGAAAATGATACAAGGGAGGTACCTTAGCTTCCCAACCTACTGTATGAATAAATCTAATTAAGAACTTGGCTAACACGACTATGCATCGCATTGCACGGTGCTTTGGCGAGGGAGTGCACAGAGGAAGGGGTGTATGCCGCGATTATAAGATGTTGTCGCAAGAGGGAGTGCAGGCGAGGGATGCATCATTACTACATACCATCTTTACATTAATCAGAGTACTTAGGAGTGTTTGTTTCATTGTTTTATCATTACTACTTGACTGAATTGATAACATGTTAACCTTTGCTTTATAGCTCCACTGAGTTGATCACTCACTCCCATGTTTTGGGACGATGTTTTAAACACCAACCAGACTCTGTCTTAGATGCAGATTCTGGCACGACATATGAGGTCGAGCCAGACTTCTACGATGATGAGGAGTTCTCATACATACAGTTATCAGCCGGGTTTACGTAGACCTCTTTGATCGACGGGATTACAGGGATATATGATTAGTTGGACAATCACATTTTGTCATTTGGTACTCTTTTGAATCAGATATGTATTTATTCAGCTCAGTAATGCCATCATACTCGGGAGGTTGGAAAACGCATCTATGTACTTTATATATCTATTACAGTCTTCCGCTTGCAAAGTTTAACTGTCTCTGGAGTATGATATGCTGTTTTGGTATAATCCCATTAATGTTTAAGGCACTAATACAGACAACATTTAATCATCATTATCTATGTTGCATAAGTGATGCGTTGGAACTCGGGAGTTGAGTCTATGCTCGACCCCCAAATTTCAGGGCATTACACAGGTGGACCACACTGTAGAAAATAGTGGAGAGTTGAACGCCTACCATTGGAACCCTTTAGGGATTCCTGAAGTTCTGGATCAATATGATATTTGTTATTCCCCTTGATCCTGGTCTTTGTGACTGTATGATCAGATTAGATGGAAAATAAATGTTATGGTGGGCCTGTGAACTGTTTAAATGGTGAAATCATTATCTCCACTACTATTTGTGGTGCGGTCCAGATGATATTTCGATGGGCCCATTTGATGTATATGAGGCCCCTTGTTCCGACCCATCTTGATGTATATTGGCTCGTTGGTACGACCCATATGATGTAGCCCACATAATGTATATTGGCCTATTGGTACGACCCATATAGTGTGGCCCATTTGATGTATATGAGGCCCATATAGTGTGGCCCACTTATTGTATTTGAGGCCCATGGGTCATGGCCCATTGAGATGTATTTCGGCTCATATGTTGTGGCCTATTGTGATGTATTTTCGGCCCATTTGGTAAGGCCCATTGTGATGTATTTTTGGCCCATTTAATGAGGCTCATTATGATGTGCATTAGGCCCATGAGTTGTGGCCTGTGTGATGTATCTGAGGCTCATATGCAGGGCCCACCTATTATGTATATGAGGCCCATGGGTGAGGCCCATTGTGATGTATTCAAGGCTCATGTGATGCGGCCCACTTGAAGTAATGTGGCCCGTGTGATGCGGCCCATTGTGATGTGTATTTGGCCCATGTGATGAGGCCTGTCGTGATGTATATGTAGTCCTTATATGAGGCCCAAGTGATGTATATTAGGCCCTTTTGTGAGGCCATGGGCCCACTATATGTTAGGGTCTACGTGGACCACTCCTTAGGAGCAATGATGGTTAAATGTCCACATTAATGAGCAATGATGGTTAAATATGTACATTGTGACCTTCCCTTAGGCCCATTGTTAGGTCGATTTTTGATTCCGATTGTTGAGGCCAATTCCAATTATCGAGACCGATTCCGATTGTCGAGGCCGATTATCGTTACCAATTACGAGTATATCATCCAATACCGATTATGAGTATGTGACAGCATAACATCATGATACATGCCCATACGCATCATCTGCATGTTTGTTATAAGATGTGGTTAATCATTGCATATGTCATTGGGCAGGTTGTTATGAGACTCCCTGATAGCCAGAGATTGTCTCACATGAACGTATGGTATGCACAGGATTGATGCGTGACTGGATTGTATGATTCATGCATCTTACATTGTATATTGTGATTACTGTACACCCTAGCGACATCAGGACCGTAGCCTCCACAGTCATGTCATGGATGGCCAAATGGGACACCAAAAATTTGTTACTAGCACCATGCCGCCATAGATGACCCTAGGTGAAAATCCCTAAACCCTCTTGTACTAGAGGACACTCCAATGTCTAGACCAAGTGGACATATAAGCGCCCGAGTGCCAAATACTAGTAGGCCGCGTCTCCTATTGTGTCGTGGTCAGTTGGTAAGGGGTGGTGGCCTTACCCACCCGAGGATAGTGGGCATAGCTAGGCTGAGTTTGACCAGCTCGTGATTGGGTCCGCTATTGACGTGCCGGGTAGATATTGGTTGACTACTGGCCAGGCAGAGAGTGAGGTCTCTTCCACTTACATGGTTGCACGTCCAATGAGCGACGATTGCATGTAGAGTGTACTAGACCCCGGTGATGATCCTAGAGATGTATGGTACTGATATGTGGACTTATTGAGTAGGAGTTACATACTCATTCATTCATTTACTATCCACTTAGGCTGGTGGTGCGTAACTAATTATTGTGTACCTTCGCAATGGCAAGGATTTCGGTTGGACCGCCCGACTAACCTGAGGTTAGGGGTTTACCACATTGAGTCTAGCTATCCAAATTTAGGTATGGGACTGGTTTGGATAGAAGTCCCTTGTAATGAACCCCATAGCCTCCAATTCCACGTACTATCATCCCAACTTCACTCCAGCTTACTCATTTCATTCGCACTGCATATTGTAATGTATCCTCAGTATTTAGCATTTTAGGTTGCCATGTTTCTACATTGATATGGCTATTATCATTCATGCCTTGCATCGCATAGCCTTGGTACAGCTGATGGCACTCATGGACTTACCGATATATTTTCGCTTACTCTGATATCGTATGATTCATGATCTTGTCAGTATTTCCACTTATTCTAATATTGTATGATTTATGGCATTGTATTATATACTTGGCACTTACCTTATGCACACACTTTCACCATCCTCTAAGCTTTCTATAAGCTTATGCACGATAGATGCATGCATGTGACGTTAGGTTGCAGTAGCGTTGAGCTTGGAGCATGCAGCGGTCTTCTGGAGCTTTGATTTTCGATATATGTATTTCCTTTTTAGTATTGTTTTCAACTGTTTATATTAGTGGATATGTGATGATGATGTTGCCTTTGTGATTTGGGTAAACCCGTGGTTATGCTTCTTATGAGATAAATGTACGTTGAAAAATCCTCCTTTTAGGATCCCAGGATCAGAACCTGATGTATGGGCACTGGGAGCCGAGAATGGGGTACTATGGAGGCTGTCGGCTCCGAATTCGGCAATCGGGAATTTTGTGAGCTCGATTTTTGGGTTTGGGGCGTGACATTGATTAAGGACTTTAGTTATCTCTCTCGTCATTTAAGCAATCTCCTCCAAAAGGAAGTTCCATACGAGTGGAGCAAAGAATGCCAGGAAGCTTTCTCTAAGCTTAAGGCTATATTGACCACCGCTCCTATCATGCAACCACCTGATTGGAATATTCCTTTAAAATTATGTGTGATGCATCCGACTATACTATTGGGCAGTGTTAGGCCAGAGAAAGGATAAGAAGCCCTATGTAATTTACTACACGAGTATAACTCTAAATTTTGCCCAAGTGAATTACTCCACTGCAGAGAAGGAACTCTTAGCCGTAGTGTTCGCTTTGGACAAATTTAGGTCCTACTTAATCAGATCCAAGATCATTATCTATATTGATCATGTGAAGCTTAAATACCTTCTTTCTAAGAAGGATGCTAAGCCTCGTTTAATACGATGGATCCTCCTACTACACGATAAAAAGGGAGTAGAGAACGTAGTGCTGATTATCTCTTTAGACTTGTAATATCCGATTCCCTTGAACCGACACTAATAAATGACATGTTCCCTAATGAACAATTGTTTAAACTCTCCCAATTACCTTGGTTTGATGATATTACAAATTATCTTGCCACAGGTTTCACACCAACACATTGGACTGCGTAAGATAAGAAAAAATTCTACGCCGAGGTATGTAAGTTTATATGGGATGACCCATATTTGTTTAAATATTGCACAGATCAAATTCTAAGGATATGTGTGCCAGACAACGAATACCAGAGAGTAATGTCCTTCTGTCACTCTCGGGCCTGTGGTGGTTACTTTTCTGCCAAAAAGACCACAGCAAAAATCCTTTAGTGTGGTTTTTATTAGCCCACTATGTTCAGAGATACTCATGAATTTTGCAAAGCTTGTGAGTGTTGTCAAAGATTGAGAAGATTGTCCTATAGAACATGATGCCACTAAACCCGATTTTAATCATAGAAGCATTCGATTGCTGGGTCATCGACTTCATTGACTTCAGGCTGAGTTGATACCCCAACACTGTCCGGCCGAACTCTGTCTGAGTTCAGGCCTAGCTGGATGTTCTAGCAAAAGATGAGAGAGAGGAAGTGAGAGAAAGATGAAAAGAAAGAAAGGGATAAGGAGAGTGAAAGATGGTAGAGGAAAGAGAGAGGGTGCATGTTGAACCAAACTCGGCCCAAATGAGCCGCTAGTACGAGTGCTCGAGTTGTTGGGTTGAGCTGGGTGAGTCGGGGTTGTGGTTGTCCGAGTTGGGCCTAGTTCGAGTGCTACTGGAGTTCCAGCAGTGGGAGAGAGAGTGAGAGAAAGAGAGGATGAAAGAGGGCAAATAAAAGAGAGAGCCATATGGCAAGTTGACTCAGGGCTGAGTTGACTCGCTGAGTTGCATGTATCGAAATCTAGATGGATCTGGATTCCTTTGTCGATCTATCTGGGGAGAAAGAGAGCAATGGATAAGGAGAAAAAGAAGAAAAAACAAGTAGAGGGTTGGTTGTTAAGCCGACTTAGTTCAATACTAAGTCAAGTAACTCACTGACTTGCAGCGAGTTCAACCGAGTTCTACGGGTTTCGTTATCCATATTGGATGTGGGTTGAGTTGATCGCATCCAAATTGGATTTGAGTCGGGTTCAAGTTGTCATGAGATTTGATTACAAGGATGCACACATTCCTTAGCAACACTATGTAACACTACGTACTTTTTAAGTACTTAGACATTATTATGAAAACACAACTTAGTGTAAACATAGATTTAGCCTACTTAAACATCCAACTGAAATTGCGGTAGGACCGCTATTACTGAAGTATGGAAGTATGTCCAAATGTCCTAGAGGGGGGTGAATAGGACTTTTTAAAAATTCTCTTCTTGTAAGAACAATCAATGCCTCACTTAAATCAAGATGAGTAAGGCAAAGTAACTCTATGGCATTCAGGCCAATAGAGAGTCCAAAAACACATAGGCTTACACAAAATTTACATGTATAGAACAAGCATATAAGGATAGTGTATGAGCTAGTGTGTGGGATGTGATTCCTATCAATACTTATACATTAGCTAAATCATGCACCATAATAATCATTTAATAGACAAGTATAACTAGATCAATGTACACAAAGCAATCCCAAACACAGTCATATATAGTGTACCGGATTTCACTATCCAATAGTTTTAAATCAGGTTAACCATGACCTTCACAACCTACACAAGGTTAACTAAGGGACCTACGCAAGGTTTCCTTAGGTGCTTACACAAGGACACAACTGGGAGCCTACACAAGGCAACACGTCCTACACTAAGACCACGTATTCTCTCATCGGAGGCCTACATAGAGGTCTTGGTGAGTTTGTTACTCAAACTCTGAATCCCAATCCTACACAAGAAAAGGGTTTCAGACTCAATGGACTCTTTATACTTATAGATAAGTGAGTGAGCCCCTTTCTCATATAATCTGAAGATCTTCGATGTTGACGAAGAGTCTTTAGCTCCCTTGAACTGCAACCACTTCTGATGCTTCGATGAATGCTCCGAGGTTGTGAGGTTTAGGGTTTTTTTGTTCTTCTCTATTTAAATGATATGATTTAAAATCATTGAGAAGATTTCCATGAGCTATGCATTTAAGAGTTCCAATCACAGGGATTTGCCTATGATGATGGCAGTTAGAAACTCATTAAATGCTAGAGTTTATAATTTAATCTAAGTAGTGAAGATGATGAGTAAAAGCTTATGCGAAGATTGAATGATGAACTCTAACGGGAAAGAGAGAATGAGGAAGATGATGTAAACTCTTTAAAAAAAACTCTCTCAAACTCTCTTAAATTCTAGCTCATTTTACAAGAAGCAAGCCTAGTGTATTTATAAAGCTGAAATCCCAACAGTCAAAAAATGGACAGAAATCTGATATTGTCGATGCCATCAAAGGGTATTTGATTCCATCGAAATTTGAATTTTGATGTCATCGAACCATCTTCGATTGCATCGACTTCTTACACCAGATATTCAATTGGGTGTAAAACAGATTCTGTCCAAACTCATCGACCATCCTTTAATGTCATCGACGTGCACTTCGACGCCATCGAGGGATGTCTCGATGCCATTGGGATTCCTTTATTGAATAATACACAAAGGTTGCTGGATAGTTTTGTCCCCTGTTCGATGCCATCGAACAGACCATCGATCCATCGAAATTTGAATTTTGATGTCATCGAACGGTCTTCGATGAGCTCAAAGAAAAATAGATTTTCTTTGAAAGCTTGCTAGACAAACTGGAGTTAGTTTCGATGTAATCGATCAGCCTTCGATGCCATCAATAACTTACTCTCGATGCCATCGAGAAGGGTTCGATGACGTTGAGGAGCACTTAGAGTATTCTTGCATTTTAGAAGAAGTAAGCCCAAGGTCAATGCAATCGAAATGCTTTCGATGTCATCGAAACATAAGTTTCAATGAAATCGAACAGTATTCGATGCAATCGATAATTCTAGCATTTTTTCTTTTTGTTGCTAGACAATATGGATGCATATTTAATGCGACCGAATGCGGATCGATGGCATCAAATATGTCCTTGATTGTAGCTCGATGTAATCGACAGGGACATGATTTTCTTGTTTTGTTTCTTTCTTCCAACAATACTCAAGGTGCAATTAACTCAAACTTACAAAAAGATGTTTTGAAGTAGTTTTTAGGGTAAGTTGGGTTTTTTATGAGGGCATACACCTGACAGGGTTTGTTGTGGGTTAATGAGGCTTTAGTTTACCTATTAAGCATGATCGTATGCCTTCATCTTTGAAGAGTCTTGGACTTGATCTTTTCATCTTAAGGCTCACTTAGTTGACAAACTCAATACTCACGTATATTGACAAATAGGGGCATTTTCAATCTCCCCCTTTGTTAATTATGTGACAAAGTACCCTAACAAACCCTAGGTAATTACAATCAACTCAATACATTACAAAATTACAATTGAATTAACTCTTGAGTTGCTTGCAGCTCCCCCATGTTTCATGCTCCCCCTAAGTTCCTGCGTTAAGATTTGAGAAACACAAAAGCAGCAAACTTGGGAGTATGGTTCTCCCCCTTTTTGTCAATCATTGGCAAAGGGTAAGAAATGAAAGAGATAGGCCAGTAAAACTGAAGTATGAAAATTTCATTCATATCTAAGGTTAGAGGGAGAATAATCATAAAAAGTGTAACACCCCGGTTCTTAAAACCCGAGTACACTACTTGTTTTCCAAAAACCCGAGTGTTAACCTTTAAAGATAGCCCAAATTTCATATACATTTTTTTTCATTTATCAGAGTTAGTAATTTAGCGGAATAGAAACAAATCAAGTATAAGAGGGAGTCCAAATATATATAACCAGAATTTCAAGAGGTTACCCGAAAACTTATGGAAATCAATGTCTTAAGTTTTTACAATACATGAGGGTACAAATTAAATACAAACGAATCAACAATAAAGAGTTGCAAGATCATCTGGCTCCTCCTATTCCACATGAACACCAACATGCGCATCATCTACGTCTCCTACACACTGAATATGGTTTGATAGCATCAATGGCTATCGCAGTGAGGTATAACCCCCATGATTTATCAAAACATAAAGATACTTATGCATAGTTTATCAAAAACAATATATAATGAATATTTTGCAATAACCATAATAATGAGACAAAGTTCATTAGATGCGCAAACATGAAATAAATTTCACAATGGTATTCTTTTTTAAATGCATGGATACATGCACATGCTCATAGACCTGGGGATGCACATCCAACTGGAAAAAAGGTTGCCCAAGGAGAACTAGCCACCTGGAAAAGTACTCAAAGGTATGCCCTAAGGAGAACTAGCCACCCAGAAAAGACCATGCAATGAGGACACCCAAGGCAAACTAGTCTCCCAGAAAAGTACTCAAAGGTACGCCTTAATGAGGCTTAGGCACCCGAAAAAGTCCATTTGACAAGGACAACCCATAGTGGTTCGAATGCACATGATAATAACTTTAGATCACCTGGTAAAATACTTTAGGTATAGCCCATAGTGACCCAAGAAATCTCATGTCTTACATCAACTACTCAGTAAAGTCTGCGTGCCATGAAATGTGTGATTAGCCCAACCATTATTATTCCAATTTCCAACAGTCATTTTAAGAAAGCTCGAGGTCACTATGGGGGGCTCGTCACTCAGCATAAGCCGAAAGCTCGGGCATAGTGTCCCATACCATCATCCCCGGCTCATGAGACTCTAACAAAAAAAATGTTTGAAGTTAGCCACTTTAACTAGTGGCTTATTATTGTTCAACAAGCGGAACTTACCATCTCACGGTTATATATAAAATAATCCATCAAAGCCACATAGGGCAATTATTCCATAAAAGTCGCAAGGGGCAAATATTCAATTCAAGGATGCGATAGAAAGGGATTTTCCCTAAAAACCACATAGGCACAAAGGTTCCACAAGATGGTAAGTCCACAACAAATAATTCCCATTTAATCTAATAGACAAAATAGCCACTAGTTAGAAGACCTCCAGAAACACCATCAAGTCATCACAAGTAATAAAACACATCATGTACAATCTTAATAGCACTTGCACATATAAAATTGTTCAAATTAACCTAGAACAGAGGTATTTGAGATCCACAGCACGTTCATATATTTGAATTTAAGACCAATCATCATTCATTTATAAAGAATTACTCAATTAGAAACTAACAGTTATCATCATTTCCACTTAATAGAATATTAAGCAATCAATTAAGATAAATGAATGAAAATAAATGACAAGGCTAACTATCATGATGTAACAAAGCTTGAAGGGTGATCCTCACCTCTCAAGTTGAGTCCACTTTTCAACGTTTGTTGGAATATGCCCGCACACTTTAGGATCAAATCCTATCATGAATTTCCAAATGTACAATTAGGTCCGAGTTTACACACTATCTATGGTTAAGATCATAACCTAGGTTTTTAATTACTTAGGTTTATGCTAGAATTAGGGTAGTTGATCCTAAGTTTAGATTTAGGATTAAGTTTTTGGAAAACTAAGCATGATCACGCAATTTAAGTCAAGTGTATCCATTTATAATAAAAAATTCTAGAACATTTACGTTGAACTTAAGCGGTTTCGAGTCAGAATCACCTGATGCTTACATCTCATGACACTAGTCGCAGACGATAGACCCATGATTTTTGAAATCAGCTCAAGCTATTCAAGGAACTCAGTCAGATGTATTGAGTTGACTCAATAGAGAACCAACCCAACAACTATTACAGACGAACTTACTGGAATAGGTTAAACGACACTAGATTTTGAAACAAGCCTAGGTTAGTGAAACTCGCTGAGTCAACTCAGCGTATGTTGGTTGTACAAGACTTGGCCCCAAGTGAGTTTCCTATGACATTTTACAAAACTCTCATATGGAGGAGTGATATTGAATCAAACCTTGCTGGTAGGATAGAAACGATCCCACCACTAGCCAAAATTGGCTGGATTCACGGGCTAGCTGAGTCGACTCGGTGCTACTCAGCTCTCCCACTACTTCTCTTGCTCTTCTCTCTCCGTCTCTCTCTTCTTCTTTCTCTGCCTTTTTCCAGAAGTTTAGAGGTGCCTCGAACTAGACCGGTGACTGGACTGGAACTTAGAGGACAAACCAAGTTACACTAGTGAGTCCGAACTCAGCAACGTGTCAACTCGAGTTCCCTGCTCCTGCCGATTCTCTCCTACTCTTTCTTATCTCATTCTTCTTATCTTCTTCTTCCTTTTCTATTTCTCTTCTTCTCCCTTTCTCCTCCTTTCCCATTGGAAGGTGTACAACAATGGACTCAATCAAATCTATTTGACTCACCTCAATTACTCAATTGAGTCAAGTCAATGTGGCATGGACAATATAAACTCCAATTTTCTCTCCTTTCTTTGTCTTCTTCTTCTTCCTCCTTCCTTCTCTTACTTTCTTCTTTTCTTATGTTCTTCCTCTCTTTCTTTTCCTCTTCTGCAACGTCCAGCAACTCAACCCGACGTGAGACTCAGTCCGAGTTAGGCTAGTGAGGCAGTGAGTAAACGGCTAGATGGGTCGTTCGGGCCCGATCTCTCTTTTTCTCTTCATGATTTTCTTCCTTCATCCTTCCTTTCCTTTTTCTTTTCTTTAGCTGTGGAGGTCCAGTAAGTCTAGACTCAACTAGACAGTGAGTCAGAGACCCGACTCAGTTTTAAACCGAGTCGACTTAATGCAGCAATCACAGCAGCGCCCTCTCTCACCCTCTTTCGACTTTCTATTGTTGGCAATGGTCGCCCTGAAAGGGCAGCCTTTAATAGGCTATATTAACCTTTTCTAGACGGTTAGACTGTAACTAATCAATGGGATTAGTTACGAATTTACGGCTCATAATCGCAAAAGTTTCCGATAACATACTTAGATTGTGTTTGCATGGCTACAATCCAATGTTACAATTAGATTTCTGACACCATGGCCCACCGAATGGACGACCTTGATCGTGAGACGGGACCCGCTATAAGATGGTGGGTATCCACGGTTAACGGGGAAGATGATCTCTTCGACAATGACGGTTTCATGATGAGTGGCTAATCTGGTGATCTAATACGTATGGATGGTTTGGATGAGTCCACCTATCACTGTGGGACCCACTTTTCGAAGGAACATTCTTCCAAACTTGGTGGGTTTCGAGATTTTCGGCTGTGGGCAGATTTCTCGGGCGAGGATGAGTTTCTCGCAAGATCTCTTCATTCCACAAGATAGGGCATTGCGTGCCCTAAAACGAATGCTCTTGATGCATTCAAAGCGCCTTCTAGAAGCGTCCCAGCGGTTGGGATCGGTTCTTCCCTTTTACGGAAAGATTCTTTTCACCTTTTCTTCTAGTTAAGGAAAAGAACCCTAAAAGGAAACAAACGAAAGGCTAGGATTTTCCTAAATGAGGGGTTGAGATGATGCAAAGGATCCCGACTCGGATTGCCAGTGTGGCAACAAGAATATTTTCCATTCCTAAAAAAATGCCGCATACTACCTCTGTTTGTGCTTAGATTCGTGAACACGCACCCCTATTTCAACATGCAAAGGGAGTTGTGTTCTGTTCGTAATTGAGATTTATACAAGATGGATGGTTTAAATCTTTCAGACGTAAACAGATGATGGGCCACAACTGATCAAAAGTGAACGTTGTCTGTTCGAATTCCACTCATGTTTGCATGCATGTGAACGAGCAACTATGTGAGATATGGCTAGGGTTTTAGTCAGAAATCCCATCCCTACATGATGGATGGTCTTAATCCCTCATGGACCCTATAATGGTGGGCCTAATTTCGAATGGACGGACAGGGTCTGTTATTGGCGAGAAAACGAAGGAAGAAGGAGACAAAATCTCTCTTTTTCAGGTTGTGCTCGGGTCAACCCGATTTGACCGGGGTTCCCGTTTGGTGCACCACTATTGTGCAGTATGTGTATGTGCACTCCTAATTATGGGGTCCACTGTGATGTATTTTTTGAATCCACTCCATCCATTCACTGTAGAGGACTCAGTAGGGACCTCTAACTCAAGATCAGGAAAATCTAAAGCTTAGGTGGGCCATAATAATGGGTTAGCGCGTCTAAATGATGATATCCGATGATCATTGAAGATTTGACGGTAGGATCTTTTCCTAATCTGTTCATTAGTGATTCTTAGGATTTCTAGCCCTGCCTATATGGAAATCCTTAGTAGATATGATGATCTTAGGGTCCAATCACAATGATCGAGTGATGGATCATTAAATTGAGTATAATGGCTCGATAATTTGTGGCTGGGATGTTTAAAAAGGCTACCCAATGTACCTTTTGATAATTAATCATTGATACCAGACAATCTAATGGTTGGACCTGCTTAAATTTCTGGTTCACAATCTTATGACTATTGGAAGGCATCTAGTTAACGTTTATCGACAATTTAGCGGTTAAATCATTTTAAATTTGAACATCAATGGTCTAAATATCCTAGTGTTCATCCAGATGAAGATCCATGGTTGGATTAGTGGTCCAATGGTCTAAGTGTGATGATTGGGTGAAAGGCCTTCAAGTTGGACCCTAATGAATGGTGGATATGGTGATCTATGATTCTGATTTGATACTTAAAATTCACTTTCAAGAGAATGTGATTGTCCCTCTTAAGGTTCAATAGTTGGAATGGACAGATCTTGAATTATCAATTGCTAATGACTATCATATGTTGGGTGTGTACCTTCACATCAGTTGCTAACTTGAACTACAATGGTAACACCCGAGTACTGAAAAGTACGGGGTGTTACAAAAAGTTCATGAGAGCGTGGCATATAAAGTAAGAACTTAATGTGAAATAAGCATGCCATAGAGATATATACCTACATAAAACTTAAATGGCAACAATATCATTCAAAAGAGAATAGAATATCATCATTCATTCATTCATTCACCAAAAGAACTACCCCAAGCTTGGGTAGTGTCATCATCCAAAAAAAAAAAAAACAAGCCCTTAAGGGCATAAACATCCAAATAATAAAACACAATCATCCTCCAAAACAAATATACATCCACAAGGGTACACATAAATCTGATAAAGATATAGAATTTAAGATTAATCAGATTGACTTATTATCCAAAAAATAGCTGATAAACGAGCCTGTGACCTTGAATCTCTATCAATGGATCAACCTAGATGGAAGGATTGGCTCCGTGCGGGATGGTGTTGTCAGGTTGGCATGTGACAGCTGCTATCAGGTCCTGAATTGCCTTTTCCACTCTCTCCAATCCTCTTTGCATTGCTCCAGTGACCCGCACTCGCTGCGATAGGTGCCCATCTTGTTGGCGAAGCTGATGTAGGATTGATTCTCAACGCTCGCACTGACCAACATGATGGCGGGTGCGAGTAACAGGCGTGTATGGAACATCACTAGCTGATTGTCTCTCGTCTTCTATTTCAGCAGCCTATGTCTCCATCGCCTCTATTTCGATTGCCTCAGCTTCAGTTTCTCCCTTGGTATCATCGTGATGAGGAGCTTAGGAGGAGGCCGGTGTATCCTGCAGACCCATTCTCTTGATATTTGATACCGTGAACTTGGGAGGAGGTCTAGGGCAATTGGTAGTGGGAAGCATCCCCACATGCCGAGATAGAAGACAGATAAGATGAGGAAATAGAATACGAGTATCTTTGGTGCCTTGAACAATGATTCCTAATTGACGAAGAATAAGAGTTGGCGGAAGGAGGTGTACTTTATGGTAGATAACATAGAGGATACCCAACATGAATGGAGTGAGATCTGACTTGTTTGTACCCCTAGGATAGACATTTGAACTAAAAATCCCGTGAAGAATTTAGAATTTAGGGGACATGTGAGATCCACGCAAAGCATTCCCTTCATGTCAGGGAATGTTCTTGCCATTACAGAAATAACAAGTTATTTCAGATCGAATTTCCAAAGAATTGAAATCATGTTATGCAACTTGAGGTTTGGTAGGCATTCCAATGTATTGACCAATTAAAGCTGGAGTGAGATGGATAGTTGTTTGACCAATAGTGATATTCAGGGATGGTGGATCAGAAAGAGGTGAGTGACAATATGCAAGGAACCTAAATACCTGTTCATCTCGAGTGACCCCACCAAAATCAAGCACTTTTGTCCACCCCACAGCCTCAAGAATTGGAACAATCCCATAGGGCTCGAGACACTTTCTATCCACCAGTCTTTCATAGACCATTTTTCTCACTCTGAATTTATCATTGAGTGTCTCTGGTGGCAGTGGCTCAATCAGAATTTGTATTTCTGGTTCTAGATCACTTCTTCATGAAGACACAGGTGGAGAAGAGTCCATTTGTGCTAGTGGTTGTGCGGTTTTTCTCCGGTCACCTATTTTAGTTCATTTTGACAGCTCTCCTTGGACCATTGTTTTGCTTTTATCCTTCCACATTTTGGAGAAAACTCAATAATAAATCAGGATATTCAGAGGGAGAGTAATGATTGAAGAGAGCAAAGCAAACTGAATGACAACCAAATGAACAAGATTTCCCTATGTAGAAAGATGAAACCTAGATTTATACTATGAGGAATAACTTACCAAGATTCATGTTCAAATAAACATGAGAATGTCTCGTTTAGAGATTCACCAACGTTGAGGAGTCGAGACGATGTAGAAAGAAGAAGATGAAAGTGAAAAAAAATTCCACCCGTGCCGTATTTATAGACCTTGATTCTTCGATTCCATCGAAGTATGTTCAATGTCATCGAAGAAGATACTTGGTTTGATGTTATCGAAAAGAGTACAGATATATCAGAGAGATTTCAAAATTCTTCGATGCGATCGAGTAGCGTTCGATTCCATCGAGAGTGGTTCGATGACATCGAACATCCCTCAATTCATCGAAATAGTTGAAAAACAGCTCATCTACCAGTTTAGTTTGTGCCAACCTATCTTTAACGATGTACACCTATATTTATCAATTCATCAATGTTTTGTACATCAAAAGAAAAAAATCAAAAAGAAGAATAGAATGAACATATCTTCAAAAAGAATGATGAAACTATATATCCTCAAATATTATCATTAGAACAAATGGACCATAAATTAGATTGTATGTGTTTCATCCGATCATTAACAAACTTTTGGTTTTGAAGATCAATATTTTCTGGTCCTATTGGTGTCACGCCCCAAATCCGGGGACGGACAACTTCCGTGATGCCCCGAATCCGGCACTCGACTTCCATAACTAAGTCCCGAGTTCGGCGCACCAAAAGGGAGATTTTTAACTGAATTATATATATATAATAATAATAATAATAATAATACCTGAGCATGAAGATCCATGATCAAAATACCAAGCAACACTCTCAATTATAAATCATGATGGTTACAAGTATAATGCTTTACAAAAGGTACATAACGTCAACATTGCCAAATCGAAAAATAGATACAATGCATCGAGAAAGCTAAGTCTTCCAAGCTACTCCTGCCCTGAAAAAAAATGAGAAATAGGAAGCTTAGGCAAAAAGCCTAGTAAGTACACTCGTGTGTGAAGTGTGTCCTACATGCAAGCAAGATAAATATGCCACGAAGAAATCATGTATGGTGAAAGGCTGTAGTATGTAAGGTATGATGCCAATGCCAATGCAATGCATATGCAACATAGGAACACTCTGAGTCAATGCTACCAGCATCACTAAGTCATATTTTCATTTCTCCTATACCACAGCCATAACCATATTACACGCATCCATAATCACATCACCATCATCATATTGTCATGCCATAATCATATAATATCAAAAATACTGGTAAGATCATGAATCATATGATATCGGAGTAAGCAAAAATACTGATAAGTCCATGAGTCATACAATATCAGAGTATGCAATACAGATCAGCTATGCAAATGAGGAGTCATAAAGAGTCAAATATCAGATGCCGAGGATGCAATGCAATATACAATTCCTGATGAGTTCATGAATATCGTCAGCCGTATTTAAATGTAGAAACACAGTAACCCAAAATGCCATATGCCGTGAATGTAATGCAATATGCGGTGTGAATGGAATGACCATGCTGTAGTGTGAAGTTGGGATGATAGTACGTAGTATCGCAGGCTATAGGGCCCATCACAAGGGACTTCTATCCAAACTAGTCTCATACCTAATTTGGATAGTCAAACTCAATGTGGTAAACTCCTGATCTCAGGTTAGTCACATGCCCCAATCGAAAGCCTGGCCATTGTGAAGGTACACGTAACGAATAGTTGCGTACCACCAGCCCAAGTGGATAGTGAATGAATGAATGAGTATGCAACTCCTGCTTAATAAGTCCACATATCAATACTGTTCATCTCTGGGATCATCACTGGGGTCTAGTACACTCCAAATTAGCTACCGCTCCTGCAGGCCGCGCAGCCCAACGAGTGGAAAAGACCTCATCACCCGCCTACCAGCAGTATACCAATACCTACCTGGCTTGTCGATGGCGGACCCATTTAGGAGCTAGTCAAACTTAGCCTAACTTATAGCCCCATCACTTGGGCAGATAAGGCCACACCCCCTCCCAACCACCCATGACACAGTGGGAGACGCAGTCTCCTGGTATTTGGCCCCCATGCGCTCATATATATCCACTCGGTCTCGACGTTGGGGCATCCTCTGGTACCAAGAGGGTTTAGGAATTTTCACTCAGGGTCATTTATGGCAGTCCGATGCTAATAACATATTTTTAGTGTCTCATCTAGCCATCCACGATATGCTTGTGGAGGCTATGACCCTGATGTCGCTAGGGGGTACAGTAATCACAACACACAATGCAAAATGCATGAGTCATACAATCCAGTCATGCATCAATTTTGCGCATACCATGCGCTCATATGAGATAATCCCCGACTATCAGAGAGTCTCATAACAACCTGCCCAATAACATATGTATTGGTCAACCACATCTCATAACAAATATGCGGATGATGCGTATGGGCATGTATCATGATGCTATGCTATCACATACTCATAATTGGTATTAATAACTAGCATCAACAATCGACCTTGACAATGTGGACATTTAGCTAACATTGCCCCCAAGGAATGGCCCACATAGAGCCTAACATATAGTGGACCCATGGCCTCACACAAGGGCCAAACATACAACACCATGGGCCTCACTCAAGAGCTTAATACACATTACGATGAGCCTCTCACATGGGCCTAATATACATCACAATAGGCTCCATCACCTGGCTCTCAAATGCACCATAATGGGCCTCATCACATAGGCCTCATATACATCAAGTGGGCTGCATCAATGAGCCGCACTAATGGGGCAACCGCTTTACTAAACTTTCACATAGTCAGGCGGCCAGTACCACAATTTCACATAGTTTAGCAATCACCTAAGTACCACATAATCATATGGTTGGGCCACACATTCCCCACATACCCACATAATTTATGGCTATCCACGTCATGCATGATCATAAGATTTATGAGCTACATATTCAACACCATTTTGCCAAATCTAGTTGTCATTCATCCCGTCAGTGATCATATGGTTAAGGGCCACATCATTCATAAATCCACTTAGGCAAGTAGTCACACAATTGCCCCAATTTCATACAGTTAGGTGGGCTATAAAAATCACGCACTCACATGGTGTGGTGGCCCACACAACTTCTACCAGTTCACACGACTAGTTGGGCCACCTAAAATCCTAAATTCCTATAGTGTAGTGATCCACATGATTCCTACCAACTGACGGTCTAAATGAGGAATAACCATTACAATGAGTACCATGAAAATGACTTAGATTCCAGTAAATATATAGGCAGCCCCACACTCTAAAATGATCTAATCAAAATAAATGAATGGCTGGTGAAACATGTATATTAGGTGGCCCATGATCGGTTAAAAAAGAATAGATGGATAGATTTCTCACAAACATTACTGCAGCTCTAGGAAATATTTAACGGTGGACAAGTGATCAATATTGCTCCTTTGGCATGAGATTTAGATCTAACTAGTCTATGGGACCATACCCTAAAATGATAAGGATAAACCGATGCATGCATGGATCTACATCATATTACAAGGTGGAGCCCATGGTCAAGGAAGCATCCTGACATATAGGGGGCACACTAGAGCCTAAGAATTTCCAATGGTTATTACTATTGTTTCTACTTACAGTGTGGCCCACCTAAAATTGAGTTCTACTTCATCTTGTGTCCACGGGCAGGAGGTGAGCCCACTTCCCAAGTGACTGGAAAATATAGGTAGTGTGGATATACAACACATGCACCTAGGTGGGCTCCACATGCATCACGTTATGTCTAGGGAAGTTTTCATTGGTAAGCATGCAACTCCTTTTCCTTATTATTATTATATTTTGTATAATTATGGGTCCCATTAACATGGTGGGGTCCACCCCATGAACAGTTTGTATAACAAACAACATCATAGTTGATATCATCCATTAGATGAATGGCATGGCTATAAGGTACATACATCCGGTGGGGCCCTCAACACATGCATGGTCTAAATGATGGATGACCTGGATATAAAATAAATGTAACGATTTGGCTCCGATGTCTAATGACCGGCCCAACTTTGGTGGCAGTTACACATCATGGTAGAACTCAAGGGATTTAATGGTAGGGATTTTTATTCCCACTGTTTCTTATAGTGTGGTCCACCTAAGGTGTGGATCTACCTCATTCTTTTACTCATAACTTAAAGGAGTAGATGAATGGCCCAGATATACTTTTCATCAACAAGGTGGGCCCCAGAAAAATCTGAGCATTTTTTTGTACAATTTCCACTGTCCAAGTGGCATGGCCTGCATGAGCTTCTAATCGGCTTGATTTTTTATACTGTGCAATGGATGGGGCTGGTAAGATGGATGAATGGTGTGGATTTAGCACATACATCATGGTGTGGCCATGATCAGCCCCACAAAACTTTACCCCAAAGGTGGGTAGGGACCGCCCTCTCTGGACGTCTAGGGAGGACGTCACCTCCTCCATGCCCTTTCTTTTTATTTTATTTTATTTTATTATTTTATTTTTGTATATTTCTCATCAAGGTGGGTCACTTGAGAGATCCAGTCCATCCATTGTGTGTGTCCCACATGGTGGAGGGGTCAGTCCAAGTTTCAAATGCATCAAGATTTTAGATGGACCCCATAAGTGCTTTTATATACTTGAGCTCCGAGTTGTATGAAAGGTTCAAGGAAATTAAAGTTACATGGGTCCCAAAGTGATATATTTATTATATATACACAGTTCATTTTTTTTTAGAGATCATTTTAGAGCATTATCCAAATAAAATGAATCATATCCAAAGATTATTTGGACCTCACCACAAATAGCAGTGACGATAATGATTTAGTAGTTAAACAATTCACAGGGCCCACCATAACGTTTATTTTCCATCCAATCTGTTCATAAGGTCACAAAGACCTAAATTAAGGGGAAAAACAAAATTTATATTGGTCCAAAACTTCTATGACCCAAAAAGGGTTTCAATGGTAGACATTCAATCCCTTACTGCTTTTGTAGTGTGGTCCACTTGATAGTTAGATCTATCTTATTTTTGTTCTCAAGCCTTAAGACAAGCTCGCCAAATGGATGGACAGTTTGAATGTAACACATACCTCATGATCAGATTGATCTAGCTTCCTTTTTTTTTTTTACTTATTATTATTATTTTTTTAATGGTGTGGGCCACTTGAGTTCCATGTACTGCTAATTTTTGGGGTATCCCATTTTCAAAAAGGGACCCATCAAATGCACAGTGTAGATGATCAACATACATCATGGTGGGGCCTATGGTGGGGCCCACTGTCCCTGCCCGCAGCAATAGCTGCAGGGTCCTTGGACGCTGGACGTCAGCAGCAAGGGGCGTCAGCCCCTTGCCTATCTTTTTTTGTTTTGTTTTAGTGTGGTTTTTCATAGGTGGGGTGCACATCAAGATAATCAAGTCCGTCTATTGCATTCTCTAGCTCGTGATACATCCAACGAGTCTAATATGCAACATATTTTGACTCACAAAAACATCACAACGGGCCCTAATAGTTTAACAATATTAAAATAGTCTTTTTGATGGTGTGGCCTACCAGAGATTTGGATTGGCTTCATTTTTCGGCTCAATGCCTAAAATGAGTTGGGAAATTGGATGGACGGTGTGGATTAAATACATACATTATGGGTGGAGCCCGTTGGGGACCCACAACCCCTTCCCTCTTCTCTTTCAAGTAGCGGCAGGGATGCTGCTTGCTGCAGCTTCTCTCTCTCTCTCTCTTTTAAATTAATTAATTAATTTATTTTCATGGTGTGGTGTGCACATGTGTGCATGGGTGTGAGTGTGTGTGTTTGGCCAGCCCAATGGGCCATACTTTGGATGGTTTGGATGGCATACAAAGGTTCTGGTGGGGCCCACTATCAATGGGTCCCACATAAAGTCTATAATGAATTATTATTTTATTATTTTTATGTATGAATCCTCTTGTGCATCCACACCATTAATCACATCATTATCATCATATTATCACAACATTAATCATCTTTTTATATGAATTCTCCTATACATCTACACCATTGATCACATCATTATCATCAAATCATCACCACTATTAATCATCCAAATAATCAAAAAGAGAATAAACTATAAGAATGGAGGGGGTGTACTCACCTTAATGGACTAGATGGATGGTTGAGATGGATGGAAGGGATGGGATTGATGGAGTTGATGGCCCACCAAGATCACTCCTCTCTCTCTTGTGTAGAAAAATGGTGAAATGCTAAGGGATGAAGGACTATTTGTATAGAAATTGTTAAAATGTGGTTAGATTCAATTAATGTGATCTTGGTTAGTGTAGACTAAGATTATGACAATTAATTCATGATTTGTAATTAATGATTGATTAAAGGAGCATGGGATGACATTGTGTGATGATGTCATACATAGGGCATGGATGGAGAGAAGTTGACTTTGAGGAGCACATGAGAGAGGGGAGGCATGGGTGTGTGACATCACACATATGGGTAGAGATTCTCTCACCCATGTGTGGCATGTGCATGTGTGCATGGCATGAGTTATGCCCATGTGTGGAATGGAGTACATGGCGCCTTGCGTACATGATTCATTAATGATTCTTCACGCCGTATCTCACTAACGGAATATCGTACAGACGCACGGGTGGTACCTACGCGATCTCAGTGATGGGGCGGTCGATATGAAATCAGTTTCGAAGCCTTGGGGTTCCGGTCAGTTGGGTGTGCACTATGCACGGATAGTTTAAGTCTAGCCAAGGGCATCGATCATCGTGCACATAGGCATAGAAAGTGGTATGGAATGGACGGGGTGTTACAATTGGGGCATCAAGACATTTGGTATGATTTTCAAAGGTGATCCAAGACATGCATGATACCCTTTCCTTTCGGAGTAATGGAGCATTTATCAAATTTTCTTGTAATTTTATGATTTTCATTAATCTCCATGTTTGCGAAGAGACTATTAGTCAAGTGGTTGATTAATAGTTGAATTTTTCAAAAAAAAACAAAACCTATATTCATTTATCTATGTTTTCCAATATTTTTGAGTCAGCCAGATAGATTGTACCACTTGACCAATATCTCCAGTTAATTAGCACTCAAAGATTCTTCTTTTGTTCATTCTTTCTTACTATAGCTCCCTTATGAAGTACCTGACCCATTATAAAATATATCAAAAGGATGGGTCATGGTTATTGGGTGTTTTACTTGGAGCAATCATTACAAGAGCCCGAGTTCATTTTTACATTATTCTTAGGGCAATTGTATTTTTTTTGTGTTACCCACTTGGTAACTACTTTCTTTAAGCAGGAAGATTCTTTCTTAAACTGACTTCCAGATGATTTGGATTTATTTTTATAGTTTGACCTGGAAGTAAGGTGAGGATGTCTAAGTGTAGGACATTCTCCCTTGTAGTGTCCTATTTTTCCACAACGATGGCAAGATGAATCAACCAAAATTTTCTTGTTTGAGAGAGTTGAATTTTTCATCATTGATGAAGTAGAGGAAGACTCGGATTTATCTATTTCATATCTTAGGTCTTGCATGTTTTTGGAGTTTCTGCCCATGCCTATAAGTTTTTCTAACTTTTCATTGCTTTGAGTGAATTTACGAGTTAGTTCTGTTGTATGATTAGAATTTTTAACTTCTAATTTCAGACATTTGTTTTCTCTTTTCAGCTTCTCAACTTTGATGAATGTGTCCAATCGAGTTGAAGGCGAGTGAATCTTCCGATTAGATCAATTGCCCATCCTCGAAATGGTCATGACTTTATTATGGGTGTAATTCGGCCGCAGATACATGTTGGACTGGCTTGTTTTTTTACAAGCTCCACAACCTTTCACATACTGGATGCAATCGGCCATCATTTCTGACCAGAAATACCCGTAGTATCTAAGTGTAAGCTTCATCTTTCTTCCTGTGTGATGGGCCCCATAAATTCATTCGTGAACTCCTTTCGTGACTAACATGGCTTCTTTCATAGATAAGCATCAAAGTAAAACTCCATCGGCCCCTTTTCGATAAAGTTCATTATCAACCATCACATAATTTGCGGCCGACCTTCGTATACTCCTGTCAGTCTTGGTACGTGGACTTTGTAGATAGACCAGGAGAGGAGCCCTCCAATCATCCTCTTCCACTTCTATTTGGTATATTTTGTCCTTCAAAGGAGTAGTGAATTTAATCATGTCCTGGTGCACTTTCACACAATCCCAGGTGTTTTGAAGCCGTTTCTTGTTAAATTCTTAGATTTTTTTCTTCAAATTGATGCTTATTGTTCTTTGGTTGCTTCTTCTTTGTAAAAAGAGGAGGGGAGGTTGATTCTCTCGCGGATGGCCGAGAACTATCTGTTTGGATATTGGTAGTCGCTTTCAACTAGTACTCCCAGTTAACCTCATGGCCCTCCTTAGTAGGGCTTTCAATGTCCCCCATTATGATTGCATGATGAATCGGAGTGGCCAGAAGAGTTATGTGATCAGAGAAATCGATAGTTTGAAGGATTGGTTCCTTAAAAAAGGTTGGGTGCTTTGTCATGATTTTTACCGTTTTCCTAGGATGATTCCCAGTCGGAGAAGAATGCAGATCTATGGGTTCAGATTGCTGAGGGGGAATTGGTCATTCTTGGGAAGTGTTGGAGTGTCTCTAAGTTCTAGCCATTTGATATTAAGTTAGAATTTGGGCAGAACATTGGTACTTAGAAGAATTTTCTACGAAAGTAGACTATTGCGTGGCGCGGAAAAGGGTGACTTTTGCGTGATCGCACAATACAGATATGTTGCGCGATAGCATAAAGAAGAAACAAAATTCTACAGGAGAGTTTGATGCAAAGTGAAACTGAAAGAAGCAGAGTTTGGCTTTTATAGGTGTTAGGACCCGATTACGCATTACGTAGACCTGATTGCGTAATAGATACTGCACGATCGTGCAATGAACAAAATTTATTTTTTTATGAGCTTTGTGGATTGATCCTCCATTTGATTTCTCTTATGAATCAAAGAAGGATCAAGGGAGAATTTGTTGGAGCAAAAACAATACTTCACATTTGCATGAAGTTAACCTGTTACGCGACAACACAAAGAAATGAAGAGAAACTCTATTGTGCGACTGCGCAATAAAGAAGAGTTGCATGGCTGTGTAATGAGCAGAAGAGGCCAGAGAGGCTAGTCTTGGGACAGACTGCTAGGATGAGGCAAGAGGTCTGTTCCGCGACGGCGCAATAAGAATATGTTGTATGACCACACAACAGCATTGGGTTCTGCAAATTCAATTCTTCACACACGTGGAAGCCTATAAATACCCCCTCCCCCTCTCTTTTGATTCATTCACAAGGAGTTACAGAGGGCGAAGAAATCCCAGAGATTCTTCAAGAGAATCTTCAGGTATTTCGCAGCACAATATAGAGAGAAGCAGGGGAGAAGAAGTGAAGGATGCAGGAATCAGGGGAAGACCCTGTCGCGCAGCCGCGCAATAAGGGTTGATTGCACGACCGCGCGATAGACATGATCGTAAGTCAATTTTCTTCACATGTTAGCTTTATGTTCGATGATATTCTCCTCTAATATTCAAGGTTTCCAACGAGAAAGTCTTTCATACTTATACTCCAAATATATTAACAAGGAACAAGGGATCTTCAAACCTACCCAACTCTTTTGTTATTATGACAGACGCTTCGCGGGACAAAATGTTGTCAAAATTACCATTGAACTATTTTCCTCCCTTTCATTTTATTAATTAAAATATACTTGTTTAGAATCAAGGGAAACATGAGGGATGTAATATGAATTCAGAATCAATAAAACGACCGATGATGATTGTTCTTCCATTCTCCTTTGTTATTATCGAATATAAATATTCCAATCCAAGATATTTTGTTTCTTCTCGAAACACCCTAATCCCAACTGAACCTCAATCTAAACCCTAACCCTAGAAGACTAAACCCTAGGAAACTCAATCATAAACCCTAAACTCAGTCCATCCAACTCAGTCAGAACCTAAAACCCTAGAGCCTTGAGTCAATTCGGTGAGTCAACTTACTCAGTCAATTCACTGAGTTGACTCACCCGGTCATCTTACCCAAGCCCATATGTAACATCTAGAATTTTTGCGGCCCGAGTACATACTCGTGCCCGAGAATTTCGGGTGTTAATAATGTATAAATTGAATGCTTTAAAAATTGCATCATATTTGTTTATTTCATTTAGATCACATCCAGTTACATTCATGAAGGTAACCATTCACGAGAATAAAATTGATTGTATTTATTATTTCATTTGAGTAAAAGAATTTAACAAATTATCAAATGCCCTCTCAATGGGAGCTTGTTACATTATCCAGTTTGTAGCGAAAATATAAAATTAAATCATAAAACTATCTTCTTATTCATTCAGTATAATCTTCCATACGGAGATGGTCCTCTAGGTCTTCAATCTGTACATTACCTGCATCATCTATACAATTGGAGAGGGTCAATGTCCTACTCATAGTGATGGTTATCCTTTAAGATTAACAATAATTCAAGAGATTCATAAGAGTAATGTAAGGGTTCTAATACGTCCCGTACTCCACAACTACGAGAGGTATCAATATGCGTAAGCAACCTACATGAGATGCATGCCTAGCAAAGTATATGCAATTCATCACACTTAGGATTGCCACAATGTGGAAAATGATTTAGAGTCATCTAGCTCGCTCCGCATCCTATTCTACGGAGATTCGCTCGTGTATCCCACATTAATGCGAATTTATGTGGTTATCCCAAGACGACACAACGCATGACTATGATGAATTACGTGACACAATTTGTTCATGGAGCAACTATTTGCGACATCCAATCCTGGAAGTAATGTAACACGTATTGCGAATTACTTACATCGATTTGTACATCACTATCCAAAATTTATGAAATTATGTGTCGACCTAGGGGCCACTACCCGAACCGCATTATGTCCACGATATTTACTTAATCGCTAGAAGTGGGATTTCCAACCTAGTACTTGTACCAAAGAGGAAATCAATTGAATCATGGGAGCTTTGGAATTCTAAGACACATTCCCAAGCCACAAAAGTAGATAGCATAAGTCTAATGAAATAAGGAGGAGAGTATGGCTAACTTAACAAAGAGGAGAGTGGCAATGGCCAACTCAACAAAGAGGAGAGTAGCAATGGCTAACTTGACAAAGAGGAGAGTGATAATGACCAACTCAACAAAGAGGAGAGTAGCACAAGCTAACTCAAAAAAATTGGTAAAGGCAAGGGCAAGGCTTATATCCATCGCCCTAAAAATAATAAAGATCACCCGTAATTAACATCATATCATAATTCCCAAAGGGTAGATAATTATTGGTGATAAATTAAATAATTATAGGAAGAGAATCATAGTAGCATAATATCAAAGCATATAAAAGACAGGATAAATCATCTTAAATCAAGGTAAGCTTAAAGGAATCCCTCACCTCAGTTGCCTAATCGTCCCCTAAGGTTAAATGTTCAGGAATAAGATTTTGAACCAATTCCTTAATCTGATTCACCTGATTTAAATTTAACTAGAGTAAGTGTTAGAGGTTTATTGATTTCAAGGTTCATGCTACATCATGTACCATCTAGGTTTAAAGAATTCTGAAAGAAGGGGATCATGAGGATAAGGAGGAATAATCTACACTGGTCCGAGTTCTTTGCTCAAACTGGTTTGTGGCTGATGTTCGGTGGATTCCAGCTTCCGAATTCCTCACTCGCTTTCCTCCTCTTTTCCCTCTTAGTTTTTCTCCTGGTGTGGCTACTGGATGTTCTTTCTCCCTCCACATGCCAGGCTTTTATAGGCCTTTGAACACAGTCCAGCGAGGAAGAGTCCGATCGAGCTAGTTTGCGTTTGAGCAGGTCTGTTGGAGTTTCACAGTTTGGCCTGAGTTGGTACGCCTAAAAAGGATAACTTCACGGCTAAGTAAAAGCCTACCAAAGTGGGTCTTCATATTTTACACTTGGTCCATATGATGGCCAATCCAAGTCGTTCATATGGAGGAAAATATCCTACTACAACTACCTATGAGTTTTCCTCACTCGATGGACACCAAAAGTCAATGATAAAGGGCTTATTTGTTAATTGGGCCACTTTTCCAATAATCTAAGGGCTGAAATTCGATGTGTATGGTTAATTTATGATAATTAAGCCCGGTATAGAATTTCACATGAAACGGATCATGAGAACCATGTGATTTGGAATTTAAGAGTATAGGTTAATGGCATTTTCGTAATTATTGTTGATCTATGAGTTTCATGAAATCTAATCATTCTACATGGTTATATGCCCATTTCTAAACAATTATTACAAAAGGACTTGCATCTAAATCATTATGGATAGAGAGTTATTCGCAGATTAGTCAAGGAAAGGTACATATATCAAACCACATGATCAACGGTCAGATTCATGTTGGAGAATAGATGTGGGGTTAGGATAGCTAAATTGGTATTATTCACATGTACATATTGAGTTAAAATTTATGGTAACACTCGAGAACTTTCAATACTCAGGTATTGAAAGTTCGGGGTGTTATAATCTACCCCCCTTAAATAAAATCCGCTTTTGGCATAGTAGGCCTCCTCGTGGGAGATTTTATCCTCGAAATTTATTTATTTGTTCCATTTACACTGATCCATTATGTTTAATATTTCACTATATTCCTCGTGAAGTAGATGTATATGTCTAGGTGTACATATAAATGGCTACATGGAAATCAGGATGCTACACCATAACCCAGTTAACTTACCTAGTTAAGCCTATAACCAAGCCCGAACCCAAGCCCAATCGGAGAAATGGCTGAAACTTCAAAGCAACAACCATCGCAGCAAAGCCTCCACACCCTAAAAGGATGGTGCTTACTAAAGTAGGGAGTCTAAGTGGGGACCAGCAGCAACCAAGTTGCCGCTGGCCACATAGCACTCCCCCTCTTTTGGCCAATGTCCCTCAAGCATGTGGATTCCTCCTTTTTGGAACCTAAAGTGCGTGGTTAAGCTACATTTACTCCGATGGCCATCTCCTTATCCAAAATTACCATTTTACTAGCTCGTCTAACTCATGAGATGATGCCATGTGGCAATCTCCAATCTCAGTCATTCAAATACATTTTACCCCTGGGATCACCAGGAATTACAAGAAAACCGGGTTGGGAGACTATAAATAGCTCCCCTCCCCCTCTCATTTCACACACTAATCCCTTCTCTTCAGAGAACACACACACCAAGCATCCCTTAGCCTTAACCATCCTCCACCAAGGAGAGTGGGAGAGAGAGAGAGAGAAGGATAGTACAATGTTTAGTTTTACTTATTTTTTGTTGCTCACTTTGGATAATGTAATAAGCTCTTATTTGAGAGGGCATTAGACAATTAGTTGAA
Source organism: Magnolia sinica (assembly GCF_029962835.1). Taxonomy (NCBI): domain Eukaryota; kingdom Viridiplantae; phylum Streptophyta; class Magnoliopsida; order Magnoliales; family Magnoliaceae; genus Magnolia; species Magnolia sinica. The sequence goes on from NC_080588.1 coordinate 24,156,804, forward strand.
TTTTATTTTTTTGCTTTGATGGAATAAGAAATACAATTGATTTTATTCTCAAGAATGGTTACCCTTGCAAATGAAATATGTACACTGATCATGGACTACAAGGATTAAACCTTATGCACAATGGTTAACACCTGGAATTCTTGGGGCGAGCTTGTACTCGGGCCACGAAAATTCGGGGTGTTACAGTTGATATCAGAGCATGAGAATGAGATTAACAAGGCTTGAGAGAATGTACCATCATAAGATTTATGCGACTCAGATAGGATCAGGAATTAGATACTCATACTTAGGTGAATTCCCTAAGGAACTAGGAAGTTAAGGAATTAGAAACCCATATTCAGGTTCCTCATTGAACTTGTTAAGTTAAATGTGAAATTTAGAGACTAAATCTAGGTACCTTCAGAATAAATTTTCAAACTCCCAAATAAATTTATTTTTTACTGAAATTCATCCTTAAATGGAGTTATAAGCAAGAGAAAAAAGTTTCCCAAACTGAAATTGGAGATTTTTCAATTTTCTCAAAAAAATTTCTCACTTCAGTGAAAACCTGACATATTAAGAAACCTCCACTAGTTTCAGTAGGTATACTTATTGGAAAATTTTAAAACTTTTCTGATAACTTATTTAGGTCTATAGAAACCTCCCTCTAAAATTTAATATTTATTGGATTTGTACAAAATTCTAGAAAAATCTAATAATGGAATGTTTTTGTAAAAAATTGTTGCTAGACATCAAGCCTTTTTTCATTTTATAGGCATGAAACACTCACCAAACCGTGGAATCTTAGTTCAAAATTTTTTTGTTGTAGTTTTAAGAATAAGTTAGGAACCTAATTTTTATATTTCATCTCATTCTGATATATCATTTAGAAATTAAAATTCTGGGAGTGATAGTCTATCGATATAAAATGATTTTGGAAATTTATAGTTATTCATATCAATGAAAAATACTAAAGCTTAGGTTCAATAATGGATGGACCATTTGGGCCTATCCTTTATAAAATCCAGGTTACTTTTATAGGGGAATGAAAGAGTACATGAAAATTCCCCAAGGATCTAGAACGATCAAATATAAGATAAGGTCCTAGAGGGGGGTGAATAGGACTTTTCAAATATTTTACCTATTTAAAAAATCCTAATTGCCTAACTTAACCGATCATTCAGTTTAAAGCAAGTAAGGCAATATAACTTTAAAGGCTTCCATGCCAATAGAGGGTCTAATCACAAAGGCTATTCAAGATATACAAATAAAACAACTAGCCTAGTGTTGTGAGCTTGTATGTGGAATGTGCTTCCTATCAATCTTAAGCATTCATCCAATCATGCATAAACAATCAATCATTCAAACTTAAATAAACATGATTAAATAGAAGTGCAAATGACAATTCCAAACACAAGCATATATAGTGGTTCGGCTACTTACCTACTCCACTCCCGACAACCGCACTCTCTCATAGAGTGTGTCAGATTTCACTATGAATGGTTTTAAATCAGGTTCACCATTAACCTTTACATCTCTACACAAAGGACTCAACAATTTATGCTCTTCCTACGACCAAAGGTCCTATACTAAGAACCTACGTTTAGGCCCCACGGCCAAGGTCCCACACTAAGCACCTACGTTTAGGCCCACCGGCTAAGGTCTCACAAAGGCACCTACGTTTAGGCCCACCAGCCAAGGTCCCACACAAGGCACCTCCGTTTAGGCCCACTGACCAAGGTTCCACACAAGGCACCTACATGAGTTTGTTGATAGTAAACTCTTAGCCTCAATCCTACATGAGGATAGACACTAAACTTTTGGACACTTACTTGTCGGAATAAGTCCTCTCTTATAAGTTGCCTTGGGTTGCTTGATCTTCGTTCTTCCGTACTTGAATCAGCTCCCTAATGCTCCCCCAATCGCTATGCTATAGTTTACCTGTTGTTTTAGCTTCACGATCAAGAACCTTGCATATGATGTTCCTATAAAGGTAACTAAGGTAATGGGAGTTGGTTGAATTTCTAACGAAAGTTATGAATGGATTTCCTAAGAGATTCAACTAATGGATACACTAGAGTATGGTTGAGACTAAGGATATACCTATATATTTGGTCTCAATACTCTAGTGAAGGGTTGAGATCATGTTCTTTATAAATAAGAGCTTTGAATGCTCATGAGTGATGAATCACAATGAATAGAACATGAATCTCATGTGGATAGAGTTTAAGATGAGTGATTTGAGCTTGGGACAACCTAGGGACTCTGAAATGCCTAAATTCACACTTTCCACAAAGTTCTGGGTCCTATAGTTGAGGGTCAAATATGACATATTATCCCCTATTTATATCTTGGTTTTATGAATGTGATACTATTTAATATACTATTTTATTCATGTTTCTGTTGCAAGGTGAATTTAAGAGCTTAGATTAGAAAAGGTGCTAAAAGCAAGGATTTGATGCTCAAAGATCACCAAGGCAAAGAATTGATCTTAGGAGATAAAGATTGAAGATTTCAAGGTCCTAAGATTCAAGAAAACCAAGTGGAGAAAAAACGAAGTCAAAAGAACAAGTTCAGAATTCATATTGATTGTGTCATCGAACACCGTTCGATGACATTGAAGCTACCATTCGATGACATCGAACACGGGTCGATGACATTGAATTTATGAATTAAAATTGAGTTGATCGCTGGACAAATTGAAGATGTTTTTCGATGACTCGAGGACTTGTTTAATGACTTGAAGCCTTGCTTGATGACATTGAAGTCAGTTCGATGACATCGATTTTTTTATGGATTTTCGGCAAAACTCGCTGGACACATTAGGCATAATGTTCGATTACTCGAAGACCTCCTCGATGATATCAAAGACATGTTCGATGACATTGAAGGCCTCTTCGATGGCATCAAATTTATTGAAGAAATTGAATTAACTCTTTGAACTGTTTTGGACGCATTATCGATTCCTCGAACACCATTTGATGACATCGAAGACACCTTCGATGACATCAAGGGTAGTTTCGATGACATAAAAAGTTACACAGTCCAGATGAAGTTACAACAGTGTGAAAAAGCATGTATAAAAGGCACCTTCAATGACATCGAAAGCAGTTCAATGTTATCGAACGATTTGCGCAGAGTTATGCGGAGTATTTAAATTTGAGGCAGTTTTCAGATTTTTCCAAGGAGGTGCGAAATGAGGTGCTACACAACTATAAATAGGAGTACCCAGGGCATACTTGGGCATAATCTAGGGTTTGGAGGAGTGAAGCACAAGGGCAGAGAGCCATCACCAAGTATTTTTCTTCCTTTCTTCCTTAGTTTTTCATGCTTTCTTCTAGGGTTTTTGTAGCACCCCGAAATTCAAGGACCAAGTAGATATTCGGCTCATGAATTCCCGAGTGCCACGTGTGCAATAATGAGTCACAAATGCATGTATTTAGCAGGTATTAATAAGCAATGATGAATTAATCTATGCATATTCAATTTCTAATCAGGTAACTAAGATCCATGTGCCGCTAACCAAATAAAATTTCATAAAAAGTTCACATCCACCATATCAAACTTAATAAATTTAGTTTAACAGTTATCCATGGGTTTAATCTCAAACACTCATCAATCCCCAAAATGACCTTGGCTCTGGCCCAGTCCCGCAGACATCCACCTCACTAATATGCCCCGTCAAACTCCTGATAGTACTCCCACTCCTCATCATCATCGGCACCGATATCGTCTGGTGCGTGCTGCTCCAGGGTACTTGCATCTATATCGAGTTCTGGTTGGTGTTTTAGAACATCGTCCCAGAGTGGGAGTGAGTGATCCACTCAGTGGTACCATTAGCAATAGGCATCGAATTATTATGCGTAAGATACATTTAATGAACAACAAACAGCATAGATTCCTAAACACTGTTATTAATGCAAATGCATGATTATGATATGATGCATGCTCCTCGCCAAAACCAGCACTCCCTCAAGTGACAACATCTGACGTTCGCAATGAAACAATACTCCCTCAAAAGTGATCTCGACTGCATAATCGCCAACAATCTAAATGCAAGGCCATGGAACATGTTAGCTAGGTCGATTAGTTAAGTCCATTTGTCCAGCAAGTTGGGAAACCGGAATACCCTTAATAGAGTTATTGCCCTAACTTGATCGTGCGGCTCGGGGGCCGTGGTCATATGACTCTCGCTATCTTTAGCCCTATATTAGGGTCGTTAATCCCAAATAAAATATAACGTGGACGAAATCAAATTGGAACTTAGATGTCCCACTCGTGGTCACTATAGGGAGATAGTCACACCTAACAAAGCCCGACAGCATGGGTACAGTGTCCCATCGCACCGTTCCTAGCCCACGATCCAAATGGTCAATGGACACTACGGGGAGGCTTGTCACCCCGGCGTATGCCAACAGCATAAACATAGTATCCCATACCACCATCCCCGGCTCATGAGACTTTGTGGGTTATAAATCATATTTTAAAATGGACGCAATGGTCTTAGGGTACTTCGGGTTCATACAGGTGTGATCAAACAAGGTTGACGTATAAGGATGGTCGACTAATAGGGCTGAACTATAACTAATCGGCCTAAGAACCTGATCTCGTGTAGTCCAACTATGGCCAATAACCTACGGTTCAACTATCAGGCCAGATTCACTTAGGGACAGGTCTAACAAGCACCGCCTAGATAATTCTAGGTAATCGGCCAATCCATAAGGGAACTATGCATTATACACACCAATCACGACATCCATACATATGTTTCACATCATGTAGATATGGTTTTAACAAAATCAAGGCATGGGCAGCTCCATACACAAGTTCCATTTCATTTACGGGTTCTACACAATATGTTCCAGCTCATATAGTTATATGAATAGTCATGTAGCAAAGCACCTAGAATCAATTTCCCACAGGTTGTCATCCATTGTATGGTTCAATCATATACTACAATCCAGACAAGTCAATCGACTAATTCAACACTTCTTCATCATTACATGTTCACAACAAAGCATGCTCAACTACAAGTTTAGGAATTTATGAAATCAAACATTTAACAACCATTTTCAACAATACATATTAGCATGTTGGGCATAGTTAGGACTAAACTAAAAGAAGCACAATTAATCATTAGCAAATTAGGGAAATCCACAAGTTTGAAACCAACAAAGCATGCACGTCAGCAATTTAGTTTAATTAGGGTTTGGGGTCAAGTCCTTTCCCATGAATTTCAGAAATCTCTCATTTAACACCTTAATTATGCTTAAAAAAGAAAATCCAGCCACATGCACCAACATACATGAAGGACGTTCGTTAAACCCACACTAGGCGCGATAACCAGCCACCTAATGATAATGGTCCTCACCTAAACTTAGCTGGAGATTGCTGAGATGATTCTAGTGACGTCAGGTCTGCAAGCTCGAGGTGTCAGGGCCCTGCATTGCATTGGATGGACAAGAATTACATGTATGTTGTAGAAATCAGGGAAATATAGTGAGAAATCATAAATTATCTTAGATGGGCTGGAATTTCTTCTTTCAACGATGGAGATTAATCAGGATTTCTGGCGAAGGAGGGGAGAGGATGCCAGAATTAACAAAATTCGGGCACTAGGGCCACATGCAAGTGAAATGCCCTCCTTTTCTCTCTCCTCTTCTCTCTCTCTCAACTGTTGGAGTTTATGGGAATGAGGGAGAAAGAGCTGAATATTTATATCCCAAATTTAATTCAGTTAACCCTGCAGTTTCGTGAAATTCCTCCAATGACCCTGTAGGCCCATTTCTGATTATAGGGGCTGTCCTGATGGCCCTCTAGCCCACCAGACATGTGGGACAGGTGCCCCATGGCCTGATGAAGGGTTGAGTGAAGTTTGATCGTAAACGAATGCACGGTTTTGCTGCAGCGGCCCGATTCATGATCAACGGTCACCATTCCACGATCAATGGCCAAATTTTATAGGCGCGGGCCTAAAATTATTTTCAACCTTCGGTGTAAATTTAGAAGAAATTCGACGACTAGAATGCCCATATTTGAAAACTCAAGTAGCAAGGTTATTTGTTTAAATTTCAGAATTTCATTACTTTTTGCCAAGCGACTTGTGGTTTGCAATAGCCAGAAGGGCAGCGCTGTTTAACGGTTGTTGGGTATTTTCGGGGCATGGCGTCCACGTGGGACCACGAACCCAGTTAGCCCAAGGGTCTGACAAAGTTATAAGATTTTTGGACCTTCCTCGGGCGATACACAGCCCGTATGGACAGTCGTCAAGTATAGCTCAGCCGACTGGCTTTACGGCCTATGCTCAGCCCGATCTTAATTAAATTTAAATTGTACGGAAGGGTGAGTTGGGTTTAATTAACTCGTCTTAAGCCCACACATGTGATAGAATCGTTCGGTCCTGAGTCAGTTCGCACGTGAGTGCCTCAGGACACTGTTCCCTTTTTGGACGAGGCGTTACAGTTTTAGATCCAACCATGTCTATGGTTGGCTAAACCTCTTAGCTAGGGCAAGGAGGTGAAGCTTGTAGCGTGATGGGATGTTTCTATCGTTTTAATCCATGTTTATGTTGAACTCTCTTTGATTCTAATTTAATTCTTAAGGAATACTTTCAGTTTTTAATGGTTTGTTGTGACTCAAATTACAATAGATCTGCAATAGCTTTGAGTATTTTATTTTCTTGCTTTGAGGTTGTGCAATTAGGAAATCCTGTTGTTCACCATCGTCCCTTGGGAATGGTTGGATTATGAAATCCCTTCTAATCTTCATAATTCTCTTCTGATTAATTGTGGGATAGGTGTATCCTATTGTTTGCCATTGTCTCCTTGGCATGGTTTTGTGATGGAATCACTTTCAATCCTCACAACTCTCATCCATTGAGAATTAGTTCAAACGAAGTTTAGATTTGGTTTCTATTAAATTACTCACAATTACATCTTTATATTCCAGATTTAGATTCATATCATTTTCTAGTTCTACTTCTAGTTGCTTTCAGAGTGCACATGAGATTAGTCCCTATGGATTCGACCTCGGTCTCATCGAGATTATTACTACATCGCGACCCTACACTTGGGGTTGTGAACAAGTTTTTGGCACTGTTGCCGGGGATTAACGGTTGTATTTTTCTAAGATTAACTAGTTTTGGAATTAGTTTAAGATTATGGTTTTTCTACTTTCTATTTTTAGGTTAGGGTTTTTTCTGAATTATTTTAGAAACTAACTTACCTTTCTATTTCTAGGTTTAGAAACTTTTGCTTTCTGTTTTTATAAACCAATTTTCTTTCTAATTCTAGAATAGAAACTTTCCTAATTTGTTTTTAGAAACTAATTTTTTATTTTTTAGAAACTTTCTTAATCTATTTTTAGAAACTAATTTCCATTCCTAATCTGTTTCATAAACTAATTTACCTTCTATTTTTAGAAAGTTTCCTTTTTTGTTTTTAGAAACTAGATTGCTTTCTTAGTTCCTTTTTAGAAACTAATTCACTTTCCTTTTTCTTTTGCAGGATCCCAATATAGAAACTTCTAATTTGGTAACTTCTTTCTAATTCTCTTTCCATTTTTAGATTTCTATTTCCCTTTATCTTTTTAGGTTTAGTTTAGATTCTGAAATTAAGGGCTGATAGTGTTTCATGCCCAAGTGGGTCTGTGATAACACTCGATGTCTCTTGAGTGAAGGAGGATTGATTGAGGGTGTCACGCCCCAAACTCGAAAACTGGGCACACAAAATTTTCGATCGTCGAATCCGGTGTCGACAGCCTTTGTAGTACCCCATTCTCGGCTCCTAGTGTCCATACACCAGGTTTCGATCCTGGGATCCTACAAGGAGGATTTTCTAACGTATGTTTATCTCATAAGAAGCATAACCACAAGTATACCCAAATCACAAAGGCAACAACATCATCACATATCCACTAATACAAATAGTTGAATACAATGTTGAAAAGGAAATACATATATCAAAAATCAAAGCTCCAAAAGACCGCTGCATGCTTCAAGCTCAACGCTGTTGCAACCTAACGCCACCTGCACGCATCTATCGTGCATAAGCTTATAGAAAGCTTAAAGGGTGGTGTAAGTGTGTGTATAAGGTAAGTGCCAAGTATACAATACAGGTCCATAAATCATACAATGTCGGAAATACTGGCAAGTCTATAAATCATATAATATCAGAGTATGCAATGCAGATAAATTATGTAATGTAGATAGATTATGCAATGCAGAGACATAGAGAGCCAAATATTAGATGCCGAGGGTGCAATGCAATATACAATTCCTGATGAGTTCATGAATACCGTCAGCCATATCTATGCCATATAAATGCAGAAACATAGTAACCAAAAATGTCATATGCCGCGGATGTAATGCAATATGCGGTGCGAATGGAATGACCAAGCTGGAGTGTGAAGTCGGGATGATAGTACGTAGTATCGCAGGTTATGGGGTCCACCACAAGGAACTTCTATCCAAACCAGTACCATGCCTAAATTTGGATAGTCAGACTCAATATGGTAAACTCCTAATCTCAAGTTAGTCGTGCGCCCCAACTGAAATCCTTACCATTGTGAAGGTATACGCAACAAATAGTTGCACACCACCAGCCCGAGTGGATAGTGAATGAATGAATGAATATACAACTCCTACTCAATAAGTCTACATATTAGTACCGTACATCTCTAGGATCATCACCGGGGTCTAGTACACTTTACATGCAATCATCACCCACTGGACGCACAACCATGCAAGTGGAAGAGACCTCACTATCCACCTGGCCAGTAGTCAGCCAATATCTATCAAGCACGTCGATAGTGGACCCATTTATGAGCTAGTCAAACTCAGCCTAGCTATGCCCCCTACCCTCTGGCAGGTAAGGCCATACCCCCTTCCAACCGACCATGACACAGTGGGAGACGTGGCCTACTGGTATTTGGCACTTGAGTGCTTGTGTATCTACTTGGTCTAGACGTTGAAGCATCTCCTAGCCACGAAGGTTTAGGAATTTTCACCCAAGGACATTTATGGCGCCCCGATGCTAGTAATAGATTTTCGGTATCCCATCTAGCCATCCACGACATGCCTGTGGAAGATACGACCCTGATGCTGCTAGGGCGTACAGTAATCATAACACACAATGTAAGATGCATGAGTCATGCAGTCCAGTCATGCATTAATCGTGCGCATACTATGTGCTCATGTGAGACAATCTCCGCCTATCAGGGAGTCTTATAACAACCCGCCCAATGACATATGCAATTGTCAACCACATCTCATAACAAACATGCAGATGATGCGTATGGGTATGTATCATGATACTATGCTGTCACATACTCATAATCGGTATCGACAATCGGCACCGATAGTCGGCATCTATAATCGGCCTCAATAATTGGCCTCGACAATCGGCCTCGATAATTAGCATCAGCCTTGATAATCAGAATCGGTAATCGGCCTAACAAAGGGTGTAAGGGAAGGTCATAATGTGGACATTTAACCAGCATTGCTCCCAAGGAGTGGCCCTCATAGGGGCAAACATATAGTGGGCTCATGACCTCACACAATGGCCTAATATACATCACCATGGGACTCTCTTAAGGGCCTAGTACACATCATGATAGGCCTCACTTATGGGCTACATATGCATCACATTGGGCCTCGCTTATAGACCTCATGTACATCACAATGAGCCACAATACATGGGCCTCATATATGTCAAATGGGCCGTAATATATGGGGCAGAAAATACATCTCATTGGGCCTTACCAAATGGGTTGAAAATACATTACAATGGGCCTCATCATATGGGCCAGAAATATATCACAATGGGCCTTACCAAATGGGACGGAAATACATCACAATGGGCCTTACCAAATGGGCTGGACATACATCACAATGGGCCACATCCCATGGCCTAATACACACCACAATGGGCCTCATCACATGGGCCGTAATTGCATCAAGGTGGGCCTTAACGGATGGGCCACAAATACATTAAGATGGGCCTCATGGATGGGCCACACCAATGGGCCTCAACTGAGAGCTTGGATTACACTAAAAATCATTTCAATAGTTGCAGGTGTAACATCTGTATCACTATACACTATCATTCTATGGGGCACATGGCTCACTAATGATGATCAGCACTGTCCAAACATTGTTCATGTGTATCAGCACTGTCCAAACATTGTCCATGTAAATCAGCACTGTCCAAACATTGGACATGTAAATCAGCACTGTCTAAACATTGTCCAGCACCGTCCAACACAATCTGGACGGTGTGGATGAAATGAATACATCATGGTGGTGTCCACGGTCCAGGTGGGACCCTCAGAACTTGCTGACGAATGCAGCAACTGGTAGGTTGCTGGCCCATCGTCCAGATGATGGACAGCTGGGATATAACATATACATCATGAGGGACCCACGTATCTGCTGACGCCATAAGCAGCATCAAGCTGCTGGCCGTCCAATAGATGGATGGCCCAGATATAGAATACATGCATGAGGTGGGTCCACACGTGTGGGACCCACCAGCCATATAGTATATATTATATTATATATATAATTTTTATCAGCTCTAGCGTCCAGGCCCTGGACGGCCTAGATACGAGGCACACATCAAGGTGGGGTCTGCATGTCCCACCTGATGGACAACTGGAATACAAAACATACATCATGGTGGGGTCCTCACAGATGGATGGACGGTGTACGATATATAACACATACCTCATGATGGACCTACAGAACTTGCTGCTGCGCTGTACAGCAGCAGCAGGAGGTGGGGTCCACATAGATGGATGGTTTGGACAATCAGACCCCACTTGCTGACGTGAATACATCAGCCATGTAGTTGGTGTGTGGTGGACCAACAAATCCTCTCCCACTGCATGTGGGTCCCACGGATGGATAGCTGTCCACCTAAGATTTGAATCTGCTTCACTGCCTGGACGGCGTGGATGGAACATTCATCAAGGTGGGTCCCACGTCCAGGCCTGCTGGACGGTGCAGACACCACACATAAAAATCAAATGGTTCCCACTGTCCCATCTGGACGGTGGGATGAAATAGATACATCATGGTGGTCCATCACCGTCCCAAACATCCGAACGGTGTGGATAAAACACATACATCAAATAGGGGTCCCACGTCCAGGATTTGGATGGTGAGGACACGATACACACAGCCAAGTGTGTCCTACAACATTTATGGCGTGGATCAAGTGGGCCACACCCATCACAAGAGAGAGATAAAGAAAATGAGAGAGAAATCGATAAAGGGGAGGGACCCTGCCACTATGGGCCCTCCCTATATAATGCATACATCAAGTGGGTCCTAAATCATGTGGACCCATCATCAAAATCAAATACTATGAACACCCACCTTTGATCTCCTCTTCCTTTTTCCACCAACGCGTTCTAGAGCTCTAAGGGATATGATTCAGCAGTCGAGATGATCTTTGGTGGGTGGGATTAGGTAGTAGGAAGGTGGGCCACACTAGCTTTTCCTCTCCTCCCATGGAATGCTTGGACATTGGGTTGCTTGGGAGAATGAGAGAGAGATGAGAGAGAGATGAGAGAGAGAGGTTGTAAGAGAGAGAGAGAGAGAAAGAGATGGGTGAGTGATGGGTTAGTGATGGGTGTACTTGATAGGTAAGGGTTGTAAGAGAGAGTTGACTTTGGAGATGGTGTTGTACTTGACATTTGATGTGTGATGTGTACTTGATTGATGAGATATATTCTCTTGGGATTTGTAACACGCGGTGTTTTTCTTGAACTGAATGCGGGCCCACATCTCCTACCCAGGGTATCGCCTCGGTGCACGAGAGGGTACAAGTCTCGGGTTGAACCGATTCTGGAATACGGAATACGACTCATGATTGTGCGCAAACACTGATTACAGGTCGCAGGTCGTCGGAATTCGATTGGGAGGACCGCAGAAGCCTACGAAATGGTACGGGCTAGGATACGGGTCTCACAGAGGGGTTATCTATCCATCACAGGATTAGACACCATTCAAGATCCACAGAGTTAATTAAAGTTATGGCTGCTAATCAACTGGCCAATCAACCTCCAAATCCACCTCAACCGAGGGTTGAGGAAATCCAGGATGAGAAGGAGGTGCATCATGCACCCCCACCCCATACTTTATGAGATTATTTACAACCAATGGGGGAAGCACACCTTCATGCATGGTTTTTCCAGAAAATACATGACATATGGATATTAAGTTAGGGGTGATCCAACTCATTCCAAAATTCTATGGACTTGAATCTGAAAATCCATATTTACACATAAAAGAGTTTGATGAGATCATAGCCACTGTACATTTTTAAAATGTGTCTGAGGACACAGTCAGGCTAAAACTCATTCCCTTTTCCTTAAAAGAGAAAGCTAAGACGTTGTTGCATTTACTATGTCCACGATCTATTGGCAGATGGAATGACATGACAAGGGAGTTCATTAAGAAAATTTTCCCATATCATAAAACGAACACCCTTAAAATATCAATCATGAACTTCGCTCAAAAGGAAGATGAAACGTTCTTCCAATGTTGGGAGCGGTTCAAGGATCTTGTTAATTCATGCCCACAATATGGTTCTAAAACTTGGCGAATAACAAGTTTTTTAATGATGGGTTGACTTCTTTCATGCGCCAAATGGTCGAGACAATGTGTCACGCCCCAAACCCGGAAATCGGATTTACAGGAATCTCGATCGCCAAACCCGGTGCCGACAGCCTCCGTTGTACCCCATTCTCGACCCCCAGCATACATAAGCCAGGTTCCGATCCTGGGATCCTACAAGGAGGATTTTCCAACGTACATTTGTCTCATGAGAAGCATAACCACAAGTATACCCAAATCATAAAGGCAACATCATCATCACATATCCACTAATATAATCATTTGGATACAATGCAGAAAGGGAAATACATATATATCGAAATCAAAGCTCCAGAGGACAGCTGCACGCTCCAAGCTCAACGCTGCTGCAACCTAATGCCACCTACACGCATCTATCGTGCATAAGCTTACAAAAGCTTAGAGGGTGGTGAAAGTGTGTGCACAAGATAAGTGTCAAGTATACCATAAAGCCTATAAATCATGCATCATTGGAATAAGTGGAAATACTGACAAGACATGAATCATACGATATCAGAGTAAGCGGAAATATACTGGTAAGTCCATGAGTGCTATCAGTCGTACCAAGGCTATGCGATGTAAAACATAATAAGACAATAACAGATGCTGAGGATGCAATGCAATATGCAAATCCTGACGAGCCACGAACACCATCAACCTCATGCAAAAATATAGTAACCCAAAATGCTAAGTACTGCGGATGCAATATAATATGCGGTGTGAATGAAATGACCATGCTGGAATGTGAAGTCGGGATGATAGTACGTAGTATCGCAGGCTACGGGGTCCACCACAAGGGACTTCTATCCAAACCAGTCCCATACCTAAATTTGGATAGTCCGACTCAATGTGGTAAACTCCTGATCTCAGGTTAGTCGCGCGCCCAACCGAAATTCTGGCCATGAGAAGGTACACGTGACAAATAGTTACGCACCACCAGCCCAAGTGGATAGTGAATAAATGAATGAATGGATATGCAATTTCTCCTCAATAAGTCCACATATCAGTACGGTCGCTCTCTGGGGAAATCACCAGGGTCTATTACACTCCACTCTGACTGCCTCCTCCCTAGCTGCACAGCCCAGTGAGTGGAAGAGACTTCACTATCCGCCTGCCAATATTGGGCCTGGCTTGTCAATAACGGACCCATTTATGAGCTGGTCATACTCAGCCTAGCTTATAACCCCCTCACTTGGGCAGATAAGGCCACACCCCCTTCCAACCGACCACAACACAGTGGGAGACACGACCTCATGGTATAGGCATCGACACTCATATTCCACTTGGTCTAGACGTTGGAGCATCTCCTGGTACCAAGGAGGTTCTGGAATTTTCACCCAAGGACATCTTACGTGCCCACAATGCTAGAACCAAGCATTTTCGGTGTCCCATCTGACCATCCACGATGTGTCTGTGGAGGCCACGGCCCTGATGTCACTAGGGCGTATAATGATCAAGTCACATATATGTGAGATGCATGAGTCACACTATCAGTCATGCAACAATCTGTGCATATGGTGCATATCAAGCATACATATGATGCGTATGAGCATGAATCATGGAGTTATACTAAGCATTTTATATGGTGATGAACTATCCTCACAACGAAGATGGGCCTTGATGGCCTACACACAACAAGTATGGGCCTATCAATGGGCCCTAGGGAGAGTTATAATGCGGACATTTAACCAACATTATTCCTACAATGTGGACATCAAACCAACATTGCTCCCAAGGCATGGCTTGCCATAAATGTCATTACATAACCTAGGGTAGAATCACACAATACAATAGACCTTGTATGCATCTCATTAGGCCTCGACCCATGGGCCTCAAATACATCAAATGGGCCTCAACCCATGAACCCTAATACATCACAATGGGCCTTAACCCATGGGCTCCAAATACAGCATAATGGGCCTTAACCCACGGGCCCTTATACATCACAATGGGCCTCAACCCATGGGCCCTAATACATCACAATGGGCCTTAACCCATGGGCCTCATACACATCAAGGTGGCCTCAACAATGGGCCTCATACACATCAAGGTGGGCCTAATCACATGTGCCTCATGTATATATCAAGGTGGGCCTCAATCCACGGGCCCTAATACATCACAATGGGCCTCAACCCATGGGCCCCAAATACACTACATCGAGCCTCATCAAATGGACTCCATATATGTCAAGGTGGGCCTCAATGAACAGGCTTCATACATCACATCAAATTGGGCCTCACTCATAGGCCTCAAGCAAGTGCCACACATGTATCAAGGTAAGCCCCATGATTTGGACGGTTTGGAGAAAACACATACATTGCATAGGTCCCACCGTCCATACCTGGATAGTGGTCTGCATGGATGAACGCATGCATCATGATAGGGCCCACCGTCCAGATCATGGTGGGCCACATCCAAAAGAAAGAGAAATGGATGAACGGCTTGGAATAAAACACATATATCATGGTAGGCCTGCATAAGGTAGCCCATGTCCCTAAGAATGGAGGAACAACATGTATATAACACATTATGGTGGGCCTCTCAAGTCGGCCCTATGGTGGACGCTCAATCACCACCACTATTTATAGTATGGTCCACTTGGGATTTGGGCCTGCCTCTCAATGGGGCCCACGGCCCTGCATTAACTGGAATTGGCTGGGTAGCGTGAATATACAACACATACACCATCTTAGGCCTCACAATACAATCCATGGTGGGACACCCCAAGTGAATAATCTAATCCATTCACCGTCTTGGCCACCTCGAATGAGGTCAAATAAACTCTGACTAGGACTGGTTTGGATGACAAGGGACTCCAAAGAGGGCCCTAGAGTGTTCAACAGGTGGGCATTAATACCCTTAGTACGGCCCACTCGAGACTTATATTTACCTCAAAATTTGGCACATGGCCTAAAATTATAAGGAGAAGATAGTGAATGGTGTAGATTAAACAAATTCATCATGGTGGGATCCACGTATGGTGGCAGCGCAGTAAGGCTTCCACCCTCACCGTCACTGGATAGTAACGTCCAGTGACTTTTTTTTCTTCTCTTTCTTTTTTTTTGTTCTACTATATGGGGCCCACTAGTGGATAATCCATACCATTTATTACATCGACCAACTCTCTATGGACTAAAGGAGTCTAATGATAGACAGGTCCACCACTTATACACACAACAGTAGGTATTAGAAAGTTCCAACAGTGGGAATTTGTTTCCCTTGGTGCGGCCCACTAAGAACTAAGATTTGTCTCATTTTTCGACTCATAGCCTAAAACTACATGGGGAAGGTGGTGGACGGCATGGATTAAACAAATACATCAAGGTGGGGCCCATGGTTGGGACGCCCCCACCCCACGTCCGCATGGTTGACGTTAGGGGTGCTCCCACTACCACCATCGGTTGTGGTGTGGTCCACATGATGGTTGGATCGAGTAAATTTTTGGGCTTCACGGCTAGAATGTGCCAGAGAATGGACGTATGGTGTGGATCTAAGAAATACATCAATATGGGTCCCATGAGTGAAAACTCACTCCAAACCTCCCATGCAAAAAGTAAGAAAAGACGTGGGTAGCCCAACCCCTTAGCATTTGTGGTATGGCCCACCTGGGATTCGGATTAGCTTCATTTTTCGGCTCAACACCTAAAATGAGTTGGGAAATTGGATGGATGGTGTGGATTTAATTTATACATTAAGATGGGGCCTGTATGAGTGACCCACCCAAAAGCCTACAATCAAACCCATATTTTTAGTTTGCCTTTAACGTGGGTACACCCACTGTCTGTTCACGCTCCAGCAACCACGTCCAGGCGTGAATCATTTCATCAAAGTGGGTCCCACATGGACGTGGCCCACCTGATTTGTATCAGTATGATATTTGTGTTTTTCCCCAACATCAAAGGGTAGGGCCCACATGGCTTGGCCGGCCATGGGGTCTACTTGATGGACGGTTTGGACACCACATACACTCATCATGTGAGCCACAAAATAAATAAAGGAAGGAGAGAGAGAGAGAGAGAGAGAGAGAGAGGCACGTGATGATGGAGGGACCCCAACACTATGGGCCCTCCCTTACATGATTCACAACATACATCAAGTGGGTCCCATTTCGTATGGGCCCACCGATCAAAATCAACAGTGGAGATCCTTTCACCACCGAAATGGAAGGTCTAGATGACCCTATCCATATAAGAAAAATAAACATCATGATGGGGTCCATGGAGAATTGCCCCATCATGGAATGATCATGAGAATTAAAGTGGATCATCGCCACATCTATGGTCCAAAACGAGATTCACACCATCAATCGGTAGGCCTCATTTGGCCCATTATACAAACATGAAAACTAGCCTATAGAAGCACCCACCTTCGATCTTCTTAGTCCATTAGAAAGCCGATCTCCTTGTGCTTTACTTTAACGGTGGAAGATGAGAAATGAATGGCTAGGAAGAAGGTTTATGGGATGGGAAAGTGGGCCATAAAAATCACTTCTCTCCTTAGAAATGCATGGACATCCACCTCTCTTCTCTCTTGAAATTGGTGCTTAGAATTCGTGTTGAGAAAGAGAGAGAGAGGTGTGGTGGTTGTAAGAGAGATGTGAGTGATGGATGTGAGGTGAGTGATGGGTGAGGTGAGAGATTGGTTGACTTTGGGGTTTGCTTGACTTGTGGAGAAAGGAAGCATGGGTTGCTCTTGTACTTGACATGATGTGATGTGATTGATTGATGGAGTGATTGATTAATGGGACATATTGTAGAGATTCTCTTGGGATTTGCAACACGTGGTATTTTTCCTCGAATTGAACGCGGGTCCACATTTCCCTGCCAGGGTATCGGATCGGTCCGCGAGTCACGGCATTGGAACCGCGGCGACGGTGCGGTCGCAATGGTACAAGTCTCGAGTCGAGCCGACTCTGATATATGGGACATGACTCAGGAGCATGCGCAACAGATATCTACGCATCGCAGGTCACCAAAATTCGACCGGGAGGACCGCGAAAGCCCACGAAACAGTATGGGCTAGGATATGGGTCTTACGCAATGTGCAATGGGAAATTCATGAACAAAGAGGTTGATGATGTGTGGGATTATTTTGATAAGCTTGCTAAAAACACACAATCATGGGACATCTCCCCAAAATCTAGTACCACCTCTAAGCCTACTCAATCAAAGTAGAGAAGTGAAATATATCTTTTGAAAGAGGAAAATGATATCAACGTTAAAGTGGCAAGTCTCACAAGGAAACTCGAGGCCATGGAACTTAGGAAGGATAGGGATAAGGAAGTTGTCTGCGGTATTTGTGCTTGCAACATTCATACAATTAAAAATTGCCCAACAATACCTACGTTTTAAGAAATATTGAATGAGCAATCAAATGCCGTAAACAACTACTAAAGGCCTTTCAAAGGACTCACTTTGAACACATACAACTTCAGCTAGAGAAATCATCCAAATTTCAGTTGGAGGAATGGAGAAACTGTTACACCTCAAGGAATCCCTAATCAATTCTTAAATCAAGGGAAATCTCAAAAGGAATTGGTTCAAAATCCTTAAGAGCTCATCCAACAAAGTACTCTTAATGCCTTATAAGAACTCACAAAGGCTATACAAAAGATAGACTCACGCATTACGGTTTTGGAGAAAGGGATGCTTCTAGCCCAACCTATCCCCAATCCTAAACCGCAATATAGAGTTAGTGAACTAAGCTCTTCAAATCCAATGGAGCAACCTAAGTCTATCTCCACTCTTAGGAGCGAGAAGATAATTGACAAATCTATTCCGATAAGGGCTAAGAAGCCTAAGGACCCAGATGTAGATAAGACTGATAGACTTAGCGATGCTCCACATGAGGTAGAACTGGAACTTCAAAGCAAACCATTTACTCCATTCCCCCAACGGTTGATAGCACCAAAACCTCTTTCTAACTCTCAGGATATTTTAGAGGTGTTGAAATAAGTGAAGGTTAACATTCCGCTACTGGATACCGTTAAACAAATACCTTCATATGCCAAATTTCTGAAAAACTTATGTACGACCAAAAGACAGTAAAATATTCAAAAGAAAATCTTCTTAACAGAAAAAGTGAGTGCCATCCTAAAGAAAAATGTGCCACAAAAGTACAAAGATCTTGGTAGCCTAACCATCGCTTGTGTAATTGGGAATTACTAGATTGAGCATGCACTTCTTGACTTAGGGGCAAGCGTAAATCTGATCACATACTCGGTCTATGAACAACTGGGTCTAGGTGAATTAAAACTCACCCGAACCACATTACAACTTGTTGATCATTCAGCTCGTGTACCGAGAAGGATAATTGAGGATGTGTTGGTCCAGCTTGGATATGAGCACTCAAATTCTCGTCATCCTTGGTCGCCCATCCCTTGCCACGTCAAATGCAATCATTAATTGTACGAATGGAGTTCTGAATTTATCTTTTGGGAATATGATATTGGAGCTCAATATTTTTTTCAATATGAACAAACAGGTAGAGGATGATGACGATGCCCATGATATTAACTTGATTGATTCTTTCATGGAAGATAAAACACTTCTGACCTTATCCTCTGATTCTCTAGAGATGTGCCTGACCCACTCCCATGATTTAGATGATGATATGATTAGGGAGACTGGTGTCATGCTTGATATTATGCTGGTACTTGAAGTTAACCAGTGGAGGCCACAATTTGAAAAATTGCCCCAAACTGATGTAATTCCTCTACTGCCTAACCTCAAGGCACCGAAGCTCGACCTAAAACCTTTGCCCTCTGAATTAAAATATGTCTATTTACGTTAAGATGAGAGATACCCAGTGGTAATTTCTTCCCACCTTGAGCCAGAACAAGAGAGTATGTTTATCTCTACTCTCATTGAGCACAATGTAGCCCTTAGATGGTTGATTATGGATCTCAAGGGAATTAATCCTCTGATTTGTACTCACCACATTTATCTAGAGGATAATGCGAAGACCTCCCGGCAACCACAATGTAGATTAAATCCAAACATGAAGGAAGTGGTTAAGGCCAAGGTTCTTAAGCTATTGGATGTGGGTATCATATACCCTATATCCGATAGTCAATGGGTGAGTGCAACTCAAGTGGTTCCTAAGAAGTCCAAAATCACCATTGTAGCCAATGCCAACAATGAACTTGTGCCAACTAGAGTTACTACTTGTTGGAGAATGTGAAAAGGCCGAGCAAAGAGTCCTAGAGGGGGGTAAATAGGACTGTCAAATTAAAAATTTTAATGCAAAATAAGAAAGAAATAAATAAAGATAGCACTTGTCAATTCCAAATAGCAAAAACGACTAACAACCTTAAATGCACATGTATTGAGAGGTTGATACAGATGTTGTTCTAAGGACAACCTTACACCAAAAACTAATGGCTTATGGTAGGACAACCTGATTTCTAGAACAGTCTGTGTATCAAAATCTCAAACCAATACAGAGGAATAAAGAATAAAACAGAAATAAATATCTACTGCTATTACAACATTCACCACATGTGCAGAAAATAAATTACAATCATTCAACCATAAATGCTGAAAATAAATTACAACATTCAACCATTTAAGCACATTCAACCATCCAACACAACACCAGAAATTATAGTGGTTCGCTTGTGTGTACACCAATTATTAGAAAACAGCCACACAACTACTCCACTCCCAATATCCTCACCCTCGGGATATTGGTGTTCACTATGAAATAGGTTTTCTAAGGTTCACCCAAAACCTTCACAATTTTGTTTTCAAAGGGCTACCACAATTAAAAACCTCACTCACTGATATTTTCTAGTTATCTCAGTCAAAACAAAAAATGAAAGATTTTCTGGCAATCTTACAAACCAAATATAGAAAATTGAAATGTACTTATCTGAAGATTCTTCTTCTGATGAAGCCCGGTAGAACCAATTCGATGTAGATGTTCAATGTAGATGTTCAATGTCCAAACTCATATATGAAAGGGTTCTTAGATCTAAATGATTTTTAGATTAAATTAACCTGGGCTAGCTTGATTTGATTTTGATCTCAAAAAGGGTAAAATCAATATTCCCTTTTCAAAAGAAACAGAATTGAATAGAGATCACAAAATCAAATGCAAAAAAGCTATTAAAAGAATCTTAAATACTAACCAATTAGCTTCTCGAATGTGGGGACAAGTTTTCTCAGAGTTGTGACTTGAATATCTTGGAATGAATTGAAAAACTCTGAAAATCGTCCTCAATTTATAGGCAAAAATACTGTTACTCGACTGGCCGAGTGGTCGGTTCGACTGGTTGAAGGACCAACAACAATTCAAATTTTCGGGCGCGATAAGATAAGATCGTTACTCGACTGGTCGAGTGGCTTGCTCGACTGGTCGAGTTGCCTGCTCGACTGGTCGCTGGTCGAGTGGGACCCAGAAAGGTTGTTGGACTTTGAGTCGAGCAGTCTCTAGGACTGGTCGAGGGTCCAACAAAAATTTCAAAAATTCACAACAAACATTGGAATGGTTAAGAAAATTCTTAGACTGGTCGAGCCAGTACTTGGACTAGTCGAACCATGACTATGACTAGTCGAAAAATGACCTATAAAATTATTAAATGACCTATGATATAAATGAAAATTGTATGACATATCCTAAGGTCAATCTAAGGTCAAATAAACCTTATTTGTGAGATGGAATCATCACATATCATTCTCTTGATATAGTTGAAGCTTGAAGACTTGATCTAGTACTTGAACTTCTTGATGTGGTTGAAGCTTGAAGACTTGATCTAGTACTTGAACTTCTTGATGTTGTACTTGAATCTCTTGATCTTGTACTTGAAATGCTTGAACTTGAATTTAAACTTCTTGAACTTGTACTTGAATGTAGGCAAGGATGATATAAAGTTGATCTTAGAGAACAGCTACACACGATACAGATTCCAAGAGGTTTTGGCACTACAAAATTTGACAAACCTAGGAGCTAGATAAGATCATTTTGTATTGATAAATGAAAGCATTGAAAGAGGACATGGAATTTCAATTTCATAGATCAAGAATAGTGACTAAAGGCGGTACATTTAATTCGTTTAATTTAGTGCACCGATCGGTGGGAACTATTACCATTGGTTAGGCATCAGCCGTGGATGAAGTAAAGGCATTTTCATCGGATGAAAGGCCTCTTTGTTATCTATATTCTTTCCCGACCATTCCTGCAGATGTCATAACTTCTTAGGTATATAAAAAAAGTCCAAGCAAGGGTATCGTGCTATCTTCCAATAGCACATTTCAGTAGCATTTACAATCTCTCCCTTTGCCAAATTCGTGATAAAACCAAATAAATAAAAATATGCATAACACGCACAGTAAAGAATCATACAACATACATGCACAATAAAGAATCATGCACTAATTAAAAAGAGCAAACCAATACTCCCCCTCAATACATTACTCAATACATTACTCCATACAAATTTGCTACCTAACCACTTCTCCACATCCAATATCATTATGAAATAGGCATATCAACACAAATTCTCTCCCTTTTTGTCACAATATGACAAAGGAAAGAACCTAAAAATGATGATAGAAGAGAAAAAAAGAGCATTAAGTAAAGAGAGTAAGAAGTAAATTCAAGATAACATAAAAATTGTCAAGATAACCATTCAAACATGTCCACAATAATAAGAAAACATGTCTAAGCATATAAAGTTAAGAGAAATCCAAGTATAAAAGTTATTATAGATTAAAGATTCAAAACTAATCTAAACCTGAGGAAGGAGCAAGTATGAAAGGATCGATTTGATGTAGTCCCTTGTTAATGTGCCTCAAATATTTGCACATATATTTAAATTGAGATTCTTAGGACACATGCATACCCTCTACCTTTTCCTCAAGGGAACACAAACGTTCATTAAAATCAAACGGCTGAAAATCAGGATCAGCAGCAGAGTCTGATTCAATCTCATCAAATATGTCATCCATATTGACATCATCTGGAGGCGAAGCATCCTCCTCTTCATTTGCTTTAGCTGCTCCACCAACACCCACATCAACTTGGCCTGGAGCCAACCTCAAATTCATCTTATTAATGTTCGAGTTGTAGAAGGGTAGATAGTTAATCAGAGCTTCTCTAACAGGCATAGCCACTAGACTATGGGTGGCTAAGACAGTCATAAGATAGGCAAATGGTATATCATTATGACCTGGATGGAGACGGAACTGAATCATGATATAACAAATAAGCGAAGGAAGACACACAGAGACACCGGTAACAATAGGGTGTAGAATGCGGACCATGAAAGTAGTAAGCTCAGTTTTCTTACCAGATTGCGGATAGACATTAGAAATGAAAATCCGATGAAGAACCCTGTATCTGGGTAACATAAACTTAGAAGCGAGCGCATTCCTAAAACTCCATTTCACATTCATGTTGCTTAGAACTTTGGTGAGCAATCTTTTCTCAGATTTAGACGGTTTTGCTACGAGAGTATTAATGGGAATACCGTCATCATTAACTGGAAGGTCCATTAATCCAGAAATTAGGTGACGGTCCACATCAATTGGACCTTCTCTAGTAGTAATTGTAAATGTAAGATTCTCAGAAGAGAAGTCAGTTATACAAGCATACATGGCCTGCGCAATAGAATGGTATGTCGGACCACCCCAATGTAAAATGTTATCCCATCCTACAGATTAGAGGAGTGTAAAAATACCAAAAGGTGCCAAATGATCAGTGTTAACTGTCCGTTTAACTATCAGGTTGCATAAGCGAATATTCTACACATACTCAGGATGTTATTCGAGTGACCGAAGATGGCGCACCGTGATAGGAACGGAACGAGAGGAAGAGGGACCACGAGATCCTTTCTTCCTATTTCTACTCTCCATTCCAGTAAGAAAAATAACGAATGCAAGGAATGCAAGAGAGGAAAGAAGGGTTTCAAGAAAATCAAATTTTTAGTTAGAAAACCCAACAATCTATCATAAACCTTGAAATAAACAACAAAATCAAGAAAATGGAAGATCAAAGAACTCAAATCTACAAGGAAATTAAAAATGAAGCACTAACTAAGGAGGAATCGAAGATGGTTTGACCGATCATGGTAGGGCTTGTTGGAGAAGAAGAACCAAGTAAAAAAAAGGTGTTTTTCCACAAATAAAAGGCAAAACCCGAGTTTTACAACTAGTCATGTACATACTTGACCGGTCGAGCCACGACTGGTCGAGTGTGTACTTGACTGGTCGTGCACCACCAAAAAATTGTAATTTTACATCTATTTAAATTTAAAAATTTTTAAAATAATAAATATGTACATTATGATACAAATAGGCACAAATCATCAGTTCATATTGCACATACCAAGATTAAATTTTAATTTTGCAAACCTATTTTTGTCGAGCGATTTTGTGAATATGTTTACAAGTTGATTCTCGGTTTGAATATATTCCAATGAAATTATCTTATCTTTCACCAGTTCATGAATATAATGATATCTAATGTCAATATGCTTAGTTCGTGAATGTTGAATTGGATTTTTAGAAATATTAATTGCGCTTGAATTGTCACAATATAAAACCATGGATTCTTGCGCAATTCCGTAATCGCCTAGTATTCTCTTCATCCACACAAGCTAAGTGCATGCATTACCAGCAGCAATATATTCAGCCCTAGTTGTGGAGAGCAATACAGAACTTTGTTTCTTACTTAGCCAAGAAACTAAATAGTTCCTGACATAGAAACAGCCACCGCTGGTCAATTTACGATCATCAATGTTACCAGCCCAATTAGCATCCGTGTATCCAGCTAATTGCACACTAGTATCATGTGGATACCAGAGACCAAGATTAGCTGAACTAGCGACATATCGCAAAATGCACTTAACAACAATCAGGTGTGACTCTTTAGGGTCAGATTGATATCTAGCACAAATTCCTACACTAAAAGTAATATCAGGTCGGCTCGCAGTTAAATAAAGTAAACTACCTATCATACTGTGATACAATTTAAGATCCACACACTTACCTGTTGAATCCTTAGAGAGTTTTAGAGTAGTACTCCTTGGATTATCAAAATTTTTCCCACTCTCAAATCCGAACTTTTTAGCTAAGTTTAGAGCATATTTGGTTTGAGAGATAAAGAAACCATCAGAGAGTTGTTTGACTTGCAACCCTAGGAAATAGTTTAGTTCTCCAACCATGCTCATTTCAAATTTAGATTTCATAAGATCTGCAAATTCAATAGTCATGTTAGCACAGGTAGATCCATAGATAATGTCATCAATATATATTTGTACTATTAGTATATGATCATTATGTTTCTTAACAAATAATGTTTTATCTACACTCCCCATTACAAAGTTATGACTTAGTAGAAACATAGTCAACTTTTCGTACCATACCCTGGGAGCTTGTTTCAAACCATAGAGTGCCTTTTTCAGGCGATAGACATGATTAGCATGCTTAGGGTCTTCAAAACCCTTTGGTTGTTGAACATACACTTCTTTATTCAAATCGCCATTTAAGAACACACTCTTTACATCCATTTAGTATATTTTAAATTTTTTTAAAGCACACAATGGATATAAATAGTCTGATTGATTCAAGACGAGCTACTGGGGCAAAGGTCTCATCATTATCAATGCCTTCAATTTGAGTGTACCCTTATACAACCAGCTTAGCCTTGTTTCTAATAATATTACCAAGTTCATCAGACTTATTTTTTAAAATTCATTTTGTTCCAATAATGTATTTATCTTTTGGTCTTGGAACTAAGTACCAAACATCATTTCTAACAAACTGATTGAGCTTTTCTTACATTACTACAATCCAGTTTTCGTCAGTAAGGGCATCTTTTACATTAGACAGTTCTATCTGAGATGTAAAGCACACGTAGTTGCACATATCTTCTAGTTGTTTATGAGTGTGAGGGTTTTTAAGAATTTGATGAGATGGGTGGTCTTTAACTGTCCACAGTTCAGTGTTATTTTGACTAGATGAAGAGTCTGGTTTATCAAATAAAAGGACTTCATCATTTTTTAAACTTGAGACAGGTGTACTCAAGTGATCATCTATAACTATATTAATGGACTCTTGAATTAACTAGTCCTCATGTTAAAAACCCGATACGCTCGACTATTCAGAGCATACCTTAAAAATATCCCCTCATCACTTTTGGTGTCAAATTTACCCAGATTTTCTCAGTCATGTAAGATGGAGCACTTGCTGCCAAAAACTTGAAAGTATGTGACGGTAGGCTTCTTGTCAAACCACATTTCATAAGCCGTTTTACTATTTGATTTTCTAGTATAAACGTAGTTAATTATATAACAAGCAGTATTTATAGCTTCAGCCCAAAGATTTTTAGGAAGCTTCATACTATTTAACATTACATTTGCTATTTCTTCAAGCACTCTATTTTTCCTTTCCACCACACCATTTTGTTGTGGTGTTTTAGGTGCAGAATATTCATGTGATATTCCCTGATCACAGCAAAATTTCTCAAAACTGATATTTTCAAACTCAGAACCATGATCACTATAGATCTTAGTGACTTGTGATTCTTTTTCAGTTTGGATATGTTTAAGTACCATTTTTACTTCATCGAGAGTTTCTGATTTCTCTTTTAAGAAGACTACCCAAGTATACCTGGTAAAGTCATCTACAATCACCAGAATATACTTCTTGTCACCTCGACTCTCCGTTCTAGTTGGTCCAATGAGATCCATGTGAAGAAGTTCGAGTGGTTTAGATGTGGCTTTGGAGTTCACCTTTTTGTGAGCACTCCTGGTTTGTTTACCAATCTGGCGCTCGCCGCATATTTTATCCACTTTCTTTACTTTGAGTAGACCTCTTACCAATTCTCTTTTGCTCAATCTATATAGGTTGTGATAGTGTACATGTCTTAGGCACTTATGCCATAATTCGGTCTCATCGGTTTGGACCATGTAATATGAAAGCTTAGATGAGCTTGAATCACTAACAATGTAGCAGTTCTCAGAAATTCTGCGACCAGTTAATATTACAGAAATATTCTTATTTAAAATTTCACACCCTTGGTTGGTAAATTTTAACTATGATTATTATCGTATATTTGAGAAATGCTTAAAAGATTATGTTTTAAACCTTCTACATATAAAACATTCTCAAATAGAGGGAGGTTAAAGAGTTGAACCGTACCTTGGCCAACAATTTTACAGTTGCTACCATCACCGAATGTGACTAAACCATCAGTCATGTCTTTAAGACTGGTGAACAGACCTTTGTCACCTGTCATATGTCTGGAGCAACCACTGTCTAGGTACCACTTTGAATGGCTCGAAGCCTTGAAAGCGATGTGGGCAACCAAACAAGTAACCTTAGGGACCCATTTCATTATAGTTTTGGGTTTAGGAGCATGGTTGGTCTTCTTATGTTTATAGTTCTTATAAGTCCTACCCACTGAGTTAGATTTTAAGAACTCCTTAAGCAAGTCAACAATTTTCTCAGCTAAAGGATAATGATTCTGATTTTTATAGTTAATATGGTTGCTTTTAGGTTTTAAAGTCTGAAAAGTTTTAGTATTTTTAAAATTATTTTGATTCAGACTATTCCTTTTTGAGTTAAAAGACTCCCCTATAACAAATTTAGGTGGAGTATTCTTATATTTGAGAGGAATACTTTTATCATAGCCCAATCCAAATCAATCGCCACATTTTTTGGATCCGGATAAAAGTTTTTCTAATTTAGGATCACCTTGGGCATACCTCCATGTGTCCTTCAAACTCAAAAGTGAAGCAACTTCTAGTTTTAGCTTTTCATTTTCAGACTTTAATTTTTTAACTTAGGATGTTTTGAAATCTAAGTCGTACTTAGTTTTTTCAAAGCAATCTGAAAAGTGTGATTTTTCTAAGACTAGATTATCAAAATTCTCTTTTAGTTTTAAAGTTTTAAAAACTCTTCTTTCTGAAGTTTTAACTTTACAGCAATTTTGTAACTTTCCCTATATAGGGCATCATAAGCATCTTGAAGGTCTTCTTCATTTTCATGGTCACTACCCAGAATTTCTTCACTGGTTGAATCATCATTATCTGAGAAAGTGAACTTGGCTAGAGTCATTAGGGCTTTAACATCATTAGCTGACTCAGTTTCAAAATCTTCTGACTCAGAAGAGACTTCAGAGTAGGAAGATTCATCCCATGTAGCCAACATACCTTTCTTTTTAGACTTGTCCTTCTTAGGACATTTGTTTGCTAGATGCCAAATTCATGGCAGTTATAGCATTGGCTTTCTTTTAAAGATTTCCAATTTTTAGATCTAGGTCTTTTCTTTTCAATAGGTTTTTGTAAATCAATCCTCTTTTTACTTTTGAAAATCTTATAAAACTTTTTGGCTAAAAGAGCTATATCATCTTCAGAAGTTTCTAAATTAAAATTATTACTATTTTCATGAGAAATAATTTTAGAAGAATTGAGGGTAATTGACTTACCTTTAAGTGCCTTAAAATTTAACTCATAAGTTTGAAGAGACCCAACTAACTCTTCTACCCTCATATTATTCATATCACGAAGTTCTTGGATCGCGGTCACTTTTGAATTGAATCGATCAAGCAACGAGCGTAATATCTTTGCACAGACTTTACTTTCTGGGATCCTATCACTAAGACCCCACATGGAGTTGACAATGTCATTCAATCTTGTATAGAAGTCTATGAAAGTTTTACTTTCTTCCATACATATTTCCTCAAATTTAGTTGTAAGGATTTGAACTTTAGATTTCTTGACAATTGTTGTACCCTCGTGTGTCATTTCCAAAATATCTTAGGCTTGCTTTGCAGTATCAAAGGATATAATTCTCTTGAATTCATCCAGTGATAGTGCACAAGTAATAGCATTTAAAGCCTTTGCATTGGCACTACTCTCGCTTTTCTAAAGAGCGGTCCAAGAAAAGTAAGGTGTGACTTTTACAATTTTAGATCCATTAGTACCGGTCACTTCAGTGGTAGGAGGGGTCCAATTGGTCACTGTGGTTTGCCACACGCTCTCATCATGGATTTAAAAAAAAATCCTCATTCTAGCTTTCCAATAGGCATAATTAGAGCCATCAAATGGTGGAGGCCTAGTGATTGAGAGGCTATTAAAATTTGACATCTTAAAAAGCTTAGATCGATTAGCTCAAGAATTTAATCCAAATAACAAAAATAAAACGTGCTATTAGGCTTTGATACCAATTGAAAAGGCCGAGCAAAGAGTCTTAGAGGGGGGGTGAATAGGACTATGCCAAATTAAAAATTTTAATGCGAAATAAGAAATAAATAAATAAAGATAGCACTTAATAATTCCAAATAGCAAAAATGAATAGTAACCTCAAATGCATAAATATTTAGAGGTTGATATAGATGTTATTCTAAAGACAACCTTATACAAAAAAAAAAAAACCAATGGCTTATGGTAGAACAACCTGATTTTTAGAACGGTCTGTGTATCAAAATCCCAAATCAATACAGAGGAATAAAGAATAAAACAAAAATAAATATTCACTATTATTACAACATTCACGACATGTGCAGAAAATAAATTACAATCATTCAACCATAAATGCTGAAAATATATTACAACATTCAACCATTTAACCACATTCAACCATCCACCACAACACCAGAAATTATAGTGGTTCGCTTGTGTGTACACCAACTGTTAGAAAACAGCCACACAACTACTCCACTCCCAATATCCTCACCCTCAGGATATTGGCGTTCACTATGAAATAGGTTTTCCAAGGTTCACCCAAAACCTTCACAATTGTGTTTTCAAAGGGCTACCACAATTAAAAACCCCACTCACTGATATTTTCTGGCTATCTCAGTTAAAACAAAAAATGAAATATTTTCTGACAATCTTACAAACCAAATACAGAAAATTGAAATGTACTTATCTGAAGATTCTTCTTCTGATGAAGCCCGGTAGAACCAATTCAATGTAGATGTTCAATGTAAATATTCAATGTCCAAACTCACATACGAAAGGGTTCTTAGATCTAAACGATTTTTAGATTAAATTAAACTAGGCTAGCTTGATTTGATTTTGATCTCAAAAAGGGTAAAATCAATATTTACTTTTTAAAAGAAATAAAATTGAATAGAGATCACAAAATCAAATGCAAAAAAGCTATTAAAAGAATCTTAAATACTAACCAATTAGCTTCTCAAATATGAGGATAACTTTTCTCAGAGTTGTGACTTAAATATCTTGGAATGAATTGAAAAACTCTGAAAATCGTCCTCAATTTATAGGCAAAAATATTGTTCACTCGACTGGCCCAGTAGTTGGTTCGACTAGTCGAAGGACCAACAATAATTCAAATTTTTGGGTGCGATAAGATAAGATCGTTACTCGACTAGTCGAGTGGCTTGCTTAACTGGTCGAGTGGCCTGCTCAACTAGTCAAGCCTTGCACTCGCTGGTCGAGTGGGACCCAGAAAGGTTGTTGAGTCGAGCCTGCTCGACTGGTCAAGCACTGTTTACTCAACTGGTCGAGCAGTCTCCAGGACTGGTCAAGGGTCCAACAGAAATTTTAAAAATTCATAACAAACCTTGGACTGGTCAAGAAAATTCTTAGACTGGTCGAGCCAGTACTTGGACTAATCGAACCATGACTAGGACTAGTCGAAATATGACCTATAAATTTATCAAATGACCTATGATATAAATGAAAATTGTATGACCTATCCTAAGGTCAATCTAAGGTCAAACAAACCTTATTTGTGAGATGGAATCATCACATATCAATCTCTTGATATAGCTGATGCTTGAAGACTTGATTTAGTACTTGAACTTCTTGATGTGGTTGAAGCTTGAAGACTTGATCTAGTACTTGAACTTCTTGATGTTGTACTTGAATCTCTTGATCTTGTACTTGAGCTTCTTGAACTTGAATTTGAACTTCTTAAACTTGTACTTGAATGTAGGCAAGGATGATATAAAGTTGATCTTAGAGAATAGCTACACAAGATACAGATTCCAAGAGGTTTTGGCACTATAAAATTTGACAAACCTATGAGCTAGATAAGGTAGCATTTACAAAATGTGCATTAACTACAGGAAATTGAATACCGTCATGAGGAAGGACCATTTTCCTTTGCCCTTCATTGATCAAATTTTGGAAAAGCTAGCCGGTCATTCCTACTACTGCTTCCTTGATGGGTATTCGGGCTACAACTAGATAGAGATAACCCGTGAAGATCTGGAAAAGACCACAGTCACATGTCTCTTTAGCACCTTTGCTTACCAACGGATGTCATTTGGATTGTGTAATGCCCCTGCCACTTTTCAGCGATGTATGATGAGTATTTTTTCTGACATGGTGGGGCAATATTTAGAGGTCTTCATGGATGACTTCTTTGACTTTGGTCCATCCTTCAACGATTGTTTGGAGAATCTTACATGTGTGCTGAAGTGATGTGAGAAAAAGAATTTGGTATTAAATTAGGAGAAGTGTCATTTTATGGTTCGTAAGGAAATTGTCTTTGGACATATCATCTCATCCAAAGGAATTGAAGTAGATAAGGCTAAGATTGATCTTATCTCTAACTTGCCCCCACCCCAGAACATACGAGACATGCGATCCTTCCTTGGACACACCAAATTCTATAGAGGATTCATAAAGGACTTTAGTCACCTCTCTCACCCTTTATACAATATACTTCAAAAGGATGTACCATACAAGTGGACTAAGCAATGCCAGAAAACTTTTTCTAAGCTCAAGAGCATGTTAACCACTGCACTTATCATGCAGCCACCCGACTGGAACCTTCCTTTTAAAATTATGTATGATGCGTCTGACTATGCTCTTAGGGCGGTGTTAGCCCAAAGAAAACAGAAGAAGCCCTACGTTATTCTTTACGCAAGTAGAACTCTAAATCTTATCCAAGTGAACTACTCTACTATGGAAAAGGAACTCTTAGCCGTAGTGTTCGCTTTGGACTAATTTCGGTCCTACTTAATTAGATCCAAGATCGTCATCTACACAGATCATATGGTGCTCAAGTGTCTTCTTTCTAAGAATGATATTAATCCTCACTTGATAAGATGGATCCTCCTACTCCAAGAATTTGATTTGTAAATAAAAGTTAAAAAGGGAGTAGAAAATGTAGCAGCTGACCATCTTTTTCATCTTGATCTCTCTGATTCCCTTGAGACGACATATATAAATGACATGTTCCCTGACGAACAATTGTTTAAAGTCTCACATTCATCTTAGTTTGTGGATATTGCTAATTATCTTACTACAGGTTTCACGCCAACACATTGGACTACGCAAGATAAGGAAAAACTCTTTACTGAGCATGCAAATTCTTCTGGGATGATCCATATCTGTTTAAATATTTTCCAGACCAAATCTTAAGGAGATGTGTGCTAGACAATGAACACCAAAGTGTCATCTCCTTTTGTCATTCGCAGGCCTGTGGTGGTCACTTTCTACTAAAAAGACCACGGTCGAAATTCTGCAGTGTGGATTTTACCAGCCCACTATGTTTAAGGACACTCATGAGTTTTACAAAGCTTGTGAGCATTGTCAGAAATTGGGAGCATTATCCTATCAAAATATAATGCCTTTAAACCCTATTCTGATCATTGAAGCATTTGATTGCTGGGGCATTGATTTCATAGGACCATTCCCCCAATCTTTTAGAAATTTATATATTTTACTAATGGTAGACTATGTAACTAAATGGGTCGAAGCAATCCCGTGCTGGAACAATGATCATCAAATGGCCATTAAATTCTTAAAAGATAACATCCTTTCCTGATTCAGAACACCTCGAGTCATCATTAGTGATGGAGGTTCACATTTTTATAAAAAGCCATTTGCGAACTTAATGAAGAAATACAACATATCGTATAAGGTGAGCACTCCATACTACCCATAAACAAGTGGGCAAGCTGAGATTTCTAATAGGAAAATTAAACACATCTTGGAAAAGACGGTTAACCCTGACCATAAGGATTGGTCAATCTGCTTGACTGATGCTTTATGGGTTTACCATACTGCGTTTAAAACCCCTATTGAAATGTCTCCCTTTAGACTTATCTATGGGAAGGCTCGCCATTTACTTGTGGAGTTGGAACATAGGGCCTACTGGGTTATTAAAAATTTGAATTTCAATTTGGACAACATTGGCTCACTATGCAAACTTCAGTTAAATGAACTTGAAGAGATACGGAATGATGCGTACGAGAACTCGAGAATTTACAAGGACAGGATGAAGGTGTTTCATGACCAAAAAATTCTTCAAAAATCATTCACACCAGGTCAGAAGGTCCTTTTGTATAATTCTCGGTTGCATCTTTTTTCGGGTAAACTCTGATTTCATTGGATCGGCCCTTTCACAATAATTAATGTCTATCCTCATGGGGCCGTCGAGATTCAGAATCTAAACAATGGCAATATTTTCAAAGAGAATAGACATCGATTAAAGCCATTTGTTGAGAAATTTAATTTAGATGACACATCCATACCTCTGATCGATCCTGTTTACCAGGATTGACCGATTAGTCTGATGAAGGTATAATTAGGTTTATTGCTTTCATATATGTTAGGATTAGGATAATTTGCTTTCTGTTGTTTAGGATAGTTTACTTTCTGTTGGTTTAATTCTTGTGCTAACCCATCTTCACATTGAGATCGTTGAAAAAGTCTTAGAATTCCTTCTTCAGCTATTACATTTCCATCACTTCCCTTTTCTTTTCATTGTCTCTTTTGCATTACATGCTTATTTCTTTTACATTGAGGACAATGTAGATTTTTAGGTTAGGGATGGGGGATTAGGTAAACCAATCAGTGTTTTCTCAGTTTTAAGCAAAATTTTTAAAAATTTTCAATATTTCAAGTTGAAATCTGTTTGGGAAGCGATGAATTGTGTACTTAAGAATGCTTTATGTATGAGAAGATAGAGATTGAATTTTGGATTGTTGGAGTTTGATCAACTAAGTAATCTATCTCCCAAGTTCTTGCGCTCAATTGATTTTGAGAAAGTTTGAATATCATGTTAATCTAAATCACATGACACATTTAATTTATCTTCTGTAAGACATGCTAGAGTTCTAATTGTTAGTATGTGAATCATTAATTGATGGTGAGAATTAAGTCTGGAGAATTTTATCCACCTTAAAAGAAAAAAAAGAACCAGTTAAAAAATAGGAGATCAACAAAAAGTCATGTATGGTGAAAAGATTGGAAAAGAATGCAAAAATAAAAAGAATGAATAAAAATTGACGGTCGATATAAAATGAAAAACTAGAAAAAGAAGAAAAATGGGATAAGTTCAGAATTAGTACTTTAGTCCAAACCAATCTTGAAGTGATGAGCATGGCTAACATGATGAATTGATAGTATTCGTACGGGAAGTAAGTTGATTTTCACTGAGCACATTGAAAAACTTAATATGCAAGCTATGTTTTAATTTAATAGATAAAGAATTTATTTGATTAGTTGCTTATGTGATTTGGCTTTAGGTTTTCAAAATCTCACTTTCGTATCTTAATTATACCGATTCACACTTGAGTGAACAAAAGATTGTTTTCCTAGAAAGGTTTTGGACAATGAGCATTGAGATTTATTTCACGCATACTTTGATCGGGACTAGCAAAATGCTGGTTGGGGATTGTGTTGAGGGTCAAATATTGCATATTATCCCCCTTTTATATCTTGGTTTTATGAACATGATACGGCTTAATGTCCTATTTTATTCATGTTTATGTTGCAAGGTTAATTTAAGAGCTTGGATTGGAAAAGGTGCTAAAGCATGGATTTGACGCTCAAAGATCACCAAGGCAAAGGATGGATCTTAAGAGATAAAGATTGAAGATTTCAAGGTTCCAAGATTCAAGAAAATCAAGTGGAGAAGGAACGAAGTCGAAAGAACAAGTGCATAATTCATATTGACTGTGTCATCGAACACTGTTTGATGACATCGAAGTTATCATTCGATGACATCGAACACGAGTCGATGACATCGAATTTATGAATGAAAATCAAGTTGGCTGCTAAACAAATTGAAGACATTTTTCGATGACTCGAGGACTTGTTCGATGACATCAAAGCCAGATCGATGACATCAAATTTTTTATGGATTTTCGGCAAAACTCACTAGACACATTAGGCACTATAAGTGTTATAATGTATAAAGCACATTCTTGTTTTTCAAATTTCGATGAGATAAAATAGCTTATGATCTTGTTCACATAATATGAATCAAGATAAAAATTTCAAGAAGTAACTTCAAGTGATCAAGATGGAAAGTTCATGACATGACTTTAAGACATGTTTTTTACTAAGATCATGACCTTCCTGAAGTTCAAGTCAAGAAGTAGATCAAGATGGAAAGTTCACCTTCAAGATAAATTCTATTTCAATTTTAGTAAAAGATCAAGCATCTTCTTCAAGCCCTATTGAAGATTCAACTAGAAGATCAAGCTCCAAGTTTAAACTACTTCATGTCAGTCTTTTCAGGTATAATTGACCCTAGAAAGACCTTAGGCTTAGGTCCTTTCAAAACATAATCATATATGGGTTTTTATGCTTAATATAGACTAATCTTCGACTAGTCTAGGCTTAGGTTTGACTAGTCCAAGCTGTGGCTTGACCAGTCTAAGAAATTTTTAACTAGTCTAAGTTTAAAATGCAGAAAAATGGATTTTTCCGTTGCTTCCTCGACCATTCGAAGAGAGGCCTTCGACCAGTCGAGGGTTGCTCGACTCGAAGTCCAGCAACTAAATTTTGGCACCCTCGACCAGTCGAACAGGGCCATTAACTAGTCAAAGAACCGTTTTATCCGATCGCTCAAATTTTAAAAATTTGTTGAACCTTAGACGAGTCGAAGAGAACCTTAGACGGGTCAAAGCAACAACATTTCTAACTATAAATAGAGGCCTTCTCTCAATCTAAAATTACCAATTAAAGATGAGAAAAGCCTACATCTATAGAGAGAGAAGCCCACATTATATTGAAGCTATTGCATGGTATTTTAATTAATAGATTTTTGTTTTAATTCCTAGATCTCCTTTTTATTAATCTTACTTTATAAAGAGAGTTGATACTCTACCTTGAGATCTAGAGGAATTTAAAGAAGTAGCCTCTAGTTTGAATCGATTTAAAATCTATCTAGAACCTAAAACCCTTATATATGTGACTGGACATTGAACAATCTACTTCAAGAGAAGTGGTTCTATAGGCTACACAAAGAGATGCATCTTCAAGGTGAAGATAAGTATAATCTATCTTTATATTTTAGTTTCTTTGAGATAACCAGAAAATCTCACTTGTTGGTTTGTCTGAGATAACCAAAAAATCTCAGAAAGGGTTTTTTTTGTAAGCCCTTCTAAAATCACAACCGTATAAGGTTTTAAGGTGAACTTGTGAAAACCTTATTCTTAGTGAAAGCCAATATCACGTGGGTTGTGATTATTGGGAGTGGAGTAGGTGTGGTGGTTTGAGAACAGTTGGCGTACACACCGAACCACTATAACTCCTGGTGTTGTGGTGTATGTTTATTTTTGTATCTGTGGTGAATGATTGTAATTTTATTTCTGCACTAGTGGTGAATGATTACAATTTTATTTACTAGTGGTGAATGTTTGTAATAGATAGCTTTATTATCTCTTGCTTGGTTTGAAGTCTTGATCCTTATAAACGTTCGTGAAATAAGGTTGTCCTACCTAAAACATTATTTTTTGTGAATATTGTCCTATGAACTAAGTTTAAATCAAATTTTCAATACTAGTGCTATTGAGATTTCTGATTTATTTATTATTTTACTACTTTAAGTTTTTATTTGGTATAGTCCTATTTACCCCCCCTCTAGGACTGTTAAGCTCGCCCTTTTCAGGCACAATGTTCGATTACTCGAAGACCTCCTCGATGATAACGAAGACATGTTCGATGACATTGAAGGCCTCTTCGATGGCATTGAATTTATTGAAGAAATTGAATTAACTCTCTAGACTGTTTTAGACACATTATCGATTCCTCAAACACCATTCGAGGACATCGAAGGTAGGTTCAATGACATAAAAAGTTACACAGTCCAGATGAAGTTACAATAGCATGAAAAAGCACGTATAAAAGGCACCTTCGATGACATTGAAGGCAGTTCGATGTCATCAAACGATTTGCACAAAGTTACGCGGAGTGTGTAAATTTGAGGCAATTTTTGAATTTTTCCAAGGAGGTGCGAAATGAGGTGTTACACAACTATAAATAGGAGTCCCCAGGGCATCCCTGGGCATAATCTAGGGTTTGGAGGAGCGAAACACAAGAGTAGAGAGCCATCACTAAGTGTTTTTCTTCCTTTCTTCCTTAATTTTTCATGCTTTCTTCTAGGGTTTTAGATCCAACCATGTCTATGGTTGGCTAAACCTCTTAGCAAAGGCTAAGAGGTGAAGCTCGTAGCGTGATGGGATGTTCCTATTATTTTAATCCATGTTTATGTTGAACTCTCTTTGATTCTAATTTGATTCTTAAGGAATACTTTCAGTATTTAATGGTTTGTTGTGACTCAAATTACAATAGATCTGCAATAGCTTTGAGTATTTTCTTTTCTTACTTTGAGATTGTGAAATTAGGAAATCCTGTTGTTCACCATCGTCCCTTAGGCATGGATGGATGATGGAATCCCTTCTAATCTTCATGATTCTCATATGATTGATTATAGGATTGGTGTATCCTGTTGTTTGACATCGTCTTCTGGGCATGGTTTTGTGATGGAATCACTTCCAATCCTCACAAGTCTCATCCATTGAGAATTAGGTCAAAGGAAGTTCAGATTTAGTTTTATTGAGATATCTTCCAACTGGATAAGATAGGACTCCGATTCTAGTTGTATCCTTGAATTAAGCATAGTATCACCCAGATTGCTACAAGTGGATCCTTAGAACCCCTAGTTCCCACCTTTGAATTCTTAAGTTCTATTAAATTACTCACAATTACCTCTTTATATTCCAAATTTAAATTCATATCCTTTTCTAGTTCTGCTTCTAGTTGCTTTCAGAGTACACACGAGATAAGTCCTTGTGGATTCGATCTCAGTCTCACCGAGATTATTACTACATTGCAACCCTACACTTGGGGTTGTGAACACCTATATTTATAGAGAAAAGGTCCCAACAAATATAAAACAGCTAGTTTTCGGTTCTACCGAGTGAACCTTCGGTAGTACCGAAATTCCCTCGGTAACACTGAAATATCACTCGGCAATACCGAATTAAATCTTAAAGTTGTTG
Source organism: Magnolia sinica (assembly GCF_029962835.1). Classification (NCBI taxonomy): domain Eukaryota; kingdom Viridiplantae; phylum Streptophyta; class Magnoliopsida; order Magnoliales; family Magnoliaceae; genus Magnolia; species Magnolia sinica. The sequence continues at coordinate 24,194,641 of NC_080588.1, forward strand.
GATGAATTTTACTACTTTCAGTGGTACCAAAATTTATAAATCTGTAGGAATCGGTGGTACCGAATTTTCTTTGAAAGCTGCTGAAATGTTTTGGGCACTTTCGGTGGTACCGAAAGTATCTTCGATACTACCGAAAGTGACATTTGGTGGCACCTCCTCCTGCCGAACTAGGACATATTTTCCAGTTTTAATTCTATCCTATGATTCATTCAACAACTTGAACTTTCTCAAAGCCAACTCTATAATGGTGGAACTTATAAGGTTAGAATGACTTAAATAGATGATCTAAGAGGGTTTTCCTATTTGTGGGCCAAGGTCATCTATACGAAGGATCTAGATCGTAGAAGCTTTTCTTTTCTTGAATTTGTAGCTTGTGCTTCTACTCCAGTTGTGTCGTCGGTCTTCATTTGCAAAGGACTCATCCGACTACTTGACACAACTAGTCACGTGATTGACAAACATGTGTGCAAATAAGTGCACTAATAATCTCCCCCTTTGTCAATTACGTGACAAAAACAACCTATCCTAGGATATTGTCATGATCCATACCATGACCTACCAAAACAATAAAAGATTACATATCATGTACCAAATTACAACTCAAACAAAAGACTAGATATGTACATAGAGATGTTGTTCCCTTGTAGTTTCTTCCATTATTATCCTGTATTCTGTAAAAAACAACGGAGTGTTTTGGTGGGTGAATAGGTTTCTTCTCCCCCTTTTTATTAGTTATTAGCAAAGGATTTACCAAGAAGCAAGCCAATATATGATGAAATTCATTATAGAGAGAGAGAACATAGAAATCGCATAAAGTTTAAAATGGAATAGTTGTGAAATATATAAGCATTATGTGATCAAAAGAAAGATATAACCCATGTCAGAAGAAATATAGCCATGAAAGAGAATAGCCAACATGAGCATAACGACAACATCATAGATGCATCAAAATTACCACCCCAAGTTTGGGTAGAATATTCCATCATCCAAAAATAAACAAACAAACCCCTAAGGGTATAATTATCTAGAAATTAGTGCCTAAGTAACGAATAAAAAAACTTAGGCTACATGAGTTAGTTTTAAAAAAAAATCACAGCACATTCACAGGATTAGTAAATTTAAGAATGTTTTGGTTCCGTAGCCTCCACGAAATCATCCTGACAACAGGACAGATGTGCTACAATCCGTTGCCAGTCTTTTGAATGGAGTGAAATATCTTTTCTAAACGGGACTAGCATTCAATGATCTCCTTTTGTTGCTCTCTAAGAGTGCTAAGAGTTTCCTTTAAGGAGGTAGAAGGAGCAGGATGTGCAGGTGCATCATCTTTGGTGGATGCAGGAACCGTTGCTGAAGGTGCATCAGCCTCAGGGTGAGGTCTCGTCCCATGTCTAGCTGAAAGTTGCATTTGTGTAATGCTGAGGGCTGTGACACTAGGGGCGGTGAGAACTTTGCCTGTGTTTCCCTTTATCCCAAACTGGTTTGCCAACTAACAGAGCAACCGTCCAAATCGGATTCCACTATTATTTGACTCAAAGGCCGATATAATTTGATGGAATATCACGATGGGAAGACACATGGGTTCCCCCGTTCCAAGTTTATATAGAGTTTCTACCATGAACGGGGTCAGTTCTATATAATTACTCGACTGAGGGTAAACATTTGACACGAAAATGAGATGTAGAATGTGATAGTCATTTGACATTTCAGTAGCACGGAGAGCATTCCCTTTGCTTCACTCTTTATTATGACCATTGTAGAGAAATTTAGTCCAAACAATGTGTTTTTCAACATCGGTCATATCAAGCTTAGATGGACGTTCCGAGCAGATAGGAATTTTAATCAAGGAAGCTATCCGGGCGGGGTAATAGAAGAAGTTCTCCCACAATAGTTGACTATGATGGTAAGGGAGTCATGATCTTCCAGCTGTGTATAATGAGACAAAAGGGTTTTGACTAGATTACCATCAACTTCCCCTCCGAGGGATAAAATAGTAGCCTAACCACAGTTGTGAAGAATGTCATAGACATTATATGGTTCGAGACATGAGACATCAACATTCCTTTCACATATGATTTTTCGAGATGCAAAACGGGCCGCGATGGGACTCTGAGGGAGAGAGGGATCATTTTGAGGACCGAAAGGTCGAGTATTTTGATGAATATTTCGACCTCTTTTTGGGCCACATAGTTTGGTCTTGGTGGCAGACGATTCTCCCTGATCGTGTTTCTTTATGGTTCTTCCCTCCCTTGGAGGAGAATAACCTTGACCTTCCATACAGGAATGGAGTAGAGATGACATAGGTGGAGCAAAAGAAGAAAGTCCTAAGAAGAAATGAATAGATGGCGGAAAAATACCTGAGGAATGCCTTGAAATCGGTTAGTTTCGGTAGGAAAACTTTCAGCCGAAGGGTAAGGAAAACCGACAAAAATTAGGGCAAAAGGAGCCTTTCTGGCGAACTGACTCATATAGGCATGCCCGCCCAATTTCGGTACCACCGATAGTCATTTTGGTGCTACCAAAGGTACTTAAAACAATGTATTTGTAGGTATTTTTAAAATGACGTACAAGAAAATATCTTTCATATGTATTTTGTACATCCCCAAAAAATGGATAACATATATGTCCAAAAAGATGAGTAAAGCTCATGGATCAAAATTGAATTTACATATATGTTTAAAAAAAAACAAGACGGAGGCTCAGATTCCTCAAATATGGCAGTTAAACACAGTGGGCCTTTAAGTAATGTTAAATCGCACAGACTGCAACAGATTTTTGGAGATCCCTAAATCTGTTGGCATCCAATGGTTTTATCAAAATATTGGTCAATTATTGTTCGATAAGCACATGTTCTAATGTGATAATATTTTCTTTGACAAGTTCACGTATAAAGTGATGTCGAATATCTATGTGCTTTGTTCGCGAATGTTGAACTGGATTTTTTAAGATATTGATGGCCCTTGTATTGTCACAAAATAGTGTCATTATAGATTGGGTAATGCCATAATCCATAAACATTTACTTCATCCATAAAAGTTGTGCGTAACAACTACTGACTGCAATGTATTTGGCTTCAGCGGTAAACAATGAGATTGAATTTTTCTTTTTGTTGTGCCATAATACAAGACAATTTCCAATATAGAAACAACCACCACTGGTGGACTTGCGATCATCAATATTCCTGGCCCAATTGGCATCTGAGTACCCAGTAATGATGCTAGATGTGTCAAATGGGTACCATAAGCCAAAATCAGCAATCCCAGCCACAAATCGTATAATTCTCTTTACCGCGGATATGTGTGATTCTTTAGGATTGGCCTGAAATCTAACGCATGCACTAACGCTAAAAGCAATGTCAGGCCGACTCGCGGTTAGGTAGAGTAAGTTACCTAACGTACTGCGATACAAGTGCTGATCCACACTCTTCTCATTGACATCTTTAGAAAGTTTGAGAGTGGTGTGTTCTGAGTGCGGCTAGAGTCAAGTCCAAATATTTTTATCAAATCTTTTGCATATTTGGACTGACATACAAATATACCATTTGCCAATTATTTCACTTGTAATCCCAGAAAGAAATTCAGCTCACCAACCATGCTCATTTCGAATTCGAATTTCATCAATTTAGCAAATTCATGAGCAACATCTTCACAAGTGGATCCAAAGACTGTCATCCACATAAATTTGGGCAATGAGCAAGATATTCCCAGTCTTTTGAGTAAATAGTGCTTTATCAACACTCCCCCTACAAAAATGGTGATCTATCAAAAATTGCATCAAACGCTCATACCATGCTCGGGGTGCTTGTTTTAGATCGAAAAGCGCTTTGCTCAATTTGTATACATGTTGAGGATACTTAGGATCCAGGAATCCTTTTGGTTGTTCGACATATACTTCTTCCTCAAGTACACCATTGAGGAAGGCGCTTTTGACATCCATTTGGAATAATTTAAATTTTAGCGCACAAGCAACAGACATGAGAATTCTTATAGACTCGAGGCGAGCTACAGGGGCAAATGTCTCATCAAAATCAATGCCCTCAATTTGAGAGTAGCCTTGTGCTACGAGTCTTGCTTTATTTCTTACTACATTCCAAGATTCATCGGACTTGTTTTTGAATATCCACTTTGTTCCAATGATGTTAGTATCAAGTGGCCTGGGAACTAGCTGCCACACTTCATTCCTTTCAAATTGTTGGAGCTCATCTTGCTTAGCTGCAATCCAAAACTCATGTTGGAGAGATTTTATAACATTTTTTGGCTCAATTTTAGAAGTGAAGCACAAATAACTAAAAATGCCTTCAAGCTGGCATCTAGTTTTCACACCATTAGTAGGATCTCCAATGATTTGATTGATCGGATGATCCTTAATGAATGGCAAGTTATTCAATGGTTGAGATTCATGAGGTGAAGTAACTTTTTTTTATTTAATTTGTCTATTGTGAACGTGTCTACTTCATCCTCTATATCAATTTCAAGACTATTTTCATTGTGTGGTTGGTCATCAACAACCACATTGACTGATTCTTGAATAGTTAGTGTCCTTAAATTGTACACTCTATAAGCACGACTGTTAGTAGAATATCCTTAAAAAAATACCTTCGTCGCTTTTAGAGTCAAACTTGCCTAGATGTTCTCTGTCTTTAAGAATAGAGCATTTACTACCAAAAACACAAAAATATTTTACACTAGGCTGTTTTCCACTCCATAGTTCATATGGAGTCTTATTCAATCCTGCTCTAAGATATACCCTATTAATTTATAGCAGGCAGTATCGACAGCTTCGTCCCAGAAACTTTTAGCTGTGTTTTTACTATTGAGCATAACTGAGCCCATTTCCTGCAATACCCGATTTTTTCTTTCCACCACTCCATTCCGTTGATGTGTTTTTGGAGCTGAGAATTCATGTCTGATTCCATATTGTCACAATACATTTCAAATTGATCATTCTCAAACCCTCCACCATGATCACTCCTAATACGACTTATACAATATGCTTTTTCATTTTGAACTCATTTTTCCATCTTCTGGAATTCATCAAAGGCGCCAATTTTTCTTGAAGAAAAGCTATCTAAGTAAATCTGGTATAATCTTCCATTACTACCAAAAAATATCTCTTTTCCCATGGCTCTCAACTTTGGTAGGTCCCACTAGATCCATGTGCAATAGGTCAAGTGGTTTGGAAGTTGCTACGATGGTTGTATTTTTATGTCCAACCTTAATCTGTTTGCCTTTAAGACAATCACCGCACACAATCTTCTCCTTCTTAGGAAGAAGTCTTACCAAATTTTTTGAGCTTAGTTTGGCCAAATTTCGGTAGTGGACATGTCCTAGTCTATGGAGCCACAACTTGGATTCATTGTTTAAGGCCATGTGGCATTTTGTGGATGAAACACTCTCTTTACTACTTTCAATTACATAATAGTTGTCACTTGTGCAAAAACCTTTCATAATAAGTTTTCCTACAAGGTCTGAGATCTTGCACAAATTCTTAGAGAATGTGATTGAGTGTTCTTTGTCACAGATTTGGGAAATGCTTAGGAGGTTATGTTTTAACCCTTCCACGCAAAGAACATCCTTAATTCTAGGCAAACCGGGCCCAACTATTGTCCCTCTTCCAACAATCTTGGCAGAGCTCCCATCACCAAATGTGACTGACCCACCATCAAATTCTGAGTAATCATAGAATTGAGTTCGATCCCCTATCATGTGTCTGGAGCACCCACTATCAAGATACCACTTGGAACTGTTGCCTGCTTTAAGTGTAATGTGGATCACTAGGCAATTGTTCTTATTCTTTACAACCCATTTGGTGATCGTCTTCTTGGGAAATATGGTTTCACCTTGGGGTTTCTTGTATTTCTCAGCTGTCAGCCAGATTTCCTTGATTCATCAAGTCTTGGGTTTTTCGCTTTAATTGAGCAAATTTATTTATCAATTCCACCATCCTATCAGTCACTTCAGGTGGTGTAGGATATTTTATTCCCTCATATGGTGTATGCTTTGAAGAATTCTTTTTGTTCATGATGTTTCCGGTTGATTTGAATTTTCCTACATGGTTCAACCTGGAAATGGAGTGAGACCTACTAGATGTAAGACATTCAAATTCGTAATGTCCCAAATCTCCACAGGAGTGACAGATTGGAGTGGTTTTTGTGTTGCTTCCAAATGCAGTCATCTTCTTAATTATAGGTGGTGCAGTGTAACACCCTAGTCCTCGTAGCCCGAGGAAGATCGCTCGAGTACAAGAACCCGAGGGTTACGTCATGCAGTGATCTAACATTCATTTAACTAGTAACAATTCTCATAGGAATAGGAAGGATAACCACTGTATGAATTAATAAGAACGCAATTAAAAGAGTTCAACATATGTGAATGGAAGCAAAGAAATAAAGTGAGATCCCTCAGCAGGGGATTTGATTACAATACTCAAAGATAAACAAAATATAAAGTCTGTAATATAAAAGCGGTAAATCCTAAACTTTTAGTGGAGTTCCAATGGCTCGACTACATCATCGTACGGGTCCTCCTCACCATACTCCTCCTCAGCTGTACCAGGAGTCCCATCATAAGTACCGCCTTCCGCCATCATACTTGTGTCTATTTGGTGCAACCGCATGATTGGGTGAGTGAAAACTCAGTGGAAATTTCCTGCAAGGATTCATGCATATCAAGTCATTCTAAAATAGTTTAAACCAATATATTCAATCATAATGAGGATAATACGAACTTGTATGTAAAGGTATGGATGTATGAATGTATGCTCAAATCACATATCTAGGGATGCACATCCAGCTGTCAAATTAAAGGAGTCATGTGCGGTAGGTAGACTACCTGGAAAAGACCATGAAGGTGAGTGCACCCAAGGATATCCTATCCCCTGGAAAAATACACGGGGTACACCCGAGGAGTGTCTAATCCCAAAAAAGCCTCATGTAAAGAGAAATCGGCCCAAAGTAGTACAAATGCACATGTTCTGCGAGTTTAACTGAAGTGGCAGGATTAACAAGATTTCTCTCATAAACATTGTTAAAGCTTAAGGTCTTTTAATAAGATATCAAACATCCAAGCATGAGCTCAACATAAATCCTTTTACTTTCTCTAGGTCCAAATGAGGGCCCATAAATATGACATTTCAAGTATAACTAAATTAGTAACAAGTTCATTTTACTTCTTAAGAAAGGTGACATTCCACACTTAGTATTCATTGTACAACTTGTGAGATAAAAGGAATTGAAGCGTCATGACTCCTGTCACCACTTATAGAATTATGTCCAAAATCGAGCAATTGCTAGGATGATATAGAGAATGCAAAGCTAAATCCTAATCACATAGTTTTTAAATGTAGGACTTGAGTAATAAAAGTTAATGTATTAACTCATGTTCATCACATCCAAATAGGAAACTAAAGAACTAAATTACTATTTGTATTATTCTAGGACTTTATTATATTCAAATTATAACGAATCTAGCATATGTAAGGAGTAATGGAGCAAACTTACCATTTGAATGGAAACAAGATTTCTTACCTCTTAATGCAACTAGTAGAAGTGTACATGTACTTAAGCAATTTCAAATGTGGCATAATGAGTATAATACAACTCCTATAAGATGGATTAGAGCAACAAGATTTAAAATATTCCCACATGATTATCAATGTTAATTCAAGATTAAAGGGAACAAAATTAACATTTACACAATCATAATGTCTTTACACTTTTAGGCTTAAACTATATTAGAATTCAATGAAATGAGGAAGCAATGTGAGATATTCCTCACCTTGAATGAATGTTCCTCTTGATTTGAGATGTTCTCATGAGTTGGATGTAACGATACTAAAATCCAAGCAAGTATAAATTTAATCTTCTAATTCCAACTTACATATAGTCTAATAGTTATATAAACCTTGATTTCTACTTACTTGATTGGACAGGTTGAAGGAAGAAATGTCTTATAAGGTAAACAGTTGTTGGTTGTACCTGGATGAACTGTTACAAGACACTAGTGAGTCACGACCGAGTCGACTCGATTGGGATTTTCAACTAACAACTAGTTGAGTTGGTTTTAAGAAATTTACTAACTGCAGGGTTAGATTATTAATCCCCTGGATCTGATGCCTCCCAAATCATCCACGAATGATTCTAACATTGGAGTTAGCATGACTCAGTTGGGAAACTAGCCGAGCCAACCCATTACAGGGTGTAGTGTCGACTCATTTGGGCATATCTAGCCGAATCAGCCCTTAATCGGGCAAGTTCAAATCACCCATAAATAGGGGTTTAAGTTAGCTAGGATGAGCTACTTACCAGGCCCAAACTGAGTCAGGGTTTATTTATCTGAAACATAACTGAGTTACTAACCTAGTAGTGACTTGACCCAGTCGATTCTCTCGACTAGTTAGGTGCAGTGTTACAAAAACATCTGAGATCAGTTTGAGGTGCTGATTATTGCTTGAGGTAAACCGATCCCAGCCGTTGATCTAAATCAGGGTTTTTACCCTAAAATGTGGATCTGTGTCATGCCAACTCGTGACCGAATTGGGAGTGACTGTGAACACAGTCGGGCGATGGGGTATAAAACTTCAGTAACTGAGAGAGAGCATACGTGGGTACCTGATCAGGGATAATGTTTAGATGTTGAAGGGGTCTGGACACAGCGAGCTCAGCTCTGAGTTCGTCAAAAATCAAGAATTCACCTCCCTGACTCAATTCTAGTCACCGTCTTGGGGTGATACTGGCCTGATTCAGTAGAATGTTGGGTCGGGTTACTGACTAGCTTGGTGTAAAGCCATGACAGGAGTGGTTTCGGTTTCAATACCTGGACTGGGGCTGGGTGAGTTGAGCTAGCAAGTTCACTTGTTTACCTGACTCGTTGTGATATCCTACTTGGCAACATCAGACCCGATTGTAATCGGAGTGGTAGAATCCCTGTCTTCTTTCTCTCTCTATCCTTAGCAAACAGACAGTCAGAAATGACTCAACCCGTCCATGAGAGAGGCTGAGTTAAGTTACTACAAGGCATGCAGCTCGCTCCAGCGACCGCTCAATCTCTCTTACTCTCTCTCTTACTATTCCTTCCTTTTCTTTCCTTGGGATTTGCCTTAATAAAACGGCTATTTATAGCCTTACTATTTCTAGGTTTTCTATAGCTAATCCCAGAGATTAGCGTATTTGTTAACACGCCAAAGCCGAGAATGCTAGCCATCAGGGTCTCTCCTTATCGCTGATCTTGTGCATGGGCCCTTGAATTAAACTCTAATGACCATTAGAGGGGGTGTGCCACACGATGGACGTTTCAGATTAGTGAGATGATCACTCCTCCGAACGTGATTTTTCTTGGCCGAACGAGGAAGATGGGTCCCTGATCATGGCATTTTCATGCTAGCCGAATGATCCATTGATCAGCGACGTTTAGATGGTCCAGATGGTGTCCATCAGGCTTGTGGGTCCCATTCGACGGTGAGTAGAGACGGCAATGATGATATTTGTCTTAAAGTGGAGCCGGTATGAGTTGTAGCTGTGTCTCGCCAAAATCTCATCTTTCCTTACGAGATTTTCCAACAGCCCAAGACTGGACATCTCAGATTGCTTGGACGAAGCTTCCAAAGAGCGAGTGATGGCTGGGATTGACAGTTGCTAAGAATGTAAAGGATTCCCTCTACTTTTTGCTGAGTAGAGAGCTATAATTAGAAATAGTAGGGGTGACGGGGCTTCTGCTGCGCACGTGACTATCGTCCGACGATCTCCAACGGCTGAATTTGCCAGCACAACAGCGGACGTGGCCATCTCTCCTCGTCAGCAATTCCTCCTTTACAATGCCTGATCGGTCGCTGACCGAGCTGGTATGGGTGTCTTTCGTCCATGGATCTCACCATGGTTAAGGTCGGCGGGACCCTATCTAGAAGATGGACGGTTTAGATTTTAAGGATGGGATCGAATGGAGGGTCATCATCAGCTACAAATGGGTGTCTGCTTGAATATGCGTCGAGAGGGAGAAATGGCTGTTGTTTTAAACTTTCGGATTTTTATCGGGTCAACGTCCCTTTGACTCGATGCTTTGGTCTCATGCATGGCGTGTACACATTATTTGTGCACTCGCACTGATCAGACGTGGGGTCCACGTGATGATCTATGCCAATTAGCATCGTCCATTTGTTTTGGAAGGTCCATTAATCACTCTTGATCAGAAGTTGGTACATTCTAAAGGTTAGGTGTTTATCATTTAGGGGTTTATCATCAATAAATGTATAATATTATGAATCTGACGGTGGTTTTAATTCCATGGTGTCCTTATGGGATGTGTCAACATGTGACCAGATCTTCTTTACTGTTGGAGTCTTGCTACTGGGTTCATGATGCTAGGAAAAGGGTGGTTGATCTTATTTGAAAGTTGAAATTTATGGTTAAAATTGAGGGTCGTTATATGCGAAGATGGGGCTTGATTTTCTAAATTCATAGCCTAACCATCTTTTGTCTTTATGGCTTCTTCCCATCCCTAGTAGTTTATCCAGTTTTTCACTACTTTGTAAAAATTTGTAACTAAGTTCAACAGACCATTTTAACTTCTTCAAATCAAATCTTAGTTAGTGGTTTTAATTTTTGAGTCTTTCATTTTCTGATTCTAAAAGTTTGATCTATTTATTTAGTTTTTGAATTTCAGACTCAATGTATATTGAAGTTCTTTCAAGCTTGTCATTTTCAATATGATATTGCTAAAGATCATTTATCATTTGTGTATTTATTTTTGATGTTTCATCTAGATCTTTTTGCAATTGTTTATTTTTATTTTCTGAAATGCCAAGTTTTCTGAGAATACTAATGTTATGTATGTAGAGTTGATCATAGGGATCATGTATACTCTCTTTTTCTTCTTCTTTTTCCTCATTGATTTGATGTTCAATTATTTCTTCGGTATCCATAACTTCTACTTTTCTCAAGATCTCCCTCTAGGTTGTTAAACCCTTCAAGAGGAACCTCTCTCTGATACCAATTGAAATTGCGGTTTATACTGCTGATACTGAAGAATGAATATGAGCAAGCTCATAGAGGGGGGTGAATAGGACTTTTCAAATATTTTGCCTATTTAAAAAATCCTAATTGCTTAACTTAACCAATCATTCAGTTTAAAGCAAGTAAGACAATATAACTCAAAAGGCTTCCAAGCCAATAAAGGGTCCAATCACAAAGGCTATTCAAGATATACAAATAAAACAACTAGCCTAGTGTTGTGAGCTTGTGTGTGGAATGTGCTTCCTATTAATCTTAAGCATTCATCCAATCATGCATAAACAATCAATCATTCAAACTTAAATAAACATGATTAAATAGATGCATAAATGACAATTCCAAATATAAGCATATATAGTGGTTCGGCTACTTGCCTACTCCACTCTCGACAACTGCACTCTCTCCTAGAGTGTGTCAAATTTCACTATGAATGGTTTTAAATTAGGTTCACCATTAACCTTCACAGCCCTATACAAAGGACTCATCAATTTATGCTCTTCCCACGAGCAAATGCCCTACATTAAGAACCTACGTTTAGGCCCCACGGCCAAGGTTCCACACTAGGCACCTACGTTTAGGCCCACTGATCAAGGTCCCACACAGGCACATACATTTTGGCCCACTAGCCAAGGTCCCACACAAGTCACCTATACGATTTTGTTGATAGCAAACTCTTAGCCTCAATCCTACACGAGGATAAAGACTAAACTTTTGGACTCTTAATGATGACACTTACTTGTCAGAATAAGTCCTCTCTTATAGCTTGTCTTGGGTTACTTGATCTTCGCTCTTCCGTGCTTGAATCAGCTCCCCGATGCTCCCCCGATCACTATACTGTTGTTTACCTATTGTTTCAGCTTCACGATCAAGAACCTTGCATATGATTTTCCTATAAAGGTAACCAAGGTAATATGAGTTAGTTGAATCTCTGACGAAGGTTATGAATAGATTTCCAAAGAGATTTAACTGATGAATACACTAGAGTATGGTTGAGACTAAGGATATACCTATATGTTTGGTCTCAATACTCTAGTAAAGGCTTGAGATCATGTTCTTCATAAATAAGAGCTTTGAATGCTTATGAGTAATGAATCACAATGAATAGAACATGAATCTCATGTGGATAGAGTCTAGGATGAGTGATTTGAGCTTGGGACAACCTAGGGACTCTGAAATGCCTAAATCCACACTTTCCACAAAGTTCTGGGTCCTATATTTATATAGAAAAGGTCCCAACGGATATAAAATGATTAGTTTTTTGTTCTACCGAGTGAACCTTAGGTAGTATCGAAATTCACTCGGTAGCACCGAAATATCACTCGGTGGTACCGAATTAAATCCTAAAGTTACTGGATGAATTTTACTACTTTCGGTGGCACCGAAATTTGTACATCAATAAGAGTCAGTGGTAACAAAATTTCAGTCGATGGTACCGAATTTTCTTTGAAAGTTGTCGGAACGTTTTAGGTACTTTCAGTGGTACCGAAAGTATCTTCGATACTACCGAAAGTATCATTCGGTGGCACCTCCTCCTGCCAAACTAGGACATATTTTCTTGTTTTAATTCTTTGTCGTATAATTCATTCAATAACTTGAACTTTCTCAAAGCCAACTCTATAATGGTGGAACTTATAAGGTTAGAATGACTTATATAGATGATCTAAGAGGGTTTTCCTATTTATGGGTCAAGGTCATCGATATGAAGGATCTAGATCGTAAAAGCTTTTCTTTTCTTGAATTTGTAGCTTGTGCTTCTGCTCCAGTGGCGTCGTCGGTCTTCATTTGTAAAGGACTCATCCGACTACTTAACACAACTAGTCACGTGATTGACAAGCATGTGTGCAAATAAGTGCAATAACATCCACGGGGACTAAACTTGTACGTATTCTGAAAATAACTAGAACTAGAACTAGAAAAAGATCTAAATTGAAATCTAAATAATTGAGAGTAATTGTGAATAATGTTAATTAAAACTTGTGAATTTAAAGGTGGGAACTAAGGTGCCAAGGATCCACTTGTAGCTATCAAGATGCTACCTTACTTAATTCAAGGAACATAATTGGAATTGGATTCCTATCTGATCCAATTAAAAGATAAAGCAATTTAAATCAAATCTAAACTTTTCATTGACCTAATTTACAATGAAGGAGAATTGTAATGATTGGAAGGGATTCCATCACCCTACCATGCCCAGGAGACGATGATGAACAACGGGATTTACTAATCTCACTATCTCAAAACAGGAAAAGAAGATATCCAAAGCTATCACAATATCTATTATAATTTAAGTCACAATAAATCATAGAAAACTGAAAATATTCCCTTAATATCAAACTAGAAAAAAATAAAGTTCAATAAGAATGAGAATCAAAGTAAAATAAACATCCAAACACGCTACAAACTTAACCTCTTAACCCTATCTAAGAGGTTTAGCCAACCATAGACATAATTAAAATCAAATCTCCTAAACAAAGTATGAAAAATAAGCTAGAGAAGAAGAAAAACTCTTTGGCGGCTGTTCCACCCTTGTATATGATCCTTGAGACATTTCCAAACCCTGAAAGATGCTTTGGAGCATCCTAGGGAGTCCTATTTATAATTGTGGAACTTCAACTTTCGCACTTAGTTGGAAAAATCTAGAAACTGCCTCAAATTTATGCACTTTGCACAGTTTCCCAAAATAGGCTTAGAGTTTAAGAATATGCTTTTTCAGGACAATTTCAGGAATATGTTTGTTTTCAGGACAAATTCAAGATTCCTTTTCCTCACTTCAAAGTTTTGATTCTCTTCATTCTTCACTTGATTTTCTTAAATCTTTGGCATATGAATTCTTCATTAATGACTTCCAAATCTCTAAATCTTCATTTGGTAATCTTTTGAGCATAAATCTTCCTTTTGGCATCAATTTCACCTTAAGCTCTCGAAATCACCTTGCACATGGAAACATGTATAATTAAATCGATTAAGCACTATTATGTTTATACAACCAAGGTATAAATAGGAAAAAATATGCAATATTTCACACTCAACACACCCCCAACCAACATTTTGCTAGTCTCGAGCAAAACAAGCGTGAAGTGATCTTCAATCTTTAATGTTCAAATCACTTTCAGAAAATAATCTTTTGTGCAATCAAGTATGAATGAGTACAATCTAAAGAAGCGAGAGTGCAATTTCAAAAACCTAGAGTTGAATCACACGATGTGCTTAGTGAATTCTATTTACTTTTCATAACATACAACTATTTCATAATGTTAGCCATGCTCTTCACCTCAAGTTTTATTGAATAATCAAGCACTGATTCTGAACTTATCACATTTTCCTTCTTTTTTCAAATTTTAATTTTTTATCGACGGTCCTTTTTATTTATTCATTCTTTTCATGATTTTCATTCTTTTTCAGTCTTTTCATCATACATGACCTTTTTGTCGATCTCTCTATTTTTTAACTGGTTCTTTTCAAGGTGGATAAAATTCTCAAGACTTAATTCTCAATATCTATCAATGATACACAAACTATCAATGAGAAATTCTAGTACAATTCATAGAAAGCAATTTGAATGTGGCTTGTGACTTAGATTAACATTATATTCAAACTTCCACTTAATTAATTAAATGCAAGAAATTAGACGATAATCCACTCAGTTAATCAAACTCCAATAGTTCAAAGTTTAATCCCTATCTTATCATCAAATTCAAAACATTCTTAATTCCACAAATTATCATTTTCCAAACATGTTTTTAACTTGAAATTTTGAAATTTTTCACAATTTTTGCTTAAAACTAAGAAAACATTAATTAGTTTACCTAATCCACACCCCCCAACCTAAAGCCTACATTGTCCTCAATGTAAAAGATATGAGCATGCAATGCACATGAGACAACAAAAATAAATGGGAAGTGATGAGAAGATAATACCTGAAGAAGGAGAATTAAAGCTTTTCCAAAGTTCTTAACTTGTAAATGGGTTAGCACGAAGATTAAACAAACTAAAATCAAACTATCCTAGTCCTAAATCCTATGAAAGCAATAAACCTAACTACACCTCCATTAGACTAAGAGGTCAATCCTGGTATACAGGATCAGTCAGAAGCATGGAAATGTCCTCTGAATCAAACTTCTCAACAAATGGCTCAAGACGATGTCCATTTACTTTGAAAACATTGTCATTCACTGGATTCTTTATCTCGATGGCCCCATGAGGATAACCAGTAGTAACAATGAAAGGGCCGGTCCAACGAGATCGAAGTTTTTCCAAAAAAAGATGTAATCGAGAATTGCATAGGACTTTTCGGCCAGATGTGAATGATTTCCAAAGGATGTTCCAATCATGAAACACTATCATCCTGTCCTTGTAAATTCTTGAGTTCTCGTATACATCGTTCCGAATTTCTTCGAGTTCATTCAATTGAAGTTTACACAGCGAGATAGCATCATCCAAGTTAAAATTTAGATTTTTGATAACCAGTAGGCTTTATGTTCTAACTCTACAGGCAAGTGGTAAGCTTTCCCATAGACGAGTCTAAAGGGAAACATTCCGATGAGGGTCTTAAAAGTTGTACGGTAAGCCCATAAAGCATCGGTCAAGCGAATTGACCAATCCTTATGGTCAGGGTTAACCATTTTTTTCATAATTTATTTAATTTCTCTATTGGAAATCTCAGCTTGCCCGCTTGTCTGCGGGTGGTATGGAGTGCTCACCTTATGAGAGATGTTATATTTCTTCATTAAGTTCTCAAATGGCCTATTACAAAAGTGTGAACCTCCATCACTAATGATGGCATGAGGACTTCCGAATCGAGAAAGGATGTTTTCTTTTAAGAATCTAATCACCATTTTGTGATCATTATTCTAGCACAGTATCACTTCGACCCACTTAGTGACATAGTCTACTGCCAATAAAATGTAAATATTTCCCAAGGATTGGGGGAATGGCCCCATGAAATTGATGCCCCAACAATTGAATGCTTCAATGATAAGAATTGGGTTTAGCGGCATCATATTTCTATGGGATAATCCTCCCAATTTCTGACAACGCTCACAAGCTTTGCAAAACTCATGAGTATCTTTGAACATAGTGGGCCAGTAAAAGCCATACTGCAGAATTTTGGCCATGGTTTTTTAGCAGAAAAGTGACCACCACAGGCTTGAAAGTTACAAAAGGAGATGAAAGTCTGATGTTCATTGTCTAGCACACATCTCCTTAGAATTTGGTCTGTTTAAACAAATAAGGATCACCTCAGAAGAACTTGCGTACCTCAGTGAAAGATTTCTTCTTATCTTGCACAGTCCAATATGTTAACGTGAAACCTTTGGTAAAATAATTCACAATGTCAGTAAACCAAGGTAATTGGGAAAGTTTAAACAATTATTCGTCAGGGAACATGTCATTTATCGGTGTTGGTTCAAAGGAATCAGGAAGATCAAGCCTAGAGAGATGGTTAACCACTACGTTCTCTACTCCCTTTTTATTTCGTATTTCTATGTCGAACTCTTGGAGTAGAAAGATCCATCTTATCAAGCGAGGCTTAGCATCATTCTTAGAAAGAATGTACTTTAGTGCCGCATGATCAGTATAAATGATGATCTTGGATCCGAATAAATAGGACCTAAATTTGTCCAAAGTGAACACTATGACTAAGAGCTCCTTCTCCGCAATAGAGTAGTTCACTTGGGCAGAATTTAGAGTTCTACTCATATAGTAAATTACATAGGGCTTCTTCTCTTTTCTCTGGCCTAACACCACCCCAATAGCATAGTCAGATGCATCGTACATAATCTCAACAGGGATGCTCCAATTGGGTGGCTACATGATAGGAGCGGTAGTCAACATGCCCTTGAGCTTTGAAAAAGCTCTCTGGCAATCTTCACTCCACTCGAATGGTGTATCCTTTTGAAGTAGATTACATAAAGGATAAAAGAGATGACTAAAGTCCTTTATGAATCATCTGTAAAATTCAGTGTGTCCTAAGAATGATCGCACATCACGTATGCTCTTGGGTGGAGGTAGGTTAGAGATAAGATCAATTTTTGCCTTGTCTACCTCAATTCCTTTAGATAAAATTATATGTCCAAGAACAATTTCCTTGGGAACCATGAAATGGTACTTCTCCCAATTCAAAACCAAATTCTTCTCCTTACATCGCTTCAGCACATTTTTAAGATTTTCCAAACACTTGCTGAAGGATGGACCAAAGACAGACAAGTCGTCCATGAAGACCTCTAAATATTGCCCCACCATGTCAGAAAAAATACTCAACATTCATCACTGAAAAGTGGCGGGGGCATTACACAGTCCAAATGGCATCCTTCGGTAATCAAAAGTGTCAAATGGACATGTGAACGTTATCTTTTATTGATCTTCAAGGGCTATCTCTATCAAGTTGTAGCATGAATATCTGTCAAGGAAGCATTAGTAAGAGTGACCAGCTAGCCTTTCTAAAATTTGATCAATGAAGGGCAAAGGAAAGCGGACCTTCCTTGTGATGGTATTAAACTTTTTGTAGTCAATGCACATTCTCCAACTAGTAATAACTCTAGTTGGCACGAGTTCATTATCGTCATTGGCTACGATGGTGATTTCGGACTTCTTAGGAACCACCTGAGTTGGACTCACCGATTGACTGTCAGATATAGGGTATATAATACCCACATCCAACAACTTAAGTACCTCAGCCTTAACCACTTCTTTCATGTTTGGATTTAATCGATGTTGTGGTTGCCAGGAGGTTTTCGGATTATCCTCAAGATGAATACGGTGAGTACAAATTAAAGGATCAATTCCCTTAAGGTCCGCAATCGACCATCTAATGGCTCCTTTATGCTCAATGAGAGTAGAAATAAGTATACTCTCATGTTCCTTCTCAAGGTGGGAAGAGATCACCACCGGTTATGTCTCATCTTAACCTAAGTAGACATATTTAAGATCAGCGGGCAAAGGTTTTGGGTCAAGCTTCGGTGCTTTGAGGATAGATGGTAGAGGCACTACAATGGTTTAGGACAATTTCTCAAATTGTGGCCTCTACTGGTTAACTTCAAGTACCAGTGTAGCATCAAACAAGGCATCCATCTCCCTAATCATGTCATCATCTAAATCGAGGGAGTGAGTCAGGTATGTCTCTAAAGTGTCTGAGTATATAGTCAGGAGTGCTCTATCTTCCACGAAAGAATCGATCATATTAATGTCGTGGGTATCGTCATCATCATCTGGCTGTTTGTTCATGTTGAAAAAGATGTTGAGCTCCAATGTCATATTTTCAAAAGATAAATTCATAATTTCATTCCTATAATTAATGATGACATTTAATGTAGCAAGGAATGGGCGACCAAGAATGACGGGAATTTGAGTGCTCACATCTATGATGGGTTGAGTATCTAGGATAATAAAATCTACTGAATAGTAGAATTTATCAACTTGAACCAACACATCTTTAATCATCCCTCTCGGTACACGAATTGAGCGATCGATAAGTTGTAATGTGATTCGGGTGGGTTTTAATTCACCTAAACCCAATTATTTGTAAATCGAGTAAGGGATCAGATTTACACTTACCCCTAAGTCAAGAAGTGCGTGCTCAGTTCGGTAGTTCCCAATTATACAAGTGATGGTTGGGCTACCGGGATCTTTATATTTTTGTGGCACATCTTGCTTGAGGATGACACTCACTTTTTCTGTCAAAAAGATTTTCTTTTGTATGTTTCACCGACTTTTAGTCATACATAAATCTTTCAAAAATTTTAAATATGAAGGTATTTATTTGACAGCATCCAGTAGAGGGCTATTGAACTTCACTTGCTTAAGCAACTCTAAAATATCCTGTGAGTTAACTTGAGGTTTTAGTGCAATTAAACATTGAGGGAATGACGCAATTGGCTTACTTTGAGGTTCCGATTCTAACCCATGTGGAGCATTGCTAAGTCTATCATTCTCATCTATTTCAGAGTCCTTGGGCTTTTCAGCCCTTACCGAAATAGATTTGTCCATTATCTTCCCACTCTTAAGAGTAGTGATAGACTTAGCTTGCTCCATCTGATTTAAAGAGCTTGGGTCACCTATTTCATATTGTGGTTTTGGATTGGGGAGGGGTTGGGCCAAAAGCATCCCTTTCTCCCCATTCGCTAAGTGTGACTCAATCTTTTGAATTGATGATGCAAACATTCCCATTATTGTTTTGAGATCTTGAAATGCTCACACTGTATTTGGTTGAATAGCTCTTGGTTTTACATGAACTTTTGAACTGTATCCTCTAGAGGTTTCCTTTGATTTAGAAATTGGTTAAGGATTCCTTGAGGAGTAGCAGTTTGTCCATTCCTCCAACTGAAATTTGGATAGTTCCTCCAACTTGAGTTATATGTATTTGAGGTGGGTCCACTGAAAGGTCTTTGGTAATTATTTACAGTATTTGATTGCTCATTCAATATCTCTTGAAAAGTAGGAATTGCTGGGCAATTCTCAGTTCTATGTATGTTGTAAGCACAAATACCACAAACAACTTTCGTAGCCTTCTCAAGTTCTACCTTCTTAAGTTCTATGGCCTCAACTTTTCATATGAGTTTGGCCATTCTTGCATTTATATCATCTTCCTCTTTTAAAGCATAAATTCTTTCCCTTTCCTTTGATTGAGTAGGCTTAGAAGTGGTGGTTTTTGAGGAGGTATTCCCTGATTCCGCGTTTTCAGTAAGTTTATCAAAATAATTTCACGCATCATCAGCTTCCTTGTTCATGAATTCCCCATTACACATCATTTCCACAAATTGGCGCATGAGTGAGGTCAATCCCTCATAAAAAAAGCTTGTTATATACCATGTTTCGTAGCCATGTTGTGGACATGAATTTATAAGATCCTTAAATCGCTCCCAACATTGGAAGAAGGTCTCATCCTCTTTTTGTGCAAAATTCATGATTGCTTTCCTTAAGGTATTTGTTTTATGATAGGGAAAGAACTTTTTAAGGAACTCCCTTGTCATCTCAGCCCATGTGCCAATGAACCTTAGTCTTAAGGAATGTAACCATGACTTAGCCTTTTCTTTCAAAGAGAAAGGAAATAATTTCGGCCTAACTGTGTCCTCGAACACGTTTGGGAAGTGTAATGTAGATATTATTTCATCAATCTCTTTCATATACAAGTATGGACTTTTAGATTCTAATCCATGAAACTTAGGGAGGAGTTGAATTACCCCTAGTTTAATATCTACAGTTGCTCCATGCAATGGGAATATCATGCAGGAAGGTGTGTTCACCCCTGCCGGTTATAAATAATCTTGTAGAGTACGAGGCGGGGGTGCATTATGCACCTCGTTTTCATCTTAAACTTCCTCAATAGGTGGTTGGGGTTGATTTGCAGTCATCACTTCTACTAACTCAGAGGGTCTCAAGTGATGTCTAATCCGGTAATGGATAGGCAACCCTTCGACTAATCCTCCTTCACTTAAGAGGTGTCGAGTGTTGTCACGAACCCACTTGGGCATGAAACACTCGTAGCCTTCAAGTAACTAAACAACTAAACCTAAAAAAGAAAACTAGAAAAACTAAAATAAATAAGAGATCTAGAAAATGTAAGAGAGAGAGTTGGAACAAAATTACTGAATAAGAATTGCTATGTTAGGATCCTATAAATAGAAAACAATGTTAATTAAAAACAGAAAATCCTAACTTAAAAACAAAGCTGAAAAAATAAACCATAATCTTAACCTAATTCCAAAACTAATTAATCTTAGAAAAACGCATCCGTAGTCCCCTACAACGATGCCAAAAACTTGTTCATAACCCCAAGTGTAGGTTCGCGATGTACTAATAACTCGGTAAGACCAAGGTCGAATCCATAGGGACTAAACTTGTACGTATTCTAAAAATAACTAGAACTAGAACTAGAAAAAGATCTAAATTGAAATCTAAATAATTGAGAGTAATGGTGAATAATGTTAATTAAAACTTATGAATTTAAAGGTGGGAACTAGAGTGTCAAGGATCCACTTATAGCTATCAAGATGCTACCTTACTTGATTCAAGGAACACAATTAGAATTGGAGTCATATCCTATCCAATTAGAAGATAAAGAAATTTAAATCAAATCTAAACTTTCATTGACATAATTCTCAATGGAGGAGAATTGTGATGATTGGAAGGGATTCCATCACCCTACCATGCCCAGGAGATGATGGTGAATAACGGGATTTACCAATCTCACTATCACAAAATAGGAAAAGAAGATATCCAAAACTATCACAGCATCTATTATAATTTGAGTCATAATAAATCATAGAAATTTGGAAATATTCCCTTAATATCAAACTAAAAATCAATTAAATTCAATAAGAACAATAATCAAAGCAAAATAAACATCTAAACATGCTACAAGCTTAACCTCTTAGCCCTAGTTAAGAGGTTTAACCAACCATAGACATGATTGAAACCAAATCGCTTAAACAAATTATGAAAAATAAACTAGGGAAGAAGAAAAACTCTTTGGCGGCTGCTCAACCCTTGTGTATGCTCCTTGAGACCTTTCTAAACCCTAGAAGATACTTTGGAGCATCCTAGGGAGTCCTATTTATAGTTGTGGAACTCCAACTTTCGCACCTAGTTGGAAAAATCTAGAAACCGCCTCAAATTTACGTACTCTGCGCAGTTTTCCAAAATAAGCTCGGAGTTTAAACCACCTCAAATTTACGCACTCTGTGCAATTTTTCAAAATAGGCTCGGCGTTTCAAAATATGCTTTTTAAGGACAATTTCAAGAATATGTTTGTTTTCAGGACAATTTTAGGATTCCTTTTCTTCACTTCAAATATTTGATTCTCTTCATTTTTTACTTGGTTTTCTTGGATCTTTGGCATGTGAATTCTTCATTAATGACTTCTAAATCTCCAAATCTTCATTTAGTAATCTTTTGAGCATAAATTTTCCTTTTGACATCAATTTCACCTTAAGCTCTCGAAATCACATCGCACATGAAAACATGTATAATTAAATTGATTAAGCATTATCATGTTTATAAAACCAAAGTATAAATAGGGGGGAATATGTAATATTTCACACTCAACAATGTGTGGCCCACCTAGGACTCAGATATGCTTCATATATAGGCTCGGGGGCCAACATAATTTGAAAATGCTAATGAACATAGTGGATTTCTCATAAACATGTTAACGGACCCCGCCTAACAACACGGTGTGTAATGGGTCAAAAATGAAACCCGATTAACACACAACTCGCAGAAACCTTCTGAAACAGGAAACCATGGTTTCCTTTCTGAATTTGGATCGAAAATCTTTGCAAAATGGAGGCAGATTTCCTTTTAATCTTGGTCGTCCACACAAGCTTCTGTGTAGAGCACAAGATTCACGAGCTTTACACACATAATGACATCGTTAAATAAACTTTCCTCCATTTGTGGTGTGTGAATCTCCCTACAAATCAGAGAAAGACATTTAACTAATCTGTGGGATCCACGTTCCCTTTCTAATTAGAATCTAACGAGGAAAATCATATTATAATGCCGAAATCTTTGGTCCTTCACAAATAGGGCAGCGAAAGTGTGCATCCGCCTGAGACTTTCAAAGAGCAGACCAACCAGTTAAACGACAATGAACCTCTAATTTCTAGGCTCTATGAGTTTTTATAAACCCATCGGAAACGTCCACTATATTTGCGAAGAAGGAATAACCAAAGGCATGGAATCTGCCATTAAAATGCCTATCATCTTCTTCGTTTGAATAATGATCATTGATCGTGGAGATTGCACCATTTCAAGATCTGATCCACTTACTTGATGGCCCACCTAAACGTGTAATCTCTTTCGATATATTAGAATAAATGAGCCATTGATCAAGCCCATAGATTTGGATTAAATTACCACCAAGACCACCATGCATGCTCCATGTTATACAACAATTCAAATTCCCTCCCTCTTACGCTGAGGCTGGCCAGACAATCTGTATAAATCACCCTTCGTTTGGGAGAGAACCCAGGTCTAAATCTCAAATAGAGAGAGAGAGAGAGCATCCGTTTGCAGAGAAAGAGGGAGAAAGAGACCAAGCGTTGCTCGGGGTCAAGCCGCAACTCATTGAGTTGTCTGGTAGAGTCCAAATCTGGGATGGGTTCCTCTAGTAATTAGAGGTAATCTCTTAGGTTCATTTCTTTAATCTTTGGATTTTCAATAACCATATGTTGGTTGTTTGGTATGGAGTTGAACCAAGTCGACTCGTCAAGAAAATTTTGCAGAAGTCCGAGTCTAGTCAGCTAAGGTTAATTGCTAAATAAGGTAATCCTCTCATCTACTAAATTCATATCTAATATGTTACCTTGGTAAGCCAAATTCTAAACCTAGATCTTATGATAAATCCTAGTCATTGATCTTAACCATATGAGACAGTTCATTGAGTGATCTAACTACCCGAATTATTTTAAATCATGTTAGAATTCAATCTTACGATGTATACACAAAACTCTAACAACTCTTGAGGGAGATACGACATTAGAGGTGAGGGATTTCCTTAAAACTTATAATAATTCGACTTGATTATTTTGTTCTTGCATACTTTGAGTTTATTATTGTTGATTTTCACCATATGCATGTTTGTTACGAAATTTAAGTTTCTGCATTATTCCCTTGTAACACAAGTGATGTGTTAGAGGTCTCACATCTAGTAATTCATATATTTTATCATGGATGTAATGCACTCTGGGTAGTGACCCTCTTAGTTGACGCATAATTATATGGATTTTGGGTAGTGGTGAACAAATTGATGTAAGTAATTTGTAATGTGTATTATGGCACTTCCGGGATTGGATGTCGCAAATAGTTGCTACATGAACAATTCATGTCACGTAATTCATCCGATCCATGTGTTATGCCATCTTAAGGTGTTTACGTAAATCCACGGTATTGTTGGACATGACAACGAATCTTCATAGAATGGGATGCGGAGCAAGCTTGGTTTTCTATGAAATTATATTCCACATTGTGATGATCACTATGTATGATGAACCACACTTACTATGTTAGGCATGCATTCATGTAGAATAGTTGCGCATACCGATACCACTCATAGTAGTAGAGTATGAGATGTATCGGGACCCTTATTTGATCATTATAAATCACTTGAAATATTATAAATCTTAAAAGATAACCATCACTATGAGTGGGGTATTGACCCTCTCCAACCATATAGATGTTGTAAGCAAAGTGCAGGATGAAGATACAGATGATGATCTCCCCGTATGTGATTATTTTGAGTAGGAGAGAAGGATAACATTATGTTTAGTTTTACTTATTTTTCGCTGCTCACTTTGGATGATGTAATAGGCTCCCATTTGAGAGGGCATTAGACAGTTAGTTGATTTTTTTCATTTTGATGGAATAAGAAATACAGTTGATTTTATTCTCATGAATAGTTACGGTAAGGCCCATATCCTAATCCATACCGTTCCTTGGACTCTCACGATCCTCCCCATCGAATCTCAGTGACCCGTGACCTGTAGATAGCTTTTGCGCACGACCCTAAGTCGCATCCCATAGATCTGAGTCGACTCGATTCAGAACTTGTACCCTATCAACCGCGCCATCGTCGCGGTTCCAACGCCGCAACTTGCGCACCGATGCAATATCCAGGCCAGGAGTTGTGAGCCCGCGTTTATTTTAAGGAAAACAGCCTGCATTGCGAATCTCGAGAGAATCTCTACCATCCATCACATCAATAATCTAGTACTAGTTAAGTACACAACCTATCCCTCTCTTACACAAGCCATCCCCAAAGTTAACTCTCTCTCTCTCTCTCTCTCTCTCTCTCTCTCTCTCCACCCATCCCTTTCTTACACACACCCATCCCTTTCTTATATACATCTCATCCCTTTCATCCCATCACATTCTCTCTCCCTCTCATTCTCTCCACCATTTTCCAAGCAACCAAGGAGTGGACGTTTAAGCAATTCCCAAGGAGAGAAAGAGCCAACTATGGCCCACTTCCTACATCCTAACCTCTCATCCTAACCCTTCAATCTTCATCATCCACCGTCTAAGTTGAAGCCAATAAGCTTAGCATTCCAAGGAGCCTAGAAGATTAGCAATTGGTGGGTGATTTGTAGGATTAGATTGTGTTTTTGGTGATGGGCCAAGTGGGACTTACCGATTGATGGTATGGATCTCACTTTGGACCCTAGGTGTGGCCGATGGCCGATAGCCCACCATGATTCATATGTTCATGCCATGATGGGGCCATTCTCCATGGACCCCATCATGATGTTTATTTTTTCCATTGTGAAAAGGTCATCTAGACCTTGCATTTTTTGTGGAAAAGGGATCTCCACCGTTGATTTTTACGATTTAGGGCCCACATGATTTCTGACCCATTTTGATTTTGGTGGGCCACCACGAGGACCCACCTTGATGATATGTGTATATCCACACCGTCTAGTCTGCTGGACGGTGGGATCCACTATGATGCATGTGTTTTATCAACACCATCCATCTGATGGGGCTAACAGTGATGTATGGGTCTTATCCTCACCGTCCAGCTTACTAGACGGTGGGACCCACCTCATGTATGTATTATAGCCACACCGTCCATCTGTGGGGATCACCAGCTATATAGTTGCTGTATTGATGTCAGCAAGTTCTGTGGGTTTGATCATGAGGTATGTGTTATATCTACACCATCCACCTGACTGGACGGTGGGACCCACGTACACGTGTGGAGTCCAGCACCATCCAGTAGGGACGGTGGGACCCCACCAGATGTATGTTTTAGCCAAACCATCCAGTCCTTGGACGGTGGGGCCTACCATAGCATATGCATTGTACTGCACTGTTTAGACAGTCTAGACGGTGGGAACCACCTGCCACGTGTGGGGCCTACCATGATATATGTGTTGAATCCACACCATCCAACAAGGGCGGTGGGACCACCTTGATGTATGTATTCTATCCGCATTGTCCAGCAGTGGGACCACCTTGATGTATGTATTCTATCCGCACCGTCTGTCCATTTTGTTGGACCCCACATGATGTAAGTATTCACACCATCTGTCCATTGTGCTAGGGCACCCTGATGTAAGTGTTTTATCAATACCGTTCGCACATGAGGATGGTGGGACCACTTAGATGTATATCAGGCCTAAGTGATGGGGCTCATTGTGATGTATATGAGGCCCAAGTGATGAGGCTCGTTGTGATGTATATCAAGCCCAAGTGATGAGGCCTATTGTGATGTATATGTGACCTTGTGTGAGGCCCAATGTGATGTATATGTGGCCCTTGTGTGAGGCCCAATATGATGTACATGAGGCCCTTGTGATGAGGCTCATGGTGGTGCATATGAGGCCTTTGTGATGAGGCCCAATTATGATGTGTGACCCCATCGTAGTGTATGTTTCCTTTGGCCATGATATTTCTGGGCCATGGGCTACCCATATATATAGCCCATCTTGATGTGTGTGGGCAATGGGCCGTTTCTTGAGGCCCACCATGATGTATGAAATGTTAAGTGTGATGCCCATTCTTGTTCCTAAGTAATATTCGGGCCATAGGCCACATTGTATATTAAATTTCTTAATGGGCCGCTCTCTAGGGAGTAACGGTGGTTAAATGTCCACAGTGGTTAAATGTTCGATTGTAAGCCTGCCTAAAGCCCCTTGTCAGGCCCATTCTCATCTATTGGGCCCCTATAATGTTACCTATTTAGCCTTAGTGGGCTACTCAAATCATCGGGCCCCCATTGGTGCTAGCGATACCCGTCCTTCCTTATTGGGCTTATCCCAAATCATTGGGCCCCCATCGATGATAGTAATTTTCCATCCCTCCTTAGTGGGCTAACTTAAACCGTTGGGCCCCCATTGATGTTGTTGCTTTTTACCTCACCTTGTAGGACTACCCAAACCTTGGAGCCCATCTTGTATTCATACCGGGCCTCCCATTGGAAATGTGGCCCACCTAGGTACATGTGTTTGCCCAAATTTAGAGACCAAACCTGAGGCCTGCTTAGATGTTGAATGGGCTACCCAGATCATTTGAAAGGACATATAGTCCTAGATGTACAGACCCCACCAAAGCCCACCTTATATTCATATCAGGCCCCCCATAGGGAAGCCTAGTTATTACATGATAGAGAGGGTGAGGAAACCCACTTGTTGTACTTAGATTCATCCTCTTGTACACCCGCTTGACTCGCCTCGTGAGATGTGTTCTACTCTCATAACCGATTACTAGGACTTCGATATTATGTATGTATCATCAACACCGTCCAGTTACCCCCTTTGGGATGAGTGTGAGGCCCATCCTTGACGTTAGTATGTCATCTAAGCCATCCATTGTTTGTAGGATGAGTACATCATCACCCCTTGCCGTAGATGGAAGAATACGTGGCATCAGGTTTGGTATATCCACTATATAGAGCCTATCTCGATGTATGGGCAAGATCCGTCGTCCTTCCAGTGGACCCCGTCTTGGAATATATGATATATCAGTACCTTGGAAGGTTAATGTTAGTATAACGTAGGACATGCCACATAGACTCCTGTAGTTGTAGAAGGAGCATGTTATTTAGTTTATACTCTTGGTATGTAACATGTCGGTGAAGGTCGATTGTGGATTATTATTGTCTGCCTTATCAAATAATCATGCCTATGTACTTTATTACATCATGATACATGCTCATACGCAACATATGTATGCTTGTTATAAGGAGTGACTGATTATAGCTTGTGCCGTTAAGCTGGTTTATTATGGGACTCCTTGTAAGACGTAGTGGCCCCACATGAGCACGTGGTACGTGCAGGTTTGATGCATGACTGGATAGTATGACTCATGCATCTCACATTTGTGTGGCATGATCACTATACGCCCTAGCGGCATCGGGGCTATGGCCTCCACAGGTATATCGTAGATGGCCAATTGGGTCACCAAAAATATTTGGTTCTAGCATATGGGCATCTAATATGTCCGTGGGTGAGTCCCTAAACCCTTGCTATCAGGGATGCTTCAATGTCTAGACCGAGTGGATACATGAGCGCCCGAGTGCCGAATACCAGTAGGCGGTGTCTCCCACTGTGTCGTGGTCGGTTGTGAAGGGGGTGTGGCCTTATCCACCCGAGTGAGGGGGCTATAAGCTAGGTTGAGTTTGACCAGCTCGTAAATGGGTCCGCTATCGACGAGCCTGGTAGGTATTGGCAGAATACTAGCCAGGTGGGTAGTGAAGTCTTTTCCTCTCACTGGGTTCTCCAGCTTGGGCATTTCTTTCGCACCAGATATTGCATCGCATCCTCAGCACATAATATTTGGTTTACTATGCTTCTGTATTGCATAGCCTGAATAAGGTTGATGGTATTATGGACTCACTAGGATCTACATATTGCATTACATCCACGGCATATGGCATTTGAGTTACTATGTTTCTGCATTTATGTCCTAAATGAGACTAATGATATTCATGGCTCGTCAGGAATTGTATATTGCATTGCATCCTCGGCATCTGATATTTGGCTCACTATGACTCTGCATTGCATAGCCGATCTGCATTGCATACTCTGATATTGTATGACTTATAGAATTACCAGTATTTCGCTTACACTAATATTATCTGCCTGGTACATGCTTTGCGCGCACACGTACACTACCCTCTAAGCTTCTTTGTAAGCTTATGCATGACCATTGCGTGCAGGTGACGTTAGGTTGCAGCAACATTGAGGCAGGAGCATGCATCGAGCTCATGGAGATTTTATTATCCGTGTATTTCCCTTTTCAGCACTGTAATCAGATGTTCATATTAGTGGATATGTGATGTTGATGTTGCCTTTGTGATTTGGGAACACTAGTGGTTATGCTCCTTTACCAAAAAAATCACACTGAAAAATCCTCCTTCTAAGATCCCAGGATCGGAATTTGGTGTATGAGCGCTAGAAGCTGAGAATGGGGTACTACGAAGGCTGTCGGCACCAGATTTGGCGATCGGGAATTCTGTGAGCTTGGTTTCCAAGTTTGGGGTGTGACAGTTACCCTTACAATGAAATATGTAAACTGATCATGGACTACAAGGATTAGACCTTGTGCACAATGGTTAACACCTGGAATTCTTAGGGCGAGCATGTACTCGGTCACAAAAATTCGGGGCGTTACACCTTTACTTGGAATCTCTGTAATGTAAACTTACTAATCATCTTAGGGTTAAGGATCTTCAGGTCCTCAATCTTAAGCATTTCTACGGGCTCTAACCGACTGTAAAATTGTAATAATTAGTTAGTGGCGACTCTGGTCAAATATAACACCTTTACCCAATTACCAAAGCCCTCGAGCGAGGCAACCAATGAAAAGAAGAGAGTAAATCTCCCGTACCCTTGGGAAATCGCGCTCCTTCTAGCATCCACATGGCACACTCAAAGAGAATGTGTTCACTCATAGTGGAGTAAGGAAGTCAAACCACCATACATGTTGTGTTTGGGATTACCATTTGAGCACAATTCCATTTATGCCTGTGAACTTAATTAATTATGTATCCATGATAAGATATTTGTAAGGTATTGAATAGTTAGCACGTCCCACACATAAGATCACTATCTTGATTTATAGACTAGTTGTTATATTGTTGCATCTTTTATGGTTTGTGTGATTGGACTCACTTTGGCTTAGAAGCCTTAGTGTTAATTTGCCTTCTTAACTGTAATTGAGAAATTGATTTAAGTAGGCAACTGTATTTTTAATTGGTCCTAATCGACCCCCCTAGGACTTACCCACAATTTTATAGCTCCGCCAAGCTTTCGCAAGTGTGTTGAGTGTGAAATATTGCATATTTCCCCTATTTATACATTGGTTTTATCAACATGATAGTGCTTAATCGATTTAATTATGCATGTTTTCATGTGCGATATGATTTCAAGAGCTTAAGGTGAAATTGATGTCAAAAGGAAGATTTATACTCAAAAGATTACTAAACGAAGATTTGAAGATTTAGGAGTCATTAATGAAGAATTCACATGCCAAAGATCTAAGGAAACCAAGTGAGGAATGAAGATAATCAAATATTTGAAGTGAAGAAAAAGAAAAAGAATCCTGAAAATTGTCCTTAAAAAACATATTCTGAAACTCCAAGTATAAAAAGTGAAAGTTCTGGAAGTCTATTTTGGGAAATTGCACAGAGTGCATAAATTTGAGGCAGTTTCTAGATTTTTCCAACTCAGTGCGAAAGTTGGAGTTCCACAACTATAAATAGGACTCCCTAGAATGCTCCAAAGTATCTTCTAGGGTTTGGAAGGGTCTCAAGGAGCATAGCACAAGGGTGGAGCAGCCGCCAAAGAGTTTTTCTTCTTCCCTAGTTTATTTTTTCATGCTTTGTTTAAGAGATTTGGTTTTAATCACATCTATGGTTGGCTAAACCTCTTAGCTAGGGCTAAGAGGCGAAGCTTGTAGCATGTTTGGATGATTATCTTGCTTTGATTCTTGTTCTTATTGAACTTTATTAATTTATAGTTTGATATTAAAGGAAGATTTTTAGTTTTTTATGATTTATTGTTACTCAAATTACAATAGATGTTATGATAGCTTTAGATTTTTTTTTTTTTTTTGAGATTCTAAGATTGGTAAATCCTGTTGTTCACCATCATCTCTTAGGCATGGTAGGGTGATGGAATCCCTTCTAATCATCACAATTCTCCTCCATTGATAATTAGGTCAATGAAAAGTTCATATTTGATTTAAATTACTTTATCTTCCAATTGGATAGCATAGGACTCCAATTCCAATTGTGTTCCTTGAATCAAGGTAGCATCTTGATAACTACAAGTGAATCCTTAACACCCTAGTTCGCACCTTTAAATTCATAAGTTTTAATCAACATTATTCACCATTACTCTCAATTATTCAGATTTCAATTTAGATCTTTTTCTAGTTCTAATTCTAGTTATTTTCATAACACATACAAGTTTTGTCCCTGTGGATTCGACCTTGGTCTCACCGAGTTATTACTACATCGCGACCCTACACTTGGGTTTGTGAACAAAATGTCATGGTATACTATTTCACATGCAATTTCAACAAGCATTTTGACAATGATACTTCATAATAGATCACCAGACCACGTGTATGTCCCACTCGCTTTGGCATTCGATTGTATCCTAACCTCTGCCAAAGTGGGGCAACTGTAGACACCCCACCTTAAACATGATGGAATCTCACTTGTTGACTTCAAGTGGGCCCTAATCGAAGCATCTACATGGCTAAAGGTGAGCCTTGAAGGCAACCATCAAGACAAATCGACCGTTGTCAAAGTACATGAGTGTTAAAGCAGTGAAGGAACACATGCTGTGGGGCACCCATGGAACGTAAATTATTTCAAAAAGGTAAAAAACCCAAAACCGGACCATGAAGGTCTAGTTATAGGTAAACCGGCCTCCCAAGGACCAATTTTGTACAAAACCAGTCCATGGGCCACTAATTCATAATATCGGTCCTTGGACGACTGGTTTTAGGTATTTAGTGCGTTGGACCAATCATAGCCCTACAATTTTTCTTTGATTTGTCGAAAGCTGTTGTTGTTCCTGGCCTGGCTCAGTTCGGCACATTCTGACCTTGCTTTAACACTTACATGTCACTAATGCGGCATCTCCCTTGCCTATTTAAAGCCACGCGTTGCAAAGGAATAGGGAGAGGAACGGAGAAACACTAGAGAGAGAGAGAGAGGTGCTTGAGAGGGGCCGGAGCGGCTGAAATCTCTAGGGTCGATCGAAGCTTTGCCGAGTTGAGCCTAAGTTGGCACGCTGTCATCCACTCAAAGCTACATGTGTTAAATCTCCCTCGCTCCTCTACTGCCTCAAATGCCTGACTGTGCAGTTACTCTGCCTGACAAAAAAAACATAAATTTTCAAAAGCCGAAAAAGACACTAAAGTCAAATGAGAAGGTTGCGATCGGGGATATTCGACCATCTATTTTGCAAAAAAGGGTGTCGGGTCTCCCCTTTTTATTCTCTCATCTCAAATCAGCTTGCGTTACAGTCCACACATCACTAGTACACACACTCACCTTTTTTATTTTGCTTATGCAACTGTAATGCCCTGAAAATCGGGGGTCGAGCAGGAGCCCAACTCCCGAGTTCCAACGCATCACTTATACAACATAAATAGTGATGATTAAATGTTGTCTGCATTAGTAGATTAATCATGAACGGGATTACACTAAATCAGCATAACATACTCCGGAGACGATTAAATTTAAGCAAGCGAAAGATTGTGATAAATTTATATGGAACATATAAACTGTTGTAGGTCTCCAAAGTGTGAACACGTTACCAGGTTAAAGATATACATGTATACTCCCAAGAAAATGGACAAAATGAATATACATGGGTGTTACAAAATACAGAATAACAAGTGTGATAGTCTTTAGTCAACATCCCTGTAACCCCGTCGATCAGAACATGGTCTACTTAAACCTGCCTGATAGCTGAATATAGGAGAACTCCTCGTCATCATAGAAATTTGGCTCCACCTCACAAGCCTCACCATCATCTGCAACTACAACAGGGTTTGGTTGGTGTTTTAAAATACCGTCCCAGAGTGGGAGTGAGTGATCAATTCAGTAGAGCTCTAAGGCAAAGGTTAACATGTTATCAATTCAATCAAGCAATAATGATAAGGCAGTACAACAATCATATCCTAAGTACTCTTGTTAATGCAAGAATGGTATGCGGTAATGATGCATGCCCTCGCCTACACTCCCTCAGTGACATCATCTCACGATCGCGCATAGCAACCTCCCTAAACATGTACTTCCTTGCTAAAGCACATGCAGTGTGGTGCATGCTCGTGTTAGCCAAGTTTTTAATTAGGTTTATTCAGCCAGCATGTTTGGGAAGCTAAGGCACCTCCCTTTACATCACTTACCCAAACAATGATCCATCTAGGGTCGTCAATCCTAGTTAATCGCATACGATAAATAGTTTCAGGTCACAACGGAGAGGCTCGTCACCTCGGCGCAGGCTCGGTTTATACTCGAGGTAACTACGAGAGGCTTATCACCTGATCGTGGGCCGACAGCTCGAATACAGTGTCCCATACACCACCATATTCGGCTCATGAGTTTGGGTTGCTCATTGGACACTACGGGGAGGCTCGTCGCCTGAGCTTAGGCCGACAGCTCGACCACGGTGTCCCATACACCACCATGCCCGGCTCAAGGAGTCTTAGCGGATCGTGGTACCAAGGTTAAACGGATTTTATTGGTAAGTGGTACCTTAGAATCAAGCAGTTACGTCCATACATGGTAATCACACATTTAGGCCAATCGGGTTACTTGACAAGTTCGACTGGTACAAGCGCACGCGAAAATAATCGACATGGAGTGCGTAAGCACTCCATGTGGCCTAACCACTGTCGACAATCATCGTACGACTCGGATTCATCGAACTTATCCGTGGTGGCAAAAATACTCAGCCACTCGGTCGAAGACTGTTACCAATTGCCTGGACTACGTCGTAGTCCCAAGCACACTCCGAGTAATAGCATTCACATATAGTAGTCATAACAGGATTGCGCAGACAATTCAAGCATTGCAATCATTTGAGTATTTTATAAACACATAGTGAACATGACATCATACATGCACCTTTCATACATGAATTATTAAGCCTAGTGTAGATTACATGAAGAAAACAATTCGAATAGCTAAGGTAATTGAGGATCTCATCCCAACACCTTTAATAAATACATTTCATCGAACAATTTCTCATTCAGACATTTTATCAAACACTTAGACTACACACTATATACATGTAATATATTAGTTATAACCTATATTATGGCAAATCCTTTCATAAAGGAGTTGCCACACATACAACGATCATGTATTCTCAATCACTAAGCATGGTAAGCACAAATCATAATTCCATATTCATTCAGACATTTCAACAAACACATAGAATGCATTTATATTCAACATAGTTCATATATAGGTGTAATACTCGGAAACCACCATATCTAAGTATATGTGACTACAATCAAGTCAGTCATAAATCATTACTGACATTAAGAGCCTTGAAAACCATAACCTAAACGTTTATAGTCCGCACCTTTCGCAGGTAGACTCGTATCGAACTCAGTTCGAACACTAAGTCTTCATCTACGGCACAATGGCAACCTATGGCATAAAATAGGTTAGCTACTTCACCATTTACTCATTTAGATACCTAAAACAGGTTAGGGTTAGGATTTCTTACCCAACAATGGAATCGGAATCGCCGGTGTAGCGACACGGATAGGATGATTCAGCACATAGAGCGGTGGGATCGAATCCCAGCAACTATCTCTCACTCTGTCTCTCTCCTCCTCACTCTTTCCTTCTCTTTTTTCTCTTCTCTCTCCTAGGGTTTAGAAAATTCGTATGGCAAGGGAGAGAGAGGGTTTAAGGTCCTTATATAGGCCCAGAACTGATCTCAATGGCCCCAGGGCCATGGTTTACTTAGGTTATAGCCAAAAGTTGGTTGTTTCGGTCCCACGGGGCTCATCTGGAAGCCCATTTCCTACATACAATCCAAGGAAAGTTTCCTGACATTGGATCTCGGCTAGGTTAAGACTTCGGTCCGATCGGATCAATGGATCGACCGTGGAGGCCCTATTTCAGTTCAACAATCACTGATACTCGATCAGGGCCACAAGTGCACTGACATGTGTTGAAAATTTTTCCTGATCCGAGGGTGTAATTGGGTTAGAATCTGATGATCTGAAACCTTAAAATTTGTCTGCAAGTGAATAGCTCCATTCACTTAAGTTTCAATTCATTTTCTAAAGATATTCGCATTTCTCACACACTTCGCTCCGGGCTCAAGTTATGCATTTCTGGATACTATTAGAACTTGATTTCCGAATTGGTTGTCAATCCCAGTAAGGTGGTCATAACCAAATAGTTTTGCTGTCATCGGACTTTCGACGCGCAGTCCAAGTCCGATACGGAGTTTCAATGTGCTCCCGAGAGTAACTGGGTTTAAAGATTGATCCTAAGTTTTCACGTAACGTAGCGTTAGCAGTTCTACTCGTTTTGGGTCTTGCAGTTCGTATTTAAAGTGATTTAAACTAATTCCCCAGATAATTTAGTTTAACACTTAGTTAATTTTCGTCTAATTCCTAAAGGATTCGGTCCTTAGCGATTTCTGCCTGAGGTGGTACTTGGGTCTTCGTACGGATTTTTTCGAAATGTTACAATCTACCCCCTGAAAGAAAAATTTTATCCGTAAAATTAGTACCTTTTCGTACTCTTCGTGAAGCTGAGGGTAGTTCTTATGGACCTCGGCTTCTATTTTCTAAGTAGCCTCTTTCTCAGTGTGATGCGTCCATAATACCTTCATAAGCGGGATAACCTTACTGCGCAACACCTGCTCCTTCTGGTCTAGAATACGTGTCGATCACAGTACGTAAGTAGCATCCTCACTCAACTGTACCTGCTCCTATTTGATAATGTGGGAAGGGTCAGGAACGTATTTCTTCAGCATCGATACATAAAATACATTGTGCACGCCTACGAGTAGTGTGGGCAAAGCAAGGCGGTACGCTACCACACCCACTCGATCTAGTATCTAGAATGGGCCAATGAATCTCGGCGTGAGTTTTCCTTTCTTTCCAAACTGGAGGACTCCCTTCATGGGGGAAACCTTAAAAACACATTATCCCCGACCTCAAATTCTAGTTGTCGTCGCCTCGTATCGGCGTAGCTCTTCTGTCGGCTCTATGCTACCAGAAGTCGACGCCTGATAATGTCGATCTTCTCTGAAGTCACCTGAACTAACTCTGGGCTAATCAAGCTCTTCTTGCCAACCTCTGCCCAGCAATGCGGTGCTCTACATAGGCGCCCATACAATGCCTCATAGGGAGCTATGTCAATACTCGCCTGAAAGCTGTTGTTATAAACGAACTCTTCATAAGGAAGACAGTCATCCCAACTGTCCTTGAAATCAAGCACACATGCTGGCAGCATATCTTCCAACACCTGGTTCACCCGTTCCATCTGCCCGTCAGTCTGTGGGTGGAACGCGGTACTGAATTTCTGCTACACTCTCATCGCTTCTTGGAGTCGAGTCAAGAAAATGGACGTGAATCACGTGTCTCAATCTGACACAATCTCCATCGGCACTCCATGTAGACGTACGATCTCCTTGATGTATAACTTGGCTAACTCATCTGCTGAGTTTGAGACTCTGATCAGGAGGAAGTAAGCCGATTTCGTCAATCAGTCCACGATCACCCAAATGGAGTCATGCCCCTTCCTCGTCTTCGATAACCCTAAAATGAAGTCCATAGAGATGAAGTCTCATTTCCATTCTGCTATGGGCATGGGCTATAGTAAACCAGGAGGTCGGCGATGTTTGCCCTTGACCTACTGGCACGTGAGACAACGTGAGACATAATCTGCTATGTGGGCCTTCATGTTGTCCACCGGTATGAACGCTTCATGTCCTGATACATTTTCGTTCCTCTAGGATGCATCGCCAACCGCGAACGGTGAGCAGCGTCGAGAACTTCCTTTCTCAAGTCATGGCGATTTGGGATGCATAGGCGGCCACGGTAACGCAAGCCCCCATCCGTACCAACACTCCACTCAGAGTCTTCATCGTCACTAGCTTGTCTCTTCATCTTCACCAACCATTCATCTTCTCTCTAGGCCACAATGATTCGGTCATCGATGAGTGGTTGTACGCTAATGTGTGCGACGCTCTCCAACGGCTCCTCTACTGTGACCTTCCGCTCAAAGTCTCGCACAAACTCGACCATGTTTCATTCCCCTACCATCAACGGAGCCACAAATGCTATAGTTCTCTTGTGGCTCAACGCGTCTGCCACAAGGTTGGCCTTACCGGGATGGTAAGAGACCTTGAGCTTGAAGTCTTTTAAGGTTTCCATCCATCGCCGCTGTCTCATATTCAAGTCCCTCTGCGTGAATATGTACCTAAGGCTCTTGTGGTCACAAAAGAGCTCGAACTCCTCTCTGTAAAGGTAATGTCTCTAGAGCTTCAGTGCAAATATGACGGCCGCTAGCTCGAGGTTGTGTGTAGGGTAATTTTTCTCGTGTTTCCTCAACTGTCGTGATGTATAGGCAAACACAACCCAAACCCTGTCCTTCTGCATAAGGACACAACCCAAACCAATGCGAGACGCATTGGTGTATATCATATACTTGACCTCGTACTCTAACAATACAAGTACAAGGGCGGACGTCAACTTATCCTTCAGCTCCTGAAAAGCTGCTTCTGCCTTCTCATTCTAGGCAAACTTAAGATTCTTCCGAGTTAGCTGAGATAAAGGTCTAGCTATCTTAGAGAAGTCCTGAATGAATTGTCGATAGTAACCTACCAGGCCAAGAAAACTCCTCACTTCAGTGATCGAACCAGGCTGCTCCCAGTCCTGAACTGCGGCTACCTTAGCAAGGTCCACCGCTATACCTTCCTTGGACACCACATGTCCCAGGAACTTGACTTCTTCTTTCCAGAAGTCACACTTCTTATACTATGCAAACAGCTGGTTCTTCCTGAGGGTATCGAAGACTGCTCGCAGGTGCTCCTCGTGCTCCTTCCAATTCTTAGAATATATCAGGATGTCATCTATAAACATGATGACAAATTGGAACAGATACGGCCGAAACACCCTATTCATCAAGTCCATGAACACGGCCGGTGCATTTGTAAGTCCAAACGACATCACAAGGAACTCATAGTGCCCAAAACTGGTTCTGAAAGCTATCTTTTGCACGTCCTCATCTCTGACGCGCAACTGGTAGTACCCCGACTGCAAATCGATCTTGGTGAAGTACTGCGCCCCTTTCAACTGATCAAACAGATCATCTATCCTGGGCAAAGGATACTTGTTCTTCACCGTTACTTGGTTCAACCTGCGATAATCAATACATAATCGCAGCGACCCGTCCTTCTTCTTTACAAATAACGCAGGTGCTCCCCAAGGAGACACACTCGGTCGTATGAAGCCTGCATCCAACAGATCATCAGTCTGCCTCCTTAGTTCCTCCATCTCACATAAAGGCATGCGATATGTCGGTAATGAAATGGGTGTCGCACCAGGCATAAGGTCATTGGTAAAGTCAATCTCGTGCCAAGGAAGTAGTCCCGGGATCATCTCGAATATGTCCCTGAAATCTTGAACTACAGGCATGCTCTCAAGTGTCGGACCATCAACATTCTCCAATAAGGAAGCATAACAACTCTCGCGGCAGGGCCAACTGACCTGAACTGGAAAGGTAAAGGTCGTGTCATAAGGTTCATGGGCTGTCACCACTCTGGTATTACAATCAATCTCTGCCTTCATCTCGGTGAGTCAATCCATACCGAGAATAACGTCGTAATGCCATAGTGGGGCAACAATCAGGTCGATGAATACCGACCTGCTTTGTAAATCTATCGAGCAACCCTCACAAATTCTGCTAACATTTGAAAAAGTCCCTGTAGCTGTAAGGATCCTCACTCCCTTCGTAGGAGTTATATTCAACGCTAGTCGCTTGATTGTTACTCATGATATGATAGAGATAGTGGACCTAGTGTCCACCAATGAAAAGACAGGAGTACATTGGATATGGGTCATGACTTCAAAAGCCATCGATGCTATGTCGGATGTCTCGGATACTTCAGCTGTAAGTGAATGCACCCGAGCCTATTGAGAACGGTTTGGTTGCGGTACCATAGGCCGTTGAGGCGGCCTAAAATGAGGCGTAGGTGGCCGAAAAGATGGATGTGTTAGTGCTGACCGTAGAGGTGGGGTTGAAATAGCCTGAGGAAGCTGACGGTTGATCCTCTGAGGCGACGAGAAGCCGTTATCCCTCATCCTGGTGAAATAATATGTATCCGTGTGGCCTGACCTCTTGCAGTAGGTACACCACAAGTTTGCTCTCCCCAACTGAGTCGGTGGTGCCGCAAGCCTAGGAGGCGAATCTGCACGCGGCCTCTTACCGAGGAACGATCGGCTTGACAGATCTGGTCGAGACCTCTGACCCATGGGTGCACGCGTGCGGGAAAGCCTATCCCTATCCTGCTCTGCCCGTAGAGACATGCTCACTAGCTCAGCATAGTGAGGTATGCTAGCGCAGTACATCTTCGAGCGTATCTCGGGTCGCAGACCCTCAGAAAATCGCCGCATACGCATCGGCTCATCAGCTAATATCAACGGAGCGTACCTAGCTAGCTCCGTGAATCTGTTCTCGAACTCCGTAATTGTCATCCCTCCCTGTTGGAGGCTCAGAAACTCTCCCTCCTTCCCATTGCGGTAGGTGAGAGGAAAATACTTCTCGTGGAAGTGCGTCTCAAAAGCCTTCCACGTCTATACATAATCAGCGGCCACGGTCCGCAGGATGCTGTCCCTCCAGAGACTGGCCTCATTTTCGAACATGTACGTGACTAGCTCAACTTACTCTACCTCAGTACAATGTAGTGGCTTCAGCATCTTAGAGATGCGGTCCAGCCAATACTCGGCCTCCTCGGGTCTATGAGTACCCGCGAAGGTGGGAGGTCGGAAGTGCTAGAATTGCTCAAACAGGCCGTTAGCACTCTGAGCAGGATGCACATGTGGTGCAGGTGGATCCACATTCATATTTTGGGCAAGGGCCCCTACTATTGTGGTCCAAATCTGCTGCTCCTGCTACATAAGGAGCATCATCTGCTCCAACCTATCAGGAAAAGGAGTCCGGGGATCGTGGGGCGTCGAGGTAGACGCACGATTCTGCTCAAGAACCGATGGTACAACGGGTGGTGCAACAGGTGGTGTAACAAGTGTCGGCCCATTGGTGAGGCTAGTGGCCAGTTGTGAATCCAGCAAAGAATCGTGATCTGGGCCCAAGCTGGGGTCCGTGTGGCTATTGCCAGTGCTAGGCGCGTCATGGGCCGAGTGCTTTTAGGTGGCATCGCCTATACACAACATAAGGTACACACTCGTAAGATTCGGATCATAAGAACCATATATCCAATCATACTTGTATATTCTCATGTTAAAGGAGGTCCATGCATTTCAGCTAACTAAAATTGTCATAATACATGAGATATAGTACTACATGAATCATGACTGAAGATGCATGTGAGCTAAAACAGTAAAGGTTTCACACCAACTACATAAACACATGATTAAGCAAAGCTAGTACATAGAAAGCAAGAAACCAAAGAAAGCCCAATAGACGACCACACCACACAGCTAGTCATTAGACTCAGGTGATGGTGGAGGTGCACCCTTGTCTTATATACAGTACAAGATAGCCATCAAGGTGCGAGACACTTTGCTAAATTTCTATTTTACGAAGACCTAATTCTCTTCAAGCTTGGCTCGGGTCTCTTTGACCTCCTGTCGCCGAACAACCTGGCCCTCCTCGATTTGAGCCAGGCGGGCTTATATAGCAGCCCGATCATGGTCATGCTCCTGTGTAGCAGGAGGAGAGCCCTCGTCAGTGTCCTGGGCCTCATCCTCCTCTTCTTGCTCTCCTACTTCCTCTATCTCATTTTCTTCCTCTTCCTCATCACTTCCCTCTTCTTGATCACTGTCTTCCTCGTCCTCAGACCCATCACGTGGATGTCACGGCCCAATCTTCATGTTGGCAAGTGTGGTGTCGTTGATGAAGTGGATAGGCGCAAACTCATCAGGACCAAGTCTGTAGCCGAACTCACGAGCAACCTTGCATATGAGTCGACCAAATGGGAGTGAATTAGCCGTCCTAGTAGAACGGGCTGTCAGGACAATCTCACGTAGGACAAAGGTAGGCAAACACAAGTTATCTCCCTGCCCAACATGGTACAAAAAGTGCCTGTGCACTCAGTGCGGTTGCTCCACCTGGGATACACATTGTATGTGAATATATGGTGGAGTAGGCGGAAATCAGGAGTCATCTTGGTCGCTGGGAGGCAGTTACTGCGGTTCCAGTGGACCAATCGGCCACAAAGAAATCGCGTGCGGCGATCTCTTTCACGCACACAGCTGAAATACTTCTCATTAGCATGTACCTCACCACGCGTTATGCCCATGATCCGAGCTATTAGACCGACATCGACTACTGCTTCCCGCCTTGCCACGAGAATCTTAAACTGCAGAGGCTCCAGCGATGGGTCCTGTATATGCGCGTAGAAGGCTCGAACAGTGTCCACAGTTGCACGTGACTTGCCTTTAAATATAGGCCCCCATTCGGCGTCCGATAGGCGATCCATCAGCGAATAAAGCCCAAACGGCTTCTCTTCCACATGTGCTTCGAAGAAAACCCTACGGCCCCGAAATCTACCTGCCAAGCTGTAGAGCTCTCTCAATGGGAACCTGGGGATCAAGCTCTGGCTTCATCCTCAGCTCTTGTGCAACGCTCATACTTGGCTCTGCGCCTGATCTCTTCCTTGGACGGGTTGGGGGGCTAGGCCCAGCTTCATCCATAGGAGCTCTCTTCTTCCCCATGAGGGAAAGAGTTGTGGAGAGAGAGAGAGAGAGAATGGAAGCCGCAAGCTCAAAAAGAGTCATAGAAACCAAATAGCCTTATAATGAAGGTGGATTTGGAGGCTTTTGAAAGATGAGACACAAAGTTATGGACTTTGTGCCCAAATGAGTAAGAAATAGGGAAAATGGAAATATTAGAAGATAGG
Source organism: Magnolia sinica (assembly GCF_029962835.1). NCBI lineage: Eukaryota > Viridiplantae > Streptophyta > Magnoliopsida > Magnoliales > Magnoliaceae > Magnolia > Magnolia sinica. The sequence goes on from NC_080588.1 coordinate 24,236,215, forward strand.
GTTTTGAGGAGGATGAGGGAAAGAGAGTATGTAGTAAAGAGAATGAAGAAGATAGTAAAATGGAGGGAGATTTGAGAGAGGAATGTGAGGTTTAGAGAGATTTGGAAAGCTTGGAAGGGTAGAAGTGAAAGGAAATAAGCAAACAGGGGTAATAGGAGGAGTGCCACATGATTTCATGGGCCCCACAACCGTTTACACTCGTCGGCCAGGCAGGCCCGCTGCCTGCGGGTGGCGATGCATCGCCGGTCGCTGGATAGTGGGGCAATGCCTCCCCCCAAGGGGACACCGGATGTGCACGGGACCCACCTCGGATCCCCCCGTTTTGCGTCGTTTGAGCACCCGAGTCCGTTTGAGGCGTTTTCGAGTCCCATCTCATGTATATTCGCTCTTTTTAGGTTCTTTGAGTGTGGAATGCCTCAAATCTTCGTCTAATCTTGTTGATTGACGCTCTAGAAGGAATTTGGGGCCATCTCACATGATCACTGAGGCCTACGAACTCGATTTCAACGGTCAATCTTGGTCAATTTCGCCGATTAGCGAAGCTGGGAATCCTATGATTGTTCCTATGTTTTATCACACCCTCCTAAGTCAAAGTACGTCAGTGTGCGTCGTGTTACCATAACCTAGGTCCAGTTTAATCCAAATCATGCTCTGATACTAACTTGTAACGCCCTGAAAATCGAAGGTCAAGCAGGAGCCCAACTCCCGAGTTCCAACGCATCACTTATGCAACATAAATAGTGATGATTAAATGTTGTTTGTATTAGCACATTAAACATGAATGAGATTACACTAAATCAGCATAAGACGATTAAATTTAAGCAAACGGAAGACAGTGATAAATTTATATGGAACATATAAACTATTGCAGGTCTCCAGAGTATGAGCACGTTACCAGGTTAAAGATATACATGTATACTTCCAAAAAAAGGGACAAAATGAATATACATGGGTGATACAAAATACAGAATAACAAGTGTGATAGTCTCTAGTCAACATCCTTGTAACCTCGTCGATCAGAACATGGTCTACCTAGACCCGCTTGATAATTGAATATAGGAGAACTCCTCCTCGTCATCATAGAAATCTGGCTCCACCTCACAAGCCTCACCATCATCTGCAACTACAACAGGGTCTGGTTAGTATTTTAAAACACCGTCCTAGAGTGGGAGTGAGTGATCAACTCAGTGGAGCTATAAGGCAAAGGTTAACGTGTTATCAATTCAATCAAGTAATAATGATAAGGCAGTACAACAATCATATCCTAAGTACTCTTGTTAATGCAAGAATGGTATGCGGTAATAATGCATGCCCTCGCCTACACTCCCTCAGCGACATCGTCTCACGATCGCGCATGACAACCTCCCTAAACATGCACTTCCTCGCTAAAGCACATGCAGTGCGGTGCATGCTCGTGTCAACCAAGTTCTTAATTAGGTTTATTCATATAGTAGTCATAATAGGATTGTGCAGACAATTCAAGTATTGCAATCATTTAAGTATTTTATAAACACATAGTGAACATGACATCATACATGCACCTTTCATAAATGAATCATTAAGCCTAATGTAAATTATATGAAGAAAACAATTCGAATAGCTAAGGTAATTGAGAATCTCATCTTAACATCTTTAATAATTACATTTCATCGACCAATTTCTCATTCAGACATTTTATCAAACACTTAGACTACACATTACAACATACATGTAATATATTAGTTATAACCTATATTATGGCGAATCTTTTCACAAAGGAGTTGCCACACATACAACGATCATGTATTCTCAATCACTAAGCATGGTAAGTACAAATCATAATTCCATATTCATTCAGTCATTTCAACAAACACATAAAATGCATTTATATTCAACATAGTTCATATATAGGTGTAATACTCGGAAACTATCGTATTTAAGTATATGTGACAGCAATCAAGTCAGTCATAAATCATTACTAACATTGAGAGCCTTGAAAACCATAATATAAACGTTTATAGTCCGCACCTTTCGTAGGTAGACTCGTATCGAACTCAGTTCGAACACTAAGTCTTCGTCTACGGCACAACGACAACCTATGGCATGAAATAAGTTAGCTACTTCACCATTTACTCTATTTGGATACCTAAAACAGGTTAGGGTTAGGATTTTTTACCTAACAACGGAATCAAAATTGCCGGTGTAGCGACACAGATAGGATGATTCAGCACATAGAGCGGTGGGATCGAATCCCAACAACTATCTCTCACTCTCTCTCTCCTTATCACTCTTTCCTTCTCTTTTCTCTCTTCTCTCTCCTAGGGTTTAAAAAATTCATATGATAAGAGAGAGAGAGGGTTTAAGTTCCTTATATAGGCCCAAAACTGATCTCAATGGCCCCAGGGCCATGGTATACTTAGGTTATAACCAAAAGTCAGCTGTTTCGGTCTAACGGGGCTCATCTGGAGGCCCATTTCCTGCATACGGTCTAGGGAAAGTTCCTTGACATTGGATCTCGGCCAGGTTAAGACTTCGGTCCGATCGGATCAGTGGATCGACCGTGGAGGACTTATTTCAGTTCAACGGTCACCAGTTCTCGATCAGGGCCACAAGTGCACTGACATGTGTTAGAAATTTTTCCTGATCCGAGGGTGTAATTGGGTCAGAATCTAAAGGTCTGAAACCTTAAAATTTGCCTGCAAGCGAACGGCTGAATTCACTTAAGTTTCAGTTCATTTTCTAAAGATATTCGCTTTTCTCACACACTTCGCTCCGGGCTCAAGTTGTGCGTTTCTTGATACTATTTGGACTTGATTTCCAAGTTGGTCGTCAAGCCCAGTAAGGCGGTCATAACCAAATAGTTTCGCAGTCATCGGACTTTCGACATGCGGTCCAGGTCCGATACGAAGTTTCAATGTGCTCCCGAGAGCAATTGGGTATAAAGATTGATCCTAGGTTTCTAAGTAACGTAGCGTTAGCGGTTCTACTCGTTTTGGGTCTTGCAGTTCGTATTTAAAGTGGTTTAAGCTAATTCCCCAGATAATTTAGTTTAGCACTTAGTTAATTTTCGTTTAATTTCTAAAGGATTCGGTCCTTAGCGATTTCTGCCTGAGGTGGTACTTGGGTCTTCGTACGGATTTTTCCGAGACGTTACAACAACCTTCTCTCCTATCTACTTTATTTTTTATTTTATTTTATTTGCTTACCTGGGGTTGTACACCTTTTGCAGTAAGGTCAGGTGTCATTTATCTTCTCTTTTTGCTTGCCTAAAGTCTTAAATTCCATGAAGCATGGCTAGATGCAATAATGCTGAAACTATGCTAAATTCTCTAATCCTTTTTTTTTTTCCTGTCACTGAGTCCCTTACTCAGAATCAACAGTTGCGGACCAACCGCATGAGTCACTTAAATTGGGGAATCTTACGATTGTTTGACCTTTAAATGATTATACGGTTTCTAGTCAGCTGTATATTCCAAGTTTCATTTGGCTAGTGGCAACTCCAAGTCAAACGCACTTTTATATTTGAATCAACCCTGCATCTAAATGAAATCAAAACTAGAACTGACAGACGGAAAAGCCAAGAAAGTGAGTGCATCATTTCGCATTGTCTTCGTACCCAAGAGGGCGTTCACAACTTCTAAGTCAATATCGTACTCCAACTGTAATAGCATAATAAAGGGAAAGCTGAGGAAGAAAGGGCACCGCTCGTGCATGAGGCATTCCCAACTCCTAATGATGAATGACTCACATACAAGGTGGGCTCCACATGATGGCTGGTCCACATCAAAGGTGGGGCTCACGCAATGGATGGTCCACATCAAAGGTGGGCTCCACATGATGGATGATCCGTATTAAAGTCAGCCCCACATGAGGATAATTTATATAGAAGGTAACCCATAATAATGAATGGTCCAATACATCTAAGGTGGGTCACGCATAATGGATGATCCCACTTTGAAGTTGGGTTTTGCATGATGGATGACCTGCATCCAACGTCCCACACGATGAGAATGATCCACATTCAAGGTGAGACCGGCATGATGGATAGCCCACATTGAAGCTGGGCTCACAGGGTGGATATTGTACGTCAAAAGTAGGCCCCACATGATGAGAATGATCCACATTCAAGGTGAGACCGGCATGATGGATAGCCCACATTGAAGCTGGGCTCACAGGGTGGATATTGTACGTCAAAAGTAGGCCCCACATGATGGACAGTTCAAAGTGAGCCCAACATAATCAAGTTTGAAAATAATAGCTTACCAAACATTCATATGCTAAGTAAATAGGAACCGAGATAACTTAATTAGCTTATGTAAAGTAATTTACTGTCCAAACGTGCCCTACTTTGTAGGCAATTCCCGTCCATGCAGATATAAACCCGACTTTACTTTCGAGAGATGTCGTGCATCAGACAGACAGGCGCATTCAGCAGCCTTCAAATAGGCTCTGGTTCTGCTTTAACTGCGGACGCGGGACGCCCTTTGACCAGCGGGCCAGCCGGTGAACCCCAACATAAGCCACCTAGCTAGTGTCCAAGCTCTGTGGACTTCACCTGATGTATGCATTTCATCCGACACCATCCATTCATTTTACAGCTCATTTTAGGGCATTGGATAAAAAATAAGGCAGGTCTAAAAATTAACTGGACCACATCATAGGAAACAATGTGATTGAACTCTTATGTCCAAAACTTCTTGAAGGCCACAGAAGTTTTAGATAAATCTGATATTTTTGTTTTCACTTCATTCCAATTCTGTGTGAATTACGAGCGGGTTGGATTACAAATAAGCGTCACTGTGGGCCCCAGGAAGGTTTCAATGGTAAGAGTTTAATCCCACTTTTTCCTATGGTGTGGTACACTTAAGCTTTGGATCTACGTAGTTTTTAGGTTAATGCCCTAAAATGATCCGGAAAAAATGGATGGACCGCGTGGATAAAACACACACATCATTGTGGGTCCCACGGAGCTTTGACATCATCTAGGTGGCTGATGCTGTGGTCACCAGCTAAACCACGTCCTTTAAATACAGCCTGCTGGTTTTCTTATTGCCTCTGGTATTTGCTTTCAGGAGATCTGCGACTCATCGGTTCGCAACTGCTTCCTTGTTTTCGGTCGCATAGGCGTGGATGGCTTCTTCCAGTGTTAATCGATGGCTCAGGCCTGAGGTAATACCATTATTTAACCATTCTTCTTTGCTATTTCGCTGTACTTCCATTTCGAAGGAGTTTCTAGGGCAAACCATCTCTCTCTCATTCTTTGCCGTCGGGGCCTATCAGGTGGGCCCCGCACCATGGAGCGGGGATTCCTCAAAATCATCCTCATCGATGAATCCTAACCTTATTGAAAAAGGCGAAAGATTAGGCGAGTTTGATTCTCCTTTTGGGGAGATTTTCTTCCTTTCTTCCTTTCTTCCTTTCTTTGTTTTTTTATTTTTTTTTCCTGGTGGCCTTTCTCTGTGTTCGGGGCCCTTCGGATCAACATCTGTATCACCATGGACCCCACTTTTTCAAAGATAGGGATCAAGGAGATCATCGTACCCTTTTCTTGAGGATCACGGTTTTAAATATCTGATATAATACTGCCCGATTAGGGCTGTGTTGGTTAATGTTGGGCTGATACTGGCCGATATGGTTCCGTATTGCCAGCATCGTGTCGGTAATTGGGCGGCTGGCACACCCCAACGCTGATATTTAAAACATTGTCGAGGATACTATACATGGTGCATATATGTCAGGCAATCTGGACCCTCCAAAGAGCGAGTATCACTTTCTGATTTTGCATGTCGAAATTGGACCTTTTGGAGCCATTTCGATTTTGACCGTCAATTTGATAGCTAGGACTTAGATGGGTTTTTTTTTTTTTTAATTTTGTTGGGTTGTTCTCCATCAGCAGCAAGACATCTTGTATTGAATCTGTCATTGTAGTATTTTCCATCTGTTCCTGAAAACATCTTTATTTAGTCCTCTTTTTTTTTTGGTGCAATCCAGGTCTACCCGCTCTTTGCTGCTGTTGGGGTTGCTGTAGGAATCTGTGGATTTCAGTTAGTACGCAACATCGTCACCAACCCTGAAGTCAGGTCAGTCCCTTGTATATCTGTACGTGCATATTGATGATGTTCTAGTGAACGTGAGAGTACTTTAACTTCATGTGCACTCCAGTGCTTTTGGAGATGTGTAAATCTGGCCATCAATTTGGACCGCGCATTTGATTCACCCGCTCTTGAGTGGCGTGGATGTCATATTCATATTGAGTGCCTAACCATCCGAGTGTCGGCTTTTCTTGTTTGGCCATGTCTTTCCCTTTTTGGCTTTGATCGATATAATTGAGTATTTTCCTAGCCACGGATTGGATTTTTACCATTCTTGAGGATCTATGGTTTCATTAAGGCTATGGTCTGTTATCGAGTGGAATGTTGTAACAGGATTCCTGTAGCTAATCCAGTTAGTTGGGACAAGGTTTTGGTGATGATGACGGGATTGGATGTTTGGGATTTTAGAGTGGAAGTGATTCTTGAGCGATAGACAATCCAAGCTCGGCCTACTAATGGATGATTTAGATTGAGATTGATTATTGGACCTTTCTAGTTATAAATAATCAGGATATTCCATTTTGAAGGCATTGAATGGATGCACAGGGCCCTCTGATCAGTCTATTATCTCAGCCAAGAAATTGATAGCCAAATCATTCATAAAAAAATGATGGTCAGATCCTTGATTGTGCTATCCATGCATCGAAGTGCAACAGGGTGGACCTGAAGTCTGAAGCATTCTGAGGTGTACAGATCATGACTCTACACAAGTAGTCGTTGCATTGCAATATGGATTCATTTCTTATTGCTGCCATGTATTTCATTTCCCTAATTTGTTACCATCTGAAGATTTTGTTTGTTTGGGTTATAAATAGTCTTCAAAAGAAAGTGCGATTACTTCGTTTTCTTTTGTGTTCTCTTCTAACATATCTGGTTGTCGTATTTTCTTGTTTGATTGCATGAATACATGCATAGACATACATCCTGCATGCAGATACATGCTCGCAGACAAGCCTCCTAAGTGTGACATTACATTCCCATCCCATTTGACCTTCTAGAGCAGGGCACTTGGTAAACTTCCAATTGAACAATCTTTTTCACCTGCATAAGCTCTAGAACCATCTTCAACATGCGATGGTAAACTATGCTGTGTAGCATGCTAATTCTTGGTAAAGTTTGGGGTTTCCATCAACTTCCCTGCATGGTAAACATTAACCGATAGTTGTAAATCTAGGTAACTTGGATTAACCTTTTTCTAATACCAGTTTTCATTGTAAATAACCACATGCCCTTGATACAGTGGAATGGCAGGAAAGGATTCATGTAGCCGACCCCAATTAGTTCAGATAAGTCTTAGATGATGTTGATGTCGTAAACAATCACATGCCATGCATGTGATGCCACATATCCCTGAGTATGCTGCATTTTGTTGGCACATGACACTTTTCTGACTCATTTTTCAGGTTCCAATTTTTATTTTATTTTATTTTTGTCAATCTCACTTGTTAGGCCTGTACAACACTTGTAGCAAGGGAGTCAAATCTTTTGAATGCAGGTGGTGAACTTGCAATTGTATTTTGGCAGTTATTGAACATTAAAACACAATCTTAGTTGGGGCAGTTTTGCATCCTAAACTTGCCATATGGCACTTAGGCCCTGCATATAGCAACATGCCATATATGCAATTGTTTGTTAGGAAATGCATAGCGATAAATTTTGTTTTCTGGAATGAAATGGTCCCAGTTTCAGGAATGAAAGACACTTCGTTTCAGTTTAGCTGATAAAACTTGTCTGTTTCTGACAAACCTGAACTGTGGCAAAAAGTTGCAATTTTATTAAATTTACAACCCACTTTTGCTGGAATTTTTTAGGCCTGTTTAGGGGCTCTTACCTACAATATCCTCTCTTTAAATTAAGTCTTATAAACCGTACAAGCATGGAATTTAAATAACCATCAGTGATGATCATGATCTATCACACATCATATAATCATGCCATAAAAATTTAATAAATCAAACCGTTTAAATCAGCTCCTTGTATCCCTAAATTGACCATCCATTCACTTTACACCGTTGGCACTATGGGAAATTGGTACCCTCAGATCTAATCCGACACCCAATCAAGCCAAAAAAATTATCTAAAGACTCCTTATAATATGAGTAGGAATCTGGCCGGTCGGCTTGATTTATGGCGCTCAGGAAAATTAAATCCGGGATGCAGTAGGTTTAATCAAAGTAGGAATCTAGCTGGTTGGCTCGATTTATGGGAGCTCAAGAAAATTAAATCTGAGATGCAGCAGGCCTAATCAACACATGGGATTCCTCAGTTAGGTTTTTAGTCTTCTATTTATGGCTGTTTGAGCAAAGCAATGAGTAGCTTTTCGGGTGGAGCACCCCTTCATGAAGTTGAAATGGGATGCTCCTTGGCGTTTGGGTGGTGATATCAATGTGATTTGGTTCCCTTTTGAAGGAAGGAGAGGTGCTAGAGTTACCCCTTACATGTGGGACTTCTCCGATTAGATCAACAGGTTAGAGATGATTGATCTTCCCTTGGATTGTTATCATACATGGCTAACAATTTAGTAAACCTAATCATGTCCAGTCTTGACCATTTCTTGGTGTTAGTCAATTGAAAGGATGCCATCCTTATTTCCCAAAATGGTTTCCCGTGCTTGACCTTGAAACATAATCTAACATACTGGATACTAACAAGGCTTGTCCTTTTTAATTTGAGCTATGGTGGCTTGAGGAGGCCTTTGCTAACAGTGTTAGGGGTTGGTGGAGATCTTTGTTGAAGTATGGATTGCCTACAAACTAACATTGAATTGAAAAAGCTAAAAGATTTGATCAAGGCATGGGAAAGGGACCATGTTGGTAGTTTGGAGTTGGTGAAAAACTCCATTCTTCATGGGATGCAAAATCTCAACTAGAAGGAAGAATCTAGTTTGCTTTCATATGAGTTTGACTTAAGATGGACACTTTTAAACTTGAATTTTGAAAAAGGCTCATTAGAGTGGAATGAAGTGACTCTAAAGATTTATAGCTACTAGGCTTAACGGGAACAAAAATAAGAAATTCTTTGATGGCATTACTGGTGTCAGGAGAAAGACAAAATAGGTAGAGTGAACCTAATCATGTCCAGTCTTGACCATTTCTTGGTGTCAGTCAATTGAAAGGATGCCATCCTTATTTCCCAAATTGGTATCCCGTGCTCGACCTTGGAACACAATCTAACATACTGGATACTAACAAGGGGTCTAAGGGTCCTTGTCCTTTATAATTTGAGCTATGGTGGCTTGAGGAGGCCTTTGCTAACAGTGTTAGGGGTTGGTGGAGATCTTTGTTGAAGTATGGATTGCCTACAAACTAATGCTAAATTGAAAAAGCTGAAAGAATTGATCAAGGCATGGGAAAGGGACCATGTAGGTGGAGGAGTGAACATGGAAGTGAGAGGAGGAGCGAGTGGAGAAGAGGCTAAAGGACAACAAGGATTGAGAGAGCCACCAAAGAGGTGGAGGGAGAAACCTTCAAAGATGCAGAATCCTTTCAGTAGCGATCTACCGAAGGAATATGGCAACCAGTTCACACTAAAAAAAAGGATACCTAAAGATAATGTAAGAAAAGGAAGAGATGTAGCAAATTACCCAACTTTATTTGTGAAAGGTTTTCCAGAAGGGTGGCTACCCATTAATTTCGCTAGATTTTTTGGCCGAGCAGGCGCTGTAATGGACGTGGTAAGGCCAAGGGATAGGTTTAATGGTAATTTTAGGGATTTCGTCCCTGTCAGGATGAACTCAGAGGATGAACTGAGTAGGGCGGTCGGGATGCTACATGGAGAAAGCTTTGGGGGAGTGAAGCTTTTGGTCCAGAGGGTGAGATTTGGACCTGAACTTAAACGAATTCAAGGGAGTCATAATCCAAATATGCATTCGGTTCCGGTCTGCCAACAAAGTCGGACTTGTCAGAAGTTAGGTCTATCTTTCAAAGAGGCGCTGATTCAATCAAAGGCAAAACAGAGGGATGATACCAGCTGCTCAATGGGTGAAGGCGACACAAAGGAGATGAGTTAGGCAATGCTAGCGGAAAAGGAAAAAGTGGTGCTGAAACTGGCGTTAACCATAGTCAAAGCTTGTTTGGAACAATAAAAAAGGGAACTATAGGACTCAGTTGTGGCAACCACTAAGGAAGGAGTCTCGATTCCGCAAGTTAGGAGATGGATTGACGAATGTTGTAGGCTACAGCCACAATAGTATTCCATCAAGCCCATCGGGTACAACGAGCTCTGGGTGAAGGTGTGTCCGAGGGTCAATTCGGATATCCTAATCCGGGCAGGGACATTACACAAGGACGAACCGGTGGTTAGAATGCAGACTTGGGACGAGTTTTCCCTCTTTGGAATGGAAGACATATGGGTCCTCATTTGGTCAGTTCCTCTGGAGCTCTGGTACGATGAATTCTTCCTAGCAGCGTCAACCATTTTAGGACAGTTTATTGAACTGGACCTTAAAACGTAGTTGGGAGAGGAAATGGGGGTCATTAGAGCAAGGATTAGAAGGAATAAGGGAGACTTGCTCCCACTGAGATTCAGGTGAGTATAGACGACAGAGTTCTAAGCTTACCAGTCCAAAGAGAGAGGAAAGACGACCCTATCTCTAGATGGGGAGATCTCTGGAGGATCAGGGAGCTTCCTGCTCGTCTGAACCTAGTTCCGGTAGCCACGGAAGACATTGCAGGAGCACAAAGCCCATACTCCACTGGAACACCAGAAGATTCGTACCCCGATCACATCGCTATAGCCGTTTACAGCTGTTTTGAAGCCAAAGACCATTCTAATAGTGCGACATGTAGACTTGGGTTACGAGACCAATTGACACGCGTTACCGAGCCCAGTAATCAAGAGCCACGTGGATCTGCTTTCGGCGTTCGAAGCATGTGTATGCCTTTTCAATCGCATTGCGAGCTCATGGTGACCACGTGGACAAATGAGATGCAGACACGTTAGTACGGGGAGGTCGAGATCTCAAGGGAACCAAACCGTCAGATGCACTTTCAAGGAAGAGGAGTGCCTGGCAACTTGCGAGATATAGACAGAGGGTCGATGCCCACGTGGGTGGATGAGATGCGGACATGTCACCATTGTCAGGGGAAGATTTCGAGGGAGCCCAAGCATCAGCTCCAGCTTTGTATAAGTGGGACGCGTGGCAGGCGTGAAGCCTCTACAACTGCTTCGGAAGAGGCTAGGGAGCTTTTAGTCGGGTTGGATATTTGTCCGCGGTCAGTCGAGAGGTCTGGAACAGTCGAACCTCCCACCCCTCCATTGAAACCAGTCCTTAGGTGTTGACCCTCTAACCGAACCTTTTCTCACCCCTTTTAATCGTGAAGTGACTCTGTCAATAGCTGATGGTGCAGCGCTCGACGTCGAAGCCCCAGTCTCAGATTTAGCTCAGGTGATGCAGGCGGCGGCTCCTCACATATTTGGAGATGATCTAGGGGCCAAGTTCGGTTCAAAATGCTCTTTGAATGTGGGAGATGATCCAATAGAAGCAGGCAATCATTCTTGGAACTCTGATTATCAGGACACCTATAGTGACCCGCTGTCCTCTCCTCTCTTCTAGAAGCGTCATATTGGAGAAAGCACTGATTACTCTGTTTAATGAAGAGATTGGAGGTGACATAATTGAAGCCGAGCCACTTCAGACTCTGATGGGTACATCAACAGAAGACAGGGAAGCATATCAGTTGACGAAGGAGGAAACAGAATTTCAAAGGGCCAACCTGATCGACACGATACAAAAGAAGTGGATAAGAAATGCCATCGGTCACGTAGGAAGATCCTTATGTTTATCTTTTGGAGACTGCCCGGAAGACTATATAGCCCTTTTTCAGTGTGTGGAGACTCGCGGTTGATTATTGTCAGAATGAAGAACACCTAGAATCCGTCCTTCCAAATCGATCAGTAATAGGGAACTTCAGTCTCTCATCCAGCAACAGTCTAACTTTGGGGGCCAAGACAGGAACAGGGAAAGCAGGTAAACGGGGCAGCTCAGTTTCCTTATGAAGATTTTATGTTGGAATGTTAGGGGGGTAGGGTTAAAGCAGAAAAGAAAACTTCTAAAAGACACCTGTGGGAGAAACAATCCAAATGTTATTTGCTTCTAGGAAACTAAGGTTCAAAACTTCTCTCTTAGTCTGATGGGATCCCTGTGGAAGGCTAAAGACGCAAAGTGGGTAGCTTTAGATGCAAAGGGCAGTGCGGGAGGTATTCCTGTGGCTTGGAAATCGTCCTTGTGGGATCTTGAGAACAGATGGATAGGAGTTTTCTTAGTTTTGATCATTCTGAAAGAATTGCAACTGATTTTCGATGTCTCATTACTACAATTTATGGTCCCAATCATGAAGACAGGCAAAAGGATTTCTGGGTGGAACTGAAGGACACTAGCCTCAAATTCAAGGGTCCTTGGTGCATATGTGGAGACTTCAATATTCCTAGATATGCCGAAGAAAAATCTAACGATAGTAGCGTCACTTCAGCAATGCGAAAATTTTCTTCCTGGATAGAGAGTTAGGAGTCAGTGGACCTTCCTTTGCTTGGTTCCAGATATACTTGGACCAATGGGAGGGCAAATCCGATCTTGTCCAGGTTGGACAGATTCCTGGTCTCCCCCGACTGGACAGAGGCTATCCCTTATGTGTCCCAGTCAGTTCTTCCAAGAACTACGTCTGATCATTGGCCGCTTATCTTAGAAGCAGTTGATTAGAATTGGGGTCCTAAACCATTCAGATTCAAAATCTCCTGGTTGAAGATAGAAGGATTCACGCAATTAATAAAAGAATGGTGGATCGGTTTCGAGGCACAAGGATATGCAGGCTATAGGTTGAGCTGCAAATTGAGATCTTTAAAGGAAAAGATAAAGTAATGGAAAGTTGAGGTCTTGGGTAAAAGGGTGATGGAAACAGAATCGATTCTTAATGAGATTCAGTCAATCGATGCAAGAGTGGAAGAAGGAGCAACAACCTCAGAACAGTTGTCCAGAAGAATCCAGCTCATTCAAGATCTCTCAGCTAGGGCAGCAGAAGATGAAATTTTGTGGAGACAACAATCCTAGTCAAAGTGGATTAGAGAGGGTGATAAAAACACTCACTTTTTTTTTTTTTTCCATTCGGTTACGAGTGCTCGTGCTAGACATAACAAAATTAGCAGCATTATGGTGAATGATACTCGTATCGAAGATAAAGACCAAATCACAGCAGAAGCAATCTCCTTCTTCAGCAAATTGTTTCAGGGAGAACATTGGGACAGACCCGGATTGGATTTCCTTCATGTAGACAGATTGACGGAAGCAGACACTACAGATTTAGAGGCTCCCTTTTCGATAGAGGAAGTGAAGCGAGGGATAGATGATTTGGGAGGAGATAGGGCCCCGGGGCCGGACGGGTTTCCTATCATTTTCTTCCAGGCATTTTGGGAAGTCATCCAGGGGGATGTAATGGATTTCTTCAAAGAATTCCATGACAGAGGGCGTTTATCAAAAGGCCTTGGGGCGTCTTTTATTGCACTTATTCCCAAGATTGCCGGGGCAGCTAGCCTTAAAGAGTTTAGACCGATGAGCTTAATTGGAGGGCTGTACAAGATCCTGGCTAAAGGTTTGGCGTCCTGCTTAAAGAAGGTGATAGGGAAGGTTATTTCAGGAAATCAAAACGTGTTCATCCCGGGTAGACAAATCATTGACAGTGCTTTGATAGTGTATGAATGTTCAAACTCCATCCATTGATCCAGAACAAAGGGAATTATATGCAAACTCGACATTTTAAAGGCATATGATCATGTGGATTGGGGATTTCTTCAGTATATGCTATCGCGGATGGGTTTCGGTGATAAATGGAAATGGTGGATAGGAGTGGATCGGTTTTGCTCACTTCTCTGCGTTGTTGAATGGATCCCTAAAAGGTTTTTTCAGAAGTTCCAGGGGCTTGCGGAAAGGGGACCCCCTGTCTCCTTTTCCTAATTATAGGGGAGGCTTTATCCAGAATGTTATCCAAAGGTCAAGAAGAAGGCATTTTACACGGTGTCTGTATTAAGGGCATGGACACTCCTATCACCCACATTCAGTTTGCGGATGATACCTTGCTATTCAGTGATGCATGTCAGGAGAAGAAGGTGAGCAATCTTTGTACTACGATTCGATGCTATGAGGCAGTATCCGGTTTGAGAGTGAATATGTCTAAATCCAAGATGTATGGGGTAAACTTAGAGGAAGAAAACATCATAATATATGTCGACCTATTCGATTGCTCTATTGGCCGTTTCCTGACCTCCTTTGTTGGTCTTCCATTGTGCATCGGCAAGCCCCCACGTTCTCTATGGTATGAGGTTATTATAGTCAGATTTGAGAAGTACCTTGCTAGATGGAAATGTAAATATCTATCTTTAGGGGGCCAGTTAACCCTCATAAAGACGGCCCTCTCGAATCTCCCATTGTATTTCATGTCTTTGTTCAAGTGCCCTTCGTCAGTTTTGGCCAGCCTTAAGAAATTGAGATGCAACTTCTTATGGTATGGGAATGAGGAGAAGAAGAAATTTCACTTGGTAGAATGGAAAGAGGTATGCAAACATTTTCAAGAGGGAGGCGCAGGGATAAAAGATCTCAAGAGAATGAATAGGGCTCTCTTAGGGAAGTGGATCTGGAGATTAGGGACAAAAAGCGGGAATCTTTGGAACATGTTACTTAAAAGCAAGTATGGTATATCTGAGGGAGGTTGGTGGACAAGGGATTCTTCCTCTTATAGAGCCTCAACTCTTTGGAGGGAAGTTCTATCATTGAAAAAGGAGGTCCTCAAAGGCATTGGATTTGATATCGATAAAGGAGATCAAGTTCGATTCTGGGAAGATATATGGGTGGGTGATAAAGCTTTGAAAGACGATTACCCAAACATTTTCCGCATAACTCGTAACCCATCTTCAACAGTAGCCAGTTGCTATTCTCTTCTTGGTGGAGAGGCAGTTTGGGATGTGCAATGCAGAAGGTCTTTACAGGATTGGGAGATAGTATGCAGCCCTTCTTGAGCGGATCTCCAGTAGTAAGCCGGATCACACCAGCGACGACACTTTGATTTGGAATCCTTCTCGGTTAAGTCCTTGTACCAATTTTTGGGTATTAATTCTATTCCCAAACAAGAATCTTGGACCAATCACATTTGGAGCTATCCGGTTCCCCCTATATATCGTTTCCTTCGGTTGGTTGGTGGGAAAAAAAAGGTCCTCACAGTTGACAACTTGAGAAAAAGGGGGATGTATTTAGTAAATGTGTGCCTATGCTGCATGGCGAATGAAGAGACGGTCGATCACCTTTTTGTTCATCGTCCCTTCATCAGCCAATTCTGGACAAAGATGCTTGGCCTTTTCGGTATCAAGTGGTCTTTCCCTGAAACTACAACCCTGCTCCTAAAGGCATGGCATGGAGTCTGTTTAGGCAAATGGAGGAAAATGTAGTGGAGAATAGCCCTCATGGCCATCTGGTGGTCGGTTTGGGAAGAAAGGAATGGGAGATGCTTCAAGGATGTCTCCAATTCGGTGGAAATGGTAGTGCGGAAGGTCAAAAGAAGGATCATAGAATGGGCTTCTAATGTAGATAATCTCAAGGGGTGTAATTTTCTTTTTATTGGCTCTTAGGTGGCTCGCTTAGTGACCCCGTCCCTTTTGTATCTTTTTTCTACTTCTAATACAGATCAGTGATCTTTCAAAAAAAAAAAAAGGGACCATGTAGGTAGTTTGGAGTTGGTGAAAAACTCCATTCTTCAAGGGACACAAGATCTCAACTAGAAGGAAGAATCTAGTTTGCTTTCATTTGAGGTAGATTTAAGATGGACACTTTTGAACTTGATTTTGAAAAAAGTTTCATTAGGGTGGAATGAAGTGACTCTAAAGATTTAGATTTAGAGCTACCAGGCTTAAGGGGACCAAAATAAGAAATTCTTGGATGGTATTGCTGGTGTAAGGAGAAAGACAAAACATAGCTCACGACCTCGTTGTCGACGAGAGAAGGGTGGTGGACAATAATGAAATATGCAATGAAGTTGTAAACTTCTATATTATCTCCTATCTGGTGAGGGTTGGTCATATATTGGCTAATCATCATTTCAATCATATTAGTGAGTATGACACAACCCATTCAAGGAGGAAGTCTTGTACACAAGGTGTTCTGTATTGGTAATGGTTGTTGCAACGATCACCACTATTACCGATACCGGTATCCGCCGTAACGACTGATACAGGGGTGTAACGATTGTTACGAACCTTGTAATGGTTGATTTTTATTTATTTATTTTTTTTGCTCGAAAAATTCTGGAAAAATATATAGAAAATCCAGAATAATGTAAATATTTCAAACTCTCTCCTTCTGGGCCATCCAGTTGCCCTTTTAGAGCCGTCAACTTGTACCAACTCACTCCTAACAAGCAAAGTGAGAGCAAGAGAGGATAATTAATGCTTTGGTGGCTTCTTTCCTTTGGAGCCCGTAATTTACTTCAGATGTACTCCTGTTGCCGGGGTCTTCGTGGTTTTTCCACTTTGTTGACGGTTGAGATTTTTGACTTGAATGCTTATTTAAAGCTTGCATTTCATCTTTTAGCTCTTGATTAGTCAACTTGAGCCGGAGCAAAATGATAGCAAGAGAACACTATTTCCCTGATGGCATATTTCCTTTATAGCCCTTAATCTTCCTCTAATATTATATATATATATATATATATATATATATACATACATACATACATACATACATACATACATACATATATATAGTCGTTGTATTGCACTCATCGACGTACATCCCTAGTTGATTGAATAGTATATGACCTACTTCCTTAGGTATCATGTGGTGGAACCTGGTTATTGAGTCGATGAGATCTCGACACCCAAGTTGCAAAAAAATGGGCATGTGTACACTGACAAGAAGGTATTTGAGTAGAGAGGGAGAAATAACTTCACTAATATTCAAAATTGTTCTCTTACAAATTCTTAAGAAAGCTCACAAACTTAGAAAATGTGGAATGCCCAACCTCTTATATACCTTAAAGACAATCCCTAAGGGCGTGTTTGGTACGTAGAATTATGTGGTATTGAATTGCATTTGGTGGGATATAAATTCCATCTAACATTTGGAATTCGATGGAAAGGATTGTGTTAATTTAGGTATTTGACCTTCTAGTCCTAGTAGGAGGATGTAGCGGGATTTCTAGTGGATTTCAAGGTCCACTACATTTGTGGGCCCCATGTTGATACATTTGTTTTATCCATGCTGTCCATCCATATGCGCCATTTACATATGACACTCGAGTTGCATATGAACATAGATGATTGCCTGACTGGCATCAGTTGTGAAATCTGGTTTGTTGATTACAATTCTAGCGTCCACCAAATGTTGGTTTCACGTAAACCAATGTTTTTACTGAAGGAAGAATTCGATCCCAAACGTGGGATTGGATGGTCAAAATACTATGGTATTTCCATATAATCATTTTGTGATAATGGTGTTAATTCCATCTAATGCAATGTAATGCATCTTTCCAATATAGTCTTCCTCCAATTATGCAACAATATATAGGTGTTTGTGTAGTCTCTGTGGTGCATTTGTCAACTGTACATCCATGGTTATTGAGTCAATGAGATCTTGATACCCGAGTTGCAAAGAAATGGTCACGAGTACATTGACAAGAAATATTTGAGTGGAGGGAGAAATAACTTCATTAATTTTCAAAACTTATTCTCTTACAAATACTTAACTCACAAACTCAGAAAATGTGAAATATGCCCGACCTCCTACCCCCTAAAGACAATTCGTAAGAATCTTCAATGAAGATCTCTCAACCATTAATATTGATTTCAAATCAATTTCAATTGGTTTTAAATCAACCCATAATTTATTCAATATAATAATAATCGCACCTACAACGATTTGGCCTAAAATAGTAAAAACAAATGTACTAAATTCCCCAAAATCTTCAATTATATCTTCCACATCAGCTGCTCGTATCTTTCGAAAGTGGTATTGTGATCTCTGCCATTCAAGCTCCAAATCTTGCAACAGACAGCCCAAAATCAGCACATGCTGGGCCTTATGGTGGGCCGCAGGGCCTCCATCATGTCACACAATACAAATTCTTCGTAAATTTTCCTATACCTAGGGAAGTCAGTGCGTTTCCACCTTCAACTTAGCTTCTCGGCCAATTCTTGGGAAGCTATATTCAAATTACAACTAGTCAGTAGCTTGTGCACCTTGTCTTCACACTGAACGTTTGTATGAAAGATAATGGTTGGCAATAGATCTTCCTCTTTGTCCTCCTTAGGCATCATTAGAATTCTTCTCATGACAAGAGTGACTCTGTCGAGCCCGTCAATCACGTCCTCCTTTGTGTGGTTCCTCTTTTAATTAATCTTCATTGTCTCTCCACAACAGTGTTTGTAATATTGATATTATCGGCTGATATTATCGTTGTCGCTGGCCAGCGAAACAAAACCCATTGTAAACCCCTTGGAAATTTTAAAAAAAATATAGATTTCTATGTATCGTGCGATATATCGCACCATATCGCACAATTTTTTGTGATATCACCAAAAAAAAAAAGGGAAAATCATTTAATCCAGAGGATTTCGGTACCTATAGAATAACATTGCGTGATCGGAAGCAGAATATGGTGGGCCACTCGATGGATCCATAGCGGTGTGTCGTAAGCTCCACGAAATCTTGATTTCCCTTGATTTTCTTCGAACAGATGCTCCATTTACATTGTATAGGAGATTTCGGCAAGAAATCTGTGAAAGCCGTAGAGATTTGGGTTTAATTGAGAGATTTCCCTTGATTTTAGGGATTTTTTCGAGAGATTTTAGGGTTTCGGAACTGTTTGCAGGTTTTCGAAAATTGTCTTTTAAATCATTTTACGAACGCGGGTGCGCCGCGCTATCTGAAGATGGACGATCGTATCATGGGCTTTGTGGGGTCCATCTTGATGTATATGTTTTATCCAATCCGTCCATTCATTATGGAAGATCATTTTAGGGCATGAGTGCAAAAAATAGGAATTTTTAAGGCTAAAATGGACCACACCACAGGAAGCAATGGAGATGAGCGCTGACCATTGGTAACTTTTTGATAGGGATAGAAGTTTTTGTTCAAGCTGATATTCAAGTTTTACCTTCATTCAGGTCCATGTGACCTTATGAACAACTTGGATGGCCAAATAACCATCACGATGGGCCCTACCATGTTTTGAACAGGTTGGATGGCAAATAACTTAATCACCACTGTTTAATGTGGTGTGGTCTTGGTGTGGTCTACTCAAGCCTTCAATTTGCCTCTTTTTTCAAATCATGCACTAAAATGACCTGTCAAAATGGATGGACGACATGGATAAAAGATACTTAATATGGTGGGCCCCATACAGTCCCTGATAGGTCCATCCATCTCTTACTATGCACGGGCGGAGGGAGTGGATTAGCTGTTACCTGGATAAGAGCTTAGTGGGTGTTAACCTTATTGTGTGGGGCTCACCTTGATGATTTTTATCCATATCCACGACGTCCATCTGTTTTATTAGCTCATTTAAGGATGTTATCCCAATATTTATGCAGATCCAAATCTCTAGTGGACCACACCACTGGAAAAAGTGGTAAATAACTATT
Source organism: Magnolia sinica (assembly GCF_029962835.1). Taxonomy (NCBI): domain Eukaryota; kingdom Viridiplantae; phylum Streptophyta; class Magnoliopsida; order Magnoliales; family Magnoliaceae; genus Magnolia; species Magnolia sinica. Next base: position 24,255,903 of record NC_080588.1, read on the forward strand.
AAAAGCTTTTTGTAGGCCACAAAAGTTTTGGATGAAGCTAATATTTGTATTTTCCCTTCATTCATTTCTTCTTGACCTTATCAACGGGTTGGATGGAAAATAAACATTACGGATCTGCTTGAAGTGGGCCTCGGGAAGTTTTTAATGGTGAATATTCAATCATCGCTGTTTCTTGTGGTGCGTTCCACCGAAGATTTGGATATGCTTAATTTTTAGCAACTCGTCTTAAAATTTTCTGGAAAAATGAATGGATAGTGGATATACTAAATGTCATCAAGGTGGGCCCTATGGTAAGGGTAACACCCAAAGAGTTGTTACCTAGATAACGCCTAATCCGTGTCTGACCGCAGCTTGGGTGAGTCCCCGGAACCAGCAATGTGGGTGGGACTGCTGACCGTAGGGCCCACCTCGATGTATGAATTATATATCCACGTTGTTCATATGTTTTTTTTAGCTTATTTTATGCCATGGTACTAGAAATGAATAAGATAAAAGTTTTAGGTGGACCACAGTACATGAAACAATGATTAATGACCACTCCGTCCATCCGTGTGTATTATGTGTCTACTCCGTCCATCCATTTAACCATAATTTTATGGTTTTAGGTGAGACCCCGGCCTCACCCAAGACCATAAAGCCCTATCGTGGAGCCCAACTTGACATGTGTATTTTGTATCCACTCCATCCATCCGTTTTTTCAGATCATTTTACAACGTGATCCCAATAATTAAGAAGATCCAATTATCAGGTGGACTATACTCAAGGAAGCAGTGGTAGTTGAACACGGTACTATAAAACTTCTTAGGGTGCACCTTAATTTTCCCTATATTTTATTAGGCATCCAATCTGCTGATAACTTCACATAAGTTTGAATGAAGAGAAAAAACAATTATCAGCTGGATCCAAAACTTTTGTGGTCCACTAATGGTCAATCACCATTGTTTCATATGGTATGGTCTACCTGATTATTGGATCTGCTTCATTTTTTTGGATAATGTCCTAAAATGATATGGAAAAACGGATGGACGGGGTGGAAACTGAATATAGTTGTCTTAGTTCAATGGGACAGCGCATAGCTTAGACCCTATACAAAGGAAACCTATTATGTGCACCTTTTTTTTTTTTTTTTTTTTTTTTTTTGAGATTTTATGATTTAAAAGTGTATATTAAGGTTTTTTTAAAAAAATAATCCTTTAAGTTTCGTTGAAAAATTCAACCATTTTCCCAATGTTTCCCCATGTTTTCCAAAAAGTGCGATAAATGACGCGATACAAACGATATATCCTGTGCAATAACCGATACGTATCTGTATCCCAAGGGTGCGATACATTGCGCGATACCGATATTTCGAACATTGCTCCACAGTTCTTGGACAGGCATGCAACCACGAAGTGAGGTTTACCTCCACACTTTTAACAAGAGATGTTTTTACCATCTTTTCTCAAATCTCAGTCATTTTACCGCCTCCTTTGTGGCCATTAGTTTGTGTGTTAGAAATGGTATGCCAAGTACCACCGTTATTTATTGGAGTGTTCAGACCCCTCATACTGTCTCATGGTGTGAAGAGTATGTGGAGCGTAGCCATTCTGAATGGAAGTGGATTGTGATGTTAAATACCCCTCAGCTTGAAAAGTGTCTGATGGCGTCTTTCTTAATTTGTTCTTGGATCGTAAGGACATATGATAAGCCTCATCTACACTTGGTCTGCTGTCTCCCTTTGTATCCCACCTCATAGACCACGGCAGTATCAAGCCACTATAGTTTGCTCAATCTTTGACATTTTGAGTTGAACCATCAGATCGCATAGTTCTCTATATATTCTTCCACAATGAGGTTTCCTTGGCGGTCATGAGATACTGTCTTTGAACATGACCTCATGGTCAATGGGTAGGATTATCTCTATCAGTTGACACTTCATCTTCTCCCAAGTACTCTCAGAGTGTCTCCGGCATGTCTGAATTGGGCTTCCACATGGTACCACCAACTTCCGGTTTGATTCCTTTTGTTTCACTTTCATCGTAGCGAAGCAAATTTGTGCTTGTTGTTCATGGCTCATAATCTAACATATTTTTCATGTAATCTTAGCCTGTCATGTAAGGCATCTGATTCCCAAGTCCTTGAGAAGTTTGTGATCTTGATGCATACATGGTTCCTTGGATCTTCAATATGCTCAGAATAGCCAGGTTGGAGATGATAGGGCTGATACACAGACATTAAGGTTTTGGTGGGATTATTTCCTGTACAGGAAGCAGGCTAAAGTAGGGCCAGGCAATCTAAAAAATAATAGAGTCCGTTTTATGGTTTGTTTTAGAGGTAGTTGTTGGGGTAGAGGGGTAGTAATTGGGTGGCATTGACTGATTTTGGGACGGTTAGGTGGGCAATTTTGTTTTGGGGTCTATTCTCATATTCAACGTAGGACACGAATTGCTTGTAACAAGGGGTTGCAGAAATCTCGTGTAACCTTGACATGGTTGAAAGAAAAAGTGCCTTGTGTGCGTCACAGAGGTGGGGCTCACAGTGGAAAGGGGCAAAAAAATCATTTCACCAGGAGGAACTTTGCTGCCTCACCTCTCTTTACACACTCAGGTGAAAGCGAACACAGGCATACATGGGCACGTACATGATCGACACCCCCAGCTGCTTGAATCCTTCGGCTCCCTAACATGCAACTGTGCAACAGATTTTCAGGCATCTATTGGTTGCTGCTGAAAAGCAAGTGAGACAGTTGCAACACCCACCATAATACACCAGCATGCAGACATAAGCCACACCTAGTCTCCATGTTAGAGACCAAGTGACCCTAGAACCCCTTGAGCGATTGAAGAATTAAGTCCTATTTAATGTGAACCAAATGGGCCACAGGGACTGTTGTTTGCGCTTTCAGGGCCTGCATCTTTATCTCATGCTTCTTGCAGTCATTTCACCTTGCATTAGTTACTATCAAGGGTGCCACTGTTTATATCCTTTATCATATTAATCATGTAGTGGTACATTGTATAACCAAAAGCAGAATGGGTGTATTTATCGCTCAAAATTCGTGCTGGTAACAGTTCCCAATCTCATTATCAGCTAACTCATACTTTGAATCTTTGATTGAAATGAATGATTCAATTGATGATAATTGTGGTTTTTGTTCTGTTTTCCTGACCCCCCATTTCACCCCACTTTTGTGCTTATCACATCAATCAGGGTGAACAAGGAAAACAGGTCTGCTGGAGTACTGGATAACTTTGCTGAGGGGGAGCGGTATGCTGAGCATGGTCTTAGGAAGTTTGTGCGCAACAAATCCCCTGAAATAATGCCGTCAATCAACAGCTTCTTTGCTGACCCAAAATGATGGCAAAAGAAGGTAACTAGCTTCTCATTTTCACTTGGCTCAACAATAAACATTGAACATGACTGAGCTTTACAGATTACGATTGTAGCTGTGTGTGGGTGTGTGGCCCAGTCAAACTAAGTCTGCATGTGTGAGAGAATAATGTGGAATGTGGCTTTGGACCATTTTTATTGGAATGAAGATTGGAATTTCTTAATTTGTTTGACAAAATTGGCATTTTGTTGTTCATGGGCTAATGCACATGGGAAATCCAACTGGATGCTGCTTAGCACACAATCCACACCAAACTTGGTATGCATTTATTAAGTCAGAGTGGTGAGTGGTAAACGGAAGACAGCACAGAAAAGCGGATTCATTCAGTTGGGCTGCCCCTATACCTAAAAAAATGGATGATGTGGTGGACCTGTCTCTCTTGGCCTCATTTTCATGGTGCGGCCTACACTCTGAGATAGAACACTTGAAAGATTGGCAGGCATGCTGCTGCATGTACTATGCAACATTCTGTTGTCACACATGCCAGGTTGGCATGCTTGCTGCAACTACATTTTCATGTTGATAGTTGAAACTTGTATTCCAGCATTACAACAAACCCGAATTCCCAAAAAATAAAAATAAAAAATGATGCCAAGGAACAAAATAAAAGATGAAAAAGAAGAGATCTTGTCTTGAGTCTTCCTGGCCCTATCTTGATTTGTCCTCTAGTGACTTTAAGAAAAAAATCATCTGATTCAATCCATTATAAATCCACAAGCACAGCAGAAAATGTTTAGTTCAATGGCTCAATAATGATTCATTGGAAACAGGAGTTTACTACAGTGGTCTTGAACTGGTGTCGTTTGCAGGAAGCCATGCCACTGGAAGCACTCGTGAAATTTTCCTTTTGCTATAGGCCAAATAACCTCCTCCCCACCGAGCTTAACTTTTGGCAAAGTTAACAGTTAAAAGGACTGTCAACCATTATATTAGACTGTTAAACATGTTAACTAACACTTTTGCCCTTGACTTGGTGGATATGAGAGGTGTCCATTTTTCCCCTATGCAAAAATGATAAGGTTATCCACAACATTTAAACGCCCTATATCGAATACTGTGAATGGCCCACAATTGGACGGCCTGGATGATGTGGTCATGTTGGGGCTCACAACCAAGTGTGGCTCTCACCCAAAATGAAAATCTCTCATCTCTGCCAAGTTAAATGAAAATCTCTGGTCTCCGCCAAGTTTAAGGACAAAAACATCACCTCATGTGGACCTCATATGAAGAAGTGATGGAGGGTTATTACTTGCATGGCACTACAAACTGCTAAGTGCTTAATGTTGTCTCAGTAGTTTTTTATTTTTTATTTTTTTATTTTTATAAATGGATTTTTCAATATGCGTGGGGGAAGAACACAGCCGCATACCCTGGACCTCTTGTATATGTCGCAATTTCACCAAAAGCCATGATAACTAATGGCCAACACTGGTGAGCTAGCGAAACTCTGTTCCCGGCCGGCCATCACAAATGTGGAAGGCCGCATGGCAGCAGCCTGATGTGAGCTCGGCCATGTGACTTTGTTCAGTCATGCTCGTCTTCTTTTTCTTCCCCGAAACAGACAAGGGTTCACGTATTATCTCCGTACCCTTCTGGCAGTAATATGGTGAGGGAAATGGGTCTTTTACTGGGCCATTCTGGTAGGCATGGACTAAACATTTGGAAAGTTGTTTCCTTAACACATGCACTTGTGCGTATGAGAAATGCTCACACACAACTAGTGGTACAACTAGTCCTGATTAATTAACGCTTGTTCTAGGACAGGAGTTATTTTACTTGTAAATTTTAGTAAGGGTCTTAGAAAAGTTTTGGCAGCTTGGTTGGGCCACACCGTGGTGTTAATGTGAAATCCATCTCAATGATAAGGTGTGTCACCCCATGTTAGACCAGGGACCGAAATCCAGCCTCATCTGTAGTTCAGGTGGGCCACATGATTGCAAACAATGCACAGAGAAAGCTTCCCCTCTAAACTGATTTCCTTGGCGTAGCCCACTTGAATCAGCATATGGACCGAGTGTTCGCTGTACTTTTGGTGTGGCATCTAATGGTCACGTGTCAGTCTGATTTTTTAAAGCTTTGGACCGAGCATGGGATTATGCTCGGGATTACTCATCTATATATATTTAATAGCTTTGGACAGAGCATAGAATTACTCATCTAATGATTGAAGTGGATATTGCACGTACACATCACAGTGGGCCCTGTAAAAAATCTAGGGTGGGCATATAGATTAAATTCCCGTTTGAATGAGGTCTCAAGTTCAATAGGCTGGACCATAGGTTAGGGTCCAATCGAATGAGGTCTCAAGCTGAGTGGGCTGGACTATGGGTTAAGGTCCAATCGAGAGAAAACTTCTAACCTTTCCTGGGTATATGACATCCAACTATCTAATAGACTTCATGAGCATTACTTTTTAAAAACTTTGCAACAACAATTCATTTAGTGGACTAAACTTGTGTTCTGCGATTTACCTATGTCTAAACATGGTCTTATATGGTCCATTTGATGGGTAGATGTTATTGATTATTGTACTAAGCAATCCTCGTGGTGGGGCCAACCTGTTGAAAAGTTGGTTAGCATATACACTTTAGTACATTGGAAGCATCATATGCGTGGACTGTAGCTTAAGGTCTAACCTATTGGACCTAAGGACTCCTCTCCCGGGAATTATTGTTGTTTTCTGGAAACAGGGGAGACCAACCCCTAGGGCTGAAAGTCCGCCGGTTGGTGCTCAACCCTAGCCCAACCCAAGGTTCTTATACCTCAGCCCTAACCCAATCCAACCTCGGGTTGGGAATTCTCAACCCAAGCTCAACCCAAGCGGGGGCTCGGTCGGGTTAGACGGGTGGATACATGCTAATATTTTAATTATTACATTAGTCTATTATATTTCAATACACGTTTTATTTTTTGTACCTATAATTTTATTAATTATATATGTAGTTATTTATTATAAAGAGATTCATTTTTTCTAAACAAGAAAAGCTAAAATATAGGACAACTACTCCTTTAAAAGTCATGTTATGTAGCACACAATATACTTGGGAGAGTGAAATCCCGCGTATCTTGGTAGCTTGAGTCATTACAAATGGCGTGGACCAATTAGACCCGACAACATTGGAATTTCTTGTGTCTTCAACACACATGATCCGTACTCAATTATAATTTATAAGTAACTTATATATATATCGATCAGGTCCGGGTTGGGTCAGGCAACCCGAGACCTCAACCCAAGCCTGACCCAAGTTTTATTGGGTTGGTGTTTATATAGCCCAAGCTCGAGACCAAACCTGATACATCCTGCCTGAGCCCAACCCAATGTCGGGTCGGTCACGGGTCGGTCAGGTTGAACCCGCCCAACTTTCAGCCCTACCAACACCGCCCTTATTTTTTATGGGGGTCTATAGTGATGTGTATGTGAGATCCACTCCGACTATTAGATGTGCTGGGCCTAAATCCAAAAAACCTGGCTAACCTTTGATTCAGGTAGGCCACACTAAGGAAAATAATTGGAAGAGATGTCCACCCTTGATTTTTATAAGGCCCACCATAATGAGTATGTGGAATCCAGTCCAACCATTAGATGCCCCACCAAAAGCTAGGTGTGGGGCGCAAACATCAGGCCCATATGTGAAACAGTTGGCAGGTAGTCCACTTGAACCAAGGATGGGATTGATTTCAAGTGTCTAACTCTAACACGGGGACACACCTGATGGTCAGGGTGAATTTTACATTAACACCATGGTGGAGCTCACCTGGGTTACTTACCCTTTCAAAGTTAATGGAAAACAACTACTGTCACCGGACATTAATTAGCATTAATTAATCAAACTAGTTGGACGTATAACTAATTGTGTGTGTGGAGATGGTACCATGCAGTGGACCTGCTCTGTGAGCCCCACCATGATGTGTGACGGACATCCATCCCATTAATCAAATGCATCCATCTATGGTGAGCCATTAAAATCAAGCCAATCTATGACTTAAGTGGGCCACACCCCAAATAACAGTTGAGAGTAGATGCTTGCCCATTAAAACTTTCATGATTGTATATATAAGGCCCAGTGAGATGTGGTTGAGACATTCAGCCCATCTATTGTGTGCCCTACTTGGATGAGTGGTCGCACCAGATTTTAGGCCATTCTAAAACTCAGGTGGGCCTCACCAAGTGCTTTTATATGTTTTAGGCATAGTTATGGTTTCAGATGGTGTGGCTGACCTGAGTTCTAAATACCCTTGATGTTTAAGACATCCCACAACCTGGAGGGACCTACCAAATGCATGGTATGGATGTCCATCACACATAATGGTAGAGCCGTCAATCTCATAGTGTGTAGTTGTAGTACAATTGGTTTCCTAATTTAAGCATTAATTAATGTTAATAATGTTAGGAGAAGAGTGTTGTTAAATGCCCGGGAAGAGTCATTTCCATGTCAAAGGGGTAGTGTCTATGGTGGGCCCCACCCTATCATTAATGTGAAATCCACCTCGACCATCAGGTGTGTCACCCCCATATTAGACCTAGGGCCTGAAAATCTTAGTTCAAGTGAACCGCATGATTGGGAATAGTGTATTAGGAAAAGCTTACACTCCAAACTCTTTTCCTTGGTGTGGCGCACTTGAATCAAGTATGAAAATGATTTTTAGGCCTTAGGCCTAGCATTTGGTGTGACATCCCATGGTTGGGGTAAATTTTACATACTCATCATGGTGAGTCCCATAAAAATTAAAGTTGGAGCTCTCTTTCCCAAATGTTTCCCTCATGCCCGTTTGGATACCACCAAATAAGTTACCTTTTAACTTATGTTAAATAATGAGAAATTTACGACTGTGGACCCCACCTTTTATCCAGTGGTTTTTATGAAGCAATACAAACTTAACATACGCACTTGGACCTCCTCGTACAGACACCGAATTTGAGGACGAAAATACCCCTACCTTCCTCTGGCTGGCATGCAGAGACGAGCGCTGACGGACGGTCCTATGATGGGAACTCAGGTGGGGCCCACTGTGATGTTTGTGAGAAATCCTCTCCGTCTAAGTTCATTCATAGGGTCACAAAGACCTGGATGAAGAGGAAAAACAAATTTCATAATGATCCAAAACTTCTGTAACCCCTAAAAGGGTTTCAATGGTAGATGTTCAATTCCCCACTGCTTTTTGCAGTGTGGTCCACTTGATAGTTAGATCTATCTTATTTTTCGTCTCAAGCCTTAATATGAGCTCTCTAAATAGATGGATGATTTGGATATAACACAGACCTCACGATGGGACCCACAAAAGTAATATAGCAAAAAAAAAATAAAAAAATCTACAGACTGCTACAGCACTACCGCCGGTTCAGCGGCTGGTAGTGCCGCGGCAGTCTAGCAATTTTTAAAATTTTTTTTTTTACAAGGAGAACTTTTTCCCCCTTACATTTTTCTCTTATACATAATTATGTAAATATGTATATATAAGTATATAAAAATATTTTTCTATCTTTTAATTCATTTCTTTGTCTATTTATTTAAGAAGCATATCTCCTAAATTAAAATGATTTACTTAACGTACCACATATGATTTTGGGGCAGGAGAAGCTAATTTAGCCAACCAACCTAGTTATTTTCCAAGATTCCATCGGGTCGATGGTCGAAAATCCATTTCATTCAGTTCGTGGTCAATTTCAATCACTTCGTGGTCAAACTGGAAATTCAACGGGGCAAACATGAAATTGAGCGGGGAAAACTAGAAATTTAGCGGGGAAAACATGAAATTGAGCAGGGCAAACATGAAATTAGGGTTGAAAGTCGGGCGGGTTGGTTCGGGTTGGTGCTCAACCCTAACCCAACCCAAGGTTCCTATACCTAAACCTTGACCCAACCTAACTCAATCTTGGGTTGGGAATTCTCAACCCAAGCCCAACCTAAGAGGGCTCGACGGGTTGATTGGGTTGGTCGGGTGTATACATGCTAATATTTTCATTATTACATTAGTTTATTATATTTCAATATAGGACTTATTTTTTGTATCTATGATTTTATTAATTATATACATGATTATTCATCATAAAGAACTTCATTTTTTTTCTTTAAAAAACCAAGCTAAAACATAGGACTACTCCTTTAAAAAGTCATGTAGCATAGCACGCAATCTATTTGGGAGAAAGAAATCCGACATATCTTGTTAGCGTGAGTCCTTGGAAATGACGTGGACAAATGAGACCCGACATCACTAGTGTACCTTCTACACAAACAATCCACACTCAATTATAATTTATAAGTAACTAATATATTGATCGGGTTCGAGTTGGGTTAGGTAAACTGAGACCTCAACCCAAGCCCAATCTAAGTTTTATTGAGTTAGTGTTTCTATAGCCCAAGCTTGAGATCGAACCCGATATATCCTGCCCGAGCCCAACCCAATGTCGGGTCGGTCATGGGTCGATCGGGTTGAACCCGCCCAACTTGCAGCCGTACATGAAATTGAGCGGGGCAAATTAGAAATTGAGCGGGGCAACACATGAAATTGAGCGGGGCAAACATGAAAATCAGCGGGGTAAACTAGGAAATCAACGGGATAAACTAGGAAATCAGCGGGGGAAACATGAAATTGAGCGGGGGAAACTATGAAATCAGCGGGGCAAACTAGGAAATCAACGGGGCAAATAAAAAAATCAGTGGGGCAAACTAAAAAATCAGTGGGGCAAACTAAAAAATCAGTAGGGTAAGCATGAAATTGAGCGGGGGAAACTAAAAAGTTAGCGGGGCAAACTAGAAAATCAGCGGGGCAAACTAGAAAATTAGTGGGGGAAACTAAAAAATCAGTAGAGCAAACTAGGAAATCAGCGGGGCAAACTAGAAAATCAGCAGGGCAAACTAGGAAATCAGTGAGGCAAACATGAAATTGAGCGAGGCAAACTAGACAATCAGTGGGGCGAACTTAACAGATAATTTCATGGCTTGAGCCGATAAATTTAAACATATCTAATGTTCAAATGGACCATACCAAATGAAATTTTGAATTGAACTTCTATTGTTGATCATTTCTTAGGGGCTACAGAAGTTTTGGATCAAGCTTATAATTATTTTTTCTGTTAACTCATGTCTGTATGATCTTTTGAATAGGTTTGATAACAAACAAACATCACTGTTGGGCCCACTATGGTTTCAACGGTGGAAATCATTATGCCCACTGTTTCCCGTGGTATGATCCACTTGATCTTTTGATATGCTTTAATTTGGGGCTAAATCGCTAAAATTAGATGGAAAAACGGATGGACGACGTGGATATACTACATACATTCAATGTGGGCCCAACTGAGTTTACTTAGTACAATGGGAGTGTACTGACTAACTCAGTACGCAATTCGATTATGCTTGCTACGCTCCATAATGATGTTTTATTTGTAATACATCATGTTCAATACCCCTCCGTTTTCATCGGAATATGTATACACCAAAAGCCCATATGTGGGAGGGAACATAGACATTGAAGGAGGGAACCTCGACATTGAGCAGGATAAAGATGAAATTGAACGGGCCAAACATGAAATTCAGTGGGGGAAACATTAAATTCAGTGGGAAAAACATGAAATTCAGCGGGGAAAACAAGAAATTGATTAGGGGAAACATGAAATGTGGAGTCCCGCTCAGTTTGCCCAATTAATACTGATTAAGACTAATTAATATCAACAATTTCATGTTTGCCCTGCTCAATTTCATGTTTGCCCCGCTCATTTTCTAGTTTGCCCTGCTGAATTTCTTGTTTGCCCCGCTCAATTTTCAGTTTCCCTCGCTCAATTTCTAGTTTGTCCCGCTTAATTTCATGTTTGCCCCGCTCAATTTCTAGTTTGCCCCGCTCAATTTCTTGTTTACCCTGCTGAAATGGATTTTCAACCATTGACCCAATGAAATCTTGAAAAATAACTAGCTTGGTTCGCTAAATTAGCTTCTCTTACCCCAAAATCATATGTAGTACGTCGAGTAAATCATTCTAGTTTGGATCCTTACTCTTGCTCGGGTGGTAGACTCTTAGGAGTTTCAACACCCGGATGCACACACGCTAGTGGAATTTCACCACGTATGGATACTCGAATGCTTGACTGAGTGTTGAAACTCCTAAGAATCTACCACTCGAGCAAGAGTAAGAATCCTAAACTAGAATGATTTACTTACAGGGAAAATTTTAGAAAAAATTTGGTTCATGGTGCGACCCATTAGATGACTGGCTTGGATCACCAAACCATGCATCACAGTTGAATAAACTCAAGACCCGATAGTACTATTCATATTATCTTGTTGACGATTATATCATTCTTCTCCAAGTTTTACTGTTGGCTTTGATTTTCATGTTTATCTGAATAGGTAGGAAACCATTATGAGCTCACAATCATACGGTTGATTGAAAATGTGAAAGCAATGGAGAAAATTAAAGAACATAATTATTTATGTAGTTTGTCATGAAAGTGACTATGAGATTATCAAGTAGAGTTAACCATATGAAGATTATGAGTAAGAGTTAACTCACAGTTCATTTCTTTGTCTATTTATTTAACAAGCATATCTCCTAAACTAGAATGATATACGTAACATACCACATATGATTTTAGGGTAGGCGAAGCTAATTTAGCCAACCAACCTCCTCAAGCACTATTACACTACCATAAAGAGAAATATCAGTACAGAGTATACAGCTAATGCAACAGTTACCTAAGGATAGCCTATCATGCTTAAAAGGCTAAATAGATTACCATACATGCTTAAAAATGCTAAGGTTTGTGCATTACTAGCCTTTTAAAGTTAGGTTTGTGTAGTTCAAATGCCAGCTAATGATATGAATGATTTGTGGCATTCGAGCTACAACGAAGGAATCCATACCAGTTTCAAGCTCTTTGAAAAAGAGCGGGGCAAGCATGAAAAAGAGCGGGGTAAGCATGAAAATGACCGGGGCAAGTATGAAAAAGAGCGGGCAAACATGAAAAAGAGAGGGGCAAACATGAAAAAGAGCGGGGCAAGCATGAGATTTAGCGGGCAAACATGAAATTCAAGATCTTGAGCAATTGTCAAGCATTGAGTTCTATGTGCATTGAACTTGATCGACGAGCATAACGAGATAAATTGAAAATACAGTGGGACAAAGTATAAAGTTCATTTCATCATCCACCAAAATTATAAAGTATGTTATACATCATAACTTACAATTCCGGCAATTATGCAAAAAAATTTCAAAGTATGCTATTCAGTTTTCCTCGCTTCCTCTTATGCTAAGCTCGCTTTAATTTCAGTTTTCCTTGCTCCCTCTCATGCTAGGCTCGCTCAATTTTCATTTTCCCTCGCTCAATTTTAGGCTACTTAGATAATATTGATAGTATTTGATCCTCTCTGACGCAATAGATCCTCGTTGCATCATAAAAGCATGAATGCTCACTAAGGTACCTACAAAACAATTTCTATGTATTGTAAATTCTTTTCATTTGGCTTGGCATATCTCTTCTTTCACTTCTAATGAAATTGTTACTTTGTATAGCTACAGTAGTAGATAAGTAGCTTATTTGAGATAAGTAAGCTCGGTAAGCTTGGTTTAAGATCAATTACAAGTAACTTTTTTACTTAAAGTTACATAATCACTTCAACTAGGTAAACTTGGTTTAAGATACAAGTATCGACATATATCAAGAGTGTCTCGATAATATCGAGATTTAATCTTCGATATATCAAGTGTTGCTCGATAATATCGACTTTGCCTTTTAAATGTTCAGCATCCAACACTAAAATTTCAATAATTTCTCAATATATAGAGCATGTCCCGATAATATTGACGTTCAAATCTCGATATATCGTTCAATTTCGTGTTTGCCCCGCTCAAATTTCAGTTTCCCCTGCTTAATTTCAAGTTTGCCCCACTGAATTTTTAGTTTGCCCCGCGCAATTTAATGTTTGCCCCGCTCATTTTCATGTTTGCCGCGCTCATTTTCTTAATAAATTGTTTGAAACTCTTTGAAAATGAGCGGGGCAAGCATGAAAATGAGCGGGGCAAGCATGAAATTCAGCGGGGCAAATATGAAAATGAACGGGGCAAGCATGAAAATGAGCGGGGCAAGCATGAAAATGAGCGGGACAAGCATGAAATTCAGTGGAGCAAACATGAAAAATGAGCGGGGCAAACATGAAAATTGGAACCCCAAAACTGAAGAGATTCTCAAAGAGCTGAATTCCAATACTTCAGTATATGATTGATCCTGCAATTACCATTTGTTAAATTTTGTGGTTCTTTCTTGTTGCTCTGCTTATGAAGTGAGTTTGGAGAAGTGTTGCTCCTTTTGGACTCATGTACTTGAAAATAACCAGGCTGCCCTCCTAGACTGCCTCTGGCGATGGAATTTGGTTAGTAGAGAAGGATAAACTCTTTATATTAGATGACCTACAACCGAGGAAAATGTTTATGAGTACATGGAAGCATACCATCAACATCTCTGATTTAAACTCTCTATTTTTTTCATGTACAATGACCTAGTTTTTTCACCAAATGATTCTTCAAGGTGAGTCCCTCATTTAGCATGGCCCTCATGTCCCAGACAGATAATAGGTTTACAAGTTAGATGGACTGTATTGTAAGCTATCCAACAACCGGTTGTAGGAGATCATTACTCACAAAGAAAAGATGTTCAAAGTTCCAAATTCATCAGCAAAATCAGATAATTTGCCCCTCTTATATTTCAGTTTGCCCTGTTGTTTTTCTTGTTTGCCCCACTCATATTTCAGTTTGCCCCGCTGTTTTCCTTGTTTGTCCTGCTATTTTTCTAGTTTGGCCTGCTCATATTTCAGTTTGCTCCGCTGTATTTCTAATTTGCCCCGCTCATATTTCAGTTTGCCCCGCTGTTTTTCTTGTTTGCCCCACTCATATTTCAGTTTGCCCCACTGTTTTCCTTGTTTGCCCCGCTTATATTTCAGTTTGCCCAGCTATTTTTCTAATTTACCCCGCTCATATTTCAGTTTGCCCCATTGTTTTTCTAGTTTACCCCGCTCATATTTCAGTTTGCCCCGCTGTTTTTCTTGTTTGCACCGCTCATATTTTAGTTTGCCCCGTTATTTTTCTTGTTTGCCCCGCTGTTTTTCTAGTTTGCCCCGCTCATATTTCAGTTTCTCCTGCTGTTTTTCTTGTTTGCCCCGCTCATATTTCAGTTTGCCCCGCTGTTTTTCTAGTTTGCCCCGCTCATTTTCATGTTTACCCCGCTCGGGTGGTAGACTATTAGGAGTTTCAACACCCGGTCAAGTGTTCGAGTATCCATAGGTGGTGAAATTCCACTAGTGTGAGTGTGTGTGCGTGTAAAAAAAAATAAAAATCATTCTAGTTTAAGAGATATGCTTGTTAAATACATAGACAAAAAAATGAATTAAAAGATAGGAAAATATTTTTATATACTCATATATACATATTTACATAATTATGTATTAAAGAAAAATGTAAGGGAGAAAAAGTTCTCCCTATAAAAAGAAAAAAATAATAAAAAAATCTATAGACTGCCGTGGCACTACCACTGAACCGGCCGCGGCAATCTGTAGAAATTTTATTTTTATTTTTTTGCTATATTGCCTTTGTGGGTCCCATCATGAGGGTTTTGTTATATCCAAACCGTCCATCTATTTGGCGAGCTCATATTAAGACTCGAGACGAAAAATAAGATAGATCTAACTATCAAGTGGACCACACTGTAAAAGGCAGTGGGGAATTGAACGTCTACCATTGAAACCCTTTTAGGGGTTACAGTTTTGGATCATTGTGAAATTTGTTTTTCCTCTTCATCCAGGTCTTTGTGACCCTATGAATGAACTTAGACGGGGAGGATTTCTCACAAACATCACAGTGGGCTCCACCTGAGTTTCTAATGGTTGACGCTCATTCAACACTGTTTCCTGTAATGTGGTACACTTGAGATTTGGATATACCTCATTTTTGGTCTCCTACCATAAAATGATCTGGAAAAATATATGGACGGCATGGATGAAAAGAATACATCATTGTGGGTCCCACAGACCACCGACGATACGCCATTAGCGGGTGGCAGGAGGAGTACCCAATCCGTTTCCATGAAAAGGAGGGGTATTTTCGTCCTGGAATTTATCGCCCGTACGAGGTCTAAGTGCGTATGTTAAGTTTGTATTGCATCAAGAATATCCAATGGATAATAGGTGGGGTCCACAGTCGTAAATTTCTCGGGACTGGATGGAGATCCGGTGAATCGGGTCAGATGGTTCTGGTATCCGTGGATTTAGGTACCCGATTACAGCTCTAGATTCATGACTGCAGTGGCATGAGGCTCATTTTGTGAATCCACATTGTTTGGTGTGAGGCCCATAACATCAAACGGTTACAAATGGTTTGGATAAGTTAGCAATGACTCGAGAACTTTGTTCTCTCATCTAAACAGTTGATATCATGGGCCCCATTGTATGGCCCATGCATAGAAAATCTCCCAATGAAAGGACAAATATTCTACAGTTTGGATTTGTTGGTGTGGTGTATATTTTGTGGGAGTTTCTCAGACTACTGTATTGTTCTACTTTTATAGACAGAAGGGAGTGCTGAACGGAATCCTATCCACTCTTCTCTATTCTCTGTTTATGGAAGTAGAAACAAATGCCATCTTTTCTTCTCTCTCACTCAAGTCTGTATTTCATTTAAGTGGGATTCCCTGATCTGCAATTTCCGTAAGTGAAATAAATCTATGTTCTTCTTGTTTTTTAGATTCTACAAATTTCTGTTTTTGAGCAAATTTTTTAATTGAATTTTTATTTATTTATTTATTTATTTTATGATGATGGCACCAAGTCCTCGAATCCTTGACTTTGGAGATTAAGAAACCATTACTTTCAACGCGTTCGGATGTAGCACTGTCAAATTAAATTGTAGTTACCAGTCTAATAGCCGGTATTTGGTTGTGGAAAATATTATGGAATCGGATTGATTAATCATGAAATTTAATGCAACCAAACACACCCATTTAATCAAAGGGAAAAAGTTTGTAATTTCCTTAGAATTGGTACCAAGGAAGTCGGCTTCAAATTCCAATCAAAAAGTTCAAATTCTTTAGGTTACTTCCTCATTAAAAAGTTGGTTTTTTCACTTCATTTGTGCACTCGAGCCATAGATAGCAAAATGGCATTTGGGCATTTGGAAAAAAATTGTTCATGTTTAATTCAGTCTCGATCATTAAAAAATGTGGTAAAAAAAGAAGCAAAAATGCTAAAAATTTGGTAAATGAGAAGTTTACGTTAAATATTTTGGGGACGCAACAAGCCCTAACACGACTTATCTAGTGTGGAAGCAACCATATACGGAATCACACAACGCAATAGAAAAATAAAAATTCAAACAGTCACAGAGAACACATGAATTTTAAGTGAAAAAATCATTGCAGTAAAAAACCACAACACCAAACGACCAACAATCCACTACTAACAAAAAATTACAAGAGATAGAACAACTTACAGATGTCAAAACCCTGGCTTTCTTCCTCTCAAAACTCTTGGCTCTTATGCTCTCTTAATCTCATCCACCCTAATCATGTATTAACCCGGTTTATATAACTCATGTATAAAATTAGAAACAAAATAGCGTACTTTCATGTCCCGCTTAGTCACACCTTCAGTCGACCGAGACATCAACAGTCTCTCAGTCAACCGAAGCAAATCTTGGTCAATTGGGAATATCACAGCGTGCTTCGGTCGACACAAGAATTCCTCGGTCGATTGAACAACACTGCAATAGATTAAAGATACTCTAACAACAATCCCCACCATGACTTTAATCCTAAAGCACCACTGCTCTAACTTGCTATTACCATCTCTGCTTATCTTCATTATAGCATTATCATTGTCGTTTCTTGTGCACACTCTGTCTTCATTCATTTTCTAAGCTCAGAGAAGTCGAGCAAAACCTGAACTTCTCTACAGAAATCACCTTCTTAGGCATATCTGTCGGATTCTCACTAGTGTAAATCTTCTCAATAGTAATATCGCCTTCCTCTAACATCTGTTAGATAAAATTATGATGAACATCAATGTGTTTAGTCTGGGAATGGTATACCGAGTTCTTTGTCAAATTGATCATGCTTTCGCGATCACAATGTACATGCACAACTTCATGCCCCCAACTCATTGATCATTCCTTTCAGTCAAATAGCTTCTTTGAATGCTTTCATCATTGTCATATGTTTTGCTTCATTTGTGGAACACTACCAAAAAACATGACGACACCGATGGCTAAAAACCATCAACGTAATCCTTGCCCGATATTAAACGCCATCCGAATGGCCGTCGAGAAAGGGGGTGTCGGTGTTGCCCGCCGACAGCCATAACCGATTGCCAATGGCTTTAAGGGGGTGTTTGGCGCATGGCATTGGGAAGGATTAGGTGGGATGGGATTCAAAAAACTTAATTATTACATATGGCAGGGATTGTCCCCTATTACCCTAAGATAAGCTTAATTCCTTACCATGTTTGTAATATGGTGGTACATTGAATGGATATACCCACCATCATTTGAAACTATTGAGAATAACACGTGTTATATCCAAACCGTTCATCTGTTTTGTAACCTCATTTTATGGCATGGGCCTAAAAATGAGGCAGATCCAAAACTTATGTGGCCCCAAAGAAGTTTTCAATGGTAGGTATTCAATTCTCGTTGCCTTTTATGGTGGGGTCCACTTGAGCTTTAGATCTACCTGATTTTTTGGCCCATGCTCTAAAATGATCTTGAAAAATGAGTGGACGGTGTGGATATAGCCCACACATCATGGTGGGACCTACACAACTTGCTAACATTGAGTGGAATTGGCACAGGACCCAATGCAATTCCATCTAATCTAATTCCAAGCTTTTCCATTCTTCCCAAACATTGAGTGGAATTGGCACGGAATCAAATGCAATTCCATCCCACCTAATCCCATATAATACCATGCGCCAAACGCGCCGCCCCTCCCCCCCAAACGGCCTAAAAGCTGTCGGCATTTCTCATTAAATAAACAAGAAAACTTGCAAATTATTGGAAACAAATTACCCATCTCTAGCTTTGAACGGGCAGATCTTTGTGGGGGGTAAACAAATTCCAAATATATTGAATTGGATCAACATTGAATTGAACTCAACAAATTGGAAAAGTGGCACCAAAAAATTTCTAAGTATAAAGGCTTCAGCCGGTCTCTCTATACTTACACGAAGAAACTTTTAAGTGCCCATAATTAATAGAAAATGGTGTATTTTTATTCAATACCTTTGATAAGTAAAGAAGAACATGATACAAAACATAGATTCATGAATGAAAAAAGAAGAATCTAAGAGGAGCTATTTTTAAATTTTGTTAGGATACATTCCAATGCATCCCCAATACTTCAATAGTTTGTCGATTGGATAAGAGTCTTTTAAGTTCAGGAATGAGAATCTAAAAGGAGCTATCTTACAATAATCCCACAACAAGATACCTATGCAACTTTGGTTATTGCATAGGGTCTCTTCATTGATTCAAACCGTTTATATAGTCATCTCAGATGCATAATACTAGAAGAAAAGAAAAAAAAAAAAAATCAGATTGAAATGTCTCAACCCTTTTGACTATTCAAAAGTTGAGAAGACTATCCATGTTTAAAATGAAAAGAGTCAGATGCTGCAAGAATCAGCAATTGAAAATGACACGATATAAAAATCGAAAGAAAAAAGAATTACAGAAGAAAGACAAAGGCAAACCAACAAAGCTTCTAGGAATAGTGTAAAGGTTATAGATGAAATACAAAATTATTATATCCAATGTAACAAGGACAATTTCTTTTTCAAGGGAATTCCATGTCTGAACAAAACCATGAATAACATTGCCCATGATTCAAATTCTCAAAAAAAGAAGCAAAAAAACATTGCTCATGTTTCTTTCCATCATTTACATCCCATCCATTAACTTTCTTCGTGAGATTTGAACTAACCCGGGTATAGTTTTCCTATCCCACGTTTGTCTAAGACTATTTCTAACATCTTCGGTCCTACATGCGTAACTTGTGAGTTATGCTAGAAGCTACCATTTTCATCTATAAACATATAAATTAATCTGCAACGGATGCCACTAAGACTGCCATTAGAAAAGAAAAATATGCCCTTGAAGCATGCAAAAGAAGGGCCCAGGTCATCAAATTCACCCATATCTGCACCATTCCACTGTATATTTTCACACTCAAGATCACCGTCTTCCTCATTAGCAATCGGAGCCTCAATCACACTAATGGCCTTTCTTTGTAGCTTAACTTCTATGCCAGTTTTTAGAACCTGCACTGAAGTGGAATACATTCAGAAAGTGCACTTGTTACCGAAAATTACAAGAGGAAAACAGCAGGGGATGTCTACAAATGATGGGGTTCTGGAATACTTGCAATCTACAACTTAGCACATCAAGACAAGCAATTGGGAAATGGAAATGCAATCAATCAACCTTTACCAACCACAAAATATCATTAAAATCTGGGGGGGAAAACACCAGACAAATTTGATTTCATAGTTATGAAGAAATAAGATAATCTAGGTATCTTCTAAATATCAAAACGGACAACCCATTACCTCTTGAATTGCAGCCAAAGCTTATAAGCCCATCACCTCCTCTCCTTAGACCTTCCCCAGCTCAACCCATTTACATAGTCAACAAAGGAAGAAACACCTGACCAATTATAATAAACAAAAAAAAAGAAAAAAGAAAAAAAAAAAGAACATTTCCAAACAAAATCATTAGTCAGTCCAAAAAATCTCAAAATTGATAGAAAACTGTCATGATTTTTCCATTCAAAGAAAATTAAAAATAAAGCCAGCCCATTAACCAACATTGAGGGCACATTCGGTTGCTCCGAAATATCATGAAATTTCATGAATAAACAGTCTAATTTGGTGTAAAATTTCATGATATTCTTTGCAACCAAACACACTAACAACAAAAAAAGGTTTTTTTTTTTAGAAAAAGAAGAAATCAAACAACCACGAAATTGAACTGAAATTATAAATTATTTTTATTGATTAACATTAAGTATGGGGCTAAGGCACACCCAACCTAACATCCAACTGAAAGCCTAACCATTCTGAGCCGTACAAAAAGTAGAGTTTGTGCAATTTTTGGGCATGTTCCCAAATCCTAACTGAATTTTTCTATCATGGTATCAATCGGGTCTGAAATTGTGTGACAACTATTAATAAGGCCCAAGAACTGTACGGATCAAGATCATGTGAATTGGGTCATATACTTGGGGTGTAGCCTCACTCAATTCGAGATCAAGAGAATCATCCACGCAGTAGGCGACAGGGATTATGTTAAATAAAGAAAGTCAGATTTTTTTATTTTTTTTTAAATAACAAAATAAATGAAAGTCAAAAGAGGTACAAATCGATAAAGATAAAAGAACAAAAAACAAACATAATATTTCCAATAAGAAGAAAATCGTTTAAAAAATCCATGGATTTTGGTACACGTTTACAGCTCTAGATTCATGACTGCAGTGGCATGATGCTCATTTTGTGCATCCACATTGTTTGGCCCAGAACATCAAACGGTTACAAATGGTTTGGATAAGTTAGCAATGACTCGAGAATTTTGTTCCCTGATCTAAACAATTGATATCATGGGCCCCATTGTATGGCCCATGCACCAAAAATCTCCCAATAAAAGGATAAATATTTTACTGTCTGGATCTGTTGGTGTGGTGTATATTTTGTGGTTGTAAGGCCCACAACATCAAACGGTTCCAAATGGTTTGGATAAGTTAGCAATGACTCGAGAATTTTGTTCCCTGATCTAAACAATTGATATCATGAGCCCCATTGTATGGCCCATGCACCAAAAATATCCAAATAGAAGGACATATTTTACAGTCTGGTTCTGTCGGTGTGGTGTATATTTTGTGGTTATGAGGCCCACAACATCAAACGGTTCCAAATGGTTTGGATAAGTTAGCAATGACTGGAGAATTTTGTTCCATGATCTAAACAATTGATATCATGGGCCCCATTGTATGGCCCATGCACCAAAAATCTCCCAATGAAAGGACAAATATTTTACAGTCTGGATCTGTTGGTGTGGTGTATATTTTGTGGTTGTGAGGCCTGGAACATCAAACGGTTCCAAATGGTTTGGATAAGTTAGCAATGACTCGAGAATTTTGTTCCCTGATCTAAACAGTTGATATCATGGGCCCCATTGTATGGGCCATGCATCAAAAATCTCCCAATGAAAGGACAAATATTTTACAGTCTGGATTTGTTAGTGCTGTGTATATTTTGTGGTTGTGAGGCCCGGCGGTTCCAAATGGTTTGGATAAGTTAGCAATGACTCAAGAATTTTGTTCCCTTATCTAAACAATTGATATCATGGGCCCCACTGTATGGCCATGCACCAAAAATCTCCCAATGAAAGGACAATATTTTACGGTCTGGATCCGTTGGTGTGGTGTATATTTTGTGGTTGTGAGGCCCAGAACATCGAACGGTTCCAAATGGTTTGGATAAGTTAGCAATGACTCAGAGAATTTTGTTCCTTGATCTAAACAATTGATATCATGGCCCCATTGTATGGCCCATGCACCAAAAATCTCCAAATAAAAGGACAAATATTTTACAGTCTGGATCTGTTGGTGTGGTGTATATTTTGTGGTTATGAGGCCCACAACATCAAACGGTTCCAAATGGTTTGGATAAGTTAGCAATGACTCAAGAATTTTGTTCCCTTATCTAAACAATTGATATCATGGGCCCCATTGTATGGCCCATGCACCAAAAATCTCCGAATGAAAGGATAAATATTCTACAGACTGGATCTGTTGATACGGTGTATATTTTGTGCTTGTCTCTCAGACTACTGTACTGTTCTACTTTTATAAACAGAACTTTTCTATATTCTCTGTTTGTAAAAGTAGAAACAAGTACCAGTCTCTCTCTCTCTCTCTCAAGTCGTTGTTCATTTAACAGGGATTCCCTGATCTGCAATTTCTGTTCTTCTTGGCGTTTGAGATTTTACAATTTCCCATTTTGAGCACCTTTTTTTTTCTTTTTCTTTTTTAATTTTTATTTATGATGGCACCAATTCCGCGAACCCTTGACTTGGAGATCAAGAAACCATTAGTTTGAACGCTTTTGGATGTAGCACTGTCAAACTAAATTGCAGTTACCAGTCTAATAATAGTCTGTGTTAGGTTGCACAAAATATCATGGAATTAGACTGATTAATTATGAAATTTCATGATATTTAATGCAACCAAACACACCCATTTAATCAAAGGGAAAAAGTTTGTATTTTCCTTGGAATTGGTACTGAGGAAGTCAGCTTCAAATTCCAATCACAATAAGTTTAAATTTGGCAAAAAAACATAAAAAATAAAATTGTTCGTGTTTAATTCAGTCTCGATCATTAAAAAATGTGGTAAAAAAAAATAAAAATGCCAAAATTTTGGTAAATGAAAAGTTCAGGATGAATATAATTTAGATTAAAAATGAAATGAAAAAAATGGCTATATACATCCATATATGTGTGTAGATAGCATAGATGAATAACATTAAAAAAAACTTTAATTAAAATATATAAATTGCCTCAAAAAGGTTTTTTTAATGAAAGTTTTTTATTGAAAAGAAAATTGTTTAATTCAGTTTGCCCACAAACTAAAATTTTCCAATCTTAAGATATACGGAGTTTAAAACATTTTATCAATTACATGTGTATTTTTAAAAAAATATGGAGTTTAAAATGGAGTACTTACCATGATCCAAACACAACCCTATATGTTTCTCTAAAAATGCGATCGAAGGCACCACAAGTCATATAACAACAACCTTTGAATCTCTTTCCCATTGTATGCTGTTTCAACTCATTCTCATTTATTTATTTATTTTTATTATTTTTTGGAGATTTTTAGAAGAAAAAAGGAAGGGCAATTTGTGTACACACTTCGAAGTCACCGAAGTAACATGGCACTCAGACAATGTAAGTTCTCCCAACTAATAGTTGATCTTCTTTTTGTACCCTTTTCTCTTTTTAAATTTTATTAATGTTAGAGTATAGATACAAATAATGATCAATGTGCTGGAGGTTGGAAGGGAAGAGAGATGGATGACTAGGATCAAATCATAACTCTGATACCATGTTAAATTTTAGGAACTACGTTTTACAGAACTGTTGTGTCATTATTCCACTTAAAATAAGTAGAATGTATGAAAGAGATGGAAGATCTGTAAAAAAATCTTAATAGATATACATGTATCCATCCACATACTTATCTATATTATATACAGTTGTACATAGATATACTGTACTCTAACAATTAAAAAGGATAGGATTTAATCTTTGAAAAGTGAATTTTGTGGTCATTCTCGCAGGCTACAAAAGTTGGTTTGGTTCTAGCTTGAAACCAAAATGGGATGATGAGGTCTTCTTAAATAACGGAGCTGAGTTATTAGAAGAGTTAATTACTTCTTCCGAAGGTAAAAGTAGCCCAATCCGCATCTTTTCTGCGAAAGAGCTTGAGAAGGCAACTAAGAATTATGCAGATGACCTATTTTTTCATGAAGATTCAGAGTACAAAATGTATAAGGGAACCATCGATGGTCGAGCTATTATTGTTTCTAAGTCAAAACAGTCCGATTTAATTTCCTCCTCCAGAGCCTATGAAGTTGCACTACTATCCCGAATTAACCATGTGAACATATTGAAGATACTCGGATGTTGCCTCGAGATCAAAATTCCAACACTAGTGTATGAATTCTTCTCCGACGAGACTCTTTCCGACCGTATCCACAAAGCTGGAAGTTCATGCTATATTTCATGGGAAAATTGTTTAAAGATTGCTACAGGAGTGGCGTATGGACTTACCTATTTGCACATAGACATGGCGACACCAATCATTCATAGGGATATAAAATCAAGAAAAATTTTGTTGGACGAACATTGTAATGTCAAAATCATTGGTTTTGATTTGTCACTGCCTATACCCTTGGGTGAAACAGAGATAGAATGCGTTGTTATGGGGACCTTTGGGTATTCGGATCCATGTTATATTGAGACGGGGCTAGTATCAGAAAAAAGCGATGTTTATAGCTATGGGGCAGTTGTGTTTGAGATTTTAACAGGAAAGAAGAACAGAGAGGTTAGGGGGTCGGGTTCTGAGTTTGCTGAATACACAGAAGAGAAGCTTGTTGGCTTTGCTGAGGCAAGTCTTCTTCAAGAAGTGAAGAAAGATCAACTGATGGCATTTGCACAGCTTGTTAGGAGATGCCTTTCGAGAAGCTGGGAAGAGAGGCCTACAATGAAGGAAGTTGTTCAAGAACTCCGACGAATTAAAGGGTTATGAAAGTTTCAAGAAAGCCCTCCTCTTTGATCACCATGTCCACTTTAGGATGTACTAAGATACATTTTCTCCATAGTCATAGCTATGGCTCAGGTGTTTCAACTGAATATCCATTCCAACTTTGTGGGGCCTACCAGAATGGGCCCAAAACGGCTTGGAAAGCCGTTAAAGTGAAACTTCTTATGAAAAATAACCACAAACAAAATGTTTTTTTTTTTTTTGTCACTTTTCATAAGATCCTTCACATTAACTGCCTGCCTTTGATTTTATTTTTTTTAGGCCCACCTATGTACAATCCACTCCAACCGTCAGTTTTGTCGGCCCAAAAATCAGGATGATCCGTTATTCAGGTGGGCCTCGCTAAAGGAAACAATTGGGAGAGAGATGCCCACCCTTTATTTTATTTTTTTACAGGGCCCACCGTAATGATTATGTGAAATCAACTCCAACCATTGGCTGCCTTGTGGAATGTTATGCCAGTGGTCACCATGTTTAGGTCTATCCTTGATTAGTGTGGGCCACACCAAGGGAAATAGTTTGTAGGTTTGGCATCTCTGCCTACTGTTTCCACTCGTGTGGTCCACTTGAAGAGTGGATGTGGCTGAATTTTGGGCCTTGGGGGTAATGTTTGCTGATGCATATGATGGTCAGAGTGGATTTCACGTACACATTACGGTGGGGCCCACTTGCATCATATACATTTGAAAAATACAAATCAAAATTTTAAACTCTCCACTAGTGAAAAAGAAATGAAAATCGGCATCTGTGTCCCATATCAGTTACGGCTGTGATCTAAACACGTCATTGAAGGTGTTTTAGTCCAAAAAAATATTTGATTAAACCACAAGTAAAATTCTGAGTAAACGTGCCACTGAAACACCCTTTTGACGTTGTAACATATAATGATCCGAACCATTCATTCTTCAGGCCACACAATTCTCACTAAATACACTTTAGGAGGATCTTTGGATTCTTCGTGTTAATACGCCCATTTAATATAAGTGGGGCCCATAGTTCATTGAACCAGACCATTGATCTTGTGCGTCCAACCACAGAGGAAGATCCAATCTGCTAAATGTTTGACTTTTTTTTCTCAACCATGGATTTGTTGATTTTCCCGAGCGTTTGTAGTAGTAAAAAAATGTGGTGCATAGTGCCAACCAAACACTCTGATTATGAGATGTTAATGCTATTGGCAACGAAGGATTGAGGTTTAGATCGTGACACGTGTGTCAATGTAACACTCCTGTGTGAGATGTGGGCCATTCGTTGAAAAGACTCAGCGGCTAGGATTGACTCATCCGGTCCCAAGTCCACTCAGGATCTCACCTGAGCCGGGGTGGAATGACCGGCCTAACTACATGGTTCCAATTCAATTGCACAGAAAAAAAAATAATACCTCGTTTCAACACTAAGGTCTTGGTATCGATTCCTTAGTAGGGGTGGCTAACAGGGAAGTGTGAACTGACAATGGGGTGTGAACTGACAATGGGTGTAGTAACAAGCTAACCCAAATAAATAAATAAATAATTAATTAATTAATTAATTAAACAAACAAACGCACGGGAAAAAAAATAAAATCCATTCAATCAAAGAATAGCCAAATATTCTTGAGCTCCGTTCTTACCCTAAGTTGTTTTTTTAGCTCACGGGTCAGTCATCCATCGCAAGTCAACCTCGGCCCAATCCCATCTAAGCTACAACTCGACCACACCCTGAAATCCTCTATACTCAATCTAAGCCGACCTATCTAACCAGACTCAGACCCAAGTACATGTGATTATTTTCAACCTTAGCTTAACTTGGCCTGTAGAAAAATTATAAACAAACTGAGAGTGGGACATGCAATTGTTAATGTTTGATCCGAACTTATTAAATTTAATGAATGATGCCACGTGACAACGATACCTTGATGACAGATAAACAGAAGATAATTTTTATTGTTCTAACCTTTCTTTCTTTTTTTTTTCCGCATTGCGTTTTGCCAACTATGCATGGCACACGTGCGATTATTGGAGTTGTTCATCCGGTGAGCTCCTTGTTAACAACAATAACATAATCGTTACCCTTATCCTAACTAATTGGGATCGGCTACATGGATCTTGTTCACACTTAAGGTTTATGAGAAAAAAGATGTGGCCAAAATTTATACACCAGCTGCCAACTTGATGTAAGGCTATATAGTACATGAAACAATTGGTAGCTGAAAAAACCAAGAAAAATTTTGTAAGTTGTTCATTTGTTTTAAACATTGAGCCCCATCTGATGAATGGACTAACCACATTTCGGGTCCAGACCATCTACATGGAGAGACCCACTAAATTAATTGCTTGGATCTATGCATGTGGTAGCACATGGAGGGGTCATGTGTAATTAGCAGCCTCTCTTTTATAAGTCGAAGCCAAGTCCAATCACTCTTCTAATTTCAGATTTTGGAATTACAAAACGTATGATGAGTTCTCAAAAAAGTTCGCACGAGTTCAGTCCGAATAGGTGCACAGCTGAGCATTGTGGCTATATGTGTGTGTGTGTGTGTGTGTGTGTGTGTGTGTGTGTGTGTTGTGCAAGGATGAATTGACATTTACGCCGGCTAATGAACAGCCTAACTTCAACGTTGGATGCAGACAACACAAACAACACATTATTTCCTAGGGTTTGACTTGTACACAAGTCTATCCAAGTCGAGCTTGGCACAGCTCAGCTCGGTCAACAGCTCGAGCCAATTCGAGCCGACATCGAGCATGTGCGACATTTTCTCAAACACTTTGAATGCATCTTCAATTTCTCATAGAATGCAAAATAATAACAATTCTTTATAGGCATTTCATCAAACACTTGGTGAGCAAAATCAAAATCAAAATATGGAAGCAACTTTATGATGTAAAGTTTTTTTAGTAGTTTGTTTTATATTCATTCCTTCTTCGCCATAGACTAATCCCGCAGAGAATGTACACACCCTGAAATAATAGTTCGTTGAGTTATTTCATCAAACACTCGACGAGCAGCATTAATATATATATATATATATATATATATATATATATATATATATATATATATAATAACTAAGTCATCAAGCCGATTCGAGTTGAGGTTTGATCTGAGTCGATTCGAACTTAGGCAAGCTCGAACTCGGCTTGAAATTTTCTCAAGCTCTAAAAATCAGATCGACTTGGTCCAAATCCAATTTCCCAGGCGAGTCGAACTTTTTCAAGTCGAGTCGAATGAGCTGACCGAGCTAACTCGACTCGTGTATGGCTCTACCTAGGGGTGTCATTGGGCTAGGCTGGCCCTTCAGGCTTTCAGGCATGGCCTACCTTGGCCTGAGTTTGGACAGGACTATGAGGCCCAAGGGCCAGGTCGGGCTGGGCTCGGGCTTAATCTTTCGTGCGGTTCTAAATTAGGCAATGTTACTTCACAGCGCAAGAGGAGTTGCCGGCTTGGGTGGGCCCACCATGGTATTTTCATAAAATCCACCCCAACAGCTAGGTGCGTCACACCACACTAGGCCTAGGGCCCAAAAACCAGCCCCATCCGTATTTCATGTGCACCTCACAATTAAAAATAGTGTATAGGGCAACGCTCACCCTCCAAACTATTTTCCTATGTGTGGCCCACCTAAATAATGGATAGACCTAATTTTTAAGCCAAGATCTATGTCTTGGTGTGGTATTTAATGGTCGGAGTTGATATCTGATACTCATCACAGTGGGTCTCCTAAAAAATAAAGGGTTGGCCTGCAATGATGGTTATTACGTGCACATCACGTGGTGGGTGTCTCTAGGGGGAGTGGATTAGGTGCGGCCCCTAACTACCATGAGCCCCACCTTGATGTATATATTTTATATCCACGCCGTTGATCCATTTTTGCCGTATCAATTGAGGGTATGAAACAAAAAATGAAGCAAATCCATTTCTCAAGTAGACCATAAAATAGGAAACTGTGATGATTGACTGTTAATAGGTTACAAAAGTTTTGGATGAAACAATTGTCCAAAGTGTCCAACAATAGAAATGGATCACACGAGGGATGTGCCCATATGATCATCCATAGTGTCGATGTTGAAACTAATATAGAAATAATGATTTTCTGTAAATTATAAAAAACTGTAAATGATATAGAATCAGGACAGGCTGAAGCATGTATGAAACGTTGTTGTAATTTGCCCCTGCTCAAATAAATTGAGTATGCTAAAAGGTTACATGCAAATCACTTCTAGGACAGGACGAGCCTGATGTGGGCCTGCGTTCAACAAACATGAAGACTCGAAGGGAAGTGCGAAGTGCGCCACTAGCGCCTCTACAGCCGCACTGCCTCACATGCCCACGCCCTCGCACCGTACCCATGATCGAGCCCGAGCGCGGGTGTTACACACAAGCCCAATACATTTCTGACTAAGTGGGTAATCATAATAATATTTAACCATTCTCATATATACTAAAGAATTTTTTTCTCTTTTTTCACTGTGTGACTATTCCCAAAACACTTGAAAATGAGTTTTTTTGCAAATATTTTTTTAATATATATAATATATTTTTTATTTAAAAAATATATAAAAACAATATTTTATAATAGTCAAGCCATTTTGTAATGATGTATATGTTTTTTTCCCAGGCTGTTGATCCATTTTTCCATTTAATTTTAGGGCATGAGTTAAAAAATAGGCAGATTTAAAGCTCACGTGGAACACATCACAAGAAACACGGGGGATTGAACGGTTACCATTGAAAACTTCCCAGGCTGCAAAAGTTTTTGATCAAGCTGATATATGTGTTTCCCTTCATCAGGTCTGTGTTAGTTTTGACAAATAAACATCACTGTGGGCCCAGGGAAGGTTTCAATGGTGGACATTATTCTCTCTACTGTTTCCTATGGCGTGGTCCACTTGAGCTTTGGATCTGCCTCATTTTTGGGCTCGTACCATAAAATTAGCTGGCAAAAAGGATGGACAGTGTGGATGAAACACATAGATCATGGTGGGCCCACTGAGCTTTGACACCAACTAGCTGGCTGGAGTTGGGATCACCAGCCAAACCGCGTCCCCTGGTTACAGGCATTTCGTATCCTGTAGATTTCGTGCGGGAAATGACGATTTTACCCTTCTCACTGTGGCCCCCACAACTAACGTCCATGAGATGCATTTCCATCTGGTCATGTCAACCGTTACAAGAGATCCCGAGAATTCGGCGTCCAGCCGAATCGCGTGGGCGGGGATTGGATACTGACAAGGTCAGTAGCCAAATTGCTACTAAAGTGACGTCACCAAGCTCTGTGGACCCCACTATGATGCATGTGTTGTATCCATACCATCCAACCATTTTAAGAGATCGTTTCAATGCATTACAAAGAGAATGAGATAGATCTAAATTTCAAGTGAACCCACCACAGAAAACCGTTGGAGCTGTAATACCCACCGTTGAAACATTTATAAGGCCCACAGTGATGTATTTTTGGGATCCATCCTATTCATAAGTTAACATAGAGATAGATTAAGTGAAAAAAAAATATATCAGCTTCATCGGAAATTACTGTGGCCCCTAAGAAGTTTTGAACCGTAAATTTTACTGTCCCCACTATTTTCTATGGTGGGGTCCACTTGAAATTTAGATCTATCTCATTCTCTTTGTAATGCAATGAAATGATCTCTTAAAATGGTTAGACGGTATGGATACAACACATGCATCATGGTGGGATCCACAGAGCTTGGTGACGTCACTTCAGTAGCTGACCTTGTCAGTATCCAATCCCCGCCCAATCGCCTATAGATGATACAGTCATGTATCGGCCCATACGTGCCGGTTTCCCACGATATTTTAAACCTTGGTTACGGCTTAAAAAGGCTTGCTTTGAGCCGTCACGCGCCTACGACTTTTGGTAAAAGCTTTTCTTTTAGATAGCGACTTTCGTTTAATCGCTTTTATTTTTATCTTTCAAATGAGTGCTGATTCATCACAGCGTAAATAGTGTCCTAGCGTGCCCATTTAATACATGTGGGGCCCATGGCTCGTCGATCTAAACCGTTAATTTAGTGCATCCAGCTACAGATTGAAATATCTAAGCGATAAAATCTTTGTCCTTTCCTCTCAGCCAGTGATGTATGGATTTTCTTGACCATCTATACTTTATGTCATTCTAGTAAGGGAGATCATTTTGGGCCCTCCATCTACACTACAAACATAAGATCAACGGTCTGGATGGTCCAACCATGGCCCCCATTGGTGTATATATAATAATTCATTAGGATACTAATATGTGACATTGCATCAAGACCGTACAATTCCTCAAACCAAAATCATCCATAAAGCTAGGGAATTTTGTCTCCCGCTCTCCTTTTCTTTTCACCTTTATTGGAGGCTCTTGATGTGAAATAAAAAAGGAAAAAAAACATGAGAGAATTTTCAAAAGAGAAATTTACGACTGTACGACCCGTTTATGGCCCATTTAGGAGACTATGCCCATCTCATTTTCCCTTACGAGAATACGCCCCAGCTGTACGGATGACTTGCCAAAGGTCGAAAATGCCCCTGCTTGTTCCGTCAAGCGGATCGGTGGTGCTCGAAGACGAGCGCTGACACCCCTCGAACTCCGATTTGTACGAACGGTTCAAAAGATATCAAAGCTACGTGGCCCCACAGTTACGTATTTATTATATCCACAACGTTCATCCATATTTCCAGATCATTTGGGAGCATTATCAAAAAAAAAAAAAATCATATCCAAAGACCAACTGGACCACACCACAAAGAGCAGCGGGAAAATTGATTTTCACCGTTAAAAATTTTGTAGGACCCACCATAACATTTATTTTCCATCCAACCTATTCATAAGGTCACAAAAGCCCGGATGAAGAGGGAAAAAAAATTTCATAATGATCCAAAACTTCTGTGACCTCTAAAAGGTTTTCAATGGTAGATATTCAATCCTCCACAACCTTTTACAGCCTAGTCCACTTGATAGCTAGATCTGTCTCATTTTTCGTCTCAAGCCTTAATACAAGGTCGTCCAGTATATGGATGGTTTGGATATAACACATACTTCATCATAGGACCCACAAAAAGTGGTGGGGATTACAAAAGTAAAAAATAAAATAATAATAAATAAATAGGCCAGGAACTTATGGCTACGGTGTTTTCTATAGCTACGGATTATAACCGTAGCCATAGCCGTAGCCCTTGCCGCTTCGATATGTCCTTTTATATGTATCGAAGGTCTTTTGATTAATCGAAAAAGGTCCAGAACTGTCCAGCGAATTTACCTCAAAAATCCTGCAATTTTCGATACATATCGAAGAGTATTCGATATAACTAATAGCTACGGATTATAACAGTAGCCATAACTGTAGTCTGTGCTGGTTTATGAATTTTTTTATTTTTTTTATTTTTTATTTTTTTACATAGATAAATTTATTCAACCTACAATTTTCTCTAATACATATTATATAAATATGTATATATAAGCATATAAAAAAAAATTTCTCTCTTTTTTTCATTTATTTCTTTATTCATTTAATAAGAATATCTCCTAAACCAAAATTAGTTACTTGACGTACCCTATATGATTTTGGGGTAGGAGAAGCTACTTTAGCCAACCAACCTGGTTATTTTCAAGATTCCATTAGATCTATGGTCGAAAATCCATTTCATTCACTTCGCGGTCAATTTCAATCAGTTCGCGGTCAATTTCATTCATTTCATTTACTTCGCGATCAATTCCATGCATGTCACGGTCAATCCTAGCAATTCCGTTTTGATTCACGGTCATTTCCATGCATTTCACAGTTAATTCCCTTCACTTCACGGTCATTTACATGCATTTCGAGCTCAAATCGCTTCAAACCATGATCATTCCCTTGCATTTCACGGTCATCCCAAACTACTCTGTGTTGATTCACGGACGTTTCGAGGCATTTCGCGGTCAATTCCCTTCACTTCATGGTCAGTTGCATGCATTTCGTGGTCAATTCGCTTCAAACCATGATCATTCCCATGCATTTCACGGTCATCCCAAACAATTCCGTGTTGATTCACGGTCGTTTCGAGGCATTTCGCAGTCAATTCCCTTCACTTCACGGTCATTTGCATGCATTTCGCGATCAAATCGCTTCAAACCA
Organism: Magnolia sinica; assembly: GCF_029962835.1. NCBI lineage: Eukaryota > Viridiplantae > Streptophyta > Magnoliopsida > Magnoliales > Magnoliaceae > Magnolia > Magnolia sinica. The sequence continues at coordinate 24,288,721 of NC_080588.1, forward strand.
TGATCATTCCCATGCATTTCGCGGTCATCCAAAACAATTCCGTGTTGATTCATGGTCGTTTCGAGGCATTTCGCGGTCAAATCCCTTCACTTCACGGTCATTTGCATGCATTTCGCGGTCAATTCGCTTCAAACCATGATCATTCCCATGCATTTCACAGTCATCCCAAACAATTTCGTGTTGATTCACGGTCGTTTCGAGGCATTTCGCGGTCAATTCGCTTCACTTCACTGTTAGTTGCATGCATTTCGCAATCAATTCGCTTCAAACCATGATCATTCCCATGCACTTCACGGTCGTCCCAAACAATTCCATGTTGATTCACGGTCGTTTCGAGGCATTTCACGGTCAATTCGCTTCACTTCACGGTCATTTGCATGCATTTCGCGGTGAAATCGCTTCAAACCATGATCATTCCCATGCATTTCGCGGTCATCCCAAACAATTCCGTGTTGATTCATGGTCGTTTTGAGGCATTTCGAGGTCAAATCCCTTCACTTCACGGTCATTTGCATGCATTTCGCGCTCAAATCGCTTCAAATCATGATCATTCCCATGCATTTTGCGGTCATCCCAAACAATTCCGTGTTGATTCACGGTCGTTTCGAGGCATTTCGCGGTCAATTTCCTTCACTTCACAGTCAGTTGCATGCATTTCGCGGTCAATTCGCTTCAAACCATGATCATTCCCATGCATTTCACGGTCATCCCAAACAATTCCGTGTTGATTCACGATCGTTTCAAGGCATTTCGCGGTCAATTCCCCTCACTTCACGGTCATTTGCATGCATTTCGCGGTCAACTCACTTCAAACCATGATCATTCCCGTGCATTTCACGGTCATCCCAAACAATTCCGTGTTGATTCACGGTCGTTTCGAGGCATTTCGCAGTCAATTCCCTTCACTTCACGGTCATTTGCATGCATTTCGCGCTCAAATCGCTTCAAACCATGGTCATTCCCATGCATTTCACGGTCATCCCAAACAATTCCGTGTTGATTCACGGTCGTTTCGAGGCATTTCGCAGTCAATTCCCTTCACTTCACGGTCATTTGCATGCATTTCGCGCTCAAATCGCTTCAAACCATGGTCATTCCCATGCATTTCACGGTCATCCCAAACAATTCCGTGTTGATTCACGGTCGTTTCGAGACATTTCGCGGTCGATTCCCTTCATTTCACGGTCATTTACATGCATTTCGCGGTCAAATCGCTTCAAACCATGATCATTCCCATGCATTTCGCGGTCATCCCAAACAATTCCGTGTTGATTCACGGTCGTTACGAGGCATTTCGCGGTCAATTCCCTTCACTTCACAGTCATTTGCATGCATTTCGCGGTCAAATCGCTTCAAACCATGATCATTCCCATGCATTTTACGGTCATCCCAAACAATTCTGTGTTGATTCACGGTCGTTTCGAGGCATTTCACGGTCAATTCGCTTCACTTCATGGTCAGTTGCATGCATTTCGCAGTCAATTCGCTTCAAACCATGATCATTCCCATGTACTTCACGGTCGTCCCAAACAATTCCGTGTTGATTCACGGTCGTTTCGAGGCATTTCACGGTCAATTCGCTTCACTTCACGGTCATTTGCATGCATTTCGCGGTCAATTCGCTTCAAACCATGATCATTCCCATGCATTTCACGGTCGTCCCAAACAATTTCGTATTAATTCACAGACAATTTTGAGGCATTTCGCGATCAATTTCCTTCACTTCACGATCATTTGCATGCATTTCGCGGTCAAATCGCTTCAAACTATGATCATTCCTATGCATTTCACGGTCATCCCAAACAATTCCGTGTTGATTCACGGTCGTTTTGAGGCATTTCGCAGTCAATTCCCTTCACTTCACTGGATTAAATGCATTTCACGGCCAATTTGCTTCAAATCATGATCATTCCCATGCACTTCACTGGCCGTCCCAAACAATTCCATGTTGATTCACGATCGTTTGAGGCATTTCGCGGTCAATTCCCTTCACTTGACGGTCATTTGCATGCATTTCACGGCAATTCACTTCAAACCATGATCATTCTCATACACTTCACGATCATCCCAAACAATTGTTGATTCACGGTTGTTTGAGGGCATTTCAGGTCAATTCCCTTCACTTCACGGTCGATTGCAATGACCGTGAAGTGAAGGGATTTGACCGCTAATTGCCTTGAAACGACCGTGAATCAACACGGATTTATTTGGGATGACCGTGAAGTGCCTGGGAATGATCTTGGTTTGAAGCGTTTTGATTTCGAAATGCATGCAAATGACTGTGAAGTGAAGGGAATTGACCGTGAAATGCCTCGAAAGGACTGTGAATCAACACGGAATAGTTTGGGATGACTGTGAAATGCATGGAATTGTCCGTGAAGTGGAGGGAATTGACGGTGAAATGCATGGAAATGACCACGAATTGATTGAAATTGACCGCAAAGTGAATGAAATGGATTTTCGACCATCGACCTGATGGAATCTTGGAAAATAACTAGGTTAGTTGGCTAAAGTATCTTCTCCTACCCCAAAATCATATAGGGTACATCAAGTAACTAATTTTGGCTTAGAAGATATTCTTGTTAAATGAATAGAGAAATAAATGAAAAAAAGAGAAAATATTTTTTTATATGCTTATATATACATATTTATATAAATATGTATTAGAGAAAATTGTAGGTAGAATAAAGTTCTCCATGTAAAAAATAAAAAATAAAAAAATTTGCATAGACTTCTACGGACTGCAGTTATGGCTACGGCTATAATCTGTAGTTATATCTTCGATACATATCGAATACACTTCGATTAATCGAAAATTGTAAGATTTTTTATGCAAAGTTGCTGGATAGTTTTGGACCTTTTTCGATTAATCGAAAGACATTCGATATATCGAAGTACATATCGAAAGACCTTCGATGCATAGTAGAGGACATATTGAAAAAGCATTGGCTGTGGTTATCGCTACGTTTATAATCCGTAGCCATAGATACCAGGCTTTTTTTTTTTTTTTTCCTGTTGTAATCTCCACCGCCTTTGTGGGTCCTTTTATGAAGTATGTGTTATATCCAAACCGTCCATCTATTTGACGAACTCGTACTAACGCTTGGGAAGAAAAATAAGATAGATTTAGCTATCAAGTGGACCACACTGTAAAAGGCAGTGGAAGATTTAACGTCTACCATTGAAACCCTTTTAGGGGTCCCAGAAGTTTTGGATCATTACAAAATTTGTTTTTCCTCTTCATCCAGGTCTTTGTGACATTATGAGTAGATTGGATGGAAATAAATGTTATGGTGGGCCCTACAAAAGTTTCCACAGTGAAAATCAAATTTCTGCTGATCTTTGTGGTGTGGTCCAGTTGCTCTTTGGATATATTTTTTTTGCTTGGATAATGCTCTGAAATGATCTCGAAATACGGATGAACGTTGCGGATATAATAGCTACGTAACTGTGGGGCCCATGTAACTTTGATATCTTTTGAACCGTTCGTACAACTCGGAGTTCGAGCAGGGGCATTTTCGACCTTTGGCAAGCCATCCGTACAGCTGGGGCGTGTTCTCGCATGGAAAAATAAGGTGGGCTTGGTCTCGTAAATAGGGCCATAAATGGTTCGTACAGTCACAAATTTTCCATTTCCAAAATACAAAAATATTGATAGTCTGGAGAGCACGAAGATCCATAGGCATGCACTTGTCAAAACGTTCTAGATAGTGGGACCCATTTTATATGAATTATAATCCAAAAAAGTACACGGACTGGATCTTCCTAATTGTCTGATTAGTAACCATCACATCAATGGTTAAAAATGAAAAGCAGTGAATCGTCCAAATTCAACAAATAAATTCAATTAATCAGAGACAAAATCATCCAATTGATCTTATTTGTCACTGGTGGGGGCCATGATTTGGACGGTTTTTTATTCGGGGTGTATGTACAGTGTTGTATGCATGTTCATGGATTTCCGTACTCTCTTGGAGCATCCAATTACAACTATGTATGCATAACAGCTCTACAGGAGAAAATGACCACTGTAGACAAACCTTTTATCCAGCGGTATTTATGAAGGAATACAAACTTTAGTTACCAACTTAGACTAGCACGTGCGGACAGCGACTTTGAGGACGAAACTACCCCTCCATTTCACTGCGAAGACGAGCGCTGACGCTCCTCCAACTGAGAGTTGTACGAACGGCTTAAAGAGATCAAAGTTACATGGCCCCACAGCTATATATTTATTATATCCAGAACGTTCATCCATATTTCGGGATCATTTCGGAGCATTATCCCAAAAAATATCATATCCAAAGATCAACTGGACCACACCACAAATAGCAGCGGAGAAATTGATTTTCACCGTTAAAACTTTTGTTGGGCCCACCATAACATTTATTTTCCATCCAATCTATTCATAAGGTCACGAAGGCCGGATGAAGAGGAAAAACAAATTCATAATGATCCAAAACTCCTGTAACCCCTAAAAAGGTTTCAATGGTAGACGTTCATTTTCCTACTGCAGTGTGGTCCACTTGATAGTTAGATCTATCTTATTTTTCGTCTCAAGCCTTAATATGAGCTCGCCAAATAGATGGACGGTTTGGATATAACACAAACCTCATGGTGGGGTCCACAGGAGCAACAAAAATTTCAAAAAAGAAAAAAAAAATCAGCGATGAATCACGGATTTCGCGATTCCACCGCAGCTTGTTGTACGATTTGGGGATGAATTGCGGAATCCACGATTGATCCCCGATTCAAACAAAAAGCTATGGCTACGGATTATAACAGTAGCTATAGCCGTATCCCGTGTAGTTTTCTTTTTAATTTTTTTTTTTAAAATTTTTAAATTTTTTTTACATTTAGAATTTTATTCTACCTACATTTTTCTCTAACACATATTTATATAAATATGTATATATAAGCATATAAAAAAAATTTCTCTCCTTTTTTCATTTTTTTCTTTATTCATATAACAAGAATATCTTCTAAACCAAAATTAGTTACTTGATGTACCATATATGATTTTAGGGCTGAAAGTTGGGCGGGTTCAACCCGACCAACCTGTGACCCACCCAACATTGGGTTGGGCTTGGGCAGGACGTATTGGGTTTGGTCTTGGGGTTGGGCCATACAAATACCAACTTGATAAAACTTGGAAACGGAATCACCAGGATTGACCGTCAAATGCATGGAAATGACCGTGAAGTGAAGGGAATTGACCATGAAGTGTATCAAAATGACCTTGAATCTAAATGGAATCGTCGAAATTGACCGTGAAATGCATGGAAATGACCGTGAAGTTAAGCAAATTGACCGTGAAATGCGTAGAAATAACCATGAAGTGAAGGAAATTGACCGTGAAGTGTATCGAAATGACTATGAATCTAAACGGAATCGTTGGAAATGACCGTGAAATGAAGCGAATTGACCATGGAATGCATGGAAATGACCGTGAAGTGAAGGGAATTGATCGTGAAGTGCATGGAAATGATCGTGAATCTAAATGGAATCGCCGGAATTGACCGTGAAATGCATGAAAATGAATGTGAAGTGAAGTGAATTGAACGTAAAATGCGTGGAAATGACCGTGAAGTGAAGGGAATTGACCGTGAAGTGTATCAAAATGACCGTGAATCTAAACGGAATCGCTAGAAATAAGCGTGAAATGAGTGGAAATGACCATGAAGTTAAGTGAATTAACCGTGAAATGCATGGAAATGACCATGAAGTGAAGGGAATTTACAAGAAATTGAGTGGGACAAACTGAAAATTGAGCGGGCCAAACTGGAAATTGAGCGGGCCAAATTGAAAATTGAGCGGGATAAATTGGAGATTGAGCGGGACAAACTGAAAATTAAGCAGGAAAAACTAGAAATTGAGCTGGCCAAACTGGAAATTGAGCGGGCCAAACTGGAAATTGAGCGGGCCAAACTGGAAATTGAGCGGGTCCTACATGGTTTTCCCATGGAATATCTCCGAGTAGATATCCTTTTAGCTATGTGCATGCGCCTCTCTCAAATTGGGATCTAATTGAAAGGGGATAGAGATGAGGTTGGATACAAAGACCTTATCCCTATTGTAAACCAACTCTTCCTAATCCTCTCAGATTCTCTTTATAAAAAGAGGAACTCTCTCAGTGTAGAGGCATCCCGAAACAACAGAGAGGAAAAACCAAGGGGAATACGAGAAAATACCCTATTGTCCATTAGGCTTCCATATGTTCTAAACCCTCGATATGCCATCATACAAACATCAACCTGATAAAACTTGGAAATGGAATTGCCGAGATTGACTGTCAAATGCATGGAAATGAACTCGAAGTGAAGGGAATTGACCGTGAAGTGCATCGAAATGACTGTGAATCTAAAGGGTGATGACATAGAGGAGAGGAAAAAATCGGAGTATGGTAAAGCCATCTATACCCAGTACACTTGGCAGTGTGAGGTGCAAATCTGTCCGTCCATATTTACTAATCAGCATGGATCGTTTACGCCTCAAAAATTACAGCTACTTAACAATCCTTGGGCCTATTTGGGCCTATTTGGGAGTGTGGATTTGTAAACCCCTGGATTTGGAACCCCCAGGATTAGAAACCCCCTAGATTTGCAATCCTTTCGGTGTGCTTGGTGAGGGAACCTAGGAATTTAGCGAGGGAACCTAGAAATTCAACGAGGGAACCGAAGAATTGAGTGACGCCCGCTCAATTTTCAGTTTATCCCGCTCAATTTTCAGTTTGGCCTGCTTAATTTTTAGTTTGTCCCGCTCAATTTCCAATTTGACCCGAAACTCGAAATTGAACGGGCCAAACTCGAAATTGAGACTAGACGAGTTCATCACCTTAGATCTAGTTAAAATTGGTTGGGTTCAATTAGGTTGAGTCTAGGTTGAGCCTAATCTAGTTTTAATATATATATATATACAATCCTATGGAAAAAACAAATGAAAAGAGAGAGAACATATGAGAGGTGATCCTTATCTCCTTTGATGGTTCAAGCTGCATGTGCCCCACCCAACTTCTTATAAGGAAAAGTTATATGGGTCTTCGAATAATGTTGGTGACAAATCCACCTTGTCTATTAATATTATCATATTGTGTTAGGACATGACTCTAAAAATGAGATAAATCCAAAATCTCAAATAATCTATGCTATAAGAGATAGTGGAGATGGAAATTGATGCATTGTAATGCTTGAGTTCGAGTATGCTTGCCAACAAAGCAAGATTTTCTTGTTTGTTGCCATGTGATTGGGCTACATTATTACATCAATCAAGTTCGGGTTCAGGGTCGGGTTTAGGTTTGGGTTTTCAAGTTTAGGTTTAGGTTTAGGTTAGGGAGTTGAGATAAGGATTAGGTGTAGGTTTATGTTTAGGGATTTAAGAATACATTTAGGTTTTAGATTTAGGTTTAGGTTTTAGGTTATAGGTTATAGGTTTAGGGAATTGAGAATACGTTAAGGTTTAGGTTTAGGAAATCAGGTTCAATGTGTTTAACCTCCACTAAAACCATATGCTTGTTTGCGTAAAAATAGACTTGTTGATGCTTTATACCATGAGAGTTTCACCTTCTCTATTAACTGCATCGTACCACAACAACATAATCACTAAATCATGTGGATGATGAACAAAATCATGAAATCCAGTAAAAAAAAATGAACCTCTTTGTTGCTAGCATTGATAGCTCAACCAAACAAAGAAGAGACTATCTTCTAGCCAGCAAGATTAGAAAAGAGTGACCTAATGTAACCAAATCAAGAGAAATAGAAAATGCAAAATAGGTGAAAAACAGCCCACACCACCAAGACCATCCTATGTCAGTATGTTCTGCAATGAATTATGACAACCATGGGAACTATGAAATCTAAATGCACTTTTACATCAAGTGTTGAAACTCGAAAGCAACCCATTCAAGTGACTGTTATTGAATCATAATACAAAATCAAAGCAAGGTCACTGATATGAAGGATTTTTGTCCTTCAAAGTATATGCTAAGAAATAAAGAAACAACTTAAAAGAAAAAAGTACAGCTTTGACGACATAAATGGATAAGTATTGCAGACTCCATGCAATGCAAATGTTCATCAGATCATGGTGCTAAGGCCAAGAACTGTCTGTAGAACTGCAAATGCAACTTGGAAGAAGCAAGAATCCATCAATTTTCTTTCTTTCATCAACTTGGGGAGAACCCCAACTGACCAAAATCTTTTTCATATGCGTGTTTTATGTCCCCGTTTTCTACATACTATTGAGGTAGCTTAAAGAAGTCTGGTACTCTCATTTTTTAGTGCTTTCAACATAAATATGTATGGACTCACTAACAACAAAATGGTGTTAGTGTATAAGTACTGTACAAAGGAGGGAAGAACGTCATAGTATACATCACTTGGCCCGCTCAATTTCGAGTTTGTCCCGCTCAATTTCCAGATTGGCCCACTCAATTTTCAGTTTAACCTGCTCAATTTGGCCCGCTCAATTTCCAATTTGGTCCACTCAATTTCCAGTTTGTCCCGCTCAATTTCCAGTTTGTCCCGCTGAATTTTTCTTCTATCTTCTCCCTGCTCCTTCATCCTAGCCAACCGAATCTAATTCTTTGATTACTTCTCCCCCCTCTGTGACTGTCAACCTTCCAGTAAAACCCTCCATTTTCTTCATTTTGTATTTCCCCTTTGTCCGGTTGAGAATACAGACCCCACGCACGTCATTTTGTATTTCTCCTTTTTTAGCAACCAGCCAAGGAAAACGTACCTAAATAAGACTTTAATTTCACTACTAAACTATGGAGGTGTCCCAAAAGAATACTTTATAAATCTTCTGAGGAATGCTTTGAATGATGCTCAATTTTCAGCTAGTCCCGCTCAATTTCACAATTTCCAGTTTGTCCCACTTAATTTCCAGTTTGGCCCGCTCAATTTCCAGTTTATCCCGCTCAATTTCCAGTTAGGCCCGCTCAATTTCAAGTTTGTCATGCTCAATTTCTAGTTAGGCCCACTCAATTTCTAGTTTGAATTTTCCCATAATTTTCCTTAGTTGAAATGACATTGTGAAGACACTCAGTAGACAGTAGGTGAAATGAGTTTAGGCATTGTAAGCAGTTCCTTACCCATTACATTGTACATTAGATCAAATTTAAGCACTCCCTAAACTTAAAACCCGCACTAGGAGTTAAAAATGAAAATTCGCTAAGAAATCTCATATAAGCGTCGCTGAATGGATATTTCATGATAGATAGCGTCGCTGAATTTAACAAGCACCACAACCTGGAGCCTCTGGTTTTCCACTCCCATGGCCTCGACCTTCATACCCAAGAATTCGATGTGGGTCATCTCCAATTCCAAAGCGTTTTGGAGTTCTTTAAGAGTGGAACCATACTCCTGCAAGCTACAATAATGAAGGAAACGTGCCTCGAGCTGGTTCTTAAGGCCATCGATCTCTTCCTCCAAGTCAGATCCATCTTTGCCAACGACTTGTCTGATTTCCTCCTCCCTGGCTTCATCTTGATATTGAGTCTGTGAGATTTTCAAAGAATTCGAACCTTGAGTTTGTAGAAGGCAGTGATCTTCTTCGACTTCTTCTTCATCGAGACCGTTCATTTGATGTTGTTGAGGTGATTGGGCTTTGCTTCTGATGACAATGGAGAAGAGAAAACCAACCAAGGTGAGAGTCAAAGGGATGCCAGCTTTTGACCAACCATTTAATAACCAGAACTGCGGAACTGATCCGGAAGCGAACCATTTTTCACAGTCCAGTTCCGATTCGGTTCTATGGTGCTAACGGTCCAGTTCCGGTTCCAAAAACTGTGGAACCATCAGGAACAGTTCGGTTCCGGTTTCACCCCAAAACCGGACCAAACCGACCCGTGTGCACCCCTAGAAATGATCGTGAAGTGCATCGAAATGACCGTGAATCTAAACAGAATTGTTAGAAATGACCATGAAATGTGTGGAAATGACTGTGAAGTTAAGTGAATTGACCGTGAAATGCATGGAAATGACCATGAAGTGAAGGAAATTTACTGAAAATTGAGCGGGACAAGCTGGAAATTGAGCGGGCCAAACTGGAAATTGAGCGGGCCAAACTGGAAATTGAGCGGGCCAAACTGGAAATTAAGCGAGACAAACTAGAAATTGAGTGGGCCAAACTGAAAATTGAGCGTGCCAAACTGAAAATTGAGTGAGACAAACTGGAAATTGAGCGGGCCAAACTAGTAATTGAGCGGGCCAAACTCAATTTTCAGTTTGTCCCGCTCAATTTCCAATTTGGCCCACTGAAATTCTAGTTTGTCCTGCTCATTTCCATGTTTGCCTGCTCAATTTCCATTTTGGCCCATTCAATTTCCAATTTGTCCCGCTCAATTTCCAGTTTAGCCCGCTCAATTTCCAATTTGCCACTCAATTACCAGTTTGGCCCGCTCAATTTTCAGTTTGTCCCGCTCAATTTCCAATTTGGCCCACTGAAATTCTAGTTTGTCCCACTCATTTCCATATTTGCCCGCTCAATTTCCAGTTTGGCCCGCTCAATTTCAAGTTTATCTCGCTCAATTTTCAATTTGGCCCGCTCAATTTCTAGTTTGTCCCACTCAATTTTTAGTTTGGCCCGCTCAATTTTCACTTTGGGCTGCTCAATTTCCAGTTTGGCCCGCTGAAATTCTAGTTTGTCCCGCTCATTTCCATGTTTGCCCACTCAATTTTCAGTTTGGCCCTCTTAATTTTCAGTTTGTTTCGCTCAATTTCCTTTGTCCCGCTCATTTCCATGTTTCCCGCTCAATTTTCAGTTTGGCCCTCTCAATTTCTAGTTTGTTCTGCTTAATTTCCTTTATCTTGCTCATTTCCATGTTTGCCCGCTCAATTTCCAGTTTGGCCCGCTCAATTTCCAGTTTATCCTGCTCAATTTTCAATTTGGCTCGCTCAATTTCCAGTTTGTCCTACTCAATTTCCAATTTGGCACGCTAAAATTCTAGTTTGTCCCGCTTATTTCCATGTTTGCCCACTCAATTTCCAGTTTGGCCCGCTCATTATGAGCTTAACACAATAGCCCATAATGATGTGTTCTTGTCGTGGGTCCCATCATGTTCTAATTTTTTGTTTCTTATCCAAACTTTCAAGATTTTCAAGTTCCCATCATGTTTGGATTTTTAAAATAACCCCCCAGTTCAAAGATTTTCAAGGTCATTTCTATGCATTTCACGATCAATCCCGATGATACGAATCAGATGTAGATATGGTACGTATTACGAGATCGTTCCCACGAGGACTGGTTGTCACAATTCAAAATTAAAGACTCTTCTTAACTAATCCAACAAATATTTGAGATAGTAATTGAGTAAACTAAACAAAAATCAATGGAAAAGTAACCAAGAATAATGAGGAAAGTTCAATCAAGGAGAAGACTAGGACTTTCGAATCCACCCCTAATTAGCATAAACCTTATTCTACCTGATGATTCACCCTAATTCAGATTGATATCAAAATAAATAAAGCGCACTCTATGTCCTTGGCCAGGCACACAGAATGTATAATTCCTTAAAGCATATGGATCACATCTTTCCATCCATGGTCAGGCATGGAGAGATGTAGATTCCTGTTTTTTCCTCTATAGGAACCTGTTCCTGGTCAGACACAAGCACCTAGAATATTATTCCAAACAACATCTATAACTAGACTTTGGTTGAACTCTTAGCATAGAGAAATACGGAAATTTCGGTTAATCATACTAGAGAAAGAAACAATCCAATCAGATTCAGATAAAATCAACACATACAAAAGTTATTCAAATTAGGGGCTTCATCTCAGCCCTAGCTAAAAGATTAGCAACTCATGGGATCAAGTAGGAAGACAGAAAAATAATATTTATAAAAGAAAAACTCCATCCTCTCTTCCCTCTTGCTTTCTCTCTTTTGCTTTCTTCAAGCTCTCCCTGGATTTGCCCTGGATCTGCCTTTTTTTCTCTTTTCTTCTCTTTCCCCTTCTCTGGATCTCTCAGCCACCCCCTCAAAACGAGCCTTTTCTTTCTCCTTTATAGCTCTCAGCTGCGGTGGAGAGCTATGCACGAAAATAGCAACCGGTTGGTTGAGAAATAGAAGTCGGTGCGTGCTCCTTTTCGCTGCCGAGTTCAGATGCAAAACGGCCCATCTTTCCTTGCTCAGTTTCCAAATAATATCGTCTCTTAGGACGTTTCCGAGTTATCTTCATGATGGACGGATCAGATTTTTCATCTGATCAAGTATGATGGGCCACAACCGCTGCAAAAGTCGGACAGCGTCCGGCGTCTTCTTTCGCACTGACCGCGCTGTGACGTTGGTGGGACCTACTTCATTGCTATATAGATAAATCCAAGCCGTCCATTGGATGCAGCACAAAATTTTGGTCGAGAATGGACTGTTTTCACTGTCTTCTGATGCGGCCCATGTGATTTCGCTTCTTGCCATCCATTTTGCTTTTGAACGGTTCAAAACCGATCTCTACTGCCATTTGAAATACCGCCACCTAGGCGATGGTAATATGGGCCATTATGGTCTAATAGACAGTCCAGATTGGACTGTCGAGTCGTGATGGTGGCCCACAACAGGGGACCGCGAGTCCCTGTTTCCGTTTTTGCTAAGCCGGAAACGGCAGTTTCCGTTTTTTTTTAAATTTTGTCGGTCAGCGCCTGCTGACCGACCTTTAGTTCATGGGTGCACTGCTGGTGTGCGTCCGCACTGTGTGCATGCAGTGCACATGTGAGGTCCATCATGATGTATGCACCAAATCTCTTCCATCCATATGGTTCTCCATATAATTTAAAGCGTTGATGCCAAAGATGAGCCATATCCAGGGACCAGGTGGGCCCCACTTAAGGAATTAAAGGGCTGATCTGGCCGTTGGACCACTTCCCGAGATATGAAATGGTTGAAATTTTATGTGTACGGTTTATTTATGCCCCCCATCCCATGTATGAAGTTTCGAGTCAATCGGATGGCGGAAACCATGTGATCTTGCATTCTGGACCATTTTCGGGCCATTTTAATGTGAACGGCTTGATTTCGTCGGGTCCCTGGCATGTAAATTCTTCAGTCTTAGTTCTCTGGAGTGCGTCCCTTGCTCTGGTGAGTTCGGAGTGTCAAATTCATGCTTGTAGTACTCTTTTTCCATCAACGCTCCTGATTTTATCCTGTAATAAAAATATAATTAAAATACTCCGTTAAACATTATCATGTATGTAAAATCAGGTAATAATTGGGGTCTGATATGTAATATTCGACCCTCATCAATTTTCAAGGTCATTTCTATGCATTTCACGATCAATCCTGGCGATTCCATTTCTCATTTCACTCTGGAATAGGAAGTCAATGTATATATTGTCCCCAGATGTGATATTGACATGTAGGAGTCTACATGTGAGATGAGTCACCGAAAATGATGTGGACCAATAAAAGCATTTCATGGTCAATTCGCTCCACTTCACGGTCATTTTTCCATGCATTTCACGGTCAATCCCGGCGATTCCGTGTTGATTCACGGTCATTTCCATGCATTTCACGGTCAATTCCCTTCACTTCACGGTCATTTCCTTACATTTCACGTTCAATACCGGTGATTTCGTTTCATTTCACGATCATTTCCATGCATTTTTTTCTAAACAAATAAGCTAAAATATAGGACAACTACTCCATTACAAGTCACATTTTGTATCAAGCAATTGATTTGGGAGAGGGAAATCTGGCATATCTTGTTAGCTTGAGGGGAGGCATTGAAATTTCTTTTGCCATCAACACAAATTATCTGCACTCAATTATAATTAATTTATAAGGAACTTATATATTAATCGGGTTCGTGTTGGGTCAGGCAACCCGAGACCTCAATCTGAGCCCAACTCAAGTTTTATCGAGTTGGTGTTTGTATGGCCCAACCCCAAGACCAAACTTGATACACCCTACCCAAGCCCAACCCAATATCAGGTTGGTCGGGTTGAGCCTGCCCAACTTTTAGCCCTAAAATCATATATGGTACGTCAAGTAACTAGTTTTGGTTTAGAAGATATTCTTGTTATATGAATAAAGAAAGAAATGAAAAAAAGAGATAAATTTTTTTTATATGCTTATATATACATATTTATATAAATATGTGTTAGAGAAAAATGTAGGTAGAATAAAATTCTCCATGTAAAAAAAAAAAAAACTCAAACAAATATGATAGGGATACGGCTATAGCTACGTTATAATTCGTATCCATAGACCGAAGTTGGAACCACCAATTCCAGACAGCGACTTGCGGTGGAATCGCGGGAGCTGCAATTGATCGTCGGGCTTTGGTTATGGCTACGGTTATAATCTGTAGCCATAGAAAAACCGTAGCCATAAGTTACTGGTTTTTTTTTTTCTTTTTTTTCTTTTCCTATTGTAATCCCCACTGCCTTTTGTGGGTCCCATCATGAGGTCTGTGTTATATCCAAACCGTCCATCTATTTGGCGAGCTCATATTCAGGCTTGAGACGAAAAATAAGATAGATCTAACTATCAAGTAGACCACACTGTAAAATGCAATGGGGAATTGAACTCCTACCATTGAAACCCTTTTAGAGGTTATAGAAGTTTTGGATCATTATGAAATTTGTTTTTCTTCTTCATCCAGGTCTTTGTGACCTATGAATGAACTTAGATAGGGAGGATTTCTCACAAGCATCACAGTGGGCCTCCAAAAAGTTTTTAATGGTCGACGCTCATTCAACACTGTTTCCAGTAATGTGGTACACTTGAGATTTGGATATACCTCATTTTTGGTCGCATAACATAAAATGATATGGAAAAATATATGGACGGCATGGATGAATAGCATACATCATGGTGGGGCCCACAGACCACCGACCATCCGCCATTGGCTGGTGGCAGGGGAGTACCCAGTCCGTTTCCGTGAAAGGAGGGGTCGTTTCGTCCTCAAAGTCGCTGTCCGCACGTGCTAGTCTAAGTTGGTAACTAAAGTTTGTAGTCATTCATAAAATCCGCTGGGTAAAAGGTTTTGTCTACAGTGGTCATTTTCTCACTCTACATACTACAGTCCAAAAATGAGGCTTCTCCTTTTTCCCACCTCTAATCATTTTACTTTTACCCCAGAGAAATTTACGACTGTGGACCCCACCTTTTATCTAGTGGTTTTTATGAAGCAATACAAACTTAACTTACGCACTTGGACCTCCTCGTACGGACGCTGAATTTGAGGATGAAAATACCCCTGCCTTCCTCTGGCTGGCGTGCATGACGAGCGCTGACAGATGGTCCGGCGATAGGAACTCAGGTGGGGTCCACTGTGATATTTGTGAGAAATCCTTCCCGCCTAAGTTCATTCATAGGGTCACAAAGACCTGGATGAAGAGGAAAAACAAATTTCATAACGATCGAAAACGTCTGTAACCCCTAAAAGGGTTTCAATGGTAGGCGTTCAATTCCCCACTGCCATTTACAGTGTGGTCCACTTGATAGCTAGATCTGTCTTATTTTTCATCTCAAGCCTTAATACGAGTTCGCCAAATATATGGACGGTTTGGATATAACACATACCTCATAATGGGACCCACATAAATCGGTGAGGATTACAACAGGGAAGGTAAAAGAAAAAGTAATCAGCAGTTGGCGATTGGGTCAGAGCTGGGCTATGGCTACGGATTATAATCGTAGCGATAACTGTAGTGCTATGCACTTTTTTTTTCTTTTTTCTTTTTATTTTTTACATAGAGAAGTTTTTCCCCCTTACATTTTTCTCTAATACATAATTATATAAATATGTATATATAAGTATATAAAATATTTTTCTATTTTTTAATTCATTTCTTTATCTATTTATTTAACAAGCAGATCTCCTAAACTAGAATGATATACTTAACGTACCACATATGATTTTGAGGTAGGAGAAGTTAATTTAGCCAACCAACCTAGTTATTTTCCAAGATTCATAAGTAGTTTCTCAAGCACTATTACACTACCATAAAGGGAAATATCAGTACAGAGCATACAGCTAATGAAACAGTTACCTAAGGATAGCCTATCATGCTTAAAAGGCTAAATAGATCACCATACATGTTAAAAAGGCTTATATGATATAGTGTCATATGTATCCTTAGACATGTTTATAGAATGGAAGTTCCATGGAAGCTTTATTCATGTGTTCTCAGCCCTGCATTTGGCCCTTGAGTTGAATTTCTAAAAATTGCTATTCTAATGGATTCTACAATTGGTTAAAACAATTAGAACAATGAGAGTTATTATTAGAGATGTAACCTCAAGTAATAAAAAGCTTCTCAGTTGGATTTTTTTCTCAAGGTCCTTCCAAACACCCGGTGAATTTTGAAAGTGACCACAAATCCATATTCAACAAAATGCTAAGGTTTGCACATAACTAGCCTTTCCAAGTTAGGTTTGTATGGTTCAAACGCCAGCTAATGACATGAACGATTTGTGGCATTCGAGTTGCAACGAAGGAATCTATACAAGTTTCAAGCTCTTTGAAAATGAGCGGGGCAAGTATGAAATTCAGCGGGGCAAACATGAAAAAGAGCGGGGCAAGCATGAAAAAGAGTGGGCAAGCATGAAAATGAGGGGGGCAAACATGAAAATGAGCGGGGCAAGCATGAAAATGAGCGGGGCAATCATGAAAATGAGTAGGCAAACATGAAATTCAAGATCTAGAGCAATTGTCAAGCATTGATTTCTATGTGCATTGAACTTCTAGTTTGCCCCGCTCAATTTCATGTTTGCCCCGCTCAATTTCTAGTTTGCCTTGCTCAATTTCATGTTTGCCCCGCTCAAATTTATGTTTGCTCCGGTGAAATTCATGTTTGCCCCGCTTAATTTCTAGTTTGCCCCACTCAATTTATAGTTTGCCCCGCTCAATTTCATGTTCGCCCCACTCAATTTCTTGTTTACCCCGCTGAAATGGATTTTCGACCATCGACCCGATGAAATCCTAGAAAATAACTAAGTTGGTTGGCTAAATTAGCTTCTCCAACCCCAAAATCATGTGGTACGTTAAGTAAATCATTCTAGTTTGGATCCTTACTCTTGCTCGGTTGGTAGACTCTTAGGGCGTGTTTGGATTCACGTTTTGGTTGTATTGTATTGTATCCGGTACTGTTCATGTATACGTTAGGCGATATTCAGAATACATCCAGCGGAGATGTGCCACTAACCAATGTTTGGATAGGACGTATTACTCTAGCATGTATACAATTTCATGTCAGATCAACGTTTGGAAACGAATGGATAAGGGCCACATGATGTATATACGTGCGTGTAGTGGGGCTCACTCACTGTTCCATTGAATGATCTGAGCCATTCATTCACTTCAGAGGGTGGGCATTACCCTTACTTAGGTGTCCTTTTGTTTCTATGCAAACTATTGCAGAATCTCAACCGTTAAACATGAAATGGATGGCGGAGTAAACACCCTCATGGGCAACGCTAATTTCACTCCAAAAGCACTCCCTTCTGGATGGTTTTTCATCCTAAATCCAATGGACGGAGTTGATTTTCCAAGAAGCTTCAATAAGTGGGCCACCAAACTTCACAGTAGCGAAACAGAGGTTCTGTCTTTTCGTTGTGGGCCACCATCATGTAGTAAAAGGTGGATCTGAACCGTTCATCAGGTAGAGAGAGAAAAACCCATCAAAAACATGTTGACGTTTCATGGCCATGTATTTCCTCATGATCGCTACAATGATCAAAAGAAGACTATTCGGCTGTTGTTTCAGCTTGATTGTCTCAGTGGGCCACATCATCGGATGATCAAAGTTCACCATTCATGGTTTAAATCTCGAGAGGAAGATGATGGACGGTGTGGATTTGTCAAAAGACGGCCATACTGGGCATTACCAGCAACACACTGAAAGAAGAAAAAGCTTTCTTCCTGTTTATGTCTTACTGAACGTCCGGCCAGTTGTGCGATACAATCCCATCAATGATGCAAAGTGGTTCTCGGGCGTATTTGCACGCGTTGAATGCGTTGCCCGCTGTTCGTTTCTAAATAAGGGACATGTCCCATCAACCTCACTAATACGATACTATACACTCGAAACTGTGAATCCAAACACGCCCTTAGGAGTTTCAACACCCGGTTAAGCGTTCGAGTATCCATAAGTGGTGAAATTCCACTAGTGTGAGTGTGTGGGGGTGTGTGTGTATCTAAAAATAATAAATAAATTAAAAAAATCATTCTAGTTTAGAAGATATGCTTGTTAAATACATAGGCAAAGAAATGAATTAAAAGATAGAAAAATATTTTTATATACTTATATATACATATTTACATAATTATGTATTAGAGAAAAATGTAAGGGAGAAAAAGTTCTCCCTGTAAAAAAAAAAAAAAAAATCCACCAAACTTTCGTGGCAGTGTTTTTTTTTTTCTATGTTGCTTCCCATCATGAGGTCTGTGTTATATCCAAACCGTCCATCTATTTGGCAAGCTCATATTAATGCTTGAGACGAAAAATAAGATAGATCTAACTATCAAGTGGACCACACTGTAAAAGGTAGTGGGGAATTCAACGTCTACCATTGAAACCCTTTTAGGGGTTACAAAAGTTTTGGATCATTACGAAATTTGTTTTTCCTATTCATCCAGGTCTTTGTGACCCTATGAATGAACTTAGACGAGGAGGATTTCTCACAAACATCAAAGTGGGCTCCACCTGAGTTTCTAATGGTTGACACTCATTCAACACTGTTTCCTGTAATGTGGCTTGGATATACCTCATTTTTGGTCTCATAGCATAAAGTGATCTGGAAAAATATATGGACGGCATGGATGAAAAGAATACATCATGGTGGGTCCCACATACCACCGACGATCTGCCATTGGCGGGTAGCAGGAGTACCCAATCCGTTTCCTTGAAAAGGAGGGGTATTTTCGTTACGAGAATGGTCAAAGTGCGTATGTTAAGTTTGTATTGCTTCAAGAATATCCAATGGATAAAAGGTGGGGTCCACAGTCGTAAATTTCTCTTTACCCCACGTCCTCTTTACGTGGGCAATATTGCTTGAGCAATATAATGATGGCCCCATCTATTCTTACGCCAGAAATTGAATGGTTAAGATTGTTTCATCGAGGAGATGTTTATGTCTGATTCCTACAATGGTCAGAAGCAAACCAACGGTCGGGATTACCAAATCATGGGCCCACTTGTTAGAATTGATAATTAGTGTATACCGTGCCAAGATGTGGGCCATGTATCATATAATTTCTCATAGTGCATTTTAGCATCCGATGCACCGTTGCTCTTGGAATAACTACTGGACGGAGCTTATGTACATGCCACAGATGTGCCAGCATGGCATATAGGTGCGAGGTCCAATCCATCCATCAGGTTTGTCGAACATTTACGTGTTTTCCCATGAATAAATCTGCTGCACTCGGTACGTATGTCCCAATAATGGAAAGGTTCTTCAGAGCCGTAGATTTGATTTGCCATCAGTGGTCCACTGGAGATTGAAGCAACCTGATTCTTGGGCTAGAGCATCAACACGGTGGGGATGATCTGATGGATGGTTTGGATTTAGGACATATCTTTCCCTGTAGGCACGTGTGGCGTGTGCGTGAGCTTTACTGCACACGCGAGTGGGGCCCAACAAAGCACTAAACCAGATAAAGATGGATTCGAGTAGAGAAATTTAGGACTGTGGACCCACCTTTTATCCAGCTGTTTTTTTGAGACAATACAAACTTTGTTTTGCAACTTAGACCTGCTTGTACGTACAGCGAATTTGAGGACGAAAATACCCCTCCTTTCACGGAAACGGATTGAGTACTCCCCCTGCCACCGGCCAATGGCGGATGGCCGGTGGTCTGTGGGCCCCATCATGATGTATGCCTTTCATCCATGCCGCCCATATATTTTTCTATAGCATTTTATGGTATGAGACAAAAATGGAGGTATATGCAAATCTCAAATGTACCACATTACATGAAACAGTGTTGAATGAGCGTCGGCCATTAAAAACTTTTTGGGGGCCATAAAACTTTTTAGGGGCCCACTGTGATGTTAGTGAGAAATCCTTCCCGTCTAAGTTCATTCATAGGGTCACAAAGACCTAGATGAAGAGGAAAAACAAATTTCATAATGATCCAAAACTTCTGTAACCCCTAAAAGGGTTTAAATGGTAGACGTTCAAATCCCCACTGCCTTTTACAGTGTGGTCCACTTGATAGTTAGATCAATCTTATTTTTCGTCTCAAGCCTTAATATGAGCTCGCCAAATAGATGGACAGTTTGGATATAACACAGACCTCATGATGGACCCAAAAAAAAAAAAACAAATAGAGTAATTTTTTTTATTTATTTTTTTTTTTTACAAGGAGAACTTTTTACCCCTTACATTTTCTGCAATACAAAATTATGTAAATATGTATATATATAAGTATATAAAAATATTTTTCTATCTTTTAATTCATTTCTTTGCCTATTTATTCAACAAGCGTATCTCCTAAACTAGAATGATTTACTTAACGTACCACATATGATTTTGGGGTAGAAAAAGCTAATTTAGCCAACCAACTTAGTTATTTTCCAAGATTCCATCGGGTTGATGGTCGAAAATCCAGCGAGACAAACTAGAAATTCAACAGAGCAAACATGAAATTGAGCGGGGCAAATTAGAAATTGAGCAGGGCAAACATGAAATTCAACGGGACAAACATGAAATTGAGCAAGGTAAATTAGAAATTCAGCGGGGCAAACTAGAAATTCAGCGGGGCGAACATGAAATTAAGCAGGGCAAACTAGAAATTCAGTGAAGCAAACATGAAATTGAGTGGGGCAAACTACAAATTAAGTGGGGCAAACATGAAATTGAGAGGGGCAAACTAGAAATTAAGCGAGACAAACGTAAAATTGAGTAGGGCAAACATGAAATTGAGCGGGCCAAACATGAAATTGAGCAGGGCAAACTAGAAATTGAGCGAGGCAAACATGAAATTGAGTGGGGCAAACTAGAAATTCAGCAGGGGAAGCTTGAATTTCTGCGGGGCAAACATGAATTTCAGCAGGGTAAACGTGAAATTGAGCGGGGCAAACGTGAAATTGAGCAGGGCAAACATGAAATTGAGTGGGGCAAACTGAAAATTGAGTGGGGAACATGAAATTCAACAGGGGAAGCATGAAATTGAGCGTGGGAAATAGCAAATTCAGCGGGGCAAACATGAAATTCAACAGGGCAAACTAGAAATTCAGCATGGCAAACATGAAATTAAGCGGGGCAAACATGAAATTGAGCAGGGCAAACTAGAAATTCAGCAGGGGAAACATGAAATTGTTGGCTGCTGGACATTTCAAAGGCAAAGTCGATATTATTGAGCAACGCTCGATATATTGAAGATTGAATCTCGATATGATCGAGACACTTTCGATATTATCGATGACTTACCATTGATATAATCGACCATATATCGATAATATCGACAACAAAATGTTTCGTATAGGGGATTGTAGTGGCTCGATATTATCGACAATGAGTCGATATATTGAGGGTTATATGTCGATAATATCGAAGAGTTCTAGATAATATCGAGGAGCACTTTTTTCAAATTTAGGGTGTTTTTAGTTTTTTTTTTTAAAATTTTTAAAGAAATTTAGGCTATTTTTAGGGCCATCCTCCATCCACAATAGGGGCCCTAATTTGAGTGAGCTGATTGGCATGAATGCATACCATGTTTATGCACATGAGTGGCTAGTTGCTGCAGTATACTTGAGCCATGGTAGATGAACATTGTAGCCTGTTTCACTGTCAAACTTTAAGACATGTAAATTTCCTCAATTTCGTGTTTCGATGTTACCAACTGCTTAATTATATGAAATAAAATTTGGGAACATAGTGCCGATACGGGGGAGCTTGGATTGTATGTAACTTGATATAAGCTACCTATGCATTAAGTAGCTTATTTTGGTTTCTACTTCTTAAGCTTAAGTGATTAAGTAACTTTAAGTAAAAAAGTTACTTATAATTGATCTTAAACCGAGCTTACTTATCTCAAATAAGCTACTTATCTACTGTTGTAGGTATACAAAGTAACTTATTTCGAGGTATCCAAACAGGCCCTAAAAGCCAAATACCTTACTCCACTGAATTTCATGTTTGTCCCGCTCAATTTCTAGGTTGCCCCGCTCAATTTTAAGTTTGTCCCGCTCAATTTTCAATTTGCGCCGTTGAATTTCATGTTTGCCCCGCTCAAGAAAATTGAGCGGGGCAAACATGAAAGTAAGCGAGGTGTTTTTTTGCAATTTGTTTCTATTTCTAGTTTTGATTATATATACTGGTGTAATCGATATTAGGGTTACTGCTAATATCATGTTTGCCCCTCTCAATTTCTAGTTTGCCCCACTAATTTCGTGTTTGCCCCGATCAATTTCATGTTTGCCCCATTGAAATTCATGTTTGCTCCGCTGAATTTCTAGTTTGCCCCGCTCAATTTCTAGTTTCTAATTTGCCCTGCTCAATTTTCAATTTGACCGCGAAGTGATTGAAATTGACCACGAAGTGAATGAAATGGATTTTCCACCATCGACCCGATGGAATCTTGGAAAATAACTAGGTTGGTTGGTTAAATTAGCTTCTCCTACCCAAAATCATTTGTGGTACGTTAAGTAAATCATTTTAATTTATGAGATATGCTTGTTATAAGCGGGGCAAATACAAAATTCAGAGGAGCAAACTAGAAATTAAGTGGGGCAAACATGATATTAGCAACCCTAATATCGATTACACCAGTATATATAATCAAAACTAGAAATAGAAACAAATTGCATAAAAACACCCCACTCAATTCCATGTTTGCACTGCTCAATTTTCAGTTTGTCCCGATCAATTTCCAGTTTTCTAGTTTGGCTCGCTCAATTTCCAGTTTGTCCCGCTCAATTTCCAGTTTGGCCCGCTCAATTTTCAGTTTGACCGCAAAGTGATTGAAATTGACCATGAAGTGAATGAAATGGATTTTTCATCATCGACCCAATGGAATCTTGAAAAATAACTAGGTTGGTTGGTTAAATTAGCTTCTCCTACCCCCGAAGTCATATGTGGTACGTTGAGTAAATCATTCTAGTTTAGGAGATATGCTAGTTAAATAAATAGGTAAAGAAATGAATTAAAAGATAAAAAATATTTTTATATACTTATATATACATATTTACATAATTATGTATTAGAGAAAAATGCAAGGGATAAAAAGTTCTCCTTGTTAAAAAAACAAACAAAATCTGCCAGATTGCCGCCAACCACGGAAGTCTGTGTTTTTTTTTTACTGGTTTATTTTTGTGGGTCCTATCATGAGGTCTGTGTTATATCCAAATTGTCCATCTATTTGACGAGCTCATATTAAGGCTTGAGACGAAAAATAAGATAGATCTAACTATCAAGTGGACCACACTGTAAAAGACAGTGGGGAATTGAACGTCGACCATTGAAACCCTTTTAGGGGTTACGGAAGTTTTGGATCATTATGAAATTTGTTTTTCCTCTTTATCCAGGCCTTTGTGACCTTATGAATAGATTGGATGGAAAATAAATGTTATGGTGGGCCCTACAAAATTTTTAACGGTGAAAATCAATTTTCCTGCTGCTCTTTGTGGTGTGGTCCAGTTGATATTTGGATATGATTTTTTTTTTTTTTGGATAATACTCCAAAATGATCTCGAAATATGGATGAACGTTGTGGATACAATAAATACATAGCTGTGGGGCCATGTAACTTTGATCTCTTTTGAGCCGTTCGTACAACTCTCGGATGGAGGAGCGTCAGCGCTCGTCTTCGAAAGGAAGCGAGGGGTATTTTCATCCTCAAATTCGATGACCGTACGAGGTCTAAGTTCCAAAACTAAGTTTGTATTGTTTCATAAAAACAGCTGGATAAAAGGTGGGGTCCACAGTCCTAAAATTATCATTCGAGTATGAGCTGAGCTATCTTGTGCGCACAGTGCGCACCTAGAGAAGGTGCGCACCTATCCCCCACCATCCATAAATGCTAGGCGGGAATCCCATCACGTATCCCAGAGTGGGCATTTCGAATTTCGCATTTTTGAAACGCTTGATAGATTCCCGCCAGCCGTTTTGAGTGATGGGAGATAAGTGGACACGAGTATCTCAGTGCTGTTTTTGGCCTATGGCCAATCCAGTAAGCGATAAGCGATTAATCGGGGTGGCCCACCGTTTGATCAGTGCTGTTTTGGACCTGTGCTCAATCTGAGAAGTGGCCCATCGTTTGGACGGTCTGGAAAGACATGTCACAAATCAAATCAATTTGATGAAATATGAAACAATTCTGCCAAACAAGTAATAAGATTTTCATTACATTTCTAAAATTAGAATCAAAATAGAAACATTTTAAAACAAATCTATTTATTCTTATGATCCCATCCTTAGTTTCAAATGTAGACCTAACATTAATCCCAGCTTTCCATCAGGTGGGCCACACTGTTTAGATCTTCTAACTTAAAAATCACATTGATGAATAGAAAAACACAAATATAGTCCACTTGATGAGTGGATGTGGTTGATTTTTACGTAAGGTATTAACCTATTGGACGGATTGGATGTTGCACACACAAGAGGGGTTGGAAGTTATAATCTGGGTGAACCATTCTTTATAATCCACCTGTTGGACTTAGGACCTCTTTTAAATATGTTATAAACGGGCAGGAGCTTTGAGTGGCCACCGTGATGTATGGGTCTTATCCACATCGTTTATATCTTTTTTTTCTATCATTTTAAATTGTAAGATAAAAAATGAGGCAGATCAAAGGCTTAAGTGGACCACACCACAGGAAGCTGTGTTTACAATGATTCTCACCATTGAAACTTTTCTAAGGCCCACTGTGATGTTTATTTTCCATCCAACCTATTCATAAAGTTACATAGACCTGGATGAAGAGAAATCACAAATATCAGCTCCATCCAAAACTTCCGTGACCCCCAAGAAGTTTTCAACGGTAAGATTTTAATCCCCATTGTGTAGTCCACTTGAGCCTTGCATCTGTCTCGTTTTTGGTCTCATACCCTAAAATGATACGAAATAATGAATGGACGGTGTGGATAAGACCCATACATCACAGTGGTCACTCAAAGGGTAGGACGCAATCCGCATCCGTTATAAACATTATTAAATGTTGAGTTGAGTCGGGTCGGGTCTCCATGTCAACCCGACCCGGCTGAACACCGAGTACAGTTGAGTTTTCGCCTTTTCAAACCACCGTTCAGATGTACGTGATGAACTGTCTTTTTAGAGGCTGGATCCAATACAAACGTTACTATGCTAAGTTATAAATTTATATATTGCGCCCAGTGGTGTTTTAATAAAATCCAATCCGTCCATCACATGTGCCCCCTCCTATTCTCCTTGAATCCCAAAAATCAGAAGATTCGAAAATTAGGTGGGCCACAGCACATGATTTTAGTGTTTTTACACATGATTTTACAATGACGTGGCATAGATTTGGAATGACCTTAATTTCTAGGTACGCATTCATCCTTGTCATATGTGCCTTTTGAATGGATTAGATGGAACATACAAAACATAGTGGGCCCCACAAACAATCTGGAAGATTTTTAATGGTGCACATCCTCATCCAAACTGTTCCCTGAAGTGTGGTCCATATAACTTTTGGATCAGTCTAATTTTTTATTTAAAGGTATAAAAATAGGGGACACAAATGATGGACGGATTGGATATCTTTAAAAACTTCATTATGGGCCCCACATATCAAGTTGTACCTTAAGCTTAATTTTTTATTTAAAGGTATAAAAATAGGGGACACAAATGATGGACGGATTGGATATCTTTAAAAACTTCATTATGGGCCCCACATATCAAGTTGTACCTTAAGCTTAATGTAGTAAGTGTTTTGTATTGGATCCGGAGATATTTACGATTGTGGACCCCACCTTTTATCCAGCGGTTTTTTTGAAGCAATACAAACTTAGAATACGCACTTGGACCTCCTCGTACAGAATATCAGGACGAAAATACCCCTCCTCCTGACGGAAACGGCTTTTCCTCTCCATTTCCTCTCTTTGCTTTTCCTCTCCCTTTCTACTGCCACTTTCGCTGCCGTTGCTTTCACCCCCCATTTCCTCACTGCATTTCCGGTAGAAAGACCCAACAAAACACCCTTTTTGTCGGCCCCTTATCAGCATTTTGTCTTTTCTTCTAAAAATGGTGGGTCCAGCGAAGAAAGCACACAGGACAGGTATATATATATTATTTAATTATTATTACACGCTGCACACACACCCCACACACTCACGCTGCACACACACCCCACACACTCACACTGGTGGAATTTCACCACCTATGGCAGTGGAACCCTTGACCGGGAGTTGAAACTCCTGAGAGTTTACCACCCAAGCAAGAGTAAGGACCCCAACACAAGTATATTTTAAACTCAGTTGGGCCCACATTGAATGTATGTAGTATATCCATGCCGTCCATCCATTTTTTCATTTATTTTAAGGGGTTGAGCCCCAAATTGAAGCATATTAAAAGATCAAGTGGATCATACTATGAGAAACAGTAGGCAGAATGAATTTCATGTTTGTCCCGTTCAATTTCATGTTTGTCCCACTAAATGTCTAGGTTCCCTTCCACATATGGGGTTTTGGTATATACATATTGCGATGAAAACAGAGGGGTATTACATAATCCGATAAAAATGATGTATTACAAATAAAACACCGTTATGGGGTGTAGCAAGCGTAATCAGATTGCGTACTGAGTTAGTCAGTACGCTCCTATTATACTAAGTAAACTCAGTTGGGCCCACATTGAATGTATGTAGTATATCCACGCCGTCCATCCTTTTTTCCATTTATTTTAAGGGGTTTAGCCCCCAAATTGAAGCATATCAAAAGATCAAGTGGATCATACCACGGGAAACAGTGGGCATAATGATTTCTACCGCCGAAACCATAGTCTGCCCAACAGTGATGTTTGTTTGTTATCAAACCTATTTATAAGATCATACAGATATGGATTAATAGAAAACACAATTATAAGCTTGATCCAAAACTTCTGTGGCCCCTAAGAAATGATCAACATTAGAAGTTCAATTCAAAATTTCATGTGGTGTGGTCCATTTGAACATTGGATATGTTTAGATTTTTCGGCTTAAGCCACGAAATTATTTGTTAAGTTTGCCCCGCTCATTTTCATGTTTGCCCCGCTAATTTTTCAGTTTGCCCCGCTGATTTTCTAGTTTCCCCCGCTGATTTTTCAGTTTGCCGCGCTGATTTTCTAGTTTGCCCCGTTGATTTCCTAGTTTGCCCCGCTGATTTTACAGTTTTCCCTGCTGATTTTCCAGTTTGCCCCGCTGATTTCCTAGTTTGCCCCGCTGATCTTCTAGTTTGCCCTGCTGAATTTAATGATTTGCCCTACTGAATCTCATGTTTCCCTCGCTGAATATCAAGTTTGCCCCGATCAATTTCATATTTTCCCCACTGAATTTCATGTTTTCCCCGATGAATTTAATATCTCCCTCGTTGAATTTCATGTTTGTCCCGCTGAAGTCTAGGTTCCCTCCCTTAATGTCTAGGTTCCCTTCCACATATGAGGTTTTGGTGTATACATATTGCGATGAAAACGGAAGGGTATTACATAATCCGATGAACATGATGTATTACAAATAAAACACCATTGTGGGGCGTAGCAAGCGTAATCAGATTGCGTACTGAGTTAGTCAGTACGCTCCCATTGTACTAAGTAAACTCAGTTGGGCCCACATTGAATGTATGTAGTATATCCACGCCGTCCATCCGTTTTTCCATTTATTTTAAGGGGTTTAACCTCCAAATTGAAGCATATCAAAAGATCAAGTGGATCATACCACGGGAAACAGTGGGCATAATGATTTCTACCGCCGAAACCATAGTCGGCCCAACAGTGATGTTTGTTTTTTATCAAACCTATTCATAAGATCATACAGATATGGATTAATAGAAAACACAATTATAAGCTTGATCCAAAACTTCCGTGGCCCCTAAGAAATGATCAACATTAAAAGTTCAATTCAAAATTTCATGTGGTGTGGTCCATTTGAACATTGGATATGTTTAGATTTTTCAGCTCAAGATACGAAATTATTTGTTAAGTTTACCTCGCTCATTTTCATGTTTGCCCCGCTGATTTTTGAGTTTGCCCCGTTGATTTTCTAGTTTCCCCCACTGATTTTTGAGTTTGCCCCGCTGATTTTCTAGTTTGCCCTATTGATTTCTTAGTTTGCCCTGCTGATTTTTCAGTTTCTCCCGCTGATTTTTCAGTTTGCCCTGCTGATTTCCTAGTTTGCCCCGCTGATCTTCTAGTTTCCCTCGTTGATTTTCCAGTTTGCCCTGCTGAATTTAATGATTTGCCCTGTTAAATCTCATGTTTTCCCCGCTGAATATTAAGTTTGCCCCGATCAATTTTATATTTTCCCCACTGAATTTCATGTTTTCCCCGCTGAATTTAATGTCTCCCTCGCTGAATTTCATGTTTGTCCCATTCAATTTCATGTTTGTCCCGCTGAATGTCTAGGTTCCCTCCCTCAATGTCTAGGTTCCCTTCCACATATGAGGTTTTGGTGTATACATATTGCGTTGAAAATGGAAGGGTATTACATAATCCGATGAACATGATGTATTACAAATAAAACACCATTGTGGGGCATAGCAAGCGTAATCAGATTGCGTATTGAGTTAGTCAGTACGCTCCCATTATACTAAGTAAACTTAGTTGGGCCTACATTGAATGTATGTAGTATATCCACGCCGTCCATCCATTTTTCCATTTATTTTAAGGGGTTTAGCCCCTAAATTGAAGCATATCAAAAGATCAAGTGGATCATACCACGGGAAAGAGTGGGCATAATGATTTCTACCGCTGAAACCATAGTCGGCCCAACAGTGATGTTTGTTTGTTATCAAACCTATTCATAAGATCAGACAGATATGGATTAATAGAAAACACAATTATAAGCTTGATCCAAAACTTCCGTGGCCCCTAAGAAATGATCGACATTAGAAGTTCAATTCAAAATTTCATGTGGTGTGGTCCATTTAAACATTGGATATGTTTAGATTTTTCAGCTCAAGCCACGAAATTATTTGTTAAGTTTGCCCCGCTGATTTTTTAGTTTGCCCTGCTGATTTTTCAGTTTCCCCCACTGATTTTCTAATTTCCCCTACTGATTTTTCAGTTTTCCCCGCTGATTTTTCAGTTTGCCCCGCTGATTTCCTAGTTTGACCCCGCTGATCTTCTAGTTTCCCCCGCTGATTTTTCAGTTTGCCCCGCTAAATTTAATAATTTGCCCTGCTGAATCTCATGTTTCCCCTGCTAAATATCAAGTTTACCCGATCAATTTCTTTTTTTCCCCACTGAATTTCATGTTTTCCCCGCTGAATTTAATGTCTCCCCCACTGAATTTCATGTTTGTCCCGTTCAATTTCATGTTTGCCCCGCTGAATGTCTAGGTTCCCTCCCTCAATGTCTAGGTTTCCTTCCACATATGGGGTTTTGGTGTATACATATTGCGATGAAAACGGAGGGGTATTACATAATCCGATGAACATGATGTATTACAAATAAAACACCATTGTGGGGCGTAGCAAGCATAATCGGATTGCATACTGAGTTAGTCAGTACACTCCCATTGTGGGAAGGCTTTTAACAAAGTACAAGAGGTAGTTTTGATGTTTTTCAGGTTCTAGAATTGCTGTTTGTCATTTAGCTTATGGACCAGTTTGGGCATACCTGAATTGCAGGCGGGGACCCCGTGCATCCACTACCTAGATTGAGAATGTGATGGTAACGGGTCTGATCTGTTATCCTCACATTCATATTTGTTGGAAGTGTTTAATGCATCTTGCCATTTACATTTTGTGGGATGCACTATATAGATGTGCAGTTGGTTGGGCCTAGTTCAGTTCAATTCTCATTCTGGGGTACATGCAAACAGGACCCAAATTTAGTCCCTTACTTAGAATACTTGCATTGATTTCATATTCCAGCTTTGATGAGCTGCTAGAGTTGAGTCAACAGGGAGATAATAGAACAATAGACATGCTTGTTGGAGACATCTATGGTGGTATGGACTATTCCAAGGTATATCCTGTTCTTTTCTTTTCTACCTAGACCTTTTCTCTAAGTGAAGTTACATAAGAACTAAAACTCTACATGGGTAGTGATGGTATGGGAGTTAAGATGCTGATATTGTGAAATTACAGGATAAGAGTCTCAAGAAACCTACCATTTCCTGGGGCGCAGGAATTCATGCATGTGGAGCCCTTGGTTTGATCTAGACTGTTAATCTGATGGACCTTGCTGTGGATGGGGGATGCCCCAAAATTCTTCGGGGTTGGAGGATCTTCATCCATTCTTTCAACAGTTACACTTTACTGTTTATATGTAGGCCTTTGATCAAAGAATTAGGATCTTGCAGCTTGGGAGATTTGATTCCTCTCCTATCCACAGAGGGCTTATCACGTAAGCACTCGTAGACCCCACATGTCTGGGTTGCTGCACCTCAACGAACTGTATGTTTGCTGAAGTTTAGTATCCTATGATTCATGACTACAAATGCTTATTGTGAAATGTTCCTGGTTTCAGCTTGACGGTAGCATTTGTAAGTTTTGATCAGGTAGCAGGTTACTGAAATTGATTTGCTCATCCATCTGGTCTCCGAAACAAGAATCATTGCATTAATTTGTATGGAAAGATGTATAGCATTAGCTCGGCTAGCAATCGACATTACTAATTTAAACAATGGTTCAATTGAACGAAACTGTGTGTGTTAAATTTTCAGGCCAAGATGTTGCTAAGGATCCATTTTGGTTTCCCAATTTTCATATTAGAATGGTGAATGATTCCTCGAAATTTTGGATCATTGCAGATTGGGCTCTCAGCATCAACCATTGCTTCTAGCTTTGGAAAGGCAATTTTTGAAAATAAGGAGCTTTCAGACTACAGACCTAAAGATATTTCCCTTTCCCTCTTGCGAATGATTTCATACAACATTGGGCAGGTGAGTTGCTCAAAGATGTCCCTAAGTAGTCATCATCACAATCACCGTCACCACCATCACCATCACCATCACCATCACCATCACTGCCACTACCATCACCACGACTAACATTAATTATCATTGTCATAGCTATTTAGGTTGGCTTTGTGAATCATGTTTCACCCATCATTCCAATCCAAGCCATGGATTGCTAACTTGTCTGAATCGACTTGGACTTGGTCGAGTCTATTCTGGTTCACTATAATGAACCCCCCCCCCCCCGAAAAAAAAAAAAAAAACCCAGCCTGGTTGAGTCGTGACTTGACTCAGAACCAAATGAGTTGGTGTGAGTTGCTGAGTCAGAAGACCAGGATTTGAGCCCTGGTAAGTGAATGGCCTGTCTTACCACCCCGATCCCAGTTCTTTTAGGTCTTTCCCTTGTCCGCCTCGACCCATGTTCCTAATAAGTACAATAGATTAAGTATCTTTACGGTGAAAATCTGCCGCTGAACAGATGAACCTGTTTGAAGTAAGTTGAGTAATGCCGGGATAGGCAAGGAGCTATGGAATGAGGCCATTAACACGGCTTTTTATTTAGTGAACCGATCCCCATCTACGTCGATAGATTGTAAAATCCTAGAGGAAGTATGGAGTGGTCATGAAGTTGACTACTTGCAGTTGCACGTGTTTGGTTGTGATGCTTACTCATGTACTGTCTGTTGAGAGAGATAGGCTAGACTAAAAGACGAAGAAGTGTACTTTTGTTGGTTATGGTGATGGTGTTAAAGGGTATAGGTTGTACAATTGGGTTTGGCGAAAAATCATATAGGTTGTACAATTGGGTTTGGTGAAAAATCATATAGGTTGTACACTTTTATGAGTTAGTCAGTACGCTCCCATTGTACTAAGTAAACTCAGTTGGGCCCACATTGAATGTATGTAGTATATCCATGCCGTCCATCCTTTTTTCCATTTATTTTAAGGGGTTTAGCCCCCAAATTGAAGCATATCAAAAGATCAAGTGGATCATACCACGGGAAGCAATGGACATAATGATTTCCATCGCCGAAACCATAGTCGGCCCAACAGTGATGATTGTTTGTTATCAAACCTATTCATAAGATCATACAGATATGAATTAATAGAAAACACAATTATAAGCTTGATCCAAAACTTCTGTGGCCCCTAAGAAATGATCAACATTAGAAGTTCAATTCAAAATTTCATGTGGTGTGGTCCATTTGAACATTGGATATGTTTAGATTTTTCGGCTCAAGTCATGAAATTATTTGTTAAGTTTGCCTCGCTCATTTTCATGTTTGCCCCACTGATTTTTCAGTTTGCCCCGCTGATTTTCTAGTTTGCCCCGTTGATTTTCTAGTTTGCCCCGCTGATTTTCCAGTTTCTCCTACTGATTTTCCAGTTTGCCCCGCTGATTTCCTAGTTTGCCCCACTGATCTTCTAGTTTGCCCTGCTGATCTTCTAGTTTGCCCCGCTGAATTTAATGATTTGCCTTGCTGAATTTGTAGTTTGCCCCGCTGATTATCTAGATTGCCCTCCTCAATTTCATGTTACCCCCGCTGAAATTCAAGTTTATCCCACTGAATTTTATGTTTTCGTAACGGGGTTTAGGCGTGCTTCCTTGAAGATGACAACTCTCTTCAAGAAGAAAATGTGACCAATTACACAAGCAGGACATTTAGAGCTTGTAGTGCTAGATGAGCCCGCTAAGCGTGCATGCAAATATACCACTATCCAATACCAAGTGAAATAGGACATGTTTGAGTATTTCTTGTCGAGAATAGGGCATAGCTCACTGATGCATGATTACACCACTCACATGCCAGCAAATTCATGCCTAAACTGGACTTGAGGCCTAACTATTACAAATTATTTATAAATAGGGCTGTACATCGAGCCGAGTCAAGTCGAGGTGGGCCAAGCTCGGCTTGACTCGTCCATGCTATACTCGAGTTTGAGCTCGAGCTCGAGCTTGCCCTCTAGCTCAACATTGAGGCTTGGCTTGTTTGCCAAAGCTTTCGAGTCGAGTTCGACTCGAGCTAGTGGTTCGAGTCGAGTCGAGTTTATCTTGAGTTTTGAAACTCAATTGAGTCATATACAAACTAAATTGTCTAAAAGTTATGCAACTTGCCTGTAACCTAGGGTTAGATGAATTCCTTATAATCTAAAGGGATGCAGATTGCCCACAACAACTTAGGGTAGAAATTCCTTACTATTGAAAGCTATGTGGGTCTCATGTCAATTCATTTTGACTACTCTCGTTATGATATAAGACAAAAAATGAGACAAATCTAAAAAAATGAATTGACTACTCTCATTATGATATAAGACAAAAAATGAGACAAATCTAAAAACAGAAGTGGGCAAGACAACCGACCCGGTCGACCTCAACTAGCTGACCCAGTTTATCAGGTCCCTGTACCAAGGTACCTATGGCTACAGTTATAATCCGTAGCCATAGAGGCCGCTAAATCCGTAGCCATAGGCCGACTTACTTAAAAACAAAACTAGTGAGTTGGGGACCGGGTCAGAGCTTGGCCTATCGCTACGAATTATAACCGTAGCCATAACTTTAGTGCTATACACTTTTTTCTCTTTTCTCTTTTTATTTTTTTATTTTTATTTTTTACATGGAGAACATTTTCCCCCTTACATTTTTCTATAATACATAATTATGTAAATATGTATATATAAGTATATAAAAATATTTTTCTGTCTTTTAATTCATTTCTTTGTCTATTTATTTAACAAGCATATCTCCTAAACTAGAATGATTTACTTAACTTACCGCATTTGATTTTGGGGTAGGAGAAGCTAATTTAGCCAACCAACCTAGTTATTTTCCAAGATTCCATCGGGTCGATGCTCGAAAATCCATTTCATTCAGTTCGTGGTCAATTTCAGTCACTTCGCGGTTCGTGGTCAATTTCAATCCTCTACTTGGAATCCTTCACCAGAACATGATTGCGACCCTTTATCTTTGAATCGATGGAGTAACATACCCTCCGGTACATTACCATTTCCTTCTGCCCCTTCAAGAAAATTAAGACTCTTTATTGGTGGAATAACATACCCTCTAAATTACTATTGTCTCCTCCCCCTTCATGCAAATAGAGATTCTCAATTGGAAGATGGTGGCCCACCTCCTCCACTTTAAATCCTCCACCAGATGATGAAAGTGACCCTTTCTCTATTGATGAAAATGATGTCTCCAAATTCACTTCAAAATAAGAAGCTTAAGTGGGCCACGTGATAGAAAACAGTGCAGATTGAAAGTTGTCAAAATGGACAACAGTTGGGGTCGACCGGGTCTGACCCGGTCAACCCCAACTGACTAGACAGTTACCCGGTCGACCCCATTTAGGTGAAATTTATCTAAATGGGGTCGAACGGGTCACAATCTGGTCGACCGGGTAACTGTCCAGGGAGTTGGGGTCGACCGGGTCAGACCTGGTCGACCCCGACTGTTTTTTATGGTGATGGCATTCATTCTCCATTGTTTTCTATCATGTGGCCCATTGAGCTCTGGATCTACATCATTTCTATCATGCTTTAACAATCTAATTCACGGTTGCCCAAGGTCGTCAAATGGTAGATATCAAGTGACTGTTCCGACAAATGCACAATCCAATTGGCATTTCTAATACCCGTAGATTGAACATTATGATGTTTTTAAATAGAACGAAACGACATAGGCAATCAGAACTCTCTTTTTTTTAAGATGATGAAATTTTATAAAAGAAGAGAACCAGAGAACCATCATTCATTCACCAAGTTTGAGAATCCCTCCACTTTCACCACATCAACTCAAACCTAAATAACCGTGGTCCCAAATCATCTTACTCTACTTCCAAAACAATCAGGCAGTGTCTTTAAAATGTTGGCTATCTAGATGTCATTATCCTTTCTAGATAATGAGCAATAGTTAAGCCTCAATTCAAATTTAAAAATCATAGGATTTGGACCTATCAATAACTCGGTGGGGTCTGTAAGACCCGTATCCTAGCCCGTACCATTCCGTAGGCTTCCACAGTCCTCTCGGTCGAATTCTGGCAACCCGCGACCTATAATCAGCATTTGCGCGTGACCCTGAGTTACATCCTTTCGATCTGAATTGGCTCGGCCTAAGACTTACATCATTGCGACTGCGCCGTCACCGCAGTTCTGATGTCGCGTCTCATGCGCTAAGACGATACCCGAGCCAGGAGATGTAGGCCCGCGTTCATTTTGAGGAAAAATGCCGTGCGTTGCAATTCCGTAGAGAATCCATCACGTCAATCACTTCACTTGTCAAAGTACACCCATCAACTCAAGTACCCTATCCCATCCCCCAAGCACACTACACTATCCCCAAAGTCAACCTTTCCATCCCATCTCTTACACACCCCATCACTCCTCTCCCATCATCTCTCTCTCTTTCATTCTCTCTCTCATTTTTTCCTTCCAAGCAACCCACGTCCAATCTCCCCATGAGAGAGCTAGTGTGGCCCACCTTCCTACTTCTCATCTCCACCATTTAAAGTCCATCTCAACCGTTAGAATCGTTTCCTTGGAGCTCTAGGATGCTTTGGTGGAAGGAGGAAGACAAGATTAAAGGTGGGTGTTCGTATCTCTAAATAATGATTTTGATTTAGGGCCCACTTATGATGGGCCCCACTTGATGCATGTATTGTAATGCATGAGGGGCCCATAGTGGCGGGCCCCTCCCACAACCGTTTTCTCTCTCTCTCTCTCTATTTTTTTAATGTGTGTGTGGCCCACCTAATGAGCACAACACATCCACACCGTCTAGGCCATGAGGTCACGTGATGTATGTGTTTTACCCACGCTGGTCATCAACCATGCGGTCCGCCTTGATGGCATGTGGTGTCCACTCGTGTGGACCCACCAAATCTGCACCATCCATCTGTTGGGCTGCTGGGCAGCAGCCCAGTAGCATATAGCTGCTGCAAATGATGTCAGTAAGCTGTCTTTATGGGCTGACTGATGTATTTATCTTATATATGTGGACCCCACCACCAAGGCATGTATTTAACGTGTGGGGTGGCCACGTGTACATGGACCCCACCTGAAGCATGCGTCCATCCATGCTGCCACCGTACACACGTGGGACTGTGGATCCCACATGATGTATGAGTTTTATGTTCACACCGTGATGTGAGCATGTATTCACACCGTCCGTCTGCTTCACTGGATGTGGGGCCCCACTTTGATGTATGTTATATCTCTACCGTCCATCCTATTTTTCAGTTCATTTTAGGCGTTGAGCCGAAGAATGAAGCTGATCCAAAACTCTGATAGGCCACACCATCTAGAACATTATTTTAATAGTTAAAATTTATTAAGACCTTCTGTGATGTTTCTGTGTGTCGAAAAATATCCAATATTGGACTCGTTGGGTGTACTATGAGCCATAGAATCCAGTAAATGAAGTGGACTGTCCTGATATGGGCCCCACATATGAAAAACCTCAAGAAAACTAAATAAAATAAAATAAATTTTATATAGCCAAGGGGGCTAACGCCCCTGGCTGCTGACGTCCATCCAGGACACTGCAGCTCCTGCTGCTTGTAATACGAGCAGGACCGTGGGCCCCACTACATGCCCCACCTTGATGCGTGTTGAACATCAACACCATCCATTTGATGGGTCCCCTTTATATATGGGGTGCCCCAAAAA
The DNA here is from genome assembly GCF_029962835.1 of Magnolia sinica. Taxonomy (NCBI): domain Eukaryota; kingdom Viridiplantae; phylum Streptophyta; class Magnoliopsida; order Magnoliales; family Magnoliaceae; genus Magnolia; species Magnolia sinica. The sequence goes on from NC_080588.1 coordinate 24,325,393, forward strand.
AAATCAGCAATTCACGGCAATCAGGTGGTCCACACCACCCAACAACAGGAGGTTGAATGTATACCATTGAAACCCTTTTCGGTCACAGAAGTTTTGTATCTATATGAAATTTTTTTACCCTTTATTTAGGTCTCTGTGACCTTGTAAGCAGATTGGATGGAAATGAAGGTTATGCTGTCCCATTGTGGGACCCACCTTGTTGACGTCCAGCAGCATTAATGTTGCCTGGACTGTTCTGGGACAGACCTTGGTGAAGGGAAATTACAAATATTACTTGTTTCAAAATGGGTGAGCCACAATAACGTGGACCCCACCTTGATGTATGTGTCCTATGGCCCCCAGTCGTCCATCTGAACATCGCCCAGATCCAGGGTTCTTGTGGGCCACCATAGTAATAGTAGTGTTCCTGGTGCTGTTGAACCCAGACCCACTATAATTTTATATGCTACCCAATCCAAGAGCGGTGGGACCCACCTTGATGTATTGTATCCACACCGTCCATCCAATCCCATATCTTCGTAGACCATGGGCCTGGAAGTGAGGTAGATCGAAGTCTCAGTTGATCCACACTATAAGAAATAGTTGGGACTGACGTCTATCATTTAGCAATTTTTTTGGGCCCACTATAATGTTTATTTAAAGCCCATTTAGGGGCTATGAGGCCCACAGATGAGGCCCATCTTATCCTTGTGTTTCACCCTAGTTGCCCATCTGTTTGGATGACCATACCGGGCCAGCGGCAGGTGGGCTGATCGTCTAAAGGTGGCCCACCTTGTTGTATTTGTTGCATATTCATGTTGTATATATGTGTGGGGCCCATTGGTGATGTGTGGGTCCCCACGCCTTTCTCCAAAATTTGGGCTCCACTCTATGAGGCGGGCCCAAACCAAATGAATCAGATCTAAATTTTAGGTGAACGCCCACTAGGGGAAACAGTTGGGTTGGGCGTCCCAACTAAGGGATGCCTGATGAGGCCCACCTTGTTGTATGTGCTATATACATGCTACCCATCCCTTTTTATAGACCATGAGCTGCTCCATGAGGGCCCAATACGATATATGTGATTGAATCTTTGCTGTCCATCCAACTTGCCTAGTCTTTGGGCTGATTTATAAGACCAACATTGGTGGATGTTGGATATACCTTGACTATTTAATTAGGGCATATGGGTTGCCCATGAGGCCCAACACAATGTATGAATGGGATGTTTTCTTTGTCCATGATATTTTTGGGCCATGGGCTGCCCCTCACATAGCCCATCTTAATGTATTTAGGCTTTGGGCCATTGTTTGAGGCCCAGCATGATGTGTGGAATATTGTAAATACTGTCCAAATTACGTTCTAACTATTGTGAGGGCCATGGGCTGATTCATGAGGCCATTATGTGAGGCCCATTGTGATGTATATGAGGCCCTTGTGATGTAGCCTATTGTGATATGTGAGGCCCATATGATGGGGCCCACCTGCTTGAATCTGAGGCCCATGGGTCGTGGCCCATTGTGATGTATCTCCGGCCCATTTGGTAAGGCCCAATGAGATGTATTTTCGGCCCATATGGCGTGGCCATTGTGATGTTTTTTATAGCCCATTTAATGAGGCCCGTTACGATGTGCATTAGGCCCATGTGTTGTGGCCCATGCGATTATCTGGGGCCCACGTGCAGGGCCCACCTATCATGTATGTAGCCCTTGTATGAGGCCCATTACGATATATATTAGGCCCTTGTTTGAGGCCGTGGGCCCACTGTATGTTCGGCCCTATGTGGGTCACTCCTTGGGAGCAATGATGGTTTAATGTCCACATTGATGGGCAATAATGGTTGGATGTCCACATTGTGACCTTCCATTAGGCCTTTTAAGCCCATTCTCGCTGATTCTGATTGACGTGATTGATTTACCGATTCTGATTATCGACTACTGATTCCGATTGTCGTGATTGATTGACCGATTATCGATCGAGGATGATTATCGTGGCCGATTACCGATTATGATTGTCATCGCCGATTGATCGATTATCAATCGAGGCTGATTATCGTGGCCGATTGGCCGATTATCGATCGAGGCCAATCATCGTGGCCGATTGTGGATTCCGATTGTGATGTATATGCAGCTCGTATTTGAGGCCTGTTATGATGTGTATTCTACCCGTGTTAAAGGCCTAATATGATGTATATGAGGCCTATGCGACGAGGCCCATTGGGATGCATTTGAGGACCAGGCTATGGAGCCCATTATGATGTATGTTAGGCCCATGAGAAAGGCTCATTGTGATGTATTCATGGCCCAGGATGCATGGTCTATTTGATGTATTCGAGACCCATGTGTAGGGCCCACACGTCATGTATTTGAGGCCCATGAGTAGGGCCCGCCTGTTGTGTATATGTGGCCCTTGAGTAAGGCCCACTGTGTTGTATATCAGGCCTTTGTGTGAGGCCGTGGGCCCATTATATGTTTGGCTCTATGTGGGCCATTCCTTGGGGGCAATGTTAGTTAAATGTCCACATTGTTGAGGTCGATTATCGATGCTGGTTGTTGACACTGATTATGAGTATGTGACAGCATAGCATCATCATACATGCTCATACGCATCATCTGCATGTTTGTTATGAGATGTGGTTGACCATTGCATATGTCATTGGGTAGGTCGTTATGAGACTCCCTGATAGGCGGAGGTTATCTCACATGAGTGCATGGTATGCGCACGATTGGTGCATGACTGGATTGTATAACTCATGCATCTTGCATTGTGTGCCCTAGCGACATCAGGGCCGTAGCTTCCACAGACATATCGTGGATGGTCAGTGGGATACCGAAAATGTTTGGTTCTAGTATACGGGCGCCATTGATGTCCCTGGGTGAAAATTTCTAAACCTCCGAGGCCAGGACATGCCCCAACGTCGAGATCGAGTGGATACATGAGCGCCCGAGTGCCGAATACTAAGAGGTCGCGTCTCTCATTGTGTCGTGGTCGGTTGGGAGGGGGTGTGGCCTTACCCGCCTGAGGGTAGGGGGCATTACTAGGCTGAGTTTGACCAACTCGTGAATGGGTCCGCTATCGACGTGCCGGATAGGTATTGGCAGACTATTGGTCAGGTGGATAGTGAGGTTTCTTACGCTCACTTGGACTGTGCTGCTAGGAGAGAGACAGTGCCATTTGGAGTGTACTAAACCCCGATGATGATCCCAAAGAGGAACTGAACTGATATGTGGATTTAGTGAGCAGGAGTTGCATAGTCATTCATGCATTCATTCATTCACTATCCACTCGGGTTGGTGGTGTGCAACTATTTGTTATGTGTGCCCTCACAATGGCCAGGATTTCGGTTGGGGCGCGCGACTAACCTGAGATTAGGAGTTTACCACATTGAGTCTGACTATCCAAATTTAGGTATGGGACTGGTTTGGATAGAAGTCCCTTGTGATAGACCCCATAGCCCACGATACTACGTACTATCATCCTGACTTCACACTCCAGTATGGTCATTCCATTCGCACTGCATATTGCATGACATTCGCGGCATACGACATTTTGGGTTATTGTGTCTCTGCATTTATATGGTCTAGGTACGGCTGACGTTATTTATGTTACTCATCAGGAATGTATATTGTCTTGCATCCTCTGCATTTGATATTTGGCTATCTATGATTCCTCATTTTCATAGTTGTTCTATATTGCGTATTCTGACATTGATTGACTTATGGACTTGTCCATATTTCTGCTTACTCTGTTACCATATGATTTATGATCTTATCAATATTTCTACTTACTTTGATAATTTATGATCTTATTAATATTTTTGCTTACTTTGATAATTCATGATCTTATCAATATTTCTGCTTATTTCGATATTGTATGATTTATGGATTACCGGTATTTTCGGTATTGTATGATGATGTCATTATGTCGAATATTTGGCACTTACTTTGTACACACACTTACACCACCCTCTAAGCTTTCTATAAGCTTATGCACGATAGATGCGTGCAGATGATGATAAGTTGTAGCAGTGTTGAGCTTGGAGCGTGCAACGGTCTTCTGGAGCTTGACTTTCGATTTATATATTTCTCTTTCAGTATTGTATTCAAATGTTTATATTAGTGGATATGTGATGATGATATTGTCTTTGTAATTTGGGTATACTTGTGATTATGCTTATTACGAGTTAAACGTATGTTGAGAAAAAAAATCCTCCTTGTAAGATCCTAGGATCGGAATCTGGCGTATGAACGCTAGGAGCCGAGAATGGGGTACTACGGAGACTGTCGGCACCGGATTCAGCGATCGGGATTCCTGTGAATCCGATTTCCAGGTTTGGGGCATGACATGGTCTATATTCTCGACTGAACAAAGGGGAAATAAAAAATGAAGAAAAGGGAGGGTTTTACTGGAAGGTGGACAGTCACAGAGGGGGAGAAGTAATCGGAGAATCAGATCCGGTTGGATAGGATGAAGGAGCAGGGAGAGGAGAGAAGAAATAATCAGATTTTTGGTGGAGATGGGGCTGGCAGCGTTGGAAGGGGCGTCTGTTTTAAAGCAGGGGATCATGTATAAGGGCGTCCGTACGCCTGGGGAGTATTCTTGGCAACTAAAAAGAAATGGGCTTAAAAAGGTTGTGGGCCATATACTGGTCATACAGTTGGAAATTTCTCTTTATGTTCTTCACTTGGTTAGGTATGTATGGGAATAATGGACTAACTCAGATTATCAATGAAAGTGTTTTCGCTTTGGTTTATGATGTGCAGTAGTGTATGAATGTTCTCATTTTATTACTCTCAATCTCCTTCATCATGCATCTCAGATTGATTCTGTCCTTCCTCATCCCAAGCATGAAAATGAGTTAGGCAACCATGAAAACAACGGGGCAAAATGAAATATAAGCGGGGCAAACTGAATTATGAGCGGGGCAAACTAGAAAAACAGCGGGGCAAACTGAAATATGAGCTGGGTAAACTAAATTATGAGCGGGACGAACTAGAAAAACAGCGGGGCAAATTGAAATATGAGCGGGGCAAACTAGAAAAACAGCGGGGTAAATTGAAATATGAGCGGGGCAAACTAGAAAAATAGCGGGACAAATTGAAATATGAGCGGGGCAAACTAGAAAAACAGCGGGGTAAATTGAAATATGAGCGGGAAAACTAGAAAAATAGCGGGACAAATTGAAATATGAGTGGGGCAAAACTAGAAAAATAGCGAGGCAAATTGAAATATGAGCGGGGCAAACAAGAAAAACAGTAGGGCAAATTGAAATATGAGCAGGGCAAACTAGAAAAACAGCGGGGCAAATTGAAATATGAGGGGGGCAAATAAGAAAAATAGCGGGGCAAACTGAAATATGAGCGGGGCAAACTAGAAAAATAGCGGGGCTAACTGAAATACGAGCGGGGCAAACTAGAAAAACAGCAGGGCTAACTGAAATATGAGCGGGGCAAACTGAAATATGAGCGGGGCAAATAAGAAAAATAGCGGGGCAAACAAGAAAAATAGTGGGGCAAACTAGAAAAACAGCGGGACAAACTAAAATATGAGCTGGGCAAACAAGAAAAACAGCGGGGCAAATGTCGGGTCTCGTTTGTCCACGTCATTTCCAAGGACTCAAGCTAACAAGATATGCCAGATTTTTCTCTCCCAAATAGACTGCGTGCTATGCTACATGACTTTTTAAAGGAGTAGTCCTATATTTTAGCTTAGTTTTTTAAAGAAAAAAATGAAGTTCTTTATGATGAATAATCACGTATAAAATTAATAAAATCATAGATAATAAAAATAAGTCCTATATTGAAATATAATAAACTAATGTAATAACAAAAATATTAGCACGTAATGGATTGACACGTAATTGAAATAACAAACTAATGTAATAACAAAAATATTAGCACGTAATTGAAATATAATAAACTAATGTAATAAGTCCTATATTGAAATATAACAAAAATGAAGTTCTTTCTAGTTTTCCCCGCTCAATTTCATGTTTGCCCCGCTGAATTTCTAGTTTGACCACGAAGTGATTGAAATTGACCACGAACTGAATGAAATGGATTTTCGACCAATGACCCGATGGAATCTTGAAAAATAACTAGGTTGATTGGCTAAATTAGCTTCTCCTACCCCAAAATCATATGTGGTAAGTTAAGTAAATCATTCTAGTTTAGGAGATATGCTTGTTAAATAAATAGACAAAGAAATGAATTAAAAGATAGAAAAATATTTTTATATACTTATATATACATATTTACATAATTATGTATTATATAAAGATGTAAGGGGGAAAACGTTCTCCATGTAAAAAATAAAAATAATAAAAATAAAAATAAAAAAGAGAAAAAAGTGCATAACATTACAGTTTTGGCTACGGTTATAATCCGTAGCCATAGGCCCATCTTTGACCCGGTTGACCGGTCGATCCCAACTCGTTGGTTTTTTTTCCCTGTTGTAATCCCCACCGATTTTTGTGGGTCCCATTATGAGATATGTGTTATATCCAAACCGCTCATCTATTTGGCGAACTCGAATTAAGGCTTGAGGTGAAAAATAAGACAGATCTAGCTATCAAGTGGACCACACTGTAAAAGGCAGTGGGGAATTGAACGTCTACCATTGAAAGCCTTTTAGGGGTTACACAAGTTTTGGATCATTATGAAATTTGTTTTTCCTCTTCATCCAGGTCTTTGTGACCCTATGAATGAACTTAGACGGGGAGGATTTCTCACAAACATCACAGTGGGCTCCACCTGAGTTTTTAATGGTTGACGCTCACTCAACACTGTTTCCTGTAATGTGGTACAATTGAGATTTGGATATACCTCATTTTTGGTTTCATACCATAAAATGATCTGGAAAAATATATGGACGGCATGGATAAAAAGCATACATCATTGTGGGCCCCACAGACCACCGACCGTCCGCCATTAGCTGGTGGCAGGGGGAGTACCGAATTCGTTTCCGTCAAAAGGAGGGGTATTTTCATCTTGAAATTCTGACTCCATACGAGGAGATCCAAGTGTGTATTCTAAGTTTGTATTGCTTCAAAAAAACCGCTGGATAAAAGGTAGGGTCCACAGTCGTAAATTTCTCGTTAAATAATTAAGTTACTTTTTTTACTTAAGTTAATTCAGTAAGCATCATGACAAAAGTAACATGTGCCAAAAATTACTTATCTTACTAATAATTATTTTAGCTTTGTAGTTCTTGACTTTTCTACTTCTCTACCACGGTCGTGTCAAAGGAGGCTCCACATGGTGGACCGTCCACATTGAAGGTGGAGCTCACACGGTGGATGGTCCACATAAAAGGTGGGCTCCACATGATGGATGGCTCCATATTAATGTGGGCCCACATATGAATGGCCCACATCAAAGTTCAGCCCATATTGATAAAAAGCCCACGTTTAAAGTGGGCTGGTATGATGGATGAATCACTTCAAAGTTGGGGCCTACAAGATGGACAATTCACATCAAAGGTGGGCTCCACATGATGGGTAGTGGACATTGAAGCTAGGCCCACATGATGAATGACCCATATTGAAGTGGCCCCATATGATGGATGGTCCACATCAAAGGTCAACCCCCAATGATAAATGATCCACATCCAAGGCGAGCCCTGCATAATGGGCAACCCACGTTGAAGGTGGGCACACATTATGGATAGTTCACCTCAAAAGAGGGCTCCACGTGATGGGCAATTAATAATGGTGGGCCACATATGATGGATGATCCACATCAAGATGGGCCCCACATGATTAATGGTCCTCATTAAGGTAGGCCCCACATGATGGACGATCCACATCAAAGTTCAGCCCTAATGATAAGTGGCCCATATCCAAGCTCGGCCCCGCATGATGGATGACCAACATAAGAGGTGGGGCTCACATGATGGACCCCATTTGATGGATAACCAACATCGAAGGTGGAAAATAGCATTGATGGTGGACCCCACTTGATGGATAACCAACATAGAAGGTGGGCTTTACATAATGAATGGTGCACATTAAAGGTTGGACCATAATGATGAATGGCCCACATCCAAGGTGGACCCATATGATGGACAACTCACATCAAAGGTGGGGACCACAAAATGAATAGTCCACATCAAAGGTCAGCCCCACATGATGGATGGTGGATAAGAGGGGGACCGAACAAACTTGAGGGATAATTACTTGTGATGTTGGAAACTAAACATGCTTTTCTACTTTTTGGTTAATAAGTATGTTGGTGTTACCAAACATACTTATCTGCTGAATAAGTAAAAAACAAGATAAGGTACTTATGGTATAAGTAGCTTATCCAAAGTAACTTACGATCCAAATGCCCCCTTAGTGTGGTGGTTTTCTAGCTCTAGGTACTATTCATACCCATTTCGGCCATAGTCTACCTCATCCCATCAGAGTCAATTACGTGTGATCTGTATGGACGCTCATGGTGTGCCAGGAGATTTTCCTATGGATATGTATGGTGAATCCTCGAAAAGTGGAGTTATAACGTATCAATTGTTACTATGCATCATTAGAACGGTCGAGAAATTAAACGATCGAGTGTAGATGATTACATGACATAAAGAAAAGCGATCGAGTTCGCATGGTCGCATGACATATGGCTTGAAGATAGTAGAAGGAGCAGAATGTGGGTAACACCTAGAATTCAAGTGATGGAGAGTGGTTACCATAACGGTCGGAATGTGGGAAGGATCCAGAATGGCTTAATTAAAGCTATAAATAGTATAGAAATTTAATAGAAAAATTCGTCTTATACCAAACTAAAGAAACCAAACACTTTCTTTCAATTATCCTTTCAATTTACCAGTCAATTTACATTCCATAGTGTAATCCTTTACTTTTCCTATTATCAATGTCTTTACACTCTTCTATTGAACTTATTTCGGAGGTAATCATTTAGGGACTTAAGAATTTTTCTACATATACGGGCCTCTAGAACTTATTCTCCTAGACCCCACATGGAGTTGCAAACATCATTTCATCAAGAATAAAACTTCATAAATGAGTCATACTCATCTATTTTAATATTTTCAAATTATGCGGTTAAGAGCTTAATCTTGGAACACTTAACTATGCTTGTTCCTTCATGGGTGATTTCTAAAATGTCTCATGCTTGTTTCTTGGTTTCACATGTATAAATTCTTTTAAATTTTTTTTGGGGAAACGACACAGTAAATAGTATTGAGAGCTTTGGTGTCATAACCATATTTAGCTCTTTCATCAACTCTCTATTTAAATTTTATCTTTGGCAGTGGTAATGGTGACATTGTCAATCACGATTTACTCCATCGTCATATGCCAATATTGGTCTATAATTTGCCAAACCATAGGGTCAAGGGATCACAAAAATATGCTCATCTATGCCTTCCAATAAGCATAATTAGATCCATCAAAATACAGTGGTTGTGAGACGGAACTTCCCTCTTTTTTAGACATCATTTTAAACCTCCAACGGATCTTACTCTATATAATTAAGTCCTTGAAGAGCAACTCTCAATTTGATACTAATTGAAATTGCGTAGATTATCTAACACGATACCACGACATGAGGAAGCTTGTGGAGCTTAGAATTATGGCTAAGTCCTAGAAGGGGGGTGAATAGGATCACTTAAAATTATTTACCAATTAATTCGATTAAGTGAATCCTAAAGCATAGATTAAAAGGATACAATTATAAGAGTAACAAATCTATGAAGAGACATAGAGATATCTACTATATATGATGAATTAAACACCTAGCATACAATCTAATCATGCATCCATATGAATTAAACAAATCACAACATAAACATAATAGAATTGCTTTCACATAACAATTGCAAACATAATGATATATAGTGGTTCAGCTAAATGCCTACTCCATTCCCAGCAGATGCACTCAAACTCAAGTGTACCGGATTTCACTATCTCAATTGGTTTTCCATAGGTTCACCAAAAACCTTTATAATGGTTTTCAATAGGTCCACCACAAACCTACATGTACACACCTGTGTCGGTGGTGGTCCAACACAAGGACCTATATGTACACACCCGTGTTGGTGGACACATATACACCCGATGTCGGTGCCTCTCTTGGAGACTTAAATGGTTTTCTGTAGTCTTAACAATAACGTACACGTACTCACCATGTCAGTGGATCCCTTAAAGACTTACAAGGTTTTCTATAGGCTAACCAAGAACCGATGCGGTCCTACACAATGACTTGTGATACTCCCGCCGGAGATAGTTCTACACAATGATCTATTTAAGCTTAGGTTTTAAACTTGATGGACTCTAATTAAAACCTTACACATTTTGGATGAGCCTCGTTGAAAGTACCTTCTTGATACGCTTGATCAATCTTGATGTGGTTTCTCTTTTGCTTTCCGATCTTTGATGCGGATCTTCTTAGCTCCTATGGTCAACTCCTTGCTTTGATCTTCCTATTGAGAGTGACAATGAATGGGAGAGTGGGGAATCTCCTATGAATAGTTGGTTCCAATTTGGGGATTCATCTAGATGGGCATTCTAGATGATGATAGACAAAAACTTTACCTATAAGGTTAGTGTCTAATTTCTAAAGATTACAAAATAACATGTTCATCTTTAAAGGGAGCTTGGAATGCTCATTAGAGTGATGAATCACAAGAAAGATGACATAAACAACTTTGGGATAAAGCCTAGGAGTAATGGAAAGGAGTGGGATACACTATTGGCTTCTAAATCATAAAAAATAATCATTTTTACAAATGTTTGAGTGCCACTTTTATAGAGAAAAATCTCCAATAGAGATATAACGGCTAGTTCATTCGAACGTCCAAAGAATTTTCCAGATTGGTTACTGGACAATTTTGGTCGTTCCCAATTGATCCTTCGATTCGAGTGACCGAACCTGTTGATTTAATTGAATCGAATCAATGGACCATCGATTCGATTGATAGTCTCCAATTGATTATGGTTTCTATATCCCAACATATCTAAACCTCTTACAAGCTTAGCTTATCATGGTCATTTAATGCCTAAGGCTTGTGATGATAAAAAACAAGGTTTTCCTATGTAGAATGTATTAACTAGAGGTAGGTTGTTTTGAAATTAAAAGGGCTTAGGGCTAGGTTCACCAAGGCATCTCAATTTACCCGTTGTTTTTAAGCCTTGATGCTTTAAGTCTTCGAGTCTTTAGTTTTCAATGTCTTCCAATGGGGACTTAGTCGACTCAAGACATACTAGCATGCGTCATTGACAAATAGAGGAACTAACATAAGCTACCATCTACTCATATTGCAACTTCAAAAAATATCAAGTGCATGTGACATTCAGACCTTCCACCAGATTGGCCCTACCATGAGGATCGTCTAGTACAATGGTCAGTTCTACCTAGGAATTATGTGGGCCTCACCATATAAAACATCATTTAAACATTTGGTAAATAGTGAAACAAACGTATGATCCACTTAATCAGTAGATTTTACTTATGTATTTTTTTTTCAAAAGATGATGCTTATGATGGGGAATACCTATTAGCCGGGTTGGATGTCGTGTACACACAGAAGATTGAAAGTTATCTGTTGGTCGGACCTCAACTTATAGTCGAACCCATTGGACCAAGACTTTCACCTTTAAGAGAAAGGAGTTTTACGAGATGCTTCCCCTGATTTTTTATGGGGCTCACCATGATATGTATGTGAAATATACTTTGACCATTAGATGTGTAATCTTATATTACACCTAGGGCCAAAAATTAAGACTGACCTTTGATACAAGTAGGCCACACCAAGGGAAATAATTGGGAGAGTACGTCCACCCTTGATTTTTGCAGGGCCAATTGTGATGACTATATGCAGTCCATTCCAACTATTAGATGTCACATTAAAACTTAAGACTGGAGCTCAAAAATAGGCCATTCATGATTCAGGTAGGCCACAATAAGGGAAATAGTTCAGATGATGAATTTTGTCCCATACATTGTTTCCAATCATATGGTCCACTTGAACCATGAATGGAGCTGATTTTCTAGACCTAGGTCTGATATGTGGCAACGCACCTAATGGTCAATGTAAATTTCACATTAACGCCAAGGTGGGGCCACTAGAGCTGCCTACCCTTTTTTTCATAGCCATATAAAAGAGCTTAGGCCACATTTATAAGCATTAATTACCCTCTCCCTCTCTCTCTCTCTCAACCAATGTTTATAGTATTGATAATATGGGCCGAATTATCGGTATTGCATGTGGGTGATACGAAACCTACCTGAAATGTATTAATTCCCTTATATCAAGCAATGTAATATTGCAATGCATCATCAATATATCACAATATATCAAGGGGTATCGACAATCGTTCCTTTGAAAAAATTCTTTGTATCAACGATATCTGTCAATGTCATAATACCAAACAGGAACCATAGGGACTTCCTCCAAAAACTCTTTCTAACTTTTTTTTTTTTTTAAATTTTATTTTTCCAGTTCTCCTTCTATCATCTCTTCTAAACAAATTGTAGTTGGATTTCAGTACATCATTTGCAATCTTTTAGGAGAAAAACTAAGATTATAAAGTTGAATCAAGATTTTTTTCCCAGATATGGGGCCAGTTTTCATTCAGTGAGTTTTTTTTTTTAAATTATTTTTTATATAGATCATACAAAATTAGTCTGAAAAGGTTAAAAATTCATGATTCTTCATGCTTTACATTTAAAAAAAAATAAATTAAAAATCAAGGATTTAAACATTCAATTTTGAGATTTGGAGTAAATAGTCTGATTTGGGGAAATTTAGAAAAATTCAATTTGCCTAATTTCTCCCAAATTGGTTGCAATTTTATACTCTAAACACAAAATAAAACATATATGATGCCTAATTTACTAATTCATGAAGCTTTTGTGATTTTTTGAAAAAAAATTAATTAAAAACATATATTTTTAGAAAATTTACTTCTAACAATAGTCAATTAAGTCTAATTTCACAGTATTTAGGAGTGTTTGATGAAAACATTATCATATGGACTATATTTTTAAAATTTGATGGTAGGTGGTCCGTTTGGGGGAAATTGAGAAAATTTTAAAATTTCCCCAAATTCTCCCAAATTGGTTGCAATCTTACACTACAAACATGAAATCAACATGTATAATGCTTGATCTACTAATTTGTGTTTTTTTTTCTTCTTCCAATTTTTAGAAAAAAAATAATTTTTAATTAAAAATAATAAAAAATATTTTTTGTCGAAATTCCTTTTGTATCAGCGATCAATTAACTACATTTTTTTAGCATTTAAAAGTGGTTGATGATTTTTCTTGATAATATAATTGGTTGAATTCACTTTGAATATAAAGTATCAATTCAATTAGACAACGCATAACTTAAGACCCTGTACAAAGGAAACCTATTATGTGCACTTTTTTGTGATGTTATGATTCAAAAGTGTATATTAAGGTCTTTTTAAAAAAAAAAAAAAATAATCTCTATAGTTTCATTAAAAAATTCGACCAAGTTTCTAATATTTCCTAAAATGTGTAATACATTACCTGATATAAACGATATATCTTGTGTGATAACCTATATGTATATGTATTTAGAGGTGGGCATCGAGTCGAGTCGGACCGAGTTAAGTCCAACTTGACTCGATCTGATTTTGCCAAATCCCTGACCCAAACTCGATTTGACTCGGGACCGAGTCCAGCAGGCTTGACTCGATCCAAATTGGATCTTGGCTAGGCTGACCCGAACCGAGTCCGACTCGGTCAGAGATAATGAGCCGGATCAAGTTGGCTATGATTCGGATCGGGTCAATGGGTCATCGGGCTAGCTAGCCAAGCATTTGAAAAAGACGATACAGTAGACAATAGTCATGTATTGATCGAGTCCACCCATTTACTGGTAGAGTAGGAAGGATTGGACTATGTTATACCCATCTCTCCACATAACACGTGGCGGGGTCATGTATTGATTGCGTCCACCCATTTATTGTACTGGAATTAGGATGGATGGTTTACTATTTAAAAATAAAACTTAGGAAACAATCCGATCAGGTAGCTTTTCTGTAGTTTATCTCACTACAATTTTTACCATTAACATTTTATTTTCACCGTCAATTTAATGTCGACAGATTGAAACATTTCATGCCACAGGGACCAAGGGTCTACTGTTGATTAGACCAAACATGATGTATATCCCGTATTTGAAAATTCTAGCCATTCAATAAAGAAATTAGACAGTAGTCCTTGTTCAACTGTTAAAATATCATAGATCCAAGGTAAGATCTTTCAATTTGGGAGATTTCATGAAGCATCATCCATGGTGAGACGCATGATATCAATACGTTAGACCATTTAGCTAGGTCATTCAACTGTTAAAATATCATAGATCCAACTTCCAAGGTAAATAAACTACGTCCATAAAACGAACAAAGTAAATAAACTCCGTCAAAAATCAAAAGTAAATAAACCTAAAATGTATATATAGACAAATAAAATTTTCATTCATTTAATAACCTCTGTATGATGAATGCCTTTATGGCATGTAACCAGAGTAACCTTGTTCATAATAGTAACCGCTTCCTCCACATCCACCTTCGTCACTAGAATCATCATTTGGTTCTCTTTTTATGGCTTGAACTCCAGGAGAACTCTGGGCTGACTCCGAGCTGGAGGTATCCAAAAGATGGTCGTTTATCTCTGCTGAATCAGATGGTGGAGATGCCTTTCCATTGTCCTGATTCATAGATTCAACAAGTTTTTTTTCGCTACTTTTTATGATCCGATTTGTACAAGATTCCCAACTGCCTATAAAATGATCCAAGACTTTTAAGAAATTTTGATGATTTACTTGTGCCTGCTTTAACATCATGTTGTCTTGGAGGGGGTGGATGTTGTTGTCTAGTCTTGGATGCCATTTTCAAGCTTTCTTTTACGACCTCTTTACAATCTTATTCTTCTTGTTCCCTTAAAATTCTCTCTTGTTCTTCTCTACTAACTGTGGAGGGCTTGGAGGCAGTTCCTCTACTTAACCCTTCTTCATTTATAATACGTTTACTTTTATATCTTATGTGACTGGTTTTATTAGTTGTAGTTGTAGGGAGAGGGGTGGAGAAAGTCTTTCGTATTAGAGTCGAAAATGGCATGAAATAAATCCCGGACTTCCTGAGGAGCTTTGCTACATGGTGCAGCGTCTCCTCCCTGACAAGCCAAATGTAATTTCAACTGATTTATTTTGTTTATAAATTATTTTCCACACAACTTACATTGTAACTTTATCTTTCCATCTTGGGAGTAGACATGGATTTCATAATCCCAAATATCTGCCGATGTATCATCTTCCGATGACATATCTATATATGTTTATTTTAAAAGAAAAATATCTGGTTAGGTTATGGCAACATAAATAACTAAGATATAGTGATGAATGAATGTAATTAGCCAATCATCTAATATGAGATTTAAGCAACATTAATTAATATAAAAGTACAAATGAAAAGAGAGAAATATCCATCCACCCATCAAATATTACAATTTAAGACCACCAAAAAATAATTACAAATATCCTGTTGTAATTTGTAAGCAAATGTAAGAAAAATAGAATGCATTGTCTTATCCTGTAGCCTCTTTCATGTAATTATTGTTGGTACTGTCTCATCTTTCTTGTCACTCTCCTCATTAATAGAGTTTTCTTTCCCTCAGATTGGACGCAGTCAATCATGTGTACAAATGAGTACTTCAACTGATTCTGGTGTAAGTGAGCTTCGATACTTGTTCACAACCCCACTCCCCGTATTAAAAGCAGATTCTGAAGCCACAGTTGAAATTGAAATTGATAATATGTCTCGTGCCATTAATGAGACACGGGGTATTGCGAATCATGAGATTTCATCTTCCACTAGTCCAAAATATTAAATTCTTCGCCTTTGTACTTTACAAGTGGTTCCTTGAGATAGTTTTCAAGTTCGGATTAGGTTATCTATGTTTGAGTATCAACCTGTGCCAAGAAAGACATGAAATCATCAATCATTTCTCATTGTTCATTAACATCTGAACTAGAACCCACTTGGGGAGTTTTTTCTTTTGCGGCTCCCAGAGTTTGTACATAGAAATTGTATAAATCATCTACTCCATTACGAATTTATCGACCTTAGAGGTACTCTTCTCACCATACAACTTATTACAGATGAATACAACCGTGAACATCTTATATTGAGTATCAAGAATGACTACAACAACCAGTACCAGACTGCACTCAAACCAATACTTATCAAACTTTAATTGCATACCTATGGTCAATAATTGTAAAAAGTCTGGTCCACTACAACTTCTGTACAAGACATCTTTTACCTTTCAAAGTTTTAGCAGAAATATATTTGTTATTGGATACTTGCTTCCTGAAAATTTCTTCCTTGTATCGTAAAAAACTAAAAGGAACTTACGAACTGATTACACTCTTAACCAATCATCTTTAGAAGACAACCAAAGATACGCACTATCACGCTCTGCAGAGTGAGAGAATGCACCTCTGAAAGCTATCGCTGAATCCAACATTTCAAAAGTTGAATTTCAACATGTTATGACATCCAGCTTCATCGTTCTCTAAGATGACAAATTCAACTACTTGATGATCTCATTCCATGTATATAATTGTGAAGGTGACCCCTGTATGTACTTCACACTCTCTCTAATGTTCTTGATCATTGGTTCAATGTTTTTAAGGCCATCTTGTACAATTAAGTTTAGGATATGGGTACAACTCCTAACATGAAATATCTTTCCACCAAAAGACAAGTCACTGGTGGCCTTAAACTGGTTCTGCAAATTCGTTATCACGCTATCATTTGCAACGACATTATCTAAAGTTATTGAGAAAATTTTCTTCTCAATGCCCCACTCCACAAGACAATTTGTATATGCTGTCTGAAATCATTAATCCAGTGTGAGGAGGTACAAGATAATAAAAGTTTAGGATTCTATTACAGAGCCTCCATTCGGCATCAACATAGTGGGTAGTTGGTGACATATACCCCTTTTGTTGATTGGATGTCGTCCACAAATATGACGTCAGGCTAATTCGGGAAACCAATTCTAACTGTCCTTTCAACTTGAGCTTCTCGCTTTCATACATCTTCATGCACACTCTCTTTATTGTTGTGCGCGAGATCTTCTTGTATCTGGGGTTAAGGCCTCTGGCTAATTCGACAAAAGAAGGACTCTCTACCATTTGAAATGGTCTTTCATTGGCAATAATAAATTTGGCTGTCAACTTATTCACATGGTCTCTATTATACTTGTAGATGGATAATGTACCTTGCGACGGACCCACTAAAGATTGGGTAAATGAAAGTGTTTGTTGCCCTGAGGTTTGAGTTCTCATTTTTTTATGACACTTTAGACTTTGTTTCTTCAGAGTTATGGTTGACCCATCTGCTTGTTTAGCATATTGAGTCTTGCAGTACTTGCATTGTATCTCCACTATGCCATTTTTCAGGGTTACTTCTTCAAAATCTTCTCACACTACCGATCTTTTTTTCGCTTTTCCTGTAATCTATGACTGTGAGGTACTAATATCAATGGGCACCTCTTTATCTTCTAGACCTAATCCTTCATCTTCCAAGATTATCGGTGATGTAACTGATAAACCACCTGGGGTATTGGAAAGACCCTCAATAGCCATTTAATAGTTGAAAGATAATAAATCATATTAGCATTAAAAATCTAATGCCTTAAAGATTTATATTAAACCCTAAATTAGTCACCCAACTAAGGTTGGATAGATTGTAATACTTTCATATTCTCATTTAAACGCCCACGCTGAAAATCCGGTAGCATTTCCCCATGTCTCTCCAGATAATTTGCTCTTCCATTACATTCTGATGGCAAATATCTAAGTAATGTGAAGATATTTGACATTAGAAATGAAAAGGAAGAAACATGTCCAGAGAGAAATAGGTTATATGAAAGTATATTATCCATCTAACATTGAATTGTCCAAAATGGGACAATTTGAGTGATTTCTATGCCACAAAAAACACACTATATCTATGTATGGCCACATAGAAATCCTCAAATGGAAAATTAATTATCTAACTCACAAGTCACAATAATAAGCTAAGCAAAAAAGTAATGTAATACATATTAAGCTAACTATATAATGCACCAAAATAAGTAAAAAAGCAATGCAATACAAACATATTAAGCTAACTATCTAATGCATAATAAGAAGCTAAGCAATAAGCCATGTAAATGGTAATTTCAAAAAATTAACTACTAATTTTTTAATTCAAATTTTCAAATAAATAAAACACTTTTACAATTTAGGATTTAGGGTTTAGGGATTAGGTTTAAGGTTTAAGGTTAGAGTTAGGGTTTAGGGTTAGAGTTAGGGCTTAGGGTTAGGGTTAGGGTTAGGGTTTAGGGTTAGTGTTAGGGTTAAGGGTTTAGGGTTAGGAACTTAGTATTAGGGTTAGGGTTAGGTTTTGGGTTTAAGGTTAGGGTTTCGGGTTAGGGTTAGGGTTATGGATGGACGACATGGATAAACACATGCATCAATGTGGGGTCCACATTTGTAGTGGACTTCAAAATCCATGAAAATCCTAGGCCAGACCACCAGCGAGCTTGGCCGAACCACCAGCCTAGCGGGACGCTGCACCCGAGCCAGGGCAGACCACTAGCGAGCTCAGCCGGACCACCAGCTTGGTGGGACGCTGCACCCGCGGTCTGGAGCCAAGGTGGACTACCAACGAGCTCGGCCACACCACCACACTGCACCCGAGCCTCCCTAGACAACCACCACAGGCCATAGCAAGCCTTGTCATGCCCCAAACTTGGAAACTGGGCTTATAAAATTTTCGATCACCGAATCCGGTGTCGACAGCCTTCATACTACCCCATTCTCGGCTCCCAGAGCCCATACGCCAGATTTTCAATCTTGGGATCCTACAAGGAGGATTTTCAGTGTATTTTTTTTTGTAAAGGAGCATAACCATAAGTGTACCCCAATCACAAGAGCAACATTATCATCACATATCCACTAATATAAATCATTGATTACAATGTTAAAAAGAAATACATTTATATAATAAATTCTCCATAAAGCTCGGCCACACGCTCCCGTCTCAGTGCTACTGCGTCCTGGCGTCACCTGCACGCATCTATCGTGCATAAGCTTATAGAAAGCTTAGAGGGTGGTGTACGTGTGTGCGCAACACAGGTGCTATGTATACAATACAAGTCTACAATTCATACAATATCAGAAATACTGGCAAGTTCATGAGTCATATAATAATAGAGTAAGCAGAAATACTGATAAGTCCATGAGTCATACAATATCAGAGTAAGTAGAAATATTAACAAGTCCATGAGTCATAAGATATCAGAGCATGCAATGCAGATCGGCTATGCAATGCGGGTTGTGGTAAACCAAATGCCATGTGCTAGGGATGCAATGCAATATGCGATGCGAAAGAAATGACCAAGCTAGGGCGTGAAGTTGGGATGATAGTACATAGTATTGTAAGCTGTGGGGTCCATCACAAGGGACTTCTATCCAAATTGGTCCCATACCTAAATTTGGATAGCCAGACTCAATGTGGTAAACTCTTGATCTAAGGTTGGTCGTGTACCCCAACCAAAATCCTAGCCACTGCGAAAGTACACACAATGATTTGATTGCACACCACTAGCCCGAGTGGATAGTGAATGAATGAATGAATCAAATGTTGAGTATGCAACTCCTGCTCAGTAGGTCCACATATCAGTACCCCCCACATTGCTTTGCCTTTGGTAAAAAGGTGAAACGACTTTGTTCCATTGCCCGATATCATAAATGTAATCGGTCGTTAATTCACTTGTTGTTTCATCATTGATTCTACTCGACTGATGTCGTATCAAGAGATATTCTGTCTCACGCTTCTAGGCTATCCACGCGACACATTGCATAAAAGCGCATCGTATGATTAGTAATGCTTTCCTCTTCATTAATGCACACATCGTGGTCGATACATAAGTAATTCTTAAGCTAGTGTTTCTCCCCTCTCACTCTTTCTCCTCTCTTTTGTATAAACGCCTCCCAATTTTCTCTCCTCAAATCGTAACCATGGTTGCATGTTCTTCTTCTTCTGCTGCTCTGGTTTTCCACTTGGAATTCTTCATTAAAGAGCTTGATGTCTCTGTCTGGAGTGATTAATGATCTCCTATTCGATACATCGATTAAACTAGACACTACAGTTTTAACACTTGGTCCTACTTTCCATATGGCAGTCATCTATGAACAACTTCTTGAAATTGAACCCAATTTTCTGAAGTGCCCTGATGAAGTTCTGCTAGTCCAATTGTATAGTCTTACGAATCCCTTCAATGCATTCAAGTCCCCACAAGCATGTCTGAAACTAATTAATGGTTGGGTTGAGTTGCTTGCTCATATTGAAGCATAACATGGTGATATGTGGAAGCAAGAAGGAATTTATAAGTCCACCAAACTTTCTCTGCATGAATTTCTAGCTAATCCCTTCCTTCTTGTAACAACATCAAATTTCTAAAGTCAATTGACCAATATATTCCATTTTGGATGCGGCCCCATGGGTCCATCAGTCATGGATGTATGTGCATTCACTCACCCTTTTTCATCCGGTGAGCTTGTCTACTCGGGCTTCGCTATGAAAAACCTACATTCCTTTGCTCTTCTAGAAAAGACCATCAAGGCATATTCTACCTTCATGGCTTTTCAATGCAAGTCTTGGGATGAACTACCTTCATGGCTCTTTAATGTAAGTCTTGGGATAAAGTAGATGAACAAGAACATACGGCGTTCTTGCTTATTTGGATTTATCAAATTTTGTTATGTGTGAGCGCTCTGCAAATCACTAAGGAATATATTTACTTGGCTGAGGTGCTTGCTCAAGGACATCAACTTGCCCTTGCCCTTGTCATGCTCGGCCACCTTTACATAGCATGTATGAAGAAACTACGAAAGGATTCTACCACTCTTGTGAGCCTATCTGGCTTGTACAAATGTGGTTTTATAAATATTTTGGATATTGAATTCACTTTTTTCGACCACAACAACATTCTCTACTCCAAGACTAAATATTCTTTCACTAAATGTATGATTTTTTTTTCTTTCTTTCATCCTCAACAAGTCCAGTAATAACTTTTGCCCCTTTAAGGATAAGGAGTTCAGTCTGATATGATTCACTGAAGAATATGAATCGATTGATGCTAAAATGTCAAACCTCAGGGATGCAACATAAAAAACCTATATGATCTACAGAGACTTACCATATGGTGGCACCATAGACACGGGTGTTAATACCATGGCTGGCATTGAACAATACTGCCCTAATCTTCTTGCATGCCAGTTTGGTCTGGCTCAAGGTATCCCTTTCACTTTTATTCATCGGACTTGTAGCCAACCTCCAACTCATCGACCAGTTGCAGACTCGGTCGCCATCTTTTAGACTCTTCATAAAGGTTTGAGTCCTTAAGCTCTTATTTCACACCTCTTCATCAATTATCCACAACAATTAGAATCATTCCACTCATGGTGGAAGAATTATTATGGGACTTTGATCAATGGTTCTCATGAATTAATAATTGGCTGGCTTTCTTCTTCATTGTAGGTAGAGAAACCTATGGCCGAAAAAAAGTAAAAAAAATAAAGAACAAAGAAGTCGACCCCTCAGTCGGTCATGCCTCTTGTCTAAAGAAAGACACGATAAAGGAAGGAAACCTCGATCGCATCGGTTGTCCTATCTCTAACACTAATAAAGTAAGTCACTCCTTTTGTTTTAATAAAAATGGTCGAGCTAGTTCAACTTGAGTTGAAGTATCAGAAGACCACAGCGGTAGATCCAGCCACAATGGTTCCACCTATTGCTCCAATCCCAGTGATCACAATTCCTTAGACCATTTCAAAGATCTTAGAGCTTGGACCTCATGGAACACCTTGTCCTGCTCTACATACAACATCTAATTGAATTGCTTCAGGTATTCCCTCTTTGGCCACATTTATTATAGACTTTGAGAAATATTACAAAACAATTCTAGTCAGATGTCTCTCCTGTTAAATACTCTTGGGAGATGGAAGATGCGTATAAGAGACATAAAGATGCTAGTTTTATTAAGGTATTTAATAAATGATGTGTGGAAAGGAAAGATTAAATGATCTTAATCTTCCTTTTAACCGATATCTCAACCCATATCATCCTAATCTTCCTTTTCCTTGCTCCAACCAAGCTTTAGCTTTGGTGGTCAATCTTGCCAAAATTTCGCCAGCAGGCGACCAATTTATTACCGTTGTTGTTCGGTCAGATCTAGGTGGATATTATTTCAACAGTATGCCCTTTCCTTTTCTATAATGATTATGTAGTTTCCTTTACTGACTTTCTTTCCTTTTCATAGTAACTAAGGAACTCTCAACCATTGAAAAGTCAATTGCTACATCAACTCTTCAGGCCAACGTGTCTACTCCAGATATCCATGCCGACGTTGCTTAGTCCCATTTCGAAACATTTGAACTTTCTAACTCAGAAAGGACTACGAGTGACATTCGACAATCAACAGATCAAATTGAAGGCCAAGAGTAGGTAATAATATACCATCCTGTGGAGTCCCTCAATCTCCTCTTACAATCAATAACTATTTGAAAAAGGAGAGCTAGTGATGTCCTTGGGAGGGGGGGGATGAATAGGAAAATTCTAAATAATCGAAATAAATGCGGAATATGTAAAGATTACAAAAATCTCAATCGCTTGTGTATTGAAACCTTGATTCCAAATAATTCGTAGGACAACCTTCACCTAAAATATTAGGTAGGACAACCTTATTTCATGAATGTCTTTAAAATCAATCTTTCAAACTAGCAAGAGAATATAAAATGATTACAACATTCACCACAAGAATGAAATAATAAATAACATCCAACACAAAAAAGAATAAAGCATTCACCACACGGCACAAGGAGTTATAGTGGTTCGATACTTAAAACAACCACACCCACTCCACTCCTAAAATTACTACCCTCGTAATTTTGGCTTTCACTATAATAAGGTTTTCATAGGTTCACCTTAACAATCTGATACAGTTCCTTTAGATTTTCATAGACTTACCATAATAAAAATCCCTTGTGTGATTTTCACGAGTTATCTCAGAAAAACCCCACTGAAATTTTCACAGGCTTCTCAGACAAACTTCACTGAGATTTTCATAGGTTATCTCAGAAAAACCTAAAATGAAATACAATAAATGTACTTATCTTCAAAATGGAGATTCGAAGACGAGGCAAAAGCTTGTAGCAGAAGAACTTCTTTATTGAATGTATATAGCGCAATGTTCAATCAGACAGAAAGAGTCTAGGGTTCTACAGATTTTATAAATGGAAAACCCAAATGCTACTTGATTCAATTCTCTTAGATCTCAAAGAAGAGTATAAATTACTCTCTTAGAATAAGATTAAAAAGATTTTGAGAAAAAGGAATGGAATAAGCTATAAATTAAATTTATAAATACCAATAGGTAACTTGCCAAAGACTTGAGCTTCTCTCTCTCTTGCAAAAGGATTATAGAAAATTTTTATTGTAATTTAGAATGAGAGAAATAATCAATTTATAGGCAAAGATGTTGGAACTTCGACTAGCCTAAGACTAGCATCGGCTAGCCGGATTCTACCGGATTCGTTCCAATAGCTATCGGATTGCGCGGGATAAGATTTATCCAAAATTCAGTTGGCCCGAGGTCAAATTCATCTAGCCGAATTCCCACAAATTTCAAAAGATTACATTGCTGGAATTTCACCCGAACTTTCTCAGGCTAGCCGAATTTCAAGCTTAGGCTAACCGAATCAGAATTTAGGCTGACCAAATTTTCAATAGAATATGTTAATCTATTTGGGCTTGAAGTTAGGCTGGCTGAACCAGAAGATAGGCTGGCTAAATTTCGAGGCAAAAACACTTATAAAAACCCAATTTAATGAAAATATGAAAGTACCTAAACCTAAGGTCTTTCGAGGGTTATACCACCTATGTTTTAGCAAATATATGAGACACTTGAACTTTGACTTGATCTTGTCTTGAATAGGGGCGTCAATTTCTTAAGAAGATGTGTCATTCTTGAGTTGATCATAAGCTGATCTTGAGTTGATCATAATACAATTTTTAGTTGATCATAAGACAATCTTGAGCTGATCTTCAAGCATGTAGAATATTTGTGATTCCATACTTGTGATTTGACCTTGAAGTACTTTTGTCTTACGAAATTTGACAATCTATGTGTGATTAACATAACAACACTTACAATCTCCTCCTTTATCAATCTCATGACAAAAAACACAATATACATAATACATCCATCATTTATGATTACACTCATTCACAAGAATGATTAACAGGATCAATAAGCTTAAAGCTGCCTTATGGAGGTTGTAATGATCATCCTTGTAATCCTCGTAGACAACTATGATGCTCCCCCTGAGAAATACAATATATAGTTTGCAAAAAATAATAATAATGTAGCATTCCATTCCACTATGTAGTATTCCACCCACTATTTTCTCCCCCCTTTTGTCACAAGTTGACAAATGAAGAAGAAGTTCTCTAATATATCAAGAAGCATATTAAAGTAGGGTAAAATAACATGAATGTCAATATGTAGAAATAACAATTAGAAAATATATCAGGGAAAATATAACATTTAGATGAATAACACTATATAGGACAGTGTATGAAGTTTCCAAATTTTTCATACAACCATAATATATCATTAAGCAAATCATCCAAAATATCCAAACAAACCATCAAATAAGTTTAATATAGATCCAACGTAAGCAAGGAAAATAAGTAAATCAAGCTCAATTTAACCCTGATGAAGATGGTGTAGGCATCGAAGGATCATTAAGCCACAAACTCCGGTTGATGTGATGGAAGTATTTTTTCATGTACTTCATTGTAGACCATTGGGTTTGGGCTAATGAAGCCTGAGATACATGCAAAGCCTCAACCTTCTCCTCTAATGCAGATAACCTCTCATCAAATTGAGAGGGATGATAGTTAGAATCAGTTGAATCATCATAATCTTTTAATTCATTGAAGATGTAATACTTGGTTGTGTCTCCTGCCACCTACGGTTCTTCTTGTCCTTCTCTTAGCTCAGGTAGGGGAGTGAGATTCATCATATTCAAATTCGAGTTATTGAAGGGGAGTTCGGATTCCAATACCTCAAATGTAGGTACTTGGACATTGTAATGAAAGCAAGACTAGACATAAGATGTCCAAATGGAATTGACCCATGCTTTGGATACAAGCGAAATTGAATGATGACATAACAAATCAAAGAAGGTAAACAGACATGAATACTCGTAACAACAGCATGGAAGACTCTAAGCACAAAGGGAGAAAGATTAGTCTTATTCCCAGCTCTTGGATATACATTAGATTTAAAAATGCGATGTAAGACGCAGTATTTAGGAAATAGTTTGTTGGAGCATAGGGCATTACCAGATCGCCATTCGGCATTGAAACTACATAATGCTCTTGTAATAGATTGTTTTTCAGAATTAGACATTTTCTTTGAAAGAGTAGCGATTGGAATTCCATCATCTGCAACGTCTATGTCCATTAATGCAGATATGATGGAAGGCGTAATAGTGATTGCCTATTCTACAAATTTAATAGAGAATGATAAATCCTCAAGAGAAACATCATAAATAGAGGCAAACATGCCTTGCACAATGGACCGGTAAGTGGTCCCACCCCAATGCAAAATTCTTTCCCATCCAACCTCAGAAAGAATTTCAACAAGATCAAAACGAGCGACATGGTCTAGATTCATAGATTTTTCTATAATATATTCCTTCTACAGAAATCTTGGACATTTTCGAATCATCCTTCGGTGAGCGCAACGATCGTACACCAAGAGGAATGGATCTAGAAGATGAACTAGCTTTAGATTTACGTACAGTGCACTTGACTCTTGGTCCCATCTTAAAAACACAAGAAAAATTACAAGAAAAATGCAAGAAAGAATGTAGATCAAATTTTGAGAAAAATCCAACAAGAAAAGGGTTTCAAATTGAAGAAGAACTACACATTCTTGCAAATCTATGAATAGACAGCCTAAATCTTAAAGGAAATTGAATAAAATCACTTATAAGAGAGTTGGGTTAATGGGTTGGTCGAACGGGGCACCGGCTAGTTGAGGAAGAAGAGGTGAAGAATGGAAAATTTTGGGGGGTTTTTCCATTTTTAATTCAATCTGCATGAACTTCGGCTAGCCCGAGCATTTGCTCGAGTGGCCAATTTTTTGGGTTAGTAACGGGCTGGTCGAAAAATCCCTAAAAATTTTGATTTTTAATTTTATTAATGTTTATTTTTATTTTTCAATTTTCTTTTCATGCATTTCTTAATTACAAATAAACATAAACAAAAATGCAAAGAAAGGAATAATCATTTGACAATACACAATCCAATATCATGCTTTAGATTTGAAATTTTAACATTGTCAAGTGGCTGAGTCAGTATATCTGCAAGCTACTTCTCAGTTTGAATGTATTCCAGCATGATAAACATATCTTCAACTAATTCTGAAATATAGTGATATCTTATGTCAATATTCTTTGTACGAGAATGTTGAATTGGTTTTTTAGAGATATTTATTGCACTAGAATTATCTTAATATAATGTCATCGTATCTTGCGTAATTCCATAATCAACTAGCATTCTTTTCACCATATCAGCTGAGTGCAAGCATTTCCTATAAAAATATATTCAACCTCTGCAGTAGAAAGAGATACAGGGTTTTGTTTCTTCCTAGGTCATGATGCTAAGCAGTTTCCAACATAGAAACATCTATCGCCAATCGATTTTCTATCATCAACATTACTTGCCCAGTCTGCATCTGTATAACCTGCAATTTGTACAGACGTATCATGTGGATACCATAAGCCTAAGTTCACTGAACTTGCGACATATCTGATTATCTGTTTGATAATAGATAAGTGAGATTCTTTAGGATCAGATTGATATCTAACACAAATACTAATACTGAATGTAATAGATCTACTGGCAGTTAAATAAAGAAGACTACCAGTCATATTATGATATAGTCGAGAGTTTACACTTTTGCCTGATTCATCTTTTAAGAGTATAAGAATCGTACTCATCGGAGTATTGAAATTCTTACCATTTTCAAAACCAAACCTTTTTACAAGGTTCAATGCATACTTAGTTTGAGAAATGTAACGCCCTGAAATTCGGGGGTCGAGCATAACTCAGCTCCCGAGTTTCAAAACATCACTTATGCAACATATTTAATGATGGAGGTATGTTGTCTGTATGAGTACATAAACATGGAATAGATTAAGCCAAACTGCAAACATAATTCAAGGATGAGTGAGAAACGCAAGTGGAAGACTTAACGAAATCCCTGAAATACATATACATACCAGGTCATATTACAAGTGTTGCTATCAAAATTACAAGTATTAAATGACAATATCTATCCCCAAAAGAAATCCCAGAGTCCCACGCATCAGAACAAGGCTCACTAGAACCCGCCTGAAAACTGCATGAAAGAAAATGCAGCCTCATCATCCTCGAACTCCTGCTCAGCCTCAGAGATCGCATCAACATCTGCAACTAAGACAGAGTCTGGTGGGTGTTTAAACACCGCCCTAGAACGAGGGGATGAGTGATCAACTCAGTGGAACAATAAAGCAAAGGTTAACATGTTATCAATTCAATCAAGCAGTAATGATAAAGCAGAACAATCAAACATGTCCTAGGTACTCTTGTTAATGCAAGGATGTATGTAGAATGATGCGTGCCCTCGCGCGTACACCCTCAGCGTCTTCATCTTACGTTACGCATGACATGGCCTCAAAGTGTGCCACCTCTTCCAGGCACATGCAATGCGGTGCATGAACATGATTACCGGTTCTCATATTCCGTCACCGACATCCCTCCCTGGCGGAGGCGAAGGAACTCACTCTCCTTCTCGTGTCGGTACATAACCGAAAAATACTTCTCATGGAAGCGTGCCTCAAACGCCTGCCACGACCACTCATATCCTTCCTCGACAGTGCGAAGAACACTGTCCCACCATAAATTAGCCTCCTTCTCAAACATGAAGGAGGCAAGCTCAACCTACTCAACCTCTGAACAGTGCAGCGATCTCAGCATCTTAGAGATGCGATCAATCCAGTACTCGGCCTCCTTGGGTCTATGAGAACCTGCAAATGTGGGAGGCTATAAGCACTAGAATCGCTCAAAAGTGCCGCTCGCACTAGCACTCCCAGATGGGGGCATAGGTGAAGCAGGTGGAGTTGCCCCCACCGACTGAACAAAGATGCCAGCCATGGAAGATAGAAACTGCTGCTGCTGCTGCATCAACTGCATCATCTGCTCAAACTTATCAGAAGGTAGAGCAGACAAAGATGCACGGTTCGGCTCAGGAACCGAAGGCGTGACTGGAGGAGCCATAGGTGTCGTCCCAAGACCAGCATGAGACGGGCCCGACTGTGGATCCGTCTGGCTATCGCTAAGGGGAGGAACCTCAGCAAGCGACTCAACTAAGGCAAGATGGGTCGAAGTCTTTGAACCCTTAGGAGGCATACCCTACATTCAACAGAGGATGCAACCCGTAAGATTCTATGCCTACATAATCCACCCACACAACAATCACAGCACAACTTCAATGATAAACAACATGCATTCCATTTAACAAAATTTATCGCAATACAAGTAGTGCAGCATTACATGAAACACGACAGGGAAAACATGTGAACTA
This sequence comes from Magnolia sinica, assembly GCF_029962835.1. Classification (NCBI taxonomy): domain Eukaryota; kingdom Viridiplantae; phylum Streptophyta; class Magnoliopsida; order Magnoliales; family Magnoliaceae; genus Magnolia; species Magnolia sinica. Next base: position 24,354,111 of record NC_080588.1, read on the forward strand.
CAACATTTAAAACTTCAAACAACAACAAACAACTTCCAACTACTAAGCCAACAACGGCTACACACAGAAAGAAACAACAAAACAAGCAAAGGACGACTACAACGACAACTATTCATCGGAATCAGGAGATGGAGGTGGGGCACCCTTATCCTACAAGCAACACAGGATAGACTTCAGAGTTCGAGTCACCTTCTTGAACTTATGCTTCACAAGGCCTCGAAGATCCATGATATCCTGGCGTAGAATAGCCTGCCCTTCCTCAAGCCGAGCGATACGGGCATCCCTGGTAGTCTGATCTGCGCTCTGCTCTGGTGCCACAGGAGGAGAGCTCTCACTCGTATCTTGTGCCTCAACCTCTTCCTCATCCTGCTTTGTTTCTTCTTCAATCTCAGCTCCACCTTCGGCATAACTCTCATCCTCATCACTCTCTGACTCATCCTCACTCTCTGAGGCCTGTCGACGAGGACCAATCTCCATCTGCTTAAGGGTCGTCAGATTAATGTGACGAACAGGAATCGGCTTTTCTGCCCCAAGCCGATAGCCAAACTCATGTGCAAGCTTACAAATGAGTCGGCCAAATGGAAGCGATTTGGTCCTCCTAGTCAAACGACCGATAAGGACAATTTGACGCAAGATGTACGTCGGCACACAAAGCTTCGCTCCTTGCCCCACCTGATATAGAAAATCTACCATTAGGCGTGTACACTCGCTGCGGTTGCTCCACCTTGGATATACATTGAACGTACACACGTGGTGAAGCAAGCAGAAGTCGTCCGTTATGTTGGTAGCCAGAAGACTTCGATTAGGCTGCCACTCGACCAGACGACCACATAAGAACTGAGTGCGACAATCCCTCTCGTGCATACTGTTCAAATTCTTCTCATTGTCATGCACCTCACCAAGTGGCACATTCAGGAGTCGGGATATCAAAGCGACGTTGACCGTGGCCTCCCGACGGCTACCACAAGGAATCTTGAACTGCAGAGGCTCCAGCAAAGGATCACGAATGTTGGCATAAAAAGCTTGAACAGTGCTTGCAATGGCGCAATACTCGCCCTCAAACAAGGGACACCAACCGGCCCCTTCCAAGCGCTCCAACAACAGAAACTCGCCAAATAGCTGCGGATCAACATGAGCCTCAAAAGGACCCTACGGCCTTCATAGACTCCATGAGATAACTCCGCGGCGGTCGTGCTCGCGGCGGCACCTCTCGGCCTCCGTGCACGAGTTAGGCGGCTAGGCTCGGTTTCATCCACGGCCGCTCTCTTCTTCCCCATCGAAGAAAGAAGGGTAGAGATGGAAAATATGGCTGTGATAAACTCAAAGAGGGCCATGAAAAATGAGAGAAAGAGAGAAATAGGAAGGATGGTGAAGCTTCCACATACTTGAGATCCCAAAGAAGGATTTGGGAGCTCAAATGAGAAGAAAAGAGGGTGAAATCAGCAATGGGGGTGAGGTTTTGAGATGGGTTGGTTGGGTGTGCACGAAAATGGAAGAAGAAGGAGATTTGGAAAGGGTTTTCTTGGAGTTTTGAGAGGAACTTAGAGAAAAGGAGAGCTAGGGAGGGTGTTTTTTGAAGGAAGTAGGGTTTAGAAAGGGATATAACCGAGCAACCATGGAGGAGTGGGCCACACTAGGCCCCATGGGCGTCGGCCTGAGCCGCCCCCCCCGGCCTGGCCCGCTGGGCGGCGAGGGATTGCCGAACCGGTGAGGACATCGCCGGTCTCTGGACCATCCGGCGATGGCTCGCCGTTTGGGCGAGGTCCCCATGGCCCTTAGCTCCAAAATGAGGTGGTTCCCCCTGGAAATGCCTCGATCGGCCCATTTGCTTGATTCGACGCCTATTGGGCCACTCGGGTTAAAATCTGATACAAACACAGATTTCTTGAAAATTAAAGGATTAAGATGGGAAGATAAACCATCTAGACTCATTAATAGATGGTCTAGAAGAGATTTTGGGTCGCTGTGTGTGATCAGGAGAGAGCACAGACTCGATCTCGGAGATCGTTTTCACTAAACTTTCGCCGATAGAAGCAACAAGACACAAACACAAATTCTACGATAGACTCACACCCAAATACACTAAAGTGGTGACAGCGTGTGGTGTGTGACCATAACCCAGGTCCGGTTTAATCCAATTCATGCTCTGATACCAACTTGTAACGCCCTGAAATTCGGGGGTCGAGCATAACTCAACTCCTGAGTTTCAAAACATCACTTATGCAACATATTTAATGATGGAGGTATGTTGTCTGTATGAGTACATAAACATGGAATAGATTAAGCCAAATTGTAAACATAATTCAGGGATGAGTGAGAAACGCAAGCGAAAGACTTAAAGAAATATATGTGTACAAGTGCAGATTCCTGAAATACATATACATACCAGGTCATATTACAAGTGTTACTATCAAAATTACAAGTATCAAATGACATTATCCATCCCCAAAAGAAATTCCAGAGTCCCACGCATCAGAACAAGGCTCACTAGAACCCGCCTGAAAACTGCATGAAAGAAAATGCAGCCTCATCATCATCGAACTCCTGCTCAGCCTCAGAGGTCGCATCAACATCTGCAACTAAGACAGAGTCTGGTGGGTGTTTAAACACCGCCCTAGAACGAGGGGATGAGTGATCAACTCAGTGGAACAATAAAGCAAAGGTTAACATGTTATCAATTCAATCAAGCAGTAATGATAAAGCAGAACAATCAAACATGTCCTAGGTACTCTTGTTAATGTAAGGATGTATGTAGAATGATGTGTGCCCTCGCGCGTACACCCTCAGCGTCTTCATCTTATGTTACACATGACATCGCCTCAAAGTGTGCCACCTCTTCCATGCACATGCAATGCGGTGCATGAACATGATTACCAAGTTGTTATTAGTCATTTTCATATAGCAGGATTGGGAAGCTAAGGTACCTTCCTCATATCACCATCCAAACAGTGATCCATTCTAGGGTCGTCAGTCCTAGACAATCTTATACGATCATATGGTTTTAGGTCATAGTAAAGGGCTCGTCACCGATCAATGCACGCCTATCATACCTTCGTTACTACAACAAGGCTCGTCACCTCAATGCGGTATCCAGGTATGCTCGATGTCACTACAAAGGGCTCATCACCAATCAATGTAGGCCAAAAGCACGAATATAGTGTCCCATTCCACCATAATCGGCTCACGAGTTTGGTTGCTCACTGGTCACTACGGGGAGGCTTGTCACCCCAGCGTAGGCCGACAGCTCGACCACGGTGTCCCATGCCACCATGTCCGGCTCATGAGTCTTAGCGGATCAAGGTACAATGGTTAATAGGATTTCATCGGTAAGTTTGGTACCTTAGATTCAAGCAATAGCGTCCATACATGGTGAACATACATCGGACAATCGGGTTACTTGACGAACTCGACTAGCACGAGCGCAGGTTGAGTTGAATGACATAGAGTGCGCAAACACTCCGTGTGGCCAAACTACTGCCGACAACTCTAATACGACCCATCGCGTCCTTCGTGGCGAAAACAACCTCAGCCACGAACTCAAGGCCGATTACAGATTTCCTGGACTATTTTCTAGTCCCAAACACATTCCACTACAACAGATATTCATATCAATAATTTAGAATAGTAATGGAACAACAACTCAAATCATATGGTATGTAAGCATTTGAAGAATATCAACTCAACATGGATTTTCACATAAGTAATACTTGAAATTAAACAACAAGGAATATGACTTGCATGTGGTAAATCATACACATCAATAGGAGTGTTGAGAATCGCTTCTCAACGCCCGCAATTAGATTAATATATTACACTTTAGATCATTCAGACATTTCTACAAACACTTAGAATACATAGTTCAACATACATGACGTATGTTGAAATACATGCATTTGGACAATTCCTTTTACCAAGGAGTTGTCACACATACAATTAGCACAAGTATACGATAAATAATCATGGCAAGTACATGTTCATATTTTATACGTATTCGGTACTTCCTACATACACGTAGAATACACAAATCTCAATATAACACATGCATATCAGGAACTCAAAATAAACATAACATTTGGCATGTGAAATCTCATCCATAACAAGAATAAACCATTCACTGGCATTGAAAGCCTTGAAAACCATAACCTATACGATTAAAGTCCGCACCTTAAACCAGAAATAGAACACCGAACTGATTCAGACGATATGTCTTCGTCAACGGCGACAAGATAACATAAGGCAAGAATAGAAATGAGCTACAACACACATAAACTATTCTAAGCTCTAATACAGGTTAGGGTTAGGTTAACTTACCCAAGGATGAACTCAGAATCGCCGGAAGAACGATTCAAAAGTGATGGTTTAAGGATGAAGAGCAACAGGAAAGAATCTAAGATGATTCACCAACTTCTCTCTCACTTTCTCTCTCTTTTCCTCTCTCTTTCTTAGCTAGGGTTAGGAAATTCGTATGGAAAAGAGAGTTAGGGTTTTAAGGTCTATATATAGGCCTAACATTGATGACAATAACCCTAGGGCTAAGGTATACTTAGGTTATAACCAAAACAGGCCTCTCTCGATCCAACGGAACACTTCCGGTGGGCCTTTTTCCACGAGAGGTCGGACTTAAGCTCACTGACCATGGATCTAGGTCAGACTGAGTTTTCGTACCGATCGGCTTTACAGATCAACCGTGATGGACCACACACAATTCAACGGTCACCGAAACTCGATCAGGACCACAAGCACAAGGACATGCCTGGGCCATCTTCCCTGATCCGAGGGTGAAATTGGGTCAGAATCCAACGGTCAGATTGCTTAAAATCATCGCGCAAGTGACACGACTCAGATTTCATAAAATCATATTAATTTCTCACCGTTCTCACACTCTTCACTTCGGACTCAATCAAATCGACCCAGAACATCATCTGGACTTGATTTTTGAGGTGATGGCCAAGTCCAAAATGGTGACCAATACAGCCTAAGATCATCGCTATCGGACTTTCGACGCACGGTCCAGGTCCGATCCAGAACTTTCAAAAATTTCCAAGAGCAACTGGATTTAGCGATGAATCCCAGATTTCAGAGTAACCTAGCGCTAATGAGTCTACAGGTTTTGAGTCATGTAGATCCAATTTAAAGTGATTGATGCTAATTTCACAGCAATCGAGTTTAGTACTAAGTAACCCACAATTAGCTTCTAAGGAAAATAGAGGTAGTGCTTGGGTCTTGGCACAAAATTTTTTGGGTCATTACAAGAAATGAATATGCTATCTTCAAGTTGTTTGACTTGTAATATAAGGAAATAGTTTAGTTCGCTAACCATACTCATTTCAAACTTGGATTTCATAAGATCTATAAACTCAGTAGATAAATTAGCGCACATAGATCCATATATAATATCGTCAACATAGATTTGAACAATCAGGATATTATCATTATATTTCTTGACTAATAGGGTTTTGTTAACACTACCCATAACAAAACTATGACTAAGTAAGAATTTATTCAACTTTTCATACATACTCTGGGAGCTTGTTTTAAACTATAAAGAGGCTTTCTAAGACGGTAAACATGATCGGGAAGTTTGAAATCTTCAAAACCCTTTGGTTGTTCAACATAAACTTCCTCATTTAGATCACCATTTAGAAAATACTTTTTACATTCATTTGATATATTTTGAATTTTTTATGACATGCAATGGAAATAAATAATCTAATTGATTCAAGACGCACAACTGATGCAAATGTTTCATCGTAATCAATACCTTCAATCTAAGTATAACCTTGTACAACCAGTCGAACCTTATTTCTTATAATATTCTCCATTTCATCAGTTTTATTTTTGAAAATTCACTTAGTTCCAATCACATGTTTGTCAGTAGGTCTGGAAACCAAATAGCATATACCATTTTTAATAAATTGATTTAATTCATCTTGCATGGCATTTATCTAACTTTCATCAGTGATCGCTTCATTTACATTACCCGATTCAATTTGGGAAGTAAAACAGACATGATTACATATATTTTCAAGCTGTCTTCTTGTCTGAACGCGAGTGTGAGCGTTACTAAGTATTTGATTAGTTGGGTGGTCTTTGACTAACCTTAACTTAATATTGTCAAATTTAGATGAAGATTCAGGCATATTAACTAAATTGATATCATTATCATCTTGATCAAGATTGGGTGTGATCTGTCGATCATCTATCACAACATTTATCGATTCTTGTATAACCCTAGTTCTTTTGTTAAGTATTGTTCAAAACCCCAAGTGTAGGGTCACGATGTAGTAATAATCCTGGTGAGACCGAGGTCGAATCCATAGGGACTAATCTCATGTGTATTCTGAGAGCAACTAGAAGTAGAACTAGAAGAAGATGTGAATTTAAATTTGAAATTAAAGGGAGTAATTGTGAGAGATTTAAATAGAAACTTAAAGAAATTCAAAGGTGGGAACTAGGGTTTCCAAGGATCCACTTGTAGCAATCAGGGAGATTTATTACTTGATTCAAGGACACAACTAGAATCTGAGTCCTCTCTTATTCAGTTGGAAGATATCTCAATTAAGATCAAATTTGAACTTCTATTGACCTAATTCTTAACGGATGAGAGTCATGAGAACTAGAAGTGATTCCATCACCTAGCCATGCCTAGTAGACGATGGCAAACAACAGAATATACCAATTCTACAATCAAACATAGGAGAATTATGAAAATTAGAAGGGTATCCATCATCCTACCATGCCCAAGGGACGATGGTGAACAGCAGGATTTACTAACTTTACAATCTCAATACATGTAAAGAGATACTCAAAGCTATTATAGATCTACTATAATTTAAGTCATAGTAAACCATTAAAAACTGAAAGTATTCCTTAAATATCAAGCTAGAATCAAAGAGAGTTCAACATAAACATGAATCAAGGCAATAAAAACATCTCATCATGCTACAAGCTTCACCTCTTAGCCCTAGCTAAGAGGTTTAGCCAACCCTAGACATGATTGGATCTAAAACCCTAGAAGAAAACATGAAAAACTAAGAAAGAAAGAAGAAAAATGCTTGGAGACTGCTCTCCGCCCTTGTGCTTTGCTCCTCCAAACCCTAGATAAATGCCCAGGGATGCCCTGGGGACCCCTATTTATAGTTGTGCAACACCTCCTTTCGCACCTCCTTGAAAGAAATTTAGAAACTGCCTCAAATTTACGCCCTCCGCGTAATTCTGCACAACTCTGAGTAAGTCATTCGACGACATCGAACTGCCTTCGATGTCATCGAATGTGCCTTTTATACGTTCTTTTTTATGCTATTATTACTTTTTTTACGCTATTGTAACTTCATCCGGACTGCGTAACCTTCTATGTCGTCGAACCTTCCTTCGATGTCATCAAAGGTGTCTTCGATGTTATTGAGCATTGTTCGAGGAATTGATAATGCGTCCAAAACAGTCCATCAAGTTTATTCAAAAATTCGTAGAAAATTTGATGTCATCGAACTGGCTTCGATGTCATCGAGTAAGGCTTCGAGTCATCGAAAAATGTCTTCAATTTGTCCAGCAACCAACTAGATTTTCTCTCATAAATTCGATGTCCTTGACCCGTGTTCGATGTCATCGAATGTGTCCTTGATGTCATTGAACGGTGATCAATGACACATTCCATATGAATTATGCACATGTTCTTTTGACTTGGTTTTCTTGAATCTTGGGACCTTGAAATTTCAATCTTTGTCTCTTAAGATCCATTCTTTACCTTGGTGATCTTTGAGCGACAAATCCATACTTTTAGCACCTTTTTCAATCCAAGCTCTTAAATTCACCTTGCAACACAAACATGAGTAAAATAGGACATTAAGCAATATCATGTTCATAAAACCAAGATATAAATGGGGGATAATATGCAATATTTGACTCTCAACAGGTACTCGGTATGGCCGATTATTTAGATCATAACTAAGAAATATTCTCTTATCGCTTTTAGCTTTAAAATTTTTAAAATTTTCTTGGTCACGTAAAATAAAACATTTGCTTCCAAAAGTTAGAAAATATTTTACAGTCGGTTTTTTGTTAAACCATAGTTCATAAGTTGTTTTGTTTTTAGCTTTTCTAATGTAAACATGATTAATTATATAACATGAACTACTAACACCTTCAACCCATAAATTTTTAGGTAAGTTCGTGCTATTTAGCATTACACTAGCCATTTCTTGCAAAATTCTATTTTTTCTTTTAGCAACCCCCTTTTGCTGAGGTGTTTTTGGAGCAAAAAAATTCATACATTATCCATGGTCATTACAATATTTCTCAAAATTGCTATTTTTGAATTCAGTTTTGTGATCACTTCTAATTCTGACCATAGATAACTCTTTTTCAGTCTAGATGCATTTTATAAGTTTTATAACTTCATCAAGAGTATTTAACTTTTCTCTTAGAAAGGCTACCCAAGAATATCTAGTGTACTCATCAACTACAACTAGAAAATATTTCTTTCCACCTCTACTCTCCGTTCTAATTGGTCCGACTAAGTCTATATTGAGAAGTTCAAGAGGTATTATTATGGTTAAGGAGTTCACTTTCTTGTGACTACTTTTAATTTGTTTGCCTATTTGACAGGCGCCACATATTTTTTCTATATTTTTCAATTTGGGTAGGCCACATAAGTGATCTCTTTTGCTCAATTTATATAGATCTCTATAATTTACATGTCCAAGATGTTGATGCCATAGTTTAGTCTCATCTGTTTGGACCATGTAACACGAATGGCTTGTTGACTAGGAGTTATCAATTATATAGCTATTTTCAGAAGTTTTGTGACTATTTAATATTATATTTCCTTTCTCATTAATTATCTCGCATCCATGATCTAAAAATTTTACACTATGTTTATTATCATATAGATCTGATATATGCTCAGAAGATTATGTTTTAACTCTTCAACATATAAAACATTTTCAAAGAGAGGTAAGTTAGGAAGTTGAACATTACCTTGGCCAATAATCTTGCAGTTGCTTCCATCTCCGAATGTAACCGAGCTGCCATTTACTTAGTTGATGTTTGAGAGTATAGCCTTATCACCTGTCATGTGTCTCAAACATCCACTATCCAGGTACCATCTTGAAGGCTAATTTCTTTGAAAGAAGTATGGATTACAAGACACTTAACCTTTGGAACCCATTTTATTACGGTTTTAAGTTTAGGAGGATCTCTTACCTTTTGTTGTGTTTGGGAGTTAGGTTTCTCCTTTTTCTATATACTCCAATCTTATCAGAGTTGGATTTCAATAGTTCTTTATGCAAGTTCACAATTTTATTAGCTAAGGGACGATTTCTATTATTATTTCTTTGATATTTGTCTTAGTTGGCATTCTTTTTATATTAGAGGCTTGAAAAGGTTTTGAATTCTTGAAATCATTCTTTTTATAGTATGATTCTTTTAGAGTCATTGCTTTAGAGTTCGAGGATTCTCCTTTTACAAAAGGTAGGAGAAGAATCCTTAAATTTCAAAGAGTTATTTTTAATATAACCCAATCCAGACTTGTCACCACATCACCTCGATAAGGTTAACAATTTTTCAAGTTTCTGGTCACCAAGGGTATATTTCCAAGTGTCCTTTGAACCCTGAAGGGAGGAAACTTCAAGTTTTAATTTCTCATTTTCATATTTAAGTTTTTACAATTCAGAAATCTTTAAAATCAAGTTTAATTTAGTTTTTTCAAAAGAATCGAAAAAATGAGATTTTTCTAAAATAACTTTTTCAAGGTCTAATTGAAGTTTAGCATAATTTTCCTTTTGAATTTTCAATTTAGCCGCAATCTTGCAACTTTCTCTGTACAGGGCATTATATGCATCTTGAAGATCATCTTCATTTTCAGAGTCACTTCTTAGAGTTTCATAATCAGACATGTTACAATTATTTAAAAAAGTGATTCTGGCTATAGTCATAAAAGCTTTCAATTCATTTGCATTTTCCTGTTCTAGTTCATCAGTTTCAGAATTAGTTTCAGACTCTGATGATTCATGCTGAGTAGCTATTATGCCTTTCCTGTAGATTTATCATTTTTAGGACATTTAGAAGTTAAATGCCCATTTTCAGAATAGTTAAAAAAATGGGTATCATTTGTTTTAGATTTCTAAAAATTTGAATTTCCTTTTCTTTTGTCAAATGGTTTTTGGAAATCTATACTTTTCTTATTTTCAAAATTTTTGTAGAATTTCTTTGCCAACATAGCCATATTATCTTCATTTTCTTCAAAATTAGAATTTACATTAGAATCCTTTGAATTAAATTTAGAATATTTAAGAGCAATGGACTTAATTTTAAGAGCTTTGAAATTCAACTCATAAGTTTGAAGAGAACCAACTAACTCCTCAACTTTCATAGTATATGTATCCCTTAATTCCTATATGGCAGTAACCTTTGAATTAAGGAAGTGATCGCAATATTTTTATGCAAACCTTGCTTTCAGGGATTCTATCTCCAAGACCCCACATGGAATTTACTATGTCATTTAGTTTCGTATAGAAGTCCATAAAAGACTAATTTTCTTCCATACGAATTTCCTTAAATTTGGTTGTGAGGATTTGGATCTTAGATTTTTTTGCAATGGTTGTTCCTTCATGTGTCATTTCAAGAATATCTCATTTTTATTTAGCTGTATCACAGGAAACGATTCTTTTAAATTCATCAGGTGATAGAGCACAAGTTATTACATTTAAGGCTTTTGCATTTGCGCTGCTTTCACTTTTCTGAACAGTTGTCTAAAAATTATATGTAGTTTCTTTCATTGATATGGTTCCATCATTGACTACTACTTTCATCATAAGAGGGATCCATTTAGTTATAATAGCTTGCCACACACTTTCATCAATGGATTTGAGGAAAATCCTTATCCTGGCTTTCCAGTATGAATAATTAGAGCCATCAAAGGGATGACCTGGTAATGTATAAGCTTTCAAAATTTGACATCTTATAACTCTAGATCTAGCTTAAGGAGGTAAATCTAAAAAATAAAAAGTACAACCCTCTTTGATACCACTAGAAAAAGGAGAGCTGGCAATGTCTTAAAGGGAGGGGGGTGTGGGGTGTAAAGATTACAAAAATCTTAATCGCTTGAGTACTGAAACCTTGATTCCAAATAATTCGTAAGATAACCTTCACCTAAAATATTAGGTAGGACAACCTTATTTCATGAATGTCTTTAAAATTAATCTTTCAAACTAACAAGATAATATAAAATGATTATAACATTTACCACAAGAATGAAATAATAAATAACATCCAACACAAAAAAGAATAAAGCATTCACCACATGGCATAAGGAGTTATAGTGGTTGAGTACTTAAAACAACCACACCTACTCCACTCCCAAAATTACTACCCTTGTAATTTTGGCTTTTACTATAATAAGGCTTTCACAAGTTCACCTTAACAATCCGATACAGTTTATTCTGATTTTGACAGACTCACCACAATAAAACCCCTTTTGTGATTTTCACGGGCTATCACAAATAAAAACCCCACTGAGATTTTCACAGGCTATTTCAGACAGACCTCACTGAGATTTTCACAGGCTATCTCAGACAAACCTCACTGAGATTTTCACAAGTTATCTTAGAAAAACCTAAAATAAAATTCAGTAAATGTACTTATCTTCAAAATGGAGATTCGAACACTTGGCAGAAGCTTGTAGTAGAAGAACTTCTTTCTTGAACGTAGATGGCGCAATGTTCAATCAGATAGAAAGAGTCTAGGGTTCTACAAATTTTATAAATGGAAAACTCAAATGCTACTTGATTCAATTCTCTTAGATCTCAATGAAGAGCACAGATTACTCTCTTAGATTAAAAAGATCTTGAGAAAAGGGAAATAAATTAAATTTATAAATACCAACAGATAGCTCACTGAGGACTTGAGCTTCTCTCTCTCTTGTAGAAGGATTATAGTAAATTTTCATTATGATTTATAATGAGAGAAAGACTCAATTTATAAGCAAAGATGTTGGAACTTCGACTAGCCTAAGATTGGCTTCGGCTGGCCTGATTTCACTGGATTCGTTTCAACGGCTAACGGATCGTGCCGGATAAAATCTAACCAAAATTCAGCTAGCCCAAGGTCAAATTCAGCTGGCCGAACATCACAATTCAGCTGATCGAATTCCTACAAATTTCAAAAGATTACATTGTTAGAGTTTCACACAAACTTTCTTAGGCTAGCCGAATTTCAAGCTTAGGCTAGCCGAACTAAAACTTAGGCTAGCTGAATTTTCAATAACATTTATTATTCTGTTTGGGCTTGAAGTTAGGTTGGCCGAACCAGAAGATAAGCTGGCCAAATTTCAAGGTAAAACACTTATAAAAATCCAATTTAATGAAAATTTGAAAGTACCTAAACCTAAGGTCTTTCTAAGGTTATACCACCTGTGTTTTAGCAAATATATGAGACACCTTGTCTTGAACTTTGACTTGATCTTGTCTTGAATAGGGGCCTCGATTTCTTGAGAAGATGTGCCGATCTTGAGTTGATCTTAAGATGATCTTGAGCTGATATTCAGGCATGTAGAATATTTATGATTTCATACTTGTGATCTGACCTTGAAGTACTTTTGTCTTACGAAATTTGACAATCTATGTGTGCTCAACATAATAGCACTTACACAACGTCATTCACATTTGATTAGAATCAAGAAGTTATAGAGTCAATTGTGCCAATGACCTTACCTTCCATTAAACCTGCTTCTTCCTTAAAACTGACCAACCAAGCAATCGTTATAGTCAATGAGCTTGATATTATTCTTCTAGATGACGCAGAAACACTTGAGCAAGAGATACCTTAACCAGTTGAAACCACTCCTAGTTGTAGTACAGAGATTATAATGGTCAATGTCTTCACTCCTCTGATTCCATCGACTAATGATTCTCATGCCTTGTCTTCTTTATAGGAACTGCTTCCTATAAAAGACATATTATCTTCCTTCGACCAAGCCTTTTCGCGTGATATCCTGGTGGCCAAGTCTCCTGCACCCTCAACAGAAATTCAGCAACTGCAAGAAGAATTAAAAATCCTCATTCCATCTGGTGCTATTAACATCATTGCATTAGGATCAATCGAGAGATTGAACTCCCTCGTTCACCGATATCAAACTCTTACTTGATCAAATGAAATTTATCGGCCAAGCTACCTACAATGTATAAATTTCTAGGCTTCATTTATGAACACCATGATATAGTCACTATGGTCGACAGACATCAAGCTGAGCATTTGATCACCTCCCATAAGATGATTACAATTATAGCTGCTCTGGAGCCACTTGCTATACAATACAGTGGCTTGAAGGAGTCAAATGCTTCCTTGATCGATCTACGGGATCAAATCCCAGTCATGAAAGATAAACTGAGATTTCTAAAGGTAGAATAAAAATCTTTGACTGAGCATAGATAGTGTCAGAAGGCTTAAATCAATCAACTAGGTGCCTTCATGCAAGAGGATATTCCATTGATTGGCGAGATTGCACACTCAGAAGCCAAAACCAAAGTTGCTCTGCATCGAGAGGAAGTCAAGCAGTTAAAGCTTCAAAAAGCAATTGCATCTTTCTCATCTTTCAATTTTTGATTGCTTTGTATTTCTCCATTATTGGTCATATAACTTCTTTATCTTTAATACAATCAACAAGAAAACTCGCTCCTCATTTGTATTGTGTTTTTTGGTACTTAGATTTTTTCTCCTATGTATATAATTGTATTAATGGCAAGCTATTCATGAGAAGTCATGCACCTGTTCATTTTCTCTCCCTAGGAAACATTTCATACCATTAATAAAACACTTAAACCAACACAATGCCTTATCTTTGGATGTGATTGGTCATCTTGAATGCCTATTTAAAGAAATTATTGGTACTTATTTCATTGCTCACCCAATTTCCTTTCTTCTCATCTTCAAGCATTCTTTCCTTCTCCAATGGCTGATAAACCCCATATCTATTATAGATTGGGCTCTGAGATTTCTGAGAGAAATCCTGACCATGGATATCGAACTCTTTTCTCATTCCACCCTTTAATATAACATTTATTCATTCATTCGCGACCTTCGTTTCACTGTTAGGGATAATGCTCCATTAATTGATCTTCTAGATGCTTTGACAAAACTCCAGAGCATAGGCGACACATACTTCATTATCGAAAAAGATTTGAAAGAACTTGATGCTCATACGAACGAGCGCGCTTCCATTCACAGGGAAACAAACATACTTTTGATTAGTACGATTGGGCTTGGTACAACCGCATGCCCTGGACTCGGCAACATCACCTTAACAAAGGGATGCTGAGAACTCTACAAGTTTAGCGTAGAGAAATCAGTGACGACCTCCAGGAGACTGAACGAATCTATCCTAGAAGATGTCTAAAGTACCTCAGACCCTCTTGAACTTCATCAACTCTCGGGTCAAACTCTAACAAGCTCGGTCGCGTGAAAGCAACGAACAAAAGAAAGAGGCTAAGCAGAAAGCTAATGTCATCGGTCACCGGATCGACCAAGTCCTATGCTTTCTTGATCGAATTCTAAAAAGTAGAGAATCTTGAAAGGCTCAAAGAAAAATAATTGAACTCATCTAAGAACGCGTTGTTAAGGAATTTGAGGAGATGAAGGCTATGTATGCCTAATTCATACTCTGGCTGAGCATTCACTTTCCTTTTTCATTTTTTTTTCTTTCCTTTTTTTTTTACATAGATGTAATCGGCTAGTCGACCGTGTTTTGCTAACCTCGACCATTATATATAATATTAACATTTATGCTTACTCCTATTTTTCGACTGATTTTAGTCTTTTTAGCCATTTGTTTTTATTCTAACTACTTTTTGGCATAATCTTTCCATATATCCCATAAGCTAATATGAAACGCTTTTAGGAATTGACCACTATTCGGATTGTTGACCATCTTACCATCCATGTCATGAAGAACATAAGATCTTCCATGAAGAACTTTTACCACTATGTATGGTCCATTCCATGTAGGTGACCATTTATGAAATGCAATATCTTTAGTTACGATAGGCAATATTACTTTCCAAACCATGTCATCTTCACCAAAAGCTTTCTTTTTCACCTTCTTGTTGTACACTCGAGGAACTCTGACCTTGTTTGTCATAATATACTTAAAAGCATTCAACTAAGTTTCATATAAGTCCTCAAGTTCAACTAGCATAGCTTCTATGAACTCAGTCGAGGTTAAATTCTCTTGATATGCTACTCGCAATGATGGGACAATCACTTCCAATAGCAACATACCATCATGTCCATATACCAATCTGCTCGCAATGATGGAACAATCACTTCCAATAGCAACATACCATCATGTCCATATACCAATCTAAATGGACTCATCCATGTGCTTGTTTGGAACGAATTATGATACGCCAAAAGAGCCTCTCATAACTTAACATGCCACTATTTATGATTCCCATTGTTATGAAAACCCCAAGTGTAGGGCTGTGACGTAGTAATAACTCGGTGAGACCGAGGTCGTACCCATAGGGACTTGTATTTTTTGCGATTTCTAAATTAAATTAGAACTAGAACTAGAATCAAAACTAACTACTAAAATCTGGAATAAAGAGATCAATTGTGTGAGGATCTATCAATAGATAAAATACTAGAGCACCAAGGATCCACTTATAACTTAATGTTATTTTACTTGATTCAATTGGATAATACAACTGGAATCGAAGTCCTATCCTATCCAAATGGATAATGAAGCGATTAGAAAATCCTTCATTCAACAAAACTGATCTGAACCTTCATTGAATTGGTTCCCTCATCAAGCATCATCGAATTGATAGTAGTCCATTCAAAGCATCTATCATGCTCGGAGTCAATGATAGATTAATAAATTCTACAAATCAAAACCTCACAGGTAAGAAAGCATTCATAGTCTTCATAAGCATCCAGTGTGCCTGGAGTCGATGATGGATTAAAATAAATTAGAAATACTTCTTCATTCAAACTAAAATAATGAATTGTTCAACATATAAATCAAATAGCTTGAATCAAAGTAAAATAAACATTAAAAAAAGCCTACAACCTTCAACTCGTAGGTCTAGCTAAGAGATTAACAAATCAAAGACATGATTGAACTAAAACTCTTAAAGAAAAATATGAAAACTAATTAGAACTGAATGATTAAAGAGGAGGGACTCCTTAAAGCTACGCAAATCCTTGCTCTACTCTTACCCTATGCCATGCTTAGAAACTCCTAAAACATCCCTTTAAATAGGCTTGATTTGCACTGACTTCAAAACTGCCTCAATTTTACGTAGCTATCGTAGCTTCGATGTCACCTTCGATGGCATCGAGCTCTCATTGAAGAGTTTGAGTAGAATTGGGAAACTATTTAGCTACCGTCTTTTGAATCAGTGTAATGCCTCAATGTCATTGCACGTCCTTTGATGGCATCAAAATTTTCTTCGATGACATCTAACATATCCTCAATGGCATAGAAGAATGATCCAAAGTGTCCAGCAACCAAAATCTTAAATTTGTGATTTTTACGATGAGATCGAGATGGCTTCGATGGCATCGAACTTATCTACAATGGCATCAAACACTCCTTCGATGGAATCGAATGGTGCTCAAATATGTCCTGCAAGGAAGAATTTTTTTGATTTTTGCGATGGGATCGAACTACCTTCGACGTCATCGAACACGTACTTTGATGGCATGGAAGGTGTCATTGATGTCATCAAATTGTCGATTTCAGCACATCCGATTTTTTGCACTTTTCAACTTCAGTTTTCTTCCTTCACTTAGTTTCCTTGGATCTTGGACTCTTAAATTCTTCTATCTTGGCCTCCATAGATCTAATCCTCATCTTAGTAATCTTTCAAGCATTAAATCCATGCTTTAAGTATCCTTTTCTCTTTAGCTCTCATAATCACCTCGTAAGAGAAAACATGTGTAATTAGATCAATTAAGCACATTCATGTTTACAAAACTAGTGTATAACTAGGGAAAATATGTAATATTTTACACTCAACACCCATCAATAATTTTTCATAAAATATTTTTAATAACCTTGTTATTAGCCTTGGCTTGGCCGTTAGACTGAGCATAATAAGGTGACGAATGTATCAACTTGATCTTATACTGATTGACCATCACCTTGGCCTGATTGGATGAAAATATTGCTCGATCCATCATGATTGATTCAAGAATTCTAAACTAATGAATTATATGAGTCTAAATAAACTTAATAATTTCTTGATAATCTGTTCCTAACATTGTCCTTGCTTCTACCCACTTGGTGAAATGATCAATCCCCATAATAATGAAACTATACCCCTTAGATGATAGAGGGTAAATCTTCCCTATCAAATCAAAATAGCCCATCCTCTAAATGACTAAGGTTTGATAATATGATGCAATTTAGTCACGGACACATGTTGTGTCGACTCATATTTTTGATATGCTTCACACCCTTTATCATATTGGTCACAATCGGTAGACATGCTCGACCAGAAATACCCATAGCATTGAAATGTAAGTCTCATCTTCCTTCCGACTTGATGTGCTCTACAAATTCCTTCATATACTTGACCCATGGTTAGCATAGATTCTTTTTTTTTTCTCAAAATTCACAATAACACGTTATTGGCCCCTTTTCGATACTACTCCTCATCGATCAATACATAGTTTACAACTAACTTCCTAATATCTCGGTTGACCTTCATTTGTGAACACCAAAGATATTATATAATTAGAGCTCTCAAATTATCATCGCTCACCTCGACCAGAAAAATTTTGTTACATGATTCCCTTTAAAAAACTGAGGATAATGATTTCCTTTGAATTGTCACCATTCTTTCTTCAAATTCATATGCGATTTGAAGTCTGAATGCTAACTGTGTCATTTCATTGCCATTAATATTGCTTTCTCGAGATATATGTTTTAACTCGAATTCATCAAATATACTTAGCAACAGTATTGCCAACAAATAATATGACTGTAAAGTTATACTTGTACAATTAAACAAACTAATGAGCTAGTTTATTACTAACAAAGAATCGCCCATAATCAATAAATTTTTTACTCCAGTCAACAATTCTAGACCAATTATCAAATCCTTTTATTTAGCTTGATTATTGGTACAATCAAACTCAAGTTGGAGCACAAATTCTTATTTTTTACTAACCGAATTGATCAAAACAATCCGCACTCTTGATCCTATGTTGGTCCTGAATCGTCAAATATCAGTTTCCAAGGTATCGACAAACTAAATATATGTTTAAGGCCTTTGAAGGAAATCTCCCTTCTATATCTGAAGGATGATTGACTAGAAATGGCACATAAATCAAATCAAACTCGAACAATGCGATAATCCATTTGCTAATTTAGCCATTCAAAATAGGTTGATTTAACATATATTTTATTAAATCGATTACTGTTATTACATTACTATCTTGGCCAACAAATAATATTGTAATATTATAGCTTTAAAGTACATTGATAAACATAACTTTTCCATAGTAGAATATCATCTCTCGGTATCTAACAATGTTCAACTAAGATAATAGACTGTGTGCTCTTTTGGGTCATATTCATCTTACACCAATAAAGCTCCAATCGAGTCTACATAAGCTCATATATAAAACTTGAGCGGTCAACCTTTTACTGGTGGCATTAACACTGGTGGCTTGGATAAATACTCTTTTGTGATCGAAAGCCAACTAATGCTCTGTCTCCCATTTGAATGCATCCCCTTGTTTTAGCTTCAATGAAGAAGACAACACATTAGTTTTTCCAGCGCAATTGGAAATAAATCACCACATAAATTTAACCTTGCTACAAAATCTTTGAAACTTAGTGTTGGAGCACAAAAAAGGATGAAAGAAGATAGAAAGGATTGAAGATTTGAGGAGAAATGAAGAAATGAGAAAGAAATAAGAAAATTGACTATCATAGAAAGTGGTTGCGCGGGTCGCATAAACAACTTCATGTGTTGCGTGGGTCGCGCAACTAAGATTAGAAGCAGTCTGTTATGGATGGTTGGATTTGATACAAGGTGCCATGGCATGAAGATCGAGGGTTCACACTTATGGAGGCTAATAAATACCTCACTTCCCCTCTCATTTGGGGGGTTGGAAGAATTTTGGAAGAAGGTCAGAGCTCCAGAGGAAGTTGAAGGTAGGGAGAGGGAAGAGAAGTTAGTTGTGCGGGTCCTGCAACCAGGCTGTTATATAGCCAATGATAAAAAGGGGCTGAAATGCTGCCGAAATCATCAAGTTTGATCTTCATCACTTCAAGTTCTCCTTTTGCATAAGGGATAAGCTCGAAAAGGAAAGATCAGATGATCAGACTCGCACAACATTCCTCATAAAGAGATGATCAAAGCATAAGTCGAAATGCTGCTGAATTTGATATTCAGATTCGACATTCGAACTTTGTCAATTCCTATATTTTAATTGATATATCTTAGAATCAAGAAATATTAGAGTATGTAAATGAACTCAGTATTGATGAAATAGTGATTGTTCTTCATACACTTTCTCTGTTATGTTCAAATAAGATAAGTCTCCCGAATTGAATGCATTTGTTTCTTGTTTGAAACACTTAGTTTTGGTTTTTGGTGGCTGAGCTTCTATTTTTGCTTGTGCTTTGTATTGATCAATCTCAATTCCTCTCTGATGTACCATAAAACTCAGAAAAATTTTGGCTGATACACCAAAAGCACATTTAAGAGGGCTCATTTTCAAATTATTAATCCTCATTCTCTCAATGGTCGATAAGCTTAATCACACTAGCCGATTTGACTACTATGTCATCGATATAAATTTTTATGAACTTGCCAATCATATCATGGAAGATGGCGTTCATGACTCTTTGATAAGTAGCTCTGGCATTCTTAAGCTCAAAAGGCATTGCTGTTGAGACTCAAATATTGAATATTTAACCCTTCAATTACATTAATTTTCTTGAAATTTAAGTGTTAATTCGATTTAATTATATACGTTTTCGTCATGTGAGGTGATTCGGAAGCCTAAGATGAATATGTGTTTAAAATGATGGATTTAGAGTTTAAAAGAAGATAATGAAGAATTAAATCTATGGATGACAATATTGAAGAATTCAATTACCAAAGATCCAAGGAAACCAAGTGAGGAATGGAGAAAATCAAAGACTCGAATAAAAGAAACCAAGGAAAATGAGTCCTGAAAATTCAGGGCCAGAAAAATCATATTATGAAATTCCAGGGTATAAAAAGATAAAATCCTAAAAATTACAAAAATGACCCTTCGATGACATCGATGACAGTTTCGATGCCATTAAAGATAATTTAGATCCCATCAAATCTTCTTTGATCCCATCGAGAAATTCATGAATTTTTAAAGTTAGTTGATGGACACATTCTTTGGTGTCATTGAAGTTGCCATCAAAGGTGCCCATAACTGCATAAATTCAAAGTCGATTTGCGATTTTTCAGAAGCCGTGCGAAAGTTGTATCTCCAAAAGTATAAATTGGGGTCCCTAGGATGTCCCAAATCATCTTTTAGGGTTTGAGGAGGAGAGAAGGCTTACGTGGAGCGCCGATACTGTTCTTCCACTTCGATTTCTTCACGGATTCTTGAAGATGTTTAGTTTTTCTTTTATTTTTGAGTTAGCAATGACTAGCTAATATCTTAGCTAAGGCTAAGGGATGAAGCTTATAGTGATTTCAATATTTAGTTTATTGGGTTTCCATAACATTATTGGGAATGATGATATTAGATTGATTTAATTTGAATTTACTTTAAAATCTTTGAGTTATTTATGTCTACATTTGTTGTGCACTTTAGGTACAATGAAAGCTTTGATTTAACAATTGTTTACCTTGAATTAGAGAAGTATTTAATTTGTATAATTGATTAATCTATTTTTATCATGTGTGCTTTAGATGCTTTCGATTCCCTGTGATTGAGATCTGAATACTTATGAGAGAATCAATCAATTAAAATCATATTCTTATTAATGTTTGTGAAGGGTTTAACTGAACTATCTTCCAATTGGAAATGATAAGACTTTGATTCCAATTGAGATATACATTGAACTGATCGAGACAACCCCAAGTGTAGGGCTGCGATGTAGTAATAACTCAGTGAGCCTAAGGTCGTACTCATAGGGACTTGCTATTTGTCTAATTTCTGAAATAGATTAGAACTAGAACTAGAATCTAAACTAATTACTAAATTCTGGAATAAAAGAGATCAATGGTGAAGAAAATATCAATTATAAAATACTAAAGTGCCAATGGTCCACTTATAGCTTCCTTAATGCTACTTGATTCAATTGGATAACACAATAGGAATCAAAGTTCTATCCTATCTAGCTGGATAATGGAGCGGTTAAAACATCATTCATTCATCAAAACATATATGAACCTACATTGAATTGGTTCCCTCATAAAGTGTCACGCCCTAAACTCAGAAATCGGGCTCACAGAAATTTCAATCGCCGAATCCCACGCCGACAGCCTCCGTAGTACCCCATTTTCGGCTCCCGGCACCCATATGCCAAGTTCCAATCTTGGGATCCTATAAGGAGGATTTTTAGCCTGATTTGTTTTTTTGTAAGGAGCATAACTGCAAGCATAACCAAGTCACAAAACAACATCACCACATATCCACTATAATAAATCATTGAGTACAATGCGGAAAGGGAAATACATAAATAACAAAATCTCCAAAGTGATTTGCCACAAGCTCCTGCCTCAATGCTGCTGTGACCTAACGTCATCTACACGCAACGATCGTGCATAAGCTTATAGAAAGCTTAGAGGGTGGTGTAAGTGTGTGCACAAGATAAGTGCCAAGCACACAAATATCAGCGTAAGTGGAATACTAGCAATTTTGCAATACAGATTGGCTATGAAATGCAAAGTCATAGGGAGCCAAATATCAGATGCCGAGGATACAATGCAATATACAATTACTGACAAGCCACGATTACCATCAGCGTCATCTAGGCCATATAAATGCAGAAACATAGCAACCCAAATGCCATATGCAGCAGATGTAATGCAATATGTAGATCCTGGCGAGTCCATAATACCATCAACCTTATTCAGGATATGCAATAAAAAAGTATAGTAAACCAAATGCTATCTACTGAGGTTGCAATATAATATGCGGTGCGAATGAAATGACCAAGTTGGAGTGTGAAGTCGGAATGATAGTACGTAGTATCACAAGCTGTGGGGTTCATCACAAGGGACTTCTATCTAAATTGGCCCATACCTGATTTGGATAGCTTGACACAATGTGTTAAACTCCTGATCTCAGGTTAGTCGCGTACCTAACCGAAATCATGGCCATTGTGAGGGTACACATAATGATCTGGTTATGCACCACCAGCCCGAGTGGATAGTGAATGAATGAATGAATGAGATGCTGAGTACGCAACTCCTACTCAGTAAGTTCATATATCAATATCATGCATCTTTGGGATCATCACCGGGGTCTAGTACACTCCACACTAGCTATCACATCCCTAGCCACACAACCAAGCGAGTGAAAGAGACCTCACTACCCGCTTACCAATATCAGCTAGGCTTGTTGGTAGTGAAGCCACTCATGAGCTGGTCAAACTCAGCTTAGCTTATAGGCCCCTCACTCGGGCGGATAAGGCCACACGCCCTTACAACCGACCATGACACAGTGGGAGACGTGGCTTATTGGTGTACGACACTCATGCACTCATGTATCCACTCGGTCTAGACGTTGGAACGTCTCCTTGACAAGGAGGTTTAGGGACTTTCACCCACGGACAACTAACGTGCCTAGATACTCGAACCAAACATTTTTGATGTCCCATCTGGCCATCCATGATATGCCTGCGAAGGCCACAACCTTGATGTCAGTAGGGTGAATAGTGGTCATATCACAAAATGCGAGATGCATGAGTTATAACATCCAGTCATGCATCAAACCTGCGCATATTACGTGCTCATGTGGGGCAACTCCATCTCACAAGGAGTCCCATAATAAACCAACCCAATGACACATGCTATGATCAGTCACTCCTCATAACAAGCATACATATGATGCATATGGGCATGCATCACGATGTAATAAAGTACATAGGCATGATTATTTGATAAGGCGGACAATAATAATCCACAATCGACCTTCATCGGCTTGTCACATACCAAAAGTATAAACTAAACAACATGCTCCTTCTACAACTATAGGAGTCCATACAACATGTCCCACGTTATATTAACATTAGCCTTCCAATGTATTGATATATCATATATTCCAAGACGGGATCCACTGGAAGGACGACGGATCTTGCCCATAGATCGAGATAGGCTATATATGGTGGATATACTAAATCTGGTAGCACGTATTCTTCCATCTATGGCAAGAGGTGATAGTGTACTAACGTCAAGGATAGGCCTCACACTTATCCTAAAGAAGTAAATGGACAGTGTGGATGATATATATGTGACACCGAGGTCCTAGCAATTGGATACATGGATAAGATATGTCTCATAGGTGAGTCAAGTGGGTGTACCACAAGGTGAGTTAAGAGAGTGAATCTATGTACAACAAGTGGGCTTCCTCACCCTCTCTATCATGTAATAAGTTGGGCTTTCCTACGGGGACCCTGATACATACGCAAGGTGGCTTGGTGGGGTCCATACATCTAGGACTATGTGTCCTTCCAAGCAGTTGGGTAGCCCACCCAACACCTAAGTGGACCTTAGGTATGGTCACTAAACTTGGGCAAGCACAAGTATCTAAATGGGTCACACTTCCTATGGAAGGCCTGGTGTGAACACAAGGTGGGCTTCAAGGTTTGGATAATCCTACAAAGTATGGTGGAAAGCACCATCATCAAATGGGGGCCCAACGGATTAAGATAGCCTAATCAAGGGAAAGGTGGGTATCACTAGCATCAATGGGGGCCCAAAAGTTTGGGGTAAGCCTAATAAGAGGAGATGAGAATGGGCCTAACAATTGGCTTAAGGAATTACAACGTGGACATTTAACCATCATTGCTCCCAAGGTAATGGGCTTAACAACAGGCCCTTGGGAGGATTTCAATGGTGGACTTTTAACCACTATTGTCTCCTTGAGTGTGGTCCACTTGAGATTTGAATCTAACTCTCTATGGGGCCCACGACCCTTATACAAATCAAGGAAATGGATGAACATCGTGTATGTAACACATACATCATGATGGGCCTCACCAGGTAACTCTATGGTGGACATATAGCCTATAAATCAGGGTGGGCCTCTCAGGGCAATGGGGCCCACAACCTTAGTAAAATGGATGAACGGTGTGAATATAACACATACATTATGGTGGAATCACTCATCACAATTGGGCCTCATTTAAGGGCCTCATATACATCACATCGGGCCTCACACAAGGGCCACATATACCTCACTTGGGCCTTATACACGGGCCGCATATACATCACAATGGGCCTCATATATGGGCTGCATATACATTGTAATGGGTCTCATACACAGGCCATGAATACGTCACAATGGGCCACATCCATGGGCCTCAAATACATTGCATTAGGCCTCATATACGAGCCTCTAATGCATCTCATTGGGCCTCAAACATGGCCGCATATACATCATAATGGGCCTCATCACCTGGGCCTCAAATACATCGCATCAGGCCTCATATACGGGCCTCGAATGCATCTTATTGGGCCTCAAACATGGCCGCATATACATCATAATGGGCCTCATCACCTGGGCCTCAAATGCATCACAATGGGCCTCATACTCGGGCCTCATATACATCGCATTGGGTCTCATATTGGGCCTCAAACACGGGCCTAATACACATCACAATGGGCCGCATCACATGGGCCTAATACACATCACAGTGGGCCGCATCACATGGGCCTAAGGGGCAGGCCATGATCCAGAAAATGGATGAACAGTGTGTACATAACACATACATCATGGTGGGCCTCACGTCCGAGGGACGGACGACGTGAATATACAGCGCATACATTGAGGTGGGTCTCACCATCCAGAGTGCTGGACGGTGTGGATAAGACTCATACATCATGGCTAGCCCCACATTGTATGAATATAAACTACATACATTAAGGTGGGCTTCCCACGTGCAGGATGATGGGATGCAACCCATTAGGTGGGCCCCACCATCCCAGCATCTGCTGGACGATGTGGAAATGGCACACAGCACGTGTGAGCCCTATAGATAGACGATGTAAATATAATATATACATCACTATTGCCCCACCATCCCTTGCTGGACTAGACGATGTGGAGATGCAACATATACATCAATGTGGGGTCCCACCATCCTCCAGATGGACGGTGTGGATGAAACACATCCATCAAGATGCACCCAATAGATGGACGACATGGGCATAAAATACATACATTACGGTGGGGATAAAACCCATATATATTACGGTAGGGCCCTATGGTGTAGTAAAACACATGCATCAGGGTGGCGCCACGTGGTGGCCCACCCGATCAAACTAATATTTGTGTTTACTCTGTCCAGGGGCACTGGATGACCAACAGACAAACGGTGTGGATAGTAAATTGCGGTTGGCCCCACATCCTGAGGTGGATGGCCTAGATATATAACACATCATCAGGTGGTCCCACTTGGATGATGTGGATTTAAAACACATACATCATGGTCAAATCCATAGAACTTGTTGATGTTAATACAACAGCTATAGCTACTAGTGGTCCCCACCATCCAGATGGATGGTTCAGATATAACACGCCTCATGGTGGGGCCCATAGAACTTGCAGATGCCAATACAGCAGTGTCCAGCTGCTGGACTGCTGGGCTGTTGGCCCAACGTCCAGCAGATGGACGACTTAGATATACACATGTATTGAGGTGGGTCCACACATGTGGGACCCACCAGCTTTTGGAAAAAGCTGATATTTGTATTTTCCCTTCATCAGGGGTTGTCTAAAATCGACGGCCAGGGTGGGCCAGTTCGCTGGACGTCGGCAAGGTAGGCCCGATCATGGATAGCGTAGAAAAAATACTTGCATCATGGTGGGCTGTAAACAGGGAAGAGAGAGAGAGAGAGAGAGAGAGAGAGAGAGTCGTGAGGCGGGGGACTCTGCCACTATGAGATCCCTTAAGGTTTATACAACACATACATCAAGACGGTCCCCAATCACGTGGGCCCTCAATCATAAAATCAAGGGTGGAAATCCTTTTCCCACCAACAGTGAAGATTCACCCATCGTTGGTCTTCTACTTTAGCTCCTTGGACTCCTTAGCTCCTAGGCTTCAACTTTGATGGAAGATGATGGAGATTGAAAGGTTGTATTGAGAGATGAGGGTGTAGGAAGTGGGCCACTGTAACACCCCGTACTTTTCAGTACTCGGGTGTTACCGTATAACTAAGATTTAGGATAAATGCAAACCTAGCTTAGTGAACATTCACGTGCATCCTAGTTTAAATCTGACCGTCGAAGGTGATCCCCATCTACATATCAAACCACCTAGTAGTCAAATGAAATATACTAAGTATATTATCTTATCTATTTATTATATTATAAATTTTACACAAACGTGGATCAAAAGAATTATGGACGTATTTAATAATTTATTTATGATAAAAATAATGTATGAAAATGTGTTGTAGTAGATTGATATGTATATAACTAACGTATATAAAATATTATGAAAATAATATCGTATTAAATAAACATAATGAATAATGGTTTTACAATATATAGTTGAATTATAAGTATTAAGGTAGTATTAAATATCTTTTATAAGTATGTATACAAAAATCATTAGATACTTTAATGAAATTTTATATTTAACAATATTATTAAATACAAATATAATTTTAATTAAATATGATATTGAATATTATGAATTATGTATATTAATGAATGTGTGAACAGCAGCATGTAATTAGTGGTATGTTAATATTAAAATTATATTTATATATATGTATGAGATTTTAAATATTGTAATTATAAGTAAGATACAAAAATAATAAAAATTATATTAATACTAGTATCGGTTAGTAATATATGACAAAAGCCTTACAAATGCCCCATTAAGACCTTTAACCGTTGACGTCCAACTTCAAAATCATCCGACCACTAGATTGACGGAAAACCACCATACGACTACAAATCACGTTGTGGGCCCACCTAAGCCAATGATCTGCCTCATCCTTGATCTAATGTCCTAATAAGACATGTAAAACTTAACGAATGGCTCAGATCTACAAGTTCCACCTCGTGGGCCCCACTTAATGGGGTATGCGTGCACCAGAGGGTGTACACCCACAGTGCACCGAGCCAAGGGGCTCGGTCAAACGCTGCTGACCCGCGTTTTGCTAAAAGAGGAGAGACATTTTCTCTCTCTCTCTCTCTCTCTCTCTGCGTTTTGCCAGTGAACAGACGTCGTCCATTTGTGATGATCTGCGGCCCACTATATAGTCCCCACCTTGATGATCCAAACCGTCCATCTGATAGGGGACGCGCGTGAGACAAAAATCCAAATTTCCCATCAGACCTTAATGCATGTATGGGCACACAAACCTTGCTGCAAAACGGCCCTACAAAACCATATTTTCAAAAATGGCAACTGTCCTCCTTGCCACGAGAGCAATCCGTGTGCTCTCTCCCCTCTCCAATCCTAGCCCTTTAATTCAGCGTGTCCGAACCGTTTGTCTGGGAAAATCTCAGCCATCCATTTGCTTAGGGCGTTCCTTGCAAAACCAGGGATGGTTTTGGTTCGCACCCACTGTTTGGGAGGCAGTTTATACTAGGATAAATCTGGGACGCCCATTGACGATCCGACGGTGCTGAGAGCATCTAGGGTAAGATATAAGGTGAGTGGATCGTGTGGCAAACAAAACTCTCTCACATTCTTTTTACAAACTCGAAAATCCACCGTTTTCCTCCTCCGTGCAAACCCACCGCGAAAACGCCATTAGAGCTCTATTTTCTTACTTCTACGAGCTCCCTCATACCCGTCCGACTCAGCCAATGTCTTCCCCTTAAAGGAATAACTCCTATATGGAGATCTGCCATTGGAGCCGTCCCCTTCTTCTCCGTTTGAGCCGCGCCGGGTCGTGCGGTTGGGGGCAATTTTTGGAGTCCCTGCTGGCCTTAGTCGAAGGAGAAAGAGAGCGGAGTAAGAAGTAAATAGAAGAGAGAAAGAAAAAGAAAAGAAAGGAAGAAAAGAGAAAGAAACTGAGAGAAAGAAGAAGGTGAGGATGTGTAGCCGTTGTGCTGCACCACCACACCCAGACTCTGTCCGAGTTCAGGATGAGTTCGAGTCGAGTTGGGTCCGGATGGGCCTCTGGAGATGCAGAAAAGCAGAAAGAAAGGGTGGGAGAGATATCGAAGAAAAACGAGTGAGAGAAGAGAGTGAGGGAGAGGGCGAGTGCAACTGCTACACTCACTGCTGAGTCAAGAGGACCCGACTCGCCAGCATCGTCTACCTTCATTGAGTCGAGCTGACCTAGCTGGGTTGCATGTCTGGTAGGATCTAGGCCTGCCAAGCATCTCTTCCATCAGTGGAAATGTGGAGAGAGTGTGCTTGTGTGTGGCATTGGCTCAACCAACCGAGTCGCTGGTGCGACTGCTGGACTCGTTGGATTGCGAGTTAGGCCTGATATGGGAGGCTGAGTCAAGGTATTGCTTGACCCGTTTAAACAAGAAGGAGGAAAAGAGGAGAAGGGACAGATGGAGAGCAGGAGAGAGTGGGTTTGAGTATGAGTCGACTCGTTGCCCTTTTGTGGCTGGTGAGTTTAGGTTCGAGTTGAGCTTGGACTCGGTCTAGGTCCAACTGGGCTTGGGTCCAGTCCAGATATGGCTGGACATTCCAGCAGAAAGAAAGAGATTAGGAGGGAGAAAGTAGATGGGTGTTTGTGTTGAGCCGAGTCGACTCGACCCAAACCGAGTCAACAAGGTGAGCCCTCATTGAATTTATTTTTCCAAGTTACCATAATTATCACTAATAGGAGCATTATTTAACCATCATCAAATTACTTATACTAATATTAGTATCACAGGCAAATTACAAGTGTTAAACATAAGTGTTTTAGTCTTCACCCTCAAAGATTACTATTGATAGTATGAACATCATCATTAAATGATATTATCATGGGATTAGTATAATTTTGTTAATATGATTATTGGGGTTAGTCATCATTATATTATGGTTAGTAAAAATCTCATTATTAATACTTGTATCATTTATAAGAGATTATAAGTCATTATAGGAACATTAAAAAATGTTGGTATATTTAAATATGAACTTATGAACTATCCTTATTAACATATTAACTAATATAAATTATAACACTAATGTTAAGAGTTTTCTTGTAATTATTGAGACTTAATTCTGACTAATGTGCCAAGTAGATTTCAAATCCTAGAATCTAAGTTCAAGACTAAACTCTAGGATAAAACCCAAATTCTACATCAAACCTTAAGTAATCTAAACCTTAGGTCATAATCTAGACCACAGATAATCTTATGGAACCTTGATTTAACCTTACAAATCCATAATTTGTGCTAGGATTCAATCCTAAGGGTGTAAGTAGTTAGCGTCACTAGAAGGTGATTCGGTTCCTGATCAGGTGATGATTCTTCCCCTTAAGCTTTCCATCTTCTCATTAGCTTAAGTTATAGTTTTTATTTAAATTCATAATTGATATCTCCCTTTATAATTACATGTGTTAGTTGGTGAAAATTAAATTATTGTATTACATGCTTTATGATTATCTTGTATAATTGTTCATGCTTGTGGATTTTCTTTTGTGGATTGCTTATGGAACTTAAACTGGTACATTAGTGGGAAATTCCCACATATGAATGTACACCCATACTTGGGATGTAACTTGACTAGTTGTGATCGTAATAGACCTTCGACTTGGTGGTTCTTGAGTGGTGGTCTAGATGGATCATTGATGTGGGCCTACCATCTAGGGTTTTTGTGCCCAATGGTTTTTAAGGATGATCTTTATCGTATGGTTTTGATATCGGTCCTATGTGGCATATTTTGATACTCGTCCTACGTGGTTTTATTTTGGTATTTACCCTAGATGGGTTCGATGTTTTATATAGTGCAACCCTACGATGGTAAGCCCCATATATTGTAATATGATTGGCCACTAGTCGACAGAGTACCATTAAACATCCTAAGGTGATAGTCTCATGAGCCGGGGATGGTGGTATGGGACCTATGCCCGAGCTGTCGGCCTATGTTGGGCTATACTCTCCCCGTAGTGACCTTTGAGCTTATTAAACCTGCTGGTTGTAAATGGACTAATAATAACTTGGCTAATCATGCATACATGACATATTTACGATGTCTTGGATCATTATGCCCATGCGATTATGCTGAGTGGTGCACTAATGACCAATCATTCGATTTATGATGATGACTTAGATCATCATACCCATGCGATTACGCTGAGTGTTGCGCTGATGACCAGTCACATACATGGGTGACGACCCCGATGTTCGTCCGGATGGTTTTCCCGGGACACAGGCCATCTAGATGTTTTACCCGTGCTGATAATTGCATTCATGCATCCATGCATATAATAAGACTGCAATTATTCTGTTTTGGTTGTTTGGATGTTTTATACTATTTCTCACCTAATGCGATGATGTGTAATCTTAAGGGGAATTCACACTGAGTTGGCCACTCATCCTTCAAATATACAACTGTACAGGTAGGACAGGTGACTTTAGTGATATACATGTTTAGATTTGATGAGGAGCAGGGTACGATTGCCATGGATGCATGGCCATATTTGCCTGGAGGAGCTGCGTGATCTTGTGGCTTATATTTATATGCTTTCTGCTATTCTTCATGTATTAAATCTTATAAATCTTGTACTTGTTAAATTCAGAGGCATGGGTTTGTATAAGTCATTATGGGCAACCACTTGTATATTTTAAACGAAATTTGAAATTTCCCTTTATGCTTGTCATTCTACACTTATCTACTTACTCTGATGAAAGAAAAAAAATACATACTCGAATTTGACCATCCTTTAAGGTTAACGCTCGGGTTTTTGGGAAACGGGTCATGTACTCGGGTCCTGAAGAACTGGGGCGTCACACACTTGGCTCTTTCTCCTTAGAATTTTTCTCTCATGGAAGCTTGGGAAATGGTAGAGAGAATGAGAGAGGAGAGGGTGTTGTAAGAGGGATGGAATGAGAGGAATGGGTGTGTGTAAGGAAGGGATGAGTGGTGTAAAGAAGAGTTGACTTTGGGGATGGCTTGTGTAAGAGAGGGATGGGTGGAGTAATGGGTTGTGTACTTCACTTGCATTTAATTGATTGATGTGATGGATGATAGAGATTCTCTTGGAATTCGCAATGTGTGGCGTTTTCCTCGAAATAAATGCTGGCCCACAACTCCTGGCCAGGTCATCGCATCGGTGCATAAGACACGGTGTTGGAACCATGGCGACGGTGAGGTCACAATGGTACAAGTCTCAGGTTGAGTCGACTCAGATCTACAGGATGCGACTTAGGGTCACTCGCAAACACCGATTATAGGTCGCGGGTTGTCAAAATTCGACAGGGAGGATCATGGGGGTCTAAGGAACGGTATAGACTAGGATACAAGCCTTACATAAAGCATCAACAAATTGATAGTAGTCCATTCAAAGCATTTATCATGCCAAGAGTCAATGATAGATCAATGAATTCTACAGATCAAAACCTCATAGGTAAGAAAGCATTCATAGTCTTTATAAGCATCTAATGTGCCTGGAGTCGACAATGTATCAAAATAAACTAGAAATACTTCATTCAAACCGAAATATCAATAAATCGTTCAACATATAAACCAAACAACTTGAATCAAAATAAAATAAACATCAAGAAAAATTACAAGCTTCACCTCTTAGCTCTTACTAAGAGATTAACCAATTAAAGACATGATTGAACTAGAACTCTTAAAGAAAAATATAAAAACTAACTAGAATCGAAGGATTGAAGAGGAGGGAGGACTCCTTTAAACTCCACAACTCCTTACTCTACTCCTACCCTAATTCGTGCTTAGGAACGTCTAAAAAATCATTTTGAATAGGCTTGATTTGAATCGACTTCAAAATTGACTTCAATTTACACAGCTATCGCAGCTTTGATGACACCTTTGATGACATTGAGCTCCCATGGAAGAATACGAGTGAAATTGGATAACCGTCTAGCAACGAACTTTCGAAATTGCATATTTTTCCGATGTCATCAAGCCTCCTTTGTTAGAATCAAACTAGCTTCGATGGCATCAAACACTCCTTTAACTGGCAAGAAATTCAATTTTTCTCTGATTTTTATGATGTATCGAAGTGGCTTTGATGGCATTGAACACTTACTTTGATGTCATTAAACCCATCATTGATGATATCGAATAGATGATTTCAGTACTTCGATTTTCTGCACTTTGATTTCTTCAGTTTTCTTCCTTCTTCTCTTGGTTTCCTTGGATCTTGGACTCTTAAATTCTTCAATCTTAACCTCCAAAGATCCAATAACCCTTTCGGTAATTAACTGAGCATTAATTCCATGCTTTAAGCATCCTTTCTCCTTAGCTCTCAAAATCGCCTCACAAGAGAAAACATGTGTTATATTAATTAAGCACATTCATCTTTATAAAATGACTACATAACTGTTCACAACCCCAAGTGTAGGGTCGCGATGTAGTAATAATCTCGGTAAGATCGAGGTCAAATAGACAGGGACTGAACTTGTACGTATCTGAAATTAAGTAGAACTAGAATTAAAAGATGTGAATCTAATTCTGAAGTAATTGAGAGA
The DNA here is from genome assembly GCF_029962835.1 of Magnolia sinica. Classification (NCBI taxonomy): domain Eukaryota; kingdom Viridiplantae; phylum Streptophyta; class Magnoliopsida; order Magnoliales; family Magnoliaceae; genus Magnolia; species Magnolia sinica. The sequence continues at coordinate 24,386,907 of NC_080588.1, forward strand.
GTAATTGTGATTAAAGTAATTAAAACTTGTAAATTTAAAGTTGAGAATTAGGGTTTCCATGTATCCACTTGTAGCAATCGGGGTGATACTATGCTTGATTCAAGTACACAACTGGAATCCAAGTCCTATCTTATCCAGTTGGAAGAAGAGACGGTTAGATCTCTGAACTTCTCATGAATCTAGTCATCAAAGAAGGAGAATTGAGAGGATTGGAAGGGATTTCGTCACCTAACCATGCCCATGGGGTGATGGCATACAACAGGATTTACCAATCCATCAATCTCAAAATAAGAAAGGACGATATTTAAAGCTATCGTAGATTTATTGTAATTTGTCACAACAAACCATTAAAAACTGAAAATATTCCTTATAATCAAACTAGAATCAAAGAGAGTTTAATATAAACATGAATCAAAGCAATAAAAACAACCTATCACGCTACAAGCTTCACCTCTTAGCCCTAGCTAAGGGGTTTAGCCAACCATAGACATGATTGAACCAAAGTCTCTTAAATAAAACATGAAAATAACTAAGGAAGAAGAGGAAAAACTCTTGGCGACGGCTTCTTCACCCTTTTGCTCCACTCCTCAAACCATAGAAGATGCCTAGGAACATCCTAGGGACTCCTATTTATAGTTGGGGAACTCCCTCTTGTGAACCGACCTTGAAAATTCACAAACCAACCTTGGAACCGCCTCAAATTTACGCAGTCCGGGTGTTGTTTGCGTGACGTCCGACTAGTCGAGGACAACCTTTGACTGGTCGAGGATCACCTTCGATTGGTCGAGGGTTACCTTCAACTGGTCAAGGATGACGGGAATTCAGAGAATTTTAAGCCCTGGATTTCAAGTCGAAGTTCCTTCGACTAGTTGAGGAAGAGCTTAGACTGGTCGAAGGAGGGCTTAGACTAGTCGAAGCAGGTAGATTTTTAGGGTTCTTTTTCTTTACTTCAAATCTTCAATTATGTTCATTCCTCACTTGGTTTTCTTGGATCTTGGGCATGTGAATTCTTCATTCTTGGTCTCATAAGATCCATCATTGGCTTTGGTGATTCTTGAGCGTTAGATTTATGCTTTTATCATCCTTTTCGATCCAAGCTCTTAAATTCACCTTGCAACACAATCATGATTAAAATAGAACATTAAGCATTATCATGTTCATAAAACCAAGTAATAAATGGGAGATAATATGTAAAATTTGACCCTCAACAATAACAAGGGGGGAAATATGCAATATTTCACACTTAACACACCCCAACCAACATTTTGCTAGTCCCAAGCAAAACATGCGTAAACTAATCTTTCAAACTTCAAATCCCAAACCTTTCTTTGAAAATAAAATTGTGTAATACAACATAAATGAGTAATATCCAAAAGACATAAGAATGGAAAATTGATAATCTAGAATCCAACATCACTAGTCAACAAGCGAACAAAGATCTCTATCATCAATTAATTAATAGAATGCAGCCAAACATCAAATTTCTAGTGTGATTAGTGGTTTCTAACTCATAATCTGTCACGCCCCAAATCCGGGGATGGACAGCTTCCATAATGCCACGAATCTGGCACTCGACTTTCATACACTAAGTCCCGAGTTTAGCGCACCTCAAGGAAGATTTTTGACTGATTTTTTTAAAATAATAATACCTGAGCATGATGATCCATAATCACAATACTAGCAATAGTCTCCATTATAAATCCTGATGGTTACAAGTACAATGCTTTTTCAAAAGGTACACAAAGTTAATATTGTCAAATCACAAAATAGATACAATGCATTGAGAAAGCTATGTCCTCCAAGTTACTCCTGCCCTGAAAAAATGGAAAATAGGAAGCTTAGGCAAAAAGCCTAGTGAGTACACTCGTGTGTGCATAGTGTACAAGCATATAGTAACAATCAAATATCAGAGTACATAAACTGAAGCATAGTGACCAAGTAATGCTACATAAAGCCAAGAGGGCATGATGCAATGTAAGAGATGATATGCAAAAGTATGTCGGGTGTATGGAGGCATGCAAATCCTCCTCTAAAAGTCCACATCACAATACAGTTATCATCACTGGTGTGAGGCCCGTATCCTAGCTCGTACTGTTCCATAAGCTTTTGCGGTCCTCGCTGTCGAATTCTAGCAACCTGCGATCTGTAATCGGTATTTGCACATGACCCTGAGTCGCATATTGTCAATCTGAGTAGGCTAGACCCAAGACTTGTACCCTTGTGAGCGCACTGTCGCCGCAGTTCCTACGCAGCGTCTCGTGCGCCGAGGCGATACCAGGGCTAGGAGATGTGAGCCCGCATTTAGTTCGAGAAAATGCCGCGCATTTTCAAATTTCAAGAGAACATCACATCAATCACCTTACATGTCAAGTACATGTCCCATCCCCAAAAGCAACTCCAAAGTCAACTCTCTCTTACAACCCTTACCTATCAAGTACACCCATCACTCACCCATCACTCCATTACCTCTCATCCATCTCTCTCTTACAATCTCTCTCTCTCTCATCTTTCTCTCTCATTCTCCCAAGCAAGCCAACGTCCAAACATTCATTGGGAGAAGAGGAAAAGCTAGGTGTGACCCACTCCCTACCACCCAATCCAATCATCCAATCTCCATCATCCTCCATTAAAGTCGAAGCCGAGGAGCTAGGGATTTCATCGGACCAATAAGAAACGCAAATGTGGGTGTTCATAGTATTTGATCTCATTTTTATTTATTTAGGGCCCACGTGGTGGGACCCACTTGATGTATGCATTGTATCTTGTATGGAGGAGCTCATAATGGCGGAGCTCCTCCCACCTTATCCGATCTCCCTCTCTTTTTCTCTATCTCTCTCTCTCTCTTGTGATGGGTGTGGCCCACTTGATCCATGCCGTGCAGCCGTGTGGACCCACTAGATGAATGTGATTCATCCAGCCGTCTAGCTGGGACGGTGGAGCCCACCGTTATGAATGTATTTTATCCAAACCGTCCATCTGACGGTGGACCCCATCCATGTGGGACGCACCTTGATGTTTATATGTTATCTAGCCATCCAACTGGGATGGTGGACCCCACTGTGATGTGTGCACCCCCCTGTCTAGCAGGTGGACCCAAGGTATGGACGGCCAGGCCCATCCAGACAGCCAGAAGGCCTGGATGGGCTAGCTGCTGGCACCGTCCAGCACCCCTCGGTGAAGGGAAAATTAAATATCAGCTTAGTCTATGGGGTGGCGCACCCTTCTGTAAGGCTCGTATCATAGTCCGTGCCATTTCGTAGGCTTTCGCTGTCCTCCTGGTCGAATTCTAACGACCTTCGACTTGAAATCGGCATTTGTGGGCAATCCTAAGTTGTAGGCCGTAGATCTAAGTCAGCTCAACTTGAAACTTGTACCCTAGCGAACGCGCCGTCGCCGCGTTCCAACGCCGCTTCTCACGCGCTGATACGATACTCAGGCCAGAAGATGTGGGCCCGCGTTCATTTTGAGAAAAACACCGCATGTGCAAATTTTGAGAGAATCTATACAACATAACCCATCAATCAAGTACATCATCCATACCCCATGTCACCTCACCCTATCACAAGTACAAACACCCATTCCCTCTTTTCCCCAAGTCAACTCTCTCTCTCCCCACCCATTCCTCTTTTACACAAAATTCAAACTAACCTATGCCTTTCCATCCCCTTTCTTACAACACCCACTCCACCCATCCCTTATCAATCCATGACTTCTCTCTCTCTTATTCTCTAACAATTCTCCAAACTCCTAAGAGAAAGCACCCAACGTCTAAGCTTTCCCAAAGCCAAGTGTGGCCCACTTTCCTACCCTCTCATCTCCCATCTCAACCCTCCATTCTTCATCAACCTCCATCAAGATCGAAGCTAAGGAGCCTAGGAGTCCAAGGAGCTAAAGAAGAAGGTCGATAGGTGGGTGATCCACTGTTGATTTTATTTTAAGGGCCCACTTGTTGTGGGACCCACTTAATGAATGCATAGTTTAAGGGAGGGCCCAATGTGGCAGGGTCCCTCCCCTTCACGTTTCTTTCACTCTCTCTCTTTCTCTCTCTCCTCTATAATGAAGTGGGCCCCACCAATATATGTATTATATCTACTCTGTCCATCTGACGGTGTGGCCCATCGTACGATGTGATGATCCACACCATCCACTGTTGGGCCGGGATCACCACTTGGACGTTGGACAATTATATATATTGTTATATATATAATATGTATATATGATATGCATATAACATGCATATGTGGTGGACTCCACATGGGATCCACCTGTCTAGAATGCTGATTGGCTGGTACGCCAGCTATATGGCTGCTGTGTGTGCACCGTTGGGTTTGATCCACACCACCTATCTGTGCGGCCTACCAGATGTATGGACCTTATCCTCACCATCCGTTTATTTCTTGAACGGTGGGACCCAGCCACCCCTGTGGGGTCCCCATCATCCAGCGGGACGTGGACCCCAAACATGATGTATGTGTTACATCCAAACCGTTCATTCATTTGGTGAGCTCATCCAGCAAGCGGTCTTAAAAAAAAGAAGCGGATACAATTCTTGGTGGGCCACATATGAGGGCCCCACCTTGATGTTTGTATCTAACCGTCCATCCATCTATGAAGCGCACCGTGAGGTATGGGTCTTATCCACATCGTCCAGACCATGGATGGTGGGACCCACGATGATGCATGTGTTGTATCTATACCGTCCAACCATTTTGAGAGATCATTTTTTGGCATGAGAAAAAGAATGGGTTAGATCTAAAGTTCCAGCGGACCCCACCATTCAGAATAATAGGGACAATGACATCCACCATTCAAAACTTCTTATGGGCCACGGTAGTTCTAATCAAGCTAATATTTTTATTTTCACTTCATCTATCTCTGTGTTAACTTATGAATAGGTTGGATCTCAAAAAATACATCACAGTGAGTCCTATAAATGTTTCAACGGTGGGTGTGGCTACTCCCATGGTTTTCTATGGCAGGCCCTCTGCATTTTAATGGTGAAAATCATTATCTCCACCATTATTTGTGGTATGGTCCAGATGATCATTTGATATGATATAATTTTAAATAATACTGTAATTGATCTCTAAAAATAGATGAATGGTGTAGTGATACGGCCGATTTGATACAACCCATTTGATTTGGCCCATTTGATTCGACCCAGTTAATATAATTGGGGCCCATTTGGTGAGGTCCGATGTGATATACTCGGGGCTCATTTGATAAGGTCCAATGTGATATATGAGGCCCTTGTAAGAGGCCTAACTTGTTGTATTTGCAAAGGCCCAACGTGATGTATTGTGACCCATTTGAGTAAGGCCCAATACGATGCATATGTGGCCCATGAGCGAGGCCCATCATGATGTATAATAGGCCCTTGTGTGAGGCCGTGGGCCCACTATACGTTTGGCCCTATATGGGCCACACCTTGGGAGCAATGTTGGTTTTATGTCCACATTGATGGGCAGTGATGGTTAAATGTCCACATTGTGACCTTCCCTTAGGCCTGGTTAGGCCCATCCTCATCATTCTCTAGTGGGATAACCCAAATCATTGGGCCCCATTGATATTGCTTGGTCCGTCATCGGTAGTCCATCTATGGACCCCGCCTTGCGTAGAGGCTGATTATCGATGTCGATTATGAGTTTGTGACAGTATAACATCATGACACATGCCTATACGCATCATCCGCATGTTTGTTATGAGATGTGATTGACTATCGCATATGCCATAGTGCAGGTGGTTTATGGGACTCCCTGATAGGCGGAGTTATCCCACATGAATGCACGGTATGCGCAAGATTGATGCATGATTGGACTGTGTGACTCATGCATCTTGCATTGTGTGATTGTGATTACATATGCCCTAGCGACATCTGGGCCATGGCCTCTACAAGCACATCGTGGATGGCCGAATTGGATACCAAAAATACTGTGTATAGAATCGGAGCGCCATAGATGTCCCTGAGTGAAAATCTCTGTCCCTGAGTGAAAATCTCTAAACCCGATGGTACTAGAGGATGACTCCAACGTCGAGACCGAGTGAATACATGAGCACACGAGGGCCGAATACCAGGAGGCTGCATCTCCCACTGTGTTATGGTCAGTTGGAAAGGGGTGTGGCCTTACCCGCCGGAGGGTAGGGGGCATTGCTAGGCTGAGTATGACCAGCTCGTGAATGGGTCCACTATTGACGTGCTGGATAGGTATTGTCAGACTATTGGCTAGGCGGATAGTGATGTTTCTTACGCTCACTTGGACTGCGCGCCTGAGAAAGGGGCAGTGTCATTTGGAGTGTACTTAACCCCGGTGATTATCCAAAGTGAGAACTGTGCTGATATTTGACGCTCTACTGATGAGCTACATTGATATGTGGATTCGGATGAGGATTGGTATGCTTGAGTTGCATCTCGCATCGCATGACCTTGGTACGGCTAATTGCATTCATGTACTCATCAGCATGATTCCACATTACTTTGACATTGCATTCTGAACACACTCATATTGCGCACACATTTACACTACCCTCTAAGCTTTCTATAAGCTTATACATGATTGATGCATGTAGGTGACGTCAGGACGCAGCCATAGCTTCACCGCAGTAAGAGTGTGTAGTCGAGCTTTAGGAGTTTTCGTTATTATTATCTTGTATTTCCCTTTATACCCATTGTATCTTAAAGTTTTTTTTATAATAGTCGATTTTGTGATGGTATTCTTGTGGTTATTATTCGTGAGTTATGCTTATTACGAATCAAAATTATGTTTGAAATCCTCCTTGTAGAATCCCAGGATCGGAACGTGGTGTATGGGTGCCAGGAGATGAGAATGGGGTACTACAGAGGCTGTCGGTGCTAGATTCAACGATTGGGAATCATGTGAGCACAGTTTTTGAGTGTGGTGCATGAAAAAAGTTGGTATTAGAGCATAACTTGTGAATAACCGAGAACAACATCACATGTTTACTATGAGTTTAGGACAATTAGGTCCCGAGCACATAACATCCTGATTTAGTCCCCTAACGTGCGTGCATTCTAGAGATTCTCAAGGTTGATTGGTGTCCTTGTTCTTTCCTATAGGACATGCCGCCCAGGAGAGTGACCCGAGCGACTTCCACTCCACCACCTGAGGCTCCCGCTTTACCACCTACGACTCTCACTCTACCACCAGAGATCCCTGCTCCCCAGCCTGAGGACGTCATCCCTCCACTTGAGACTGGTGTGGATCCGACCATACCCGTGAGTGCATCCCAGTTATAGCAAATGTTGTAGGCTGTAACAGCTACACTTCAGGGACAGGATAGACAACCCATTGTTTTGTCAGCCCAGGCAGAGCAGGAGTGTGCGAGTGCCCTTCTTCAAGAGTTCCGACAGCTCAATCCCCCGCGTTTCCAGGGTGAGCCAGATCTGACTGCAGCTGAGAGATGGCGCTCTGATGTTGAGATGATTTTTAATACAATGGCATGTATGACCCAGCAGCGGGTCCGGTTAGCGGTATTCCTTCTCTAGGGTGAGGCCGAGTACTGGTGGACCTCCATTCTCGTGTTGCAGGGCCTGATTTCGTCTGAACTTGGGAGGATTTCATAGACCGATTTGAGCAGCAGTACTTCCCCGACCATATTTGTCAGCAACGAGAGTTAGAGTTTGATACCTTGGTGCAGGGAGACATGTCTGTGGCACAGTATGTGGCTTGTTTCGTGGTGCTATCGAGGTTCACGCCGTATTTGGTTGATGATGAGGGGCGGAAGGCCCGACGTTTTGAGAACTACTTATGTTATGGTCTTCGAGGCCGTGTTATTGGGCATGAGCTCCTGACTTTTCATGCGATAGTATGAACGTCTCAGATTTATGAGACTCAGTGGGCCGACACGCAGAGCGATTGATATCAGAGGAGAGATCGGAAGAGGCAGGCCCCCTCTAGTAGTACCCAGCAGCATCGACGGCCATAGAAGCACAGGAGCCACCCATCTGCCAGAGCACCAGCAGCACCAATGGCACCTCCAGCGCCACCCTAGCAGCTGTTTACGGGGACTTGTTATAGATGTGATGGGATAGGGCACCACGTGTATGAGTGCCTCCGCCCTTAACAGCTGCAGCCGAGAGGGCCATAACAGCCTCCACCGCAGCAGCGACCGCAGCAGCATCGACCCCATTAGTAGCAACCGCAGCCACCTTAGTCGTCGAGGCCCAGCAGTAGCAGAGATAGTAGTACAAGCTGCCGTAGAGGCAGCAGCAGTAGCAGGGACCTCAGAGGGGATAGGAACCTCCCCAACCAGCTCAGGGTTGGTTCTACGCAGCTCTATAGGACTCGCAGTTGTTGAGGGTATACTCCCAGTCTCTATACGCATCGCCCAAGTATTATTTGATTCTGGTGCTTCTCACTCATTCATGTCTGAGGATTTTTACCGATCATACAGAGTCTGCTAATGAAGGATTGACCGTATCGACGCCCTTGGGGAAGACTATAGTATTGGGTCATTTCTGTTCATCTTGCCCTGTTCTGGTCGGTGATATCTCTTTGCCCGTCGATTTATTTGTGCTGTTGATGTTAGATTTTGACGTCATCTTAGGCATGGATTGGCTTGCTGAGTATCATGCTATCTTAGACTGTTCCTCGAGGACAGTCACATTCTATATACTAGGCTTGCCGTAGTTTCAGTTCGTTGCCGAGCCCCGAGGAGAGTCGTTGTCTTGTCTCATGTACTGCGCAGTTGAGGTGCTTGTTACCTTGTGTATCGATCAGTTGCCAGTGGTCTGCAATTTTCTCAATATATTTCAGGAGATTCCGGGATTGCCGCCATGCCGGTATATTGAGTTCCAGATTGATCTCGTGCCCGGTACCGCGCCTATTTTGAAGGCCCCATATCGTATGACACATATGGAGTTGAGGGAGCTGCAGCGTAGTTAGACAAGTTACGTGAGTTGGGATTCATTCGCCTTGGGGAACGCCAGTACTCTTCATTAGGAAGAAGGATGAATCATTAAGGCTCTGCATAGATCACCCCGAGCTCAACCAGGTCACGATTAAAAACCAATATCCGCTTCCGAGGATCGACGACTTATTTGATCAGTTGCAGAGTGCATTGTTCTTTCCAAAGATTGACTGCGTTCCGGTTATCATCAGATTCAGGTCCAAGAGGAGGACATCCCAAAGACAGCTTTTAGGATGCGTTATGGTTATTTTGAGTTTCAGGTCATGTCCTTTGGACTGTCCAATGCGCCCGCAGTATTCATGCAGTTAATGAACGAGGTCTTCCGTCCGTATCTCGATCGGTTTGTTGTGGTATTCATCGATGACATTCTGATATATTCGAGGACCCGTGAGGAGCATGTGCAGAATTTGGAGATTACGTTGCAGACCCTCCGTGCCCACCAGCTATATGCGAAGTTGGAGAAGTGTGAGTTCTGGTAGGAGGAGGTGAAGTTCCTCGGTCACGTGGTGATGAGGGAGGGTGTCGCAGTAGACCCCTCGAAGGTTAAGGCAGTGTCTCAGTGGGGCCAGCCCACTACTGTGTCTGAGATTTGTAGTTTTCTTGGTTTAATGGGCTACTATCAGCCTTTCATTAAGGGCTTCTCCCGTATCGCAACCCCATTGACCAGGTTGACTCGGAAGGGCATAGAGTTTGTTTGGAGAGACGCCTGTGAGCGAGCATTTATGAAGCTGAAGGACCACCTCACGTCCGCTCCTGTCCTCACTCCTCCATCTGGGAGTGATGGATTCGTTATATTTACTGATGCTTTGCGTATTAGCTTGGGTGTTGTCCTGATGCAGCACGGGAGACCAGTGGCTTATGCATCTCGCCAGCTCAAGGTCCATGAGCTGAACTACCCTACGCACGATTTGGAGCTGGTAGCAGTCGTCTTCACACTGAAGGTGTGGAGCCACTATCTCTATGGGGTCAGGTTCGAGCTCTTCTCCGACCACAAGAGCTTGAAGTACTTATTCTCTCAGTCCGAGATGAACATGAGGCAAAGGCATTGGATGGAGCTCCTAAAGGACTATGATTTTGATCTTCAGTACCACCAAGGTAAGACAAATGTGGTGGCGGATGCCTTTAGCCGTCAGCCATGAGGCCTGGTAGTACATATGATGATTCAGGAGTGGAGGATGCTTAAGGATATGACAACATATGATTTTGAGTGCAGTCTACAGTCTTCTATCGTGCAGTTATTGAGCCTATCGATTCAACCCTCTCTTGTCGCAAGGGTGATCGAGGCTCAGCAGGCTGATGAGTCGTTGCAGAGTTATAGGGCTGAGGCGGCATCTAAGAGTCAGTCAGATTGACAGATTGGTTCTAATGGTGGACTTCGCTTCAGAGGTCGATTATGTGTCTCGGATATTCCTGAGTTGCCCAGAGATCTTATGACTGAGGCACATCGATCATGATTTTCTATCCACCCTGGCTCGACGAAGATGTACCGTGACATGAGGCGACAGTATTTTTGGGCGGGGATGAAGCGCCAGATCACTAGTTTTGTGGCCGAGTGTGACACATGCCAGCATGTTAAAGCCGATCATCAGAGACCCCCTGGTCCATTGTTGCCGTTGAGCGTCTTGACGTAGAAGTGGGAGCACTTGTCGACAGATTTCATTATGGGCTTGCCAAGGACTCAGTGCAGTCATGACGCCATTTGGGTTGTTATGGATCATCTGACAAAGTCGGCACATTTTCTTGCGATTCATGCGATTTGGTTTATGGATCGACTTGCTTAGTTATTCATCGAGGAGATTATGAGACTACATGGCATTCCAGTCTCGATCATTTCTGACCGAGACCCGAGGTTCACATCTCAATTTTGGGGGAGCTTTTAGAGAGCGATGGGGACTGTTTTGTAGCTCAGCACCTTGTACCATCTGCAAACCGATGGCCAGACTGAGAGGGTCAACCAGATCCTTGAGGATATGCTTCGAGCCTGTGTGATTGACTTCGGAGGTAGCTGGGATGAGCATTTGCAATTGGCTGAGTTCACATACAATGACAACTATCAGGTGATCATTGGCATGACTCCTTTTGAAGCATTATATGGAAGACCGTGCAGATCTCTGAGTTGTTAGACCAAGGTTAGAGAACAGCGTCTCCTAGGTCCCGAACTTGTGTAGCAGACGTCAGATGCTATCGATATCATCAGGCAGAGGTTGCGCACAGCTCAAAGCCGGCATAAGAGTTTTGCTGATCGTCGGGGTCGTCCCTTGGAGTTCTCTGTTGGGGACAGAGTGTATCTCAAAGTCTCACCCATGAAGGGCGCGGTTCGATTTGGAGCGAAGAGCAAGCTTGCCCCGACATTTATTGAACCTTTCGAGATCACTGAGCACGTTGGCGCTGTGGCCCATCGACTTACCTTGTCATCTCAGTTGTCTGCCGTCTACAATGTGTTCCATATCTTTATGCTGAGGAAGTGTGGGTCAGACATAGTTCCTGTTATTGATTGGCAGCCGCTGAAGGTTTGTGAGGATGCTTTTTACATTGAGCAGCTAGTTCATATCCTTGATCAGAAGGAGCAGGTCCTCCGGACCAAAGTCATTCCCTTGGTGACGGTTCAATGGGGTCACCATTCTGTTGATGAGGCATCTTAGGAGTGCGACGCTAATATTTGAGAGCACTATCCCCATCGCTTTGATGATTGATTATATGTTGTACCTTGTATGCTGGCTCCGATTTTATATGACGATGCTATATTTCCTCTTCATTTATGAGTTATGTCTAGTTGCGATGATTGTGTAAATTTTGAGGAGAGAATTTTTATTAGGTGGGGAGAGTTGTAAGGCTCATATCATAGTCTGTACCGCTCCGTAGGCTTCTGTAGTCCTCCCGGTTGAATTCCGGTGACCCTCAACCTGAAATCGGCATTTGCGCATAATCCTTAAGTTGTAGCCCTTAGATCTAAGTCGGCTCGACTTGAAACTTGTACCCTAGTGACCACGTCGTCGCCGCGGTTCCAACACCGCATCTCACCCGTCAATACGATACCCAGGCCAGAAGATGTGGGCCTGCGTTCATTTCGAGGAAAACGCCGCTCGTGCGAATTTTGAGAGAATCTTTATAACATATCCCATCAATCAAGTCAAGTATATCATCCATACCTCATGCCACCTCACCCTATCACAAGTACAAGCACCAATTCCTTCTTTTCCCCAAGTCAACTCTCTCTCTCCCCACCCATTCCTCTTTTACACAAAATTCAAACTAACCTATGCCTTCCCATCCCCTTTCTTACAACACCCACTCCACCCATCCCTTATCAATCCATCACTTCTCTCTCTCTCTCTCATTCTCTAACAATTCTCCAAACTCCCAAGAGAAAGCATCTAACGTCCAAGCTTTCCCAAAGCTAAGTGTGGCCCACTTTCCTACCCTCATCTCCCATCTCAACCCTCCATTCTTCATCAACCTCCATTAAGATCGAAGTTAAGGAGCCTAGAAGTCCAAGGAGCTAGAGAAGAAGGTCGATAGGTGGGTGATCCGTTGTTGATTTTGTTTTAAGGGCCCACTTGTTGTGGGACCCACTCGATGTATGCATTGTTTAAGGGAGGGCCAAATAGCGGTGGGGTCCCTCCCCTTCACGTTTCTTTCCCTCTCTCTCTTTCTCTCTCTCCTCTATGATGAAGTGAGCCCCACCAATATATGTGTTATATCTACTCCGTCCATCTGATGGTGTGGCCCATCGTACACATGTGATGATCCACACAATCCATTGTTGGGACGGGATCACCACCTGGACGCTGGACAGTTATATATATATATATAAACAATAGATATATATATATATATAATATAATATGTATATATGATATACATATAGCACATATATGTGGTGGGCCCCACATGGGACCCACCTGTCTAGAATGTTGATTGGCTGGTACACCAGCTATATGGCTGCTGTGTGTGCAGTGTGTGGATTTGATCCACACCACCTATGTGTGCAGCCCACCAGATGCATGGGCCTTATCCTCACCATCCGTTCGTTTGCTGGATGGTGGGACCCAGTCACACTGTGGGGTCTCCACCATTCAGCTGGGACGTGGACCCCAGACATGATGTATGTGTTACATCCAAACTATGAGGCCCGTATCCTAGCCCATACCGTTCCGAAGGCCTCCACGGTCCTCTTGGTCGAATTTCGGTGACCCACGATCTATTATCAGTGTTTACGGGCGATCCTAAGTCATGTCCCATATATCAGAGTTGTCTCGACTCGAAACTTGTACCCTTGCGACTGTGCCGTCACTACGGTTCCGATGCCGCGTCTCATGCGATGAGGCGTTACCCGGGCCAGGAGATGTGGGCCCATGTTCAGTTCAAGGAAAACACCGTGCTTTGCAATCCCAAGAGAATGTCCCATCAATCACATCAAATGTCAAGTACATGTCCCATCCCCAAAAGCAACCCTAAAGTTAACTCTCTCTTACAACACATACGTGTCAAGTACACATCCATCACCTTTCACCCATCACACCCATCTCTCTCTCTCTCTCATTCTCTCAAGCAACCAATGTCTAAACATTCCATGGGAGGAGAGGAAAAGCTAGGTGTGGCCCACTCCCTACCACACAATCCCACCATCCAAAGTCCATCTCGATCGTTGAATCTCACCCCTTGGAGCTCTAGATCACATTGGTGGAAGAAGGAAGAGAAGATCAAAGGTGGGTGATTTTTTTTCAACCGTTGATTGAGGACCCACTTATGGTGAGACCCATCTTGATGTATGCATTGTATTGAGGGGCCCATAATGACGGGGCCCCTCCCATATCTGCTCCCGGTCTCACATTTCTCTCTCTTTGATGTGTGGCCCACCATGTGGCGTGTGAGATCCACACCGTCTAGCCACGTGGACGGTGGATCCCACCATAAGGTATATGTTATATCCTAGCCGTCCATTCATTGGACATGGACCCCACCATGACAGCGTGTGGGGCCCACCATGATGTAATATCCAGGCCATCCAGGGCCTAGACATTGTTGTCCCTTAAAAATAATAAAATAATAAAATAAGAATAAAAAATAATAATAATAAAATAAATAAATTATTATTATATAATATATATTATACATTAAGGTGGGCCCTACGTGGGACCCACCCATAGAGGAGTGGAAGTGGATTGGCTGGTGTATCTCACACCAGCTATATAGCTAGTGTGAATGACATCACCAAGCTCTGAGGTCCCACCATTGTATGTTTTTCATCCCACCGTCCATCTGGATGGTGGGGTCCACCTCGATATATGTATTACGTGTCCACACAGTGTATCTCTGGACAGTGCTGCGTAGCCCAACCATAATGCATATGTTTTATCTATACCGTCCGTCATGGGACGGTGGGACCCACACTGCACGTGTGGGGTCTCCACCGTCTAGGTGGACGTGAACACCCCCTGGCCATGAGGTATGTGTTTCATTTATACCATCTAACCATTTGACGGTGAGATCCATGCCTAGATGTATGTGTTACATCCAAACCGTCCATCTCTCTCTGGACGTGGGCCACCTCACCAGCTATATAAGTTGTGTATTGATGTCAGCAATCCTATGGGACTGATATCCATAGTCATCCACCTATTTTGCCAGCACGGGACCCACCTTGATGATGTGTTGTATATTCGCTTCATCCATGGGACTGTAGACACCACCATGATGTATTTAATTCATCCACACTGTCCAGATCATGTTGGACGGTGCTGGATAATGGTTGGATGGTGCTAATTTACATGGACAGTGTTAGAACAGTGCTGATTTACATAGACAGGGCGGTGCTAATCATCATTAGGGTGCCATGTGCCCCATAGAATGATAGTGTACAGTGATACACATGTTGCACCTGTAACAATTGAAATGATTTTAGATGTAATCCAAGCTCCCACTTGAGGCCCACCCTGATGTATTTTGTCGCCCATTTGTCAGGCCCACTTTGATGTATTTTGTGGCCCATTCGAGAGGCCCATTTTCATATACTTGTGGCCCATTTGTGAGGCCCACCTTAATATATTTGTAGCCCATCTATGTGGCCCATTAGTGCGGCCCATTGATGCAGCCCACTTGATGTGTATGAGGCCCATTAGTGCGGCCCATTGATGCAGCCCACTTGATGTGTATGAGGCTTATTAGTGCGGCCCATTGATGCAGCACACTTGATGTGTATGAGGCCCATTAGTGCGGCCTATTGATGCAGCCGCTTGATGTGTTAGGCCCATCTGTAGGGCCCACCTATTATGTATTTGAAGCCCATGGGTTATTGCCCATTGTGATGTATTCGAGGCCTATGGGCAAGGCCTGATGTGATGTGTTTATGACTTATATGATGAGGCCCATTGAGGTGTATTTTCGACCCATGTGATGCGGCCTATAGTGATGTGTATTAGGCCCATGTTATGCAACTCGTGGTGATGTATTTAAGGCCCATTGAGATTGTATGTGGCCTACTATGTTGTGTATGAGGCCCTTATGTGAGGCCATGGGCCCACTATACATTTGGCTCTATGTGGGCCACTCCTTAGGAGCGATGATGGTTAAATGTCCACAAAGATGGGCGATGATGGTTAAATGTCCACATTGTGACCTTCCCTTACGCCCTTTATTAGGCTGATTATCGAGGCCAATTCTGATTGCCGAGGCCGATTCCAATTGTCGAGGCCTATTCCAATTGTCGATTTTGATTATCGAGGCTGATTTTGATTGTCGAGGCCGATTCCGATTGCCGAGGTCAATTTTGATTATCGAGGATGATTTCGATTGTCGAAGCTGATTCTGATTATCAAGGCCGATTGCCGATTGCTAATTCTGATTATCGAGGCTGATTTTGATTATCGAGGCTGATTCTGATTGTCGAGGTTGATTCTGATTGCCAGGACTGATTTCGATTATCGAGGCCGATTCTAATTGTTGAGGCCAATTCTGATTACCGAGGCCGATTCTGATTGTCGAGGCCGATTCTGATTGTTGAGACCAATTCTGATTACCGAGGCCGATTCTGATTGTCGAGGCTGATTCTGATTATCGAGGCTGATTCCAATTGTCGAGGCAGATTCTGATTGTCGAGGCCGATTCTGATTGTTGAGGCCGATTCCGATTGCCAATTTTATTTTCGAGGCCGATTTTGATTGTTGAGGCCGTTTCTGATTGCCAAGGCTAATTCCGATTGTTGAGGCTGATTATTGAGGTCGATTCTGATTGCTGAGACCAATTCTGATTGTCGAGGCCGATTCCGATTGTTGAGGCCGATTCTGATTACCGAGGCTAATTCTGATTGTCGAGGCCGATTCCAATTGTCGAGGCCGATTATCGATATCAATTATGAGTATGTGACAACATAGTATTAAGATACATGCCCCTACGCATCATCTGCATGTTTATTATGAGATGTGGTTGACCATTGTATATGTCATTGGGCAGGTTGTTATGAGACTCCTTGATAGGCAGATATCGTTTCGCATGAGCGCACGGCATGCGCATGATTGATGCATGATTGGATTGTATGACTCATGCATCTTGCATTGTGTATCGTGATTACTATACGCCCTAGTGACATCAGGGCCGTAGCCTCCACAGGCATGTTGTGGATGGCTAGATGGGACACTGAAAATGTTTGGTTTGAGCATCTGGGTACTTTGGATATTCGTGGGTGAAAGTCCCTAAACCTCCAAGGCCAGGAGACGCCCCAACGTCTAAACTAAATGGATCATGAGCGCCCAACTGTCGGATACCAGTAGGCCACATCTCCCACTGTGTCGTGGTCGGTTGGAGGGGGTATGGCCTTATTCGCCCGATTCGTAATGGACAAAAACTAGGCTAATTTTAAGCAGCTCATAAGTGGGTCCGTTACCATCGTGTCGGGTAGATATTGGCTAACTACTAGCCATACGGCTAGTGAGGTCTCTTCCACTCACCTGGTTGCGCATGATGGGACAGCAATCTGGTTTGGAGTGTACCAAACCCCGGTGATGATCCTAGAGATGTACAGTACTATACGTGGACTTATTGAGCAGGAGTTGCATACTTATTCATTCATTCATTTACTGTCCACTCGGGCTGGTGATGCGCAACTAATTGTTGTGAACCTTCGTAATGGTAAGGATTTCAGTTGGAGCGCGCGACTAACCTAAGATTAGGAGTTTACCACATTGAGTCTGACTATCCAAATTAGGTATGAGACTGGTTTGGATAGAAGTCCCTTGTAATGGACCCCATAGCCTGCAATACTACGTACTATCATCCCGACTTCACACTCCAACATAGTCATTCCATTCGCATCGCATATTGCATTACATCCACGGCATATGGCATTTTGGGTTATTATGTTTCTTCATGGCCTACATACGGCTGATAATATTCGTGAACTCATCAGGAATTGTATATCGCATTGCATCCTTGACATCTGATATATGGCTCTTTATGACTCCTTATTTGCATAGCTGAACTGTATTACATACTCTGATATTGTATGACTCATGGACTTGTCAGTATTTCTACTTACTCTAATATCATATGATTTATGGCATTTTATTGCATACTTGGCACGTGCATCGCACTCACTTACACCACCCTCTAAGCTTTCCATAAGCTTATGCATGATAGATGCGTACAGGTGATGTTAGGTTACAGTAGCATTGGGCTTGGAGTGTGCAACGGTCTTCTGGAGCTTTGATTTTTGATATATGTATTTCCCTTTCAGCATTGTATTCAAATGATTATATTAGTGGATATGTGATGATGATGTTGCCTTTGTCATTTGGGTATACTTGTGGTTATGCTTCTTACGAGATAAATGTACGATGGAAAAATCCTCCTTGTAGGATCCTAGGATAGGAAACTGGTGTATGGGTGCTGGGAGCCAAGAATGGGGTACTACGGATGTTGTCGGCACTGGATTCAACGATCGGGAATTCTGTGAGCCTGGTTTCCGAGTTTGGGGCGTGATACGACCGTTCATTCATTTGGTGAGCTCGTCCAGCAAACAATCTTTAAAAAAAGAAGCAGATACAATTCTTGGTGGGCCATGTATGTGGACCCCACCTTCATGTTTGTATCTCACCGTCCATCCATCTGTGAAGCGCACCATGATGTATGGGTCTTATCCACACTGTCTAGACCTTGGACGATGGGATCCACCATGATGCATGTGTTGTATCTATACCATCCACCCATTTTGAGAGATCATTTTGTGGCATGAGAAAAAGAATGGGTCAGATCTGAAGTTCTAGCGGACCCCACCATTCAGAATAATGGGGACAGTGACATCCACCGTTCAAAACTTCTTAAGGGCCATGGTAGTTCCAATCAAGCTGATATTTTTATTTTCACTTCATCTATCTCTGTGTTAACTTATGAATAGGTTGGATCTCAAAAAAATACACCATGGTGAGTCCTATAAATGTTTCAACGGTGGGTGTGGCTGCTCTCACGGTTTTCTATGGCAAGCCCTCTGCATTTTAATGGTGAAAATCATTATCTCCACCGTTATTTGTGGTATGGTCTAGATGATCATTTGATATGCTATAATTTTAAATAATACTCTAATTGATCTCTAAAAATAGATGAATGGTGTAGTGATATGACCCATTTAATTTGGCCCATTTGATTCAGCCTATTTGGTGAGGTCCGATGTGATATACGTGGGGCTCAATTGATAAGGACTAATGTGATATATGAGGCCGTTGTAAGAGGCCCAACTTATTGTATTTGCGGAGGCCCAACGTGATATATTGTGACCCATTTGAGTAAGCCCCAATACGATGCATATGTGGCCCATGAGCGAGGCCCATCGTGATATATATTAGGCCCTTGTGTGAGGCTGTGGGCCCACTATACGTTTGGCACTATGTGGGCCACACCTTGGGAGCAATGTTGGTTTAATGTCCACATTGATGGGCAGTGATGGTTAAATATCCACATTGTGACCTTCCATTAGGCCTTGTTAGGCCTATTCTCATCATTCTCTAGTGGGTTAACCCAAATCATTGGGCCCCATTGATATTGCTTGATCCATCATCGACAGTCCATCTATGGACCCTGCCTTATGTAGAGGCCGGTTATCGATGCCAATTATGAGTTTATGATAGCATAGCATCATGACACAAGCCCATACGCATCATCTGCATGTTTGTTATGAGATGTGATTAACTATTGCATATGCTATAGTGCAGGTGGTTTGTGGGACTCTCTAATAGGTGGAGTTATCTCACATGAACGGACGGTTTGCGTAGGATTAATGCATGAATGGACTGTGTGACTCATGCATCTTGTATTGTGTGATTGTGATTACTATACGCCCTTGTGACCTCAGGGCCGTGGCCTCCACAGGGACATCATGGACGACCGGATTGGATACTAGAAATACTTTTCTAGTATCGGGGTGTCATAGATGTCCCTGGGTGAAAATCCCTAAACCTGATGGTACTAGAGGATGATTCCAAAGTCAAGACCGAGTGGATACATGAGCGCACGAGGGCCGAATACCAAGAGGCTGCATCTCCCACTGTGTCGTGGTCGGTTGGAAAGGGGTGTGGCCTTATCCGCCCGAGGGTAGGGGGCATTGCTAGGCTGAGTATGACCAGCTTGTGAATGGGTCTGCTATCGACGTGTCAGATAGGTATTGACAGACTATTGGCCAGGCAGATAGTGAGGTTTCTTAAGCTCACTTGGACTGCACGCCTGAGAAAGGGGCAGTGTTATTTGGAGTGTACTAAACCCCAGTGATTATCCATAGTGAGAACTGTGCTGATATTTGATGCTCTAGTGATGAGTTGCATTGATATGTAAATTCAGATGAGGATTGGTATGCTTGAGTTGCATCTCGCATCGCATGGCCTTAGTATGGCTGATTGCATTCATGTACTCATCAGCATGATTCCAAATTACTCTGACATTGCATTCTGAGCACACTCATATTACGCACACACTTACACCACCCTCTAAGCTTTCTATAAGTTTATACACGACTGATGCATGCAGGTGACGCCAGGACGCAGCTGTAGCTTCCCCGTAGTAGGAGGGTGCAGTCGAGCTTCAGGAGTTGCCGTTATTATTAACTTGTATTTCCCTTCATACGCATTGTACCTTAAAGTTTTTTATCATAATGGATTTTGTGATGGTGTTCTTGTGGCTATTGTTTGTGGGTTATGCTTATGGTTATGCTTATTACAAATCGAAATCATGTTTGAAATCCTCCTTGTAGAATCCCAGGATCGGAACCTGGTGTATGGGTGCCGGGAGCCGAGAATGGGGTATTACGGAGGCTGTCGGTGCCGAATTTGGTGATCGAGAACCTTGGGAGCCTGGTTTTTGAGTTTGGGGCGTGACAGCTTCTGTAGACCCCACCATGTATGCATGCCACTAGACCATCCATTCATTTCACCCAGGTCCAGTGGGCCCACCTTGATGATGATCATCCAAACATCCAGCCTCAGGATGTCTAGCAGCAGCTGCTGCTGGACCATGTGAAGTGGAAAAATAAATATCAGCTTGATACAAGCTGGTGGGCCACACGTGTGGACCCACCAGATGTATGCATTCCATCCATCCATCCACCATCCAACTATGGACAGTGGAGCCCACCTTGTTATGTGGTGATCCACATCATCCAATACAGGACGTGGGATGGAAGTGGATTGGTTGGGCACTTCACGCAGCTAGGTGCTGCTGTTACTGACGTCAGCTAGTCCTGTGGGTCCCACCATCAGGTATATGTTTTATTCAAACCATTCGCCACCTTGCATACATTAACTCTCCCACCGTCCAGAGAAGTCTGGATGGTGCTAGAGGCACCGTGATGTATGGTTTCATCCACACCGCCCCTGGTTGGGACGGTGGATCCCCACCATGACATACGTGTATTATTCATGTCGTCCATCTGTTTAAGAGGGTGGACCCACCCCACACGTGTGACACGTGTGGGTAGGTGGTACCCACCTTAATTTATGTATTATATATCCACACCGTCCCTAGTGAGGGACGTGGATACCCACCATGATGTATTTATTTCATCCACACCATCCAGATTGTGCTGGACGGTGCTGGACAATGTTTGGACAGTGCTGATTTAGATAGATAAGGTTTGGACAGTGCTGATCTACATAGACAATGTTTGGACGGTGCCATAGGGTCCACCGTGATGTATTTGTTATCCACGCCGTCCATCTTATGCAATGCGGCCCACCTTGATATATGTATTCTATATTTACATGGACGGTGCCATGTGGGGCCTACCATTGATGCATGTATTGTATATCTCCGTCGTCCGCCCCTTGGACGTGTGGCCTACCTTGAGGTACGTGTCATATCCAAACCGTCCAGCCATCTGGGTCACCCATACCGTCCAGATCATGGGGCCTACCTTAATGCGTATGTGGCCCATTTGATGATGTCCGATGTAATGTAATTAGGGCCCAGGCATGAGGCCTATTGACATGTATTTGCAACCCGTCTGTGAGGCCCGTTGTGATGTATTTGTTACCTATTGAGATGGCCCATTGTGATTCATTCGAGGCCCAGGTGGTGAGGCCCATTGTGATGTATTCGAGGCCCTTCGGACATGGCCCATTGTGATATATTTCTGACCCATATGATGTGGCCCGACTTGATGTATACAAGGCCCGTTGCGATGTATATTAGGCCCGTGAGATGCGACCCACTTGATGTATGATAAGCCCATGTCATGCGGCCCATTGCAATGTGTATTAAGCCAATGTCGTGCGGCCCATTGTGATGTGTATTAGGCCCATGTCATGTGGCTCATTGTGATGTGTATTAGGCCCATGTCATGCGGCTCGTTGTGATGAGTATTAGGCCCATGTCATGCGGCTCGTTGTGATGAGTATTAGGCTCATGTCAAGCGGCCCATTATGATGTGTATTAAGCCCATGTCATGCGGCCCATTGCGATGTGTATTAAGCCAATGTCATGCCACTCATTGTGATGTGTATTAGGCCCATGTCATGCGGCCCATTTGTTTCGAACAAGAAACAAATGCATTTTGTTTCAGAAATTTCATTCATTTGATTGATTACCAGAAGAAGACAAGGAAGACAAATCACTTTATGTATATATTCTAAGTTCTTCACATCCCTTTCTCCTTTGATTCCAAATAAAATACTTATGAATTATAGTACACAATCAGTATTTAGCACCCAGATTATGCATAAATGTATAAAACATTAAAACATAATGTTGAATGTTGTGCTAGAAGTCATTGTGCACTGTCAAAAGCCATTGTGCTCTAACTAAAGCCTTTGTGCACTAGAGAAAATCGTTGTGTGCTGGAGGGAACCATTATGCGTTGGCCTCTATTGTGCGCTGGTTCTGTTGTGCGCCAACTCTTGTTGTGTGCCAGCTCTTGTTGTGCGTTAGAAGTGTTGTGCACCGCACAACATCTGTTCCATGCAACGGTTACGAACTCTACCTTTCTTCTTCTGTAGTTTCTTCTCTCTCTGTGATTGGCTACTAATGACCCCCTTAGAGGGGTCAAGGGGTATTTAGAACCCTCTTACACGTGCGAACATGCCACGTCATCGTTGTGCCGATCGTCTTTGCGCAAGCCTCCTTTGTGCGGATTCCATTGTGCGGGATACTTTAACTTTTTGCAGAATCCGTTGTGCGGGATACTTTATGCAGAATCCATTGTGCGGGATAGTTTGTGCGAAAGCAATGTGCGAATATCTACATTACAAGGTGTATTTTTTCACAGCGTTTTGCGCACAACAATATCCGTACAAGACTTAATTCCGTGCAACAATTTACATGTAATGGTTTGTGCACAATGCTTCCTTTTCTGCTACCTTCCTCTCTTTTTATGCGTCAACAAATGCCCCCTTGATCCTGCATTTTTGTTTTTTTACACCTAGAAAAATAAATATGTAGGATCAATAACAACTTTTTCCAAACATTATTTTTATCTCCCTCATTTTGTGCTTATTTTCTTTATTGTGCGCTGGCTTATCTGCGCACAATGAATGTCGCATAATGATTTGCACACAACCATAAGCATACAACAGCCAGGATTCTATCTATAAATTTAGGACTTGTCTTCATTTTCGCCATCTTTCCCCTCTGCTCCGCATTATCTTTACATTAGTTTTCTATCTTTGTGTGCTAACCTCATTGTGCGCCGCACAACCACTGTTCCGCACAAAGCCCTTTGCGCGCAACAGCTTGTTCCGCACAACAAGACTTAGCATGCAACACCCCTCCTATACTTGGTCAAAATCTAGCGCACTTCAGGTAGCGCTCAATGACATTGCGCACAACACTTTACATACTTCATTCTGCGCACCCCAGATGTTCTGCACAACAGCCCTGCGCACAATACCTTGGGCTCAACTCTTTGCACACAACAGTCGTTCCACACAATAGCCTTGCGCACAATAACTTGCACTCAATACTTTGTGCACATCATTTTGTGCATAGCAGCTATTCCGCACAACAGCCCTGCGCACAACACTTTGCGCACAGTGACTTATGCTTATAGATTCAGACTTTAAATTTATTTGTTCTTCCTTCTCAACACTTTATGATACTTTCATTTCAGCTTAATGAATTTTCTTCCACCTGTGCAGGTTTCAGATGGCTAGCTTGAAAAGACTCTCGCTTCCCCAAGTACTGCGGGGCCATCTGACCCACAATCTGTAGAAACCCATAATCATAAAAGACTTCGCTCTGGCGAAATTATATTTTCTTTTTTAAAGAACCAGCTCCTATCATCAACTTTGCAAATCGCATTCAATGCCTATCCGAGCATATTTGCTTGGGCATAATAATGCAGGAGATAGAGGGTCCCCCCCTTTCAGGACAAGAATCTGATTGGGAAGATTAGTTAAAATGCACAACCAACTTTCGCATTGATGATAGTCATCCTTCTGCTACAGAGGCTTCTCCTCCCCCATCAGTCCCAAAACGAGCAAGAGAAAAGAGCCAAGACAAAATTTTCCAGGAGAAGATTCGAGAACATAACCCAAGACGTTTCCAGAATGCTTGGGATTCAGTCAAGCTGACTACTGAAGTAATTAAATTCTGCAACCCATATAGAGATGAGACCATTGCCCCACCCCTGCAACTTCAGTGTCACCTCTTCATCCTCAAGAGCGAACCAACAGACTACATGACACAGAACAAGCTCTTATTTGTGTCTAATTGGGTAATAAAAGAGCTGCAAATTCTCGAGGGTTATGTCATAGATAAAGGCTTGACTTAAAAGACTGGGCAAATAAGATACATGCACTTTCTCACACCATGTCATGACCCTCATTCCCTATATTATACTCATTTATTCGAGATGATTCAATAACGTTTCCGTCATCGTAACTCATTGTGGGGTAAGGATGAATTCAGAACGTGAGGTCTTTGGACAGTTCGTCCATACTACAGTGCTTGGACCAAAGCAATTTTGGAGAAACATAAAGACGTCCTTACTGCGGCAAGAATTTAATATGCCATAGAAGCTACTTCAGAATTTTTCCAAAAAGACACGATGATCTATAAAGGTTTCCTGAAATACTAGTTGTCTACTATGAATTCTTTCCATCTTCTAGTAGGAGAAGTAAGTATTACCCTATGGGATCTTTATAGGATGGTGGGTCTACCTATCTCCGAGTCCTTTCTTGATGAATACGTTCCTTCAAACAAAGAGTTTGCCTTTGTCGCACCCAACAAGGTGCCCAAAATTATAGCATCAACCATTGAACTTTTCCATGAGACATCTTATTTTGCTGACGTCCACAAGATTTCTCCTCTTCAATGGTTGGCACACTTTTCCCGATACTTGGTTTAAGTATTTTAACCTTTTTTCTTCCCTTTCAAATAACACTTACCATAAGCGTGAATTACGCATTGGTCTTCTCCCTTTTTTCTCTTTTTAGGTTCTCTGGCAGCCATTATGCTAAATTAGAAGCCACTTGCAAGAAAATAAGAGGTCCGGCCAACTTCACCGCCGAAACTGAACTAGCCACTTTCCTGGCTTACTGGTTGAGCTTAGTTGTGCTTCCTATTTTAAAGAGTTCAGACACTATTTGGCCAACTGTATTTTTAGCGGCGGGTGTAATGGCAGAAGGCAGAAAATGATAATCCTTGGCCCCTCCTATCTTATGTTCATTATACTGAGCTTTCGGTCATGTCGCGACGCATTTCTCAAGCCCGGTGCTAGGAGTTTCATCTGCTTTCGCTCCATGGCATTACTTCTCCAGATGGCTCAGAATTTATTTCCCTTGGACATATAATGATCTGGAAAAGGCTTATGTCCATCCCGACCATCTGTCGTTGTGGCATTTTCTGAAGTGAAAAATGATAAGGGATATGAATGGATAGTAGATAAAATTGACAACATGGAATCCATCAACTTCTTTCCTTTTTACTTAGATTATCAGGCCGAGGACAGAGATGTTGAGGACAACCAGGACCTAGACCCTATTGAAAGGACTTTCTTTCTCTGCATTCGTTCTGGCAGTCTTCCATTACGGGAAGGACTAGAGTTCTGGCAAGAACCATAGTACCTGAATCGATTCGCCAGATAGTTTGGGTATGAACAGGCTATGCCCCAAGTAAGTGAAGAAGTCACCAGAACAATGAGGAGCTACAGAGTTGGTCCTTACAACTGGGCTCTGATATGGAAGTAGCTCTTGACTAGGAATTTTGGCTCTCGATTCATCCTCCCAGGGTATAATCACAGAGTAACAGCTTCATACTCCTAGATGCGAGGGTGGAGTCATCGTTACTATTTAGTACGCAATTGCTTCCCAGTGGATCGCCCTATCTAGGTTCTTCCCCCACGCTTGAGGAATTACAGACTGGAACAAGGAATCGGATACTTTTACGAGAAAGATCAAGCCGCCGTGCCAGGGTAACTTCATCGAAAAATTTCTGTGGAAGAACCTAGCAGAGAGATAAAGCCCCAAAACACTCTTGAAGGCTAGATTGCTTTTGGTTCCCTTTTGGATCTAATAAATTGGAGAGAAAGATTAGCTAGTCCTCACAATGAATTTGAAACTGCAGGGGGTATTCTGCCTTCCCCTACTCCCGCAGGAGAAAATCAACCTGCAAGTCCTGCTCCTGTTATTCCTCTGACTACAGAACCTGTCACTCATACAACTTCCCAGCCTATCGAATATGCAACTGCCACTATTGCTCCTATCGTGGATCTTATAAAAACCGTAGCCAATCGCACCACTGCCACAACTTCTCTGGCTATACGTCAAATTGTCATTTCTACTTCTCCCATGACCCACTCTCATGCTAAGTCACTGTCTCCTGAGGTTTTAGCACAACCAATTCCTTCTCCCTCCCAAGGTGCACGTCTTCTTCCTGTGAAGACAATTTATAAAGGAAAACAAGCCATATTGGAGGAAGACAGCTCATCAGAATATTCTGCAAACACTACAAGCGAAGACACATCTTCTTCCACAAGTCTCACTGACGAAGGAGATGCTTTGCTAAACGCAGATACTGATGCCAAGATAAACATTGGAGAAGAGAACGATGTTGAAATTAGGTCTTCTCTTCCTGATGCTCCGACTACTCTTCCTAACACTTCCCATCTCATTCTAGAGACTTCTCTGGATGATGAAGAGCAACTTAAATATAGAGAATATGGTGGTACTCCTGGTGTAAGACCCGTATCCTAGCTTGTACTGTTTCGTAGGCTTCCGCGGTCTTCCCGATCGAATTTCGTCGACCCGCGATCTGTTATCAGCGTTTGCGTACGATCCTGAGTCGTGTCCCGTATATCAGAGTCGGCTCGACTCAAAACTTGTATCCTTGTGACCACGTCGTCGCCATGGTTCCAACGCCGTGTCTTGCATACTGATTCGATACCTTAGCCAGGAGATGTGGGCCCGCGTTCTGTTTAAGGAAAACACCACGCATTGCAATCCCAAGAGAATCTTTACAACATGTCCCATCAATCAATCAATCACCTCATGTCAAGTACAAGAGCAACCCCAAAGTCAACTCTCTCCCTCTCTCTCTCTTACACACACATACATGTCAAGTACAACTATCACCTCACATCCATCACTCACATCCATCACCTCTATTACAACCACCCCTTCTCTCTCTCTTTCTCTTCACATTTTCCAAGAAAGCAAATGAGTGCACATCCAAGCACTTCCAAGAGAGAAAAGAGTGTGTTGTGTGGCCCACTTCCTCTCCTAAGATCCATCATCCTAACCCTTCATTTCTCATCATCTTCCATCAAAGAGGGACACAAGGAGCTCGGCGTTCCATTGGACCAAGAAGATCGAACGGTGGGTGTTTTATAGGCCTAGATTTCATTTTTTGATGATGGGCCAAGTGGGGCCTACCAATTGATGGTATGGATCTCACTTTGGACCCTGAGTGTGGCTGATGGCCCACCTTGCTTCTCATGATCATTCCATGATGGGGTCATTCTCCATGGACCTCATCATGATGTTTATTTTCCTTGCATGGATAGGGTCATCTAAACCATTGCATTTTGGTGGAGAAAGGATCTCCACCGTTGATTTTGATTGGTGGGTCCACATGTAATGGGACCCACTTGATGTATGTTGTAAATCATGGAAGGGAGGGCCCATAGTACCGGGGTCCCTCCATCACACGTGTCCCTCTCTCTCTCTCTCTCTCTCTCTCTCTCTCTCTCTCTCTCCCTCTCCTTCATTTTTCTTTATGTGTGATGATGTGGCCATGTGGCCCACTCGGATGGACCCCACCTTGATGTATGTCTTATCCACACCATCCAGCCATTTAGGTGGCCCACCTGGGCAACACGTCCATAGGTGGGGGCCATCTTTATATGTGATGTATGTAAACCATCTAGGGTCTAGGGACATTGGACGTGGCCATGAAGTGAAGTGTGAACGGATGGCGTGGTGCACTCACGCCCAAATAGAAATATCAGTTTGATTTAAAAATTTGGGTGGGCCGCTCATGCAGGCCCTACCTTAATGTATGGATTTAATCCACACCGTCAATTCTATTTCCCAACTCATTTTAGGTGTTGAGCCAAAAAATGAAGTCAGTCCAATTTTTTGGTGGGCCATAGCTTAGAAAAAAGTGATTTCTACCATTCAAGGCTGTTAGGACCCACGTCGATGTTTCGATACACCAAAACATGCTGCATATTGAGCTCGTTTGGTCCGTCATGAGCCATAGAACCCAACCAATGGGTTGGATTCTCCTGATGCGGGCCCCACCTAGGAAAAACCACAAGAAAACTCCTTTTTCAAAAAAATATATATGAAACAGCAGCAGACACTGCTGCTGCTGACAGAGGATGCACGCAGTGTCCTGCACTACTGCGTGGGTGGACAGGCAGGTCCTAGCCATGGGCCCCACCATGATGTGTGGGAACATCAACACCGTGCATTTTGATGGGGCCCCTTAGGGCAGTGGGCCCTCCAAAAATCAGCCGTATACGAACTCAGGTGGCCCCCACAGTAGGAAACAATGAGGATTGAGCGTCTGTCATTGAAACCCTTTTGTCATAGAAGTTTTGGATCATTATGAAATTTATTTTTCCTTTTCATTCAAGTCCCTGTGACCTTATTAACAGATTGGACGGTGGATAAACGTTATGGTGGGCCCCACTTGGGTCCCACTGATGTATGTATTGTATTCCACACCTTCCATCAGTGTGGATCCCACCATGAGGTATGTGCTTTATCTATGCCATCCATCTATGTGTGGTCCACCTAAATTGTATGTATTCTATAGCCTCACCGTCCATCTATTTCCCGGACGTGGGCCCACCATGTTGTATGTGTTTTAGCAAGGCCGTCAAGTCCGCTAGAGGTGCGGCCCACCATAATATATATATATATATATATCCTTGCCATCCATCAGTTTTTAGGTCCAGGTGGTGCGGCCCACTTATTGTATTTGAGAAGCCCAATAAGTTGTATTTAGAGCCCATGGGTTGAGGCCCATTGAAATGTATTTGAAGTCCATGGGTAGAGCCTATTGTGACATGTGAGAGGCCGACTTGATGTATATGAGGCCCATTGGTGTGGCCCGTGGACGCGGTCCACTTGATGTATATGAGGCCCACTGGTGCGGCTCATATGATATGGCTCACTTGATACATATGAGGCACAAATGATGTGGCCCACTCGTTATATATGAGGCCCAGCATCGAGGCCCATGGGTGAGGCCCATTGTGATGTATTTAAGGCCCATGGGCGAGGCCCATTGTGATGTATTCAAAGCCCATGGGTGTGGCCCGTTGTGATGTATTTATGGCCTAGATGGCGAAGCCCGATATGTTGTATATGTGGCCCATTGATGCGGCCTACTTATTGTATTTGAGGCCCATTGGTGCGACCCATGTGATGCAGCCCACCGTGACGTGTATTAGGCTCATGTGATACAGTCCACAGTGACATGTATTAGGCCCATGTGATGCGGTCCACCGTGACGTGTATTTGGACCATGTGATGCAGCCCATAGTAATGTGTATGTAACCCTTGTATGAGGCCCATTGCGATGTATATTAGGCCTTTGTGTGAGGCCATGGGCCCACCATATGTTTGGCCCTATGAGGGCCACCCCTTGGGAGCAATGTTAGTTAAATGACCACATTGATGGGCAATGTTGGTTAAATGTTCACATTGTGACCTTCCCTTATACTGATTGTTGAGGCTGATTCCGATTGTCGAGGCCAATTTCGATTGTCAAGGCCAATTCTGATTGCCAAGGCCGAATATCGAGGCCGATAGTCGAGGATGATTGTCGAGGCTGATTATTGAGGCTAGTTATCGATACTGATTATGAGTATGTGACAACATAGCATCATGATACATGCCCATACACATCATCTGCATGTTTGTTATGAGATGTGGTTGACCATTGCATATGTCATTGGGCAGGTTGTTATGAGACTCCCTGACAGGTGGAGATTGTCTCACATGAGCGCACGGTATGTGCAGGATTGATGCATGACTGGATTGTATGACTCATGCATCTTGCATTGTGTACCCTAGCGACATCAGGACTGTAGCCTCCACAGGCATATCGTGGATGGCTAGATGGGACACCAAAAATCTATTCTAGCATACGGGCACCACAAATATCCCTGGGTGAAATTTTCTAAACCTCCGTGGCCAGGAGATGCCATAATGTCGAGACCGAGTGGATATATATGAGCGTATAAGGGCTGAATACCAGGAGGTCGTGTTTCCTATTGTGTTGTGGTCGGTTGGGAGGGGGTGTGGCCTTACCCGCCCAAGGGTAAGGGGCATAGCTAAGCTGAGTTTGACCAGCTCGTGAATGGGTCCACTATCAACGTGCCGCGTAAATATTGGCTGACTACTGTCCAGGCGGATGGTGAGGTCTCTTCCACTTGCATGGTCGCGCGTCAATGGGCGGCGATTTGCATGTAGAGTGTACTAGACCCCGGTGATGATCCCAGAGAGAAACCGTACTGATATGTGGACTTATCGAGTAGGAGTTGCATATTCATTCATTCATTCACTCACTATCCACTCGGGTTGGTGGTGCGCAACTAATTGTTGTGTACCTTTGTAATGGTAAGAATTTCAGTTGGGCGCACGACTAACCTGAGATCAGGAGTCTACTTCATTGAGTATGGCTTTCCAAATTTAGGTATGAGACTAATTTGGATAGAAGTCCCTTGTGATGGACCCCATAGCCTGCGATACTACGTACTATCATCCTGACTTCACTCTATCTTAATCATTTCATTTGCACCGCATATTGCATTGTATCATCAGCATCCGATATTTGGCTTACTGTACCCACATTGTATAACTGATCTACATTGCTTCATCAGTATATGATATTGTATTTATTATATTTCTTTGCATCACATAGCCTGGATAAGGATGATGGAATTTATGGGCCTATCAGCATGTTTTCGCATTGCTCTGATATATATGATTCATGATCTTGCAATATTTTTGATATTATATGATTACGGCATTGTATCTGTGTGCTTAACACTTATCTTGCACACACATTTTCACCACACTCTAAGCTTTCTATAAGCATATGCATGATATATGCGTGCAGGTGGCGTCAGGTTGCAGTAGCGTTGAGCTTGGAGCATGCAGTGGACCTCTGGAGCTTTGATTTTATCATATGTATTTTCCTTTTAGCACTATACTCAAATGATTATATTAGTGGATATGTGATGATGATGTTGCCTTTGTGATTTGGGTATACTTGTGGTTATGCTTATTACGAGTTGAATGTACATTGGAAAATCCTCCTTGTAGGATCCCAGGATCAGAATCTGGCGTATGGATGCTAGGAGCCGAGAATGGGGTACTACGGAGGCTGTCGGCACCAGATTCGGAGATCGGGATTCTTGTGAATCCGATTTCTGGATTTGGGGCATGACACCTAGTAGAAACATCTTCCTTTCTTTTGATGCTTCGTATTCCCCTTGTATCGTGGATGTTGCTGAGGTGGCTGCTCGTGGAACATCAACTTCAGGGGATGCAGAGGCTCAACCCTCCAATATTCAGGCAATGATGGGGAACATACTTCTTCTTCCTGGTTTCTGAAGAAACTTTACCATCAGTCCCTCAAACATATGATGCCCCCGCTCAGACTAGCAAGTCCCCTACCGCACGTCCTTCTCCTATTCAGCTGATGGCCCGAAGTTTGGAGTTTCTATCTGATCCAATTAATGTCCTTACTCCAAGCACTCTTGACTCAAGCATTGTAGGAGCTCAGGAGCTTTCTTTCAATGCTATTATGACTATGGAAGTCCCCAGCTCTACAGCTCCTACAACTCATTCTTTCCAGTTACCCCTGCTGCTGCTCCTACTCTAGGGGTGTGTGTGTGTGTGTGTGTGTGTGTATATCATACCAACATTGGATATACATACGTTTCCTTTTGAACTTATATTCCCTTCTTATCATTTAGTTTCAGTTGTGCCAATCCCCAGTGGATCTAAAGGATCTCACTCAGTGACTGCGGCTTTCGACAAGTACTCTCTGGAAAAGGTGCCGCCTCTTATGTTGGGGCTCTTCAAAAATGCGATTTCTGTCATCATCGGTGCTTTTAAAGATCCGACTCAATGGCCTTTTTTGGATAGTGCTCTAGCAATTCTTGCTCATTCAGCTCGCCTGACACATGTGGATGTTCAGCCTCTCTACACTTCCTTATCACAATTTTATGACTCCATGAAGAACTTAGAAGCAGCGCGGAGTATGGTCATTGCTCCCGAAATTCTAAATCGTCAGAAGGAAATGGTGCTTCTTAAGGAGAAAATCTCTTAGGCGGATGATGTTCTTGCTAACTATAATGCTGTTAGTCAATCTCTTCATGAGAAATTGAAGGTTTTCAATAGAAATAAGGCAAACATTAGTGATCAGATTGCTTTTCTTGAGAAGGAGATTCTATTACTCAAGAGTCAGTGGGAAATGAAAGATGCAACTATTTGTCCGATCAAAGCGAAGCTTGAAATAAATAATCAATTAATTGGTACCGTACAAACTGAACGAATGAGGAATGGAGAAGCTACCGCTTCTTTAGAATCTGAACTAATCGGTGTTCCTGACTAGGCCAGGATTATCCTTGCAGCCGAGCGCACAACTGCTGCAGTACAGTCCCAATTGAAAGAAGAGTTACAACATTACTTAGAGATATTGAACATTACTGAAGATCTGTAGACGTTTCATGTAAATGTTCCTTTTGTATCATGATATATAAACAGCTTGTAAAATTTCTTAGAGATACTTGAAGCTATTTTGATCTTTCATCAATTTCTACATCATGAGTCATTTTGGGCATGTTCACCTAGCATATTCACCTAGCATGTTCACCTATGCAATAGTCTCAACATGACATCTCATTTAAGCACTATTAACAAAATCACCACATATTATGATTGTCGGTATGGGATTCCCCTATGTGATTTATGTTTTGATAGGCAGTGCTAGATTTCAGTTTAGTTAGATAGCCACACACAGTTTAAGCTCTTGAGTAGTTGGAGCAATCACGGCTGTGAGTGGGATTTACGTACAGGGAGGGCCACAGTAACTCTCTAGAGTTCGCGGGGCTTTACCAGGCCACCTTAGGTACCAAATCCAAGGTCGTCGGTCCATCAATGAGTAGGTTTATGCCCTTCCTCATGAGTTAATACCGAAATCAAACCGGGGATTTGGGTTTTCTTCGTCTGTGAGTTCGGATAAGAAGTAAGCTACCATCGCTATCATCAACTTTATATGTGGCTGGCTACGTAATCTGTTCCACTATTGGTAACTCAATAATTGATATTTCACCGTCGCTGACAATGTCCTAAGAACATTCGTATTATGTTTAACATTGTGTATCAGCTTGGCGATGATAGCAATTTTGACAAAATAAGCATCTATGAGCAATTGATGACGACAGTGACAGTTGCTAATCTTGGTGATAATCATCGACATTCGGCGAATATGGCAATAATCATGGACGCTTGGCGATAATCATTGGCGAATTTGGCGATAATCATCGACGCTTGGCAATAATCATCGACGTTCGGTGAATTTGGCAATAATCAATGCTTGGTAGCAATCATCAATGCTTCGACGGCAAAGTTTGTACTTTTTTTTATTCATTCTCATGAGAGGGAGTACATGACTTTGTCCTTCGCAGCTCTTTTGCTCATGAAGATAGAATATAAGGCTGTGCCTGTAAAGGCTATTTCATCATTTCATCTTTTCATCTGTGATTGCCCCCTTTTGATATAGAAGAATTATCTTGATAATCTTCTAAATCAAAATTTCTCCTACTATCAGGAATACTATTTCTTGATAAAGCGAGCATTGATCGGTATATAATGCCTTGTCCATCTTGATCCGATACTCTGTATGCTCCATTGGAGTAAACTTCAGTTATTATATACAGTCCGTCCCATTTAGGGTCAAACTTGCCCCTTGTTCTCCGAGTGACTACTATTGGCCTTTTTAACATCAAAACCAAATCCCCTTTCCTGAAAGATCGGTGTTTAACCTTTTTATCGAAGGCAGCAGGAACTCTCGCTTGATGTAATTGTAAGCGTTGCTAAGCTGCCAACCTTTTTTCATCAAGCAAATCCAACTCTTTCAGTCGTATCTTTGCGTTTTCATCATCTATAATTGAATGATGCACTGCTACCCTTAATGAAGCGACTTGTATCTTGATCAGCACAATAGGTTCCACACCATAAACTAACGAATACGGGGTAGCTTGTGTCACTGTACGATGCGTTGTTCTATAAGCCTAGAGAGCTTCCTGCAGTTTTTCATCCCAGTCACGTTTAATCCCACTCACTGTTTTCTTTAGTATTTTTCCAATCGTCTTATTGAATGCTTCAGCCAGCCCATTGGCTAGTGGATGATAAAGTGTTGAGAATGATTGATGAATCTTGAATTTCTAATATAACTTCTCCATTCCCCTATTTTTGAAAAGAGTGTCGTTATCTGTAATGATTCTCTTTGGAATACCATGGCGATATATTATCGCATGCCGAATGAAACTAACAACATCTTTCTCTTTAACGCTTCGCAATGCAACCGCTTCCATCCATTTGGAAAAGTAGTCCATTGCTACTAATATATACTGTTTTTCTCTAAAGGATAGTGGATTTATGGGGCCAATGACATCAAGTCCCCATGCGGCAAAAGGCCAAGAAGTAGCTGACTGATGAAGGTCTTCAAGAGGGACATGTATGATGTCTCCATGGATTTGACATTCATGGCACCGCTTCGCATAATCTATTGCATCTTTAAATATTGTCGGCCAGTAATATCCCATTCGATGTACTCGATGGAACAAATTTCTCCCGGCTTGATGCGCCCCGCATTCCCCAGAATGTGCCTCTTGCAGCACTTGGACGTGCCTCTTCTTTATTTAGACATCGCAATAACATTTCATTATAAGATCTTTTGTATAATTCCTAATTACACAAAATGAATCTTTTTACTTTCTGCTTAATTTGTGATTTCATTTCAGGATCATTTGGCAAGATATCGTACTTGAGATAATCGATGAAAGGCCGACGCCAATCATCTATTGTCACTTCTAAGCATGATACGTGTAGGGCTTCCATTGTTTCACCAACTATTTCTGCTGAAGGTAGGAATCTCCTTTCTTCAATTGTTACTTGTAGGGGGCTTCGATCTGGGCAAGATAATGCTGCTTCTAGACTGGCCAGAGCATTGGCCTTCGCATTCTATATCGTGGTATATGCTTAACTTCAACGTTCAAAAATTTATCCAATAAATGTTGTGCTTTTCGACAGTATGACAGAAGTTCTGATTTCCTTGTCTCAAATTCCGTTGCCACCTGATTTATGACCACTTAGAATCCCCATAAATCTGTAAGTGCTTTATTCCTAGTTCGCTGGCTATCTCCATCCTGATGATGATGGCATTATATTCAGCTTCGTTATTCGTACACGCCATACCTAACGTGAAAGAATAAGGCAACAAATTGCCCTATGGGGTAATGAATATTACTTCAACACCTGCCCCCATTGTCCGAGCTGCCCCATCAAAGAACATTTGCCACACTTTAGGCAATTCTATCATCATGACTTGTTCATCAAAAAATTCATCAAAAATAGCTTTACAACCTGTCACAGGATGAGCCACTAGAAAATCTGCCACTGCTTGTCCTTTTACTGCTTTCGCCAGTTCATACGTGATCGCATACTCTAACAACAGTAACATCCACTTTGCCAACCTCCCTGACAACATCGGCCTTGTCATCAAAAACTTAATGGGATCTGCTTGAGATATCAGAGTTATGTTATGGGACAAACAATAATGTCTTAATTTTTCAACTACAAACACCAATGCCATGCATATCTTTTCGATAGGCGTATATTAACATATTGCACCAATCAATGTTTGACTTAAATAATAAAGTGCCACTTCTTTTCCATTTTCATTCACTTGTGCCAGCAGGGCTCCTAGTGAATTCTCAACTGCTGAGATATACAAAATGAGGGGCCTTCCTTTCACGGGAGCTGTTAATACTGGAGGCTGTTTCAACAATTCTTTTATCGAATTGAAGGCATTTTGGCAGAATTTATCCCATGTGAATTCTGTTCCTTTCTTCATCAGATGAGAAAATGGCTGGCATCTTCCTGCTAGTTTTGAGACAAAGCGTCGGATATATGCTAACTTGCCCTGCAAGCTTTTTAGCTCTTTCAACGTTCTCGGAGGAGGCATATCCTGTATAACTCTAACTTTCTCTGGATCTATTTCGATACCCCTGTGTCTCACCACAAAACCAAGGATTTTTCCCGACGACACTCCAAATGCACATTTAGCTAGGTTCATCTTCAACTATTTCTTTCTGATTCGGCAAAAGACCGATGCCAAATGTTTACGATGCTCTTCATGATGATTTGACCTGACCACCAAGTCGTCCACGTAATAGTCAACATGCTTATGCATCATGTCTTGAAATATGTTCTGCATCGCCCTCTGATACATTACTCCTCCATTCTTGAGCCCGAACGGCATGACCTTATAACAATATATCCCCAGCGGAGTTCTGAAAGTCGTCGCTTCCTCGTCTTCAGGCACCATTCGTATTTGATTGTAGCTGGCGTAGCCATCCATAAAGGACATGACAACATACTACATAGTACCAGTCATCTTTTGGACATGCTTCATTTAAATCTCTGAAGTTAACACAAACCCTGATCTACCTATTCTTCTTCTTTACTGGAACTATATTTGATATCCACCTAGGATATTTAACTTCTCTAATGAATCCAACCTTTATCAGCATGCCTATTTCTTCTTCTATCTTGGGAACCAAGTCTAGATGAAACTGCCTCTGTGTTTGCTTAATAGGTCTTTTGTCTTTAGACATATTCAGCCAATGTATCGCTACTGTCGGCTCTAGACCTAGTATTTTTGCATACGTCCAAGCAAAGACATCTTTATTTTCCTTTAAGAGACTAACATATTGATCAGTCTTTTTTTTCTGATAGACTGACACTTATGAAAGTATTCTGCGATTCTTCCTCTGTTCCTAAATTTATCTCTTTCAAGCTGTCAATTGTCGGTTGCTCCCCATCCTCCATTTGCTTTGGAGCTGTCTCGGGCTTGCTGATTATATCAAGGTCCGTTTCTACTATTTGATCGGCTGTCACCATATTCACTGAAGATTCTGCCCCCAGTCCTCAGAATTTTTCTCTCTTCTTTTGATTGGCCCCAATTGGAATTTGAATTCCTTTTCCATAATTCAAACTAATAGGTTCTTCATGGTCAAAGCCCATTTTCTTCGTGATTTTTTGACTTGTCAAGCTAAATCTCTCTAGCTCTTCGAGCATTAAGCTTTCATTTTCTTCATGATTTTTCACCCCACTGCTGACTGCTTCATCTTGTTTTATTTCTGAAGGAGCATAGAATTCGATCGACTCTGGATACTTGTGCTGAGTTTAGCATA
The DNA here is from genome assembly GCF_029962835.1 of Magnolia sinica. Classification (NCBI taxonomy): domain Eukaryota; kingdom Viridiplantae; phylum Streptophyta; class Magnoliopsida; order Magnoliales; family Magnoliaceae; genus Magnolia; species Magnolia sinica. The sequence goes on from NC_080588.1 coordinate 24,424,252, forward strand.
AAACCTCTTTGGAATGAGGGGAAACGGCCTATTCCTCTCAACATACGGAGTGGTACTGTATAATTTGACTACAGAATCTCCAATTGTTCAGGCGATAGCAACGTTAATGGCAGTTGCCCTGGCAGTCGTAGATGCTTCGGTGTTACAGGCGACTTCGTTCCTTTTTCTTTCACTATTTCCATGCAAGCATTTTCTTGGTTTTTGTTCTCATTATTCTCTTTCTCTTCCTTACTGGCAAATGTATCATAATAACTCGCATTTGCGAAGAAAGCTTTAGCTTCTGTATACGGTCTTTCATTGGCTAACACTTTATGCTGTACCCCGTCTTTGCAGTACTTGAAACACTGGTGCAGGGTAGAAGGTATGATGCCATACTGATGTATCCACGATCTTCCCAGGAGGAGATTATATGTAGTCACTGCACTTATAACATGGCAGACGACATTCGTAGTTAGTTCTCCTATCTCCAGCGTTATTGTGATCTTCCCAAACGCACGCTGTCCATCTTGATTAAAGCCCTGTATCATCATTCCACTAGGGCGTAAGTTCGAGCGTCGATAACCTAATTTGCTTAGCATTGTTAATAGCAACAGGTTTACAGCAGACCCATTATCGAGTATTATCCGTTTTACTTGCTTACCGCGAATATGACCCATTATCATCAACAACCTATTATGTTCCCCATCACAGACCAGGTCTTCATCGGAGAAGGAGATAACCGGCAGACAACCTTCTTGTTTCTCACTTTCTAATTCAGTCAGCAACACTTCTCTTATACTTTCATCAGATAATGCTTTAATTAAGTTTTGTTGGGTATCTTCTGACAACTTTAGAGTGTCATAAACACTTAATTGGGCTGGAACACCTTTCAAGTGACTTATAATGTCATAAGTCACTTTCCTTGTATCCTTTCCCTTTTCCTTTTCATCATTGTTATTGTTGCTGGTGTGACTCTTGACTGCTTCCGCCTTTGCTTTTCAACTTTTTGAACTCGGTGGGCTAGCCATCTTCCTCCGTGATCGCAAGGTAGTTACGATAACTTTTTTCATTGCTTTCTGATTATTCACCCTTGTCCTCTCCTAATAATCTTCTCGTAAGGTGAGTACGTTTACTGTCACCCTTTTGTCCCTTTCTTTCTCTTTCCTGACTATTATTTGGCCCTTGTTTATCATCCTTTGTATAATGCACTTCAGTGTATAACAATTTTCTATCGGGTGTCCTACTAGGCGGTGATAATGACATAAGTCTCTTTCCTTTGTTTTAAATGCCTCCTCAGGACGTTTTGATAGCGGCAATTCAATTATTCCAGCTTTTAGCAACTGATTCATCATGGGGAGTACGTCCTCTTTTTCAAACGCGAAACCCTCATGAGAATTCAACGATCGGGGTCTTTTGTCATAAAACCTTCCTCTGGGGCGACTCGGCTCTTCTCTCCTTTCTGTCCTTTTGCCTTTAACTTTTCTTACTTCCTAGTTCCTTTTTTTCATGATCAACCACATTTTTTATCAACTTTTGAGATCCTTTTCTAACCATTTCATATTTGAACGCTGGCATCTTCCGAGTCATTAATTCTAGAGCATGCGCTTTTGTAGCCAAGTCGTGGAAGGTTCTGATGTCTACACTGGTGAGACCAAATGCTATTCCGATTTCTATAGAGTTCAGGCACATTTTCACCTGTTCTTTTTCTTCTGGTAATTGCCTACAAGAAGCTCCCAAGATCTTCCATCTGTCTATAAAATTTTCCACTGGCTCTCCTTCTCTCTATCGCACTGAAGCTAGTTCCGTGATATTGACATCACGTTCTGATGAGAAGAAATTTGACATGAACGCGTCTTGCATCTACTCCCATGTTCTTATTGACCCAGATGCTAAGCTAGCATACCACCTGAACTCTTTATTTGTTAGAGAAGACCCAAATAATCGGAGATAGTATTGGGGTATTGTGGAGAAATTCCCCATACTAGTGATGAAGTGCATTAGGTGTTCTTCTAGCGATCCATCCCCATTGAATTTCTGAAAGTCTAGATGTTTAAAATTATTTGGGAAAGAGATATCCTCCACTTCTCTGGGGTATGGTGTACGATATCTGAATCTTCATGTGCCCTCACATTCTCTCTCTGACCTATCCGCTTCTTCAATGACCCGTCGTACTTCTTCCTGTGTCACTATTCTTGTTGTGGGAATAGATCTATGCGACCCGGTTCTTGGCAGCTGCAACCCTTTGGGGTGTTGCTCTCTTTCATTCACATTATCAGTCATTGGGGTGCTGCCATTTCGGGCAACATTGTGTGCGAGAGTTGTTAAGGCTTCTCTAAGATTTCTACATTCTTCCATTAGTGTTCTTTGTGCTTCTGCCATTTCATTTACACGATCCTCTGTAGTTGGCGTATGTTCCTAATTTGTTCCGGCCATGTGCACCGCAGCTTCTCCACTCTTCGATGAAGCTGTAGTCGGAGTGGGATAAGAATATGTTGACGAAATGGGGCTCACAAAAAGAGGAGAGGATGAGGTTTCATTTGACTTCTCTGTGCCCCCGTTGCCATTGATTAATTGGGGTGAAACAGACGCCAGTCAACTTATTAGCAGTGCTTTGCCCTTTTATTCTTTCGTCCACCTGGCTCTTGGGGTCATCAAAGCCTGGAAATCATACAACGTCAGCTGCAGAATTGTTCGCCTGGGGTATATCGCAGGAGGGGCAAGTTCAGAATTTTTTCTCATGACATTTCGTGTTATTGGTCCCCTAACTCTTCTCAGCGACAAGCTTATTCTTGTCGTAGTTACATTCTGAGTCTTTGTCCTTCTGCGAGTGACGACGATCCATTCATCTCTTTCTCCTGGTGTCACTGGTGAAGCAGTCATGACTGTAACAGCTGTTCATGACTCTGTTTGCTTTTTTGCTACCGCTTTACCTTCACTAAGTCCTGTCCGTTTATCAGCATATTCCACAACAAATCCTGTCGTAGTGAAGTAGAAAATTGTATTTCCTTGAACGACTGTCATTAACTGGTTGGTTGCCATATTCTTCTTCTCTTGTCATTCATATTCACGAAGTAAAGAAAAATTAATATTTATATTAAATCATATTCTATTTTGGAGATGAAAGGTAGGATGTTCCCATTGAGAGTCACCATTTTGTCACCTTGAAGATGTTAAACATTGTGATTATCTTCCTTGTAATTCTTAGGTTAATATTCAAATGAACATAGTCGCCATTTTGTTTCGAAGAAGAAACAAATGCATTTCGTTTAGGAAATTTCATTCATTTGATTGATTACCAGAAGAAGACAAGGAAGACAATCACTTTATGTATATATTCTAAGTTCTTCACATCCCTTTCTCCTTTGATTCCAAATAGAATACTTATGAATTATAGTAGACAATCAGTATTTAGCACCCAGATTATGCATAAATGTATAAAACGTTAAAACATAATGTTGAATGCTCTGCTAGAAGTCATTGTGCACTGTCAAAAGCCATTGTGCGCTGACTAAAGCCTTTGTGCACTGGAGAAAATCAATGTGCGTTAGAGGGAACCATTATGTGCTGGCCTTTATTATGTGCTGGCTTTTGTTGTGTGCCAACTCTTGTTGTGTGCTAGCTCTTGTTGTGCACTAGCAGTGTTGTGCGCCGCATAACATCTATTCCACACAACGGTTACGGACTATACCTTTCTTCTTCTGCAATTTCTTCTCTCTGTGATTGGCAGCTAATGACGCCCTTAGAGGGGTCATGGGGTATTTATAGCCCTCTCACACGTGCGAACATGCCACATCGTCGTTGTGCGGTCGTCTTTATGCGAGCCTCCTTTGTGCGGATTCCATTGTGCGGGATACTTTAACTTTGTGCGGAATCCATTGTGCGGGATACTTTGTGCGGAATCTATTATGCAGGATACTTTGTGTGGAATCCATTGTGCGGAAGCAATGTGCGAATATCTACATTACAAGGTGTATTTCCACACAGCGTTTTGCACACAACAATATGCGCACAAGACTTAATTCCGCACAACAATTTGTGCACAACGGTTTGCGCACAATGCTTCCTTTTCTACTACCTTCCTCTCTTTTTACGCCTCAACACCATTATGATGTGTATTAGGCTAATGTCATGCAGCTCGTTGTGATGTGTATTTAGCCCAGGTATGTGGCCCGTTGTGATGTATTTATTGCCCATTTCATAAGGCCCATTGTGATGTATTTATGACCCGTATGGTGAGGCCCAATGTGGTGTATATGTGGCCCTTGAGTGAGGCCCAATGTGATGAATGTGCAGACAGATGTAACATGTGATTTCACTATAATGTATGTAATGATGTTTATGTGGACCACTGCTTGGGAATGATATTAGTTAAATGTCCACATTGATGGGCAATGATGGTTAGATGTCCACATTGTGATCTTCCCTTAGGCTCGTTGTTAGGCTGATCATCAATTCTGATTATCGAGGCCGATTATATATGCCGGTTGTCGATACCGATTATGAGTATGTAACAGCATAGCATCAGATACATGCCCATACGCATCACTTGTATGTTTGTTATGAGATGTGGTTGACCATTACATATGTCATTGAGCAGGTTGTTATGAGACTCCCTAATAGGTGGAGATTGTCTCACATGAGCGCACGGTATGTGCAGGATTAATGAATGACTGGATTGTATGACTCATGCATCTTACATTGTGCGTTGTGATTACTGTACACCCTAGCGACATTAGGGTCGTAGCCTTCACATGCATGTCGTGGATGGCCAAATGGGACACCAGAAATCTGTTACTAGCATCGGGCTACCATAGATGTCCTTGGGTGAAAATTCTTAAACCTCTATGGCCAGGAGACACCCCAACGTCTAGACTGAGTGGATACATGAGCGCCCGAGTGCTGAATACTAGTAGGCCACGTCTCCCACTATGTCTTGGTCAGTTGAGAAGGGGTTGTGGCCTTACCCTCCCGAGGGTAGTGGGCATAACTAGGCTGAGTTTAACTAGCTCATAAATGAGTCCGTTATCGATGTACCGGGTAGATATTAGTTGACTACTGGCCAGGCGGATAGTAAGGTCTCTTCCACTTCCATGGTTACGCATCCAGTAGGCGACGATTGCATGTAGAGTGTACTAGACCCCAGTGATGATCTCAGAGATGTAGGGTACTGATATGTGGACTTATTGAGCAGGAGTTGCATATTCATTCATTCAATCATTCATTCATTTATTATCCACTCGGGCTGGTGGTGCACAACTATTTGTTACATGTACCTTCACAATGGCCAGGATTTCAGTTAGGCACATGACTAACCTGAGATCAGGAGTCTACCACAATGAGTCTGGCTTTCCAAATTTAGGTATGTGACTGGTTTGGATAGAAGTCCCTTGTGATGGACCCCATAGTCTGCGATACTACGTACTATCATCCCGACCTCACACTCCAGCTTGGTCATTTCATTCGCATCGCATATTACATTACATCTGCAGGCATATGGTATTTTGGGTTGCTATGTTTCTGCACTTATATGGCCCAGACAGACTTAGCAGGATTTGCATATTGCATTATATCCTCGGCATCTGATTTTTATCTCTCTATGACTCCTTATTTGCATAGCTGATCTGTATTGCATACTCTGATATTGTATGACTCATGGACTTGTCTGTAATTCTGCTTACTCTGATATCGTATGATTCAAGATCTTATCAGTAATTTTGATATTATATGATTATGGCATTGTATTGAATATTTGACACTTACCTTGTGCACACACTTACACCACCCTCAAAGCTTTCTATAAGCTTATGCATGATAGATGCATACAGGTGGCGTTAGGTCACAGGAGCATTGAGCTTGGAGCGTGCAACGGTCCTCCGGAGCTTTGATTTTTGATATATGCATATTTCCCTTTCAGCACTATATTCAAATGTTTATATTAGTGGATATGTAATGATGATGTTGCCTTTGTGATTTGGGTAAACTTGTGGTTATGCTCATGAGTTAAATGTACATTGGAAAATCCTCGTAGGAGCTAAGAATGGGATACTACGGAGTCTGGCATATGAGCGCTAGGAGCTAAGAATGGGGTACTACGGAGGCTGTCGGCACCGGATTTGGCGATCGAGAATTTTGTGAGCCCGATTTCTGAGTTTGAAGCATGACAGAAGATGGTATCAGAGTATAACTTGAGAATACCTGAAGATAACATCACATATCTGTTGATAGCTACCCTTCACTCTATGATTGTTGAGAACTTAGAATGATTAGATCCCCGAGTTCGAATAACTTAGAGATTTTCTGATATAGCTCCCTACCGTTGAGATACTGAGGCTGCATAGTATTCCAGTTTCAATCATTTCTAATCAAGGATTCGAGGTTCAGTAGAGTCACCATAGTGTTGATGATGCGTCTTGGGAAGGCGAGGTTGAGATTAAAGAGTGCTATCTTCATCCTTTTATAGATTGATTGTGCCTTGACATATGTACTTGATGATGTTTCCTCTTCCCTTGACTATTCTGTAAATTTTGAGGATAAAATTTTTATTAGGAGGGGAGAGCTGTGAGGCTCGTATCCTAGCCTGTACCGTTTCATAGGCTTCCGCGGTCCTCCCGGTCAAATTTCGACGACCCGCGATTTGTAATGGCATTTGCGCGCGACCCTGAGTCACATCCTATCAATTTGAGTCGGCTCGACCAGAGACTTGTACCCTTGTGACCGCACCGTCGCCACAGTTCTGACGCCGCATCTCCCGTACTGAGGGGATACCAGTGCCAGGAGATGTGGGCCCGCGTTCAGTTCGAGAAAACGCTGCGCATTTTCAAATTCTAAGAGAACACATCAATCACCTTACATGTCTAGTACATGTCCCATCCCCAAAAGCAACTCCAAAGTCAACTCTCTCTCTTACAACTCTTACCTATTAAGTACACCCATCACTCCATCACCTCTCACCCATCTCTCTCTCTCTTACAATCTATCTCTCATCTGTCTCTCTTATTCTCCCAAGCAAGCTAACGTCCAAACATTCCATGGGAGAAGAGGAAAGGCTAGGTGTGGCCCACTCCCTACCACCCAATCCAACTATCCAATCTCCATCATCCTCCGTTAAAGTCAAAGCCGAGGAGCTAGGGATTTCATCAGACCAAGAAGAAACGAAAATGGTGAGTGTTCATAGTATTTGATCTCATTTTTTATTTAGGGCCCAAATGGTGGGACCCACTTGATGTATGCATTGTATCTTGTATGGAGGAGCTCATAATGGCGGAGCTCCTCCCACCCCATTCGATCTTCCTCTCTTTTTCTCTATCTCTCTCTCTCTCTTGTGATGGGTGTGGCTCACTTGATCCACGCCATGCAGCCGCGTGGACCCACCTGATGAATGTGATTCATCCAGCCGTCCAGCTGGGACGGTGGAGCCCACCGTTATAAATGTATTTTATCCAAACCGTCCATCGACGGTGGACCCCATCCATGTGGGATGCACCTTGATGTTTATATGTTATCCAGTCGTCCAGCTGAGACGGTGGACCCCACTGTGATGTGTGCACCCCCCTCCCCCCGTCCAATAGGTGGACCCAGGGTTTGGATTGCTAGGCTCATCCAGACAGGCTAGCTTCTGGCACAGTCCAACACCCTTGGACGAAGGGAAAATCAAATATCAGCTTGGTCTGTGGGGTGGCCCACCCTTCTATGGACCCCACCATGTATGCGTGTCATCCAGACTGTCCATTCATTTCGCCTAGGTCCAGCGGGCCCACCTTGATGACGGTCATCCAGACCGTCCAGCCTCAAGATGTCTAGCAACAGCTGTTGCTGGACCATGTGAAGTGGAAAAGCAAATATCAACTTGATACAAGCTGGTGGGCCACACGTGTGAACCCACCAGATGTATGCATTCCACCTAACCATCCACCATCCAGTTATGGACGGTTGAGCCCACCTTGTTATGTGATGATCCACACCATCCAATACAAGACATGGGATGGAAGTGGATTGGTTGGGCACTTCACACAGCTATGTGTTGCTGTTACTGATGTCAGCAAGCCTGCGTGTCCCACCATCAAGTATATGTTTTATTCAAACCATTCACCCCTTGGCAACAAGTGGGATCCACCTTAATGCGTTAAGTCTCCCACCGTCCAGAGAAGTCTGGACGGTGCTAGAGGCACCGTGATGTATGGTTTCACCCACACCGTCCTTGGTTGGGACAGTGAATCCCCACCGTGACGTACATGTATTATTCATGCCATCCATCTGTTTAAGAGGGTGGACCCGCCCCACACGTGTGACACGTGTGGGCAGGTGGGACCCACCTTGATTTGTGTATTATATATCCACACCGTCCCTGGTGAGGGACGTGGATACCCACCATGATGTATTTATTTCATCCACACCATCCAGATTGTGCTGGACAGTGCTGGACAATGTTTGGACAGTGCTGATTTATATAGACAATGTTTGGACAGTGTTGATCTACATAGACAATGTTTGGATGGTGCCGTAAGGTCCACCGTGATGTATTTGTTATCCACGCCGTCCATCTTATGCAATGCAGCCCACCTTGATATATGTATTCTATATTTACATTGTCCATTGCTGGACAGTGCCATGTGAGGCCTACCATTAATGTATGTATTGTATATCTCTGTCGTCCGCCCTTTGGACGTGTGGCCTACCTTGAGGTACGTGTTATATCCAAACCATCTAGCCATCTAGGTCACCCAGACCGTCCAGATCATGGGGCCTACCTTGATGCGTATGTGGCCCATTTGATGATGCCCGATGTAATGTAATTAGGGCCCAGGCATGAGGCCCATTGACATGTATTTGTGACCCATCCTTGAGGCCCGTTATGATGTATTTGTGGCCTATTGTGATGGCCCATTGTGATGCATTCGAGGCTCAGGTGTTGCATCCCATTGTGATGTATTCGAAGCCCATGGGATGTGGTCCATTGTGATATATTTTCGGCCCATATGATGAGGCCCGACTTGATGTATACAAGGCCCGTGAGATGCAACCCACTTGATGTATATTAAGCCCATGTCATGCGGCCCATTGCGATGTGTATTAAGCTAATGTCATGCGGCCCACTGTGATGTGTATTAGGCCCATGTCATGCGGCCCATTGTGATGTATATTAAGCCCATGTCATGCGGCCTATTGTGATGTGTATTAGGCCAATGTCACGCAACCCATTGTGATGTGTATTAGGCCCATGTCATACAGCTCGTTGTGATGTGTATTAGGTCTAGGTATGTGGCTTTTTGTGATATATTTGAGGCCCAGGCATGTGGCCCGTTTTGATATATTTGTGGCCCATTTGATAAGGCCCATTGTGATGTATTTGTGGTCCATATGGCGAGGCCCGATGTGGTGTATATGTGGCCCTTGAGTGAGGCCCAATGCGATGAATGTGTGGATCGATGTAACGTGTGATTTCACTATAATGTATGTAATGATGTTTATGTAGACCACTGCTTGGGAGCGATGTTGGTTAAATGTCCACATTGATAGGTAATGATGGTTAGATGTCCACATTATGACCTTCCCTTAGGCCCTTTGTTAGGCCGATTACCGATTCTGATTGTCGAGGCCGATTGTATAGGCCAATTATCGATGCCAATTATCGATGCCAGTTGTCGATACCGATTATGAGTATATAACAACATATCATCATGATTCATGCCTGTATGCATCACCTCCATGTTTGTTATGAGATGTGGTTGACCACCGCATATGTCATTGGGCAGGTTATTATGAGACTCCCTGATAGGCGGAGATTGTCTCACATGAGCGCACGGTATACGCAGGATTAATGCATGACTGGATTGTATAACTCATGCATCTTGCATTGTGTGTTGTGATTACTGTATGCCCTAGTGACATCAGGGTCGTAGCCTCCACAGGCATGTCGTGAATGGCCAAATGGGATACCGAAAATCTATTACTAGCATCGGGGTGTCATAGATGTCCCTGGGTGAAAATCCCTAAGCCACCGTGGCCAGGAGATGCCCCAACACCTAGACTGAGTGGATACATGAGCGCTCGAGTGCCGAATACCAGTAAGCCACGTCTCCCACTATGTCGTAGTCTGTTGGGAAGGGGTTGTGGCCTTACCCGCCCGAGGGTAGTGGGCATAGCTAGGCTAAGTTTGACCAGCTCATAAATGGGTCTGCTATCGACGTGCCGGGTAGATATTGGCTGACTACTGGCCAGGCGAATAGTGAGGTCTCTTCCACTTGCATGATTGTGCGTCAAGTGGGTGGTGATTGCATGTAGAGTGTACTAGACCCCGGTGATGATCTTAGAGATATACGGTACTGATATGTGGACTTATTGAGCAGGAGTTACATATTCATTCATTCATTCATTCATTATCCACTCAGACTGGTGGTACGCAACTATTTGTTACGTGTACCTTCACAATGGCTAGGATTTCAGTTAGGCGCGTGACTAACCTGATATCAGGAGTCTACCACATTGAGTTTGGCTATCCAAATTTAGGTATGGGACTGGTTTGGATAGAAGTCCCTTGTGATGGACCCCATAGTCTGTGATACTACGTACTATCATCCCGACCTCACACTCCAGCTTGGTCATTTCATTCGCATCGCATATTGCATTACATCCGCAGGCATATGGCATTTTGGGTTGCTATATTTCTGTACTTATATGGCCTAGACAGACTTAGCAAGATTTGCATATTACATTGTATCCTCGACATCTGATATTTGGCTCTCTAGGACTCATTTGCATATTGCATTGTATCCTCAACATCTGATATTTGGCTCTCCAAGACTCCTCATTTGCATAACTAATTTGTATTGTGTACTCTAATATTATATGACTCATGGTCGTATGATTTATGATCTTGCCAATAATTTTGATATTGTATCATTATGGCATTGTATTGAATACTTGGCACTTACCTTGTGCACACACTTACACCACCCTCTAAGCTTTCTTTAAGCTTATGCACGACAAATCCGTGCAGGTGGTGTTAGGTCGCAGCAGCATTGAGCTTAGAGTGTGCAGCTGTCTTCTGGAGCTTTGATTTTTGATATATGTATATTTTCCTTTCAGCACTAAATTCAAATATTTATATTAGTGTATATGTAATGATGATGTTGCCTTTGTGATTTGGGTAAACTTGTGGTTATGCTCCTTACGAGTTAAATGTATATTGAAAAATCCTCCTTATAAGATCTAAGGATGGGAATCTGGCATATGAACGCTGGGAGCCGAGAATGGGGTACTGCAGAGGCTGTTGGCATCGGATTCGGTGATCGAGAATTTTGTGAGCCCGGTTTCTGAGTTTGAGGCGTGACAGAAGATAGTATCAGAGCATAACTTGAGAATACCTGAAGATAACATCACGTATCTGCTGATAGCTACCCTTCACTCTATGATTGTTGAGAACTTAGAATGATTAGATCCCTGAGTTTGAATAGCTTAGAGATATTCTGATATAGCTCCTTACCGTTGAGATTCCGAGGCTGTATAGTTTTCTAGTTTCGATCGTTTCTAATCCAGGATCTGAGGTTAAGTAGAGTTACCATAGTGTTGATGATGTGTCTTGGGAGGGCGAGGTGAGATTAGAGAGCACTATTTCATCCTTTTATTGATTGATTGTGCCTTGACATATATACTTGATGATGTTTCCTCTTTCTTTGACTGTTCTGTAAATTTTAAGGATAAAATTTTTATTAGGAGGGGAGAGCTGTGAGGCCCGTATCCTAGCCCGTACCGTTCTATAGGCTTCCATGGTCCTCCCGGTCGAATTCTGGAGACTCGCGATTTGTAATCGGCATTTGCGCACGACCCTGAGTCGCATCCTATCAATATGAGTCGACTCGACCTGAGACTTGTACCCTTGCGACCGTGCCATCACTGCGATTCCGACAACGCATCCCACGCGCCGAGGCGAGACCCGGGCCAAGAGATGTGAGCCCACGTTCAGTTCAAGAAAGGGCCACGCATTTTCAAATTCCAAGAGAACATCACATCAATCACCTTATATGTCAAGTACATGTCCCATCCCCAAAAGCAACTCCAAAGTCAACTCTCTCTCTTACAACCCTTACCTATCAAGTACACCCATCACTCCATCACCTCTCACCCATCTCTCTCTCTCTTACAATCTCTCTCTCTCTCTCTCATCTCTATCTCATTCTCCCAAGTAAGCCATCGTCTAAACATTCCATGAGAGAAGAGGAAAAGCTACGTGTGGCCCACTCCCTACCACCCAATCGAACCGTCCAATCTTCATCATCCTCCGTTAAAGTCAAAGCCAAGGAGCTAGGGATTTCATCAGACTAAGAAGAAACTAAAATAGTAGGTGTTCATAGTATTTGATCTCATTTTTTTATTTAGGGCCCACATGGTGGGACCCACTTGATGTATGCATTGCATCTTGTATGGAGGAGCTCATAGTGGCAGAGCTCCTCCCACCCCATCCGATCTCCCTCTCTTTTTCTCTATCTCTCTCTCTCTTGTAATGGGTGTGGCCCACTTAATCCATGCCATGCAGCCGCATGGACCCACCTGATGAATGTGATTCATCCAACCGTCCAGCTGGGACGGTGGAGCCCACCGTTATGAATGTAGTTTATCCAAACCGTCCATCTGGCGGTGGACCCCATCCATGTTGGATGCACCTTGATGATTATATGTTATCCAGCCATCTGGCTAGGATGGTAGACCCCATAGTTATGTGTGCACGCCCCCTCCACCCGTCCAGCAGGTGGACCCAAGCTTTGGATGGCCAGGCCCATCTAGACGACCAGAAGGCCTGGATGGGCCAGCTGCTGGCACCGTCCAACACCCCTGGACGAAGGGAAAATCAAATATCAGCTTGGTCTGTGGGGTGGCCCACCCTTCTGTGGACCCCACCATGTTTGTGTGCCATCCAAACCGTCCATTCATTTCCCCCAGGTCCAGCGGGCCCACCTTGACAACGGTCATCTAGACCATCCAGCCTCAGGATGTCCAGTAGCAGCTGTTGTTAGACCATGTGAAGTGGAAAAGCAAATATCAGCTTGATACAAGCTGGTGGGCCATACATGTGGACCCACCAAATGTATGCATTCCATCCATTCATCCACCGTCCAGCTATAGACGGTTGAACCCACCATGTTATGTGATGATCCACATCGTCCAATACAAGATGTGGGATGGAAGTGGATTGGTTGGGAACTTCACGCAGTTATGTGCTGCTGTTACTGACATCAGCCAATCCTGCGGGTCCCACCATCAGGTATATCATGTTTTATTCAAACCGTTTGCCACCTGGCAACAGGTGAGACCCACCTTGATGCGTTAAGTCTCCCACCGTCCAGAGAAGTCTGTATGGTGTTGCAGGCGCTGTGATGTATGGTTTCATTCACATCATCCCTGGTTGGGATGGTGGATCCCCACTGTGACGTATGTGTATTATTCATGTCGTCCATCTGTTTAAGAGGGTGGACCCACCCCGCACGTGTGACACGTGTGGGCAAGTGGGACCCACCTTGATTTATGTATTATATATCCACACCGTCCCTAGTGAGGGACGTGGGTACCATCCATGATGTATTTATTTCATCCACATCATCCAGATTGTGCTGAACGGTGCTGGACAATGTTTGGATAGTGTTGATCTATATAGGCAATGTTTGGATAGTGTTGATCTACATAGACAATGTTTGGATGGTGCCATAACTCCACTATGATGTATTTGTTATCCACACCGTCCATCTTATCCAATGCGGCCCACCTTGATATATGTATTCTATATTTACACCGTCCATTGCTGGACGGTGCCATGTGGGGCCTACCATTGATGCATGTATTGTATATCTCCGTCGTCCGCCCCTTGGACGTGTGGCCTACCTTGAGGTACGTGTTATGACCAAACAATCTAGCCTTCTGGGTCACCCAGACCGTCCAGATCATGGGGCCTACCTTAATGCGTATGTGGCCCATTTGATGACGCCTGATGTAATGTAATTAGGGCCCAGGCATGAGGCCCATTAAGATGTATTTGCGACCCATCCGTGAGGCCCGTTGTGATGTATTTGCAGCCTATTGTGATGGCCCATTGTGAAGCATTCAAGGCCCAGGTGGTGCGACCCATTGTGATATATTCGAGGCCCATGGGACGTGGCCCATTGTGATATATTTCTGGCCCATATGATGAGGCATGACTTGATATATACAAGGCTCGTTGAGATGTATATTAGGCCCGTGAGATGCGACCCACTTGATGTATATTAAGCCCATGTCATGCAGTCCATTACGATGTGTATTAAGCCAATGTCATGTGGCCCATTATGATGTGTATTAGGCCCATGTCATGCAGCCCATTGTGATGTGTATTAGGCCCATGTCATGCGGCTCATTGTGATGTGTATTAGGCCCATGTCATGTGGCCCATTGTGATGTGTATTAAGCCCATGTCATGCGGCCCATTACGATGTGTATTAAGCTAATGTCATGTGGCCCATTGTGATGTGTATTAGGCCCATGTCATGCGGGCCATTGTGATGTGTATTAGGCCCATGTCATGCAGCTCGTTGTGATGTGTATTAGGCCCAGGTATGTGGCCCGTTGTGATGTATTTGAGGCCCAGGCATGTGGCACGTTGTGATGTATTTGTAGCCTATTTGATAAGGCCCATTGTGATGTATTTGTGGCCCATTTGGCGAGGCCCGATGTGGTGTATATGTGGCCCTTGAGTGAGGCCCAATGTAATGAATGTGAAGACCGATGTAACGTGTGATTTCACTATAATGTATGTAATGATATTTATGTGGACCACTACTTGGGAGCGATGTTAGTTAAATGTCCACATTGATGGGCAATGGTGGTTAGATATCCACATTGTGACCTTCCCTTAGGCCCTTTATTAGGTCGATTATCGATTATGATTGTCGAGGCTGATTGTATAGGTCGATTATCGATGCCGATTATCGGTGCTGGTTGTCGATACCGATTATGAGTATGTGATAGCATAACATCATGATACATGCCCATACGCATCACCTGCATGTTTTTTATGAGATGTGGTTAACTATTGCATATGTCATTGGGTAGGTTATTATGAGATTTCCTGATAGGCGGAGATTATCTCACATGAGCACACGGTATGCACAGGATTGATGTATGACTGGATTGTATGGCAAATGCATCTTGCATTTTGTGTTATGATTACTATACGCCCAGGGCTGTAGCCTCCATAGGCATGTCGTGGATGGCCAAATGGGACACCAGAAATATGCTACTAGCATCGGGGCACTATAGATGTCCCTAGGTAAAAATTACTAAACCTCCTTGGCTAGGAGATGCCACAACGTCTAAACCAAGTGGATACATGAGTGCCCGAGTGCCGAATACCAGTAGGCCGTGTCTCCTACTATGTCGTAGTCAGTTGGGAAGGGGTTATGGCCTTACCTACTTGAGGATAGTGAGCATAGCTAGGCTGGGTTTGACCAGCTTGTAAATGGGTCCGCTATCGACGTGCTGGGTAGATATTGGCTGACTACTGGCCAGGCGGATAGTGAGGTCTCTTCCACTTACGTGGTTGCACGTCCAGTGGGCAGCGATTGCATGTAGAGTGTACTTGACCTTGGTGATGATCCCAGAGATATACAGTACTAATATGTGGACTTATTGAGTAGGAGTTGTATATTCATTCATTCATTATCCGCTCGGGCTGGTGGTCCGTAACTATTTATTACGTATACCTTCGCAATGGCCAGGATTTCTGTTAGGCACGCGACTAACCTGAGATCAGGCGTCTACCACATTGAGTCTGGCTATCCAAATTTAGGTATGAGACTGGTTTGGATAGAAATCCCTTGTGATAGAGCCCATAGTCTGCAATACCACGTACTATCATCCCGACCTCACACTCCAACTTAGTCATTTCATTCGCATCGCATATTGCATTACATCCGCAGGTATATGGCATTTTAGGTTGCTACGTTTCTGCATTTATATGGCCTAGACGGACTTAGTAGGATTTGTATATTGCATTGTACCCTCGGCATCTGATATTTGGCTCTCTATGACTCCTCATTTGCATAGCTGATCTGTATTGCGTACTCTGATATTATATGACTCATTGACTTATCAGTAATTCTGCTTACTCTGATATTGTATGATTCATGATAGTAATTTTGATATTGTATGATTATGGCATTGTATTGAATACTTGACACTTACCTTGTGCATACACTTACACCACCCTTTAAGCTTTCTATAGGCTTATGCACGATAGATGCGTGCAGGTGGCGTTAGGTCGCAGCAGCATTAAGCTTGGAGCATGCAGCGGTCTTTCAAAGCTTTAATTTTCGATATATATATATTTCCCTTTCAGCACTGTATTCAAATATTAGTGGATATGTGATGATGATGTTGCCTTTATGATTTGGGTAAACTTGTGGTTATACTCCTTACGAGTTAAATGTACATTGAAAAATCCTCCTTGCAGGATCCTAGGATCAAAATCTGGCGTATGAGCGCTGGGAGCTGAGAATGGGGTACTACGGAGGTTGTCGGCACCAGATCTGGCGATCGAGATTTTGGTGAGATCGGTTTCTGAGTTTGGGGCATGATAACTGGGAATCACTAAGGCCTAGTATCCAGAACAAGTCCAAAACTTGTTGAATAAAGGCCTCGCATACCCGCCTTGTCAGTGGGGTGCCTATAACCATGTCAATACCCAACTGGCATGCCAGTAGTGGACCCATTTCAGGGGCTAGTTAAACCGAACCATATTCATTCCAACTCTTCAGCTAGGTTTGGTTGAACCTCTTCTCACACGGGAGTCAGGCCTACTATGGTCTTCGGCACCAGGTGACCCATGACATCCGCTTGGTCTTGACGATCAGGCTCGAGGGTACTACTCGAGGTTTAAGAAATTTCACCCAGAGGTCTGGGACCCAGTATAAGAAACCCAAATTTTTGGTGCCCACATATGCCATCCACGATGCCAATGTGGTAGTCTCATTAGTATAACCACGATGTTGTTGTGGTGTTCAATCCATCTCATGAGTTTGTTATGCAAAATGTAATGATAATCCACAAGCACGCTATGCAGTATAATTGCACTTAAGCAATGCTATGCATGTAAGCCACATGCATACGAGGCAACCCTAATACCAATCAAGCTCCTCTGCCAACCACATCCGATCTGCAACCACGCTCATTGTGGAAAGGATGTACATCTAATATCAGCATTGGCATAAACATAAATCACAATGTAGCATCAAGTGAGCTTTAGGGACTTCAACTCATGGACCGTGCCTGATATATTCGCTTAGGGACTTCAACCCAAGGATTGTGCCTGATATATTCGCTTAGGGACTTTGTAAGACCCGTATCCTAGTCCGTACTGTTCCTTAGACTTCCACGGTCCTCCCGGTCGAATTCCTTCAAACCGCGACCTATAATCGGCATTTGTGCACGACCTTGAGTCGCACCCCAACATTCCGAGTCGACTCAACTCAAAATTTATACCCTTGCGACAGCGCCGTCACCACGGTTCCAACGCCCTATCTCATGCGTCAATGCGATACCTAGGCTAGGAGTTGTTGGCCCGCGTTTATTTCAAAGAAAACGCCGAGCGCTGTGAATTCTGAGAGAATCTCTACAACCTTTCACATCAATAATCAATCAATCAATCAATGTACTAGTCAAGTACACATCCATCACTCACCCATCCCTCTCTCAACCAAAGTCAACCCTCATGTCATCTCTCCTAACACCACTATACCTCTCATCTCATCACTCCATCCATCACCACTCACTACCAAAAAAATAAGTAAAGGCTACGAATGATTGGAGTCTTTAGCTACAGATATAAACCGTAGCTATATTACTATGGATTAAATTTGTAGCTTGATACTCCAATCATCCGTAGCCTTTACTCGTATTGATGGTCTCTTAGAAGTTCTATGGGGGGCCCACCACAATTTTTGTGTTCAATCTAAGCCGTCCATCCATTTTGACAGATCATTTTAATGTGTTAGCTCAAAAATTAGAAAAAGTTGAAGCTCAAGTGGACCACACCATAGGAAACAATGGAGATTAAGTGCCTTTTGTTGATTTGTGGTGTGGTCCATGTGAGTCTTCTATTTGCCTCATTTTTTGGGATAAATCCCTAAATAATTCTTTGAATTGAATGGAAGGCATAGATAAATGACATACATCATGGTGGGCCACACGGAGCCCCTAACATGACCGTTCATCTCAATTTGGCGACCGCGCGCACAAAAAATAAAAGAGCCCGCCCACTGCGTTTTTCATTCTCGCGCGCCCACTTCTCTCTCTATCTTCTCTTGCTCCTTTCTCTCACTCCTCTCTCTATCTTCTCCCCACTTCTCTCTCTCACTCCCTGCCCATCCTCGATTGTGTGAGGGACTCGTTCGGACGGCTCCACTTCTCTCTCCCTCTCTCCCTGCCCATCCTCGACCGCGAGGTATCTCTCTCTCTCTCTCTCTCTCTCTCAATCTCTCTCAATCTCAATGTTGATTTATGAATTTGAGGATTTAGTAATTTGTGGATTTCCAA
This sequence comes from Magnolia sinica, assembly GCF_029962835.1. Lineage (NCBI taxonomy): Eukaryota > Viridiplantae > Streptophyta > Magnoliopsida > Magnoliales > Magnoliaceae > Magnolia > Magnolia sinica. The sequence continues at coordinate 24,442,786 of NC_080588.1, forward strand.
TTCGAATATAGACCCTCATTTAGGGATTTGGGGATATTGGGGCTTACAGATTTGAATGTGGACCCTGAATTTGGGTTTTTCTGATTTTACAAATTAGGGATTTAGGGATTTTAGGATTTCGTTTCATGGGCCGTGGATATTGTGAAGAAAACATTGATGGACCTTTAAGATTATGAAGAGAATGTTGAATCAATGGTTTTGTCGAATTCCGAGAACATCGAACGGTTGACAGCAAGTTTTTTTTCAACATCTGCATACTCACACATCGAAGCACTCTCTCACTATCCAGTTCTATGCTTGCCTGTTCAGAACTCGCAATGGTTTTCACCAGCTTTTCATCTGATTCCATGGCCTTCTCATTTGGAGCAGCATCGATCCCAGTAGCTAGATCGATATTTTTGCATTTCATGTCTCCACCCACATCTGATGTAGAATGAGTGGCCATTTGAATTTGATCAACCTCATTGGTCATCACCTTTTCTATGTTCCCTGTAACTATTTGAGCGTGATTAACCTCATTCGTCGCTTTCTCTTCCATCTCCACCGCAGCTAAGTTACCACCGTCTCCTACAACAGCTGTCAGGGGATGACCAACTTGCTTGATAGGAAGAGCATCTGGGTTTTGGCCTTCTAAAATAGAGGAATGATCCTCAACCAGTAACTTAGATTCGACATAACTATTACTATTTGCTGCAGTATGTTCTTCACCTGCAGCTTCAACATGGTTTCCTGAATCACAAGCTTTATCTTCCTCTACAACTTGAACATCATTTCTAGAATCACCTGCTGGATGATCAACTGGCATCTTCTCTTCCCTAGTCATTGAATTCAGAATGGCAGTCCCATCAAGACCCATGTCAGCTTGAAAAGGAATAGAGGGATTTTCGACCAAAGCGCCTATCAAGTTGTCACCACTCCCAACAAGGAACTGATCTCCACTAGCATTAATCTCTTTGTGATTCTCACTGTCTAACAGAGTCACCTTTTCCTCATTCACAGTGGCAGCACCATTATCGGACAGGCTCATATTCATGCTAGTAACTGACTGAGGCTCTGCTTTGTGGCATTTGTTTGCTCCCTGTTTGTAATAGGTTTATGGCTACGGCTTTTATCCTGAATTTTCTTTTTTTTTCTTATTTTCTAAATGCAAGTAATGTGGACTCTAGGGCCGGTTGTCTTCATTTCATGGACTAGAAAGGGGCTGATGGAGCTATGAGAAGGATCCAACTCAAGTGACAAGGGTCGTGTGGTGGAGGTTTGAGCGGCTACATATGTGATAGGCTACACCCCTTGGATGTATGTTCCACCAACCCAAAGTCATCCTGTAAATCCTTGTTGAAAAATGCATGCTAATTAATAACATATAATATCTAAAAAAAAGTTTTAAATTTTGGTGCTGGACCATTATCTTCTCTACTTTGCTTTTGTGCTCACTTTGATACCGATTATTGAAATTGCCTGAACAAAAAAAAAAAAAAAAAAACAATTCCACAGATTAAATTCATAGCATTGATCTATATATTTCAATTGAAAGCTGAGCTTTGTTTCTTCCCTATATGCTGAAATTTAACTTAATAGTTATTTGCAATTATGTTTTTTCCGTGGGAGTATGAGTAGGGATGTGTTGCCTGTAGCCTTCCGTGAGTGCAGACACCCTAATATTATGATTTTCTGAATCATTTTATCTCAAATGGATGGAATTAATTTTTTTTGTTGTTGTGATGGGTGCTTTTTCTACGTTGTCCTTTTTTTCCCCATTGTGGTATTCATATGATTTTCAAGTGATAAAAATTAAAACCTAACTTAAAAACTAAAGCCCTGACAAGGGTGTACTTATTATTGTATCACTACACCAACTGGGTCTGGTTTGCCTTTTCTCTCCTTTGTGTATTAGTTGCATCTTTGTAGTTAAACTATGAAGTCTTCCACATGTTCTTGGCCTTTTCTGCACTCTGGTGATAACGATTGTTTGTAATATTTCTAGCTTGGTGCCAAATGCTATGCTAGTAGCATCAGTTGTTATTTGCAAAACAGGGCTAGTGTAAAGAAGGTCCCCCTTTACAAGGTATATAACACATCTCTATTTGTTATTTATTTTATGATTTTGACTTTTAGAATTCTCTTTTAGTGATTTTAAATTCCAAGATGGCAATGATGCTTTTAGAATTGCATCTGATTCATTTCAAGTTCGACTTTTGAGTTCCTCTTTATTAAATTAATTATTAAATATTATAAATAATGTGGATGTACCCATTTAGGGTGATATAATTGTAAAATAGTGTGGTTTAAGCCTTTAGCTATTATCACCCAGTTGTTTAAATCTTGCTCTTTTTGAAACTACACAAGGTATTTAATTCCTTGACAATTATCAACTTAAATTTTAGTGTCTTTTGGCCCTCCAAATTAATGTAGAGATAGTACTTCGGAATAAAAAGAAGTTTTCTTGAGTTGGACAAAGTGCTAGAGGTAAACATTTAGTACTTTGCCTACCACACAAGATTCCACCAAAACAAAGGTAAATAATGTTGTGGTTAATTAATACTCTAGAAGGGTGTGGCACTTGACATACAACCACTTAAAAATTTTACATGTTGCATGTATGAACTCAAATTAAATTGTCTAAATCACAAACCTACTGTCATTAAGTTACAATCCAAAAATTAAATTGGTTGTGCAAAACTAATTTCTAATTTTATCCATAGCCTTTACCCAGTTTTCTGGTAGTGGAATCTTCAAAAAAGGAAAAAAAAAAAAAAGGTGGTGGTGGCAATAGGCTAGGTACTCGAACCTGGCTCGAAACAGGCTAGGTATGGGGATGGTCAAATGGGTGCGGGTGTAGGTATGGGTATTAATTTAAGCCCATTTGATGGTTTGTTGTGCAAAGAGAACAATCCATTCTATAGGGAAGCACATGGACTTTGCGCGTCCATCTCTGTGCATTATTTAGAATTTTAGAAAGACGATGAAACTATAATTGGACTAATGTATCCCTAACCTACAATTGGGTATTATCCATTGAATCTTTGGAAATAATCACCATCAGTACTATCTTCATCATAATCATAGCCTTTTCCCAATCACCATTAGTATTGTCTTCATCATAATCATAGCCATTTCCCAGTGGGTCGGAGTTGTTGTGAATGTTGCATGTGGGAGGATTGGAGCTGCATATTTCAAATTCAAGCATCTGGTACATCTCTTGTCAAGAATGCATATGTGTAGTTTATCAAACAATACATTATGTGATATCGTCTGCATGATATCTATGTTGTAATTACAGTTATCTATAATAATAATAATTTGTTCATTATAGTGCATTCACAATAGTTATCATTGTGGTTATAGTTATTCATTATGTGACAGGTTTTCAGGTGAGATGAACGAGTTTCAAAACAAAATAGTCTGCGGTTTTGAGAAGTGATTCCTAGGATGTATGTGTGTTTCAGGGGCTATCTGCACCTTGGAAGCATACAACGGAAGGTAAGGAAAACCCTCGAGTTCCCTTCTTTGAATCATGAAAAGGTATTTGTGCTGAATCCCATACATTAGCAATATTAGGCATACTCATGAGCAGGACATGCATAATTCCATAAAATTTGATGGAGCAGACCCGGATGTACATCGGAGCTATCCGGATGTTGAGGGAGGGTCCTGGAAGGTGGGAACCGCTGTTATGACCATGATGAAACTATCTATTTCTTATGGACAGCATTGGAGTGGCCTAGCCATTTGGACAGGACGTGTTTATGTATTTGCTCGAAATTGATGGAGCAGACCCGAATGTGCGTCGAAGCTATCCGGGTGTTGAGTGGGGGTCCCTAGAAGGTGGCAACCGCTATAATGACCATGATGAAGCTGGCAATTTCCTATGGACAACATTGGAATGGCATGGCCATTTGGACAGGCCGTGTTTATATCTGTATTTGCAGGGACCACACCCTTAACCATAACCTATAATCCTAAACCTATAACATAAACCTATTCTCAATTCCCTAAAGCTATAACCTATAACCTATAACCTATAACCTAAACCTAAACCTAACCTAAACCTAAAACCTTAACCTAAACCTAAACCTAAACCTAACCTAAACCTATAACCTTAACCTAAACCACACCCTAAACCTAACCTAAACCAATAACCTTAACCTAAAACCTGAACCTAAACCTAAAACCCAAATGTATTCTCAAATCCTTAAACCTAAACCTACACCTAATCCTAATCTCAACTCCTTAACCTAAACCTAAACCTAAACTTGAAAACCCAAACCTAAACCTAATCCCGAACCCGAACACGATTTCCTAAACCTAAACCTTAACCTATTCTCAATTCCCTAAAGCTATAACCTGTAACCTATAACCTAAACCTAAACCTAAAACCTAAACCTATAACCTTAACCTAAACCTAAAACCTAAATCTAAATGTATTCTCAAATCCCTAAACCTAAACCTACACCTAATCCTAATCTCAACTCCCTAACCTAAACCTAAACCTAAACCTAACTTGAAAACCCAAACCTAAACCCGATCCCGAACCCGAACCCGATTTCCTAAACCTAAACCTTAACCAATTCTCAATTCCCAAAAACTATAACCCATAACATATAACCTATAACCTAAACCTAAACCTAACCTAAACCTAAAACCTTAACCTAAAACCTTAACCTAAACCAAAAACTATAACCTAAACCTTAACATATAACCTATAACCTTAACCTAAACCTAAACCTATAACCTAAACCTATAACCTAAACCTAAAACCTAAATGTATTCTCAAATTCCTAAACCTAAACCTACACCTAATCCTAATCTCAACTCCCTAACCTAAACCTAAACCTAAACCTAAACTTGAAAACCCAAACTTAAACCCAATCCCGAGCCCGATTTCCTAAACCTAAACCTTAACCTATTCTCAATTCCCAAAAGCTATAACCTATAACATAAACCTAAACCTATAACCTAAACCAAAACCCTAACCTAAACCTAAACCTATAAACTTAACCTAAACCAAAACCTATAACCTAAACCTTAACCTATAACTTAAACTTATAACCTATAACCTAACATTAACCTAAACCTAAACCTAAACCTAAAACCTAAATGTATTCTCAAATCCCTAAACCTAAACCTACACCTAATTCTAATCTCAACTCCCTAACCTAAACCTAAACCTAAACTTGAAAACCCAAACCTAAACCCGATCCCGAACCCGAACCTAATTTCCTAAACCTAAACCTTAACCTATTCTCAATTCCCTAAAGCTATAGCCTATGACCTAAACCTATAACTTAAACCTAAACCTAACCTAAACCTATAACCTTAACCTAAACTAAAACCTATAACCTAAACCTTAACATAAAACCTATAACCTATAACCTATAACCTAAACTTATAACCTATAACCAAACCTTAACCTAAAACTAAAACCTAAACCTAAACCTATAACCTAAACATATAACCTAAATGTATTCTCAAATCCTTAAACCTAAACCTACACCTAATCCTAATCTCAACTACCTAACCTAAACCTAAACCTAAACTTGAAAACCCAAACTTAAACCCAATCCCGAACCCGAACCCAATTTCCTAAACCTAAACCTTAACCTATTCTCAATTCCCAAAAGCTATAACCTATAACATATAACCTATAACCTAAACCTAAACCTAAACCTAAACCTATAACCTAAATCTTAACCTAAACCTAAACCTATAACCTTAACCTAAACAAAAACCTATAACCTAAACCTTAACCTATAACCTAAAACCTATAACCTTAACCTAAACCTAAAACCTAAATCTAAATGTATTCTCAAATCCCTAAACCTAAACCTATACCTAATCCTAATCTCAACTCCCTAACCTAAACTTGAAAACTCAAACCTAAACCCGATCCCGAATCCGAACCCGATTTCCTAAACCTAAACCTTAACCAATTCTCAATTCCCAAAAACTATAACCTATAACGTATAACCTATAACCTAAACCTAAACCTAAACCAAAACCTATAACCTAAACCTTAACATATAACCAATAATCTTAACCTAAACCTAAACCTAAAACCTAAATGTATTCTCAAATCCCTAAACCTAAACTTACACATAATCCTAATCTCAACTCCCTAACCTAAACCTAAACATAAACTTGAAAACCCAAACTTAAACCCAATCCCGAACCCGAACCCAATTTTCTAAACCTAAACCTTAACCTATTCTCAATTCCCAAAAGCTATAACCTATAATAAATAACCTGTAACCTAAACCTAAACCTATAACCTAAACCTAAACCTTAACCTAAACCTAAACCTATAACCTTAACCTAAACCAAAACCTATAACCTAAACCTTAACCTACAACCTATAACTTAAACTTATAACCTATAACTTCACATTAACCTAAACCTAAACCTAAACATATAACTTAAACCTAAGACCTAAACCTAAACCTAAAACCTAAATGTATTCTCAAATCCCTAAACCTAAACCTACACCTAATCCTAATCTCAACTCCCTAACTTAAACCTAAACCTAAACTTGAAAACCCAAACCTAAACCTGATCCCGAACCCAAATCCGATTTCCTAAACATAAACCTTAACCTATTCTCAATTCCCTAAAGCTATAACCTATAGCCTAAACCTATAACCTAAACCTAAACCTAACCTAAACCTATAACCTTAACCTAAACCAAAACCTATAACCTAAACCTTAACATATAACCTATAACCTATAACCTATAACATAAACTTATAACCTATAACCAAACCTTAACCTAAACCTAAAACCTAAACCTAAACCTATAACCTAAACTTATAACCTAAACCTAAAACCTAAATGTATTCTCAAATCCCTAAACCTAAACCTACTCCTAATCCTAATCTCAACTCTCTAACCTAAACCTAAACCTAAACTTGAAAACCCAAACTTAAGCCCAATCTCGAACCTGAACCCGATTTCCTAAACCTAAACCTTAACCTATTCTCAATTCTCAAAAGTTATAACCTATAACCTAAACCTAAACCTTAACCTAAACCTTAACCTAAAATCTTAACCTAAACCAAAACCTATAACCCATAACCTAAACCTTAACTTATAACCTAAACTTATAACCTATAACCTAACATTAACTTAAACCTAAACCTAAACCTATAACCTAAACCTAAACCTAAAACCTAAATGTATTCTCAAATCCCTATACCTAAACTTACACCTAATCCTAATGTCAACTCCCTAACCTAAACCTAAACCTAAACTTGAAAACCCAAACCTAAACCCGATCCCGAACCTGAACCCGATTTCCTAAACCTAAACCTTAACCTATTCTCAATTCCCTAAAGCTATAAGCTATAACCTAAACCTATAACCTAAAACTAAACATATAACCTAAACCTATAACCTTAACCTAAACCTAAAACCTAAACCTAAACCTAAAACCTAAATGTATTCTCAAATCCCTAAACCTAAAACCTAAACCTAAACCTAAAACCTAAATGTATTCTCAAATCCCTAAACCTAAACCTATAACCTACAACATTAACATAAACTTATAACCTAAACCTATAACCTACAACATTAACCTAAACCTATACTTATAGCCTAAACTATTCTCAAATCCCAAAATTATAACCTAAACCTAAACCTATAACCTAAACCTAAACTTTAAACTATAACCTATAACCTATAACCTAAACCTATAACCTATAACCTAAACTCAATTCCCTCAACCTTAACATATAACCTAACCTAAACCTAAACCTATAACCTACACTTATAACCTAAACCTAAACCTGTAACCTTAACCTAAACGTAAAACCTAAACCTAAACCTAAAACGTAAATGTATTCTCAAATCCCTAAACCTAAACCTATAACCTACAATATTAACATAAACTTATAACCTAAACCATATGGTGAGACCATTCCTTGGGAAGTGGGTACTTGTGACTTCCGATGGTCCTTCTTGCGGAAATCGTCCAGACATTTATTTTGGCCCTACAAACCATATGGTGAGACCATTCCTTTTGTGTCAATTTCATTTCTCTTTGATTTTTTATTAATTCATTAAGAAAAAAAATGGTTATACATGATGCACTTCTTTCACTTTGTTTTTCTTTCCCCCAATGGTCATTCTGATTTATGAATGCCATGACTATTTGTAGGATGCTGGAATATACGAAGCTGTTGCAAGAAGTGACTTTGTCATTACTAGAGTTGCATTTCGAGACAACTCTTTAAAGTGCTACATAAATGACCGTGGAAGTAATTTTACAGAGGTCACTAAGAAATCGAAAGGAAAAGGAGTGGACTTAGACAACAATCGGTTTTTGATTCTTCAGGTGGGTGATGGATGAAAAAGGCCTATTTACTTGTGAAAAAAATATCATACCGTCAAAATATTTGTTCTCTTTCAATTCTTTATCATTGAAATTTCAGGGTGAAGTCGAACAAATTTCTCTAATGAAGCCAAAGATTTGTATTTTCAGCATTATTGTAATTGTAATTGTAATTGATTAAATGAAGGATTGTAATTGATTGTAATTGTAATTGATTGAATGAAGGATTGTAATTGATTGTAATTAAATGAATGAATGATTGTAATTGATTGTAATGGAATGAATGAATGATTATGCAGGTGGTAATTGAATGAACAAATGATTATATATATTTTTTTAATATACGAAATAGCTATGGATATTGACCATAGCCGGTAATCCTATAGCTGTAGCCATTATTAAATTTGGCATATTGCTACGGACTTTTAGCTACAAATAATATCCGTAGCTGTTTACACTTATCGCTATAGATATAATTGCTACGGATTATATTCGTAGCTGTTGTAACCTATAGCTTCGGATTAAATCTGTAGCTATAGGTTCCAGACCTATTGTTACGGAACCTATGACTACGGTCGTGCTACGGAATAGCTACGGACTAGAACCATAGCCATAGGTCTAAGGCTACGGATTTTATCCGTAGCCTTTGCCCCTTTTTCTGGTAGTGACTCCTCTCTCTCTCTCTCTCTCTCTCTCTCTCTCTCTCTCATTTTCTCACTTCATCCCAAGCAACCTAAGGAGAGGTGACCGTCCAAGGGAGAGGAGAAGCTAGGTGTGGCCCACTTCCTACCTCTCAATGCTCACCATCCAACCCTTCTATTCTCATCATCCTCCATCAAAGAGGAAGCTTAGGAGCTCGGGAGATCAAGGAGCCTAGAAGAAGTGGAATCGGTGGTTGATCTAGGATTCCTACCATTGATCTTGATGATTTTGAGGGCCCACATCTGGTGGGACTCATTTGATGTATGCATTGTAAGAAATGGAGGGCCCATAGTAGCGGGGTCCCTCCCCTCCATCACGATCTCCCTCTCTCTCGTTCTCTCTCCTCTCTCTTGTGATGGGTGTGACCCACTTGATCTATACCGTACAAAGCCGTAAGGGCCCACCTGGATGTATGTAGCTAGTGGGCCACGTGTATGTGGACCCCACCTTGATGGACAAATTGTATCCACCGTCTAGTTGTGGATCGTCCAGCAGCTGAGGCTGCTGGACTGCATGATTCACAGCTGAGGTGGGCCACACGTGTGGACCCATCTTTGATGTGCATATTTCATCTATGCCATCTGTCTATCCAAACGGTGGGTCCCACGTAGCTCAGAGCTGCTGTTGACGTCAGCATGTTTTGGGGCCCACCATATACGTCTCCTATCCTCACTGTCCATTACTTGGACGGTGGGAACCCATCACACACGTGGGGCCTGCTTTAAATGGAAACGGATTGGCTGGCTACTGCACACCAGCTATGTTGCTGTTGTAGACGGGTGTATATCCACACCGTCCATTGACGGTGGGACCCACCGCATGATGTATGTGATATATCCAAACTGTCCAGTCATTTGCAGAGAATAGGATAGATGTGAATTTCAGGTGGGGCCCACCCTGCACGTGTGGTGGGACCCCACTGAAATGTTTTCCATCCAGCCGTCCATCCAGGCCTCCATGGCCTGGAAGGAGACAGATGCAAATATCAGGTGGGGCCTACCGTGCTGTACCCAGCACGTGACACCACCATGGTGTATGTGTTTCATCTAAGCCATCCACACCATCCACGTAGGGACAACGGGACCCCACCGTGATGTATATATTTTATATCCTCACCGTCCAGTTATCTGGATGGTGGATACCCACCATGATACATGTGTTCTATCCTCACCATCAATCTGGACGATGGGATCCTTCTTAATGCACGTGTATCATCCATGCTGCCCATTCACGTGGACCCCACCCCATTTGATGTATGTGGTGGTGTATCCCAACCGTCCAGCAACTGGCATGGTGTGACCCACCTCTAATGTATTTGTTTAATCCAGCCGTTCATCTGTATTCCATCAGCAAGTCCTGTGGGTCCAATCCTAAAGTGTGTGTTATATCCCAACCATCCATCCTCTCTGCGAGCTCGTCTTTAGGTTGGAGACGATAAATGAGACAGATCTATCTATCAGGTGGACCACACTGCAAAAATCAGTGGAGGATTGAACGTCTACCATTGAAACCCTTTTTGGGTCATAAAGGTTTTCGATCAATATGAAATTTGTATTTCCTCTTAATTCGGGTCCTTGTGACCTTATGAACAGATGGGATGGAAGATAAATGTTATGGTGGGCCCTGTGAATTTTAAACGATGAAAATCATTATCTCCACTGCTATTTGTGGTATGGTCCAGATGATCCTTGATATGATTCTTTTTCTTTTGTTTTTTGGGTAATGCTCTATAGTGATTTCCAAAGATAAATGAATGGTGTAGATATAGTAATAATACTATTTTTAACCACATCATCCATTGTGTGGACTGTGGGCCTCACATTGACGTATTTGTGGTCTTTGTGTGAGACCCGATGTGTTGTATATGAAGCTTATGTGATGCGGCCCATGATGTTGTATATGAGGTCCATTGTGCTGTATGAGAGGCCTATGAGATGAGGCCCATTGTGATGTATATTAGGCCCGTGTGAGTGGCCCATTGTGATGTAATTACAGCCCGTGTCTGAGGCCCATTGTGATGTATATATGGCCCATGTGATGTATTTGTGGCCTATCGTGATGTATATTAGGCCCTTTGTGTGAGGCCCATTATGTTGTGCATGAGGCCCTTGTATGAGGCCATGGGTCCACTATATGTTTGGCCCTATAAGGGCTACTACTTGGGAGCAATGTTGGTTGAATGTCCACATTGATGGGCAATGATGATTAAATGTCCACATTGTAACTTTCCCTTAGGCCTCATTAGGCCGATTATCGATGCCGATTATGAGTATGTGATAATATAACATCATGATACATGCCCATACGCATCATCTGCATGTTTGATATGAGATGTGGTTGATCATTGCATATACCATTAGACAGCTTGTTATGGGACTCTCTGATAGACGGAGTTGCCCCACATGAGCACACGATATGCGTAGGATTGATACATGATTGGACTGTATGACTCATGCATCTCGCATTTGGGATATGACTACTGTACACCCTAACGACATCAGGGTCGTGGCCTCCACAAACATATCGTGGATGGCCAGATGGGACACCAGAAATCTTTTTCTACATGGGGTGCCATAGATGTCCCTGGGTGAAACACTACGCCAAAATGGCCAATTTGCGACATAGTCCGTCGCAAAAATCTCTTGGTTTAACAACGGATTTAATCAGTTGCTAATGGAAAAAGTCCGTCACTAAGCTCATCTTTCTCGAATATCCGGTCCAAACGTCGCGGAATTTAGCGACGGACCAAAATCTATCGCTAAAATCTGATTTACGACGTATTTACGACGGTTTTTGTCCGTCGTAACTAGGCAACGGACGAAATCCATCGCAAATTTTAATTTGGCGACGGAAAATGAATAGTTGCAAATTCCCGCCCAAAATACCAAAATGGACCGCTTTTTAGTTGATTTTGCGATGGATCAGGTCCGTCGTAAAAGGACTTTTGCCTTGACATTATTTTTTTTTCCATTTTTTTAAGAATATGGTGGAAAATTCAGTCTTTTTGTAGTCTAATAATTGTTTTTTAATAGAATTTCAGAGGTTTAATTGTACATATTTGTATCTAATATTATTTTTTAACAATTGATTGAATGCAAAAAGAAAATTTATTTTGTTTTTATATCAAATGAGTAGATTTTATTTTTTTTTATTTTGTAATTCAAAACTAATATTTAAATGATTTGTAATATCACATGAAAAAGAATATTGAGAAGTTTAAAAAATTTAACAATGTTTGAGAAAAAAAATAGATTTTGAAAAAATAAAAATCGTGATTTAATAAAAATCTATTTTGTGGGAACAAAAAAGAATATTTAATAAAGTTGATAAATTTGAAAAAAAAAAAGCATTTGATTTTGAGAAAAAATAATATCCTGAAAAAGAAAATTAAAAATATTTTTAAAAATGTGAAAATTTTCACAATGTTGAAAAATTAAAATATTTTTAAAAAGAAAATGAGAATTTGAAATTTGAAAAAAAAAATTAAAAATTGTGGAGTTCAATAATAATTGACAAGTTTGAATAAAATGTTTTAAAAAAATGGAGAAGTGAAAAAGAATTGAAAATTTTTAAAATAAAACAATATTAAAAAATCGATACTTTATCAAAAAACAAACATTTTGAAACGAAAAATAAATAAGTTGAAAAATTTTGTGATTTTGAAAAATAATTGAAAATGTTTAAAATTTGAAATTAAAAGAAAAAGTTATTTATAAAAACACTAAGATTTTGAAAATTTTATATAATTTTAAAAAAATTGAAAAGTTGAAAACAACATGATGCTTTTGAAGAAAAAAAATTGGCATTTTGGAATTTTTGGGAAAAAAAATTAAAAATTGTGAAAATTTAAGATATTTTGAAAATAAAAATTTAGAATTTGTATTTTAATTTATTTTTTGAAATATTTTATAATAAAAATGATATTTTGTTAAAAGTTTTCAAAGAAAAATTAAGAGTATAAAAATATACATTTTGAAAAAAAAAAATGTAATTTTTAAATGGAAATTGATATTTATCTGTGAAAAAAATATTTTTTAATGAATTATTAAGCACATCCACTAATTGAACATTTAATCATTTTTGGACAATCGAACTAGTCCAGATTGAAGAGTAAATAACTTCATATGTTAAATCAAATTCACTCAAATTGTTGATCAATCTTGTATTCCCAATACCTTTCTCACATGTAGCTAGCCTGATTGGGGCGAGTAACTAGTCAAATTGAGGGTATTGATCAATAAAATAGAGTGAATGGACTATACATATAAAATGGGCTAAATATTATTGTCAAAATTGTGACCCAACTTATTGAACTCGCGAGAACCTATGAATTAATGTTAATAAGTTTTGTGGGCCCCATCATGATGTGTGTCGAACATCAACACCGTGCATTTAATGTGTCCCCTTTAGGTTATGAGATATCTCAAAAATCATCCGTAAGCGAAACTCAGGTGGACCATACCATCTAAAACCATGTCAATACATGATAAAAAATATAAAAGCACTTGGTGGGGCCCACATGAGTTTCAGATGCGGCTAAAACTTGGTCTGATCCCTCATCCAAGTGGGACACACATAATGAGTGGGTTGGATATGTGAATCACATTAAGGCAAGCCCAATATATGATTATGAATGTTTTAAGGAAACCCCTCTACATTTAGGTGAGTTAGTCATTACCTTTACCAAAGTAAACTTTGTGGGGTCCACCGTTATTTATTTATTTTATCCATTCCGTTTATCCACGTTAACAGATAATTTGAGGTTTAAAGAACAAAAAGGAAGCATATCCAAAGCTCAAGTGGACCACACCACAGGAAATAGTGTGATTGAACCTCTACCATTGAAAAATTCTTAGAGGCCATAGAAGTTTTGGATCAAGCTCATGTTTGTGTTTTCTCTTCATTCATATATATTTGATATTATGAATAGGTTGGATGGCAAATAAACATTACTGTGGGCCCAAGGAAGGTATCAATGGTGGAAATCATTATTCCACATTGTTTCGTGTGGCATAGTCCACTTGAGTTTTGGATTTACCGAAAATTTGGGATCAACCCACACCGTTGATCCATTTTTCGAGATAATTTCAGAGAATTATTCCAAAAATGAATTATTTTCAAAGATTAAATGGACCGCACCACAAATACTAGCATGGATGGGAACGGATTGGCTACTCCCCTGCCACCCGCCCGTTGGCTAGTATTCGGTGTTATGTGGGCTCCACCATGATGTATGTATTTCATCCATTATGTTCATCCATTTTTACCGATCATTTTAGGGCTTGATCAAAAAAATAATAGGGATATAAACCTAAGGTGGACCATATCATAGGAAAACAATATTGATTGGATATCCACCATTAAAATCCTCTTAAGGGCCACAGTACTGTTTATTTGACATCCAATCTATTGATTAGATCATACAAGCCCTGATGAAGGGAAAAAACAAAGATCAGCTTGATCCAAAACTTTTATGGCCCCCAAAAGGGCTTTAATGGTAGACGTTCAATCCCCCACTACTTTTTTCAGTGTGGTCCACTTGATGGTTAAATCTGTCTTATTTTTTGTCTCAAGCCTTACGACGAGCTCGCCAGTTGGATGGACGGTTTTGATATAATACATACCTCATGATGGGACCCACAGAATTTGCTGACGTCAGCCAACTATTCCTCTCCCTTCATTTGGCTAGAAACGGATTGGCTACTCCCCTTGCCACCAGCCTCATGGTTGGTGGTCGGTGCTATGTGTGCCCCACTATGATGTACGTGTTTCATCTATTTCGTTCATCCATTTTTTCAAATTATTTTACAGTTTTATACTAAAAATTAGCGGGACATAAATCTCAGGTGGACCACACCACATGAAAACAATGGCGAATGGATATCCACCATTAAAATCCATCTTAAGGCCCACCATACTGTTTATTTGACATCCAATATTGATTAGGTCATACATGACCAGATGAAGGGAAAAACCAAAGATCAGCTTGATCCAAAACTTTTATGGCCCCCAAAAGGTTTTTAATGGTCCACGCTCATTCAACACTGTTTCCTGTAATGTGGTTCATTTGAGATTGGGGTATACCTCATTTTTGGTCTTATACCATAAAATTTTCAGGAAAAATAGATGGACGACGTGGATGAAACACGTACGTCATGTTAGGGCCCATAGAGCATCGACCACCAGCTATTGGCTGGTCGCCACTTTTTAACGGGACAGATTTCTGCTAAAGCCCTTGGCGTCCTGCGCAAGGATGCTGGGTGGGGCCCAACACCATGTGCTTGGAAAATCTACTCCGTTAATCCGTTTTTAGAGATCATTTTAGGACAAGAGACTAAAAATGAGTTGGATCCAAAAATCAAGTGGGTCACACGAGAGGAAACAGTGGGGAAACAAATACCTATGGTTGAAACCTTCTGGACTCCACCTTGATGCTTATATGCCATCGAAACAGTTTATAAGGTCATTAACATTGGGAATAAGTGAAAATACAAAAGAAATTAAAAAAAAAAAAGAAGCCTGAAACAAAGCTTTTTATGGATACGTATTATTTACACTGTTTTGTTGGTGTGTCCCAATTGAGTGTTGGATATTCTTATTTGTTATTATTATGTTTTATAATTTTATTTTAAAACAGATAAACGGAAGGGATTCGATAAGTAACCTCTGAATGGACCCCACAAGGCCCAAGAGGCACATTGATTTATATCTGCCGCAGACCACCGATTCATTTTCAACCCTTTTTTACGCCAAAGGCTCCCAAACCCTATTTCGCCCATTTCCGTCTCTCCCTCTCTGCTCCCCTTTTCTTCGATCTCATCTCGTGTCTCTCTCTCTCTCTCTCTCTCTCTCACTCTCTCTCTCTCTCTCTCTCTCTCAAATGGAGATCGGCGTCGGCCAGATCTGAACCGTTTTCACTCTCTCCCTCGCAGGTTTTAATGGTGGTCGAATGTCTGTAAGTGTGGAAGAACCCAATCAATCCCCGCCATTTCTAATCCTCTTGGATCGAGATCTCTTCCAATCTCAATGGCTTCCACGTCTACCCTGTCTCCTCCATATGCTCTCGAGATCCGAGACCAGTACGACGAGAAAGAGGATTTCGCCGACAGCAAATGCGCTATCGTTACGGTAGCTCTTTGCCCTTGCCTCGTGATTCTCATCATTGTCGTCATTGTTGTGTCAATCGTCCTTATGGTAAAGCTCCGCATCTTCTGCCACATCCCTATCCACAGTCTCTCCAGTCTCATTTCTAAGAAGAAATGGCATGCCTAAATGATTCTAGTTCTTTTTTCTATGGTTTGTATTGGCAATACATGTTTGTTGTTTGGGGTTTTTCTTGATGCTTTCAGGTTCTGGGGTTTTGAGTGGCGTGTAAAGAAGATTGGGTTTGAGATCTGATGGATTTGAGTTGAAATGTATATGATTGTGCCATCATATTGTGAAAAGCCTGATTCACTTACTGTATTTCTTGATTTTGCCATCCTGACATTGTGTGAAAGTTTCTGGATTTTCTCTGTAATTCTTGAAGTTCAGCACAGTAGATAACCTGATCTGATTGAACTCATTCTTGCATAAACATTCTCCCCATTGCTTTGCTTTTGCTGTTTGTCATGACAGGTGAAATATTTTGTGTTTAATTTGCTCAACTGTTCTGCATTTTGGGTGCATTGAGGACCGGTGTAGATGTGAATGATTGAACTATTGCATTGGTGACAGGTGCTGAAGGATGGACTTGCAACTTTACACGTTCCCTATGCATATGGATTTGCAATTATATTGCTCACTGTTATTGTGAAGGTGGCTACATTGCCTTTGACAAAGAAGCAGGTGAATGACTCCATTGCTACTCTAGTATATAGAAAAGCGAATGTTGACTTCTAATTCTTAAACATGTTAAATATAATGTCTTTAGTGTAGATTGACTGTGAAATACTGGGAGGAGTGTATCTTCTTATTTACAAGACATCTCATGCATGAACAGTTTTCAAGAATTGGTTTTAGCTTTTCTTATCTTTTTTGTTTTTCAATTCATTTGTACTGACTGGATTTTAGTGGGTGGGTTTCTTATTAGCACTGGACTCTTGAGCAGAAATGGGAAAGGCACCGATGGTAGGTTGGGTATGCAAATCCACATGTTCTTGTCATAAGTTATTTATCTGATGCAAGGTTTTGGTTTTCTGTACTACTTTATGTGCCATTTCATGTTACTATATTCTTAACTTCCTGTTTAAGTTTTCTTACTCATCAGTTGATGGTAGCATTCTCTTCCACTACATTGGCAATGTTGATGCCATTGTTCAGAAAGTAATATTTCTCATCCATTGTCATGTACATTTGAGCAAACCAATTTTCATCTAATTTCAAGGAATTCAGTTTTTTTCCAAAGAATTTTACAGTTATTCTCTTCCACTACAGTGGCAATGTGGATGGATGGCATGATCTCCACTGGAGTAAATCAGGCATTACATATAGTTGCTAGAATATTATTTAAATGGATTTTAAATAATCATCATGGTGAACCCTGCAAATTTAAGGGTGCCCGTCTCTCTTCCAACAGTTTCCTTCATTGTGGCCCACTTGAATAATAGGTCAGCTTAATTTTTTGGCCCTATGGCTCTAGGCCTAACGTGAGATTACACATTTGGTGATGTAATCTAATGGAACCTTCAGTTGTCATGTTATTGTGATAGGTGTCCATGATGGGCTTTTCAAATTGGGTTGGTGTTTTCCAATGCTAGGCCAACCAGAACTTGGGTCTGAACCCAAGTTACATCCCTAGACCAAGCATGCACTTGGGCCCAACACTTCTTCTTTACTTTGTAATGGGTGCCACTGCTAGCTAACTATCATAGTAATAAAAAATCTGCATATTTGCAAATTGCTTTGAAACTGAAATTCACTCTTTTGGGTCTGTGTATCTTCTTTCAATATGATTCAGTCCACTTGATCTATTTGATGATATAGATACACCAATGCAGAGAATATCTTCTTTTCTTTTTTGGTAAATTGAAATTCATTACATGCCCACTTTATCAGTTATAATATCTGGACTGCA
Source organism: Magnolia sinica (assembly GCF_029962835.1). Classification (NCBI taxonomy): domain Eukaryota; kingdom Viridiplantae; phylum Streptophyta; class Magnoliopsida; order Magnoliales; family Magnoliaceae; genus Magnolia; species Magnolia sinica. The sequence goes on from NC_080588.1 coordinate 24,460,866, forward strand.
ACATTTCAGGATGCAGGGGGAACTTGGTGCAAATGCTATATTAGTTGTGTCAATTGCTGCTTGTAAAGCTGGTGCTGCTGAAAAGGAGGCAAGTTTTTTTTTTTTTTTTTATATGTTTATTGCCAAGCTGACCTGTTTTTAAAGCCATGCCCCAGGCGATTTTTTCCTGTGTTTCAATTTTCATTTGCTTCAATGTTTCTAGTACTTTTTATACTATTGCTCTTCAAAAATTTTACTACTTTTTTTTAAAAATAAAATAAAATCCCACGGCGTGCATGTGGGGTGTGTGCATGTAAAAAAAAAATTTACAACTTTTTTTTTATATTTTTTATGAAATACAACTAGGAGCAATTTCTGGCCCCTAAGCAGAATCCTCTCCCCAAAGTTAGAGCCAAACTTAATGGAAAAGGAAGAAGAGGATGAAGTGAGAGCCACCCTAAGATACCATGTGCATTCCCTGTTTTGGGTCAGTTTTTTTTTTTTTTAAATTTTTTTTTATTTTAAATTTTTATATATGGCTGACCTTAGACTGTACAGGTTTTTTTTTTTCTTTTTCTTTTTCTTTTATATATGAGCACATCTCACTTTACATATGCATGTGGCTCGTTCGATGAGTGGATTGGCTTCAGTCATGCATGTGGCTCGTTAGATGAGTGGATTGGCTTCAGTCAGGGCACTTACACAGTGCAGCCAGCCTAGACCCAGATCTCACACCAATGTTGCGACACTCACACATGTAGTTTGTTGCATAGGGATGAAAATGCAGTGAACGTTCAACCTTCAAATGATTCTGGTTTTAATTTCTACATGCCAATTTCACTTACCTTTTATCTATGCAGGGAACTGCAAAAGCCTACCAACCGTGATATGCCAAAATGACAATTTGAATGCTATTTGAAATGCTTATAGATTCCTACCAACTGTCCGTGCTCCGCATTGAAGTCATGCTCTTAGTATTATCATTATCAAATTCTTTTTTTTACAAGCATCATGTCAGACTTCTTTTTTACTCTATTCCAATTTGTTTGATTTTTTGTTTGATTTTTGTTGTCACTTTCCTTAAGAAACAGTTTGATGAGGTTGCTGGTCTAGTGATAATTAATTTAAAAAACTTCTCACTTACTGTTCATCTCCAATTTCATCACCATCAGACTGTTCATCTTTGGAATGGGCTCCGATTGGACCATTGATATTCAACTTTAGACTAATAGGACTGTTAATCTTTCATATCGGTTCTAATAGAACCGTTCATCTTAAAACAACTTCCAGTAGTGGTATCACCAAACACTGCTGTAGTTGAATATACACACAAACTTATGTATGTGACCGACATGTATCTTCAATCTTGATTATAGTTCTTGAGTATTTTATGCACAACAATTATTCTTGCATTTCCTTGTTGTTGGAGTTGATATCTTGATGTCCCGTTCTTAGAAACATGTAGTTTTTTGAATCTTCCATTAACTCTTCCTGTAACTATTGAGAATGTATTTTTAGTTGTATCTTATTGGGGTGTTTCATAGTTGTAGAATGGAGATTGGACTGGTTCATAGTTGAGTCCCAAAGCATGACATAGACTATGATTATTTCATTCGTCTAGTGTGCATTGCCCCAAATGGGCCATTTTTAGAGTTGTTCCATCCCACTGATTTCAGAATCATATAGCTGACCTATTATTATGTTTTAAATTTTGAATAAGATGTTTAATGCTGATATCATATTTTATTAATTTCACTTGAGAAAATTATGAGAATTACCAAATGATTTTACGTGAGATACGAAAATGATTGTGTGATTTATGTAGGAAGGGAGCTGACGTGAATCGACCAACTTCATGTGGGTGAGATCCACACTCTACATAAGGTGCAACACTATGCTTGGACCATTACCCAAAATCAGAAAACCCAAAGGCCTTCCATATAAACAGAAGATCAGTCCTTTCTCTCTTGTTTAACTTCTGCAAGAAACAACAGTGGGCGGCATCAGTTCTGGTGGTCAGCCAACTGCTGCTCCCAATGGTGGAGTTCCAGTACTTTCCAACTATCAGAAATCTGCCATGCCTGGTATTCCAGATTCCGAACTCAACCTGCCACTTCCAACTATGAATGATTTATGGTCTGTTGTTTATAGGAAGGGAGCTTTGATTTTTACAGAGGCACCAATGTTGAGATAAAATTGATCATCTGGAATCTATAGGTTCAAATGATCTCCTACAATCAGTTGTAGTTTAGCTTAACGTACAATCCAGCTCTCTTGCCATTGTGATGTTTGATGAAAGCGCTGAATATTTATGATTTCATCAGCTATTTTTTTGTTTATTGCCATTTGTAGGCCGCTGAGAAAGGACGCCTGCCTGTGTTGATCTTGAGCATGAAGGAAAGCATGCAGCAAAACAGGCCGACTATCATATTTTTGCATGGGTCTTACAAAACCAATGAATGGTTGCAGCCATTACTCTAAGGTAAAAGTCAAATGCTACTGAATTCTCCCATCTCTTTGTCATTATACAGAATTCAACTTTGAACATCTATTTCAACTTTTTAAAACAGTGGGTCACACTATAGATGAGTCATAGCTCATAACCAAAAAGATAAAAGATAAAGACAAAAAAAGAAAGAAAAGATAACTAAAGGATGACTATGACCACCAGTAAGTTATGTTGAGGATGCAGGGGATCCTTATAGAGATCAAATGGAAGATTGTATCAGTTTAATAATGGAAGAATTGAAATCTGGAGGAATTGCCAACAGTCACTCTTGCATACCAGGTAATTCATTTAAAATTTTAGCTTTTGGTTTCTAGGTTTGATTTCCAACTGCCTTTTGCTTCTCAGTTCTTCAGTTTGTTTGCCACTTATGAGACATCTAAATCACCATCATCTAAGCCTTATCCCGACTAATTGGTGTTGGCTTCTGAGACATCTAAATAAATAGTGAAAATTACATATGTGCTACACCAACCAAGGCTTTAGAACTCGCCAAAACCAAGTGGACTTGGTTTCGCTAAGGAACAGATTGACAGGTCCCTTTGAAATATGTATGTTTCAGGATGAGTTGTTGTGTGACAGGTGGCAGTTTTAACTAACAGAGCCGCAAACTCACATATTCCTAACTACCCAAGTCTCGGTGAGTTTGGTATCCCTGATTCAGTGGTTTGTACAAGATTTCATATAGGTATTTAGCAAATTTGAGTTGACTCGGCATGTTTTCTAGAATTGTCTTCCATTTTGGATTCAACTGTTCTCAGTTGGATCTCTTTTTCATGTTTGAAATTGGCTTTCATTTTCATCAGTCTCTCACAGAGTCTCCATCGTCCTCTTATGTGCTTAATGTTGCGATGTTGCATCATCTAGTTAGCATTATATGCCTTTACTTTTCCTTTTTGTTTATAAACCATCTTTTGAGATGGTTGGCTAAGTGTTTATTTTATTTTATTTTATTTTTTTATTTTTTTGCATTGAATGGTTGGTGTAGACAATCACTTTTTTATTTATTAATTTTAGTCATGGTCTCCTCTACATGCAGCTTCCTACAATTGCTATTGAAAAGGTCTTTGTTGCAAACAACACATCGTGGTCCAAGATGAAGTCCTAGCTCATAGGTTGAGCCTTATTCCCATCAAAGTTGACCCAAGGCTGTTCGAATATGTTTCAGGTTGATAGAGTTCCTTGACTCTTTTTTTTTTTGCTTTCGTTAATTTGAATTGGGCTTTTTTTTTTTACATTAATTTTTTTGTATGTATGTATTAGGTACTTCTTCAAGGTCTTTCTTCAAGAGATTTAATGTGGAAGGAAGAAACTGTAATGAAGGTAAAAAATCAAAGATTATATGGTTTGCTAGATCTGTTTCAGGCATATGAATTACTGAAGAATAAGTGGAGAATTATGAAATCTGAACGTTTGAACTTTTTAACGGTCAAAATTTTATTAGCTTTTGCTCGTAGTTGCACAGTTTTTTTGGTTTAAAACTGTTCTGGAATAAGAAAAAAATACCGTTCATCAAGGTTTATGTGACCTTACCAACAGGTTCAATGGCAAATAAACATTATGAAAATATTATGGTGGGCAGTAGGGCATTAAACACCATTGTTTCCTATAGTATATTCCACCTGAGATTTGTATCTTCTTCAGTTTTGGGCTTATAACCAAAATGATCTAGCTACGAAAACAGATGGACGGCATGGATATAGAATACATACATCAATTCCCTAACCTGCTACCTCCAACAACTGCAACCATAATAGTTTCTATAGCCATCCTTTTTCCAAGGCATGGATGAGATGGCTAGATTGCCTGACAAAAGCGATTCTTTAAAATCATGAGCAATCCATAATAGTTTCTCGCAAATAGATGGATCAAATTGTTGCTTAGACATATTTATGTAAATGACCTCGACCCGCCATATTTAAAGCCATTGATCAAATGGTTAATATGTCATATCAGTGCAATGTTTTAGAGGTAGCCCATAAAATGTACCTTGGACTTGATGAAAGTGTCCCAATGCAACTAGGATCATTATAACTTATAGTGCTCTGAGAGCACTGGAGCATTAGAATTTGGACTTTTTTCTTTAAATTTCCTTATTTCGACACTTTGAAATCAAGTTGAGATATTTTAGGAGAGTTTTATGTGTGAGCCGATGGGGTTGTAATATCGGTTGATTTGAGCTAGCAGTTAGCACTCGGTACTTTTTGTATGGTTTTAAAGCCAGTTATTAGATCATGATGTTGTTTCTGAGTGAATAAATTGGTTTTTCTTGTTTCCTGCAATGGGCTTCAAAACCCTACAGTAGTGATTCTTCTAGAAACCCTTCGGTTTTATTCCTTAGGCCCTCCTGCGAACTAAGACGGCACATTTATTTTTATTTGCTTTTATTTCCTCATTTCTTGGCGACTATTGGATTAATCGGAAACATATTGGAGCATCTAATGTGAAATCGATCATGTCGTGCTTCATGCAGGTAAAAAATCCATGGCCTAATTTGATGCTCATAGCGGGGTGTTGCTGAACCATTTTGGTTTAACAGAGGCAAGGTAAGCAGTTCCAAACCTCTCTTAACAGAGGAGAATTAGAAGGGGAACAAAAAAAGAAACAAAGAAACAAGGAAAAGATCAAACTATTAGAAGTTGGGTATGACTTCTGGCGACAGCGTGCACCAAGAGTTGGTGCACACATATATCTCCCACCACCTAAAAATGATAGGTTATATGAAAAAAAAATGGCGATGGGATTTTAAAAATCTATTTTTGAAACACATTTAGGGCCTCTTTGTTAGCCACTCTCGAAAAGAATTTTTTTGATGCATATTTCTATGAAAAGCAAATTATGAAAACTTTCCAGAAATTTGATTTTATTTTGAAGGTTGTTTGGTTGGCACTGCTTGTTTTTCCATCTTCATAGACAATTTGTTTTCCAACTTTGGCCCCTGCTAGGTCAACTTCCTGATTTTATTTAAAAAGGAAAACTTGTTCAGAACTGATACTGAGCTCTCATCCAAACTGAGTTGACTCGGCAACTAAATCCAGAACTGGTATGAATAATGACTGCTAAGAGTGACAAACCAGTCATGGTGAAAAAATGGTGCAGAAAAAACTTCTCGTGGCCACCACACTACTAGCTGATATTTTATGGAAAGATTATCACAGCTTGCAAATTGTGGCTTCTAAAAGCTTCAGTGGTCTCCACATTAATGGGCATCATAATTTTTCTGTTTGCTCATGCACAAATACTAGTTTGCTTCATCAAAAAGCATGTTACTGACAAATGGACAAATGACATTTAACAATAGAATCCCAAGATGGAAGGCATACCGTCAGCATCAGATGCCACAAATTAATATCATTCACTCCCTCTGATACCACCAGTAAAACATGACTAATGGATACCAGTAAAACATGACTAGTAGATGACTTGGTTTTTTGGTAGTATGCACAGCTTTTTGGCATGCTATTTTGTACTTTTTCTTACTTTTTTAGGTTCCGTGACCAGTAATGGAATTTCAAAACTGTTTTTGAGGCCGACTAGTGATACATGAGTTGATCTGATTTTTAACATGGATGATTTATCACACAAAAATGTTTCATGCAGATTCGAATGGCTAGGAGCACCATACAAACCAATGGAGTTGCTAAAGTCTGATTGGGCAACAATTAGAAAGTCTCCACCATGGGCGATTGATTCTTGGTATGATGGGATCGATGCATGTACCATGTTCCGTCAACCATTTGTGTGTTGACCATAGTGGAGGTGAGACAGCGACAACCAAACTCTTTGCAATTCCATGTTTCACGTTCAACTTGAAACCTATTCCGAGTTATTGCCACTTGGCCATTTCCTCTTTATTGAATTGAGTTGTTACCAATTTTGTGAATAGTATTCGTATTAAACAATCGTGTGAATTATTTTTTGAATGACTATCAGGTGTAAGATTCAAAAAAAAAATAAATAAATGATATATTTTTTGATTCGCAGATATTTTAGCGACGGACTAAATTCGTCGCTAATATCTAAACAAGAATAAACAGCGGATTTGAGGTCCGTCGGCTACACTAACCCGTCGCTAATATTTTATTCACTGGTTTTTTCGAATTTTAGCGACGGATCTTATCCGTCGCTAATATTTTATTAACTGGTTTTTTCGAATTTTAGCGACGGATTTTTTATTTTTTTCTGAACAAGAATCAACGGTGGATTTGAGGTCCATCGCCTACTCATATAGCGACGGACCTTATCCGTCGCTAATATTTTATTCACTACGGTTTTTTCAAATTTTAGCGACGGATTTTTTATTTTTTGCGACAGATCTTATCCGTCGCAGGTTAAACGACGGATTTTATCAATCGAAAAAATAAAACAACATAGTAAACAGCGACGGATGAAATCCATCGTTTAGTTGGTTTTACGACAGATTTGGTCCGTCGTAAACTCGCGATTTTGGCGTAGTGAAAGTCCCTAAACCTCCGTGGTCAGGAGATGTTCTAATGTTTATATCAAGTAGATAAATGAGCGCCCGAGTGCCGAATACCAGTAGGCCGCATCTCCTACTGTGTCATGGTCGGTTGGAAGGGGGTGTGGCCTTACCAGCCCAAGGGTAGGGGGTATAGCTCGTCTGAGTTTGACCAACTTGTAAATGGGTCCGCTATCGATGTGCCGGGTAAATATTGGCTGATTACTGGCCAGGCAGACAGTGGGGTCTCTTCCACTTGCATGGTCGCGCATCCAATGGGCGGTGATCGCGTGTAGAGTGTACTAGACCCCAGTGATGATCCCAAAGACGTACAGTACTGATATGTAGACTTATTGAGCAGGAGTTACATCCTCAGTATTTTACTCATTTATTCATTCATTCACTATCTACTCAGGCTGGTGGTGCGCAACTAATTGATGTGTACCTTCACAATGGCCAGGATTTCGGTTGGGGCGTGCGACTAACCTGAGTTCAGGAGTTTACCACATTGAGTCTGCCTATCTAAATTTACGTATGGGATTGGTTTGGATAGAAGTCTCTTGTGATGGACCCCATAGCCTGTGATACCACGTACTATCATCCTAACTTCACACTCCAACTTAGTCATTTCATTCACACCATACATTGCATTGCAGCCTCAACACATAACATTTGGTTTACTATGCTTCTATATTTTATATGGCCTAGATGAGGTTAACGGTACTCGTGGACTTGTCAAGGTTTACATATTGCATTTGTATCCTCAATATATGATACCTGGCTTACTATGTCTCTGCATTGCATAGCTGATCTACATTGCTTCCTCAGTATATGATATTAGCTTATTATGTTTTTGCATCGCATGGCCCGGATAAGGCTGGTGACATTTATGGACTTACTAGTATATTTTTATATTGTTTTGATATTGCATACTTGACACTTCCTTTGTGCACACACTTACACCACTCTCTAAGCTTTCTATAAGCTTATGTACGATAGATGCATACAGGTGGCGTTAGGTTGCAGCAGCGTTGAGCTTGGAGCTTGCAGCGGTCTTCTAGAGCTTGATTTTCGATATATGTATATTTTCTTTTCAGCATTGTATTCAATTGTTTATATTAGTGGATATGTGATAATTATGCTGCCCTTATGATTTGGGTAAACTTGTGGTTGTGCTTCTTACGAGTTAAATGTACGTTGAAATATCCTCCTTCTAGGATCCCAGGATCAGAATCTGGCGTATGGACGCTGGGAGCTGAGAATGGGGTACTACGGAGGCTGTCGGCACCAAATTCGGTGATCGAGAATTTTGTGAGCCCAGTTTTCAAGTTTGGGGCGTGACAGACTTCAACCCATGAACCAAACCCGCGGTCTCTTGGACCAGATAATATCCGCACGTACTCCATCATGTGCACCCCAAACCAACATCCTCTACTACATGCATATGATCTCCGCATGATCAAACTATGCACACCATGCACTCCTCATCCATGATGCATGTACATGCATGCGTGCGTATAGATGCAATATGCACAAGTATCATCAGACCAATCACAATGATCATGATACCAACATGGGAAAATAATATTATAATGTGCACTCTCCCCCATGATCATTGGGCTATGCGAGTGTCCACATCTTTCACGTCACAAGTGTGCACCAACCACATAATAGCACAATTAGGCTCAATGCATCACTCGGCACCAATTGCATGGCCAAAATCTCATACAATAGCACTAGAACAAGTTATATATCAAACACATGCAAGCGATGCATACATACTTAACATGTCTCAAATCCACATATAAAGATCCAAGCATTTGAACATAAGCTAACATTATAACACAATCATTGCATCAAGCTACATATATCACATCACACAATCACCACACACATGTCATCACCACATTCATAATTCAATTTCAATCCAACATCTCAACAAGTCTAGTTATCGTCTCAAGTGGACTAAGGCCTAGTTCATTACCACACTTGAATGGGCTGGTTAGTGAGTGCTACATTTCATTCTTCTGGCTTGTTGGGTGGTCCGTTTGATTATCACAAACGGTTCATTCAAGGACTCAATCATAACTCATTCATAAGGCCCAAATGGGACTTGGCATACATACATCACAGGGAGTCTCATGCACTTACCAAGAAGTCCAAACATAGGCCCAATACGCACTTCTCATGGAGTCTTATATTCTTAGTAAGTGGAAGTAACCTATGAGTCCGATAAGTTTACCGCTACTGGGCCCACAAGGCGTCCATTCAAGGTGGGCTTTAAGACTAATAGGCCCACCACTCTAATGCCATTGTGAACATATTAGTGGAGTCCACAAATCAAGCCCAATACTATTAATAAGATGGGTTCAACAATCAATCTGACGCATGTCCTGAGTTTCATATACCCAAGAGATTATATCATCGGCATAGTCCATGAGTCTAGAGTGACCGCATAATTCTCATATGCCCGCATGGTCTTATGGCCACTCCATTATCAGAAGTCCATATGGTTGAGAGGCCACACAAATGTCCCTCTACTTGTCATAATAAATGACTTAAGTTTAGATGGTTACGTACTTTCATTACATCATAGTTCACATAATGGGGCAACCTCTTTACTAAACTTTCACATGGTCAGGCGGTAAGTACCACAATTTCACATAGTTTAGTATGCATATGATTACTATCATGATTTAGCATCCATGCACATTTCAAAATATCTAAACATAGTTGAACAATCACAATCGTACCCACCATTCATAGCTACACTATGTTACACTAAGTCTTATACTACAACCACTTCACACGTCGCATAGTTAATGACTCATATTCGGTGTCACATGGTTAAGAGCCAAGGGCTACATTTCATCATACCATTTACAATTTAGAGACTACATCGCATAGAATCGAGGATCTTGATAGCATTAGCTTGGGTTACATAACCCCACATCACACTCGGTCTAATGTACAACTTGGTCCTACATGATTCAAGTGGCGGTGTCTATGTCGACAAGCACAAACCCACGTTGTTGGATGGCCATCAATGCCACTTGATTTCATACGGTTAGGTGGCCTTGTGTATATTTCACAATTGTAAGATTAGATGGCTACATATACACCACCTTTGTACATAATTAGGTAGCCATACTTACGCCACATGTCCTCATAATTAAGGGGTTAGACCCAATTCACTACCTTACATTGGTCATGCCCACTATTCCATCGGATCCTCACAAAACTAGTGCCTACACACAAGTGATAATCAAACATGTTTCAAAGGCTGAATACACATCGCACCAACCTACGACTTGGGGTCACACTCCAATCATGATTTCAGGTGATCAAGGACTTTCCAAGCATTATGTAATTACTTAACTAAGGGCCAAAAGTCAATTACATGCAATTTAGTGGTGCATATGAGTTCACATGGTTAAAAGGCCACCCAAACATCACAAATCACATAGTTAGGGACCACATACACACCACAAGTTCACCTAGTTTAGCGGTCACCTAAGCATCACATGATCACATGGTAGCATACCCTAAAATAATGAGGGTAAACTGAAGAATGGCATGGATCTACATCATACTACAAGGTGGAGCCCATGGGGACTTTCCATGAGGTTGAGTTGTTGTGACCCATTGTGACGCGTGTCGACCCTCAATACCATCAGTCAGATGCACCAATCCATGGTGGGCCTGGGCTTAAAATCAAGTTAATCTGTGGCATATGTGGGCCACACCACACATAAAAGTTGAGAGGGTTACCTTCCATTAAACATTCATAATCATTTCCTAAGTCACCAAGGTGTGGTTCACGAATCCAGCTCATCCATTATGTGTGTCCCACTTGGTTGAGGGGTCAGACTAAGTTTCAGATGCATCAAAATTTCAGGTGGACCCCAGTAAGTAGTTTTCACATGATTTTAAATGATGTGGGCCACCCAAGTTCCGTGTATGCCTGATTTTTGGGGCGACCCATTATTTAAAGGGGACCCATCAAATGCACGGTGTAGATGTTTGACATACATCACGGTGGGACCTGTGGTGGGGCCCACCATCCTTGCCTAACACAAGCATCAGGACGCTGCTTGCTACAGCGTCCTATGGACGTAGGCAGCAACAGCGTCCAACATCCTTGCTATTTTTTTTATTTTTTTTATTCGTGTAGGTGGGGCCCACATCTGGACGATCCACTTCGTCTGCCAGGTTCCCTAACTTGTGACAGGTCCAATAAGCCCAATATTCAATATATTTAAGTGTACAGAAACATCACAGCCGGCCCTAACAGTTTTGGTAATAAATCTCTTTTAAAAAATGGTTTTTGATGGTGTGGCCTACCAGATTTTTGGATTGGCTTCATTTTTCGGCTCAAGGCCTAAAATGAGCTGGGGAATTGGATGGACGGCGTAGATCAGATACATACATCATAGGTGAGGCCTGTTGTGGTCCCACAGCCCTTCCCATTGTAACAGGTAGCTGGGATGCTGCTTGCTACTGCGTTCTCTAGACGCTATCAGCAGCGTCTCTCCCTCTTCTCTTTGTATTTATTTATTTATTTTATACACACTATATATGTGTGTGTGTGTGTGTGTGTGTGTGTGTGTGTGTGTGTGTGTGTGTAGGTGGAGTGTGGTGTGTGTGGGTTTGGCCAGCCTAATGGGCCTTACTTTGAGGGTTTGGATGGCATACAAACATTCTGGTGGGGCCCACTATTGATGGGTCCCACATGAAATCTATTACAATTTAATTTTGTGTATTTTCTCCTATACATCCACACCATTTATCATATTATTATCTGAAATTGCGGTGAGGACCGCTTTAGTTGAAGTAGGAATATGCCAATATGTCCTAAAGGGGGGTGAATAGGACTTTTTAAAGTTTTTATGATTTATTAAAAATCCTATTACACTAATCCTAACAAACGATACTTATCAGGATTACTTAAAAGTATCTTTACTGGCTTCCAAGCCCGATAGAGGATCTAATCACAAACTATTCAAGAAATGAACAATATGCAAACTAATTTATGATGGATATGACTGTGTATGTGTGTGAGGTGTGATCTCAGATATGAAAGTATTAAAGTAGATCACACAATCAAAAGAATAACAATATCAAACACAATCATTTTTATAGTGGTTCGACTACTTGTATACTCCACCCCTGGTAACTGCACTCAACCCTTGAGTGTACCGGATTTCACTAAGGAGGTTTCAAGCAGTTCACCTTCAACCTAAGGTTTTAAATCAGGTTCACCTTCAACCTTTATAACCTACACTGAGGTTGACTGTTTATGCTCCCTGAGCAAGGGTCAACACATAACACCCGGGTTTTAGGCACACTAGCCAAGGATCCACACAAGGAACTTCTGTTTATGCTCTCATGAGCAAGGGTCAACACATAACATCCACTTTTAGGCACACTGGCCAAGGATCTTCCACAAGACCCTAACTGTCTATGCTCTCCACAGAGCAAGGGTCAACGCAACGCACCCACCACGTACACTCCCGCCGGAGGCCTCCTACGAGGGCTTGCAAGGGTGAGAAACACCTTAAACCCAATCCTAAAAAGGAATGATCATAAGTGTCCTTTGGACTCTAATAACTTACAAATAAGTGGATGAGTCTCATTCAACATGTTGACGAAGTTCTCCTCCTTGTTGATGAAGAATCTTTAACTTCCTTAATCCACAACTCAGATGATGTACCAGTACGAGGCTTCGGGCTGGGTCAAGGTTAAGACGGAATCCTACTCTATAAAATATTTTTCTATAAGGAAGATAGAGTGATTCTAATTATGTATTCAAGGCATCCCAGCTTAATAATTTGCCATTAAGGTAGTAGTTGGAAGATCCTTGAATGTGGAAGTTCATTCCCCAATCCACTCTATTGAATATCAATGATGAGGGTGGATTGGAGAGAAAGGGCTTTGGGTATATGATCTAAGGTAAAACACTCAAAAGCACTCTTCTTTCTCTACTAGCAACAATAGACAAGTTCTCTTTATATAGGCAAAAGGTTCCAACGGATATAAAACAGTCACATTTATGACAGAGTTCGATATCATCGAGCGGGATTGATATCATCGAGCGTATACTCTCAATAGCATCGACGGTCCACTCGATGACACAAACTCAAATGTCATACGCTTTTGAAACCAATTGTCAGCTGGTCGAGGGAATCGAAACACGTATCGATGTCATCAGATTTCAAACTCCAATTCCATCGATGCGAGGTTCGATTCCTCGACATTTGAAAATGAGAGAGACTTGCTTTGAAATATTTTAGGTTTATAAGAATGATCGAGGGACCTTTGAGATCATCAGAATTTGAATGTCGATGATATCGATAGCTGTGTCAAGGCATCAATAAATCCAAGGGATTTTCGTTTACGCTTGCTGGACAGTTTCTATCCCTGTTCGATGCCATCGAAACCATACTGATATCATTGATATTTGAATATAGATTCTATCGAGTGACCCTCAATCTTAAATAAACAACCCTGAAATAATTGTTAGAAGACTAGGCGCCCATGACCGATAATATCGAGAGCCTTCTGATGTCATCGAGATTTGAACTTCGATGATATCGAGAACGACTTCGATATATCAATGAACATGTGATTTTCTTAAGTAAAAATAGGGGTGCCGGATATCTGTCTGTCAATATTATCGAGTTAACTTCGATGGACTCGAGATTCAAATATGGATGATATCGATAGGTATATCGGTACATCGATAAATCCGTCCAGAGATATAGGTGTTTGCTGGATATATTTTGTCCTCATTTCAATGATATCATTTAAGCATCGAGGACATCAACAACACAGGTTGATTCTATCGAGAAGTGTATCGATAAAATCGACAAAACAAGAAAACTTAGAGAATTTTCTGATTTTGAAAAAGTTTTCTGAACTTAAAAACCTTATGATATTCTAGTTTGTTTTAGGATTTTATATACCTGGTGTTTTGAGACATGGGATGCGAGGCTTAGATTTACCTGTGGCGAGCTTACATACATTCAGTTGAGACAGACGCTTTGATTTGATCTTCCTATGAGGCTTTGCAGTCTAGCTGACTCAACACTCACGCTAATTGACAAACCAGGGCACTTTCATTTCATTATTATAATTGTCTTCACCATCAATCATATTATCTTCATCATCTACACTACCTCTAACATTAGAGCATCATCTTCACCATTCATAATCACAATGAAAACAAAATAAGAATGAAGTGGGGAGGGTGTACTCACTTTGATGGACTAGATGGATGGTTGAGATGGATGGAAAGGATGAGATTGATGAGATGGATGGAAGGGATGAGATTGATGGCCCACCAAGATCACCTCTCTCTCTCTCTCTCTTTATGGTAGGGAAAATGGTGAAAATGTTAAGGGATGGAGGGGTATTTGTAGAGAAATGGATAAAGATGTGATTAGGTTAAGTTAATGTGATTAATGTTAGCTTAGGCTAGGATTATGAGAATTTGTGCATGATTAGGAATTAACGGTGGTTTAAAGGGGCATGGGATGTTATGGTGTGATGACATTATGCATAGGATATGGTATAGAGAAGAGTTGACTTTGGGGTGCACATGAGGAGAGGGGGTATGGGTGTGTGACATCACACACATGGGTAGAGATTCTCTCACCCATGTGTGGTGTCAAGCCCCAAACTCGAAAACCGGGTTCATAGAATTCTCGATTGCTGAATCCAGTGCTGACAGCCTCCGTAGTACCCCATTCTCAGCTCCCAGTGCCCATATGCCAGATTCTGATCCTGGGATCCTACAAGGAGGATTTTTCAACGTACATTTATCTCGTAAGAAGCATAACCACAAGTTTACCCAAATCACAAAGGCAACATCATCATCACATATCCACTAATATAAATAGTTGAATACAGTGTTGAAAGGGAAATACATATATCGAAAATCAAAGCTTCAGAAGATAGATGCACTCTCCAAGCTCAACGCTGTTGCGACCTAACGCCACCTGTACGCATCTATTGTGCATAAGCTTATAGAAAGCTTAGAGGGTGGTGAAAGTGTGTATGCAAGGTAAGTGCCAAGTATGCAATATCAGAGCAATGTGGAAACATACTAGTAAGTCCATAAATACCATCAACCTTATACAGGCAATGCAATGCAAAAACATAATAAGCCAATATCATATACTGAGGAAGCAATGTAGATCAGTTATTCAATGCAGAGACACAGTAAGCCAAATATCACATATTGAAGAAGCAATGCAATATGAAAATCCTGATGAGTTCACGAATACCGTCAACCTCATCTAGGCTATACAATACAGAAGCATAGTAAACCAAATACTATGTGCTGAGGATACAATGCAATATGTGGTGCGAATGAAATGACCAAGTTAGAGTGTGAAGTCGGGATGATAATACGTGGTATCGTAGGCTATGGGGTCCATCACAAGGGACTTTTATCCAAATTAGATAGCCAGACTCAATGTGGTAAACCCCTAATCTTAGGTTAGTCACTCGCCCCAATTGAAATCCTGGCCATTGCGAAGGTACACAACAATTAGTTGCACCACCAGCCCAAGTGGATAGTGAATGAATGAATGAATCAAATGTTGAGTATGCAACTGTTGCTCAGTAAGTCCACATATCAGTATTGTACATCTTTGGGATCATCACTTGGGTCTAGTACACTCCAAGCTGGCTACCACCCCTGCCGACAGCGCAGCCCAGCGAGTGAAAAAGACCTCACTACCCACCTGCCAATATCAGCCCGACTCATCGATAGCGGACCCATTTATGAGCTGGTCAAACTCAACCTAGCTTACAGCCCCCTCACTCGGGCGGATAAGGCCACACCCCCTCCCAACCGACCACGATACAGTGAAAAGTGCGGCCTCTTGGTATTCGGCACTTGACGCTCATGTCTTCCACTCAGTCTAGACGTTGGATCATCCCCTGGCCACATGAATTTAGGGACTTTCACCCATGGACATCTAAAGTGCCCATATGCTCACACTAAACATTTTCGGTGTCCCATCTCGCCATCCATGATATGCCTAGGGAGGCCACAGCCCTAATGTCGCTAGGGCGCCAAATGATCATGTCATAAAATATGAGACGCTTGAGCCATACCATCCAGTTATGCATTAAACCTGCGCGTACCGCGCGTGAAAGTGCCCTGATTTGTCAATTAGCATGATTGTTGAGTTAGCAAGACAAGTGAGCCCCATGGGAAGATCATTTAAGTATCTGCCTCAACTGGATGTGACTTTAGATCTTTACAAAGCTAAACTTGGCCTCACATCCCATGTCCCAAAATACCAGGTATGTAAAACCCTTAAAAATAGTTAGAACAACATAGGGTTTAAGGTGTGAAAACCATTTTTCAAAATCAGGAAAATCTCTAAGTTTTCACCCTTTGTCGATTTATCGATAGTGCTTCGATGAAATCGGACTCTGTTATCGATGTCTTCGAAACTCACTCAATGTTATCGAAATGAGGACTTCATATGTCCAGCAACCAAAATGAATCTTGTACCGAATTCTCGATGAGTTGATGACAGTATCAATATCATCGACTTTCGAATCTTGAGTTCATCGAAACGGCTCGATAAAATCAACGTCTGGTCAGTTTGTGTCCAGTAAGCAGTTAAGGAAAATCATGTGATTTTCGTTGTCTCGAAGAGAGCGTTGATATCTTTAAATTTCAAATCTTGTTGATATCGATGGACCTTCGATGATTTCAGATTGGGACACGAATCTGTCCAGCAAGCTTTCAGGTAAATTCTTTTAAATATTTGAGGTATCAAGAAGCACTCAATGATATTGATATTCAAAGATCGATCATATCGAGTCTAGGTCAATGTCATCCAATTGGGACACAAAACTATTCAGCGAGTTTATAGGAAAATTACTTGAAAAGATCAATGAATCGAAACTGGTATTGATATCATCGATATTCAAAACCAGATGATATCGAGGAATGCTCGATCATATCGATGCCTGTTCAGTTCTAAAGGCAAGTCTACTCTCAGGTTTTTCAATGTCGAGGAATCAAACCATGGGTCGATGAAATCGGAGTTCGAAATCCGATGACATCGAAGCATGTTCGATATCCTCGATCTGTTGGTAAAAAGGTTCAAAAGCGTTTGACAGATTGAGTTTGTGTCATCAAGTGACCATTCGATGTTATTGAGAGTATACGCTCGATGATATCGAACTCTGTAAAAAAATATGACTGTTTTATTTTCATTGGAACTTTTTGCCTATTTAATGAGAGCTTGCCTTAGGTTGTATGTAGAGAAAAAATAGATAGAGCTTTTGAGTATTTAATTCAGATCACCTACCCTAAGCCATTTTCTCTCATGGGAGTTCATTCCTCAATCCACCCTCATCATTGATATTTAATAGAGTGGATTGGTGAATGAACTTCTGTATTCAAGGATCCTTCAGCTCCCACCTTAATGGAAAATCATTGAGTTGAGATTCCTTGAATGCATAGATCGTGGTATTACTCTGTCACTCCAATGATTAATCATTTAATAGAGTAATTATCAACATTACCTTAACCCAACCCATCGCCTTACATAGGAGCATCATAAGTGTTGCGGATCAAGGGAATTGAAGATTCTTCTTCAATAAAAGAGGATATCTTCATCAACGTGCTAAATGAGGCTCATCTACTTATCTATAAGTCATTAGAGTCCAGAGATCCTGCTGATCATTCCTTTGTGTAGGATTGGGTCACAGGTGATTCTCACCCCTTTCAAGTCCTCATAGGAGGCTTCCGACAGGAGAATATGTGTGGGTGTTGTGTGTTGACCCTTGCTCTTGGTGAGCATAAACTTATGTCCTTAGTGTAGGTCCTTGGCCCGTGTGGCCTAAAACCCTAGGTGTTGTGTGTTGACCTTTGCTTTTGTGTAGGGCATAAACTTGAGGTTCCTTGTGTGGATCC
The DNA here is from genome assembly GCF_029962835.1 of Magnolia sinica. Classification (NCBI taxonomy): domain Eukaryota; kingdom Viridiplantae; phylum Streptophyta; class Magnoliopsida; order Magnoliales; family Magnoliaceae; genus Magnolia; species Magnolia sinica. The sequence goes on from NC_080588.1 coordinate 24,478,758, forward strand.
TTTACCTGTGTGGCCTAAAATTGGGGTGTTGTGTGTTGACCCTTGCTCCTGTGTGGGGCATAAACTTGTGTCTCGTGGAGACACATCTAGGTTCCTCGTTTAGGTCCTAGAGTCGACCTTGTGTAGGTTGTGAAGGTTAGAGGTGAACCTGATTTAAAACCTTTGTTAATAAGATTCGGTACACTCAAGGGTTGAGCGCGTCCGCCAGAAGTGGAGTAGACACATAGTCGAACCACTATAAAAATGACTGTGTTTGGGATTGCCATTTACTGTTAATACTTGTGTGATTTCTCTGGATGTTCTCATAATGCATGCTTACATGATTACCTAGAGCTAATTAGAATCACATCTCACACACAATCACATCTATCATTAACTATGTTCTTCATCTTATTTATGTTTTGAATAGTCCTATGATTGGATCCTCTATTTGGCTTGGAAGCCATTAGAATTACATTGAAGAAATCTTGATATTTGCATATTAATTCAGGATAGGGTTGATAGGTTTTAAATTATCATAAAAGTTTTAAAAAAAGTCCTATTTACCCCCCTCTAGGACACCTTGGCATATTCCCACTTCTACTAAAGTGGTCATTACCGCAATTTCAACGTGCTCATGTGGGGCAACTCCGTCTCTTGGGGAGTCCCATAAACAATCAGCCCAATGGCACATGCTATGTTTAATCACTCCTCATAACAAGCATGTGAATGATGAATATGGGCATGTATCATGAAGTATACTAAGCATGATTATAATCATATACATCATGGTGGGCTGTATAAGGTGGCCCATGGTCCGTAATAATGAACGAGTGGTGCGCACACAATCACATACACATGGTGGGTCTCACACATCACAATTGGGCCTCGCACATACAAGGGGCTTCACACAATCACAATGGGCCTCATATAATCACACAATGGGCCTCATACAATCGCGATGGGCCTCACATAGTCACAATGGGCCTCATACAATCACAATATTATGCTAACACATACTCAATGTGTATATCAATCATAGTTGTAATCGATAATTGGCCTATATATATGGCGGGGTTCATAGAAGGATAAAAAATCTAATCCATAACATGAGGATCGGTTCTCAACAGTGGATATACCAAACCTAATACCACTGATCTTTCCATCTATGGTGACGATGTTCTCTCCTCATATCAAGGATGGGCCTAGATGTCCTACTCCTATCAAGAATGGGCTTAAGAACAATGAGTGGGCTTCCTTGCCTATTCTATCACATAGCAATCTAGGCTTCCTCAGGAAAATCCGTACAAAGGCCCAAGTACCACCTCAGGCAGAAATCCTTAAGGATCGTATTCTGTAGAAATTAGGCGAAAATTAATTAAGTACTAAACTGAATTAATCGGTGGATTAGCTTGAACCACTATCTATACAAATGGCAAGATCCAAACCCATTAAAATCACTAACTCAACACTACTTAAAAACCTAAGAGAAATCCCAAAAGCCAGTTTCTCTTGGGAGCACATTGAAACTCCATATCAGATCCGGACCGCACATCAAAAGTCCGATAATCGCGAAACTATAGGGTTATGACCATCTTATTGGGCTTGACAACCATCGTTGGAATTGAGCCCAGATAGTATCCCGAAATGCACAACTTGGGTCCTGAGCAAAGTGTGTGAGAAACGCGAATATCTTTAGAAAATGAACCAGAACTTAAGTGAATTGAACCATTCACTTACGGGCAAAATTGAAGATTTCAGACCATTAATTTTTTACCAAACTTCACCCATGGATCAGGGAAATTTCCCTGCACATATCTGTATACTTGTGGCCCTGATCGAGGGACGACGACCGTTGATCTGATATAGGTCCATCGCAGCCGATCTGCTAATCCGATCATACCGAAATCATAACCTGGCTTAGATCTATGGTCAGGGAACTTACCCTATGTCGTAGGAGAGTATTGGACCTCCCTTATGTGACCTGTTTGTAAAAAACAGTCTCCCTTTAGATATAACTTAAGTATACCATGGCCCTGGGGCCATTCACATTAGTTCTGGGCCTATATAAAGCCCTTAAACCACCCCATTCCCATTCCATACGAATTCTCTAACCCTAGGAGAGAGAAGAGAGAAAAAGAAGAGAAAAGAGGAAGGAGAAGAGAGAGACTTCGGGAGATCGTTGCCGGGATTCACTCCCACTACTCCACAAGCTGAATCACCTCTCCCATTTCGCTACACCACCATTTTCAACTATGATTTGGGTAAGAAATCCTAACCCTAATCTTGATTTATGGGTTCAAATAGATAAATTTAAGAAATAGTTAACCTATTTCGATGTTTAGGTACCCATTGTTCTGTATTCGAGAGCGTAGGATTCGAACTAAGTTCGAAACGAGCAATCTGAAGAAAGGTGCGGACTATAAACGTTTAGGTTATGGTTTTCAAGGCTTTCAATGTCAGCAATGATTTATGTCTGACTTGATTGCTACTATATGATCTTAGTTACAACGTTTTCGATATACTATACATGTGTGAACTATGTTGAATAAAAGGCGCATTCCATGTGTTTGTTGAAATGTTTGATTGAATGTGAAATTGTGATTTATGTTTGCCATGATTTCTAAACTAAGGTTAATGTTTATCATATGCTTTATGACCTAATTTTATGTAAGGTTTTGCTATAGTTCTTGTTGTAACTAATTTAATTCATGTATTTAGTAATGTGTAGTTTAAGTGTTTGATAAAATGTCTGAATGAGAAATTGTTGATGAATTGTGTTTAATAAGGGTATTGAGATAGGATTCTAAATTACCTTATCTATACGTATAGTTTCCTTCATGTAATCTTAATTTTGATTATGCAATTTATGGATGACATGCGTACAGTTGGTAACATGTTCAATGCGTTTGATGAAATGCTCAAATGAGGAATTGATTGGAATTGTTTGTTAAATGCTGATATGATTAACACATGTATTTACATGCTACATTTGTGTAAGTTTGGGACTACAACGTGGTCTAGGCAATCGGTAATAGTTCTCATTTGAATGGCCAAATTAGTCTTGCCACATTTGATACGTTCGGTGAATTCGGGTCGTACGATGATTGTTGACAGTGGTTAGGCCACGTGGAATGCTTATGCGCTCCATGTCGATTAGTTCAACGTGCGCTCGTGCTAACCGAATTTGTCTTATAAACCGATTGGCCTATTATGTATTTACCATGTATGGACGCTACTACTTGAATCTAAGGTACCACTTACCAATGTAAAAGCTCGTTTCAACCATGGTACCACGATCCACTAAGACTCATGAGCCGGGCATGGTGGTATGGGATACCGTGGTCGAGCTGTCGGCCTACACTGGGATGACGAGCCTCCTCGTAGTGACCAGTGAGCAACCCAAACTCGTGAGCTGAACATGATGGTATGGGACACTATATTCGAGTTGTCGGCCTACGTTCAGGTGACGAGCCTCCCATAGTGACCTCAAGTATAAATACTTGAATTTGCTTATCCACTGCTTTCATTAGGGGTGATGCCCTACAACTTGCCTATTGTATGTGACTAACTAGGATTGACGACCCTATATGGATCCGCGTTTGGGTTAATGATGTAAAGGGAGGTACCTTAGCTTTCCAAATCTGCTGTATGAATAAGCCTAATTAAGTACTTGGCTAACACAACCATGCACCGCATTGCATGTGCTTTGGTGAGGAAGTGCACGTTTAGGGAGTTTTCCATGCGCGAATGGTTGATGAAGTCGCTTGAGGGAGATTTGTGTGAGGGCATGCATCATTACTGCACTCCATTCCTGCATTAATAAGAGTAGTTAGGAAATGCTTGTTGTATTGCTTTATCATTACTGCTTGACTGAATTGATAACATGTTAACCTTTGCCTTATAGTACCACTTAGTTGATCACTCACTCCCACTCTGGGATGGTATTTTAAAACACCAACCAGACCCTGTTGTAGATGCAGGTGATGATGGAGTCTATGCAGCTGAAATGGACTTCATAGATGAGGAGGAGGAATTCTCCTACGTTCAGCTATCAGGCGGGTCTTCGTAGACCTTGTCCTGATTCGACAGGATTACATGGTTACATGGATTAGTTAGACATTTACATTTTGACATTTTGTATATTTTGAGACAAAACATGTATATATTCAGCTCGGTAATATACTCATACTCTGGAGGTTGTGAAACACATATATACTTCATATATTTATCTCAGTCTTCAGCTTGCTTAATTACATTAACTTTGAAGTATGATATGCTGAATTAGTATAATCCCTCTCATGCTTAATGCACTAATATGGACAACATTTAAACATCATTATCTATGTTGCATAAGTGATGCGTTGGATCTTGGGAGTTGAGTTTTGCTCAACCCTCGAAATTCAGGGCGTTACAGGGCCCAATAAGCACAAGGTGGGCCACATTCCCTATGAAAGGCTCGATACGAACACAAGATGGGCTCCAAGGCTTGGGTGGTCCTATAGGGTATGGTGGAAAGCATCATTATCAAATGGAGGCCCAACGGATTGGGATAGCATAATCAAGGGAAAGATAGGTAATATAATCATCAATGGGGGCCCAACGGTTTGGGTTAGCTCATTAAGGGGAGATGAGAATGGGCCTAATAACGGGCCTTAGGGAGAGTTACCATGTGGACATCTAACCATCATTGCTCATACAACGTGGACATTAAACCATCATTGCTCCCAAAGCATGGCCCGTTTAATACCAGGAACATAGATGGGCATCATAAACATCATTACATACATCCTAGTAGAATCACACATCACAATGGTCCTCATATACATCAACTTGGGCCTCATACAGGGGCTTTATATACATCACATTGGGCCTCACTCATGGGCCTCATATAGATCACATTGGGCCTTATACTTAGGCCTCAAATACATCACAATGGGCCGCATCACATGTGTCTAATACACATCACAATGGGCCATACCACATGGGCCTAATATATATCACAATGGGCTGTATCCCATGGGCCTTAAATACACCACAGTGGGCCGCATCACATGGGCCTAATACATATCACAATGGGCCTCATACATCATAATGGGCCACATCACATGGGCCTAATACATATCACAATGGGCCTCATACAAGGACCTCGTATGCATCGCATTGGGCCACACTCATGGGCCTCATATAGGTCACATTGGGCCTCATACTTGGGGCTCGTATACATCGCATGGGGCCACATCCCATGGGCCTCGAATACATCACACTGGGCCTCATTATACGAGCCGGATATACATCACAATGGGTCTCAAATACGGGCCGCATATACATCACAATGAGCCTTAAGTACGGGCCGCATATACATCACGATGAGCCTCATCACATAGGCCTCTCATACATCACACTGGGCCACATTATATGGGCCTCACATATCACAATGGGCCACATCACATATGCCTAATACATATCATAATGGGCCTCATATACATCACATTGGGCCGTATCGCATGGGCCTCATTATCACATTGGGTTGCATTGCATGGGCCTCATATACATTAATGGGCCACATCATATGGGCCTCATATACAATCTCAATGGGCCTCAAATACATCACAACGGGCCACATCTCATGGGCCTAATACACATCACAATGGGCCACATACAATCTCAATGGGCCAAACACATTACAATGGGCCTCACCAAAAGGTAGTCAACATGAATTAACAACACATGCATCAAGGTGGGCCGTCTAAACAATCAACCCACTTGCTGCTCGCCCATGACGGGGTGTCCAAAATGGCTGGACAACCTGGATACGATGCGTACATATGGTGGGCCCCACACATCATCATATGGGCCCCACCAGGATTGGCCAGTGCAAATATAAAACATACGTCAGGTAGGCCTCCTACTAGACGGTCAGTCCAATAACATCTCTGGCCCATTTTGGGCACCAAACGGATGAGCGACTGGGATAAAATATGCCTTACGCATCACTCATGGGCCCCACAAGGAGATAGCTAACGAGGGCTTACAACACATACATCAAAGGGGCTTGCTGGACGTCCACCCACCCAACATATGCCCAGCAGATCGATGGTTTGGATGAAACATTTATCACGGTGGGTCCCATTGGCACATGGGCCACCAAGAGCTGGGATGACCCCATATAACAATGGTGGGTCCCACAGAACTTGCTGATGTCAATATATCAGTTATATAACTGATGTAAAACACACCAGCCCATCCTCATATGCATATAATATTATATATATATATATATTTTAATGCTAAGCGTCCAGTCCAGGCCCTGGACATTTGGGACGGACGGTGTAGATGACACACATTACGGTGGGTCCCACGTGTGTGGACCCACGACTACTAGGCAACATTAATAAAACACTTACATCACGGTGGATCCCATCGTCCTTGCTAGACGGTGTGGATGCCACACATGCGGCCTGGCTCCACTGTTCAGAAAATATTGGACAGTGTGGATATATGATACATACATCGTATGTGGACCCCACAAAACTTGCAGACGTCATTACAGCAGCTATTCAGCTGGTATGAGGTACTCCAGCCAATTAGCTTCCCATCAGGTGGGTCCCATGTGGACGTGGCCCACCTAATTTGGATCAATCTGATATTGTGTTTTCCCTTCAGTCCGAGCCAGTCCAAACAGACAGAAAGTGCGGGCTCGGACATGGCAATTGTTGAGGGTCAAATATTGCATATCAGACCCTATTATTACCTGGGTTTTCAAATATGATACTGTTTAACAGCCTGATTTAATCATGTTTGTGATGCAGGGCATATTCACGAGCCCGGACTGGGAAAGGGTGCTAAAAGCACGGATTTAACGTTTAGAATGCACCAAGGCAAGGGACGGACTCTAGGGGACCAAGATCAATGGAATTACACGCCAGGGATCCACGAAAATTGAGAAAATGAAACTCAAGCGGCCTGAAAGTCAGCCAGAATGCAAGATCACTGGGTTTCCATCATCTGTTTAGCTTGAAACTTTATACATGGCTCGAGGACCATAAATTAGCCGTACTCGTCGAAAATCAGCCAGTGGATCTTTTTGGAAGTGTCCCAATGGACAGATCAGCCTATAAAATAGTGATATGGGGCCCACCTGATCTTTGGATATGCTTCAGTCCTGGACTCAACGTCTTAATTTAAAGGAGGAAAAACGGAAGCAGCAGGTGGGTTTTCTGCTGTAACGGAGTGGTTTTGGAGAGAGAGCTGCTGGAGCGTGTGGAGGAGTGCTGGACGTCAGGGCTGAAAATGAGAGAGAGAGAGAGAGAGAGAGAGAGAGAGAAAAGATGAGAGAGAAAAGATAAGAAGTTTTTTTTCTCTTATTTTCTTTTATTTTTCGTTTTCTTTTTCTTTGCTTTGAGTTCAAGCCATTCATGTCTGGCTGAACCTCTTAGCTAGGGCTAAGAGGTGAAGCCTGTAGCGAGATGTGAGATTTTACTGTGTGCCTTTAATTCATAAACTGAATTTGATATAGTTGATTATTAAAGAAATATTTTTCTTAGTCTTTTATGGTCTGTTGTGACTGAAATTATAATGGGTTTGCAATGGCTTTGATTATTTCTTTTCCCTTTTTATGTTTATGAAGTCAGGAACCCCTATTGTTCATCATTGTCCCATGGGCATGGTAGGATGACAGTACCCTTCCTGATCCTCATACATTATTGGTTGGTTGGTAATTAGTTTAATTCTGTTGTTTACTTTGTCTCCTGGGCATGGCTTGGTGATGGAATCCATTCTAATTCATATACCTTTCACCTCTTGAAAACTATATCAAAGGAAGTTTAGTTAAATTTCATGATTTTTAACGCAGGCAAAATTTCTCCCTGATCTCTACAAGTGGATCCTCTGAATCCCTAGTTTCTTCCTCTGAATCCCTAGTTTCCTTCCTCTGAATTCCTTAAAGTTTTAGATAATTGTTCCACGATTATTTCTTAAATTCTATTTGGTTTAGATCACATCTTAGTCTAGTTCTAGTTCTACTTGGTTTCAGATAACGTACAGGTATCAGTCCCTGTGGATTCGACCTCGGTCTTACCGAGTTTATTACTACATCACAACCCTGCACTTGGGGTGTGAACAAGTTTTTGGCGCCGTTGCCGGGGACTGACGGTTTTGTTTTTCTGAAATTAATTAGTTTTAGAATTAGGTTAGGATTAAGATTTTACATACTTTAGGATAAAAGTTTTTATTTTATTTTATTCTATTGTTTTTAGAACTTAACCTGTTTTCCTGTTTTGTAGGATCCTGACATAAGTTCTTAAATTGGTAATTCCTTCCTAATTTCTCTACTTTTTCTGTTTTTAGAATTAAGGTTTAAATCTTAGAAATTTTCTAACTCTAGTATTTCTCTGTTTATAGGAAATAGTTTATTTTTAGAAACTTTCCTCTTTTATTTTTAGAAACTAGGTTAGTTATTTCCCTTTTTAGAGATTAACCTTCTATTCTTGTTCTCTAGTAACTTTCTAATTCTAACTCTCTTAGAATCTAATTTGTTTCCTAATTTATTTTTAGAATTTTTGTTTAGAAACTAACCTTCCTATTTTGTAGGCCTTTAAGATAGAAATTTCTAATTCGGTAAGCTCCTTCTCTGCTTTCTATTTTTCAGTTCTCTTTCTAATTTACTTTCTAGTTTAGGGCTCCCTTCTTTTAGAAACTAGTTCACTACTATCTTTCTTTTAAAGGATTGTTCTTCCCTAGTTAGAATCTAACTTATTTTGTTTTATTTTGCAGGTCTTCAACTTAGGGCCTCCAATTTGGTAACTCCTTTCCAACTCTCTCCTTCTTTTTAGATTTTCTTTTCTTAGGATTAGGTTTTTGAATTTAATTGAGGGCTGTGAGTGTTTCATGCCCAAGTGGGCCCGTGACGACACTCGACGTCTCTTGACTGAAGGAGGATTGGTTGAGGGGTTGACTATCCATCGTAGGACTAGACACCACTCGAAATCCCCTGAGTTAAGTGAAGTTATGGCTGAAGACCAACCTCCTCTACTTCCACCCAGGGTGGAGGATACCCAAGATGAGAATGAGGTGCAACAGGCACCCCCGCCTCATACTTTACGAGATTATCTACAACCGGCGGGAGTAAGTATGCCCTCATGCATGATTTTTCCTGAAAACACAGGACAAATGGACATCAAGCCAGGAGTTATCCAACTCCTTCCCAAATTTCATGGACTTGAATCAGAGAGTCCATATTTACATTTGAAAGAGTTCGATGAGATTATAGCTACATTATGTTTTCCTAATGTATCTGAGGATACAATTAGGCTGAAACTCTTTCCTTTTTCCTTAAAAGAGAAAGCTAAGACGTGGTTACATTCACTGCGTCCTAGATCCATTGGCACATGGAACGACATGCAGAGGGAATTCATAAAAAAATTCTTCCCACATCATAAAACGATTACCCTCAGAAAAGCAATCATGAACTTTGCCCAAAAGGAAGATGAAACATTCTTCCAATGTTGGGAAAGGTTCAAAGATTTGGTCAGTTCATGCCCACAACACGGATTTGAAACATGGCGCATTACAAATTTTTTCTATGATGGACTGACATCTTCCATGCGCCAAATGGTCGAGACAATGTGTAATGGAGAGTTCATTAAGAAAGATGTTGACGAGGTATGAGATTACCTCGATAGTCTTGCTGAAAAAACACAATCATGGGACTATTATCCAAAGTCGAACACCATGTCTAGGCCGAATCAATTAAAGGAGAAAGGTGGATTATATCTCTTGAAAGAAGAGGATGATCTCAAGTGTAAAGTGACTACGCTCATAAGGAAAGTTGAGGCCATGGAAGGAAAGAAGGATAAGGTGAATGAAATTGTTTGCGGCATCTGTGATTGCAACATTCATACAACTGAAAATTGTCCTACAATACCCACCTTTCGAGGAGTGTTAATGAACAAGCTAATGTCGTAAACAACTATCAAAGACCTTTTACTGGACCTAACTCCAATACGTACAATCCTAGTTGGAAAAATCATCCAAACTTTAGTTGGAGGAATGGACAAATGGCTACTCCTCCAGGTTTGTTCAATCAAAATCCAAATCAAGTGAAACCTCAAGAGGAACCAGTTCAAAATTCCATACAAGAGCTAGCTCAGGCAATGCGGGGAATTACAGATTTTATGCAAAAGATAGATTCTCGTATGACGGTTATAGAAAATGGGATGCTTCCTGCACAACCTCTCCCCAATCCTAAACCGCAATACGAGATTAATGATCCCAGCTCTTCAAATCAGATGGGGCACGCTAAATCCATCACCACTCTTAGGAGTGGAAAGATCATTGATAAAACTCTTCCGGTTAGGCCCGAAAAGCCTCAAGAACCAGAAGAGGGCAACAATGATGGATCCAGTGATGCCCCACAAAAATTAGAATCGGAACTTCTAGAGAAGCCAGTTGCTCCGTTCCCCCAACGGTTGGTTTCACCAAAACCTCTCTCTAACTCTCAGGATATTCTAGAGGTGTTGAAACAAGTGAAAGTCAACATTCCTCTACTTGATGTCGTGAAACAGATTCCTTCATATGCCAAATTCCTGAAAGACTTATGCACGACCAAAAGACGGCAAAGTATTCAAAAGAAAATCTTCTTGACCGAGAAAGTGAGTGCCATCCTAAAGCAAGACGTGCCACAGAAATTCAAGGATCTTGGTAGCCCAACCATATCATGTGTAATCGGGGACCATCGAATTGATCATGCACTTCTTGTCAATCTGATTCCCTACGCGGTATACAAACAGTTAGGTTTAGGTAAATTAAAACCCACCCTAACCACACTACAACTTGTTGATCGCTCTGTTCGTGTACCAAGAGGGATAATTGAGGATGTGTTGGTCCAAGTTGATAGATTTTACTACCCTGTAGATTTTATCATCCTGGACACCGAACCCATCAATAACATAAGCACTCAGATCCCCGTCATTCTTGGTCGCCCATTCCTTGCCACTTCAAATGCAATTATCAATTGCAGGAATGGTGTCATGACTATGTCTTTTGGGAATATGACATTGGAGTCAAATATCTTTTTCAATAACGGCAGAAACTTAGAGGAGGATGACGATTTCCACGACATTAACATGATTGACTCTTTCGTGGAAGATACGACACCTCTAACCTTATCCTCTGACTCTCTAGAGACGTGCCTGGCCCACTCCCATGATTTTGATGATGACATGATTAGGGAGACGTGCGCCTTGCTTGATACTGCACCGGTACTTGAAGTTAACCGGTGGAGGCCACAATTTGAAGAATTGCCACAAACCGATGTAGTGCCTCTACCGTCTAACCTCAAGCCGCCGAAGCTTGACCTAAAACCTTTGCCCTCTGATTTGAAATATGCCTATTTAGGTCAAGATGAGACATACCCGGTGGTGATCTCTGCCCACCTGGAGAAAGAACAGGAGATTATGCTTATATCTACTCTCATTGAGCATAAAGGAGCCCTGGGATGGACGATAGCGGACCTCAAGGGAATCGATCCCTCGATTTGTACTCACCGTATATATCTTGAGGATAATGCAAAAATCACTCGGCAACCACAACGTAGACTAAATCCAAACATGAAGGAAGTGGTTAAGGCCGAGGTTCTTAAACTATTGGACGTGGGTATTATATACCCTATATCTGATAGTCAATGGGTGAGTCCAACTCAAGTGGTCCCTAAGAAGTCCGGAATCACCATCGTAGCCAATGCTAATAATGAACTCGTGCCAACTAGAGTCACTACTGGTTGGAGAATGTGCATTGACTACAGGAAGTTGAATACCGTCACGAGGAAAGACCACTTTCCTTTACCATTCATTGATCAGATCCTGGAAAGGCTAGCTGGTCATTCCTATTACAGTTTCCTTGACGGGTATTCGGGCTACAACCAGATAGAGATAGCCCCTGAAGACCAGGAAAAGACCACATTTACATGTCCCTACGACACCTTTGCCTATCGAAGGATGCCATTCGGACTATGTAATGCCCCTGCCACCTTTCAGCGATGTATGCTTAGTATCTTTTCTGATATGGTGGGGCAATATCTAGAGGTCTTCATGGACGATTTCTCTGTTTACGGTCCATCTTTCAGCAAGTGCTTGGAAAGTCTTAAATGTGTGCTGAAAAGATGTGAAGAAAAGAACTTGGTACTTAATTGGGAGAAGTGCCATTTCATGGTTCAGAAGGAAATTGTCCTTGGGCAAATCATCTCGTCCAAAGGAATCGAGGTAGATAAGGCAAAAATCGATCTTATCTCTAACCTACCTCCACCCAAGAACATCAGAGACGTGTGATCCTTCTTAGGACACGCAGGATTTTACAGGCGATTCATAAAGGACTTTAGTCTCCTCTCTCGTCCTTTATGTACTCTTCTTCAAAAGGATGCTCCGTACGAGTGGACTGAGCAATGCCAAGAAGCTTTCACCAAGCTTAAGGGCACGTTAACCACTGCACCTATCATGTAGCCACCCGACTGGAGCCTTCCTTTTGAGCTTATGTGCGACGCTTCTGATTATGCTCTTAGGGCGGTCCTAGGCCAGAGAAAAGATAAGAGGCCCTACGTCATTCATTACGCAAGTAGAACTTTAAATTCTGCCCAGGTGAACTACTCGACTACGGAAAAGTAACTTTTAGCTATAGTGTTTGCCTTGGACAAAATTAGGTCCTACTCGATCGGATCCAAGATCATTATCTACACAGATCATGCGGCACTTAAGTATCTTCTTTCTAAGAATGATTCTAAGCCCCGCCTGATACGATGGATCCTTCTACTCCAAGAATTCGATTTAGAAATAAAAAATAAAAAGGGAATAGAAAACGTTGTGGCCGATCACCTTTCTCACCTTAATACCTCTGATTCCCTTGAGACGCCCCATATCAACGACATGTTCCCTGATGAATAACTGTTCAGAGTCTCCCATTCACCTTGGTTCGCTGATATTGCTAATTATCTTGCTACAGGTGCCATACCGACACAGTGGACTGCGCAAGATAAGAAGAAATTCTTCACCGAGGTGCGCAACTTTTTCTGGGATGATCCTTATTTATTTAAATATTGCCCAGACCAAATCCTAAGGAGATGTGTACCAGACGATGAGCATCAGAGCGTCATCTCCTTCTGTCACTCACAGGCCTGTGGTGGTCACTTTTCTGCTAAAAAGACCACGGCCAAGATTCTGCAGTGTGGCTTTTACTGGCCAACTATGTTTAGGGACACTCATGAGTTTTGCAAAGCTTGTGAGCGTTGTCAGAAATTGGGAGCATTGTCCCATCGAAATATGATGCCTTTGAATCCCATCCTTATCATTGAAGCATTTGATTGCTGGGGCATCGATTTCATGGGACCATTCCCCCAATCGTTTGGAAATCTATACATTTTGCTCGCCGTGGATTATGTCACTAAATGGGTCGAAGCGATTCCGTGTCGAACTAATGACCATCGCATGGTCATTAAATTCCTAAAAGAAAACATCCTTTTTCGATTCGGAACGCCTCGAGCCATCATTAGTGATGGGGGCTTACACTTTTGTAATAAACCATTTGAGAGCTTAATGAAGAAATACGGTATCTCTCATAAGGTGAGCACCCCGTACCACCCACAGACAAGTGGGCAAGCTGAGATTTCTAATAGGGAAATCAAACACATTTTGGAGAAAACGGTTAACCCTGATCGTAAGGATTGGTCAATCCGCTTGACCGATGCCTTATGGGCATACCGTACTGCCTTTAAAACCCCTATTGGAATGTCTCCCTTTAGACTTGTCTATAGGAAAGCTTGTCACTTGCCTGTGGAGCTGGAACATAAAGCGTACTGGGCGATCAAAAATCTTAATTTCAATCTGGACAACGCTGGCTCGCTACGCAAACTTCAATTGAATGAACTTGAGGAAATCCGGAATGATGCATACGACAACTCGAGAATTTACAAGGACAAGATGAAAGCATTTCATGACCAACACATTTTGTGAAAATCATTCACGCCTGGTCAGAAGGTCCTTTTGTACAATTCTCGATTACATCTCTTTCCGGGTAAGCTTCGATCTCGTTGGACCGGCCCTTACATTGTTGTTACTGTTTTTCCTCATGGGGCCGTTGAGATAAGAGATCTCGACAATGGCAAGGAGTTTAAAGTCAATGGACATCGATTGAAACCATTTGTCGAGAAATTTGATTCAGAGGACTTGTCCATGTCCCTGACTGCTCCTGTCTACCAGGATTGATCTCCTAGTCTGATGGAGGTACAGGTAAGTTTATCGCTTTCATAGGACTAGGGTAGTTGCTTTATTTGTCTGGTTGAAGACGGTAAACTTAGCGCTCCTGGGAGCCAACCCAGCTCTTCATTTCATTAGTTAGTTCAATGTTTGTGGGTAACATTACTGCAAACCCTCACGAGACTACAACTCGTCCACTAGGGGCAACTTAGCGGTTTAAAGGCTTGTTGCATATGCTAAATGCAATCGAAAGCACCTGCGAAAGTGGTATAGGTAGGATTTTGTCTTTACTTTTGTTGGTTTCTCTCTTGTACTGACCCCCTTTTACGTAAATATCTGTGAAAAGCCTCTTGATTCTTTCAGGTATTATCTTCCCATCACTTCTCATTTACTTATTTTGTCCCATGTGCATTGCATGCTTATTTCTTTTACATTGAGGACAATGTAGATTTTAGGTTGGGGGTGGGAGATTAGGTTTCCTAATTAGTATTTTCTTAGTTTTGAGCAGAAATTATGAAAATTTTTAAATTTTTCTAGAATTTTGTATGAATTCGAAGCGATTTTAACGGCCATCTTGGATTTAGAATTACAAGATAAGTGATGTTGGAATTGATGACTCTTGGATTCAACTATTTGTTAGATTTCACAGTTAAGTTAGAACTATTAATCCATGATTAGAAGTTTTAAACACTGATTGAATCCTTATTTTACATGTCACATCTCGCTTACACATTAAGGTTTCATTCGATATTGAAGGATTAATTTGGTGATCACTAAGCTTGAAAGGAACCAACTTGAGAAATTGAAAAGATTGGGCGAATGGTTTTCACCATAGGTTTGCTCCCTACAGGTGAAGGTTTGATTCCCCAAGGTTGACATTCATAAACTTTTTGGCGTCCGATCTTTACCATAGGTTTGCTCCCCATAGGTGTAGATTCAATTCTCCTCCTTGGCTGTACTTTTAAAAAGTGGACATAGTGTGAAAATCATTAAAAGCTGGAAGAATGAATCAAGCTTTGGTTTAGGTGTTGGTTATCATAAATTCTCTTGTGGTTACTAATGATATCCTGAAATAGAGAAGTGAATTTTAATAATGCTAAGCCGAGATTACACGATACACCCATGGAACTCAATATTTAGAATCGTTCTGATTAATGGATTAATATGTGAGCTTGATTTCAGGAGAAAGTAATGCCAACATTCATGAATCTTAGAATTCGAGTATCTGAATTGTTTTCATAAATCTCTTGAGTTTGTAGAAATTGTCCTGTAATTCTCAATTTATTTTTCGCATACCTTGCTCGGGACTAGCAAGATGCTGGTTGGGGGTTGTGTTGAGGGTCAAATATTGCATATCAGACCCTATTATTACCTGGGTTTTCAAATATGATACTGTTTAACGGCTTGATTTAATCATGTTTGTGATGTAGGGCGTATTCACGAGCCCGGACTGGGAAAGGGTGCTAAAAGCACGGATTTAACGTTCAGAATGCACCAAGGCAAGGGACAGACTCCAGGGGACCAAGATCGACGGAATTACACGCCAGGGATCCACGAAAATTGAGAAAATGAAACTCAAGCGGCCTGAAAGTCAGCCAGAATGCAAGATCACTGGGTTTCCATCATCTGTTTGGCTCGAAACTTTATACATGGCTCGAGGACCATAAATTAACCGTACACGTCAAAAATCAACCATTGGATCTTTTTGGAAGTGTCCCAATGGACAGATCAGCCTATAAAATAGTGATATGGGGCCCACCTGATCTTTGGATACGCTTCAGTGCTGGACTCAACGTCTTAATTTAAAGGAGGAAAAACAGAAGCAGCAGGTGGGTTTTCTGCTGTAATGGAGAGGTTTTGGAGAGAGAGCTGCTGGAGCGTGTGGAGGAGTGCTGGACGTCAGGGCTGAAAACGAGAGAGAGAGAGAGAAAAGATGAGAGAGAAAAGATAAGAAGTTTTTTTTCTCTTATTTTCTTTTATTTTTCGTTTTCTTTTTCTTTGCTTTGAGTTCAAGCCATTCATGTCTGGCTGAACCTCTTAGCTAGGGCTAAGAGGTGAAGCCTGTAGCGAGATGGGAGATTTTACTGTGTGCCTTTAATTCATAAACTGAATTTGATATAGTTGATTATTAAAGGAATATTTTTCTTAGTCTTTTATGGTCTGTTGTGACTGAAATTACAATGGGTTTGCAATGGCTTTGAGTATTTCTTTTCCCTTTTTATGTTTATGAAGTCAGGAACCCCTGTTGTTCATCATTGTCCCATGGGCATGGTAGGATGACAGTACCCTTCCTGATCCTCATACATTGTTGGTTGGTTGGTAATTAGTTTAATTCTGTTGTTTACTTTGTCTCCTGGGCATGGCTTGGTGATGGAATCCATTCTAATTCATATACCTTTCACCTCTTGAAAACTATATCAAAGGAAGTCTAGTTAAATTCCATGATTTCTGAAGCAGGCATAATTTCTCCCTGATCTCTACAAGTGGATCCTCTAAATCCCTAGTTTCTTGTCTGAATCCCTAATTTCCTTCCTCTGAATTCCTTAAAGTTTTAGATAATTGTTCCACGATTATTTCTTAAATTCTATTTGGTTTAGATCACATCTTAGTCTAGTTCTAGTTCTACTTGGTTTCAGATAACGTACAGGTATCAGTCCCTGTGGATTCGACCTCGGTCTTACCGAGTTTATTACTACATCACAACCCTGCACTTGGGGTGTGAACAGCAATGAAGTGGGCCCCGCTTGGACAGCAGTGTGTCCCACGTGGTGGATGGCATGGATAAAATACACAGATCATAGGTGGGCCATCATACAAGGGAAAAAGGAGAGAGAGAGAGAGAGAGAGAGAGAGAGAGAGAGAGAGAGAGAGAGACAAACGTGATGGAGAGGAGGGACCCTGCTACTATGAGCCTTCCCTTTCTCACAATGCATACATTAAATGGGTCCCACCACATATGGGCCCTCAAATCATCAAGATCAAGGGCAGAAATCTTAGATCACCCACAGATTGTACTCCTTGATCCCTTGGCTTCCTTAGCTCCTTGGCTTTGATTTTGATGGAGGATGATGAAGTATGGAGGGTTAGGATGTGAGATCTTGGGGTAGGGAGTGGGCCACACTTGGCTCTACTCTTGGAAAGCTTGGACGTCCACACTCTTGGTTGCTTGAGAGTGAAGAGAGAAAATGAGAGAGAAGAGGATGTGATGGAATGAAAGGGATGGTGTGATGGGTGATGGGTGTAAGGAAGGGATGGGTGAGTGTAAGAAAGGGATGGGTGCAGAGAGAGAGAGTTGACTTTGGGAATGGGAGAGGGATGGGCTAGGTACTTGCTTGTACTTGATTGATTGATTTGATGGGTTGTAGAGATTTTCTCGGAATCCGCAACTTGCGGTGTTTCTTCAGAATATACGCGGGCCTACAACTCCTGGGCTGGGTATCGTATCTGTGCATAAAACGCGGCGTTGGAACCAAGTGACAGCGCAGTCGCAAGGGTACAAGTTTCAAGTCAAGCTAACTTAGATCTATGAGATCCGACTTAGGATCACGCGTAAATTTTGATTATAGGTCATGGTTTGTCGAAATTCGACAGGGAGGACCGCGGGAGTCTAAGGAACAATACGGTCTAGGATACGGGCTTACATGTGGCATGGTGCATGTGTGCATGGCATGTGTTGTGCACATGTGTGGAATGGGATATATGGCATCATGCGCACATGATGCACTAAAGATTCTTCGTGTCGTATCTCACTAATGGAACGTCGTATAAATGCACGGGTGGTACTTTTGCGATCACGGTGATTGATATGAAATCAGTTTTGAGGCCTTGGGGTTCCGGTCAGTCAGGTGTGCACTATGCACGGCTAGTCCAGGTCTGGCCAAGGGTGTCGATCATCGTGCACATAGGTATAGAAAATAGTATGGAATGGACGGGGTCTTACATAATCCATAGAAGTTAAACTTCTTTTCATAATGTTAGCCATACTCATTAACTTCAAAGTGGACAAATCAATACAAGTAATTGATTCCAATCCTATCTCCTTTTCACTTATTTTATAGCTTTTCAATTTTATATTGATGGCTTTCACACTATTTTCATTCTTTTCTTTGATTTTTCATTGAAACACATATAATAGGTAGTCGTTTTCGATCTCTTTGTTTTTTAACTAATTCTTTTCTTCTTCTCTTCATACTTAAGGTAGATAAGGATCTTCAGACTTGGTTTCTAATACTGTGAAATAATTATTCATGTTAAAATTAGAAGTTCAAGTTACTTCATAAAACATAAGTTAAATGTGAATTGTGAACTAGACTCAATTGATGTTTAAACTTTTTAGTAATCAATTCATTAGAAGAACTTATTCAAAATCTACTAATTAATTAGACTCTAAATTTCTAAAAGTTTATTCCATATCTTGGTATGGTACTAAAATGTATTCAATTACACAGAATATCAATCTTCAAAAGGAGTTTTGAAACTGAAATTTTTTGAATTTTTTCTCAACAACTAAGAAAATACTGATTAGTTTACATAATCTCACCCTTAACCTAAAATCTACATTGTCCTCAATGTAAAAGATATATGCAATTAAATCATCATGAGACAACAAAAATAAAAGAGTGAAAAGAAGGATGGTACCTAAGGAAGATAACTGAAATGATTTGAAGTATTTTGATATCTAAAAAGGGATTAGTACTAAACAAAAACCAAAATAAACTAAAGTAATCCTAATCCTAAGAAAGTAACAAATCTACATGAACCACCATCAGACTAGTAGATCAATCCTGATAGACAGGGTCAATCAGAGATAGACATATCCTCCGAATCAAACTTCTCAATGAATGGTTTGAGACGATGACTGTTTATTTTGAAAATGTTGTTATTCATTGGATTCTCAATCTCGATGGTCCCATGAGGATAAACCGTTTTTATTTTGAAGAGGCCGGTCCAACAAGATCTCAATTTACCAAAAAAAAAAATGTAAAGACTATTATACAAAATGACTTTTTAATTTAGCAAGAATGATTTTCGAAGAATGTTCCAATCATGGAACACCTTCTTCCTGTCCTTGTATATCCTAGAATTCTCATAGGCATCATTCCAGATTTCTTCAAGTTCATTAATTTGTAATTTTTGTAGTGTGCTGGCATTGTGAAGATTAAAATTGAAATTCTTAATTACCCAATACGCCTTATGCTCCAGCTCCAAAGGCCAGTGGTAAGCTTTCCCATAGACAAGTCAAAATGGAGACATTCTAATGGGGGTCTTATATGTCGTATGGTAAGCCCATAAAGCATCGGTCAATCGAAGTGACCAATCTTTATGATTCGGGTTAACTGTTTTCTCAAGAATTTGTTTGATATTCCTATTTAAAATTTCAGCTTGACCGCTTGTTTAAGGATGATAGGGAGTACTCACTTTATGAGAAATACCATATTTCTTCATTAATGCTTCAAATGGTCTATTGCAAAAGTGAGATCCTCCATCACTTATAATGACCCAAGAAGTTCTGAACTAAGATAGGATGTTTTACTTTAAGAACTTAATGACCGTGCAGTGCTCATTATTCTGGCACGGGATTGCCTCGACCCATTTGGAAACATAATCTACTACAAGTAAAATGTAGATATTTCCAATAGATTGGGGGAATGGTCCCATGAAATTGATGCCCCATCAATCAAATGCCACTATGATAAGAATGGGGGTTCAACAACATCATATTTCTATGGCATAATACTCCCAATTTTTAACGACGTTCACATACTTTGTAAAATTCATGTGTATCCTTCAATATAGTGAGCTAATAAAAGCTGCACTGTAGAATTTTTGCTATGGTCTTCTTAGCCGAGAAGTGGCTACCACAAGCGTGAGAATGACAAAAGGAGATGACACTATGATGTTCATTATCAGGGACACATCTCCTAATAATTTGATCTGGGCAATATTTAAACAAGTATGGATCATCCTAAATAAACTTGCGCACCTCAGTATAGAATTTCTTTTTATCTTGGGCGGTCTAATGAATAGGCATGAAACCTATGGCAAGATAATTTGCAATGTCAGCATACCAAGGTAATTATGAGACTTTAAAAAGTTATTTATCAGGGAATATATCATTTATCGGTGTCGTCTCCATGGAATCGGATATGACAAGTCTAGAGAGATGGTCGGCCACTACGTTCTCCACTCCTTTCTTATCTCGTATCTCTATGTCAAACTCTTAGAGAAGGATCCATAGTAGAAAATGGGGCTTAGCATCCTTCTTAGAAAGAAGGTACTTTAGTGTTGCATGGTTAGTAAACACAATGATCATGGATCCTATTAAGTAGGACCTAAACTTGTCCAAAGGAAACACTATGACTAGGAGTTCCTTCTCCATAGTGGAACAGTTCACTCGAGACGAGTTTAAAGTTTTACTCACGTAGTAAATGACGTAAGGCCTCTCCTCTTTCTATAGCCTAATAATGCCTGAATAGTATAATCACTTGCATCGTACATCATTTCAAAAGGAAGACTCCAATCAGGTGGTTGCATGATAGGAGCGCTACTCAACATACCTTTAAGGTTGGGAGTATATTTTTGAAGAAGATTGCACAAATGGCAAGAGATAAGACTAAATTCCTTTATGAACCTCCTATAAAATCCGATGTGTCTTAGAAAGGATCACACGTTGTGTATGCTTTTAGGTGGAGGCAGGTTAGAGATTAAATCAATTTTGGCTTTATCTACCTTGATTCCATTAGACAATATAATATGTTCAAGGACTATTCCCTTTTGAACTATTAAATGACATTTTTTTTCCAATTCATCACAAGGTTCTTTTCCTCACATCTGTTCAGCACCAATTTAAGATGTTCAATGCACTCATTGAAAAATGTACAAAAGACAGAGAAGTCATCCATGAGGACCTTTAGAAATTACGCCACAATGTCAGAGAAAATACTCAACATGCATCGCTGAAATGTGGCGAGTGCATTACATAGTCCACATGGCATCCTTCGATATGCGAAAGTGCCAAAGGGACATGTAAATGTAGTCTTTTTTTACAAATCTTTAAGAGCTATTTCTATATGATTGTAGCCTGAATACCCGTCTAGAAAGCAGTAATAAGAATGACCAGCTAACCTTCCTAAAATCTAATCAACAAAAGACAAAGGGAAGTGGTCTTTTCTTATGATAGTATTCAATTTTATGTAGTCAATGAACATTCTACAACCAGTAATGACTCTAGTTGGTACGAGTTCTATTATCCGCATTAGCTATCCCAAACTTCTTGGGGACCACCTGAGTTGAACTCACCCATTGACTATTGGATATAGGGTATATGATACCCATATCCAATAATTTAAGCACCTAGACTTTAACCACTTCTTTCACATTTGGATTGAATCAACATTGTGGTTGTTTAGATATTTTTACATTGCCCTCGAGGTGAATGTGATGAGTACAAATCAAAGGACTGATTCCCTTGAGGTCTGCAATCGTCCACCCAAGGGCTCCTTTGTGTTCTTTGATAGTAGAACTGAGCATACTCTCTTGTTCTTCGTCTACGTGAGAAGAAATCACCGTCGGATATGTTTCATCTTGACCCAAATAAGCATATTTAAGATTAGTGGGTAATAGTTTTAGGCTAAGCTTCGATGCCTTGACACAAGACGGTAGAGGCTTTGTCATGGTTTGGGATAAATTTTCAAATTCCGGCCTCCCCCAGTTAGCTTCAAGTACTGGCGTGGCATCAAGTAAGGCATCCATCTCCCTAATCATGTCATCATCCAAATCAAAGGAGTGGGCCAAGCATGTTTCTAGTGTGTTAGAATATAGAATCAAAAGTGTTCTATCTTCCAACAATGAGTCTATTATGTTTACTTCATGGGCATCATCAACATCCTCGGGCTGTTTGCACATATTAAAAATATTCAGCTCAAATGTCATATTCTCAAATTTTAATTTCATGATTCCATTCCTACAATTAATGATGGCATTTGATATAGCTAGGAATGGATGGCCTAAGATGATGGGAATTTTAGTGTTCACATCAATGACGGGTTAAGTGTCTAGGACAATAAAATCTATTGAATAGTAGAATTTATCGACTTGGATTAGCATGTCCTCCTCAATCATTCCCCTCGGTATATGATCTGAATGATCAGCTAGTTGTAGTGTGGTCTTGGTGGGTTTTAATTCACCAAGACTGAGCTGCTCATAAACAAAGTTTGGAATCAAATTTACGCTCGCTCCCAAGTTAAGTAATGTGTGCTTAATCCTGTGTTTACCAATCACACAAGAGATGGTTGGGCTACCGGAATCTTTATATTTCTAGAGCATATCTTGCTTGAGGATGGCACTCACTTTTTCAATTAGAAAAATTTTCTTTTAAATGTTTTGCCTTCTCTTAGCCGTACATAGATCTTTCAAGAACTTAGCATATGATGGGATCTATTTTATGGCATCCAATAGAGGAATATTGATCTTCACCTATTTAACTACCTCCAAGATATTCTGAGTGTTAGACAGAGGTTTTGGTGAAATCCACCTTTGAGGGAACGGAGCAACTGGTTCATGCTCTTTTTCCGGTTCTTTCTCATGTGAAGCATGGCTAGGTCCATCATTCCTCTCAGATTCTTCTAAGTCCTTAGGCTTCTTAGCACTTGCCGGTATAGTTTTGTCAATTGTTTTACCACTTCTAAGAGTGCTGATAGACTTAGCTTGCTCCACATGGTGGTTCGAAGAGCTCGGGTCATTTATTACACATTGTTGTTTTAGGTTAGGTAGAGGTTGGGCTAGAAGGGTCTATTTCTCTCTAACCACTAGTTGTGACTCAATTCTTTGGATAGACGATGCAAATACTCCTAAAGATGTTTTAATATCTTGGAATCCTTGTAACATATTTTAATTGAATTGCTCTAAGTTTTGCATGAATTTTTAAATCATATCCTCTTGGGGTCTTTTCTGATTTAATGGATTGAACTTTAATGGAAAAGCTCCTTGAGGATTCCTTTTTGTAATGGCTATTTGCTCATTCCTTCAACTGAAGTTAGGATGGTTCCTCTAAACTAGGATTATACATGTTTAAGATGGGGGCACTGGCCTTTGATAATTGTTCACGGTATTCGATTTCTCGTGTAATAACTCTTGGAACGCAGGAATTGTCTGTGTCAAGTGTATGTTACTAGCACAAATACCATAAACAATTTCAGTCGTCTCGTCGGGTTTGCACAACTCTACTCTTTTAAGTTCCATGGCCTTGACTTTTCTTGTGAGATTGGCCACCCTAGCATTCACATCATCTTCCTCTCTTAAGAGGTACATTCCTCCTTTCTCTCTAGATTGAGTCAGCCTAGCACTTGGCTTCGATGAGGTATCTTAGGATTGCACATTTTCAGCAAGTACATCAAAATAATCCCACGCATCATTGGGATCCTTACTCATGAATTCCCAATCACACATCATCTCTATGAATTGGCGCATGGGCCAAGTCAGTCCATCGTAGAAAAAGCTTATTACCTGTCAAGTTTCGTATCCATGATGCAGACATGAATTCAAAAGATCCTTGAATCTCTCCCAACATTGGAAGAAGGTCTTTTCCTCTTTTTGGGAGAAGTTCATGATCGCCCACCTCGGGGTATTGGTCATGTGAACTGGGAAGAACTCTTTAAGGAACTCTCGAGTCATCTCAGCCCATGTCCCTATAGATTTCAGCCTCAAGGAGTGAAGCCAAGACTTTGCCTTCTCTTTTAAAGAGAAAGGAAATAATTTCAATCTCAAGGTGTCCTTAGAAACGTTATTAGATTGTAGGGTTACTACAATCTCATCAAATTCCCTGATATGTAGATAGGGACTTTCAGAATCAAATCCATGAAACTTTGGGAGTAGTTGGATCACTGTCGGTTTAAAATCCACATTTCCTGAATTGTGTGGAAACACTATGCAAGAAGGTGAACTCACCCTCACTGGTCGAAGATAATCACACAGCGTTATAGGTGGAGGAACATTTTGCACATCGTTCTCGTCTTGTTGTTCCTTAGCGGGATGATATGGTTTATTTACAGCCATATTTTCTACTAATTCAGAGGATCTTAAGGCATGTCTAATCTGGTGATGGATAAACAGTCCTTCAACTAGTCCTCCTTCATTTAAGAGACGTAGAGTGTTGTCACATACCCACTTGGGCATTTAACACTCTAATTTCCAAGTTTTAAACTAAAAACCTAGAAAAGAAAATTATAGAAAAATTTGAAAAAGAGAATAATTGGAAAGATGTTATCGAATTGGAGATTCCATGTTAGATTCTACAAAATAGAAAACAAGGTTAGTATATAAATAAATTGAGAAAAATCTAATCCTAAAAACATGAAAAAATAGAACCTAATCCTAACTAATTCCAATACTAATATATTTCAGAAAAACACAATCGAAGTCCCCAATAATGGTGCCAAAAACTTGATCGAGCCAACCCAAGTGTAGTGCTGCGATGTAGTAATAACTCGGTGAGGCTGAGGTCGTACCCACAGGGACTTGCTATTTGTCCAATTTCTGAAATAGATTAGAACTAAAAATCGAATCTAAACTAATTACTAAGTTTGGGAATAAAAGAGATCGGTGGCGAAGAAACTATCAAAGATAAAATACTAGAGTGTCAAGGTTCCACTTATAGCTTCCTTAATGCTACTTTACTCGTTTCAATTGGATAACACAACTGGAATCGAAGTCCTATCCTATCCAGCCGGATAATGGAGCAGTTAAAACATCATTCATTCATCAAAACATATATGAACCTTCATTAAATTGGTTCGCTCATAAAGCATCAGCGAATTGATAGTAGTCCATTCAAAGCATTTATCATGTCGGGAGTCAATGATAGATCAATGAATTCTACGTATCAAAACCTCATAGGTAAGAAAGTGATGTAGAGCGGGTCGTGGACAGTTTCATGACCAAGATGGATCAGAAGAGGCCCTATCGACGATAGAAGTGATCCATACCGTCAGACCTTAAAACGGGCGTATCTCGCAATCCAGAATGATTTATCGGACATAAAATATATGATTTTGGGGTAGAACGAGCTACTTTAGCCACCCAACCCTGCTATGTTGGGTTACGCAAGATTAATTTGCAAAATACCCCCAAATCGATGGTTGTTTCCTTATTTTAATTCCATTTTTACTATAAATAGTAAGTTTTAATTTGATTATAACTCTTCATCCATTGGGCTTTACGAGTTGCGCCCAACATGAAAAGTGTTTAGAAAAATTAGGAGAATAACGTGATTAAGCAACACACAGGACACTTACTATAAATAGAAATTTTCTATTTATAATAGGTTACAAAATTTAGGGAGTTTTAGTTATAGTTTAATTCTTAAACTACCTCCTAGTTTCAGTATCCCTATTTAAAGGGTTGTAACTCATTTATTTTAGCTATCAATCAATCAACAAGTTTCTTTCATATATTTTAAAATTATTTCTATTTCTTTTCCTCGTGGATTCGAGAAGTCTTTATAAGGAGTCCAGAGAAGCTCCGTTGATTTGGAGTAGTTATCCTTGAGGAAGATGGTGATCGACCTCATCACGTTCATCCCTGCATCAGAAAGCATTCATAGTCTTCATAAGCATCCAATGTGCCTGGAGGCGACAAAGGATCAAAATAAACTAGAGGTACTTCTTCATTCAAACCAAAATATTAACAAATTATTCAACATATAAACCAAATAATTTGAATCAAAGTAAAACAAACATTAAGAAAAACTACAAGCTTGACCTCTTAGTTCTAACTAAGAGATTAGCCAATCAAAGACATGATTGAACTAGAACTCTTAAAGAAAAACATAAAAACTAACTAGAACTGAATAATTGAAGAAGAGGGAGGACTCCTTGAAACTCCGCTACTCCTTGCTTTACTCCTTCTACCCTTATTCATACTTATGCAGCTATCACAGTTTTGATGGCACCTTCAATGGCATTGAGCTCCCATCGAAGAGTCTGAGTGAAATTGGAAAATTATCTAGCAAAGAACTTTCGAAATTGCATATTTTTTTGATGTCATCGAGCCTCCTTCATTGGGATCGAACTGGCTTCGATGGCATCGAATACTCCTTCGATGGGATCGAAGGGTGCTCAAATATGTCTAGCAAGAATTTTATTTTTTTTTTTAATTTTTGTGACGGGATCGAAGTGGCTTTGATGGCATCGAATAGTCAATTTCAGTACATTGATTTTCTACACTTTGATTTCTTTAGTTTTCTTTTTCCTTCACTTTGTTTCCTTGGATCTTAGACTCTTGATGTCACGCCCCAAAACTCGGGGACGGACAGCTTCCGTGATGCCCCAAATCCGGCACTCGACTTCCATACACCAAGTCTCGAGTTCGGCGTACCACAAGGAAGATTTTCAATTGAATTTGTTTTGTTATATATACATATAATAATACCTGAGCATGAAGATCCATGATCAAAATACCAAGCAATACTCTTCATTATGAATCCTGATGGTTACAAGTACAATGCTCTTCAAAAGGTACATAACATCAACATTGGCAAATCGAAAAATAAATGCAATGCATTGAGAAAACTAAGTCTTCCAAGCTACTCCAGCCCTGAGAAAAATGAGAAATAAGAAGCTTAGGCAAAAAGCCTAGTGAGTACACTCATGTGTGCAGTGTATCCTACATGCAAGTAAGATAAATATGCTACAAGGAAATCATATATGGTGAAAGGAGTGCAGTACATAAGGTATGATGCTAATGCCAATGCAATGCATATGCATCATAGTAATACTCCAAATCAATGCTACCAGCATCATCAAGTTATAATTTCATTTCTCCTATACCATAGCCATAACCATATTACACACATCTGTAATCACATCATAATTATCATATTATCATGCCATATCATAATTGTATATCTCGGGAAAACACGGTGGTCAATATCATGTACCAGACACTAGTAATCGACCTCGCATACCCGCCCTGTGGTGGACTTTCACCAACTGTATATCATGGAAAACACCATGGTTGACACCTATGGACCAGACACCAGTAATCGACCTCACATACCTGCCTTGCGGTGGACTTCCACCTGGCATGCCAGTAGTGGACTTCATTCGAGCTTCTCCTTGCCGACGAGTCAGACCGGTCCCTGTTTGCACCTCAGCCCTTAAGCAGGTTGGACCCACCTCTTCTCAACCCGACCTCGTCAGTGGGAGTCAAATCCATGACCCATGTATCCACTCGGCCCGACGGTGAGGCAACCCTAGCTAGCATAGGAGTTTAGGGACTTTCAACCCAAGGAGCACATCATCCCCTACTATTTCCACACTTCCGGTGTCCCGTTCATTTTCAAGGATAACCTGAGTCATCATCATAGATGTACATTTCATCGTCAAGATCCAACTCATGTTATACGGCATGACTGTGGTATTTCGATCATCATGTATGTCATGATTATACATAAATTCAAGCAACCATGATAAGGCATACGTTCAAGTGCATATGGTATGCATATAATGCCATGAGTTTAGGGTCTGCTTAACCTTTAAGCCAAAATGACATACAATCATCATGTGCCACTATCAACTATATCAATCCATAGTCATGTGACTAAACTAAAGAGGACATATCTTACACATCAACAAATGTATTGAAGTACACTTGCACATACCATCATTCCATGGTGCATGAGTATGATCAATATCAACATGATTAAGTAGATGAATTTAGTATGTTAGGAAGTGGAACAACATTAATCAAGATATTAAATCACATGCTTCTATTAACCATAATCACTAACATCACTAATATCATCCATAGCTATCATAGTCACGAGCATTAATTGTATTCAGAATTATACCAAATCCTTTGCAAGATAGATATTCCATTAGCGGCTTTGGCCCAACATTATTTTTTCCTATTAGGACCACATGGTTATACCTAAACTGGGCCTTATGATTAATGAGTGGTGATGACGCAAAGTACATGCACCAAGTGCTTATGAGATGAAAGGCATAAATATAACATATAGTCAACGAGCCACGGGATGGATGGTGCTGGCAAAACTCATATAATGTACTGGGCTTCACCTTTAAGTGGGTTGTTAGTGGGTTGGATTTGCAAATAATTATCATATTAGTTCTACAATGGTTTGGAAGGCACAGGTAAACCTCATAAGATATAGTGAGCCCTAAGTTGAATGACTTGGTATATAATATACACATAGGAGTTAGTCATGATTGGGTAATGCTGGTTTGTCTCGTACAACATAGTGGGTCCTACTTCCAAGTGGTACTGCAAGCAGATGGGTCCACACACAAACATTACGATGGGTCCCATCAAGTAGATAGTATAGGTAACTCACATACATTAAGGTAAGGTCCATAATCAACATGATACGTGCCCTAAGTTCACATATAGAAGAGGTTACACCATCAGCATAGTCCACGAGTCGAAGTAATCACACAATTCTCATATGCCCACATGGTCTTATGGCCACTCCATTATCAGAAGTCCATATGGTTGAGTGGCCACACAAATGTCACTTTACTAGTCATAATAAGGGACTTATGGTTAGATGGTTATGTACTTTCATTACATCATAACTCACATAATGGGGCAACCGCTTTACTAAACTTTCACATGGTCAAGCGATAAGTACCACAATTTCACATAGTTTAGTATGTATACAATTACTATCATGATCTAGTGTCCACATTTCAAAATATCCAAACATAATTGAACAATCATAATCCTACAAATGAATATAAGGCTACACCAATTATGATAAGTCTTATACTACAACCACTTCACACGTCACATAGTTAATGACTCATATTCAGTGTCGCATGGTTATGGGCCAAAGGCCACATTTCATCATACCATTTATGGTTTAGAGATCACATCGCATAGCATCCAGGACCTTGATAGCATTAGCTTGGGTAACATAACCCTACATCACATTCGGTTTAGTGTACAACTTGGTCATATATATGTGATTTAAGTGGTGGTATCTATATCGATAAGCATAAACCTACGTTGTTGAATGGCCATCAATGCCACTTGATTTCATACGGTTAGGTGGCCTTGTACGTATTTCACATCCATATAGTTAGATGACTACCTATACTACATATACTCCACCATTGCCTATTATTAGGTGGCTATACATACATCAAATATCCACATGATTAGTGGGCTAAACAGGTATATCACACCCTCACACCACTAAAGTCTACATATTTGTTATAATTAAACATGTTTAGGGTTTAAACACAAGTCACATGATCCTATTACTTGGGGTCGTACTCTAACCAAAGTGCCAAGTGATCAAGGGTTGTCCAAAATCAGCCCATTTAAGGGATTAATCATCATTACTTCAAAAATTACAATACCAGTTCATCATACATTCAACACATGGAGATTACAAACTCTTGTTGAAGAGGCCCGATGGTTGGCCCAAACAAGGCTACCACTGATGGGCCCACATGGAATTCCCTTAAAATGGACCTTAACATTTTTGGGCCCACACACCAATGGAATTCACAATAGGTCCTATGCAGTGGAGTTCATCTGGATTTCCCATGAGGTTGAGTTGTGTGTGACCCACTTAAGACTTAGGTCTGCTTTGATTTTAGTCCAAATCCTAAAATGATATGAGGAAGTGGATGGTCCGCATGGATTAAATAGATACACCATGGTGGTCTTAGGTTGGATTCAATAGTTAGGTACTTATTCTCATAAACTTGTATTGTATGGTCCAATTCAGGTTGGATTGACTGATCTTTGGGACAATGCCCTAAAGGGGACCCGGTACATGGGCTAGATGGGTTGAATATCTAATACATCATCAGGATGGCCCATAATAAATTTTTAGTGATGAGAGTTCAATTTACATTATTTCATAATGTACGGCTATCTAATCATTGGATGGGCTTAAGTCTTGGTAACATACCATCAAAGGGGTTGATAAAATAGATAAACAGTGAGGATCTTAAATATATCATGTCATATCTATGGTGAATTAAGTGGCATAACACCTGCATCAAAGTGGGCCATACCACACACAAGTTGAGAGGGTTACCCTCCATTGAATATTCATAATCATTTGTTGGGCCCACAGAGATGTAATTCATAAATCCAGCCCATCCATTATGTGTGTCCCACTTGGTTGAGGGGTTAGACCAAGTTTTAGATACATCCAAATTTCAGGTGGACCTAACAAGTAATTTTACATGCTTGAGCTTCAAATTGTACGAATGGTTCAAGGAGAT
This sequence comes from Magnolia sinica, assembly GCF_029962835.1. Classification (NCBI taxonomy): domain Eukaryota; kingdom Viridiplantae; phylum Streptophyta; class Magnoliopsida; order Magnoliales; family Magnoliaceae; genus Magnolia; species Magnolia sinica. Next base: position 24,509,239 of record NC_080588.1, read on the forward strand.
CAAAGTTACATGGGTCCTCAAGTGATGTATTTATTATACCTACACCGTTCATCTATTTTTAGAGATCATTTTAGAAAATTATCCAAAAATGAATCATAACCAAAGATTATCTGGACCTCACCTCAATTAGTAGTGAGGATAATGATTTCACCGTTAAACCATTCACAGGGCCCACCATAATGTTTATTTTCCATTCAATCTGTTCATAAGGTCACAAAGACCTGAATTAAGGGGAAATACAAATTTCATATTGGTCCAAAACTTCTGACCCAAAAAAGGTTCCAATGGTAAATGTTTAATCCTTGCTGCTTTTGTAGTGTGGCCCACTTGATAGTTAGATCTATCTTATTTTTCTTATCAAGCCTTGAGACAAGCTCACCAAATGGATGAATGGTTTAGATATAACATATACCTCACGTTTAGACCCATGAATATTGGTGATTTATTCAACTTCATATATTCATATTTATTTTTATTTTTTTATGGTGTGGGCCATCTGAGTCTCGTGTACGACTGATTTTTGGGGGTGACCCATTTTTAAAGGGGACCCATTAAATGCACGGTGCTGATTTTCGACATACACCTTGGTGTGGCCTATGGATGGGACCCACTTCCCTCTAGCGTTTCAAGCAGCAGGACGCTGCTTGCTGCAGCGTCTAGAGGACGCTGGCAGCAACAGCGTCTAGCACCCTTTGCAATTTTATTTTTTTTGAATTTTCATATATAGGGCCCATATCAAGATGATCCAGTCCATTTGTTGGATTCTATGGCACATAACAGACCCAATGAGTCCAATATTCTGCATTTTTTGGAGTACGAAAACATCACAGCAGGTCCTAACAATTTATCACTATTAAAATAATATTTTTGATGGTGTGACCTACCAGAGACTTGGATTGACTTCATCTTTCGGCTCAACGCCTAATATGTTTTGGAAAATAGGATGGACGGTGTGGATCAAATACATCTATCATATTGGGGGGGGTGTTATGGGCCCACAGCCCCCTTCCTTTGTAAAAGCAACCTACACGCTGCTTACTGCAGCTCCTCCAGGACGCTGTCAGCGTCCACTCTCCACACACACACACACACACACACACACACACACACACATATATATATATTTCATTTTTTAATTTTTTTATCTATTTATTTATTTTTGGTGGTGTGTGAGAGTTTGGCCCCATACATGGACAGTTTGGATAACATACAAACATTTTGGTGGGGCCCACTATCAGTGGGTCCCACATAAAGTTTATAATAAATTATTTTTATTAATAATCTTTTTATATGTATTTTTTCATGAATCAACACCATTAAACACATCATTATCATCATATCATCACCATTTTTTTATCATCTTTTTATATGTACTCTCCTATGTATCCACACCATTGATCACATCATTATCTTCAAATTGTCACTGCTAACAATCATAGAAATAATCAAAAAGAAAATAAACCAAGAGTGGAGTGGGTGTACTCACTTTGATGGATTGGATGGATGGTTGAGATGGATGGAAGGGATGAGATTGATGGAGTTGATGGCCCACCAAGATCACTCCTCTCTCTCTCTCATGTGTAGAAAAATGGTGAAATGCTAGGGGATGGAGGGGTATTTGTAGAGAAATTCATAAAAATTTGGTTAAGTTAGGCTAATGTGATTAATATTAGCTTAGGTTAGGATTATGAAAATTAATTTATGATTTGTAATTAATGGTGGATTAAAGGAGCATGGGATGGCATGGTGTAATGATGTCACACATGAGGTGTGGCATGGAGAAGAGTTTGACTTTGGGGAGCACATGAGAGATGGAAGGTTTGGGTGCGTGACATCACACATATGGGTAGAGATTCTCTCACCCATGTGTGGCATGTGCATGTGTGTATGACATGTGTTGTGCACATGTGTGGAGTGGAGTACATGGCGCCTTGTGCACATAATACACTAATTATTCTTCACGGTGTATCTCACAAACGAAGTTCGTATAGACGCATGGGTTGTACCTCCATGATCACGGCGACGGGGCGGTCGATATGAGATAGGTTTCGAGGTCTTGGGGTTCTGGTTAGTTGGGTGTGTACTATGAACGGCCAGTCCAGGATTGGCCAAGGGCGTCAATCATTGTGTACATAAGCATAGAAAGTCATGCAGAATAGACGGGGTCTTACACTTGAATTCTTTGATCTTAACCTCCAAAGATCTAATCCTCCTTTTGGAAATTAATTGAGCATTAATTTCATATTTTAAGCATCATTTTCTCCTTAGCTCTCAAAATCACCTTGCAAGAGAAAACATGTGTAATTATATCCATTAAACACATTCATGTTTATAAAACCACTGCATAATAAGGGGAAAATATGTAATATTTCGCACTCAGCATGAACTGGTAAATTGGATATTACGATTACTATGGGTGGATTCTTAGATCATTTGTCTTTTATTTATTTATTTTTAAATCCTTTTTATCTCACTGGATTAAAAACCCAGACTAAATCATTAGACTTAGATTTGTTCTAAACTGTGTTGCATTCCCCATTCCCTATGTATTTGACCTCGGTCTCACCAAATTATTACTACATCGCAACCCTACACTTAGGGTTGTTAATCCTTGGGTTCAAATAAGTTTTTGGCATTGTTACTAAGGACTTACTTCTCGCTTGCCTGTATCATGGCTACAAGATTTGGTGGATGATTAACTTTTTCTTTGATGGAATGAATCAAAATATATGTCAATTCATAGAGATGATATGCAATGGCGAATTTATGAGCAAGGAACTGAAAGATGCCTGGGATTACTTTGACATGCTAGCTGAAAATGCCCAATCATGGGATACATCTAACCAAGGTAGTAATCCCAAGGCAATGCTAAGAGAGAGGGGAGTACATGCTCTTAAAGCAGAGGAAGATGTTAGCATAAGGTTGGCAGATCTCATAAGGAAAATTGAGGCCTTAGAATCTAGGAATGAAGTGATCCAACCCAAAATGGCCATTGAAATCATATGTGGTATTCGTGAAAGTGATGTACACCTAACAAAGGATTGTCTTACAATCCCTGCAATCCAAGAGATGTTGTATACTCAGGTAAATGCTACAAATCCTTATCAACGCTCCTCCAGTGCACCAAATTCTAACACGTGCACTCCCGATTGGCGGAATCATCTGAACTTTAGTTGGAAGAACATACCAATTGCGAATGCAACCAATAATCTCCAAGGGCCATCTAGTGGACCCCCATCTAGGAGAACTCTTGAGGATATGTTGAATGCATTCATGCAAGGGCAACTGCAAGCCATAAATGAACTCAGAACTTAAGTTGTAAGAATTGAGACACAACTAAATCTTAGATAGAAAGGGAACTTAATGAACTCAGAACTTTAGTTGTAAGAATTGAGACACAACTAAATCTTAGATAGAAAGGGAACTTTCTAGCCCAACCTTAACCTAATCCTAAGGGATAATTCGAGATAAGTGATCTCAACTCTTCAACCCTACATGTGGAACATGTTAAATCCATCAACACCTTGAGAAGTGGCAAAGAAATTGACAAGGAGATTCCTAAGAAGGTTGAGAAACCTGAGGAGTCTAAAGATTCGATGGATGATGGTGAATCTAGCAATACTTCTCATGACATGGAGCTAGTGCAAGAATACACGCCTGTGACACCGTTTTCCCAACGTTTCATTGCATCAAAACAACCAAGTGAAAATCATGATATTTTAGAGGTTTTCTAGCAACTCAAGATCAACATCCCTTTGTTGGATGTGATTAGACAGTTCCCATCTCATGCCAAATTCTTAAGGGGTCGTTTGACACCATGGATGGGATTCAAGGGGATTCGAGGGGATTTCAACTCCCCTGGTTGTTTGGCAACATAAAGTACCTGGGGGCTTCAAATCCAGGGGGTTTCAAATCCCCTCAAAGAGGGGGTTTGAAATCCACAGTGAGAGCTTGGATTACACCTAAAATCCTTTCTATAGTTGCATGTGTAACATGTGTGTCACCATACTATTATTCTATTGGCCACATTGTCATGCCCCAAATTCAGAAATCGGGCTCACAAAATCCCGATTGCCGAATCCAGTGCCAACAGCCTCCATAGTGCCCCATTCTCGGCTCCTAGCGCCCATATGCCAGGTTCCGATCCTGGGATCCTATAAGGAGGATTTTCCAATGTACATTTATCTCGTAAGAAGCATAACCACAAGTTTACCCAAATCACAAAGGCAACATCATCATCACATATCCACTAATATAAACATTTGGATACAATGCTGAAAGGGAAATACATATGTCAAAAATCAAAGCTCCAAAAGTCTGCTGCACGCTCCAAGCTCAACGCTGCCGCAACCTGACGCCACCTACACGCATCTAGCGTGCATAAGCTTATAGAAAGCTTAGAGGGTGGTGAAAGTGTGTGCGCAAGATAAGTGCCAAGCACACAAATACAACACCGTAATAATACAATATCGAAAATACTGGCAAGATCATGAATCATGCGATATCAGAGTAAGCGAAAATATACTGGTAAGTCCACGAACCATACAATATTAGAGTACGTAATACGGATCAGCCATACAAATGCGAAATCATGGACAACCAAATATTAGATGCCGATGATGCAATACAATATGCAAATCCTGAAGAGTCACAAATATCATCAACCCCATCTAGGCCATACATCAATCCTGCGCGTATCGCGTGATCATGTGGAGATAACTCTGTCTCATAAGGAGTCTCATAAATATCTCAGCCCAATGGCATCTCCTTTAATCAATCATCTATCACTACATGCATACGAATGATCCAAAGAAGGACGGCGGATTGAGTCCAAATATCAAGATAGGCTCATTGATTTAAAATGCATCACGATAGTTATGAAAAGAATCTAACTTATAGCCACCACAACATCGGACGATGCTTCCGATGTGGGACAAAGTTCTGCCTTCACTGTGTGCACAGTAGCCTGCCAATCACTGGCAGCTCGCTCAGGTCCTCATGCCTCGCCCACTCAGTGTCTGCCCACGTGTGCCCATCCACATGTGATCACAGTGATGGAGCATCACACACATGGCCTAGTAATGATATCGAAAAATAATTAGATTATCAATTACATCATGATAATTATTTTAGTATGATGATCAACACCGTCCAAACATTGTCCATGTAAATCAATGGCTAGAAATTGTTGGTTAGTCAGTTGGAAATGATCTTGTGCTTGTGGCCCATTCGAGACTTGGAATTTCATCATTTTCAGGCAAAGCATATATTTCAGCGGGCTTATTACAACCATTGTGTCAAACATCACATCATCACTAATTAGAGACATTAAAGTTGATTTAATAATTAAATTCAAATCTCCATAAATATACCATGCATAACTACTTTTGGATTAAAGTTGATTCCCAATCTAGGGTGCCAAACATAATAAGAGGATTTCAAATCCAGCGGGTTTCAAATTTAGAGGGTTCCAAATCCATGCTCCCAAACAAACCTTAAGGGATTTATGTGCGATAAAGCACAAGTTGAACATAAATAAGAAAGCCTTCTTGACTGAACAAGTGAGTGCCATCATAAATTAAAATACTCCAAAAAATAAGGACCCCAGAAGTCTTGCGATCTCATGTGTAATAGGAAACTTTCGGGTTGATAATGCACTTTTAGACCTTGTAGCAAGTGTCAATCTGATACCATACTTAATATATGAGCAATTGGGCCTTGGTGAGTTAAAACCGACTAAGACAATGTTACAATTGGCTGACCACTCGACAAGGAATCCGAGAGGTGTGGTAGAAGATGTGTTGGTCCAAGTTGGTCAAAGTTGGGGCAAGTGTCAATCTGATATGAAATAAATCAAGACTTCTAAGTCCAGCTCGTGGTCACTATGGGGAGGTCGTCACCCCAGCATAGGCTAACAGCACGGGCACAGTGTCTCATACCACCATCCCTGGCTCATGAGTCATAGTGCTCATTGGTCACTACGGGGAGGCTCGTCACCCCAGCGTAGGCCTCATCTCGGGCATAGTGTCCCATACCACCATCCCCAGCTCATGAGTCTTGTGGGCCAAATCTTATAATTAACAGTGGGTGCAAAGGTGTCGGGGTATCTCGAGTTCCTACAAAGGTGTGCTGTTATGGTTAACACACAAGGATGGCCGATTGTGAGTCAATATGCCGCCATAAGTCGTACCATAAACCGAATGGCCTGAGAACGGTGTCTCGTATAGTCCAACTATAGCCGCCAATTCACGGCTTAACTAATTGGGCCAGATTTACTTGAAAGCAGGGCCTACAGAAGGTTGCCCAAATGATTCAGTTAACTAGCCGATCCATAAGGGTCTATGCACTAGTAAGCAGCATGTATCATCAATTTCAGGAATAAGTCATACAAAGCAACATAAATCAGTAATTTAAATGCATGGACAACAATACATCAGATTTAGCTAGACCATACGAATCTCACTCAACATGTTCCAACATAAACAGCCATAAGCCATGCACCAATGCACAATAATTCGGTCATTCATGGGTCAACATAGATCATGTAATTCAGTTATATATTGAGAATTAATGCAAGTAATTCAACAAATCAGGAAATTGATAACATTGCATGCCTTCACTCATAGCATATTTGACATGCAACAATGATTCAACCAAAAATCAGCAACATTGGGAAAAATTAAATGTTTATACCCTTCATGAACATGCAATCAACAATTCACACATTTGGGGGTATTAGGAGCTCAAACCCCTTCCCCATAAATTTGGAAAATCCCTAGCCTATGGACCCATTTATGCAATTCAAGAAATTTCAGCACCATGTAATGGCAATGCACCACACACATTTACTAAACCTATGCTAGGCACAATAATCGACCATCTAAAGGTAATGGTCCTGTAAGACTCGTATCCTAGACCGTACCATTCTGTAGCCTTCCGCGGTCCTCCCGGTAGAATTCTGGTAACCCTTGACCTGTATCCGATGTTTGCGCGTAATCCTAAGCCGAGTCCTGCATATCAGAGTCGACTCGACTCGAAACTTGTACCCTAGTGACCGTGCCGTCGCAGCGGTTCCAATGCCACACACATCGATCCGATACCCAGGCCAGGAGATGTGGGTCCACGTTCATTCCAGAGAAACGCTGCGTGTTGTAAATTTTAAGAGAATATCTATAACATGTCTTATCAATCAAGTCAAGTCCACTACCCATACCTCAATGCCACCTCACCCTATCCCAATTACAAGCAACCATCACTCTTTTTACCCAAGTCAACTCTCTCTCTCCCTACCCATCCCTCTTTTACACAATTTTCAACTAAGCCCATACCCTAACCATCCTTTTCTTACAACGCCCATCCCATATCATCCCATCATTTCTCTCTCTCCCTCATTTCTCAAACACTCTCCCAAGTAACAAATTCCAACATCCAAGCATTTTCAAGAGCAAACAACAAGTGTGGCCCACATTCCCACCCTCTCATCTCCCATCTCAACCATTCATTCTTCATCAACAACCATCAAAATTGTAGGCACGGAGAATGCGAGTCCATAGAGCTAAAGAAGAAGGTCGATAGGTGGGTGATCCACTGTTGATTTCAATTTTAAGCCCACATATGATGGGACCCACCTTAATGTATGCTTGTATCCATAAGGGGCCCATAACGGCAGGGCCCCTCCATCATCGCTGATCTCTCTCCTTCTCTCTCTCTCTATACGATCAATAGCTCACCTATGATGTGTGTATTTTATCCATGCCATCCAACAAGTGGGCCAACGGTCACCCAGGCCCAGATGAAAGGGAAATTAAATATCGGCTTGATCCAAATCTAGTAGCCCACAACATAGGACCACCATGATGTATGTACATCATCCAGCGCCATCCAGCTTGCTGGACAGTGGCTGGATGGTGTCTGGGCGCTGGACATTTATAGTATATAAATATATGTATATATATACGGTATGTATATATTATAGTATTATATTATATTATAATCATATAATATGATATAATGTTATATTATATGATAATATATATATATATATAAGATCTATATATATACAGAGATATATTTGCACATGTGGGCCCCATGTGGGACCCACCTTCATGGAGATATTGGATGGCTGGCGTGCGTTGATCAGCAACCAGCCATATGGCCACTGTACGTGGGATAAATCCATGCCGTCCATCTATTTGGTGGGACCCACCATTATATGTGCTTTATCTGCACCATCCATATGGACGGGGCCATGTTCGGCCTCACCATGATGGATGTCTCCCATCCAGTCGTCCATCCAGCGTCCAGAGGGTCTGGACGCTGGCCCTTTGCACTCTCTCTCTCTCACACACACACATATATAATATATATAAGATTATATAATATAATATATTATATATAAAACAAATAATAAATAAATGTTATGGTGGCCCACATATGTGGGACCCACCTAACGAACGGTTTGGATGATATATATAACAGGTGGGCCACGTACGTGGGACCCACCTGATGAACGGATTGGATGGCCACCTTACGCAGCCATGGCTGCTATAGTGCTGGTAGGACCCACCACGGCTATGTGTTTCACCTGTACGTCCATCTGGATGGTGTCACATACACCCCACCGTGATGCACGTGTTGTGTCCTTACCGTTCATTCATCTGGCAAGCTTGTCTCAAGGCTTGAGATTGAAAATAAGACAGATCCAATATCAAGTGGACCACACTACAGAATACAGTGGAGTTTGAACGCCTGCCTTTGAAATCCCTTCTTTTTAGGATTACAGAGGTTTTGGACCGTTATGATATTTGTTCTTCCTCTATACCCAGGTTATTGTGACCTTATGCACAGATTACATGGAAAATAAATACTATGGTGGGCCCACTAAAAATTTAACTGTGGAAATCATTACTTCCATTGTCATTTTTGGTATGGTTCAGATGATCCTTTGGATATGATTCATTTTTATGCACTATAATGATCCCTAACAATGGATGCATGGTATATTCGACTCGGCCTATTTGACTCGGCCCATTTGATTGGCCCATTCGACTCAGCCCATTTGATGTATTTGGGGCCCTTGAGTGAGGCCCCATGATGATGTATATTAGGCCCTTGTGTGGGGTCGTGGGCCCACTATATGTTCAACCCTATGTGGGCCACTCCTTGGGAGCAATGTTGGTTAAAGGTCCACACTGATGGGCAATGATGGTTGAACGTCTACATTGTGACCTTCCCTTAGGCCTTGTTAGGCCCTTCCTCATCATTCTCTCGTGGGTTAACCCAAACGCTTGGGCCCCATTAATTTTAATTGGTCTATCATCGGCCGTCTATCTATGGACCCCGCCTTACGTCAAGATTGATTATTGGTGCCGATTGCCGATACTGGCTACTGTTGCCGATTATGAGTTTGTGACAGCATAGCATTATGATATATGCCCATATACATCATCTGTATGGTTGTTATGTGATGTGATTGGCCATTGCATATGCATAATGTAGGTAGTTATGGGACTCGCTGATGGCAAAGTTATCCCACATGAGCGCACGGTATGCACAGGATTGATGCATAATTGGACTGCGGGACTCATGCACTTTGCATTTGTGTGATTGTGATTACTGTACGCCCTAGCGACATCAGGGTTGTGGCCTCCACAGGCACATCGTGGATGACAAGATCAAACACCGAAAATATTGTTACTAAGCATTAGGGCGCCATAGATGTCCCTGGGTGAAAATTCTTAAACCCGATGATACTGGAGGATGACTCCAATGTCGAGACTGAGTGGATACATGAGCGCACGAGAGCTGAATACCAGGAGGCCACATCTCCCACTGTGTCGTGGTTGGTTGGAAAGAGGTGTGGCCTTACCCGCCCGAGGATAGAGGGCATTGCTAGGCTGAGTGTGACCAGCTCATGAATGGGTCCGCTATCGATGTGCCGGATAGATATTGACAGACTATTGGTCAGGCAGGTAGTGAGGTTTCTTACGCTCACTTGGACTGTGCACCTGGGAAAGGGATAGTGCCATTTGGAGTGTACTAAACCCCGGTGATTATCCAAAATGAGAACTGTACTGATATTTGATGCTCTTGTGATGAGCTGCATCGATATGTGGATTTGGATGAGGATTGACATGCTTGAGTTGCATCTCGCATCGCGTGGTCTTGATATGGCCGATAACATTCATATCTTGCACCGCATAGCCTTGGTACGGCTGATTGCATTCATGTATCCATCAGCATGATTTCTCATTATTCTGACATTGCATTCTGAGTATGTTCATATTATGCACACACTTACACCACCCTCTAAGATTTCTATAAGCTTATGCACGATTGATGCATGTAGGTGACATCAGGACGTAGCCATAACTTCACCGCAGTAGGAGCGTGTAGTCGAGCTTCAGGAGTTTCATTTATTATTATCTTATATTTTTCTTTATATACCTTATACCTTAAAGTTTTTTTATCATAGTGGATTTTGTGATGGTGTTCTTATGGTTATTGTTTGTGGGTTATGCTTATGGTTATGCTCATTATGAATCAAATTGATGTTAAAAAAATCCTCCTCGTAGGATCCCAGGATTGGAACTTAGTGTATGGGTGCCGGGAGTCGAGAATGGGGTACTACGGAGGCTGTCGGCGCCGGATTCGGCAATCGAGAATTTTGTGAGACTGGTTTCTGAGTTTGGGGCGTGACAAGTCCGCACCTATTGTTGACTGAAAGTCGCTGAAATCGTGCTAGCGTCGTCTAGTCCGCAAACTTGATGTGCCGAGGCCCTGCATTACATAAAGTGACGGTCAATGACATGCATGTAGCTAGAGATTAGGGAGATGCGCTTTGGAACTCAACCTTACCTTAGATCGCGCGAGATTTCATTTCAACGATGATTTGGGTTTACATTTTCTGGTGATTGGGAAGTGTAGGTGTGGGGATTCCCAAATCCCAAGCACCACAGCCAGATTCACACCCGAAATCACCCTTGCTCTCTCCTCCCTTCTCTCTCTCTCCCTCTCTCTCTCTCTCTTAGATAATGGAGTTTATGAGAGTGAGAGAGAGAGAGGGCTGGATATTTATATCTAAATTTTTATTTCAGTTGACCCTACAGTCAGGTGAAATCCCTCCAATGGCCCTATGGGCCCATTTTTCAGCTATCAAGGCCACCTTGATGGGCCCCTGGCCCATCCAATTCATAGATAAGGTGTCTCCTGATTTGATGAAGGGACGGGTAAAATTTGACGGCAAATGGATGCAAGGTTTTGCCGTAGTGGTCTGATTTGTGATCAACAGTTATCGGCCTTCGATCAACTGTCAGAATTTGTGGGCGAGGGCAATGTAATATTTCTAGCTTTTGTGTAAATTTAGAAGAGATCTGATGGCTAGAATGCCTGGATTATCTGATCCAAGAAATAGTGCCAATTGATTTAAATTTTAAGGTTTTCCTTCTTTAAGCCTGGCGATTCGTGATTTCCAAGTGCTGGTTGGACGACCATAGTTTATCCATCTCTGGGTAACATCTGAGTCTGTAGTTCATGAGGGACCACAAGCCCAGTGAGGCATATAACTTCCCAGAGTTTTAGAATTTTTGGTCCTTCCTCAGGTGGTCAAGTGTAGACCGACCGTCTGGCTCTACGATCCATATTCAGTCTGAACATAATTTGACCTAATCGCATTAGCGACTTAATCATGATTAATTTACAGGTAATAAACCAACACATGAGACCGAAATGTACGGTCCTGCGTCAGTTCACATGGAAGCACCTCAGGACACTACTCTAGTTTTGGGCCAGGTGTTACATAGCCCATCCCTCTGTCATCCAAAAGTTAACCAACCCTATACCCTCCATGTCATTCCTCTTACGATACCCTCTCCTCTCTCATTCTCTCTACCATATGGCCCACTCCCTACCCCAAGATCTCACATCCCAACCCTTCAATCTTCATTATCCTCCATTAAAGGTTGAGCATACGAGCCAAGGAGGCCAAGGGACCAAGAAGGAATGAAATCGATAGGTGATCTAGGATTCCACCATGGATTTGTATGATTTGAGGGCCCACTTGTGGTGGGACCCATTTGATGTATGTTTGTATCTTGTAAAGGGAGCTCATAGTGGCGGAGCGCCCTTTACCACTCGATTCTCTCTCCCTCTCTCTTTTTCTTCCATGATTGATGGCCCACTTGATGAACGTATGAGAGTTCTCCACGCTGTCCAAATGGTGGACAACATGGCTATCCAAATAGTAGGGCCGACCCACCTTGCTGGCCACCGTTCAGTAGCCTTGCTGCCTGAATTTTTGGGTTGGCCTAGCTGAGGGAAAAAATCTCAAATATCAGCCTGATCTAGAGCGTGTGGCCCACCATATGGATTCCACTATGATGTATGTGATGTATATCCACCCCTATAAGTGCTATGGTTTCCTGCTCCTTTAATTGTCAAATTTTGTGGTGCCAAAGACACAATCTGTGTCTAGTGTAGTATGTTGATTTATATGTTCAAGACACTGCATCACAAATGTTTCAAGTTAAGAACAGTGATCTACTTCAAGAAATTCTAGGTCAAGTACTTTGTCCACTTCTGTAAGCTTCAATGTTCAGAGTCTTCCAAGAGCTACATCAAAAGGCAAGTTCTTGTTCAAGACTCAAGTACAACTCAATATAAAGTTCAAGATGAAGTATAATCCAAGCTTTAGAAGATCTCAAGTTCAAGCTACATCTTGTAGAGATCTCAAAGTTTCATAATCTTCAAAGGTCAACCATCATCTGAAGAAATGAAGTTTCAATGTTCATACTTCACATTTAAGGTATGAATGACCTTAGATTGACCTTAGGGTAGGTCATTTTGTATACATAATTCAAATTGAATCACTTTATATGAATTTGGACTGTTCTATGACTAGTCCTGAACCCTGTTCGACTAGTCCTAGAACTGCCTCAATCAGTCCAAGAAATTCCAAGACCAGTCCTAAGTTTGTTACAATTTTTTAGAATTTTTTGTTTGAGCTACGACCAGTCCTAGACTCTATTCGACCGGTCGTGTGAACAGTACACGACTCGTCCTACGACCAGTCCAAGATCTATGACTCAAACTACAGTGAACAAACCTGGTGCCTCACGACCAGTCGTAGGATGGTCACGACCAATCGTGTAGGTGTCACGACCGGTTGTGCAAGGCCTACGACCAGTCGTGGAACGGTTTTATCCGATCGCGCTTAAAAATTCAAAAATCTGTTCGACCTACGACCAGTCGTAGTGTCCACGGGACCAGTCGTAGATGCAATTTCTACAACTATAAATAGAGCACGAATTTCAGAGTTTGATAATCCAATTCAAGTAAAATCAAGGCATCACTCTGAGAGATAAGTTTGTGTTTTTCTTTAAGCTACATTGTGCATATTTAAAATTCTCTTTTGTTAGCTTTTCTTATTTGATTTTGTTTCTGCATTTCAACCTAATTTGAAAGCGGAATTAGGATATTCCACTTCTTGGAATCAAAATCAAATAGAGCTAGCCCAACTTGATTTAATTTAAAATTAATTAGAACTTAGAACCATTTCAAAGTGAGCATTGGAAAATTGAACTTTATATTCGAATTTCTACTCCAATTGGTTTTTCCGGGCTGCTACAAAAGAAGAAATCCAGGTATTTTACATTATTGTATATTTCCTTCTTTTGGTTTTATTTGAGATTAAGCTAGAAAAATCTCAATTTGTTGGTTATCTGAGGAGAGCCAGAAAACTCAGAAGTGGGGTTTTTGGATTGTGTAAGCCCATTTGAAAGACACAATTGTGAAGGTTTTGGGTGAACTTGAGAAAAACCTATTTTTGATAGTAAACGCTAATATCCCCTGTGTGAGGATATTAGGAGTGGAGTAGTAAGCTATGTGGCTATTATTTAACAGTTGGTGAACACACAGGCGAACCACTATAATTATTTGTGTCTTGTGATTTGAATGTTTGTTTAATTTCTATATCTTTTATCATTCAAGTTTGTGAGATGTATGTGTGGATGTGAATGTTGTAATATTTACATTTCAAGCATTGTGGGGAATGTTGTAATCGTTTAGAATTTATTTCTTGCTATTTCCTTTCTGTTTGAGTTTTTGATATTTAAATTGTTCTAATAAGGTTGTCCAGCCATAAACCCTTGGTTTTTATGGTGCAAGGTTGTCCTTAGAACAATATTGGTATCAACCTCTCTGTTCTAGTATTTGAAGGTTTCTTTACAATTTCATACAATGATTGATTTATAGTGCTATCTTTACTTTATTCATTTAAATTCCATTTTTAAAGTTTTAATTTGGCATAGTCCTATTCACCCCCCCCCCCCCCCTTCTAGGACATATTGCTAGGCCTTTTAACCCCGACCATCATCTGGCCGCCCAACGGCGGGCCAGGTGGGCCGTGACTAGCTAGGATGGGTGCTGTCTTGAATGTCCAACATGTCTGGACTATTGAAACACAAATATCAGCTTTATCCTAAAGCTGGTGAGTCCCACACGTGTGGACCCACCTCAATGCATGAATTTTATATCTTCACCGTCCATCTGCTGGACGCTGGGCCAGCAGTCCAGCAGCATTTTGCTACTGCATTTGACGTTAACAAGCTTTGAGGGTTTGATCATGAGGTATGTGTTATATCCCAACCGTTCATCTATGTGGGACCAACCTATGATGTACGTGTTTCATTCGTGTCGTCCTGTACAGGGACGTGGGTCTCACATGATATATGTGTTTTATATACACCATCATTCCATGGGACGTGCACCCCACCTGACGCATGTGTTACATCCACCGTCCAGCCCATGGACAGTGGGTCCCATAATGATGTGAGTGTTATATGGATGGTGGGATCAACCATGATGCATGTGTTTCATATCCACGCCATTTGTCCATTTTGTTAGACGCAGGGCTCACCTGGTGTACACGCAGGACCCACCTCTGTACAGGCAGGGGCCCACCTAGTGAGTAAGCGCATGGCCCACCTGCTGTGTAAATGCAGGGCCCACCTGCTGTATGACCTAGGCCCACCTGATCTATCCAAGCCCACCTACTGTGTAAAGGAATGGCCCACCTGTTGTGTAAATGCGGGGCCCACCTGATCTATCCAGGCCCACCTTGATGTATGTGTTGTAAGCACACCATCCATCCTATTTTCCTAGACTATAGGGCTAACCTGTGAAGCCCACCTTGATGTGTATATTATGCATGCTGTCCACTCATTTCAGGACTATATGGGCTATGCCATCAAGCCCACTATAATGTATGTGATGCACTCACTATCCATCCCTTGTGCCTAGCCCATGATCCCTTGTGTGAGGCCCAATATGATGTATTTGTGGCCCTTGTGTGAGGCCCAATGTGATATATATGTGGCCAATTTGGTGAGGCCCAAAGTGATGTATATGAGGCCTTTATGTGAGGCCCAATGGGATGTATATGAGGCTCTTGAGTGAGGCCCATTGTGATGTATATTATCCCCTTATGTGAGGCCCATTATGTTGTACATGAGGCCCCCACTATATGTTTGGCTCTATGTGGGCTACTCCTTGGGAGAATGTTGGTTGAATGTCCACATTAAATGGGCAAAGATGGTTAAATGTCCACATTGTGACCTTCCTTTAGGCCTTTGTTAGGCCCATTCTCATCCTTCTCTAAGTGGGTTGACCTAAATCATTGAGCCCCATTGATATCTGCATGATCTATCAATTCATATTAGGTTAACCCAAGATGTTGGGCCCCCTATTGGTTGCTAGTAGGATTACTTTAATCTCGAAGTCCACCTAAGACTTATTTGGGCCCCCTGGGCATCTAGCGGGCTATATGATAGTATGGAGAAGGAAGCCCGTTCCGGATCCTTAGGAATATAGGTAGGCCACCTAAGCCCAACCTTGATATGAGGGGAGTACATTATCACCATAGACGGAGGGATCCGTGCTATTAGATTTGGTATATTCACAGTTGAAGATTGACCTTCATGTTATGGATCTGTTGCCCATCTATGGACCCCGCCTTGTATATAGGCCGATTATCGATACCGATTATGAATATGTGATAGCATAGCATCATGATACATGCCCATACACATCATCTGCATGCTTGTTAGGAGGAGTGATCAATCATAGCATTGTGTCATTGGGCAGGTTGTTTATGGGACTCCCTGATAAGCGGAGTTGTCCCACATGAGCACATGGTACGTGCAGGATTGATGCATGACTGGATTGTGGGACTCATACATCTTGCATTGTGTGCTATGATTACTATATGCCCTAGCGACATCAGGGCTATGGCCTCCACAGGTATAGTGTGGATGGCAGGATTAGACAAAGAAAATAGTTGTTAAAGCACGGGGGTGCCGTAGATGTCCCAGGGTGAAAATTCCCAAACACTTATGGTACCATGGAGGATGGCCCAATGCCTAGACCAAGTGGATGTATGAGCGCATGAAGGCTGAATACCAAGTGGCTGCATCTCCCACTGTGTCATGGTCGGTTAGAAGGGGGTGTGACCTTACCTGCTCCGAGAGAAGGGGGTTATTGTAGGTTGAGTCTGACCAACTCGTAAATGAGTCTACTACCGACATGTTGAGTAGATATTGGCAAACTACTAGTTAGGCAGGTAGTGAGGTCTATTCCACTTGCATGGTCGTGCATCCAGTGTGGGGCAAAATTTTAGTGTATAGTGTACTAGACCCCTGTGATTATCCAAAGAGAACTGTACTGATATATGGTGCTCCAGAGATGAGTTGGATTAATATGTGGATTGGTATGCTTGAGCTGCATCTTGCACATGACATTAACTATGTAGGCCTTGCATTGCATCGTATTACCTTGGTATGGTCGTTGGCATTCATTTCTTGCATCATATAGCCTTGATACGGCTGATAGCATTCATGGACTTACTAGCATGTTTTCACATTACTCTGATATTGTATTCTTGCATTGATACCCTGCGCACACACTTTCACCACCCTCTAAGCTTTGTGTAAGCTTATGCATGATTGATGCGTGTAGGTGACGCTAGGCAGTAGCTGAGTAAGACCAGGAGCGTGTCGTAGAGCTTTTGAAGTTTTTTTTTGTTATTATCATCATTGTATTTCCTTTTCCCATTGTACTCAAGTTTTGATCATAGTGGATTTTGTGATGGTGTTCTGCTTATTATTTATGGGTTATGCTTGTTATGAAATGAATTTATATTGAAAATACTCCTTGTACAATCTCAGGATGGAACCTGGTATATGAGTGTTAAGAGCCGAGAATGGGGTACTACGGAGGCTGTCAGCGACGGATTCGGCAATCGGGAATTCTATGAGCCTGGTTTCCGAGTTTGGGGCGTGACAGTGATGTTATTGATAATCTGAATATTTTGGGACATCATTAACGGGCCATGTGCCCGAATGGATTGGTAGCCTAGTGACAAACGTGTTGTACATGTGGGTGTCCATCCAGGTCACTCCCAGTGGACCCCGCCTTGTTATATATATTCTATTCATACCTTGCAAGTTACATGAGAAGCTAATGTTAGTCTAACATGGGCCATACCACATAGACTTCTATATTTCTAGTGGGGCATGTCGTTCAGTTTCCACTCTTTGTATATGATGTGCCAATTAAGTCCGATTATTGTCTGACATGTCTGATAACATGCTAGTGTACTTGGCCTGGTAAGACACACTAAGAACATGCTTAGTATAATGACATCATGCCCAAACATATGCTCATACACATCATTTGTATGCATGTTGTGGGTGGTGATTGATCATAGCATATGTCATTGGGTTAAGATACTTAGGGGACCTCATATAACATAGGACTGTCCCACATAATCACGCGGTACACGAAGGTTTGATGCATGACTTGGATGGTAGGACTCATGCATTTCTCATCTTGTATGTCACGATCACTTTACGCCCTTGCAAAATCAAGGTTATGGCCTCCACATGCATATCGTAGACAGCCAAATGGGATACTGAAAATATCTGTTCTTGCACTAGGGCCTATGGATGTCCTTGGGTGAGAGTCCATAAACCCTTGTGATACTAGTAGGATGCTTCAACGTCAAAACCGAGTGGATAACATGAGCGCCCGAGTACCGAATACCAGTAGGCCGCGTCTCCCACTGTGTCGTGGTCAGTTAAAAAGGGGTGTGACCTTATTCGCCCGAGGGTAGGGGGCAGTAAGCTAGGTTGAGTTTGACCAGCTCATAAATGGGTCCGCTATCGACGAGTCAGGTGGGCATTGGCATACCACTGGTAAGGCAGATAGTGAGGTCTCTTCTAGTTAATTGGAGAAGCTTCATGTACTTCAAGATCAACTATCAACCAAAGTGAATGATGTTTCAATGTTCAAATTTCACCTATAAGGTATGAATGACCCTATATTGACCATAGGTTAGGTCATATTGATTGCATACTTAATTTGGGTCATTATATAATTTTATAGGCTTTTTCTCAACTAGTCTTAGCCTATGTTCGACTAGTCCTAGTACTAGCTCGACTGGTCTAAGAATTTTCTCAACCAGCACAAGGTTTGTTACTAATTTTCAGGATTTTTTATTGGACCCTCAACCAGTCCTGGAGACTGCTCGACCAGTCGAGTAGGCTCGACTCAAAGTCCAGCAACCATTTTTAGTCCCACTCGACCAATCGAGTGCAGGGCTCGACCAGTCGAGCAGGCCACTCAACCAGTCGAGCAAGTCACTCGACCAATTGTGGAATGGTCTTATTTTGTTACACCTGAAATTTTGAGTTCTTGTTGGTCTTTCGACCAGTCGAACCGACCACTGGGCCAGTCGAGTGAACAGTAATTTTACCTATAAATTGAGGATGATTTTCAGAGTTTTTTATTCCATTCCAAGATATTCAAGTCACAACTCTGAGAGAACTTGTCCGTACATTTGAGAAGCTAATTGGTTAGTATTTAAGATTCCTTTAATAGCTTTTTTGTATTTGATTTTAAATTCTCCATTCCAATCTTATTTGAAGAAGGGATTTAAGCTTTCCCCTTTCTTGAGATCAAAATCAAATCAAGCTAGCCCATAGTGATTTAATCTAAAAAATCATTTAGAACTTAGAACCCTTTCATAAAGTGAGTGTGGACATTGAACATCTACACCGAATTGGTTCTATCGGGCTTCATCAAAGGAGAATATCCAGATAAGTATATTTACATTTTTGTAAATCTCTTTTTGATTTTTGAGGTTGTGCCAGAAAAATCTCTCTTTCCTTTTTGGTTTGTCTAAGGTGATCGAGAAAATCTCAGAGTGTGGGGTTTTTTAATTGTGTAAGCCCACTTGAAAGACACAATTGTGAAGGTTTTAGGTGAACCTTGAAAAACCTATTTTATAGTGAAAGCCAATATCCACTGTGTGAGGATATTGGGAGTGGAGTAGTTGTGTAGCTTTTTTTTTTAAACAGTTGGTGTACACACAAGTGAACCACTATAATTGCTGAAGTTGTGAATGGTTGAATGTGGCTAAGTGTGTGAATGTTGTAATTTATTTTTCCAGCATTTGTGGTGAATGATTATAATTTACTTTCAGTACATGTGGTGAACATTGTAATAGTAGTAGAATTTTATTTCTGTTTTATTCTTTATTCCTTTGTATCAGTTTAAGATTTTGATACATAGACCGTTCTAGGAATCAGGTTGTCCTACCATAAGCCATTGGTTTTTGGTGTAAGGTTGTCCTCAGAACAACATCTATATCAACCTCTTAATACTAATGCATTTGAGGTTGCTATTCATTTCTGCTATTTGAATTGATAAGTGCTATCATTATTGATTCTTTATTATTCCGCATTTAATTTTTAAATTTGGCATAGTACTATTCACCCTCCCCCCCTTTAGGACTCTTAGCTCGGCCTTTTCAAGTGGTATTAGAGCCTAATAGCTCGATTTATTTTTTATTTACATTAATTTCCTGAGTTAAGCGATCTGAGTTTTTTAAAATGTTAAATTTTGATAGCCTCTCAATCACTAGGCCTCCACCATTTAATGGCTCCAATTATGCCAATTGGAAAGCCGGAATGAGGATTTTTTAAAAATACATGGATGAGAGTGTGTGGTAAGCCACAGTGACCAATTAGACCCCTCCTACCACTGAAGTAACTAGTACTGAAGGATCTAAAACTGTAAAAGTCACGCCTTAATTTTCTTGGACCGCTCTTCAGAAAAGTGAGAGTAGTGCCAGTGCAAAAGCTCTAAATGCTATTACTTGCACACTATCACCCGATGAATTCAAGAGAATTATATCTTGTGATACTGCAAAGCAAGCCCAGGATATTTTGGAAATGACACACGAGGGTACAACAATTGTTAAGAAATCTAAAGTTCAAATCCTTACAACCAAATTTGAGGAAATACGTATGGAACAAAGTGAAACTTTCATGGACTTCTATACAAGATTGAATGACATTGTCAACTCTATGTGGGGTCTTGGTGATAGGATCCAAGAAAGTAAAGTCTGTGCAAAGATACTGCACTCATTCCTTGAACGGTTCAATTCAAAAGTGACTGTGATCCAGGATCTTCGCGATACAGATAATATGAGGGTAGAAGAACTAGTTGGTTCCTTACAAACCTACGAGTTAAACTTTAAAGCTCCTAAAGGTAAATCCATCGCCCTTAAGTCTTCTAAAATTATTTCTCAAGAAATTAGTAATAATTCTGATTTAGAAACTTCTGAAGATGATATGGCTCTTTTAGCTAAAAAGTTTTAGAAGATTTTCAAAAGTAAAAAAGAGGGTTGATTTGCAAAAACCTATTGAAAAGAAAAGATCTAGATCTAAAACTTGGAAATCTTTAAAAGATAGCCAATGCTACAACTGCCATGAATATGGGCATCTAGCAAACAAATGTCCTAAGAAGGACAAGTCTAAAAAGAAAAGTATGTTAGCTATATGGGATGAATCTTCTTGCTCTGAAGTCTCTTCTGAGTCAGAAGATTCTGAAATCGAGTCGGCTAATGATGTTAAAGCCCTAATGATTCTAGCCAAGTTCACTTTTTCAGATAATGATGATTCAACCAGTGAAGAAAATCTGAATAGTGACCATGAAAATGAAGAAGATCTTCAAGATGCTTATGATGCCTTATACAAGAAAAGTTGTAAAATTATTGTAAAGCTAAAACTTCAGAAAGAAAAGTTTTCAAAACTAAAAGAGAATTTTGATAATCTTGTCTTAGAAAAATCACACATTTCAGATTGCTTTGAAAAAACTAAGTGCGACTTAGATTTCAAAACCTCCCAAGTTAAAAATTTAAAATCTGAAAATGAAAAGCTAAAACTTATAACATCTCGAAAAAATTCGTACGAAGACCCGAGTATCACCTCAGGCAGAAATCACAAAGGGTCGAATTCTTTAGAAATTAGATGAAAATTAGTTAAGTACTGAGTTAAATTAATCGAGGAATTATCTTGAACCACTATCTATATGAACCACATGACCCAAAACTAATAGAATCGCCAACCCAACATTACCTAGAAACCTAAGATCAATCTCAAAACCCAGTTGCTCTCGGGAGCACATTGAAACTCCGTATCGGACTTGGACAGCACGTCGAAAATTCGATTACTACGAAACTATATGGTTATGACCGCCTTCCTAGGCTTGATAACCATCGCAGGAATCAAGTCCAAATAGTATCTAGAAACACAAAACTTGAGCCTGGAGCGAAGTGTGTGAGAAACGCGAATATCTTTAGAAAATGAACTCAAACTTAAGTAAATTGGGTCGTTCGCTTGCAGGCCAAATTTAAGGTTTTAGACCATCAGATTCTGACTCAAGTACATCCTTAGATCAGGGAAATTTCCCTACACATGTCAGTGTACTTGTGGCCCTGATCGAGTGATGATAGCCGTTGAACTGAAATTGGTCCTCCACGATCGATCGACTAATCCGATCGGACCAAAATCTTAACCTGGTACAGATCCATTGTCAAGAAACTTTTCCCAGACCGTATGCAGTAATGGACCTCCTGATGAGCTTCGTTGGCCTGAAACAGCCACCTTTTGGCTATATCCTAAGTATACCACGGCCCTGGGGCCATTTGAACCAGTTCTGGGCCTATATAATGCCCTAAACCCACACCTCTCTCATTCCATACGAATTTCCTAAAACCCTAGGAGAGAGAAGAGAGAAAAGAGGGGAAAAGAGTGAGGAGAAGTGTGAGAGATCTGTGGTTTGTTACGGGGATTCACTCCCACCACTCTACGTTCCGAATTATCTCTTCTGTGTCGCAACACCATCGAGTCCAAATCCATTTTTGGGTAATAAATCCTCACCCTAATCTGTTTTAGGAATCTAAATAGAGAAGTTGATGGAATAGCTAACTATTTCCTAATTTAGGTAGCCGTTGTGCTGTAGACGGAGACGTAGTATATGAACCAGGTTCGTAACGAGTAAACTGACGAAAGGTGCGAACTATAAATGTTTAGGTTATAGTTTTTAAGGCTTTCAACGTCGGCAATGATTTATGTCTGACTTGATTGCTGCCATATGATCTTAGTTATGATGTATTCGATAAATTATACTTACATATGAACTATGTGAACATATAATGTATTCCATGTGTTTGTTGAAATGATTGAATGAATATGGAATTATGATTTGTGCTTGCCATGATTATTAATTGAGAATACATGATTGTTGTATGTATGACAACTCCTTTGTGAAAGGATTTGCCATAATATATGTTATAAATAATTTATTACATGTATGTTGATATGTGTAGTCTAAGTGTTTGATAAAATGTTTGAATGAGAAGTTGCTTATTGAAATGTATTTAATAAGGGCGTTGAGATAGGATTCTCAATTACCGTATCTATAGTTACAGTTTCCTTCGTGTAACCTTTCTCGCTACTACGTGATTTATGGATGAAATGCCTATGTATGATAACATGTGCACTACATGTTTGTTAAAATGCTCAAATGAGATTTATATTTGAATTGGCTGTCACATGCTATTTTGACTATCACATATGAATGCCTATTATATTTGAGTATGATTGGGACTAATACGTAGTCCAGGCAATCGGTAACGGTTTACGTCAGTGGCCAAACTAGTTTCGCCTCAATGGATACGTTTGATGAATCCGAGTCATACGCTGATTATTGACAGTGGTTAGGCCATGAGGAGTGCCTATGCTCTCCACATCGATTAATTTGACATCTGCTCGTACCATTCGAGCATGTCAAGTAACCCGATTGGCCTAATGTATGTTTACTATGTATGAATGTTACTGCTTGAATCTAAGGTACCACTTACCAATGCAAAGCCCATTTAACCTTGGTACCACGATCCGCTAAGACTCATGAGCCGGGCATGGTGGTATGGGACATCGTGGTCGAGCTGTCGGCCTACACTGGGGTGACGAGCCTCCCCGTAGTGTCCATTGAGCAACCCAAACTCGTGAGCCAAATACGGTGCTATGGAATACTGTATTCGAGCTATCAGCCTACGCTAAGGTGATGAGCCTTTCCTTAGTGACCCCGAGTATAAACTAAGCCTATGCTGAGGTGACGAGCCTCTCCTTAGCGACCTGAACTTGCCTATCCACTACTTTTCAATCAAGAGTGATTTTGCCTTATAACTTGCCTATCTTATATGATTAACTAGGATTGACGACCCTATATGGATTATTATTTGGGTAAATGATATAAAGGGAGGTACCTTAACTTCCTGAATTTGCTATATGAATAAGCCTAATTAATTATTCGCTAACACGACCATGCACCACATTGCATGTGCTTTGGCGAGGAAGCGCACGTGTCCTAAGTGGTGCATGCATGATCGTGAGATGATGTTGCTGAGGGAGTGCAGGCAAGGGTATGCATCATTATCGCATAATACCATTCTTGCATTAACAAGAGTACTTGGATGTGATTGCTGTATTGCCTTATCATTACTGCTTAATTGAATTGATAACATGTTAACCTTTGTCTTATAACTCCACTGAATTCATCACTCACTCCCACTCTGGGACAGTGTTTTAAAACACTAACTAGACTCTGTTGTAGCTGCAGGTGCTGGCGAGGCTTACGAGATGGAGCCTGACTTTTATGACGATGAGGAGGAGTTCTCCTACATGCAACTCTCTGGCGGGTCTATGTAGACCTGGAGTTGTGTCGCCGGGATTACAGGGATACTAATTAGATGACTATTACATTGTATCATTTTACAAATTTTGAAACTATACATGTAATTATTTAGCCCGGTGACATGGTTTATACTCTGGGGACTTACAACCACTTATGTGCTTTATATATTTATCATAGTCTTCCACTTGCATAATCTAATTATCTCTAGAGTATGATATGCTGATTTAGTGTAATCTCATTCATGTTTAATGCACTAATACGGATAACATTTAATCATCATTATCTATGTTGCATAAGTGATGTAATGGATCTCGAGAGTTGAGCCTTCGCTCGACTCTCAAAATTCGGGGCACTACAAGTTGGTATCAGATCATGATTTAGATTAAACTGGACCTAGGTTATGGTAACATGACACACACTGATGTACTTTGACTTAGAAGGGAGCGTTAAAACATAGAAATGAATGTAGGATTCCAAGTTTCACAAACGGGTGAAACTGACCGTTGAAACGGGACCCGTATGCATCTGTGATCATGTGAGATGATCCCAATTCCTCTCTAGACTGTCAATCGACGGGTTTAAATGATAATTTAGCATATTCCACATTCAAATGACCGAAACGCATGAATATGCAAGAGATGGACTCTGAAAATGTCTCAAACGGACTTGAGGGCCCAAACGACACAAATCAAGGGGAACTAAAGTGGCCCCTATGCATTTCTGGCACCCCAGGAGGGGGATGCCATCGCCCAAGGGTCCAGCAGACCACGATGGCATCGCGCTTACCGCGAGGCCTCACGATCTAGTTCCAGCAGGCCAGGCGGGCTGACTGTGTGCACTCGTGTGGGGGCCACAAAACACGTGTGGGACCACTCTATATGCCCCCTTTTGCTTCATTCTTCCATTTCCAAGCTTTCAAACCCCTCCAAGCTCTCAAAAATCTGATTTTTCTCTCTCAAGTCTCCCTCCATTCTCATATCTTCTTCATCTTCTTCATTACATACCCACCCTCCATCATATTCCTTAAACCCATCTCATACAACTCCCCATTTTCCTTATTTCCTACCTATTTAAGCACAAAGCCTACACCTTTGTGTCTCATAACACACAAGCCTCACAATCCACCCTATTCCCAAGCTTTTTCGACTTTCATGACTCTTTTTAAGCTAGTGGCTGCGATCTTCTCTCTCTCCACACTTCTTTCCCTCATGGGAAAGAAGAGGGTTTCCACAGATGAAGCTGGGCCTAGCCACCTAACCCTTCCAAGGAAGAAATTGGGCACCGAATTGAGTACAAGCGCTGCACAAGAGCAAAGGACAAAGTGGGATCTCAATCACCAAACTCTGCTCGAAAGGGCCCTACCACCGGGCATCGCACATGGTAGGTTCCAGGGTCGTAGAGTTCTCTATGAAGCACACGTGAACAAAAAGCTATTTGGATTATATCCGGTGATGGACCTCCTATTGAACGTCAGATGGGGTCCCATATTTAAAGGCAAGTCACGTGCATGTGAGAGCAGTGTCCGAGCCTTCTACGCTTACATATGGGACCCATTGCTGGAGCCTCTACAGTTCACTATTCCCGTGGGAAGGCGGGAAGCCACAGTTGATGTTGGTGTGATAGCTCAGATTATGGGGATGGAGCATGGTGAGGTTCATGCTAGCAAGAAGAATCTCAGGAGTGTGCGTGAAAGAGATCGCCATACGCGATTTTTTTATGATCGACTGATCCACTGGAATCGAGGCAACTACCTCCCAACGACCAAGATGACTCATGACTTCCACCTACTCCACCACATATTCACACACAATGTGTATCCTAGGTGAAGCAATCTCTTTGAATGCACGCGTTTAATGGTGGACTTCTTATACAGAGCTGGGCAGGTAGACAAGCTGTGCCTGCCTACATTTGTCCTGCTACAAATAGAAAAACTGCACGCTCTGTTAGGGGAGATATTTCACTCCCATTTGCCCGACTCATATGTAAGCTTGCTCAAGAGTTCGGCTACTGACTTGACATGGAGCTTGTGCCGATCCACTACATTAATGACACTACGCTCAACAACATGGGAATTGGCCCTCGACAACGTCAAGCCCAACTCGATAAGAGTGGGGATGAGACAGGAAGTGAAAAGGAAGAAAGTGATGAAGAAGA
The DNA here is from genome assembly GCF_029962835.1 of Magnolia sinica. Classification (NCBI taxonomy): domain Eukaryota; kingdom Viridiplantae; phylum Streptophyta; class Magnoliopsida; order Magnoliales; family Magnoliaceae; genus Magnolia; species Magnolia sinica. The sequence goes on from NC_080588.1 coordinate 24,535,489, forward strand.
GGACGGAAATGAAATAGAGGAAAGAAGTGAGGAAGAGGGAGAGCAGGAAGAGGAATAAGAGGAGTCCCAAGACTCTGATGGGGGTTCTCCTCTTGCTACACATGAGCGCAACCATGATCAGGCTGCTTTAGAAGCTCACTTGGCTTAGATTGAGGAGGGCCAAGTCGCCTTGCGACAAGAGGTCAGAGAAACCTGGACCGAACTCGAAGAGAATAGGTCTTACATAAAACAGAAATTTAAGAAGGTGTCTCGCACCTTGAAGGCTCTTCTGTGCTGTCTGCAGGATAAGGGTGCTCCTTTGTCCTCGCCAGAGTCAAACGACTAGTCATATGTTGTAGTCATCTTTGGTTTTTCTTGTTTTCTTGCTTTCTATGTTATAGCCTTGATAGGCTTAGTAGTATGGTAGAGTTGCTGGTATGTTTTAGTGTTTAAAGCTTTATTTAAATTAGCTCACATGCATCTTCTGTCATGATCCATGTAAGACTACATATCATATATTGTGACAATTTTGGTTAAATGAAATGCATGAGGCTTCTTTTGTCATGGAATGTGTAGAATGCTTGAGAAATTGAGTGTTGTTATGCTAAATCTCACGCATGTTGCACCCTATGTTGCATATAGGGAATGCCCCCTAAGAACACTCGGAGCACTGCATGTCTCGTACTTGGCGAATCGATTGACGGGGCACCTCCCCCAAGCGATAGCCATACGGACCCTAGCTTGGGCCCGGGTAGTGAGACTATGCCAGATTCTCAGCTAGTCACTGGCCCCACAAATGGGCCGATACCTTATGCACCATCAGTTCCAAAATAGAACGGATGATGCTCAGGTGGCTCCTCCTCCTGATAGGTTGGAGCAGATGATGATCCTTATGCAACAATAGTAGGAGATTTGGACCACCATCGCTGGGGCCCTTGCCCAGAATATGAATGTGGTTCCGCCTGCACCACCTGTGCACCCTGCTGGAAACCTAAATGCCAGCAGCTTATTTGAGTGATTGCAGCGCTTTCGACCTCCCACTTTTGCAGGTACTCACAGACCCGATGAGGCCGAATATTGGCTTGACCACATCTCTAAGATGCTGGAGCCGCTGCACTGCACTGAGGCAGAGTAGGTTGAGTTGGTCACATATATGTTTGAGAAGGAAGCCAGTCTCTGGTGGGACATCATCCTTTAGACTGTTCCCAAGGGGTATGTGTGGACATGGGATGCTTTTGAGACCCGCTTCCATGGAAAGTATTTCCCCCTCACCTACTGTAATGAGAAGGAGGGTGACTTCCTTCACCTCCGTCAAGGAGGAATGACTGTGGCCGAGTATGAGAATAGGTTCACGGAGCTGGCCAGATACGCTCCCTTGATATTAGTAGACGAGCCGATGCGAATGCGGCAATTTTCTGAGGTTTTGCGGCCTGAGATACGTACGAAGATGTGTTGCGCTAGCATTCCCAACTATGCTAAGCTAGTGAACATGTCTCTGCAAGCTGAGAAGGATGGGGACAGACTATCCCATTCACCCATACCCATGGGTCTGAGGCCTCGACCAAATTTACCGAGCAGACCGTTCCTTGGCAAGAGGCCACGTGCAAATTCACCTCCCAAACATATGGCTCTACTGATCCAGTTGAGGTGAGCAGACTTGTGGTGCACCTACTGCAAGAGGTCCGGCCATGCAGATACTTACTACTTCACCAAGTTAAGGGATAACGGCTTCTTACCGCCTCAGAAGATCAATCGCCAGCTTCCTCAAGCTATCTCGACTCCACCTCTACGTTCAATACCACCAGCACAACCTTTCTATAGGCCTAATGTACCTCGTAGTAGGCCTCCTCAACGACCTATGGTACCACAGCCAAATCATCCTCAACAAGCTCGTGTGCACTCACTTACAGCTGAGGCATCCGAGACAGCAACTGCAGCACCATTGGCTTTCGAAGTCACGGCACATATACAAGGTACACCAATCTTCTTATTGGTGGACACCGGGTCCACTATTTAAATAATATCAGGCGTAGCAGTCAAGCGACTGGTATTGAAAACTACTCCTATGGTTGGGTTGAGACTCCTTACCATCACAGGGACCTTCTCAGACACTACCAAGATTTGTAAGGGCTTCTCAATAGGCTTAGGAAGCAGAACAGTACTCGTTGACCTGATTGTTGCCCCGCTGTGTCATTACGATGTCATTCTCAGTATGGATTGACTCACTAAGATGAAGGCAGAGATCGATTACAATACTAGAGTGGTGACAGCCCATGGACCTGAGGGCATGACCTTTACTTTCCCAGTTCAGGTCAGTTGGTACTACCGCATTAGTTCTTATGCTACCTTGTTAGAGAATGTTGATGGTCTGACACTGGGGAACACGCTAGTAGTTTAGGATTTTGCGGACGTGTTCAGAAAGATACCTGGATTACCTCCTCAACGCGAGATCGATTTTACCATTGATCTAGTGCCTGGTGCGACACCTATATCTCTACCGATGTATCGCATGCCTCCATGTGAGATGGAGGAACTGAGGAGACAGATCGATGATCTATTAGATGCAAGTTATATACGACTGAGTGTATCTCCTTGGGGAGCACCTGTACTATTTGTGAAGAAGAAAGATGGATCGCTGCAATTGTGTATTGATTTTGGCAGATTGAACCAAGTGACAGTGAAGAATAAGTATCCTTTGCCTAGGATAGATGATTGGTTCGATTAGTTGAAAGGGGCATGGTATTTTTCAAAGATCGACCTACAGTTAGGGTATCATCAGTTGCGCGTAAGGGATGAAGACGTGCAGAAGACAATGTTCAGGACTAGCTTTGGGCACTACGAGTTTCTCATGATGTTATTCGGACTCACGAATGCACTGGCCGTGTTCATGGACCTTATGAACCGGGTGTTTCAGCCATATCTTTACCGATTCATCATCATATTTATAGATGACATCCTGATATACTTTAAGAGTCTGGAAGATCACGAGGAGCACCTGCGAACAGTCTTTGATACTCTCAGGAAGAACCGGTTGTTTGCTCAGTACAAAAAGTGTGACTTCTGAAAAGAAGAAGTTAAGTTCCTGGGACATGTGGTGTCTAAAGAAGGGATAGCTGTGGACCTTGCTAAAGTGACGGCAGTTTAGGACTGAGAGTAACCCGGTTCGGTTACTAAAGTGAGGAGTTTCCTTAGCCTGACAGGTTACTATCATCGATTCATTAGGGACTTTTCCAAGATAGCCAGACCATTGTCTCAACTCACTCGGAAAGATCTTAAGTTTGCCTAGAATGAGAAGGCAGAAGTAGCCTTTCATGAACTGAAGGACAAGTTGACATCCTCACCTGTGCTAGTATTGCCAGAGTAGGGGGTCAAATATACGATATACACCAACGCATCTCGTGTTGGTTTGGGTTGTGTTCTGATGCAAAAGGACAAAGTGATTGCTTATGCCTCGCGACAGTTGAGGAAGCACGAGAAAAACTACCCTACGCATGACCTGGAGTTAGCGGCCGTCATCTTTGCATTAAAGCTCTGGAGACATTACCTCTATGGAGAGGAGTTCAAGCTCTTTTGTAACCACAAGAGCCTCAGGTACATATTCACGTAGAGGGACCTGAATATGAGGCAACGACGATGGATGGAAACCTTGAAAGACTTCAAGTTTGAGGTCTCCTACCATCCTGGAAAGGCCAACCTTGTGGCAGACGCATTGAGCCGCAAGAAGACGATAGCATTTGTAGCTTCGCTGATGATAGAGGAATGGAACATAGTCGAATTTGTGTGAGATTTTGAGCAAAAGCTTATAGTAGAGGAGCCATTCGAGAGCATCGCACATATTCGTGTACAGCCACTTATCGATGACCGAATCATTGTGGCTCAGAAGGAAGATGAAGGGTTGGTAGAGTTGAGAAAGCGAGCTAGTGACGATGAAGACTCAGAATGGAGAGTTGGTATGGATGGGGGTTTACGTTATCATGGCTGCCTATGCGTCCCAAATCTTCATGACTTGAGAAGGGAATTTCTCGAAGCTGCTCACAATTCTAAGATGGTGATGCATCCTGGTAGTACGAAGATGTATCGAGATATGAAGCGTTCGTACTGGTGGGACAACATGAAGGCCCACATAATAGACTATGTATCCCGTTGTCTCACCTGCCAGCTGGTCAAGGCCAAACATCGCTGACCTCCTGGTTTACTTCAGCCTATACCTATAGCTAAATGAAAATGGCATTTCATCTCAGGGTTACCGAAGACGAGGAAGGGACATGACTCCATTTAGGTGATTGTGGACCGATTGACGAAATCAGCTCATTTCCTACCGATTAGAGTCTCAAACTCAGTAGATGATTTGGTCAGGCTGTACATCAAGGAGATAGTACGTCTGCATGGAGTGCCTATGGAGATCGTGTCGGTCGAGACACACGATTCACATCTATCTTTTAGACTCGTATCCAAGAAGCAATGGGTGTGAAATTGAAGTTCAGTACCGCGTTCCAGCCATAGACTGACGGGCAGACAGAACAGGTAAATCAGGTGTTGGAAGACATGTCGCGGGCATGTGTGCTCGATTTCAAAGATAGTTGGGATGACTGTCTTCCCTATGCTGAGTTCGCTTATAATAACAGTTTTTAAGCGAGTATTAGCATGGCTTCCTACGAGGCCTTGTATGGGCGCCCATGTCGAGCACCACATTACTGGGTAGAGGTTGGCGAGAAGAGTTTGATTGGCCCAGAGTTAGTACAAGCGACCTCAGAGAAGATCGACATTATCAGGCGTCGACTTCTTGTAGCACAGATTAGACAGAAGAGCTATGATGATACGAGACGGCGACTGTTAGAGTTTGAGGTTGGGGACCATGTGTTTCTTAAGGTTTCTCCCATTAAGAGATTCCTTCGATTTGGTAAGAAGGGAAAACTGTAAGACCCGTATACTAGCCCGTACCGTTCCGTAAGCTTCCACGGTCCTCCCAGTAGAATTCCGGTGACTTACGATCTGTTATCGGCGTTTACGCGCGATCCTGAGTCGTGTCCCGTATATCAGAGTCAGCTCGACTCAAAACTTGTATCATTGCGACCACACCGTCCCCTCGGATCCGACGCCGCGTATTACGCGCTGAGGTGATACCCGGCCCAGGAGATGTGGGCCCGCGTTCAGTTTGAGGAAAATGCCGCGCATTGCAAATTCCAAGAGAATCTCTAATCAAATCAATCCCATCAATCACCACATCATGTCAAGTACAACACTATTCCCAAAGACAACTCTCTCTTACACACCCTTACATGTCAAGTACACATTACTCACTTCATCACCCATCACTCCATCACCTTTTCACCCCATCACTTCTCTCCATCTCTCTCATTCTCTCTCTTCACTCCCAAGCAACCAAGCTCCAATGTATGAGCTTCCCAAGCTCTCGAGAAGCCATGTCTGGCCCACCTTCCTACCACCCAATCCCACCCTCCAAATCTCATCCACACCATTAAATCATGTTCCATGGAGCTCTATGATACTTTGACGGAAGAAAGAATAAGAGATCTTGAGGTGGGTGATCTTGGACCCACATTTTCATTCTTTGTGTATTTTTTTATGATTTAAGGGCCCACATATGGTGGGACCCATCTTGATGTACGCTTTGCATCCAAGAGGGGCCTATAGTGGCGGGGGCCCCTCCATCATTGCCGATCTCTCTCCTTTCCTCTTTCCCTCCCTCTCTTTCTTTATCTAAGATTGATGGCCCACCTTTGATGTGTGCATTTTATCCATGATGTCCAACAAGTAGGCCACCTTGATCCCGGTTGGGGCTACATGACCGGACGGTCATTTAGGCCCGGGTGAAAGGAAAGGTCAAATATCAGCTTGATCAAAATTCCGTGGCCCACTACGTGGGACCACCATGTTGATGGTACATCATCCAGCACTTGGACAGTGGCTGGACGCTGGCCAAATGATGGATATATATATGATATGTATATATATCATAATATTATATCATATTGTAATATTATAACATGATATAATATAATATTATATTATATTATAATATATATATATATATATATATTATAAAAGTATGCCCTTAACAGGGCTTAAACATATGTGTGGGGCCCTCATGCGGGACCCACCCCTTTTGAAATTCAAGGGTTGGCATGCGCTGATCAGCAGCCACGCCCAACCATGCATCTGATGTTGTCCATCCGTTTTCTTTTAAGCTGGGCCGTCCATGAGTTGGACGGCCAGTAGCAGGGCACTGCCCCTCTTGGCGTTAACACATCCAAGCCGTTCACCTACTGGGACCCACTGCCAGTCCAATGTCAGCAAGTTCTGGGTCCCACGTGTGGATGCACCCCATACCAACCGTCTATCCATTTGATCTAAGGGGGGGCCCGCCTGCTACAGCGGACTGGTTGGGTACCGCGCATCAGCTTTTGGCTGGTGTAGTGACGCCACCTAGCCATGTGGGCCCCACTGCTGTGGATGCCATCAGGTCATCCGGACCCCACCATAATGTATGTTTTGTATTCCACCGTCCATTGCTTGGACGGTGGGCCATAAGAAGTGTGTAGTTTATCCAGCGTCCATCCATCTGGACGCTGGTGTTTTTTTCAAAAAAAATAAAATAATAATAATAATAAAGCATATTATATTATATGATATATATCATATACATGTATACGTAGGTGGTGGGTCTCATGTGGGACCCATGTATGAGATATGTGTTGGATCCGCACCGTCCAGTGATCTGGACGGTGAGGACCATCGTGATGTATTTTTGTAGCCACATCGTCCAGGTGTTGATGTATGTATTAAATCCAAGCCGTCCATAACATGGAGCCCACCATGCTGATTGACATCAGCAAGTTCTGTGGGTCCCATGCTGATTGACGTCAGCGAATTCTATGGGTCCCACACGATGTATGTGATTCATCTGTACCGTTCAAATGGTAGGACCCATCTGTTGTGATGATGTCAGCAAGTTCTGTGGGTCCTACAGGATGTAGGTGTTACATCCCAACCATCCATCCAATGGTGAGCTCGCCTTAAGGCTTGAGACAAAAATTGAGGCAGATCCGTATATCAGGTGGACCCCACCACAGGAACAGTGGAGGTTTGAACGTCTACTATTGATACCCTTTTTGAGTCGCAGAAGTTTTGGATCTATATGAACTTTGTTTACTCTCTTAATCCAGGTCATTGTGACCTTATGACCAGATTGGATGGAGAATATGGTGGGCCCACTCGGATGTATTTATAGCTCATCTATGGGGCCCACCTGGATGTATTTGTGGCTCATGTGATACAACCCTTAGTGATGTGTATTAGGCCCATGTGATGTGGCCCATAGTGATGTGTGTTAGGCCCATGTGATGTGGCCCATTGTGATGTATTTGAGGCCCATTGTGATGTATTCGAGGCCCATTGTGATGTATTCAAGGCCCATGGGTGAGGCCCATTGTGATGTATTCAAAGCCCATGGGTGTGGCCCATTGTGATGTATTTATGGCCCAGATGGCGGGGCCCGATATGTTATATATGAGGCCCATTGATGCGGCCTACTCGATGTGTTTGAGGCCCATTCGTGCGACCCATTGATGCGGCCCACTTGTTGTGTTTAAGGCACATTGGTGTGGCCCATTGATATAGCCACTTGATGTGTTTGAGGCCCATTGGTGCGGCCCATGTGATGTGGTCCGCTTGAGGTAATGCGGCCCGTTACGATGTAGCCCATGTGATGTGACCCCATGGAGATGTATTTTCAGCCCTGAGATGTGGCCCATTGTGATGTATATGCAGCCCATGAGTGTGGCTCATGGTGATGTGTATTGAGCCATTGTGTGAGGCCATGGGCCCATGATACGTTTGGCTTTATGTGGGTAACTCCTTGGAAGCAATGATGGTTAAAGTCCACATTGATGGGTAATGATGGTTGGATGTCCACATTGTGACCTTCCCTTAGGCCTTGTTAGGCTCATTCTCATAATTCTCTTGTGGATTAACCTAAATAAGTGGGCCCCATTCACCATAAACAGATGGTTTCGCGCTATCGGATTTGATATCGCCACGGCTGAGGACCGATCTTTATATTATTGTTGATCGGCTATTCATCTATAGATCCCGCCTTATTTATATGCTGATTATCGGTGCCAATTATCGATGATGATTGTCGGTGCCGATTGTCGATACTGATCATTGGTACCGATTATTGAGGCCGATTCTGATTTGTCGAGGCCGATTGTATACACCGATTCCAATTGTTGAGGCCGAGTATTGAGGCCGATTGTATAGGCCGATTTCGATTATCAATTTCGATTTCGATCATCGATTTCGATTGTCGTGGTCGATTACTGATTAGCGATCGAGGCTGATTATCATGACCGATTGTCGATTTCGATTGTCATGGCCGATTACCAATTTCAATTATCAAGGCCGATTATCGATCGATTCCGATTGTTGTGGCCGATTGCCGGTTCCGATCATCGAGACCGATTATTGATCGATTCCGATTGTTATGGCCAATTGCTGATTCCGATTATCGAGGCCGATTATCGATCGATTTCGATTGTTGTGGCCGATTATCGATTCCAATCATCGAGGCCGATTATTGATCGATTCCGATTGTTGTGGCCGATTGTCGATTCCGATTATAGATTGATTCCGATCATCGAGGTCGATTATTGATCGATTCCGATTGTTGTGGCCGATTGCCAATTTAGATTATCGAGGCCGATTGTCGAGGCCCAATGTGATGTATATGCGGCTCATATTTGAGGCCCATTGTGATGTACATTCGGCATGTGTTTGAGGCCCAATGTGATGTATATGCGGTCCATATTTGAGGCCCATTGTGATGTGTATTCATCCTATGTTTGATGCTCAATGTGATGTATATTAGGCTTATGTGATGAGGCCCATTGTAGTGCATTTGAGGGCCAGGCGATGGAGCCCGTTGTGATGTATCATAGACCCATGTGAGAGGCCCATCGTGATGTGTATTGAGCTCTTGAGTAAGGCCCATGGTGTTGTATATTAGGCCCTTGTGTGAAGCCATGGGTCCACTATATGTTAGGCTCTATGTGGGCCATTCCTTGGGGCAATGTTGGTTAAATGTCCACATTGTCGAGGCCGATTGTTGATGTCGATTATTGATACCGATTATGAGTATGTGACAGCATAGCATCCTGATACATGCTCATACGCATATCTGCATGTTTATTATGAGATGTGGTTAACCATTGCATATGTCATTGGGTATGTTGTTATGAGACTCCTTGATAGGCGGGGGTTATCTCACATGAGCTCATGGTATGCGTAGAATTAATGCATGACTGGATTGTATGAATCACGCATCTTGCATTGTGTGTTGTGATTACTTTATGCCCTAACGACATCAGAGCCGTAGCCTCCACAGGCATATCGTGGATGGCCAGATGGGACACCAAAAATTTTTGGTTCGAGCATCAGGCTGCCATAGATGGCCCTGGGTGAAAATCCTTAAACCTTCTTGGTACTATAGGACACCCCAACGTCGAGACCGAGTGGATATATATGAGCGCATGAGGGCCGTATACCTGTAGGCCGCGTCTCTCACTGTGTCGTGGTCGGTTGGGAGAGGGTGTGACCTTACCCGCCTGAGTAAGGGAGCAATTTCTAGGTTAAGTCTGACCAGCTTGAGAAATGGGTCCGCTATCGACGAGCCAGGCCCAATATTGGCAGGTGGATAGTGAGATCTCTTCCACTTATCCAGTTGTGCATTTGGATAGGGGCGACAAGCTGGCGTTGAGTGTAATAGACCCCGGTGATGATCCCAGAGATGAACAATACTGATATGTGGACTTATTGGGCAGGAGTTGCATATTCATTCATTCATTCACTATCCACTTAGATTGGTGGTGCGCAACTATTTGTTACGTGTGCCTTCAAAATGGCCAAGATTTCGGTTGGGGCGCGTGACTAACCTGAGATTAGGAGTTTACTACTTTGAGTCTAACTATCCAAATTTAGGTATGGGACTTGTTTGGATAGAAGTCCCTTGTGATAGACCCCATAGCCTACGATACTACGTTCTATCATCCCGACTTCACACTCTAGCATTTTCATTCCATTCGCATCGTATATTGCATTACACCCGCGGCATATGGTATTTTGGGTTACTGTGTTTCTGCATTTATATGGTCTAGATACGACATCTGATATTTGGTTCTTTATGACTCCTCATTTATATAGCTGATTTGTATTGCGTACTCTGATATTGTTTGATCATGGACTTGTCAGTATTTCCGATTACTCTGATTACTCTGATATTGCTTACTTGGCACTTACCTTGTGCACGCACTTTCACCACCCACTAAGCTTTCTATAAGCTTATGCACGATAGATGTGTACAAATGGCGTTAGGTTGCAGCAGCATTGAGCTTGGAGCATGCAGCGGATCTCTGGAGCTTTGATTTTGTCATATATAATTTCCTTTCAGCACTGTATTCAAATGTTTATATTAGTGGATATGTGATGATGATGTTGCCTTTGTGATTTGGGTAAACTTGTGGTTATGCTTATTACGAGTTAAATGTAAGTTGGAAAATCCTCCTTGTAGGATCTCAGGATTGGAATCTGGCGTATCGACGCTGGGAGCTGAGAATGGGATATTACAGAGGCTGTTGGCGCCGAATTCGATGATTGGAAATTTTGTAAGCCCGGTTTCTGAGTTTGGGGCGTGACAGAAGTTGGTATCAGAGCATAACTTGGGAATACCTGAGGGTAGCATCACATATTGCTGATAGCTACCCTATACTCTATGAGTGTTAAGAACTTAGAATGATTAGATACCCGAGTTCGAACAACTTAGAAATTTTCTGATATAGCTCCTGTCACGCCCCAAACCCAGAAATCGGATTCGCAGGAATCCCGATCACCGAATCCGGTGCCGACAGCTTCCGTAGTACCCCATTCTTGGGTCCTAGCGTCCATACGCCAGATTCTGATCCTGGGATCCTACAAGGAGGATTTTTTTTGTACATTTAACTCATAATAAGCATAACCACAAGATTACCCAATTCACAAAGGCAACATCATCATCACATATCCACTAATATAATCATTTGAGTACAATGCTGAAAGGGAAAATACATATATCGAAATCAAAGCTCCAGAATACAACCGCACGCTCCAAGCTCAACGCTGCTGCAACCTAATAACACCTGCACGCATCTATCGTGCATAAGCTTATAGAAAGCTTAGAGGGTGGTGTAAGTGTGTGCACAAGGTAAGTATCAAGCATTCAATACAATGCCATTATCATACAAACTGGAAGTACTGGTAATCCATAAAACGTATAATATCGGAATAAGCAAAGATACTAGCAAGATCATGAATTATTTGAGTAAGCAGAAATACTGACAAGAACAGGAATTATCAGAGTAGACAGAAATACTCACAAGATCATAGATCATACGATAACAGAGTAAGCGGAAATACGAACAAGTACATGAGCCAATCAATATCAGAATACGCAATATATAACAGCTACGCAAACGAGGAGTCATAAAGAGCCAAATACCAAATGTCAAGAATGCAATGGGGTATATAATTCCTTATGTGTTCACAAATACGTCAGCCATATCTAGACCATGTAACTACAGAAGCACAGTAACCCAAGATGTCGTATGCCGCGGATGTAATGCAATATGCGGTGCGGATGGAATGACCATGCTGGAGTGTGAAGTCAGGATGGTAATACGTAGTATCGCAGGCTATGGGGTCCATCACAAGGGACTTCTATCCAAACCAGTCCCATACCTAAATTTGGATAGTCAGACTCAATGTGGTAGACTTCTGATCTCAGTTAGTCGCGCGCCCCAACCGAAATCTTAGCCATTGCGAAGGCACACGTAACAACTAGTTGCGTACCACCAACCCGAGTAGATAGTGAATGAATGAATGCATGAATGAGTATGCAACTCCTGCTCACTAAATCCACATATCAGTACGGTTCATCTCTGGGATCATCACCGGGGTTTAGTACACTCCAAATGGCACTGTCTCTCTCCCAGCAGCACAGTCCAAGTGAGCGTAAGAAACCTCACTATCCGCCTGGCCAATAGTCTGCTAATACCTATCCGGCACGTCGATAGCGGACCCATTCACGAGCTGGTCAAACTCAGCCTAGTAATGCCCCCCTACCCTCGGGCGGGTAAGGCCACACCCCCTCCCAACCGACCACGACACAGTGGGAGACGCGGCCTCCTGGTATTCGGCACTCGGGCGCTCATGTATCCACTCGGTCTCGACGTTGGGGCGTCTCCTGGCCTCGGAGGTTTAGGGATTTTCACCCAGGGACATCTATGGCACCCGTATGCTAGAACCAAACATTTCCTGTGTCCCATCTGGCCATCCACGATATGCCTGTGGAGGCTACATCCTTAATGTCGCTAGGGCGTACAGTAATTATAACGCGAGATGCATGAGTCATACAATCCAGTCATGCATCAATCCTGTGCATACTGCGTGCTCAAGCGAGATAACCTCCGCCTATCAAGGAGTCTCATAACAACATGTTCAATGACATATGCAATGATTAACCACATCTCATAACAAACATACAGATGATGCGTATGGGCATGTATCATGATGCAATGCTGTCACATACTCATAATCGGTATCAATAACCGACAACGACAATTGACCTCGACAATGTGGACATTTAACCGACATTGCCCCCAAGGAATGGCCCACATAGATCCTAACATATAGTGGACCTAAGACCTCACACAAGGGCCAAATATACAACACCATGGGCCTTGCTCAAGAGCTTAATACACATCACGATGGGCCTTTCACATGGGCCTAACATACATCACAACGGGCTCCATCGCCTGACCCTCAAAATGCATCATAATGAGCCTCATCACCTAGGCCTCAATATACATCACATTGGCCTTAGACACGGGCTAAATAGTCATCACGTCGGGCCTCAAATATGGATCGCATATACATCACATTGGGCCCCGACAATCGGAATCGGCAATCGGCCACGACAAATCAAAATCGGTAATCGGCCTCAATCGATAATCGACAATCGGCCACCACAAATCAAAATCGGTAATCGGCCTCGATCGATAGTCGACAATCGGCCACCACAAATCAAAATCGGTAATTGACCTCGATCGATAGTCGACAATCGGCCATGACAAATTAAAATCAGTAATCGGCCTCGATCGATATTCGACAATCGGCCACCACAAATCAAAATCGGTAATCGGCCTCGATCGATATTCGACAATCGGCCACCACAAATCAAAATCGGTAATCGGCCTCGATCGATAGTCGACAATCGGCCACCACAAATCAAAATCAGTAATCGGCCTCGATCGATATTCGACAATCGGCCACGACGAATTAAAATCCATAAACGGCCTCGATCGATAATCGACAGTCGGCCACAACAATCAGAATCGATATTCGGCCTCGATTGATAATCGGCAATCGGCCGATCGAGGCCTAAGGGAAGGTCACAATGTGGACATCTAATTAATATTGCTCCCAACGAGTGGCCCACATATGGCCAAACATATAGTAGGCCCATGACCTCACACAATGGTCTCATAAATCAAGTGGGTCGCATCACATGGGCGTAATGCACATCGCTATGGGCCAGAAATACATATCGATGGGCCTCATTATATGAGCAGAAATATATCACAATGGCCTTACTAAATGGGTCGGAAAAACATCACAATGGGCCACGACACATGGGCCGAGTATACATCACAATGGGCCACGACGTATGAGCCGTAACCCGTGGGCCTCAAATACAAGTGGGCCACATCAATGGGCCCCATATACATACCTCAGGTGGGCCTTGCTCACAGGCTCCAAATACATAACATGTGGGCCCTACCCATGGGTCTTATACGCATCAAATGGGCCACGCGTCATGGGCCCAATACATGTCACAATAGGCCTTGCATCAATGGGCTGCACTAATGGGCCTCGTACACATCAAGTGGGTCGCACCAATTGGCAGCACAATGCACAATAGGTAGGCCCTGTACATACAACAGATGGGCCCCAATAGATGGTTAGTGTGGATATAGCATGCATACATCTAGTGGGTCACACGTCCCACAGACGGTGTGGATAAAACATACATCGAGGCTAGTCCTCTATGATTTGGACGGTTAGGATGGAAAATATGAGGTGGGCTCTGCTCATGGGCTCTTAATACATTTTGATGGGCCTTAACCCAAGGGCCTTGAATACATCTCAATGGGCCCAACCCATGGGCCCTGATATATATCATAATGGGCTGCCTACCCTGGATGACGTGGATAAAAATACATTTTGGTGCATCCCGTCCAAATAGTTGGACAGTATGGATATAAAACTTATATATATCATGAGGGATCCATATGTACAACGGATGCATCAAGGTGGACCTTACACAGATGGACTGCATGGAATGAAATACATATGTCACACGGGTTCCACATCCCGCGTCCAGAGATTAGGCGGTGCGGATAAATAAATACATCGTGCTGGCTCATACTACATATGGACGGTATGCTTATACAACACATATAATAAACGTATAATAGGGAGGGCCCCACCATCCAGTAGCTACTGGACAGTGTGAATATAGAATGCATGCATCAAGGTGGGCCATACGTCAATCAAAATGAACAGATAATGTGAATACAACACATTCATCAAGGCAGACCTCATACATCAATGTGCCTCCATCTGCTGTGCTGGACGGTGCGAAGATAAAATACATCCAATCAAGTTGGGTCCACACGTCCCATGTACTGATGGCGTGGATCAAAACATATATCAAGGTGGTCCCACTGTCCAAACCTGCTGGATGGTGCAATTGCATCACGTACATCAAGGTGTGACCCACCAGAACTTGCTGTCGTCAATCACACTAGTTGCCTGCTAGTGTGAGTCTGCTTCTATTCAACAGGTGGGTCCCACGTGGGGGCCCATCAGATATTTGTCTATATATATATATATATATATATATTATATGTATATATAACAATATATAATAAAATCATTTATACTTATTTTATTATTATTATTTGAATGAGATGGTTCACCACCCAGACCCATGTCTGGATGGACGGTGTGGTAAGACAAACATCAGTGGGTCCCACCAGATGAACGGTCTGATCCATCGGATGGACGGCATGAACATGAGATATATACATCATATGGACCCACATGGGTGCTGACGTCAATACAGCAGCTATATGTAGCTGTGTGCAGTACACTACCTAATCCGTTTCCACGCAAGTGGGTCCCACGTGGGGCCACCATAAAATTTATCTGCCATCCAATCTATTCATAAGGTCACACAGTCCTTGACGGAGAGGAAAAACAAATTCAAATTGATCCAAAACTTCTGTGGAACCCAAAGGGTTTCAATGGCAGACATCCAGTCCCCACTGTTTTCGGCGATGTGGGCCACCTAAGTAGTGCATACGGCTGATTTTTGACATGGCCCATGTTCAGATGGGGGCCATCTAATTTCACGGTGTTGATTTTATAAAACATCATGGTGGGGTCCACGGCTGGGACCCGTGGTCCCAGCCCAGTCCGCCCGTCCGTCAGCGAGCAGCAGCGCTGACAGCAGCAGCTGACGCTGCTCCATTGCTTTGGTTTTTTTTTTGATTTATTTAAATTTCATGGTTTTTCATGTATAGGGCCCGTATCTGAAAAATCCAACCCGTCCATTGGATTCTACGGCCCCCGATCAACCAAATGAGACCAATATGTGATGTATTTTTGACGAATAGGAGAGTCAATGTGGGTTTTAACGGTAATACCAATATTTCCTATGGTATGGCCCAGTCAATTATCAGATTGGACTCATTTTTCGGCTCAACGCCTAAAATGAGCTGAACAACGGAATAGACGGCGTGGATTATCTACATACATCAAGGTGGGGCCTGCATGAGCGGCCCACCCCAAACTTTAAAAGAAAATTTTCTTTTCTTTTCTTTTTTTTTTTCTGCCAGAAACCGCCCATGTCAGTACACGCACTCTGTGGTAGCCACTCCTGCCGCACGTCCAACGTCCAGGGATGCTGGACGGCATGGATGTTCATGGGCATCATAGTGGGTCCCATGTGTACGACGGCCCACATTTCATCAAGGTGGGTCCCACATCAACGTGACCCACTTGATTTGAATCCATCATATATTTATATATATATATTTTTTTCTACCACCGTAAGGTAGAGTCCACATGACTTGGGTGGTTTGGATAAGATATACATCAAGGTGGGGTCCATCTGAGTGGGCCATACATCACACAAAAAAATGAGAAAGAGAGAGAGAGAAGCACCCACCTTAGATCTTGGACTCCTTCTTCCACCAATGTGATCTAAAGCTCCAAAGGAACAAAATTCAATGGTTGAGATTGATTTTAGAGGGTTGGATTTAGGGGTGGAGAGCTTGCAAAAGAGTTGGAAATGGAGAGCTCTAATGGACGTTGGGAGCTCTCTCTCTTGCTAGGAAATAAGAAAGAAAGAGGGAGGAAAAAAGATAAGAGAGAGAGAGAGAGTAATAAATGCATGTCATAATGAATGTAAGGGAGGGGGGTTAGGGATCTAGACTAGCTATAGATGGCTAGGGGTCTAGACTAGCCATAGGTGGGTAGAAAATTATGAGGATAATGATGTCATGCATGCATAGGGTGGCGTGCCATGCCATAGGTGGGTCCTACAAATGCGATCAAGGTTCAAATAAAGCGCGGCCTACATCTTTTGATGTACATCTCGGATTGTCATACAAGACGCGGCGTTGGAACCGCAGCGACGATGCGGTCGCAATGACATACGTCTTAGGTCAAGCCGACTCGAAATTACAGGATGACACTCAAGGTCGCATGCAAATGCTATCTACGCATCGCAGGTCGCCGGAATTCGACCGGGAGGACCGCAGGAGCCTATGGAATGGTACAGGCTAGGATACGAGTCTCACAGCTCCCTACCGTTGAGATTATGAGGTTGCAAAGTATTTCAATTTTGATCATTTTTTATCCAGGATCCGAGGTTCAATAGAGTCATCATAGTACTGAGGAGGCATCTTGTGAGCATAGGGCTAAGATTAGATAGCGCTATCTTCATCCTTTTGTAGATTGATTGAGCCGTGACATATATACTTGATGATGTTTCCTCTTCTTTTGTCCATTTTGTAAATTTTGAGGATGAAATTTTTATTTGGTGGGGAGAGCTGTAAGACCCGCATCCTAGGCCGTACCGTTCCGTAAGCTTCCGCGGTCCTCCCGGTAGAATTTCGGTGACTCGCGATCTATTATCGGCGTTTGTGCGCGATCCTGAGTCGTGTCCCATATATCAGAGTCAGCTCGACTCGAAACTTGTATCATTGTGACAGCGCCATCGCCGCGGTTCCGACGCCGCATATTACGCGCTAAGGCAATACCCAGGCCAGGAGATGTGGGCCCGCGTTCAGTTCGAGGAAAACACCACGCGTTGCAAATCCCAAGAGAATCTCTAATCAAATCAATCTCATCAATCCCATCAACCACCACATCATGTCAAGTACAACACCATCCCCAAAGTCAACTCTCTCTTACACACCCTTACTTGTCAAGTACACATCACTCACTCCATCTCCCATCACTCCATCACCTTTTCACCCCATCACTTCTCTCCATCTCTCTCTTCACTCCCATGCAACCAAGCTCCAACGTATGAGCTTCCCAAGCTCTCATGGAGAAGTCATGTGTGACCCACCTGCCTACCACCCAATCCCACCCTCCAAATCTCATCCACACCATTAAATCATGTTCCATGGAGCTCTAAGATGCTTTGACGGAAGAAAGAAGAAGAGATCTTGAGGTGGGTGATCTTGGACCCACATTTTCATTCTCTGTGTATTTTTTGTAATTTAAGGGCCTACATATGGTAGGACCCATCTTGATGTATGCTTTGTATCCAAGAGGGGCCTATAGTGGCAGGGGCCCCTTCATCATCGCCGATCTCTCCCCTCCATCATCGCTGATCTCTCTCCTTTCCTCTTTCCCTCCCTCTCTTTCTTTCTCTAAGATTGATGGCCCACCTTTGATGTGTGTATTTTATCCATAATGTCCAACAAGTAGGCCACCTTGATCCCGGTTGGGGCTTACATGACCGGACAGTCACTTAGGCCCGGGTGAAAGGAAAGGTCAAATATCAGCTTGATCGAAATTCCGTGGCCCACTACGTGGGACCACCATGTTGATGGTGCATCATCCAGCACCGGACAGTGGCTGGACGCAGGCCAGATGATAGATATATATATATATATGTTATAATATTATATTATATTATAATATTATATCATGATATAATATTATATAATATATATATATATTGTAAAAGTATGCCCTTAACAGGGCTTAAACATACGTGTGGGACCCTCATGTGGGACCCACCCCTTTTGAAATTTAAGGGTTAGTGTGCGCTGATCAGCAGCCATGCCCAACCATGCATCTGATGCCGTCCATCCGATTTCTTTTAAGTTGGGCCGTCCATGTGTTGGACAGCCAGCAGTAGGGCACTGCCCCTCTTGGCGTTAACACATCCAAGCCATTCACCTGGTGGGACCCACTGCCAGTCCAACGTCAGCAAGTTCTGGGTCCCACGTGTGGATGCGCCCCATCCCAATCGTCCATCTATTTGATCTAAGGGGGGGCCGCCTGCTACAGCAGACTAGTTGGGTACCGCGCATCAGCTTTTGGCTGGTGTAGTGACGCCACCTAGACATGTGGACCCCACTGCTGTGGACGCCAGCAGGTCGTCCGGACCCCACCATAATGTATGTTTTGTATTCCATCATCCATTGCTTGGACGGTGGGCCACACGAAGTATGTAGTTTATCCACCGTCCATCCATCTAGACGCTGGTGTTTCTTTTCAAAAAAATAAAATAAAATAATAATAATAATAAAGCATATTATATTATATGATTTATATCATATACATGTATACGTAGGTGGTGGGTTTCATGTGGGACCCATGTATGAGACATGTGTTGAATCTGCACCGTCCAGTGATCTGGACAGTGAGGACCATCGTGATGTATTTTTGTAGCCACATCATCCAGGTGTTGACGTATGTATTAAATCCTAGCCGTCCATAATGTGGGGCCCACCTTGCTGATTGACGTCAGCGAGTTCTGTTGGTCCCATGTTGATTGACGTCAGTGAGTTTTATGGGTCCCATGCGATGTATGTGATTCATCTGTACCATTCAAATGGTAGGACCCATCTGTTGTGATGATGTCAGCAAGTTCTGTGGGTTCTACAGGATGTAGGTGCTACATCCCAACCATCCATCCAATGGTGAGCTCGCCTTAAGGCTTGAGACAAAATTTGAGGCAGATTCGTATATCAGGTGGACTCCACCGCAGGAAAAGTGGAGGTTTGAACGTCTACCATTGATACCCTTTTTGGGTCACAGAAGTTTTGGATCTATATGAAATTTGTTTACTCTCTTAATCCAGGTCTTTGTGACCTTATGACCAGATTGGATGGAGAATATGGTGGGCCCACCTGGATGTATTTATAGCCCATCTATGGGGCCCACCTGAATGTATTTGTGGCCCATGTGATGTGACCCTTAGTGATGTGTATTAAGCCCATGTGATGTGGCCCATAGTGATGTGTGTTAGGTCCATGTGATGTGGCCCATTGTGAGGTATTCAAGGCCTATGGGCGAGGCAATTGGGCGAGGCCCATTGTGATGTATTTGAGGCCCATGGGTGAGGCCCATTGTGATGTATTCAAGGCTCATGGACGAGGCCCATTGTGATGTATTCGAAGCCCATGGGTGTGGCCCGTTGTGATGTATTTATGGCCCAGATGGCGAGGCCCGATATGTTATATATGAGGCCCATTGATGCGGCCTACTCGATGTGTTTGAGGCCCATTAGTGTGACCCATTGATGCGGCCCACTTGTTATGTTTAAGGCACATTGGTGTGGCCCATTGATATGGCCACTTGATGTGTTTGAGGCCTATTGGCGCAGCCCATGTGATGTGGTCCACTTGAGGTAATGCAGCCCGTTACAATGTAGCCCATGTGATGTGACCTCATGGAGATGTGTTTTCGGCCCTGAGATGTGGCCCATTGTGATGTTTATGCGGCTCATGAGTGTGGCCTATGGTGATGTGTATTGAGCCATTGTGTGAGGCCATGGGCCCATGATACTTTGGCTTTATGTGGGCAACTCCTTGGAAGTAATGATGGTTAAATGTTCACATTGATGGCCAATGATGGTTGGATGTCCACATTGTGACCTTCCCTTAGGCCTTGTTAGGCCGATTCTCATAATTCTCTTATGGATTAACCCAAATAAGTGGGCCCCATTCGCCGTAAACGGATGCTTTCGTGCTATCGGATTTGATATAAGCACGGCCGAGGACCGATCTTTATATTATGGTTGATCGGCTGTTCATCTATGGATCCCGCCTTATTTATTTGCTGATTATCGGTGCCGATTATCGATGATGATTGTCGGTGCCGATTGTCAATGCTGATCATTGGTACCGATTATTGAGGCCAATTCCGATTTGTCAAGGCTGATTGTATACGCCAATTCCAATTGTTGAGGCCGATTATCGAGGTCGATTGTATAGGCCGATTCCGATTGTCGATTTCGATTTTGATCATCGATTCCGAATGTCATGGCCGATTACCGATTAGCGATCGAGGCTGATTATCGTGACCGATTGCCAATTTCGATTGTCATGGCCGATTACCAATTCTGATTTTCGAGACCGATTATTGATATATTCCTATTGTTGTGACAGATTGCCGGTTCCGATCATCGAGACCTACTATTAATCGATTCTGATTGTTGTATCCGATTGTCGATTCCGATTATCGAGGCCGATTATCAATCGATTCTGATTATTGTGGCCGATTATCGATTCCGATGATCGAGGCCGATTATTGATCGATTCCGATTGTTGTGGCCGATTGTCGATTTCGATTATCGAGGCCGATTATCGATCGATTCCGATCATCGAGGCCGATTATTGATCGATTCCAATTGTTGTGGCGGATTGCCGATTCTGATTATTGATTGATTCCGATTGTGGTGGCCGATTGCCGATTCCGATTATCGAGGTTTATTGTTGAGGCCCAATGTGATGTATATGCGGCCCATATTTGAGGCCCATTGTGATGTACATTCGGTATGTGTTTGAGGCCCAATGTAATGTATATGCGGTCTGTATTTAAGCCCATTGTGATGTGTATTCAGCCCATGTTTGATGCTCGATGTGATGTATATTATGCCTATGTGATAAGGCCCATTGTAGTGCATTTGAGGGCCAGGCGATGGAGCCCGTTGTGATGTATCTTAGACCCATGTGAGAGGCCCATCGTGATGTGTATTGAGCTCTTGAGTAAGGCTCATGGTGTTGTATATTAGGCCCTTGTGCGAAGTCATGGGTCTACTATATGTTAAGCTCTATGTGGGTCATTCCTTGGGGCAATGTTGGTTAAATGTCCACATTGTCGAGGCCGATTGTTGATGTCGATTATTGATACCGATTATGAGTATGTGACAGCATAGCGTCATAATACATGCTCATACGCATCATCTGCATGTTTGTTATGAGATGTGGTTGACCATTGCATATGTCATTGGGTATGTTGTTATGAGACTGCCTGATAGGCGGAGGTTATCTCACATGAGCGCACGGTATGTGCAGGATTGATGCATGACTGAATTATATGACTCACGCATCTTGCATTGTGTGTTGTGATTACTATACGCCCTAACGACATCAGGGCAGTAGCCTCCACAGGCATATCGTAGATGGCCAGATAGGACACCGAAAATTTTTAGTTCGAGCATCAATCTGTCATAGATGGCCCTGGGTGAAAATTCTTAAACCCTCTTGGTACCAGAGGATGCCCCAACATCAAGACCGAGTGGATATATATGAGCGCATGAGGGCCGTATACCTGTAGGCCGCGTCTCTCACTGTGTCGTTGTCAGTTGGGAGGGGGTGTGACCTTACTCGCCTGAGTGAGGGGACAATTTCTAGGTTGAGTCTAACCAGCTTGATGAATGGGTCCGCTATCGATGAGCCGGGCCCGATATTGGCAGGCGGATAGTGAGGTCTCTTCCACTTTCCCAGTTGTGTGCTCGGATAGAGGCTGCAAGTTGGCGTTAAGTGTAATAGACCCCGGTGATGATCCCAGAGATGAACAGTACTGATATGTGGACTTATTGGGCAGGAGTTACATATTCATTCATTCATTCATTCACTATCCACTCTGGCTGGTGGTGCGCAACTATTTGTTACGTGTGCCTTCGAAATGGCCAAGATTTCGGTTGGGGCATGCGACTAACCTGAGATCAGGAGTTTACTACATTGAGTCTGACTATCCAAATTTAGGTATGTGACTGGTTTGGATAGAAGTCCCTTGTGATAGACCCCATAGCCCACAATACTACGTACTATCATCCCGACTTCACACTCCAGCATGGTCATTCCATTCACACCACATATTGCATTACACCCACGGCATATGGTATTTTGGGTTACTGTGTTTCTACATTTATATGGTCTAGATACGACATCTGATATTTGGTTCTTTATGACTCCTCATTTACATAGCTGATCTGTATTGCGTACTCTGATATTGTTTGACTCATGGACTTGTCAATATTTTCGCTTACTCTGATTACTCTGATATTGCTTACTTGGCACTTACCTTGTGCACGCACTTTCACCACCCACTAAGCTTTCAAGCTTATGCACGATAGATGCGTACAAATGGCGTTAGGTTGCAGCAGCATTGAGCTTGGAGCATGCAGCGGATCTCTGGAGCTTTGATTTTGTCATATCTAATTTCGTTTCAGCACTATATTCAAATATTTATATTAGTGGATATGTGATGATGATGTTACCTTTGTGATTTGGGTAAAGTTGTGATTATGCTTAATACGAGTTAAATGTAAGTTGGAAAATCCTCCTTGTAGGATCTCAGGATCGGAATCTGGCGTATCGACACTAGGAGCCGAGAATGGAGTACTACGGAGGTTGTCGGCGCCGTATTCGACGATCGAGAATTTTGTGAACCCGGTTTCTGAGTTTGGGGTGTGATAGAAACTCATGCCACGATTTATTGGTCCGTTCCAGATTCTAAACCGAGTGGGTGTGGTAGCATACCACCATTCTTTTTCCACACCACTCGCAGGCGTGCACAACGTATTTCACGTATCGATGCTGGAGAAATACATTTCTGATCCGTCCCACATTATCAAATGGGAGCAAGTACAGTTGAGTGAAGATGCTACGTATGTACTGCGACCGACTCGTATCCTAGACAGGAAGGAACATGTGCTACAAAGTAAAGTATTCCACTTGTGAAGGTGCTATGGACACATCACATTGAGGAAGAGGCTACTTGGGAAATAGAAGTCGAGGTTCGTAAGAACTACCCTCAAATTGTCGAGGAGTACAAAAAGGTATTAATTTCGAGGATGAAATTTTTCTTTAAGGGGGGTAGATTGTAACATTTCGGAATAATCCGTACGAAGACCTGAGTATCACCTCTGGCAAAAATCACTAAGGGTCGAATTCTTTAGAAATTAGACGAAACCTATAGGAAATCTTAAGCTAAGTGTACCCACCTTAATGGATCTTCAAGATTCTTGTAGCATAGGATTCCTTAGGCTCCAAGGATCATGGATGTAGGGTTAAGATTGAAAGTAGAGGGTTAGATGATGAGGGAGATGAAGGAGAAGGTGCTGAAATTTTCTACCAAGGTGGGACGTTTTTGGATATTCTAGCAAGTAGAAGGAGAGAAAATGAAAAAGAAAAGAGAGAAGGGAGAGAGATGTAACAAGAGGGAAATGATGAGTTTCCTAGGAAAGAGAAGGCATGCTTGCCTTGGCAAGAAAAACTCATGATGAGTTTAGGAGGAGAAACCAATGTGCTAGGGGTCTAGGAGCTAGAGCCTAGGCTAGCTATGGGGGCTAGGTTTTCTAGGTGATGATGTCATGGATTGCATGGGAAATTATACATGGAAAATTGTGCAAGCCAGGTGGGTCCCATTAAAATGAGATCAACGGTCCAAAAAGAGCGCGACCCACATCTTTTGATGTACACATCGGATTTACACACGAGACACGGCATTGGAACCGCGGCGACGATGCGGTCGTAATGGCACAGGTCTAGGGTCGATCCGAGTCGGGTCTACATGACCGGACTCAAGGATGACCGCAAACACAATCTGAGGGTTGCGTGTCACCGAAATTTGACCGGTAGGACCGCAGGACCAAAATGAACTTGATGCATACTCACACACACACATGCACACATGCGAACTCGGGTCGGGTCTCACACCTATAGCTTGTCCTTTCAAGTTGTATCAGAGCGAGGCTGCTCTTTTTAGGATTTACCGCATAGAGCTAGATCTAGAGTAATTAAAATGTCAAATTACGATAGTCTGTCCATTACCAAGCCACCTTCCGTTGATGGCTCAAATTATTCCTATTGGAAAGCCAGAATGAGAATTTTTCTAAAATTTATTGATGAAAGTGTGTGGCAAGCCACTTTAACTAAATGGACCCCTCCAATGATGGAAGTATTAGCTGAGGATGGAACCACGTCCATGAAAGAATCTGCTTATTCTTTTTGGACTACCATTCAAAAAAGTGAAAGCAGCACTAATGCAAAAGCCTTAAATGCAATTACATGTACTCTATCACCAGATGAATTCAAAAGAATCATTTCTTGTGATACAACAAAACAAGCATGGAATATGCTCGAAATGCCACATGAAGGAACTAACATTGTCAAAAAGTCTAAGATTCAAATCCTTACAACTAAGATTGAGGAAATTCATATCGAAGAAAGTGAGTCATTCATGGACTTTAATACAAAACTAAATGACATTGTTAATTCGATATGGGGTCTTGGGGAAAAAGTCCCTGAAAGCAAGGTTTGTGCTAAGATACTGCAATCACTTCCTAACAGGTTCAATTCCAAAGTCACTGCTATATAGAAATTGAGAGATATTGATGTTATGAAAGTTGAGGATTTAGTTAGATCTCTACAAACCTACGAGCTCAATTTCAAAGCTCCTAAAAACATTTCCATAGCTCTTAAATCCTCTAAATCTAAATCCAAATATGCAAATGTAAATTTTGATAAAAAGGAGATTTTTAAAAACATTTTGACAAAAGAAAAGGAAATTCTAATCTTTGAAAATTTAAATCTAAAGACACCCGATGCTTCAACTATTCTGAATTTGGGCATCTGGCTTCGAAATGTCCTAAGAAGGATAAATCTAGAAGAAGATGCATGATTTCCACTTGGGTTGAATCATCAGAATCTAAATCTAATTCAAAAACTAACGAATCAGATCAAAAAATTGTGAAAGATCAAAAGCCTTTTATGACTATGGCCAAAATCACTTCATCAGATGAATG
The DNA here is from genome assembly GCF_029962835.1 of Magnolia sinica. Lineage (NCBI taxonomy): Eukaryota > Viridiplantae > Streptophyta > Magnoliopsida > Magnoliales > Magnoliaceae > Magnolia > Magnolia sinica. The sequence continues at coordinate 24,560,927 of NC_080588.1, forward strand.
TGAAACTTCTGATTATGAAACTCCTGAAAGTGATTCAAAAAATGATGATGATCTTCAAGTAGCATATGATGCCCTATATAAAGAAAGTTTTAAGATTGCTACAAAACTAAAAATTCAAAAAGAAAAATGTGCCAAGCTTCAATCGGAACTTAAAAAAGCTGTTTTGAAAAAATCTCATTTTTCTGATTACTTTGAGGAAACAAAATTAGATTTGAACTTAAAAATTTCTAAAATACAAAATCTCAAATCTGAAAATGAGAATCTAAAAGCAGAAGTTTCTTTCCTTAAGACTTCAAAAGATACTTGTATATATACCTAGGGAAACCAGAAACTTGAAAATTTATTAACTGCATCTCGTAAAAGCGGTGACAAAGCTGGCTTGGGTTATATTAAAAGTTGCACTGAAAATTCTAAAAAAATCTGCTCCTATATTTGTAAAAGGAGAATCTTCAAAGTCTAAAGGAGAAGCTCCAAAAGAAGTAAACAAGAATGTAAAAACTGTTCAAAGAACTTCTAATATAAAAACTAATGCCAACTACCACAAATACCAAAGGAGAAATAATTATCCTCCTCTAGCAGATAAGATAGTGGGCTTGCTTAAAGAGCTCTTGAAATCCAACTCTATAAATAACAAAATAAGTAGAAACAATAAAAACTCTTACTCTCAAATATAACAAATAGTAAGAGATCCTCCTAAACCTAGAACCATAGTGTCTTGTCATCCACACAGCTTTCAAAGAAAGTATCCATTCGAGATGGTACCTGGATAGTAGATGTTCCAGACATATGACAGGTGATAAGGCAATTCTATCATATATCAATCAAATCAATGGCGGCTTAGTTACTTTTAGAGATGGTAGCAACTGTAAAATCATCGGAAGAGGTATTGTAAAACTTCCGAACGTACTCATCTTTAAAGATGTGCTATACGTTGAAGGATTAAAACATAATTTGCTAAGCATATCTGAAATCTATGATAAAAATTATAGTATAAAATTTACAAATCATGGATGTGAGATACTTAACAATTAAGGTCATATAATATTAAATGGTCGCAGGACCTTTGAAAATTGTTATACCATTGATGACTCTTACTCTACAAATCATTCTTATTACATGGTCCAAATAGATGAAACTGAACTTTAACATCAATGTCTTGGACATGTAAACTATAGAAACTTATATAAATTGAGCAAAAGAGATCATCTACGTGGTCTACCCAAACCGAAAAAGGTAGTAAATAAAATATGTGGTGCCTGTTAAATAAGAAAAAAAATTATGAGTAGTCACAAAAAGGTGAACTTCTTAGCCACTACAAGACCTTTTGAACTACTCCATATGGACTTATCTAGCCTGACTTCTAAGTAAAATACACTAAAGTGGCACAAGTAAATTGCAACATCAAATGCACTAGTCTCGAGAGGTTGATACAAACTTTGTTCTACGGACAACCTAACACTAAAAACCAAAGGCTTATGGCAGGACAACCTTACTAGAACGTTGGTAAGTATCAAAAACTCAAACCAATAAAGAGGTAAAGGAAATAAACTAAGTTATTAGAACATTCACCACAAGTGCATAAAGTAAATTATAACATTTACCACAACACATGTACCATCATCATCATCCAAACTCCAAGAATTATAATGGTTCGTGTGTGTACACCAATTGTTCGCAAACAGCCACACAACTACTCCACTTCCAATATCCACACCCAGGGGATACTGGCATTCACTATGAAATAAGGTTTTCCAAGGTTCACCTTAAAACCTTCACAATTGTGTTTTTCAAATGGGCTTACACAATTACAAAAACCCCACTCTAAGATTTTCCTGGATGATCTCTGACAAAACTAAAAGATGAGATTTTCTTGGCTGAATCTCACAAACTAAAAATACAGAAAATTAAAATAATATTTATCTGAAGATTGTTCTTCAATGTAGCCCGGTAGAACCAATTCCTTGTAGATGTAGATGTTCAATGTTCAATCTCACAAGTGGAAGGGTTCTAGGTCTAAATGAATTTTAAATTAAATCAACTTAGGGTTAACTTGAATTTGATTTTAGATCTCAAAGGGTAAAGCATAGTTACTTTTTAATAAAATAGATTTGAATAAGGAGATTAATAAAATCAAATAGAAAAGCTATAAAAAAATCTAAAATTACTAACCAATAGCTTCACAATAGTGGGGACTTATCTCTCAGAGTGATGGCTTGATTTAGAATTGAATAAATTAAAATCTCTGAGAAATGTCCTCAATTTATAGGCTGAAAATCGGGTTTCTCGACTGGTCTAAGATTCGGCTCGACTGGTCAAGACAAAACCAATTTTCAAATTTTCTGGTGAGATTAGAAAAATCAGTTTCTTGACTAGTCAAGTGACTTGCTCGACTGGTCGAGTGGCCTACTCGACTGGTCGAGCAATGCACTCGACTGGTCAAGTGGGCTAAAAATTCCTCGCTAGAGTTCGAGTCGAGCCCTGCTCGACTGGTCGAACCAGTCTCCACGACCGGTTAAGCAGGATGCTCGACTGGTCGAACCTTCACTAGAAATTCTCAAAAATCCCTAACAATTCTTGGACTGGTCGAGAAAATCCTTGGACAGGTCAAGCTAGTGCCTGAACTAGTCGAACAATAGCTAAGACTAGTCGAGAAAAAGCCTATAAAATTATATAATGACCCAAATTAAATATGCAATCAATATGACCTAAGCTATGGTCAATCTAGGGTCGTTCATACCTTATAGGTGAATATAGAACATTGAAACATCGTCCGCTTCGGTTGATAGTTTATCTTGAAGTACATGAAGCTTGTCCTTGTATACTCGAACATGAGCTTGAGCTTGTGTCCTTGTGACTTGAGCTTGAGTCTGAGTACTTGAGTTCCAACTTGAGGTATGAGTATATGCACTTTAACTTAAGTAGATTACTTAAGCTTGAGTTCTTGAGGGATGCACATTGTCTTGAAGTTGACTACCCTCTAGATGTTGATGTAGACAGCTTGATACACAACTTCGAATGAAGGTAAATTTTCCATCTATCAAAATGAGTCAGTGATTCTAGAGTGGTTTGGCACACGAAAATTTGACAAAACATGGTGCACTTACAACACAGCACTTACAATCTCTCACTTTGTCAAATTTGCGACAAAACCAATTAAAGAATCATGCACCAGATTATAAACATCACAAGATAATGATAACATCGAGAGACAATGATATTACTCCCCCTTAATCCGAGCAAGGATGATTGTAGAGTACCTGTATTAATCAAATACGTATATGCACTTCCATATCACACCCACTTATACTGATTATACCTCACTATTTCTCCCCCTTTTTGTCACAAAATGATAAAGGAAGAATATATATATATATATAGAGAGAGAGAGAGAGAGAGAGAGATGATTGAGTAAAAAAATTAAAGAGAGGAGTAAGAAAGAGAGTTAACATTAGGAGTTATAAATATATCCATCAAGCTTAAATAAACATAACATGTCCATAGAGTATCATCAAAGCAACATGTTCAAGAAACAACCAAGCAAAGGAAAGTATTAATATTTAGTACTTGCCCAAATAAAAACTAATCAGAACCAGATGAAGAAGGTGGAGGAATAAATGGGTCAATTTGATGTAATCCCCTATTAATGCGATGAAGATATTTTCGCATATATTTAAATTGTGACTCGTGGGATACATGAAAACCATCCACCTTTTCTTCCAAAGAGTGAAGGCGCTCATCAAAATCAGAAGGCTGAAAGTCAGGATCAGCCTCAGGATCATCTTCTTCTAGTTCATCAAACAAATCATCCATATTAGTATCAGTGGGCAAGTCATCTCCTTCTCCAGCTTCCTTAGCTTCCCCATCCGTTTGTCCAGGAGCTAGCTTCAAATTCATCTTGTTGATGTTTAAATTGTTGAATGGGAGAAGAATGATAGGTGGCATTACCACATTGCAATGTAAGGCAAGTGCAGTCATCAGATAAGCAAAAGGAATATCACTGTGACCCGGATGAAGTCTAAACTGAATGATCATATAATATATCAAGGAAGGAAGACAAACAAGAGTACCAGACACTACAGAATGAAGGATACGGACCATAAAAGAAGTTAATTCAGCCTTGTTTCCTAATCTGGGATACACATTAGAAATAAAAATATGATGAAGCACTCTGTATATGGGCAACATTTGATTGGCCCGAAGTGCATTCCCAGAAACCCATTCTGTATCCATATTGCATAACTTATGAGTCAAAAGGCATTTTTCTAACTCAGAAATTCCTCAGCTAGGACCGTTATAGGAATTCCTTCATCATTCACACTAACATCTAATTGATCAGCAATCATAAATTTATCAATTTTAAATGTGCCTTCTCTAAAGGCTATAGTGAAGGTCAGGTCATCTAGAGAGACATCTATGATGCATGCAAACATGGCCTGCGCAATGAACTGGTATGCAGGTCCGCCCCATTTCAAAATATTTTCCCATCATACAGCGACGAGGAGAGGAATAATCTGGAATTGAGTGATATGATTTGCATTAATGGGTTGTTCAATAATGACATTTCGTTGTCGAAGTCACGCACATAATCCAGATCATCACCGAGAGCCCGTAGGTTTCTCACCCTAACAAATGATTCACGAGAAGTAGAAGCTAGGGTTTTCTTAGTGCGACATTCCATTACCACAATGAATCAAGAAAATCTACCAAAGAAAGCTAGGAAATGAAACCCAACAAGAATTTCTCAAAAAGACCCAATAAACCACTATAATCGATGAAATAAAAACAAGATCCAAGCAAGATGTGACTCTAGAAATAAAAAATGGAGCATTTACTTGCAGGAATCGAAGATGGGTTTGACGGGTCGTGGAAGGAACAGTTGAGAAAGATGAGAAAAATGGTGAAAAGTGACTTTTTCCACATAAAAGGGGATTCCCCCCATGCACCACAACTGGTCGAGTATAGTGCTCGACTGGTCGTGCCACGACTGGTCGTGCCATGACTGGTCGATTATGTGCTCGACTGGTCGTGCAAGCACAAAAAAAAAAATGCATAATTTTCAATTTAAATGCAGAAATAAAATACATAAAAATGTACAAAAATAAAGCAATTTAAACATGATAATCTCAGTTAGAATTACACATGCCAATATCAATCTTTAATTTAGAAAACCTGTTTTTGTCCAGAGGTTTAGTAAATATGTCTGCAAGTTGATTTTCAGATTGCACATAATCTAATAAAATAATTTTATCTTCAACTAATTCCTGAATATAATGATACTGTATATCAATATGTTTGGTACGGGAATGTTGGATGGGATTCTTAGATATATTTATTGCACTCGAGTTATCATAATACAAAATCATAGTATCTTGCATAATACCATAGTCAAGTAACATTCTTTTCATCCATACAAGTTGAGTTCAAGCATTTTTTGCTATAATATATTTTTATCCTCAGCTGTGGATAAAGATACAGAACTTTACTTCTTGCTGTGTCAGGAAACCAAACAGTTCCTAACATAAAAACATCCACCGCTAGTGGACTTTCGATCATCTATATTCCCAGCCCAGTCATCATCCGAGTAACTGGCTAATTGAACATTAGTATCATGTGGATACCATAAACCTAAATTAACTAAACTTGCGACATATCTGATAATTCTCTTAACAGCAATTAGGTGAGATTAATTAGGGTCTGATTGATATATAGCCCAAATACCTATGTTGAATGCTATATCAGGTTGGCTCGCAGTTAAATATAATAAACTTACAATCATACTACGATACAACCTAGGATCTACATTTTTACCTAAAGCATCTTTGGAAAGCTTAAAAGTTGTACTCATAGGAGTATCGAAGTTTTTACCATTCTCAAATCCAAACTTCTTAACCAAGTTTAGGGCATACTTGGTCTGAGAATTGAAAATTCCATCTTTAAGTTATTTCATGTGTAGTCCAATGAAGTAATTCAGTTCTCCTACCATGCTCACTTCAAACTTGGATTTCATTAACTCTGCAAACTCAATAGACAGGTTAGAACATGTAGAACTATAGATAATATCATCAACATATATCTGCACTATAAGTATGTGATCATTGTGTTTCTTTACAAAGTGTCTTATCAACACTCCCCATCACAAAGTTATGACTTAGAAAAAACTTAGTCAATTTCTCGTACCATGCCCTGGGAGCTTGTTTTAAATCATAGAGTGCCTGTTTCAAGCGATACACATGATCAGAGTGTTTAGGATCTTCAAACCCTTTAGGTTGTTCAACATACACCTCTTCATGTAAATCACCATTCAAGAATGCACTCTTGACATCCATCTGATAAATTTTAAACTTTTTGAAACAAGCAATGGATATGAATAATCTGATAGATTCAAGACGAGCTACTGGAGCAAAGGTTTCATCATAATCAATGCCTTCTATCTGAGTGTACCCTTATACAACCAGCCTTGCCTTGTTTCTTATAATGTTCCCTAACTCATCAGATTTATTTTTAATGATCTACTTAGTTCTTATGGTATGTTTATCATTTGGTCTAGCAACTAGATACCATACTTCATTTCTTATAAATTTATTTAATTCATCTTACATGGCTACTATCCAGTTTTCATCAGTAAGTACCTTTTTCACATTGGCCAGCTCAATTTGGGAAGTAAAACACACATAATTACATATGTTCTCTAATTGTTTACAAGTACGCACACCAGTGAGAGGGTTACCTAGTATTTGATCAGTTGGATGGTCTTTCACTGATCGTGGTTCAACTTTGTTTTGACTGTATGAAGAGTCAAGTTTATCAAATATAGTGACTTCATCATTTTCTAAACTAGAGATAGGTGTATTCAAGTGATCATCTATAACCACATTAATGGACCCCTGAGTAACACCGGTTCTCTTGTTGAGAACTCGATATGCTCGACTATTCAGAGTATACCCTAGGAAATTCCTTTGTCACTTTTAGTGTCGAACTTCCTTAAATTTTTACATTCACGCAAAATTTAACACTTACTTCTAAAAACTCAAAAGTATTTGACTGTGGGCTTCTTATTGAACCACAGTTCATATACAGTTTTATCATTTGATTTTCTAGTATAAACACAGTTTATTATATAACATGCAGTGTTAACAGCTTCAGCCCAAAGATTTTTAGGTAACTTCATGTTATTCAACATTAAATTAGCCATTTCTTGAAGTACACGGTTCTTCCTTTCAACAACCCCATTTTGTTGAGGTGTCTTAGGTGCAAAAAACTCATGCGATATTCCGTGATCGGTTCAGAACTTCTCAAAATTACTATTCTCAAACTCCAATCCATGGTCACTTCGGATTTTAGAGACATTTATTTCTTTTTTAGTTTGGATACGCTTAAGTATCCTCTTCACTTCATCAAGAGTTTTAAACTTCTCTCTCATGAAAGCAACCCATGTAAATCTAGTAAAATCATCCACAATTACCAGAATATATTTCTTTCCACCTTGACTCTCCGTTCTAGTTGGTCCAATAAGATCCATATGGAGGAGTTCAAGGGGTTTAAATGTGACACAGGAGTTCACTTTCTTGTAACTACTCCTTGTTTGTTTCCTGATTTGATATTTGACACAAATTTTGTCCATTTTCTTCAATTTGGGTAGACCTCTTATTAGATCGGCCTTGCTCAGTCTATATAAATTTCGGTAGTTTACATGTCCAAGGTGTTTATGCCATAACTCGGTTTCATTGGTTTGGACCATGTAACAAGTAAATTTAGACGAGCTAGAATCACTTACAATATAGCAATTCTCAAATGTTCTTCGACCATTTAGTATCACACAACCTTTCTCATTAGATATCTCACACCCTTGATTAGTGAATTTAACGCTATGTTTATTATCGCAGATTTGAGAAATACTTAAAATATTATGCTTTAAACCTTCTACAAATAAAACATTTTCAAAAGGAGGAAGATTGAAAAGTTGAACCGTACCTTGGCCAATTATTTTGCAGTTACTTCCATCACCAAATACTACTAACCCGTCAGTCATTTCTTTGTAGTTGGTGAACAAACCTCTGTCACCTGTCATGTGTCTAGAGCAACCACTATCTAGGTACCACTTTAATTAACTTAAAGCTTTAAAGGCAGTGTGGGAAACCAAACAAGTAACCTTAGGAACCCATTTCATAGTCATTTTGGGTTTTGGAACATTGTTGGTTTTTCTTCTCTTATAGACATTATCAAATCTTACATTCAAGTTAGATTTTAGAAGCTCCTTGAGTAAGTCCACAATTTTCTCAGCTAAGGTGTTATAATTTTGATTTCTATGGCTGATATGATTAGTATTGAATTTGGAAGTTTGAAAAGTTTTAGAGTTTTTAAAACTGTTTTGATTTAAGCCTTTCCCTTTTGAGAATATAGGAGTTGTATTCTTATTTTTAGGAGGTATGAATTTATCATTGCCTAGACCCGATCTATCACCAATTTTTTTAGATGCAGTTAGCAATCTGTCAAGTTTAGGGTCTCCTTGGGCATACTTCCAAGTGTCCTTTAAACTCAAGAGAGAAGAGACTTCAAGTTTTAATTTCTTATTTTCTGATTTTAATTTTTCAAGTTCAGATCATTTAAAATCCAAGTCATATTTAGATTTTTCAAAACAATCAAAAACATGTGACGTTTCTAAAAGTAAATTTTCAAAATCCTCTTTTAATTTTAGAAATTTCTCTTTTTGTAATTTAAGCTTGACAGCTATCTTACAACTTTCCCAGTATAGGGCATTATAGGCATCTTGTAAATCTTCATCATTTTCAGGGTCACTCCTCAGATTTTCATTATAAGTTGAATCACAACTATCTGTGGAAATGACTCTGGCTAGAGTCACTAAGGCCTTTACTTCATTTGTAGATTCAGGTTCTGAATCATCTGACTCAAAAGAAGCTTCAGAGCTAGATGATTCATCCCATGTGGCCAACATGCCTTTTCTCTTTGGTTTGTCCCTTTTTAGACACCTATTTGTCAAATGCCTGTATTCGTAGCAATTGAAACATTGGCTATCTTTTAGAGATTTCCAAGTTTTAAATTTAGTCTTTTTCTAAAAATTTTCAGAGGTTTTTTGAAAATCAACTTTCTTTTTACTCTTAAAAATTTTATAAAACTTTTTTGCTAATAAAGCCATATCATCCTCTGAATTTTCACAATCAGAAATATTATTATCTTGAGAAATATGTTTCGAAGATTTAAGGGCTATAGACTTACCTTTTGGAGCCTTGAAATTCAACTCGTAGGTTTGAAGTGAACCAACAAGTTCTTTCACCCTCATATTATCGGTATCTCGAAGTTCCTGAATGGCAGTGACCTTAGAATTCAATCTCTCAGGAAGTGATCGCAGTATTTTTACACAAACTTTGCTTTCTAGGATGCTATCTCCAAGACCCCACATTGAGTTGACTATGTCATTCAATTTTGTATAGAAGTCCATGAATGTTTCATTTTCTTCCATACGAATTTCCTCAAACTTAGTTGTGAATGCACTTTTGACGTTTTGACAATAGTTGTTCCCTCGTGTGTCATTTATAGGATATCCAAGGCTTGTTTTACAATATCACAAGATATAATTCTTTTGAACTCATCTGGTGATAGTGCACAAGTGATTGCATTTAAAGCTTTGGCATTTTCACTGCTTTCATTTTTCTGAAGAGTAGTCTATGAAAAATAAGGTGATTCTTTTAAGGACTTATTCCATCAGTGCCTAGAACATCATCCATAGGTGGGTTCTGCCTAGTCATTGTTGCTTGCCACACACTTTCATCCATGGATTTTAGAAAAATTCTCATTCTAGCTTTCCAATAGGCATAGTTAGAGCCATCAAAAGGTGGTGGCCTAGAAATAGATAGGCTATCAAAATTTGACATATTAAAAGGTCGAGATCGCTTAACTCAGGAAATGAATCCAATGAAATGAGCTATTAGGCTCTAATACCACTTGTGTTATCAGAGCTTTGTCATGGCATAATCCAATGAAAAGGGTGAGCTCTAAGTCCTAGAGGGGGGTGAATAGGACTATGTCAAATAAAAATAAATAAATGCAAAAAGTAAAGGCAGATAGCACAAATAAATAATAAGATAGCATAAGTAAATTGCAACCTCAAATGCACTAGTCTTGAGAGGTTGATACAAACTTAGTTCTAAGGACAACCTAACACCAAAAACCAAAGGCTTATGGCAGGACAACCTTACTAGAATGTTTGTAAGTATCAAAAACTCAAACCAATAAAGAGGCAAAGGAAATAAACTAAGTTATTACAACATTCACCACAAGTGCATAAAGTAAATTACAACATTCACCACAACACATGTACCATCATCATCATCCAAACTCCAAGAATTGTAGTGGTTCGTGTGTGTACACCAATTATTCGTAAACAGCCACACAACTACTCCACTCCCAATATTCACACCCATGGGATACTGGCATTCACTATGAAATAAGGTTTTCCAAGGTTCACCTTAAAACCTTCATGTAAGACCCATATCCTAGACCGTACCATTCCGCAAACTTCTGCGATTCTCCTTATCGAATTTCGACAAACCACGACCTGTAACCAGCATTTGCGCGTGACCCTGAGTCACACCCTCTCAACCTGAGTCGACTCGACTTGCGACTTGAACCACTGCGACGTCACCGTCGCTGCGGTTCCAACGCCAGGAGATGTGGGCCTGTGTTTATTTAGAGAAAACGCCGCACAAGAGAATCTCTACCAAATGTCAAATCAATCTCATCAATCAATCAAAGTACACAACCCATCAAGTCAAGTACTCTATCCCATCCCCAAGTACACAACCCATCCCTAAAGTCAACTCTCTCTCTCTCCACCCATCCCTTCCTTACACTCATCACCCATCACTCCACCCATCATCCATCACTCCTCTCTCTCATTTCTCACTCTCTCAAGCAACTCCCAAGGAGAGGACGTCCAAGCTTCCCATGGAGAAGCGATAGTGTGGCCCACTTCCTACCACCCTATCTCTCATCTCCACCCTCTAATGTTCATCATCCACCATCAAAGAGCAAGCCAAGGAGCTAAGGAGTCCATGGAGCCTAAAAGAAGCGGAATCGGTGGGTGTTCGTAGCCTAGATCGTGATTTTGATTTAGGGCCCACTTATGATGGGACCCACTTTGATGTATGTGTTGTGATCTAAGAGGGGCTCATAGTGGCGGGGTCCCTCAACTACATCGTCTCTCCTCTCTCTCTCTCCAACATTTCGTGGACCCCACCTATGAAGTACATGTTCTATCCAAGACGTCCATACGTGGGGCCCACATGATTATATGTGTGATATCTGGACTGTTCAGATGGTCTGGACCCACCTTGATCTACACGTGTGGCACACCACATCGTCTAGCAGCAAGGACGGTGGGTCCCACATGGAGTCTATCCAAGCCGTCCGTCAACATACGTCCAAAGGCTGGACTTGATACAAGCAATATAATAATATTATTATAACATAACATCCAGAGGCAGGACATTGATATAAATAATATAATAATATTATAATTATATACATATATCAGCTCCATAGATGAGGTGGGCCACACGTGTGGACCACCTCTAATGGAGGTATTTCACCTCTGTTATCCATCGTCCATTGCTAGATGGTGGGACAGGTGATGTATGTGCCTTATATCCTGGTCGTCCGTCTAGGGTGGATGCATGTGAGGTTAGTCACGTGGTGGCCGTCCACGTGGGACGTAGACCCACCTTGATGCATTTATTCTATGTCCACTCTATCCATCTGTCCAGGACGGTGGACCCCACTGACGTATGTGTTTCTCCACATCGTTCATCTGGAGGATGGTGGGCCACAACCATGATTATGTATTTCAGTCCACACCGTCTAGATGGCTCGACGGTGGGCCACGCCATGATGTATATATTTTACATTGTTAAATTAATCAAGGAATTATCTTGAACCACTATCTATATGAACCACAAGACCCAAAACTAATAGAATCACCAACCCAACATTACCTAGAAACTTAGGATCAATCTCAAAACCCAGTTACTCTCGGGAGCACATTGAAACTCGATATCGGACCTGGACCGCCCATCGAAAGTCTGATTACCACGAAACTATATGGTTATGACTGCCTTACTGAGCTTGACAACCATCGTGGGAATCAAGTCCAAATAGTATTCAGAAACGCACAACTTGAGCATGGAGCGAAGTGTGTGAGAAACGCGAATATCTTTAGAAAATGAACCCAAACTTAAGTAAATTGGGTCGTTCGCTTACAGGCCAAATTTAAGGTTTCAGACCATCAGATTCTGTTTCAACTACATCCTTAGATCAGGAAAATTTCCCTGCACATGTTAATGTACTTGTGGCCCTGATCGAGTGACGATAGTCGTTGAACTGAAACGGGTCCTGCACGATCGATCCACTAATCTGATCAGACCGAAATCTTAACCTGGTACAGATCCATTGTCAGGAAATGTTCCCCAGACCGTATGCAAGTAATGGACCTCCTGATGAGCTCCGTTGGCCTAAAACAGCCACATTTTGGTTATAACCTAAGTATATCATGGCCCTAGGGCCATTTGAACCAGTTTTTGGCCTATATAATGGCCCAAAACCACCCCTCTCTCATTCTATACGAATTTCCTAAAACCCTAGGAGAGAGAAGAGGGAAAAGAGGAGAAAAGAGTGAGGATAAGTGTGAGAGATCTGTGGTTTGTTGCTGGGATTCACTCCTACCACTCCACATGCCGAATTATCTCTCCGTGTCGCTACACCGTCGAATCCAAATCCATTTTTCAGTAAGAAATCCTAACCCTAATCTGTTTTAGGAATTTAAATAGAGAAGTTGGTGGAATAGCTAACCTATTTCATGATTTAGGTAGCCGTTGTGCTGTCGACGGAGATGTAGTGTACGAACCGGGTTCGTAATGAGTAAACAGACAAAAGGTGCGGACTATAAACATTTAGGTTATGGTTTTCAAGGCTTTCAATGTCGGCAATGATTTATGTCTGACTTAATTACTGCCATATGATCTTAGTTATGACGTATTCGATAAATTATACTTACATATGAACTATGTGAATATATAATGTATTCCATGTGTTTATTGAAATGATTGAATGAATATGGAATTATGATTTGTGCTTTCCATGATTATTAATTGAGAATACATGATTGTTGTATGTATGACAACTCCTTTGTGAAAGGATTTGTCATAATATATGTTATAACTAATTTATTACATGTGTGTTGATATGTGCAGTCTAAGTGTTTGATAAAATGTTTGAATGAGAAGTTGCTTGTTGAAATGTATTTAATAAGGGCGTCGAGATAGGATTCTCAATTACCATATCTATAGTTACAGTTTCCTTCATGTAACCTTCTCACTACTACGTGATTTATGGATGAAATGCCTATGTATGATAACATGTGCACTACGTGTTTGTTAAAATGCTCAAATGAGATTTATATTTGAATTGACTGTCACTTGTTGTTTTGATTATCACATATGAATGCCTATTGTATTTGAGTGTGATTGGGATTAATACGTAGTCCGGGCAATCGGTACCGGTTTACATCAGTGGCTCAACTAGTTTCACATCAACGGATACGTTCAATGAATCCGAGTCATACACTGATTATCGACAGTGGTTAGGACACAAAGAGTGTGTATGCACTTTATGTCGATTAATTTAACGTGCACTCATACCAGTCGAGCTTGTCAAGTAACCCGATTGGCCTAATATATGTTTACCATGTATGGACGCTACTGCTTGAATCTAAGGTACCACTTACCAATGCAAAGCCCGTGTAACCTTGGTACCACGATCCGCTAAGACTCATGAGTCGGGCATGGTGGTATGGGATACCATGGTCGAGCTGTCAGCCTATGCTGGGGTGATGAGCCTCCCTATAGTGTCCATTAAGCAACCCAAACTCGTGAGCCGAATACAGTGGTATGGGACACTGTATTCGAGCTGTCGGCCTACGCTAAGGTGACGAGCCTTTTCGTAGTGACCCCGAGTATAAATTAGGACTACGCTGAGGTGACAAGCCTATGCATAGTGACCTGAACTTGCCTATCCACTGCTTTTCATTCAGGGGTGATATTGCCTTATAACTTGCCTATCGTATGTGATTAACTAGGATTGACGACCCTAGATGGATCATTGTTTGGGTAAATGATATAAAGGGAGGTACCTTAGCTTCCTAAATCTACTGTATGAATAAGCCTAATTAAATATTCGCTAACACGACCATGCACCGCATTGCATGTGCTTTGGTGAGGAAGCGCACGTGTCCGGAGTAGTGCATGCACGATCGTGAGATGATGTCACTGAGGGAGTGGAAGTGAGGGCATGCATCATTATCGCATACCATTCTTGCATTAACAAGAGTACTTATGATGTGATTGTTATATTGCCTTATATTGCTGCTTGACTGAATTGATAACATGTTAACCTTTGCCTTATAGCTCCACTAAGTTGATCACTCACTCCCACTCTGGGATGGTGTATTAAAACACCAACCAAACTCTGTTGTAGCTACAGGTGATGGCGAGGCTTATGAGATGGAGCCTAACTTTTATGACGACGAGGAGGAGTTCTCCTATATGCAACTCTCTGGCAGGTCTATATAGACCTGGAGTTGCATCGCTAGGATTACAGGGAGACGAATTAGATGACCATTACATTTTATCATTTTGTAAATTTTGAAACTATACATGTAATTATTTAGCACGATGACATGTTCATACTCTGGGGACTTACAACCACTTATGTGCTTTATATATTTATCACAGTCTTCTGCTTGCGTAATCTAATTGTCTCTAGAGTATGATATGCTGATTTAGTATAATCTCATTCATGTTTAATGTACTAATACAGACAACATTTAATCATCATTATCTATGTTGCATAAGTGATGCAATGGATCTCAGGAGTTGAGCCTTCGCCCGACCCTCGAAATTCGGGGCATTACAAAACTAGAAGTCTCTTTGCTTTTAAGTTTGAAAGACACATGGAGGTATGCCCAAGGTGATCCAAAATTAGAAAAACTTTTATCCGGATCTAAAAAATGTGGCGATCGATCTGGATTGGGCTATGATAAAAGTATTCCTCCCAAATATAAGTATACTCCACCTAATTTATTAAAGGGGAGTCTTCTAACTCAAAAGGGAAAAGTCTGAATCAAAATAATTCTAAAAATTCTAGAACTTTTCAGACCTTAAAACCTAAAAGCAACCATATCAACTATAAAAATCAGAATCGTAATCCTTTAGCTGAGAAAATTATTGATTTACTTAAGGTGCTCTTAAAATCTAACTCAGTGGGTCAGACTTATAACAACTATAAACATAAGAAGACCAACTATACTCCTAAACCCAAAACTGTAATGAAATGGATCCTGAAGGTTGCTTCTTTGGTTGCCTACATCGCTTTCAAAGCTTCGAGCCGTTCAAAGTGGTACCTAGACAGTGGTTGCTCCAGACATATGACAGGCGACAAAGGTCTGTTCACCAATCTTAAAGACATGACTGATGGTTCAGTCACATTCGGTGATGGTAGCAACTGCAGAATTGTTGGTTAACGTACGGTTCAACTCTTTAACCTCCCTCTATTTGAGAATGTTTTATATATAGAAGGTTTAAAACATAATTTATTAAGCATCTCTCAAATATGCGATAATAATCATAGTGTAAAATTTACTAACCAAGGGTATGAAATTTTAAATAAGAATGGTTTTGTAATATTAACTGGTCACAGAACTTTTGAAAACTGCTACATTGTTTGTGATTCAAGCTAATCTAATCTATCGTGTTACATGGTCCAAACTGATGAGACCGAATTATCGCATAAGCGCCTAGGACATGTACACTACCGCAACTTATATAGATTGAGTAAAAGAGAATTGGTAAGAAGTCTACCCAAAATACAGAAAGTGAATAAAATATGTGGCGAGTGCCAGATTGGTAGACAGACCAAGAGTGCTCATAAAAAGGTGAACTCCAAAGCCACATCTAAACCACTTGAACTTTTTCACATGGATCTCATTGGACCAACTAGAATGGAGAGTCGAGGTGCAAGAAGTATATTCTGGTGATTGTTGATAACTTTACCACGTATAGTTGGGTAGTCTTCTTAAGAGAGAAATCAGAAACTCTCGATGAAGTAAGAAGGGTACTCAAACGTATCCAAACTGAAAAAGAATCACAAGTCTCTAAGATCCGTAGTGATCATGGTTCTGAATTTGAAAATAGCGGTTTTGAGAAATTTTGCAGTGATCAGGGAATATCACATGAATATTCTGCGCCAAAAACACCACAACAAAATGGCATGGTGGAAAGGAAAAAGAGTGCTTCAAGAAATGGCAAATGTAATGCTAAATAGTATGAAGCTTCCGAAAAACCTTTGGGCTGAAGTCGTAAATACTGCTTATTATATAATTAACCATGTTTATATTAGAAAATTAAATAGTAAAATAGCTTATGAAATGTGGTTTGATAAGAAGCCTACTGTCAAATACTTTCGAGTTTTCAGCAGAAAATGCTACATCTTACGTGACCGTGAAAATCTGGGAAAGTTTGACACCAAAAGTGATAAAGGAATATTTTTAGGATATGCTCTGAATAGTCGAGCGTATTGGGTTCTTGACAAGAGGACTAATGTTATTCAAGAGTCCATTAATGTGGTTATAGATAATCACTTGAATACTCCTGTCTCAAGTTCAGAAAATGATGAAGTCCTTTTATTTGATAAACCAGATTCTTCATTTAGTCAAAATAATACTGAACTGCGAATAGTTAAAGATCATCCTTTTGATCAAATCCTTGGAAACCCTCTCACTATTGTACACACTCATAAACAAATTGAAGATATGTGCAACTACGTGTGCTTTTCATCTTAGATAGAACCGGCTAACGTAAAAGAAGCTCTTACTGACGAAAACTAGATTGTAGCTATGCTAGAAGAGCTCAATCAGTTTGTAAGGAATGATGTTTGGTACTTAGTTCCAAGACCAAAAGATAAACATATTATCAGAAAAAAATGGATTTTCAAAAATAAGTCTGATGAACTTGGTAATATTATTAGAAAAAAGGCTAGGCTGGTTGTACAAGGGTACACTCAAATTGAAAGCATTGATTATGATGAGACCTTTGCCCGAGTAGCTCGTCTTGAATCAATCAGACTATTTATATCCATTGCGTGTTTTAGAAAATTCAAAATATATTAAATGCATGTAAAGAGTGCGTTCTTAAACAGCGATTTGCATGAAGAAGTGTATATTGAACAACCAACAGGTTTTAAAGACCTTAAGCATGTTAATCATGTCTATCACCTGAAAAAGGCACTCTATGGTTTAAAACAAGCTCCCGGGGCATTGTAAGAAAGTTAACTAAGTTTCTACTAATTCATAACTTTGTAATGGGGAGTGTTGATAAGACACTGTTTGTAAAGAAACATAATGATCACTTTCTAATAGTGCAAATCTATATTGATGACATTATCTATAGATCTACCTGTGCTAACATGACTGTTGAGTTTGCAAATCTTATGAAGTTTAAATTTGAAATGAGCATGGTTAGAGAACTAAAATATTTCTTAGGGTTGCAAGTCAAACAGCTCCCTGATAGTTTCTTTATCTCTCAAACCAAATATGCTCTGAACTTAGTTAACAAGTTCGGATTTGAGAGTGGAAAAAATTTGATACTCCAATGAATACTACTCTAAAACTCTCTAAGGATTCAACAGGTAAGAGTGTGGATCCTAAGTTGCATCGCAGTATGATAGGTAGTTTACTTTATTTAACTGTAAGTCGACCTGATATTACTTTTAGCGTAGGAATTTGTGCTAGATATCAGTCTGACCTTAAAGAGTCACATCTGATTGTTGTTAAGCAGATTTTACGATATGTTGCTAGTTCAGCTAATCTTGGTCTCTAGTATCTGCATGATACTAGTGTGCAATAAGCTGGTTACACAGATGCTGATTGGGCTGGTAACATTGACAATCGTAAATTGACCAGCAGTGGTTGTTTCTATGTTGGAAACTGTTTGGTTTCTTGGCTAAGTAAGAAACAAAGTTCCGTATCGCTCTCCACAGTTGAGGCTGAATATATTGCTGCTGGTAATGCATGCACTCAGTTTATGTGGATGAAGAGAATGCTAAGCGATTATGGAATTGCGCAAGAATCCATAGTTTTATATTGTGATAATTCAAGCACAATTAATATCTCTAAGAATCCAATTCAGTATTCACGAACCAAGCATATTAACATTAGATATCATTATATTCGTGAACATGTGGAAGACAAGATAATTTCATTGGAATATATTTAGACTGAGAATCAACTTGCAGACATATTCACAAAAGCACTCAACAAAAACAGGTTTACAAAATTGAAATTTGATCTTGGTATGTGCAATATGAATTGATGACTTGTGCCTATTTATATCATAATGCATATATTTATTATTTTGAATATTTTAAAATTCAACTAAGATGCAAAATTGCACATTTTTAGTGATGCACGACTAGTCGAGTACACACTCGACCAGTAGTGGCTCGACCGGTCGAGTATGTACTCGACCAGTCATGAATCTTGAGTTTAGCATTTTATTTGGGGAAAATCACTTTTTTCTTCATTTGGTCCTTCTTCTCCAACAAGCCCTACCACAACCGGTCGAACCCATCTTTGATTCCTCCATGATTAGTGCATTATTTTCAATTTCCTTATAGATTCAAGTCCTTTGCACTTCCTTTTCTTCATTTGTGTGGTTTATTTCAAGCTTTATGATTGTTTTGTGGATTTTCTAGCTTAAAATTTGATGTACTAGAAACCCTTCTTGTCTCTTTTGCAATCTTTGTATTCCTTAATTTCTTTATTGCAATAGAGAGTAGAAGCAAGAAGAAAGGATCTCGTGGTCCCTCTTCTTCTCGTTCGGCTCCTATCATAGTACACCATCTTCGATCACTCGAGTATGTGCAGGATATTCGCTTACGTAACATGATTGTAGAATGAACTATTAACATTGATCATTTAGCACCTTTTGGTATCCTTCCTCTTCTTCAATCTGTAGGATGGGATAACATTTTACATTGGGGCGGTCCTGCATTCCGCTCTATTGCGCAAGCCATGTATGCTTGTATTACTAACTTCTCTATTGAAAATCTTACATTTACAATTTCTACTGGAGAAGGTCCAATTTAAGAAGCGGATACTCACTAGAGATTTATGTAATATGGATGCAGAATGGAGTATTGGGAATGCGCTCGCTTCCAAGTTTTTATTACCCAGATACAGGATTCTTCATAGGATTTTCATTTCAAATGTATACCCGAGATCTGGTAACAAAACCGAGCTTACTACATTCATGGTTCATATTCTTCATTCTATCATTTCTAGAGTCTTTGTGTGTCTTCCTTCTCTTATTTGTTATATCATGATTCAGTTCCGTCTCCACCCAGGTCACAATGATATACCTTTTTGCTTATCTTATAACTATATTAGCCACCCATAGTCTAGTGGTTAAGCATGTTGAAGAAGATCTCATTCATCATCTACCCTTCAACAACTCTAACATTAACAAGATGAATTTAAAGTTGGCCCCAGGCCAAGTTGATGAGGGTGCTAGTGGAGCTGCTGAAGCAAATGAAGAGGAGGGTGCTTTGCCTCCAGATGATGTCAATATGGATGACCTCTTTGATGAAATTGAATCCGACTCTGTTGCTGATCCTGATTATTAGCCTTCTGTTTTTTATGCTCGTTTGCGCTCACTTGAGGAGAAGGTTGAAGGTATGCATGTGTCCTAAGAAATGCAATTTAAATATATGCGCAAGTCTTAGGCGCATTAACAAGAGACTTCATCAAATTGATCCTTCCAAACCTGCTCCTTTTTCTGGTTCGGATTAGTTTTGAATATATGATATGTAATAACTTTTAATACTTGAATTTCTTTTTGTGCTTGGATATGTTTTAATGGTTATCTTATCACTATGTTATCTTAAACTTACCTCTTTCTATCATTTCTCATTACTCTTGTGTTTCGATCATCATTTATAGGTTCTTTCCTTTGTCATATTGTGACAAAAAGGGGGAGAATTTGTTTTGACATGCCTATTTCATTATGATAAACGTGGAGACTGTGAAAATGTGGAGAATGTAGTTAGGTGATAGGTAGCAATTTTTTCTTCAATTCTCCTCTTGAATTCTATGAAGTAAGGTATTAAGGGGGAGTATTGATTTGCAGTCTTTCACTGGTGCACGATTCTTTACTGATCTAACTGGTGCACGATTCTTTATTGTCCATGTATGATGCATGATATTTTTATTTATTTTGTTTTGTCATGAATTTGACAAAGGGGGAGATTGTAAATGTTATCTTATCTAACTCCTAGGATTGTCAAATTTTGTAGTGCAAAAACCTCTTGGAATCTATATCTTGTGTAGCTCATCTTCATATTCAAGATCAAGCAATTCAAGTACAAGTTCAAGATATTCCAATTTAAGTTCAAGCAGCTCAAGTATAAGAACAAGAGATTCTTGTACAAGTTCAAGTACTAGATCAAGTTTTTAAGCTTCAACTATATCAAGACAGTGTGCACTACTTAAGAATTCAAGCTCAAGTAATCTTCTCAAGCCTAAGCTCATATACTCAAGTTGAAACACAATTCACAAGTACTTCAAGTTCAAGCTTCAAAGTACTTCAAGATGTCAAGCTTCATGTACTTCAAGATCAACTATCAACCAAAGCAAATGATGTTTCAATGTTCAAATTTCACGTATAAGGTATGAATGACCCTAGATTGACCATAGGTTCGGTCATATTGATTGCATACTTAATTTGGGTCATTATATAATTTTATAGGCTTTTTCTCGACTAGTTTTAGCCTATGTTTGACTAGTCCTAGTACTGGCTCGACTAGTCCAATAATTTCCTTGACCAATCCAAGGTTTCTTACTAATTTTCGGGATTTTTTGTTGGACCATCGACCAGTCCTGGAGACTGCTCGACCAATCGAGCATGCTTGACTCAAAGTCCAACAACCATTTTTGGTCCCACTCAACCAGTTGAGAGCAGGCCACTCGACCAGTCGTGGAACGGTCTTATCTTATCACGCCCGAAATTTTCAATTCTTGTTGGTCCTTCGACCAGTCGAACCTACCACTAGGCCAGTCGAGTGAACAATAATTTTGCCTATAAATTGAGGATGATTTTCAGAGTTTTTCATTCCATTCCAAGATATTCAAGTCACAACTCTGAGAGAACTTGTCCCCACATTTAAGAAGCTAATTGGTTAGTATTTAAGATTCCTTTAATAGCTTTTTTGTATTTGATTTTGAATTCTCCATTCCAATCT
The DNA here is from genome assembly GCF_029962835.1 of Magnolia sinica. Classification (NCBI taxonomy): domain Eukaryota; kingdom Viridiplantae; phylum Streptophyta; class Magnoliopsida; order Magnoliales; family Magnoliaceae; genus Magnolia; species Magnolia sinica. Next base: position 24,582,287 of record NC_080588.1, read on the forward strand.
TATTTGAAGAAGGTATTTAAGCTTTCCCCTTTCTTGAGATCAAAATCAAATCAAGCTAGCCCGTAGAGATTTAATCTAAAAAATCATTTAGAACTTACAACCCTTTCATAAGTGAGTGTGGACATTGAACATCTACACCGAATTGGTTCTACCGGGCTTCATCAAAGGAGAATATCCAAATAAGTATATTTACATTTTTGTAAATCTGTTTTTGGTTTTTGAGGTTGTGCCAGAAAAATCTTCTTTTCTTTTTGGTTTGTCTGAGGTGATCCAGAAAATCTCAGAGTGTGAGGTTTTTTAATTGTGTAAGCCCACTTGAAAGACACAATTGTGGAGGTTTTAGGTGAACCTTGAAAAACCTATTTTATATTGAAAGCCAATATCCACCATGTGTGGATATTGGGAGTGGAGTAGTTGTGTGGCTATTTTTTTAAATAGTTGGTGTGCATACAAGTGAACCACTATAATTGCTGGAGTTGTGAATGGTTGAATGTGGCTAAGTGTGTGAATGTTGTAATTTATTTTTCCAGCATTTGTGGTGAATGATTGTAATTTACTTTCAGTACATGTGGTGAATGTTCTAATAGCAGTAGAATTTTATTTTTGTTTTATTCTTTATTCCTCTGTATCAGTTTGAGATTTTGATACACAAACTATTCTAGGAATCAGGTTGTCCTACCATAAGTCATTGGTTTTAGTGTAAGGTTGTCCTTAGAACAACATCTGTATCAACCTCTCAATACTTATGCATTTGAGGTTGCTGTTCATTTCTGCTATTTGAATTGATAAGTGCTATCATTGTTGATTTCTTTATTATTCCACATTTAATTTTTTAATTTAGCATAGTCCTATTCACCTCCCCCCCCCCCTTGTACTCTTAGCTCGGCTATTTCAGAACCGTACTGATACGTGGACTAGTTGAGGATTGACATGCTTGCATTGCATCTCTAGCATATGACATTCGGCCATGTAGGCCTTGCATTGCATAGCCATCTCTAGCATATGGCTAACATTGTTTATGGTCTTACTAGTTTAGCCTTCCGTCATTTTCGCTTACTCTGACATCTGTATGCTTGGCACATACATTGCACACATACGTATGCACTCTCTAAGCTTTATAGTAAGCATATGCATGTTCGTTACGTGCAGGTTATGCTAGACCGCACCTGCATTGAGGCAGGAGCATGTGCCTGATCTTTTAGAATTTTGTTATATGATGTATTTCCTTTTCAGCACTGTACTCAAATATTATATTAGTGGATATGTGATGATGTTTTGGTGACTTGGGTACACTTATGATTATGGTCCTTTACAAAAAAAAATTCATCCTGAAAATCCTCCTTGTAGGATCCCAGGATTGGAACCTGGCGCATCGGAGCTGGGAGCCGAGAATGGAGTACTACGGAGGTTGTCAGCATTGGATTCGGTGGCCGAAAATTTTATGAGCCCGATTCCCGAGTTTAGGGTGTGACATCTAGCATTGCTCCACATGGGTTAGAACTGGAACCTTGAATCAAGCCAATTGCTCCATTGCCCCAGCGGTTGATTGCACCAAAACCTCTAGCTAACTCACGGGATATTCTAGATGTGTTGAAACAAGTGAAGGTCAACATCCCTCTTTTGGATGCTGTAAAACAAATTCCTTTAAATGCCAAATTTCTAAAAGACCTATGCACAACCAAGAGGCGATAAAGTATCAAAAAGAAAATTTTCCTAACTGAAAAAGTGAGCGACATCCTCAAGCAAGATGTGCCACAAAAATACAAAGACCCTGGTAGCCCAACTATCACCTGTATAATTGGGAATCACCAAATCAATAATGCACTTCTTGACTTAGGGGCAAGTGTAAATCTGATCCCTTACTCAGTCTACGAACAATTAGGTCTAGGTGAATTAAAACCCACCCGGACCACATTACAAGTTGTTGGTCACTCGGTTCACGTACTGAAAGGGATGAATGAGGATGTATTGGTTCAAGTTGATAAATTTTACTATCCAGTAGATTTTATCGTCTTATACACTCAGCTCATCGCAGACGTGAGCACTCAAATCCCTGTCATACTTAGCCACCCACTCCTTGCTACATTTAATGTTATCATCAATTGCAGGAATGGGGTTATGAATCTGTCCTTTAGAAATATGACATTGAAGCTCAATATATTTTTCAACATGAGCAGACAGGCAGAGGATGATGACGAGGCCCATGACATTAATATGATAGACTCTTTCGTGTAAGATAGAGTTCTGATGACCTTATCCTCTGACCCTTTAGAGATGTACTTGGCACACTCCCTCAATTTGGATGATGATACGATTAGGGAGACGGATGTCATGCTTGATGCTACGCCGGTACTCGAAGTTAACTGGTGGAGGCCACAATTTGAAATTTTGCCCCAAACTGATATAGTGCATCTACCGTCTAGCTTCAAAGCGTCGAAGCTTGACCTGAAACCTTTACCCTCTGTTTCAAAATATGTCTATTTAGGTCAAGATGAGACATAACCAGTGGTGATCTCTTCCCACCTTGAGCAAGAACAAGAGAGTATGCTTATCTCTACTCTTGTTAAGCACAAAGGAACCCTTGGATGGTCAATCGCGAACCTCAAGGGAATTGACCCCTTGATTTGTACTCACCGCATTCATCTTGAGGATAATGTGAAGACATCCCATCAACCACAATGTAGATTAAATCTAAACATTAAGGAAGTGGTTAAGGTCGAGAATCTTAAGCTATTAGATGTGGGTATCAAATACCCTATATTAGTCAATGGGTGAGTCCAACTTAAGTGTTTCCTAAGAAGTCCGGAATCACCATCATAGCCAATGCCAACAATGAACTCATGCCAACTAGAGTCACTACTGGTTGGAGAATGTGCATTAACTACAAAAAGTTGAATACCATCACTAGGAATGACTACTTCCCTTTGCCCTTCATCGATCGAATTTTAAAAAGGCTAGCTGGTCACTCTTACCACTGTTTCCTTAATGGTTATTCGGGCTACAATCAGATAGAGATAGCCCATAAAGATCAAGAGAAAACTATTTTCATATGCCCCTATGACACTTTTGCTTATCGAGGGATGTCATTCAGGCTGTGTAATGCCCCTACCACTTTTCAGTAATGCATGTTGAGTTTTTTTTTTTGACATAGTGAGGCAATATTTAGAGGTCTTCATGGATGACTTCTCTATCTTTGGTCCATCCTTCAGCAAATGTTTGGAAATTTTGAAAAATGTGCTCAAGCGATGCGAGGAAAAGAATTTTGTACTAAATTCATGGTTCGTAAGGGAATTGTTCTTGGACATATAATCTCGTCTAAGGGAATTGAGGTAGACAAGGCTAAAATTGACCCTATCTCCAACCTACCTTCACCTAAGAGCATATGAGACATGCGATCCTTCTTAGGACATGCAGAATTTTATAGGCGATTCATAAAGGACTTTAGTCATCTCTCTCATCCTTTATGAAATCTACTTTAAAAGGACATACCATATGAGTGGATTGATCAATGTAAGGAAGCTTTCACTAAGCTCAAGTGCAACCACCCAATTGGAACATCCCTTTTGAAATTATGTGTGACGCATCTGACTATGTTATTGGGGTAGTGTTAAATTAGAGAAAAGAGAAGAAGCCCTATGTTATTCATTATGCAAGTAAAACTCTAAATCTTGCCTAAGTGAATTACTCTACTACGGAGAAGGAACTCTTAGTCGTGGTATTCGCTTTGGACAAATTTAGGTCCTACTTGATTGGATCCAAGATCATCATCTAAATTGATCATACAGCATTGAAGTACCTTTTTTTTAAGAATGATGCTAAGCCTTGCTTGATAAGATGAATTCTCTTACTCCAGGAATTTGATTTGGAAATAAAGGATAAAAAAGGAGTAGAGAACATAGTGGCTGACCACCTTTCAAGATTTGATCTCCCTGATTCCCTTGAAATGGCACCCATAAACAATATGTTCCCTGATGAAAAACTTTTTAAACTCTCCCACCTGCCTTGGTTTGTTGATATTACAAATTATCTTGTTACAGGTTTCATGCTGACACACTAGACTGCGCAAGATAAGAAAAAATTATTCGCCGAGGTACGTAAGTTTTTCTGGGAAGATCCATACTTATTTAAGTATTACCAGGACTAAATTCTAAGGAGATGTGTACCAGACAATGAACACTAAAGTGTCATCTCCTTCTGTCACTCTCAGGCCTGTAGAGGTCACTTTTCTGCTAAAAAGACCACGGCCAAAATTTTGCAGTGTGGCTTTTACTAGCCCACAATGTTCAAGGACACTCATGAGTTTTGCAAAGCTTGTGAGCGTTGTCAGAAATTAGGAGCATTGACCCGTTGAAATATGATGTCGCTAAATCCCATTTTAATGATCGAAGCATTTGATTGTTGGGGCATCGATTTCATGAGGCCATTCCCCTAATCCTTTAGAAATTTATACATTCTGCTAATAGTAGACTATGTCACTAAATGGGTTGAAGCGATCTCGTGTCAGAACAATGACCATCGTACAGTCATCCGATTCTTAATAGAGAACATCCTTTCCCGATTCGGAACGTCTCGAGCCATCATTAGTGATGGAGGTTCACATTTCTGTAATAGGCCATTTGAGAACTTAATGAAGAAATATGGTATCTCTCATAAGGTGAGCACTCCATACCACCCACAGATAAGTGGGCAAGCTGAAATTTTCAATAGAAAAATTAAACACATTCTGGAGAAAACGGTTCTGACCGTAAGGATTGATCAATTCAATTAACCGATGCTTTATGGGCTTACCGTACGGCCTTTAAGACCCCCATTGGAATGTCTCCCTTTAGACTTATCTATGGGAAAGCTTGCCACTTGCCTGTAGAATTGGACATAGAGCCTACTGGGCTGTCAAAATTTTGAACTTTAACCTGGGCAATGTTGGCTCGCTACATAGACTACAATTGAATGAACTCGAGAAAATCCGAAACGATGCTTACGAAAACTCGAGAATTTACAAGGACAAGATTAAGGTATTCCATGACAAGAACATCCTTCAGAAATCATTCTCAACTGGTTAAAAAGTCCTCTTATACAATTCTCAATTATACCTATTTCTGGGTAAACTCATATCTCGTTGAATCATCCTTTTCACTGTTACTAATGTCTATCCTCATGGGACGGTTGAGATAAAAAATCTGAACAATGGCAATGCTTTCAAAGTAAATGGACATTGTTTAAAGCCATTTTTTAAGAAATTTGAGTCAGAAGACATGTTCATGCCTCTGACTGATCCTGTGTACCAAGACTGATCTCCTAGTCTAATGGAGGTATGGTTAGGTTTATTACTTTCATAGGATTTAAGACTAGGGTAATTTACTTATAGTATATTTAGTTGTTGTGCTAACCCATTTCATGCTGAGATTTGTGGAAAGGCTTCAAGTTTTCTTCCTCCAGGTACTATCTTTCCATCACTACTCCCTTTCTTTGTTGCCTCATATGCATTACATGCTTACTTCTTTTACATTAAGGACAATATAGATTTTAAGTTGGGGGTGTAGATTAGGTAAACTAATCAATATTTTCTTAATTTTGAGTAAAAAGGTGTGTAAGAAATTTTAAAATTTTCAAAATAAGAAGCTGTTTGGAAAGAGATAGTTTATGCGCTTAAGGATGCTTTGAGTATGATGATGGGATAAAGATTGAATTTTGAATTGTTGGAGTTTGATCAACTAAGTAATCTATTTCCTACGTTCTTACACTCAATGGATTAAGAGGAAGTTTGGATATCATATTTATTCAAATCATGAAGACACGTTCAATTTTCTTTCTATGAGTTGTGCTAGAATTTGCAATTGTTAGTATGTAAATCATTGAAAGATGTTGGGAATTGAGTCTGAAGAATTTTATCCACCTTAAAGATGAAAAACCAATTAAAAAATAGGAGATTGATAAAAAGGTTAAAAATGAAAAGAATGAAGAATGACAACGTCTTTGAAGGGAATGAAAAAGGTCTCTGAAAGAAATGTAAAAGTCTGAAAAAAAAATGAATAAGAGTGGCCGTCGATATAAAATCAAAAATTGGAAAAAAAAAATATAAGGAAAAGGGGATATGTTCAGAATCAGTACTTGAGATTTCAACTAATCTTGATATGACGAACATGGCTAACATTATGAAATGATAGTATGTTTATAGGAAGTAAGTTAATGTTCACTGAGCACATTGGAAAAACTTGATATATGAACTTATGATCTGAGTTAATTAATAAAGAAACTATTTGAGTGTTTTCTTATGTGATTCGGCTCTAAGTTTTCAAAATCTCACCCTCTTGTCTTGATTCTACCCATTCATACTTGATTGTACAAAAGATTATTTTCTGAAAAAGGTTTTGAACCTTGAAGATGGAAGATTATTTCATACATGTTTTGCTCGGGACTAGCAAAATGCCAGTTGGGGAGTGTGTTGAGTGTTAAAAATTGCATGTTTTCTCCCATTTATATCTTGGTTTTATGAACATGATACTGCTTAATGGTATATTTTATACATGTTTGTGTTGCAAGGTGAATCTGAGAGCTTGGATTAAAAAGAATGCTAAAAGCATAGATTTAATGCTCAAGAATCACCAAGGAAAAAGATAGATCTTAGGAGACCAAGAATGAAGAATTTACATGCCAAAGATCCAAGGAAACCAAGTATAAAGGATAGAGAAAAGACTAGAAAAAGCACAAGTTAAATAGAAGAAAAATCAGACAATTCGTCCCCCTAAGCCAACTTCAGTCCAACCGAAATAGCACAAAACAGCCTTGCAAGAAATCAAGATTTTCAGGCTTAATTCGGTCCCACCTATGCCAACTTCGGTCCCACCTAAGCCAATTTCGGTCCCACCTAAGTACTCTTCACATAAACTTCAGATGCAATTTTTGTGCAACTGAAATCGCGCAGAATTGTCCAGCGAGAAAGTGTGATTTTCAATCTTAATTCGGTCCAACTGAACCCAACTTTGGTTTGACTGAAGCGTAACGCAGAAAAGTTGTGGCTACGTAAATTGAGGCAGTTTCAAGGTCGGTTTGCGAAAATCTCAAGTTAGTGCGTAAGGTAGAGCTTCACAACTATAAATAGGAGTCCTTAGGACATTCCTAGGCATCATCTAGGGTTTAAGGAGTGAAGCCAAAGGGTGGAGAGTCGTCGCCAAGAGTCTTTCTTCTTCTTCCATAGTTGTTTTTTATATTTTTCTTCAGAGTTCTTAGTTCAATCATGTTTATGGTTGGCTAAACCTCTTAGCTAGGGCTGAGAGGTGAAGCTTGTAGCATGATTGGGATGTTTACTTTGCTTTGATTCATGCTTATTTTGAACTTCATTGATTTCTAGTTGATTTTAAGAAATATTTTCAGTTTTCAATGGTTTGTTGTGATTGCGATTACAATTGAGTCTGTGATAGCTTTAAATATCTTCTTTTCTTCTTTGAGATTATGGAATTGGTAAATCCAATTGTTCACTATCGTCCCTTGGGCATGGTTTAGTGATGGTATCCCTTCCAAACTCCATAATTCTCTTCCTTTGAGATTGAATGAGAAGTTCAAAGATTCGATCATCTCTTTCTTCAATTGTATAAGATTGGACTCTGATTCTAGTTGGATCTCTTGAATCAAGCAAGGTAGCATCTCAATTGCTACAAGTGGATCCTTGGCACCCTAGTTCCCACTTTCAATTAATAGTTTAAACCTTATTCATAATTACTCCTTTAAATTCAGATTTCAGCTTTAGATCTTCATCTAGTTCTAGTTCTAGTTACTTTTAGAATACACACGAGTTTAGTCCTTATGGATTCGACCTTGGCCTTATTGAGATTATTGCTACATCGTGACCCTACACTTGTGGTTGTGAACACTAGAGTTTAAGAGAAAGTAGTACTCAACATTAATGTATTTTAGATTTCTATAATCTGGATTGTTTTTAGAATTGTTCTAGCTTTTGAAATTATTCATTTGTTTTTGAAATATCTTTCACATGTTTTACCGGGGACTAGCGAAATGTTGGTTGGGGGTGTGTTGAGACTCAAATATTGCATATTTAACCCTTCAATTACATTAGTTTTCCTAGCATTTAAGTGTTAATTTGATTTAATTATATGCATTTCTGTCATGTGAGGTGATTTAAAAGCCTAAGATGAATATGTGCTTAAAATGATTGATTTAGATCTCAAAAGAAGATAATGAAGAATTGGATGTATGGAGGATAATATTAAAGAATTCAAGTACCAAAAATCTAAGGTCAACTTTGAACTCGAACGATGCGATGCCCCACTGATGGAACTCTTGGCCCTTTATGCCGAGACCACGATTCTTTCAACTTACTACGATGTAGCTTGAAAGAATCAACTGCACTAGATTCGTCAATATCGTTTTGATAAAGAGATGTTACAATCCATGAAGGTTGTACTTGGCAACCTATTCATTGACCTCTCTGAGGCCCAATGGATCTATCTAGACCGTGATCGGCCAGACAATCAGGACCCGAGAAACTTTATTAAGTCCTAAATAGAACTCTATCGGACTCGAGGAGAGTCCAGCAAGTCCAAAAGGTTAGAGGCCGAGCAAGAGTTTACAACCGTCAACTGTTGTATTGATCAAGTCAGCAAACTCTCTATGCAAGCTCACATACCAACAACCATTGTGGAGAAGTAAATGTGTGTTGTCTATGAAGGCCAAGGAGTCGGCTGCCAAAAATTTTGAAGAACTCAAGGCAGGCTATCAGTAACTCAGCCGATTGGTCAAGTATTATATAAATATATAGTAATCAAATGGCCTTTATTTCAAGGCTTTTTATTGAAAAAGAAAAACTATAAGACCCCGTCTATTCCGTATGACTTTGTATGCTTAAGTACACGATGATCAATGCTCTTAGCTAGACCTGGATTGGTTGTTCATAGTACACACCCAACTGACCGGAACCCCAAGACCTCGAAACTTATTTCATATAGATCACCCCGTCGCTACGATCGCGTAGGTACCACCCATGCTTCTGTACGATACTCTGTTAGTGAGATATGAAGTGAAGAATGTAAGTGTTATGGTCTCATGCTCCTTTGGTTGTCAAATTTGTTATGCCAAAACTCTATTTGTGTCTTATGTTTGTATGTTGTTATATATGTTCCAGACACTACTTCACAAGTGCTTCAAGTTAAGTACAATGATCGACTTCAAGCCAAGTCAAGCCATGTACTGTAAACATCAATGTTTAGAGCTACATCAATAAAGAGTACAAGACTCAAGTACATTTCAAGACTCACGAGCAACTCAAGTTGAAGTTTGATGTCAAGCTTTTAAAGATCTCAAGATCAAGCTACTTCAAGTAGAGATCTCAAGCTTTGTAAAATTAAAAGGTCAACAATCATTTGATAGAATGGAGTTTCAATGTCCATACTTCATGTCCCAGGTATGATTGACCTTAGGGTAGGTCATTTCGGATACATAATTCAAACTGTATGTTTATATATGAATTTGGTCTGTTCTAAGACTAGTCCTGGACCTTGTTCAACTAGTCCTAGCATTGGTTCGACCAGTCCTAAGTTGTTGAAGATTTTCAAAAATTTTTGGTTAGCCCATGACCAGTCCTGGAGGTCCTTCGACTGATCGTAGATGTGTTCACGACTCGAACTTCGACCAGTCATGGGTCCTTGACTCAAACTACAACGACCAACTCATGCGGTCTACGACCAGTCGTAGGTGGTCCATGACCAGTCGTAGACACCCCACGATCAGTCGTAGAACGATTTTTAAAGATCGCGCTTAAAAATTTAAAATGCCATTGAAGTTACGACCAGTTGAAGTTTCCCTAAGACCAGTCGTAGACGTGATTTCTGCTTCTATAAATTGAGCACGAATCTTAGAATTTTATAACTCAATTCAAAGAAATTCAAGGCTCCACTCTGAGATAAGTTAGTGTTCATTTTAAGCTACTTTGTGCATAATTAATATTTTCTTTTGTTAGCTTATTTTTATTTGATTTTGATCTACATTCCAATTTGATTTGAAAAGGGAAATTCTGTAATTCCTTCTTCTTGGAATCAAAATCAAATAGAGCTAGCCCATTTGATTTAATTTAAAATCAATTAGAAGTTAGAACTATTTTAAGTGAGTATTGGATATTGAACGTTGATTCGAACTTCTACTCCGATTGGTTCTTCCGGGCTACTACGAAAGGAGAAATCTATATATTTTATGTTTATGTAAAATTTCTATTCTTTTGGTTTTTGTTTAAGATTTGCCAGAAAAATCTCATTGTGTGGTTATCTGAGGAGAGCCAGAAAACTCAAAAAGTGTGGGTTTTTGGATTGTGTAAGCCCAAGTTAAAAAGATACAATTGTGAAGGTTTTAGGTGAACCTGTGAAACCTATTTTGTTAGTGAACGCTAATATCCCCTATGTGAGGATATTAAGAGTGGAGTAGCATTCTGTGTGGCTATTGTGAAACAGTTGGTGTACACACAGGCGAACCACTATAATTCTTTGTCTTGTGGTTTGAATGCTTGCTTAAGTTTTATATCTTTTTTCATTCAAGTTTGTGAGATGTATGTGTGGATGTGAATGTTGTAAAATTGACATTTCAAGCTAGTGCGTGGAATGTTGTAATAATTTAGATTTAAATTCCTGCAATTTATTTCAATTCCATGCTATTTATTTATTTCTCTTCAGATTGAGTTTTTGATACAAAGGACGTTCTAGAAATAAGGTTGCCCTGCCATAAACCCTTAGTTTTTATGGTGTAAGGTTGTCCTTAGAACTGAATTCGTATCAACCTCTCAATACTTGTTTATTGATGTTAATTTTATTTCAGCATTATGAATTGATTTATTTTATTTGGCTATCTCTTTATTTTATTCTACTATTATAATTATAATTTGGCATCGTCCTATTCACCCCCCCTTTAGGACGTATAACTAGGAAATTTCAAGTGGTATCAGAGCCTAATAGCTTGCTCTTTTTGCTTTTTATTTAGATTTATTTCCTGAGCTAACGATCTAAGCTATATAAAAGATGTCAAATTTTGATAGCCTATCAGTCACTAGGCCTCCACCCTTTGATGGCTCCAACTATGCCTATTAGAAAGCCAGGATGAGGATCTTCCTCAAATCAATGGATGAGAGTGTGTGGCAAGCCACAGTGACTGAATGGAATTCTCCTACCACTGAGATGACTGGAATTAATGGTTCAAAATCAATGAGAGTAACTCCTTATTTCTCTTAGACCACCCTTCAGAAAAATGAGAGTAGTGCCAATGCAAAAGCACTAAATGCAATCACATGCGCAGTATCACCGGATGAGTTCAAAAGAATCATATCCTGTGATACTGCAAAGCAAGCCTAAGATATATTAGAAATGACACACGAGGGTACTACAATTGTCAAAAAATCTAAAGTTCAACTCGTCATAACCAAATTTAAAGAAATTCATATGGAGGAAGATGAAATGTTTATGGACTTTTACACAAGATTAAATGACATTGTAAACTTAATGTGGGGTCTTGGCGATAAAATCCCAAAAAGTAAAGTGTGTGCAAAGATACTACGCTCTCTTCCTGAACGGTTCAACTCTAAAGTAACCGTGATCCAGGAACTTTGTGATATGGACAATATAAGGGTAGAAGAACTAGTTAGTTCTTTACAAACCTATGAGTTAAACTTTAAAGCTCTTAAAAGTAAATCTATTGCTCTTAAATCTTCTAAAGGTATTTCTCAAGAAAACTCGGATTTAGAAGATTCTGAAGACGATATGGTTCTTTTAGCGAAAAAGTTTTACAAGATTTTCAAGAGCAAGAAAAGGATAGATTTTCAAAAGTCAAATGATAAGAAGAGATCTAAATCTAAATCTAAAAATTGGAAGTCTTTGAAAGATAGTCAATGTTACAACTACCAAGAGTATGGGCACTTAGCAAACAAATGCCCTAAAAAGCACAAAACAAAAAGGAAGGGTATGTTGGCTACTTGGGATGAATCGTCTGATCCTAAAGCTTCTTCTGAATCAGAAGATTCTGAAACTGAGTCGGGCAATGAAGTTAAAGCCCTTATGACTCTAGCCAAGTTCACTTTTTCAGATCATGATGATTCAACTAGTAAGGAAAATCTGAACAGTGAATGTGAAAATGAAGAGGATCTTCAAGATGCTTATAATGCCCTATGCAAGGAAAGTTATAAAATTGTTGTCAAACTTAAACTTCAAAAAGAAAAGTTTTTTAAACTCAAAGAATGTTTTGAATCACTTGTTTTAGAAAAATCCCAAATTTTAGATTGTTTTGAAAAATCAAAATGCGATTTAGAATTCAAAACCTCCCTGATTGAAAATCTGAAATCTGAAAATGAGAAACGTAAAAATGAAGTATCTTCTCTTCTGAGTTTAAAGGATACATGAAGATATACCTAAGGTGATCCAAAGTTAGAAAAACTATTATCCGGATCAAGAAAATGTGGCGATCGATCCAGGTTGGGCTATGATAAGAATATACCTCCTAAACAAAAGAATATTCCTCCTAAGTTTGTGAAAGGAGAGACCTCAAACTCAAAGGGGAAAAGTACTTATCAAGGTTTTTCTAAAAATACAAAAACTTTTCAAAAATCTAAAAGCAGCTATGTCAACTTTAAAAATCAAAACCGAAACCCACTAGCTGAAAAGATAGTTAATTTACTCAAGGAGCTCTTAAAATCTAACTCAGTAGGTCATTCTTACAACATCAGACAAAAGAAGATGACCTTTACTCCTAAACCCAAAATAGTTTTTAAATGGGTTCCTAAAGTTGCCTGTTTGGTTGGCCACACTGCTTTCAAAGCAACAAGCCATTCAAAATGGTACCTAGATAGTGGATGCTCTAGGTATATGATAGGCGACAAGGCTTTATTCATCGATCTAAAAGATATGACTGATGGGTCAATCACATTTGGTGATGGTAGAAATTGCAAGATTATTGGCAAAGGTACGGTTCAACTCTATAACCTCCCTTTATTTAAAGACGTTTTATATGTTGAGGGGCTAAAACACAACCTGTTAAGCATATCTCAAATATGCGATAACAACCATAGTGTGAAATTTTCCAATCACTGTTGTGAAATAATAAACAAAAAGAGTTCTGTTACATTAACTGGTCGTAGAACTTCTGAAAACTGCTATATTGTAAGTGATGGTAGCTCATCTAATCAATCGTGCTACATGGTCCATACCGAGGAGACAGATTTATGGCATAAACGCCTTGGACATGTACACTACCAGAATTTATACAGATTGAGCAAAGGAGAACTAATTAAAGGTCTATAAAGTTGCAAAAAGTAGACAAAATATATGGTGAATGCCAGTATGGTAAACAAACTAGGAGCTCTCACAAAAAGGTGAACTCCAATGCCACATCAAGACCACTTGAGCTGCTCCACATGGATCTTGTAGGACCAACCAGAACGAAGAGTCGAGGTGGTAAAAAATACATCTTGGTTATCGTAGATGATTATACCAGATTCACTTGGGTTACATTTTTAAGGGACAAATTAGAAACCCTTAATGAAGTGAAAAAGATCATCAAACGAATTCAAATTGAAAAAGGTTCTCATGTCAGTAAGATCCTTAGTGATCATGGAACTGAATTCGAGAATAGTAGTTTTGAGAAATTCTGTAGCGATCAAGGAATATCGCATGAATTCTCTACGCCCAAAATACCACAACAAAATGGAATTGTGGAAAGGAAAAATAGAGTGCTTCAAGAAATGGAAAACGTAATGTTAAATAGTATGAAGCTCCCTAGAAATCTTTGGGCTGAAGCAGTGAATACCGCCTACTATATTATTAACCGGGTTTATACTTGTAAATCTAATAATAAAACAGCTTACGAACTTTGGTTTGATAAGAAGCCTATTGTCAAATACTTTCGAGTTTTTGGCAGCAAATGCTATATTTTACGTAACCGTGAAAATTTGGAAAAGTTTGACACTAAGAGTGATGAAGGGATCTTTTTAGGATACTCTTTAAACAGTCGTGCATATCGTGTACTGAACAACAGGACCGGTGTGATTCAATAGTCCATTAATGTGGTCATTGATGATCAATTGAATACACCTGCCCTTAGTCCAGATTATGATGTTCTTTTAATTGACAAACCAGATAATTCATCAAATCAAGTTAATTCTGAATTAAGGACTATTAAAGATCATCCAACTACTCAGATTCTTGAAAACCCTCTCACTAGTGTGTGCACTCGTAGACAATTAGAAGACATATGTAATTATGTATGCTTTACATCCCAAATTGAACCGGCTAACGTAAAAGAAGCTCTTTCTGACGAAAACTGGATAGTTGCCATGCAGGAAGAACTTAATCAATTTGTTCGTAATGATGTCTGGTATCTCATTCCTAGACCTAAAGATAAACAGATTATCGGAATAAAGTGAATTTTCAAATAAGTCTGATGAACTTGGAAATAAATTCGAAATAAGGCAAGACAGGTTGTACAAGGGTACACTCAAATTGAAGGCATCGATTACGATGAAACCTTTGCCCAGTTGCTCACCTTAAATCAATCAGACTTTTTATATCCATTGCATGCTATAGAAAATTTAAGATTTATCAAATGGATGTAAAGAGTGCCTTTTTGAATGACGATTTACATGAAGAGGTTTATGTTAAACAACCTACAGGGTTTGAAGACCCTAAGTTAACTGATCATGTATATCATCTTAAAAAGGCTCTCTATGGTCTAAAATAAGCTCCCAGGGCATGGTATGAGAAATTGACTAAGCTTTTACTCAGTCATAATTTTCAAATGGGTAGTGTCGATAAGACGCTTTTTGTTAAGAAACACAATAATTATGTTTTAATGGTTCAGATCTATGTTGATGATATTATTTATGGATCAACTTGTACTAACATGACTATTGAGTTTGCAGATTTAATGAAATCTAAGTTCGAGATGAGCATGGTTAGGGAATTACATTATTTCCTAGGGTTGCAAGTAAAACAACAACCTGATGAAATTTTTATTTCTCAAACCAAGTATGCTTTGAACTTGATTAAAAGGTTCGAATTTGAGAATGGTAAGAATTTTGATACTCTCATGAGTACATCTTTAAAACTCTCAAAAGACTCTACAGGTAAAGATGTAGATCCTAAATTGTATCGTAGCATGATTGGCAATTTACTTTATTTAACTGCTAGTAGACCTGATATTGCTTTTAGTGTTGGTATTTGCGCTAGATATCAGTCTAATCCTAAAGAATCTCATTTAACTACTATTAAGTGAATTATGCGATACATCGCAAGTTCTGCTAATTTGGGTCTTTGGTATCCATATGATACTAGTGTTCATTTGGCTGGGTACTCAGATGCTTATTGGACTGGTAATATAGATGACAGAAAATCAACCAGTGGCGGTTGTTTTTATATTAGGAATTGCTTGGTTTCTTGGTTTAGCAAGAAGCAAAGTTCTGTATCGCTTTTCACTGCTGAGGCTGAATACATCGCAGCAGGAAATGCATGTACTCAGCTTGTTTGGATGAAACATATGTTAAGCGATTATGGAATTGCACAGGACTCAATGGTTTTATATTGCGATAATTCCAATGCAATAATATTTCTAAAAATCCAATCCAGCATTCACATACCAAGCACATTGACATTAGGTATCATTACATTCGTGAATTAGTGGAAGAAAAAACAATATTTGTGGAATACATTCCAACCGAGACTCAACTTGCTAACATTTTCACGAAACCGTTCGATAAAAGCAGGTTCAATAAATTAAAGTTTGACCTCAGTATGTGCAATTTATATTGAATATTCTTGCATAATTGTAACATATTGTATATATGTTTATGTATTTTTGTGGTTAAAATTTTAAATTAGCTGAAAAATATAATTTTTGGCCGGTACTCGACTAGTTGTGGCCATACATGACCAGTCGTGATACGACCAGTCGTGTATTTCCCAAGACCGGTCATGGAGCGCGCTGACCTCTTTAATTTGGGGAAATCTCTCTTCTTCCTCATTTTCACTTTTCTCTCTAACAAGTCGAGCTACGACTAGTCGAACATGGGTGTTCGATTCAACCAGGTCAGAGCATTTTGCTTGTCTTTCTTGTAGATTCATGGTTTATTTTCTTCAATTTCTTCATTGAAGTAGTTGATTTCAAGTTTACCTTGAGCTTTTTGGGGTTTTCTTCTCAATTTTCTGATCTAGAAAAACCATCTCTACTTCTTTGAGATTTCTTATTTTTACTCAAGAATATGGACTCTAGAGGGAAAAAGAAAAATACTAGAGGTCTCTTGTCATCCAGATCAACTCCTATTACAAGACGTCATCTTCTGTCTCCCGAAGATGATCCACCTTATGTGTGTGATTTGCGTCTACATAATGTCATTGTGAAAAAAGCCGTTGATTTAGATCACATTGCTCGTTTCGGTCTCCTTCCTCTTCTCCAATCTGTAGGTTGGGATAACATCCTACGTTGGGGCGGGGCGGCATACCAATCCATTGCGCAGAGCATGTTTATATGCATATCTAAATTTTCTACTGATCAATTAACTTTCTCTATTGCTACTAGAGAAGGGCCTTTTCCTGTTGATCATCATTTAATTTCAGGCCTTATGGATATACCTGTTAATGATGATGGTATTCCACCTAGTACTTTAGCTGAGAAAGTTTCTGAATCTGAAAAATGTATTTATACTAGAGCACTTTGTAACATGGATGCTCAATGGACTCAGAACGGGAATGCCCTCGTAACCAAATATTTGTTACCCAGATACAGAGTTTTGCATCGTATCTTTAATTCTAATCTGTATCCTCGTTCTGGTAACAAAACAGAATTGACTGTATTCATGGTTCGTATCTTGTATTCTATCATCACTGGTGCAAATGTTTTTCTGCCTTCTTTGATATGTCATACCATCATTCAGTTCCGTATCCATCCAGGTCATAGTGATCTTCCCTTTGCTTACTTAATGATTGTGTTAGCTACTCATATGCTAGTCGCTATGCCTGTTGGAGAGGCTCCTATCCAACACCTCATTTTCAACAATTCTAACTTAAACAAAATGAAGTTGCGATTGGCTGAGGGCCAAGTAGAGGTTGGAGAAGGTGGAGCAGCAGGTGTGAATGAAGAAGAGGGGGATGATCTTCCTCCAGATGATGTTAATATGGATGATATATTTGATGAAATAGAATCTGATTCTAAAAATGATCCTGACTTTGTGCCATCTGGCTTTGATGAGAGATTGCGTTCTCTTGAGGAACAGGTAGCTGAAATACGTGTAACCCAAACTTCTCAATTTAAGGATCTGACTGAATGTTTTTATTTGCTGGTCTGTAATAAATCATATACTATTTTGCTTTATCTCAGTTTGTATGACTGTTTTTATTTATCTTTGGACCTGACTAGTTTTTGGTATTTGGATATATGGACTTTATTTCATCTCTTGGTTACTTTGCTCTCCTACTTATCATTATTATACTTGTGATCTTCCTTTGTCATTTTGTGACAAAAAGGGTGAGAAGACTTTTTGAAGCTAATTGGTTATGGATTAAGAAGCATTTTTTATTTTGAATATCTATGTGTGCTACTCAGGGGGAGTACTAAGTACTAAGTATAGAGGAGTATAGAGGAGACTTGCCTCTAAATGAATGTGTGTGCTAGTTTATGATAACTGGTGCATGATTCTTTGTTGAACATATTGTGCTTCTCTTATTCTCTTTGAGAGTGTTTTGTCACAAATTTGACAAAGGGAGAGATTGTAAGTGTTATGGTCTCATGCTCCTTTGGTTGTCAAATTTTGTTGTGCCAAAACTCTATTTGTGTCTTGTGTTTATATGTTGTTATATATGTTCCAGACACTGCTTCACAAGTGCTTCAAGTTAAGTACAATGATCGACTTCAAGCCAAGTCAAGCCATGTACTGTAAACATCAATGTTCAGAGCTACATCAATAAAGAGTACAAGACTTAAGTACATTTCAAAACTCAAGAGCAACTCAAGTTAAAGTTTGATGTCAAGCTTTCGAAGATCTTAAGATCCTTCAAGTAAAGATCTCAAGCTTTATAAAATTCAAAGGTCAACAATCATTTGATAGAATGGAGTTTCAATGTCCATACTTCATGTCCCAAGTAAGATTAACCTTAGATTACCCTTAGGGTAGGTCATTTTGGATACATAATTCAAACTGTATGTTTATATATGAATTTGGTCTGTTCTAAGACTAGTCTTGGACCTTGTTCGACTAGTCCTAGCACTGGTTCGACCAGTCTAAGAAATTTCACAACCAGTCTTAAGTTGTTGAAGATTTTCAAAATTTTTTGGTTAGCCCACGACCAGTCCTGGAGGTCCTTCGACCGGTCGTAGCTGCGTTCACGACTCGAACTTCGACCAGTCGTGGGTCCTCGACTCAAACTACAGCGACCAACTCATGCAGTCTACGACCAGTCCTGGGTCATCTACGACCGATCGTAGGTGGTCCACGACCAGTCATAGACACCCCACGATCAGTCGTAGAACAGTTTTCAAATATTGCACTTAAAAATTTTAAATGCCGTTGAAGCTACGACCAGTCGAAGTTTCCCTAAGACCAGTCATAGACGTGATTTCTACTTCTATAAATTGAGCACGAATCTCAAAATTTTATAACTCAATTTAAAGAAATTCAAGGCTCCACTTTGATATAAGTTAGTGTTCATTTTAAGCTACTTTGTGCATAATTAATATTTTCTTTTGTTAGCTTATTTTTATTTGATTTTGATCTACATTCCAATCTGATTTGAAAAGGGAAATTCTGTAATTCCTTCTTATTGGAATCAAAATCAAATAGAGCTAGCCCATTTGATTGAATTTAAAATCAATTAGAACTTAGAACCATTTTAAGTGAGTATTGGACATTGAACATAGATTTGAACTTCTACTCCGATTGGTTCTTCCGGGCTGCTACGAAAGGAGAAATCTAGGTATTTTACGTTTATGTAAAATTTCTATTCTTTTGGTTTTTGTTTGAGATTCGCCAGAAAAATCTCATTGTGTGGTTATCTGAGGAGAGCCAGAAAACTCAGAAAGTGTGGGTTTTTGGATTGTATAAGCCCAAGTTAAAAAGACACAATTGTGAAGGTTTTAGGTGAACCTGTGAAACCTATTTTGTTAGTGAACGCTAATATCCCCTGTGTGAGGATATTAGGAGTGGAGTAGCATTCTGTGTGGCTGTTGTGAAACAGTTGGTGTACACACAGGCGAACCACTATAATTCTTTGTCTTGTGGTTTGAATGCTTGCTTAAGTTTTATATCTTTTATCATTCAAGTTTGTGGGATGTATGTTTGGATGTGAATGTTGTAAAATTTACATTTCAAGCAAGTGTGTGGAATGTTGTAATAATTTAGATTTAAATTCCTGCAATTTATTTCAATTCCATGCTATTTATTTATTTCTCTTCAGATTGAGTTTTTGATACAAAGGACGTTCTAAAAATAAGGTTACCCTGCCATAAACCCTTAATTTTTATGGTGTAAGGTTGTCCTTAGAACTGAATTCGTATCAACCTCTCAATACTTGTTTATTGAGGTTGATTTTATTTCAGCATTGTGAATTGATTTATTTTATTTGGCTATCTCTTTATTTTATTCTGCTGTTATTATTATAATTTGGTATCGTCCTATTCACCCCCCCTCTAGGATGTATAGCTAGGCAGTTTCAAAGAATCATTAATATATCATGTGCGCAAGGCGCCATGTACTCCATTCCACACATGCGCACAACACATGCCATACACACATGTACATGTCACACATGGGTGAGAGAATCTCTACCCATGTATGTGATGTCACACACCCATACCTCTCCCTCTCTTATGTACACCTCAAGTCAACTCTTTTCCATGCCACACCTTAAGCATAACATCATCACACCATGTCATCCCATGCTCCTTTAATCAACCATTAATTACAAATCATGAATAGTTGTGATAATCTTAGTCTAAGCTAACCAAGATCACATTAATTGAATCCAATCACATTTTAACAATTTCTCTACAAATAGTCCTTCATCCCTTAGCATTTCACCATTTTCCTACACAAGAGAGAGACAGAGAGGAGTGATCTTGGTGGGCCATCAACTCCACCAATCCCATCCCTTCCATCCATCTCAGCCATCCATCTAATCTATTAAGGTGAGTACACCCTCCCCACTTATTTTTTACTTTTTTTTCATTGAGTTTATGGATGGTGAATATGATACTCTAATGCTAGGAATGGTGTGGATGATGAAGATTGTATGATTGATGGTGAAGATAATTGCAATAATGATGATGATGCTATTAATGGTGTGGATGCATAGGAGAAAACATATAAAATCAATTTATTATAGAGTTCATGTGGGAGCCATTGATAGTGGGCCCCACCAAAATGTTAGTATGACATCCAAATCATCCAAGCATTGGCCCATTGGGCTGGCCAAACTCACACACACACCCATGCACACACGTGCACCTATAAAAAAATAAATAAATAAATAAATAAAACATTAAAAAAAGAAAAGGGGAGAGACGTTGCTGCCAGCGAGCAACGTCCCAGCTGCTTGATACAAAGGGGCAGGGGCTATGGGCCCACAACGGGCCCCACCCATGATGAATATATTTAATCCACGCCATCCATCCGATTCCCAAGCTCATTTTAGGTACTGAGTTGAAAAATGAAGCGAATCCAAATCTCTAGTAGGCCACACCATCAAAAGGATTATTTTAATAATGATAGAGTGCTAGGGCCCACTATGATGTTTCTGTGCGTCAAAACATATTGAATATTAGGCTTGTTACATCTGTCCCCGGCCATAGAACCCAGCAGACGGACTGGATCGTCCTGTTGTGGGCCCCATATTCGAAAAATCACAAAAAAAATAAAAATAAATAAAATAACAACATCACCTGGACGCTGTTGCTCTCAGCGTCCAGATGACGCTGCAACAAGCAGCGTCTTGGTGCTGGACGCTGGAGGGAAGTGGGCCCCACCACAGGCCCCACCATGATATATGCCGAGCACCTACACCATGCATTTGATGGGTCCCCTTTAGAAAGTGGGATGCCCCAAAAATCAGCCGTACACGGAACTCAGTTGGCCCACACCATCTAAAAATAATAATAATAATAATAAAATGAGAAGATTATATTAATATCAGCAAATTTTATGGATCTAATCATAGGGTATGTGTTGTATCCAAACCATCCATCCATTTGGCCAGCTTGTCTCAAGGCTTTAGATAAAAAATAAATAAATAAATAAAATTAATAAAAATAAAATAAAACAGATCTAACTATTAAGTGGTCCACACTATAAAAGCAGCAGGGATTGAACGTCTACCATTGGAACCCTTTTTGGGTAACATAAGTTTTGGATAAATATGAAAATTGTTCTTCCTCTTAATTCAGGTCATTGTGACCTTATGAATAGATTAGATGGGAAACAAACTTTATGCTGGGCCCTGTGAATTATTTAATGGTAAAATCATTATCTTCACTGCTATTTGTGGTGAGGTCCAGATAATCTTTGGATACGATTCATTTTTGGATAATTCTCTAAAATGATCTCCAAATATAGATAAACAGTGTAGATATAATAAATACATCACTTTGGGACCCATGTAACTTTGATCACCTTGAACCATTTGTACAACTCAGAGCGAGCTCAAGCATAAAAAAACACTTGCCAGGGTCAACTTGAAATTTGGATGCTTCTGAAACATGGACTGAACCCTCAACTAAGTGGGACACACATAATGGATGGGTTGGATTTGTGAACCACGCCTTGGTGACCCAACAAATGATTATGAATGTTTAATGGAGGGTAACCCTCTCAACTTTTGTGCGTGGTGTGGTCCACACGAGCCACAGATTGACTTGATTTTAAGCCAAGAGGCCCACGTAATGTCTACATCAGATCTGCACCGTACATTGTCTTTGATAGACCATTTTAGTACATGAGCCCAAAAATAAAGTTGATCCAAATTTTAGGTAGGCTGCACCACACGAATAGTGGAAATTGAATATTTACCATTAAAGACTCCCTGTGGGTCTACCACAATGCATCTGATTTATTGAGTCCGTACATCATCCTTGACCAACCCATTGCATGGTATGTCTTCAAAAATCAGGCTGATCCAAAGTCCACCTAGACTGTACCACCTGAAACAGTAAGGAACGAACTCTTATCACTAAAATTTTCTTAGGGCCGAGGTTAATGATGCAATGTATGTCCATACCATCCATCGAGTTCACCGGATTGCTGGAGTGGATCTAAATTCAGGTGGGTCACACACAACTCAACCTCATGGGAAATCTCCATGGACTCCACCACATACGACCCATGTGAATTCCATTGATGTGTGGGCCCAAGAATGTTAAGGCCCATTTTAAGTGAATGTCATATGGGCCCATCAGTGGTAGCCTTGTTTGGGCCAACCATTGGGCCTCTTCGACAAGATTTTGTAATCTCCATGTGTTGAATGTATGACAAACTGGTATTGTAATTTTTGGAGTAATGATGATTAATCCCTTAAATGGGCTGATTGTGGACAGCCCTTGATCACCTGGCATTTTGGTTAGAGTGCGGCCCCAAGTAATAGGATCATGTGACTTATGTTTAAACCCTTAAAAATGTTTAATTATAACAAATATGTAGACTCTAGTGGTGTGAGGGTGTGATAAACCTGTTTGGCCATTAATCATGTGGGTATTTAATGTATGTATAGCCACCTAATCATAGGCAACAGTGGAGTATGTGTAGTATATGTAGTCATCTAACTGTATGAATGTGAAATACGTACAAGGCCACCTAATCGTATGAAATCAAGTGGCATTGATGGCCATTCAACAACGTAGGTTTGTGCTTATCGATATAGATACCACCACTTAAATCACGTATGGCCAAGTTGTACACTAGACCAAATGTGATGTAGGGTTATGTTACCCAAGCTAATACTATCAAGGTCCAGGATTCTATGCGATGTGATTTCTAAACCATGAATGGTATGATGAAATGTGGCGCTTGGCCCTTAACCATGCGACACCGAATATAAGTCATTAACTATGTGACGTGTGAAGTGGTTGTAGTAAAGACTTATCATAATTGGTGTAGCCTTGTATTCGTGTGTAGGATTATGATTGCTCAATTATGTTTAGATATTTTGAAATGTGGACACTAGATCATGATAATAATCGTATACATACTAAACTATGTGAAATTGTGGTACTTACCACCTGACCATGTGAAAGTTTAGTAAAGCAGTTGCCCCATTATGTGAGCTATGATGTAATGAAAGTACATAACCATCTAACCTTAAGTCCCTTATTATGACTAGTAGAGTGACATTTGCGTAGCCTCTCAACCATATGGACTTCTGATAATGGAAGTGGCCATAAGACCATGTGGCCATATGAGAATTGTGTGATTGCTCACGCTCGTGGACTATGCTGATGGTGTAACCTATTTTGTATGTTAACTTAGGGCATGTGTCAAATTGATTATGGACCCTACCTTGATGTGAGTATTGCATATTTCATCATTTATTCATTAGGCTAGCTAAATCTATAATATGACTCGAAAATGACCTAGATCCAATTCCTAAATAAGTCAGATGACATGAAATAGTGTTAATTGAATGTATAACTTTCAAACACTTGTGAACCCACTCAATGTATATATTTTATCCACACTGTTCAATTGTTTTGCCAACCAAACAGTTTGATGATGGAGCCTGTTGACGTGTGCCTTGTGCATCTGAACTGTTCTTCCTTATACTACCTTAATTTAATTGAGATACCTATACTATCTACTTGTTGGGACCCACCGTAATGTTTATGTGTGGACCCATCTGCTTGTAATACCATTTGGAAGTAGGACCCACTACGTTGTATAAGACAAACCCATATTATCCAACCATAACTAACTCTTATGTATATATTATATACCAAGTCATTCAACTTAGGGCTCACTATATCTTATAAAGTTTACATGTGCCTTCTAGACCATTGTAGAACTACTACAATAATTATTTGTAAATCCAATCTACTAACGACCCACGTGAAGATGAAGTTCACTACATTATATGAGTTTCGCCAGCACCATTCATCATGTGGCTCATTTACTATATGTTATGTCTAAGCCTTTCATCCCATAGCCACTTGGTGCATGTACTTTGCGTTACCACCACTCATTAACCATACGGCCCAATTAGGGTCCCAATAGAAGAAAATCATATTAGGCCGAAGCCACTAATGGAATATCTATCTTGCAAAGGATATGGTGAAACTCTTATTACAATTAATGCTTATGATTATGATAGTTAAGGATGATATTAGTGATGTCAGTAATTGTGGTTAATAAAAGCATGTGATTTAATACATGATTAATGTTGTTCCAGTCCCTAACATACTAAATTCATCTACTTAACCATGTTGATATTGATCATACTCATGTACTATGGAATGATGGTATGTGCAAGTGTGCTTCAATACATTTGTTCATGTGTAAGACATGTCCTCTTCAATGTAGTCACATGATCATGGATTGATATAGTTGATAGTGGCATATGATGATTATACATCATTTTTGCCTTAAAGGTTAAGCAGACCCTAAACTCATGACATTATATGCATACCACATGCACTTGAATGTATGCCTTATCATGTTTGCTTGAATTCATGTATAATCATGACATACATGATTAACGAAATACCACAGTCGTGCCATATAACATGAGTTGGATCTTGACGAGGAAATGTACATCTATGATGATGACTTGAGTTATCATTGAAAATGAACGGGACACTGGAAGTGTGAAAATAGTAGGGGATGATGTGCCCCTTGGGTTGAAAGTCCCTAAACCCCTATGCTAGCTAGGGTTGCCTCACCGTCGGGCCGAGTGGATACATGGGTCATGGATTTGACTCCCACTGACGAGGTCGGGTTGAGAAGAGGTGGGTCCAACTTGCTTAAGGGCTGAGGTGCAAACAGGGACCGGTCAAACTCGCCGACGAGGAGAAGCGTGAATGAAGTCCGCTACTGGCATGCCGGGTGAAAGTCTACCACAGGGCGGGTATGTGAGGTCAATCACTGGTGTCTGGTGCATAGGTATCGACCATGGTGTTTCCCATGATATACAGTTGGTGGAAATCCACCGCAGGGTGGGTATGTGAGGTCCATTATTAGTGTCTGGTGCATGGGTGTCAACCACGGTACTTTCTCAAGGTATACAGTTATGATTTGGCATAACAATATAATGATGATGTGATTATGGATGCGTGTAATACGGTTATGGCTGTGGTATAGGAGAAATGAAAATATGACTTGGTGATGTTGGTAGTATTGACTCGGAGTATTACTATGATGCATATACATTGCATTGGCATCGGCATCATACCTTACATGCTACACGCCTTTCACCATACATGATTTTCTTGTGGCATATTTGTCTTGCTTACATGTAGGACACTGCACACACGTGTGTACTCACTAGGCTTTTTTCCTAAGCTTCCTATTTCCCATTTTTTTCAGGGAAGGAGTAGCTTGGAAGACTTAGCTTTCTCGATGCATTGTATCTACTTTTCGATTTGGCAATGTTGACGTCGTGTACCTTTTGGAAAGTATTGTACTTGTAACCATTAGGATTTATAATGGAGAGTGTTGCTTGATATTTTGATCATGGATCTTCATGCTCAGGTATTATTATATGTATATACTGTGAGACCTGTATCTTAGCCCATACTGTTCCGTATGCCTCCACGATCCTCCCGGTCGAATTACGGCGACCCATGATCTGTTATTGACGTTTGCACATGATCCTGAGTCATGTCCCATATAACAGATTCATCTTGACTCAAGACTTAGTAACCTTTTGATCGTGCCATGGCCGCGGTTCCAACCCCGGGTATTACACGCCAAGGCGATGCCCGGGCCAGGAGATGTGGGCCTGTATTCGGTTCGAGAAAAATACCGTGTGTTGTAATTCCAAGAGAATCTCTACGAAATATCCCATCAATCACCTTACATTTCAAGTACAACATCCCATCCCCAAGTACCAACACCCATCCCTAAAGTCAACTCTCTCCCTTACATGTCAAGTACACATCACTCCATCACTCACATCTCCCATCTCCCTCTCTCTCTTACAACAATCTCTCTCTCATCTCTCTCTCCCTCATTTTCTCCAAGCAACCCACGTCCATGGCTTCCATGGGGGAGAAGCTAGTATGACCCACTTCCTATCTCCCATCCCCACCATCCAAAGTCCATCTCAACCGTTAAAATCCACCACTTAGAGCTCTAGATCGTGTTGGCGGAAGAAGGAAGAGGAGATCAAAGGTGGGTGCTTTTATTTATTGATTTTTTGATTTGAGGGCCCACATATGTGGGACCCATCATGTTGTATGTATATAGGGAGGGCCCATAGTGGCGTGGTCCCTCCCCTCCATCACACGTGTCCTTCTCTCTCTCCCTTTCTCTTCCTTTTTTTCATGTGATGTGATTGTGTGGCCCACTCGGATGGACCCCACCCTGATGTATGTCTTATCCAAACCGTCCAAGCCATGTGGGCCCTACCCTTTGGTGGTGGAAAACACAAGCATCAGACTGATCCAAATCAAGTGAGCCACGTCCATGTGGGACCCACCTTAATGGACGTTCACACCGTGGAAGCTGGACGTGGTCCAGTGAAGGTGAACCAGCAGTGGGATGTACTGGCAACAACAAACAAAATAAATAAATAAATAAATATTAGCTTAGTTTGAGGATTTTGGGTGGGCCGCTCATGCAGGCCCCACCTTAATGTATTAATCAAATCCACACCGTCCATCCCATTCCCTAGATTATTTTAGGCGTTGAGTTGAAAAATGAAGCCAATCTGACTACCTGGCGGGCCATAGCATAGAAAACAGTATTTTTACCGTTGAAATCCACCCTGATGTTTCTGTACCCCAAAATATGTCGAATATTGGGCTTGATGGATCTGTCTTGGGCCACAAAAACTAATGGCTGGGTTGGATTCCCTCGATGCGAGCCCCATCTATGAAAAACTGTGAAAAAACATTATTTTCAAAAAATAATAATAATCAAGCAGTACTGCTGCTGCTGGCACAATAGTGTCCTGCTGCGTTTTACGGATGAGCAGGGACCACGGTCCCAGCTATGGGCCCCACCGTGATGTGTGGGAACATCAACACCGTGCATTTTGATGGGGCCCTTTAGGGTAGTGGGCCCCTCCAAAAAAATCAGTCGTGTAGGGAACTCAGGTGGCCCACCTTATCAGGAAACAGTGGAGGATTGAACGTCTGCCATTGAAACCCTTTGGGTTTCACAGAAGTTTGGATCATATGAAATTTGTTTTCCTCTTCAGCCAGGTCTACGTGACCTTACCAACAGATTGCGTGTAAAATAAACATTATGGTGGGCCCCACGTGAGACCCACTGATGTATGTATTGTATCCACTCCTTCCAATAGTGTGGACCCCCACCATGAGGTATGTACTTTATCTATGTTGTCCATCCCTATGGGACCCACCATGATGCATGTGTTGCATCCAAACCGTCCAACCATTTGACAAGCTTGTCTTATAGGCTTGAGACTAAAAACGAGACAGATCTATAGTTCAAGTAGACCCCACCATTGAAAATAGTGGGGACAGTGACATTCACCGTTCAAAACTTCTTAAGGGCCACGGTAGTTCCGATCAAGCTGATGTTTTTGCTTTCACTTCATCTACCTCTATGTTAACTTATGAATAGGTCAGATCTCAAAAATACATAAGGGTGGGCCCGATTGATATACATGAAGCCCATTTGATTCGGCCCATTTGGTTCAGCCCGTTGATACGACCCATTGGATGTATTTGGGGCCCACTTGATGAGGCCCGATGTAATGTATTTAGGGCCCATGGGCTGAGGCCCATTGTGATGTATTAGGGCCCGTGGGTTGAGGCCCATTGTGATGTATTCAAGGCCCATTGGTTGAGGCCCATTGTGATGTATTAGGGCCCGTGGGCTGAGGCCCATTGTGATGTATTCAAGGCCCATGGGTTGAGGCCCATTGGGATGTATTAGGGCTCGTAGGTTGAGGCCCATTGTGATGTATTCAAAGCCCATGGGTTAAGGCCCATTATGATGTATTAGGGCCCGTGGGTTAAGGCCCATTGTGATATATTCAAGGCCCATGGGTTGAGGCCCATTCTGATGTATTAGGGCCCGTGGGTTGAGGCCCATTATGATGTATTCAAGGCCCATGGGTTAAGGCCCATTGTAATGTATTAGGGCCCGTGGGTTGAGGCCCATTGTGATGTATTCAAGGCCCATGGGTTGAGGCCCATTGTGATGTATTCAAGGCCCATGGTTGAGGCCCAGTACGATGTATGTATGGCCCATTAAGTTGTGTATGAATTCCTTGTATGAGCCACTCATTGGGAGCAATGTTGGTTAAATGGCAACATTATTGGGCAATGCTGGTTTAATGTCCACATTGTGATCTTTCCTTAGGCCTTGTTCGGCCGATTCCGATTGTCGAGGCCGATTATCAGTGTCGGTTATCGATACTGATTATTGATACTGATTATGAGTATGTGACAGCATAGCATCATGATACATGCCCATATGCATCATTTGCATGTTTGTTATAAGATGTGATTGACCATTGCATGTCATTAGGCAGATTATGAGACTCTCTAATAGGCGAAAGTTATCTCACATGAGTGCACGGTATGCGCAGGATTGATGCATGACTGGATTGTATGACTCATGCATCCTGCACTGTGTGTTGTGATTACTGTACACCCTAGCGACATCAGGGTCGCAGCCTCCACAGGCATATCGTGGATGGCCATATGGGACACCAAAAATGTTTGGTTCTAGCATACAGGCACCATAGATGGCCCTGGGTAAAAATTTCTAAACCTCTGTGGCTAGGAGACGCCCCAACATCAAGACCGAGTGGATATATATGAGCGCATGAGGGTCGTATACTAGTAAGCTGCATCTCCCACTGTGTCGTGGTAGTTTGGGAGGGGGTGTGACCTTACCCACTTGAGTGAGGGGGCATTATCTAGGTTGAGTTTGACCAACTTGAGGAATGGGTCTGCTATCGACAAGCCGAGCCCAATATTGGTAGGTGGATAATGAGGTCTCTTCCACTTACCCAGTTGTGCGCTCAGATAGGGGCGGCAAGCTAGCGTAGAGTGTAATAGACCCCGGTGATTTCTCTAGAGAGGAATTGTACTAATATGTGGACTTATTGAGCAGGAGTTGCATACTCATTCATTAATTCATTCACTATCGACTCGGGTTGGTGATGCGTAACTATTTGTTACGTGTACCTTCACAATGGCCAGGATTTCGGTTGGGGCGCGTGACTAACCTGAGATCAGGAGTTTACCACATTGAGTCTGACTATCCAAATTTAAGTATGGGACTGGTTTGGATAGAAGTCCCCTGTGATGGACCCCATAGCCTGTGATACTACGTATTGTCATCCCGACTTCACTCCAGTTTGGTCATTTCATTCGCACCGCATATTGCATTGCATCATCAGCATTTGATATTTGGCTTACTGACCCCGCATTGCATAGTTGATTTACATTGCTTCCTTAGTATATGATATTGGCTTATTGTGTTTTTGCATCGCACAGCCTGGATAAGGCTAATGGTACTTATGGACTTACCAGTATATTTTCGCTTACTCTGATATCGTATGATTCATGATCTTGTCAGTATTTCCGTTTATCCCGATGATGTATGATTTATGGGCTTTATTATATACTTGGCACTTATCTTGTGCACACACTTTCACCACCCTCTAAGCTTTCTATAAGCTTATGTATGATAGATGTGTGCATGTGGCGTTAGGTTGCAGCAGCATTGAGCATGGAGTGTGCAGCGGTCTTCTGGAGCTTTGATTTCGATATATGTATTTTCGTTTCAGCACTGTATTCAAATGTTTATATTAGTGGATATGTGATAATGATGTTGCCTTTGTGATTTGGGTAAACTTGTGGTTATGCTTATTATGAGATAAATGTATGCTTGAAAATACTCCTTGTAGGATCCCAAGATCTGAATCTGGCGCATGCGCGCTGGGAGCCGAGAATGGGGTACTACAAAGGCTATCAGTACCGAATTCGGCGATCGGGAATTTTGTGAGCCCGGTTTCCGAGTTTGGGGCATGATATATACAACAAAAAAAATTAATCAAAAATCTTCCTTATGGTGGGCCGAACTCGGGACTTGGTGTATGGAAGTCGAGTGCTGGATTCGAGGCATCAAGGAAGCTGTCCTTCCCCAGATTTGAGGCGTGACAGAAGATGGTATCGGAGCATCAAATTTGGGATCACTTACGAGCAAAGTCAGTAACTGAAAAACATAGAAGAACTTAAATTAAGTCTCTCATAAAGATTGATCGAGAACATAGAGCTATTAGTACCCCTGATTTGTATGAATCTAGAGACATAAATCTAGGATTTCCAGTTTAAGAACCTAGTCAAAGCAGGATTCCCTAGTAGAGAAGGTAGAGATTATACTTAGCACCTAGGCATGAGGGAGATATTAACGAGCAATACCCTCAATTGTGGGATGGATGATTGTATTATATATGTATGATGATACGTATGTTCGGATTCTATGTTATGAGTTTGATAGTGTGCTTGGAACTAGAAATTTTGAGGATGAAATTTTTATTAAGAGGGTAGATTGTAAGACCCCTTCTATTCCGTACGACTTTCTATGCTTATGCACACGATGATCAACGCTCTTAGCTAGACTTGAATTGGTCGTTCATAGTACACACCCAATTGACCGAAACCCCAAGACCTCGAAACTTATTTCATATCGACCGCCCTGTCGTTGTGATCGCGTAGGTATCACCCGTGCGTCTGTACGATACTCCGTTAGTGAGATACGCCGTGAAGAATCATTAATATATCATGTGCGCAAGGCGCCATGTACTCCATTCCACACATGTGCACAACACATGCCATGCACACATGTACATGCCACACATGGGTGAGAGAATCTCTACCCATGTGTGTGATGTCACACACCCATATCTCTCCCTCTCTCATGTACACCTCAAGTCAACTCTTTTCCATGCCACATCTTAAGCATGACATCATCACACCATGCCATCCCATGCTCCTTTAATCCACCATTAATTATAAATCACGAATTAATTATCATAATCTTAGTTTAAGCTAACCAAGATCACATTAATTGAATCCAATCACATTTTAACAATTTCTCTACAAATAGTCCTTCATCCCTTAGCATTTCACCATTATCTTACACAAGAGAGAGAGAGAGGAGTGATCTTGGTGGGCCATCAACTCCATCAATTCCATCCCTTCCATCCATCTCAGCCATCCATCTAATCCATTGAGGTGAGTACACCCTCCCCACTTATTTTTACTTTTGTTTTCATTGTGTTTATGGATGGTGAATATGATACTCTAATGTTAGGAATGGTGTGGGTGATGAAGATAGTATGATTGATGGTGAAGATAATTGCAATAATGATGATGATGCTATTAATGGTGTGGATGCATAGGAGAAAACATATAAAATCAATTTATTATAGAGTTCATGTGGGAGCCATTGATAGTGGGCCCCACCAAAATGTTAGTATGACATCCAAATCATCCAAGCATTGGCCCATTAGGCTGGCCAAACTCACACACACACCCATGCACACACGTGGACCTATAAAAAATTTAAAATTTAAAATTTAAAAAAAAAAAAAGAAAAGAAAAGGGGAGAGACGCTATGCAGCGTCCCAGCAATTTGATACAAAGGGGCATGGGCTGTGGGCCCACAACGGGCCCCACCCATGATGAATATATTTAATCCATGCCGTCCATCTGATTCCCATGCCGTCCATCTGATTCCCAAGCCACAACATTAAAAGGATTATTTTAATAATGATAGAATGTTAGAGCCCACTATGATGTTTCTGTGCGTCAAAACATATTGAATATTGGGCTTGTTACATCTGTCCCGGGCCATAGAACCCAGCAGATAGACTTAATCGTCCTGTTGTGGGCCCCATATTCGAAAAACGACAAAAAAATAAAAAAAAAAATAAGAACATCACCTGGACGTTGTTGCTGTCAGTGTCGAGATGACACTGCAGCAAGCAGCATCCTAGTGCTGGACGCTAGAGGGAAGTGGGCCCCACCACAGGCCCCACCAAGATGTATGCCATCTACACCATGCATTTGATGGGTCCCCTTTAGAAAGTGGGATGCCCCAAAAATCAGCCGTACATGGAACTCAGTTGGCCCACACCATCTAAAAATAATAATAATAATAATAATAAAATGAGAATATTATATTAATATCAGCAAGTTCTGTGGATCTGATCATGAGGTATGTGTTGTATCCAAACCGTCCATCCATTTGGCCAGCTTGTCTCAAGGCTTTAGATAAAAAATAAATAAATAATAACAAAAAATAAAATAAAACAGATATAACTATTAAGTGGTCCACACTATAAAAGCAGCAGGGATTGAACGTCTACCATTGGAACCCTTTTTGGGTCATAAGTTTTGGATAAATATGAAAATTGTTCTTCCTCTTAATTCAGGTCATTGTGACCTTATGAACAGATTGGATGGGAAACAAACGTTATGCTGGGCCCTGTGAATTGTTTTGGTAAACTCATTATCTTCACTGTTATTTGTGGTGAGGTCCAGATAATCTTTGGATATGATTCATTTTTGGATAATTTTCTAAAATGATCTCCAAATATAGATAAACACTGTAGATATAATAAATACATCACTTTGAGACCCATGTAACTTTGATCACCTTGAACCATTTGTACAACTCGGAGAGAGAACATATAAAAACACTTGCCGGGGTCCACTTAAAATTTGGATGCATCTGAAACTTGGACTGAACCCTCAACTAAGTGGGACACACATAATGGATGGGCTGGATTTGTGAACCACGCATTGGTGACCCAACAAATGATTATGAATGTTTAATGGAGGGTAACCCTCTCAACTTTTGTGTGTAGTGTGGTCCACACGAGCCACAGATTAACTTTATTTTAAGCCAAGAGGCCCATGTAATGTCTACATCATATCTGCACCGTACATTGTCTTTGATAGACCGTTTTAGTACATGAGCCCAAAAATAAACCTGATCCAAATTTTAGGAAGGCTGCACCACACGAATAGTAGAAATTGAATATTTACCATTAAAGACTCCCTGTGGGTCTACCACGATGCATCTGATTTATTGAGTCCATTCATCATCCTTGACTAACCCATTGCATGGTATGTCTTCAAAAATCAGGCTGATCCAAAGTCCACCTAGACTGTACCACCTGAAACAGTAAGGAATAAACTCTTATCACTAAAATTTTCTTAGGGTCAAGGTTAATGATGCAATGTATGTCCATACCATCTATCGAGTTCATTGGATTACTGGAGTGGATCTAAACTTCAGGTGGGTCACACACAACTCAACCTCATGGGAAATCCCCACGGACTCCACCACATAGGACCATGTGAATTCCATTGATGTGTGTGTCAAAGAATGTTAAGGCCCATTTTAAGTGAATGTCATGTGGGCCCATCAGTGGTAGCCTTGTTTGGGCCAACTATTCGGCCTCTTCGGCAACAGTTTGTAATCTCCATGTGTGGAATGTATGACGAATTGGTATTGTAATTTTTGGAGTAAGGATGATTAATCCCTTAAATTGGCTGATTGTGGACAACCCTTGATTACTTGGCACTTTGGTTAGAGTGCAGCCCCAAGTAATAGGATCATGTGACTTATGTTTAAACCCTTAAAAATGTTTAATTATAACAAATATGTAGACTCTAGTGGTGTGAGGATGTGATATACCTGTTTGGCCATTAATCATGTGGGTATTTAATGTATGTATAGCCACCTAATCATAAGCAATGGTGGAGTATATGTAGTCATCTAAATGTATGAATGTGAAATATGTACAAGGCCACCTAATCGTATGAAATCAAGTGGCATTGATGGCCATTCAACAACGTAAGTTTGTGCTTATCAATATAGCTACCGCCACTTGAATCACGTATGACCAAGTTGTACACTAGACTGAATGTGATATAGGGTTATGTTACCCAAGCCAGTGCTATCAAATTCCTGGATTCTATGCGATGTGATTTCTAAACCATGAATGTTATGATGAAATGTGGTTCTTGGCCCTTAACCATGCGACACCGAATATGAGTCATTAACTATGTGACGCGTGAAGTGGTTGTAGTAAAGACTTATCATAATTGGTGTAGCCTTGTATTCGTGTGTAGGATTATAATTGCTCAATTATGTTTGGATATTTTGAAATGTGGACACTAGATCATGATAGTAATCGTATACATACTAAACTATATGAAATTGTGGTACTTACCGCCTGACCATGTGAAAGTTTAGTAAAGCAGTTGCCCCATTATGTGAGCTATGATGTAATGAAAGTACATAACCATCTAAGCTTAAGTCCCTTATTATGACTAGTAGAGTGACATTTGCGTGGCCTCTCAATCATATGGACTTCTGATAATGGAAGTGGCCATAAGACCATGTGGGCATATGAGAATTGTGTGATTGCTCACGCTCGTGGACTATGCTGATGGTGTAACCTATTCTGTATGTGAACTTAGGGCATGTGTCAGATTGATTATGGACCCTACCTTAATGTGAGTATTGCATATTTCATCATTTATTCATTAGGCTAGCTAAATCTAGAATATGATTCCAAAATGACTTAGATCTAATTCCTAAATAAGTCAGACGACATGAAATAGGGTTAATTGAACGTATAACTTTCAAACACTTGTGAACCTACTCACTGTATGTATTTTATCCACACTGTTCAATTGTTTTGCCAACCAAACAGTTTGATGATGGAGGCCGTTGACGTGTGCCTTGTGCATCTGAACTGTTCTTCCTTGTACTACCTTAATTTATGTGAAATACCTATACTATCTACTTATTGGGACCCACCGTAATGTTTATGTGTGGACCCATCTTCTTGTAGTACCAATTGGAAGTAGGACCCACTACATTGTATAAGACAAACCTGCATTATCCAACCGTAACTAACTCTTATATGTATATTATATACCAAGTCATTCAACTTAGGGCTCACTATATCTTATGAAGTTTACTTGTGTCTTCCAAACCATTGTAGAACTACTACAATAATTATTTGTAAATCCAATCTACTAACAACCCACGTGAAGATGAAATTCACTATATTATATGAGTTTCGCCAGCACCATTCATCCTGTGGCTCATTTACTATATGTTATGTCTAAGCCTTTCATCTCATAACCACTTGGTGCATGTAATTTGCATCACTACCACTCATTAACCATAAGGCCCTATTAGGGTATAACCATGTGGTCCCAATAGAAGAAAATCATATTGGGCCAAAGCCACTAATGGAATATCTATCTTGCGAAGGATATGGTGTAACTCTTATTACAATTAATGCTCGTGATTATGATAGTTATGATGATATTAGTGATGTTAGTAATTGTGGTTAATAGAAGCATTTGATTTAATACTTGATTAATGTTGTTCCAGTCCCTAGCATACTAAATTCATCTACTTAACCATGTTGATATTGATCATATTCATATACTATGGAATGATGGTATGTGTAAGTGTACTTCAATACATTTGTTCATGTGTAAGATATTTCCTCTTCAGTTTAGTCACATGATCATGGATTGATATAGTTGATAGTGGCATATGATGATTATATGTCATTTTTGCCTTAAAGGTTAAGCAGACTCTAAACTCATGACATTATATGCATACCACATACACTTGAACGTATTCCTTATCATGGTTGCTTGAATTCATGTATAATCATGACATACATGATGATCAAAATACCACAGTCGTGCCGTATAACATGAGTTGGATCTTGACGATGAAATGTACATTTATGATGATGACTTGGGTTATCCTTGAAAATGAACCGGACACCGGAAGTGTGGAAATGGTAGGGGATGATGTGCCCCTTAGGTTGAAAGTACCTAAACCCCTTTGCTAGCTAGGGTTGCCTCATCGTCAGGCTAAGTGGATACATGGGTCATGGATTTGACTCCCACTAACGAGGTCAGGTTGAGAAGAGGTGGGTCCATCCTACTTAAGGGCTGAGGTGCAAATAGGGACCAGCCTGACTCGTCGGCAAGGAGAAGTGCGAATTAAGTCCGCTACTGGCATGCCGGGTGGAAGTCCATCGCAGGGCGGGTATGTGAGGTCGATTACTAATGTTTGGTGCTTAGGTGTCGACCACAGTGTTTCCCATGATATACAGTTGGTGGAAGTCCACCGCAGGGCGGGTATGTGAGGTCGATTACTAGTGTCTGGTGCATGGGTGTCGACCACGGTGTTTTTCTGAGGTATACAACTATAATATGACATGACAATATGATGATGATGATGTGATTATGGATGCGTGTAATACGGTTATGACTATGGTATAGGAGAAATGAAAATATGACTTGGTGATGCTGGTAATATTGACTCGGAGTATTACTATGATGCATATGCATTGCATTAGCATTGGCATCATACCTTACGTGCTACACGCCTTTCACCATACATAATTTCCTTGTGGCATATTTATCTTGCTTGCATGTAGGACACACTACACACACGTGTGTACTCACTAGGCTTTTTACCTAAGCTTCTTATTTCCCATTTTTTTCAGGGAAGGAGTAGCTTGGAAGACTTAGCTTTCTCGATGCATTATATCTATTTTTCGATTTGGCAATGTTAAAGTCATGTACCTTTTGGAAAGCATTGTACTTGTAACCATCAGGAATTATAATGGAGAGTGTTGCTTGGTATTTTAATCATGGATCTTCATGCTCAAGTATTATTATATGTATATACCACAAAAAAAATTCAATCAAAAATCTTCCTTTTGGTGCGCGGAACTCGGGACTTGGTGTATGGAAGTCGGATGCCGGATTCGAGGCATCACGGAAGCTGTCTGTCCCCGGATTTGAGGCGTGACAAAAACTTTCTAATCCTTCTATCCCTTAACTTCACTCGGCCCGTTCCCTAACAACTTTCCACAGCAAGGGAAAGTGAGGCTTTAGGAATTAGTCGTTTATCTGAGCCTTCGCGACATTTCTGTTCATATCTTTTAAAATGTATACTCCTCCTTTGCGAACTTGGACAGCAACATATGGTCCATCTCATGTGCGAGATCATTTTTGTTAATCAAGAGCACATCGTTCTGACCGATAGGTAGTATCACCTTCCACACCATGTATCCTCCCCCAAAGGATTTTCCTTTCACCTTCTTATTATAAGCACGAGTAACAACTACTTTATTGGCAACAATCGAGTCAAGGGCCTTCATTCGAACTTCATCTAGCTCTTCGAATTTGGCCAACATTGCTTTTGTAAACTTAGGAGGGGTTAATTTGGCTTGATAAGCGGTCCGTAAAGATGGCATAATGACCTTCAGGGGGCACTACTGCATCATGTCCATATGTCAGAGCAAATGGACTGACACCAGTACCTGTATGCGTTGAATTTCGATAGACCCAAAAATGCTTCTAATAACTTCATATGCCATTTTTGAGAAATTTCTTTGATCATTTTTCTTAGAATATTTTTTATTACATTGTTACTAGCCTCAGCCTGGTCATTGGCTTGTGCATAATATGGTGTCAAATGTAAAAATTTTATTGCATACTTGTCGACAATCGCCCACACTTCCATTACCGATAATGCTGCACCTCGATCCATCATAATGGATTCTGGAATTCTAAATTGATGGATAATACTGCTCTCAGTAAATTCAATGATTTCCTGGTGACCGACTCCTTTCGTGGGTTTTGCCTCTACCCATTTTAGTGAAGTAATCAGTCGCAACAATTATAAAGGAATCCATCTGCGATGAAGGTGGGTGGATCTGTCCTATCAAGTCGATCGCCCAACCTTGGTTAATAGAATATATCTCTGTGGTGGGCATGTGCTGGATTGGTCCATTTCTCTGGCAAGCCTCACAACCCTTGGCATACTGAACACAATCGACCATCATCGTTGGTTAGAAATAGCCGTAACATCTGAGCGTGTGCCTCATTTTTCTCCCTACTTGGTGGCCCCCACATATCACTTTGTGGACTTCTCCCATTGCTAACAAAGCTTCTTTCTTGGACCGGCATCAGAGCAAAACTCCATCGGCCTTTTTACGATGCAATTCATTGTCAATCATGGCATAATTAGCGGTCTATCTCCTCACGTTCCCGTCGATCTTGGTACGCAGGCTCTGTAGATAGCCCATGAGAGGAGCCCTCAAATCTTCTTCCCCTAATTCTAACTAGCATATCTTCATACTATGCCCTCTTTCAAAGACAGATGACAAGGACCTTCATTGACATCCATGTTATGTTCCCTAGTCGTGTGTACCAACTCCACTTCTTCAAATCAGTACAACATTTGGGGCGCTAAGGCATAATATGGCAACATGGCTGCACTAGTGCATTTAAACAATCTTACCATTTGATTGATCACTAACTGTGAATCACCTACAACCATCACAATCCTTGCGCCTAATTCTACCAATAATTCTAGGCTTTTTATCATGGCTTCATACTCGGCCTGGTTATTGGTGCAGTCAACATCTAATTGGAATGCAAATTCCTACCTATTTCCATTTGAAGCAACCATGATTACACCAGCCCCTGATGCATTATGCATCCTTGACCCATCGAATATCAATTTTCATGGTATTAACTATACATAATACAAATTCTAGATTTCTAGAGGAATTCAATCTTCTAGATCGGAGGGGTGATCATCCAAAAAATCCCTTATGGCCCGACCCTTCACTACTTTCTATGAAATGTAACACAGATTAAATTCAAAAAAAGTTAGAACCCATTTGCCAATTCAACCATTCAGAATCAGCTGATTCAACATGTATTTCACTAAATCAGTCACTACTATTACATTTACTCTCTCGGCTAACAAATAATATCTTAATTTATTGGCTGCAAAATACAATGACACGCATAAATTTTCTATAGCGGAGTACCATCTCTCAGCATCGAGTAATATTCAGCTTAAATAATAGGTCGCACACTCTTTCTGCATATCGTCATCCTATGTTAGGAGAGCTCCCACCGACTCTTTAGAGGCCGCAACGTATAGCTTGAGCGGTCGACCTTCGGTCAGCGGCATTAGAACTAGTGGCTTCATTTAGTACTCCTTGATTCTATCAAAGGCTAACTGGTGCTTCGCCTCCCAAACAAACTCGGACCCCTGCTTTAGCTTTATTAATGGAGAAAAGATATTAGTCTTTCCTACGTAATTAGATATGAATCTTCACATAAAATTGACTTGCCCAGGAACTTTTGCAACTCCAATTTATTCCTTGGCAGACGAGCATTGATGATCACTCGAGCGTTATTTTGATCGACCTCAATCCCTCTCTGATGCACTAGGAATCCTATGAAATTATCGATCGAGACCCGAAAGCACACTTCAAGGGGTTCATTTTCAGATTATGGAGCTTCATCCACTTAAATGATTTGCGTAGTTGGGCCGCATGATCTTCCATGTCGGCTGATTTAATGACTACATCATCCACATATACTTCCATGAATTGGTTGATCATATCATGGAAGATGGCATTCATTGTCCTTCAATATGTAACTCTTGTGTTTTTAAGTCTAAAAGGTATTACTACACAGCAATATGTTCCTAATGGACCTGGACACTTGATTGTCATTTTTGGCACGTCGTCTGTTGCAATGTGAATATGATTGTATCCATAATTTTCATCCATGAAAGACACAATTCCATGTCCAGTAGCCTGATCAATTAGTTAATCGGCCACTGGCATGGGGTATTCATCTTTTAGTGTAACTAAATTTAAATTTCTGAAATAAATGAAAATCCTCAACTTGCCATTTTTTAATTACTGGAACAACATTTGACATCCATTCAGCCTATTTAATAGGTCGAATGAAACCATCCTTCAAAAGCCATTCAATTTCTTCCTTTATCTTATGGGTCACTTCAATTGTCATTCGCCTAAGCAGTTGCTTGTGTGGCTAATAACCTTCTTTTATCGGCAACATGTGCTCAACTAAACCTTGATCGAGCCCCAGCATGTCTGTAACACCTCGAATTTCGAGAGTCGAGCAAAGCTCAACTCCCGAGATCCAATGCATCACTTATGCAACATAGATCATGATGTTTAAATGTTGTCCATGTCAGTAAATTAAACATGAGGGGGTTATACTAAAACAACATATCATACTCCAAAGACAATTTAATTTAGCAAGCGGAAGACTAAAACACATATATATAAATACGTGAGGGTGTCGCAACCTCCAGAGTATGAGTATGATACCGGGCTAAATATAAACATGTATTGCTTCAAAATTTACAAAATATCAAAATCTACATGTCCTACTAATCCATATAATCCCTATGATCCCGTCGATCAGCGCATGGTCAACATAGACCCTCCTGATAGCTGTACATAGGAGAACTCCTCCTCGTCAAAGAAGTCCATCTCATATGTATAGACTCCGTCATCACCTGCATCTACAATAGAGTTTGATTGTTGTTTTAAAACACCTTCCCAGAGTGAGAGTGAGTGATCAACTCAGTGGTACTATAAGGCAAAGGTTAACATATTATCAATTCATTCAAGTAGTAATGATAAAGCATTACAACAATCATATCCTAAGTACTCTTGTTAATGCAGGGATGGTATGTTGTAATGATGCATGCACTCACACGAAGCTCCCTCACAAGCGACTCCGTCAACTATTTGCACATGTCAAACTCCCTAAATGTGCCCTTCATCATCAAAGCACATGCAATGTGGTGCATGGTTGTGTTAGTCAAGTACTTAATTAGACTTATTCATACAGCAGATTTGGGAAGCTAAAGCACCTCCCTTTATATCACTTAACCCCAAACGGAGATCCATCTAAGGTCGTCAATCCTAATTAATCACATACAATAGGCAAGTTGTAGGGCATCACCCCTAATGAAAGCAGTGGATAGGTAAATTCAAGTGTTTATACTCGAGGTCACTACGGGAGGCTCATCACCTGAACATAAGACGACAGCTCAGACACAGTATCCCATACACCACCATGCCTGGCTCATGAGTCTGGGTTGCTCACTGGTCACTACGGGGAGGCTCATCACCCCAATGTAGGCCGACAGCTCAACCACAGTGTCCCATACCACCATGCCCAGCTCATGAGTCTTAGTGGATCGTGGTACTATGGTTGAATTGGGTCTTTCCATTGAAAGGTGGTACCTTAGATTCAAGTAGGGATGTCCATACATGGTAAACACATAATAAACCAATTAGTTTATTAGACAAGTTCGGTTGGTATAAGTGCACGCTGAATTAATCGACATGGAGCGCGTAACACTCCATGTGGCCTAACCACTATCGACAATCGTCGTACGACTCGGATACGTCGAATGTATCCAATGTGGCGAGACTAATTCGGCCACTCAATCGAGAACCGTTACCGATTGCCTGGACTACATTGTAGTCCCAATCATACTCCAATGCAGCATTTAAATACATGTGATAATCATATAAGCATTTAACAACGATCCAAGTACAACATTCATTTGAGCATTTTATTAAACATATTGAACATGTTACCGAACATTACGATTCATCCATAACTTGAGTAGTTGAAATTAAGGTCACATAAAGGAAATCATATATGTAACTAAGGTAATTGAGAATCCTATCTCAACACCCTTATTAAATACAATTCATCAAATAATTTCTCATTCAGACATTTTATCAAACACTTAGCCTACACCTTTCCAAATATATAGACTAGATTAGTTATGACATGAACTATAGTAATTTCCTACGCAATATAGGCTATAACGCATATAACAAACATGAATCTTAGATTAGATATCATGACAAGCACATAATCATAATTTCAAGTTCATTCATACATTTCAACAAACACATGGAATGCATATTTGTCCAATATAGTTCATGCATGTATAATATATGGAAAACGTCGTAACTAAGATCATATGGCAGCAATCAAGTCAGACATAAATCATTGCCGACATTGAAAGCATTAAAAACCATAACCTAAACGTTTATAGTCCGCACCTTTCGTCCGATTACTTGTTTTGAACTCGGTTCAAATCCTACGTTCCCGAATACAGCACAACGGGTACCTAATCATTGAAATAGGTTAGCTATTTCGCTGATCTCTCTATTTGGATTCCTAAATCAAGATTAAGGTTAGGATTCCTTACCCAAATCGTAGTTGAACGAGTCATGTAGCGACGTGGAAAGGCGATCTAATGGGTGTAGTCGTGGGAGAGAAACACTGCCACGATCTCCCAATCTTTCTCTTCTCTCCACACTCTTTTCTCTTATTTTCTCTCTTCTCTCCTAGGGTTTGGAGCAAATTCGTATGAGAGAGGAGTGGGGTGGTTTAAGTTCTTTATATAGGCCCAGAACTAATGTCAATGGCCCTAAGGCCATGGTATACTTAGGTTATAGCCAAAGGGCATCTGTTTCGAGCAAACGAGACACTTCTGGAGGTTCATTACCTATCTATATCATAGAGTAAGTTCCCTGACAGTGGATCTAGGCTAGGTTACGATTTCAGCGCGTTTGGATAGGCCGATCAACCGTGATGGACCTGTATCAAATCAACATTCATTGTCACTCAATCAGGGCCACAAGTATACAAATATGTGCAGGGAAATTTCCCTGATCCATGGATGCAGTTGGGTCAGAAACTGATGGTCTAAAGTCTTCAATTTTACCCACAAGCGAATGGTCCAATTCACTTAAGTTTGGGTTCATTTAATTTTCTAAAGATATTCGCGTTTCTCACACACTTCGCTCAAGGCTCAAGTTGTGCATTTCTGGATACTATTTGGGCTCAATTCCCGTCATGGTTGTCAAGCCTAATAAGATGGTCATAACCCTATAGTTTAGCGG
Source organism: Magnolia sinica (assembly GCF_029962835.1). Classification (NCBI taxonomy): domain Eukaryota; kingdom Viridiplantae; phylum Streptophyta; class Magnoliopsida; order Magnoliales; family Magnoliaceae; genus Magnolia; species Magnolia sinica. The sequence goes on from NC_080588.1 coordinate 24,625,276, forward strand.
TCATCGGACTTTCAATGCGCGGTCCAGGTCCTATATGGAGTTTCAATGTGCTCCCGAGAGAAACTAGGTTTTGGGATTTCCTCGAGGTTTTCAAGAAATGTTGAGTTAGCGATTCTAATGATTTTAGGTCTTGCAATTTGTATAGATAGTGGTTCAAGCTAATCCACTGATTAATTTAGTTTAGTACTTAATAAATTTTCGTCTATTTTCCACAGTATACGATCTTTAGGGATTTCTGCCTGAGGTGATACTTGGGTCATTGTACGAATTTTTCCGAGACGTTACAATGTCATGATAATCCCATGTAAAATTATCAACAAATTCATTGAGTAGACTCGTCAATTATTCCTTCTCGTGAGTCTTCCACAAGTCATTGATGAATGTAGGCTTTGGATCTTGCTCGGTCCATAAGTTGACTTCGACTAATGGATCTTGGACTTGGGGCTGCGAATCTTCCATCTTATCAAGAGCCTCTTCAAGCTCGATGTTGTCTTCTTTGGCCGAATCATCTATATTGGCCAGATTTACAAGGCATCCATCCATCTATTTCAAGCTTTCTTCGAGACCTCTTATTCTGGCCATGAAATTGGCCTGGTGGTACCCTTTTCTTGGTGTGTTGATCATGAAATTTCTTTGATAGTGCAACACGGGACCGGCCGATAAGGAATAATGTCCCTTGACAAGATATCACTTGATCGCATTACTTCGGTGATAGATCGCACAACACTTTCTGGATTCTTCTTCACTGATATTCTAATTGGTCGACAGAATTTGTTTCTCCCAGTGAACTGAATCATTCCTACCTCCTCCCCATAATAATACTCTTCATTGGCGTTTGAGGTGGCCATGAAAAGTTTATTATTGGCTAGGACCAGTTCGATCTTATCTTAGTTCTAGAAAATCACAAACTGATGTAAACAGGACGAGATACATGTAAACGAATGAATCCAATCCTAGCCTCATTATAGCTTGATAATGTATCAACCACAAGAAACGACACCATTATTGTCTTAGTTCCAATAGTTAGATCGATTAGTAAGACACCGTGAGTATTTGTGACATGACCGGTAAAATTACTAACGGTCACCTCTTATGGAATCAAGTCAGCCACTGTCTTTCCCGATTTAGACTCATCCTTAATGGCAAGAAGTTAACAACAATCCCATTATCGACTAAGATTCTAGTAACGGGGCATCCTTAAGGTGAGCCGATATGTATAACGGCTTGAGATATTGCATCATGCCATGTGTGGGTCTCTCTATGACCACCCTTTCAGACGTAGCTCCCACCTCTACTATGATGGTGTTAACATGAGGTACTTTGTCCGCCTTGGGTTCATTTCTAGCATCTTCTTTGAACAAGAAAGAAGCATGATATATTATTATTGGGGGTGGGGGGGGGGGGGGGGTATAGTCTTCTACATCGCCCGCCATTCTGTTTGGCTAGGTTGGTCTGGCTTGGAAACTTGAAGGCAACATGAAAACCATGTTATAATGGAATATGACTAGTGGCAATGTCCCAAACGCAATTCCATCATTTGGACATTTCCCCCTTAGTGTTTCAGTGTCTACTTATGTTCTAATATTTTCTTTCTGATTAGTGCCTTCATCAGCCGCAAGGTTGGCCGAGGCATCTACTACTGAGACAATTTTTAGCACTTTAGTGGTCAATGTCAGTTCATTAGCCAACTATTCATCCACTAGGAAGCACTCATCGCTGAGCTAGTCTGGTTGGTTACCACAATTGTCTTCGTCCTTTAGGACTTGCTAACTGATTAGGTCGACCGAGAATATCAGAATCCTAGTTTTGTAGCACAGAAGACAATAATGCCCTTACTATGTTTACAGCCACCTATCCTTCAGACACAGGGACCCTCCAGAAAGGCCTAAGTGGAGCCATCTGTGACCGAGATGGTCTTGTGGCTTCTTCCGATTCTCTTCGTATCACGGCTCGATGCCTTTGTCATTGACACTTTTGAGTCTGGGATAGTGCTTCTGGTGCCGCTGAAAAATTTGGATGTGTGACCTGCTTCCATATTCCTTCTTGAGTTGTCGAGGGTTTGACCATCCTTTGGCTCGATAGTTCAACTTACTGGCGGCAGTTGGAAGCCATCAGTTGTGGTAAATGCTGGTCGTACCCTATAAATGGCCTAGGAGCCATGTGATGACCTCTCCATTTGATTTGGGAGGATCCCCCACCTAGGAATAGTTCTTCCAGCACATCGGTCACATAGTTACGAGCCTTGACTGGCCCATCAAATGACGTTCAACTGATTATCACTCTAATGAGAGGGCCAGCATCGGCCCCGTACTGGTCGTCGTGATACCTCTCCTTGATTACTCGGATCTAGATCAACCTTCAACCACAACTAATTCCTCAGATTAGTTATGACCATGTTGACCTCAAGGTTGGATGGAAATGGGTCTGTATCGATCATCATGGCTTCCTCACCTTTTTCAAGGAACTTCAACAATCCATGGTCGATGTGATCCTGGATGACGTTCCTAAAAACAATGCATTTGTTAGTTGAATGATTCCTAAGAATTTTGAGAAATTCGACAATTGTGACCGAAACACACTTGCTGAGGGCATCTTATGATTCATAAGAATTTTGATAAATTTTTCGGCCAAACAGAATATCAAATATTTCCTCAGCTCTTGTGATATCAAAGGAGTAAATCTTTTGAGCTTTCTGTGTGGTTGATGCGATCAATTCCGCTTTGACCAGTGCGAAACACACTAGTGGCTTCTTAGCCACCACTTCGGCAATTGTGACCTCGTAATTTGGATCATTGTAATACATCCCTAATGACGAGTTCCTTTGCTCGGTTCCTTATTTTAGGAGTTCATCATAGCGAGAGACCTTCTTAGTTAGGTCATATAAATCTATGAACTCCATGCCTATGAACTTCTTACGAAGTTCATACTCAAGCCCATCTTGTGCAAGTTGCACAAATTTGGCTTCAATCATGACAACCTTACAATGACTTTTTACCTGCTTAAACTGTGTGATCTAACTCTCACACGTCTCCCCGGGCAATTTCTGAAAGCGGGCAAGATCGGCCATATTTATTTCTCTATTCTTAGAGAAAAACTGAGCATGGAATTTTTCTTACATTTCTTATCATGTGTGTACTGAATCTGGCAATAGGTTTGAATACCATGTGAAGATTTCTATCGTTAGTGAATGACCAAATAATAGTAATTTGTGAAAGTCATTATTGGCCAAATCTCTGCATTTCATCGTAAATTGGCCAACATGTTTGATAGTTAACTGACCAGGTTCACCCAAAAATAAGGCAAAATCCGGTTGATAGTTCCTCGGCAATGGGTGTTGCCGATTTATCCATTTGGGGTATCATTTATGATAGACCGGTATAGTGTTGTGGCCGAGTACTTGATTCGCAACTTCTTAGACGATTTGCACAATATGGTCGCGATCCATCGGTTGGGGTTCTAAGGCTGGTGGTTGATTAGGGCCAAATTGGTTCAAATGAATTGTTGGGGATTGAATCCTTCTGCAATCCCTGATTCCGATTCTCAAGTATAAAGTTTCCTAGCCTCTTACTCCAGTTGCCTCGCTTCCACAAGAACTAGAACATTCCTCATCTCCTGAATTGGGACCTATGGTGGATTCCGTTGCGGAGGTGGCATGGATGGCAGAGGAGCTATATTACCACTATAACTTCCTTTGGCATTGTATTACAATACCAATGGCATTCGCTCGCCCATCATAGTCATCAATCGATGCATGGCCTCAGTCTGGCTGGCCATATATCAATTAGTATTTTCAGCTTGAATATTGAATTACTCTCCTTGGGCCCTTCCATATTATTGTACAAGCTTAATACTCAGATGTACATCTCAAAGTACGACAACTATCTCGTTTGGGAGAACTGTCCGATAGGTCGATGCTCCTCCCTGATCCCCAGTACCAGCCATTAGACTATTGTTTAAATTCAATGCCTTAAGGGCTGCTGAAACCGGCACATCCTTGACTGGAGGTGGTGTGCTTGGGATTGAAGGATCGACCCCAATAATGCGAGCACTTCTTCTATTTATAATTGGCAATGTTACACTGGTAAGTTAGAAACATGGTCCCACCGAGAGTGCCAAAAACTGTTGCGTGGTTCAATTTTCGGTTGTACGTGTGCGAGCGTACCAAAATTAAAATTACAGCTCAATTCAAACCGAACAACTACGACTTTAAAGCACCAAGATAGGAAGACACGTAGTGTATGACTGAGATCTGATGAGATCGATTGCATATTCAGTCACTAGCTCAATGTGTAAACAAGATCAGGCGATATTCAGAGGATGGGGTGTAAGACCCGTAATCTCGCGAGACCTTCCGTACACTTCTACTTAAACAACGGCATGTTCCCGGTGGACTAGATCAACAAGTTTTGATCGTTACCCTATTTTTGTACCGCCATACCCTGAGACATGTACCCTAGCGACTGCATGGGCATTACGATTCTAACACTGCGCGGCACGCCCCATTTCGACCCTTAAATTAGAAGTTGCAATTTTGGCATAATCTGAGATGGGCCGCGCAATGCACGCGGGCCCCACTTGCACAAATCCCCATGTTGTCAAATCAATCAATCAATCAATCCATCAATCCATCAATCAAGCCATACATCACTCATGTTACTCTCTCCCCATTAGTCAAACAAACCCATGTCATTCTCATGCAACCCATACCTTACCTATGCTAGCCATGATTCTTTTCTTCTTTTTCTCCCCACTTTACCCCTCCATCTTCCCCTTATTCCCTCCCTATCCTAAAATCTCTACTACAAAAACACTCTAACTCCCTCTCATTTTTACCATTTCCTAACAAGAGTAAAGAGGGATTAAGAGAGAAAAATATTAGAAAGGTTAGGGAGAAATTAAGAGAGAGAGAGAGAGAGAAAAGAAAGAAAGATTAGGGAGAGATTAAGAGAAAAGAAAGAGAGCTTGTGAGTGTATTACAAAATATCAAGAGAGTAAGATTAAGAGAATGGAGAAAAGAGTGATTAGAGGAGGTTAGGGGTGGAGAGGAGCTTGGTGGGCCATCCGATCGCCGATCTGAGACGATCCAACCGTCCATCCTTCTAACTGAGTGCATCGGAGGGTCAAAACCCTCCCCTTCTTTGTGATTTCTCTATTTCGGTGGTCCCATAAGGGTGGGACTCACCTTGATCATGTATTGAGTATGTGGTGGACCCCCTAGTGGTGGGGGGCCACCCCAATGGCCGGATTTATTTCCCTTCCTTTCCGTTTCTTTTCTTATTCTCATGGTGTTTCAGGACCCACAAGTGAGCCACGCTATTGGAGAGCGTGTTCTGCACGCTATCATAGCGTGGACCACCTTATGTGGTCCACTGTGATATTTATTTTCTTTTTAAACCAATTGATTATGTAAACACACTTGGATGGTAAAAATACACCAACAATGAATGTGATCCCAAGCTTCTTGGCCCCACCATGAGTTAGACATTCAAATGGATGGAGTGGATTTCCTAGGTGGGCCCTACCTCACCCTTAAAACACAAGAGAGTAAGAGGGGTAGTGGCACCACAGTGGCTGGACACAAAATGTCCAGAAACATGTCTCTGGCACAATTATCTTCCAAAGGCACTATGTAGACTTCACTAGTGGGCCCCATCATGATGTGTATATATATATATATATCATCCACACCGTCCATCTGATTTCCCTTCTCATTTTAGGCGTTGAGCTAAAAAATGAAGTTAATCTGAATCTTAAGTGGGCCATACCACAAATGGTAAGGGGTTGGGTTACCAACGTAATTTCTTACTTTTTACATGGGAGGTTTAGAGTGAGTTTTCACTCGTGGGACTCATATTGATGTATTTCTAAGATCCACACCATCAATCCATTTTTTGGCTCATTTTAACAGTGGAGCCCAAAAATCTAGCTGATCAAACTATCAGGTGGACCACACCACAACCGATGGTGGAAGTGGGAGCACCCCCTCACGTTAACCATGCTGACGTGAGATGGGGGCGTCCCAACCATGGACCCCACCATAATGTATTTGTTTAATCCACACCGTCCACCACCTTCCCCATGTAGTTTTAGGCTATGAGACTAAAAATGAGACAAATCTAAGTTTCTAGTAGACCGCACCGAGGGAAACAAAGTCTCACTGTTGGAACTTTTTAGGGCCTACTTTATGTGTATAAGTAGTGGACCTATCCATCATTAGACTCCTTTGGTCCATAAAGAGCTGGTCGATATAATGGACGGAATGAATTATCCACTAGTGGGCCTTGCATAGTAGAACAAAATAAAAATAAAGAAAGAAAGAGAAGAACAAGAAGAAAGCATGTCAATGGACGTTATTTGCAAGTGACTGTTAGGGTGGAAGCCTCATTGGGCTGCCACCACACGTGGACCCCACCATGATGGATTTGCTTAATCCACATCGCCCACCATCTTCTCCATATAATTTTAGATCATGTGCTAAATTTTGAGGCAAATCTGAGTCTCAATTGGGCCGTACTAAGGGTATTAATGTCCATCTGTTGAAACACTCTAGGGCCCGCTTTGGAGTCGCTGATCATCCAAACCAATCCTAGTCAAAGTTTATTTGACCTCATTCGAGGTGGTTAAGATGGTGAACGTATTAGATTATCCACTTAGGGCCCACATTAATAGTGTATGCAAAACATACAACGAATATAATAATAACCTGAAAAATATATGGCCAAATTTGGGTCTTACAGGTGGGACTGTGTGCTAATGTTTATATTGAATCCACACCATCCACCATCTTTGTAAGATCATTTTAGGCCTTGGGCCAAAAGATGAGACAAATTCAGGTCTCAAGTGGGCCGTAATGAGGGAAACGAACCATTGCTATTGAAATCTTCCAAGGCCTGCTGTGGAGTCCATATGTGTCCAAATTAACCCAAATCAGGGCCCATTTGACCCATTTAAGATGGACTACGCGGTGAACAAAGTAAAAAAAATTCACGTGGGGCTTGCACTGATGGTGCATTAAAAAAAAAAAAAGAGAAACAACAAAGAAAAAGAAATGTGTTATTGGGCAGTTTTGACTAGTGATGTGAGGGCCTAAGCCACCTTGGGCTGTTGCCCCCACACATGGGACCGTACATCATGTATGTATCATATCCACTCCGTTCATCCATATTGTCAAAACATGTTAGGCCATGGGCCCAAAACTCGGGTTGATCCGGATATCAAGTGGGTCGTACCATAGGGTAATGTGGGGGTAAAAACCTCTTGGACTTTGGGATTTCTTGGTTTTGGGATCCCTTGGACTTGGGAATCCCTAGTTTTGGGATCTCTTGGACTTGAGAATCTCTGGAATCGAAATCCCTTAGGTCTTTGGTTATATTTGGCACCTTGAATTCAAATCCTTAAATTAGTTGACGTGTGATGTTGAAACTATGGTTTTATTAAATCCATTTAAGCATATACTTTACCTGAACTGATGAAGTCCCAAGACTCAAATGGGTCATGAGCATATGATCACATCCTAGTGACTAACCAATGATCTGTAACCATTAATTTACATTAGCAATGATTAGATGGTGCAAATCATTCTACTCGGGTAATTATAGTGATGTCATCGATAATTTTATTATTTTGAGACATCATTAGTGGGCCATGTGCCCAAATGGATTGGTAGCCTAGTGACACATGTGTTATACATGTGGGTGTCCATCTGGGTCACTCCCAGTGGACCCCGCCTTGTTATATATATTCTATTCATGCCTTGCAAGCTATATGAGAAGCTGATGTTAGTCTAACGTGAGTCATACCACATTGACTTCTATATTTCTAGTGGGGCATGTCATTCAGTTCTCACTCTCTATATATGATGTGCCGATTAAGGCCGATTATTGTCTGATATGTCCGATAACATGCTAGTGTACTTAGCCTGGTATGACACACTAAGAACATGCTTAGTATAATGATATCATGTCTAGACATATGCCCATACGCATCATTTGTATGCATGTTGTGGGTGGTGATTGATCATAGCATATGCCATTGGCCCGTGATACTTAGGGGACTCTATATGAGATAGGGTTGCCCCACATGATCACGTTGTACGTGCAGGTTTGATGCATGACTTGGATGGTATGACTCATACATTTCGCATCTTGTATGTCACGATCACTTTACGCCCTAGCAACATCAGGGTTATAACCTCCACATGCATATTGTGGATAGCCAGATTGGATACCGAAAATATCTGTTCTAGCATTAGGGCGCTATGGATGTCCTTAGGTGAAAGTCCCTAAACCCTTGTAGTACCAGTACGATGCTTTAACGTCGAGACCGAGTGGATAACATGAGCGCCCGAGTGCCGAATACCGGTAAGCCATGTTTTTCACTATGTCATAGTCGGTTGAAAAGGGGTGTGACCTTATTCGCCTGAGGGCAAGGGGTTATAAGCTAGGTTGAGTTTGACCAGCTCATAAATGGGTCTGCTATCGATGAGCTGGGTGGGTATTGGCATACCACTAGCAAAGCAGATAGTGAGGTCTCTTCCATTCACTTGGTCATGCACACGATGGGGTGGCAGCCAGTGTTAGAGTGTACTAGACCTCGGTGTTGTTTCTAGTGACGAACCGTATAAAGACATGGACTAGTTAAGGATTGACATGCTTGCGTTACATCTCTAGCATATGACATTCAGCCATGTAGGCCTTGCATTGCATAGCCTTGGTATGGCTAACATCATTTATGGACTTGTCAGTTTAGCCTTCCATCATTTCTGCTTACTCTGACATTTGTATACTTGGCACATGCATTGCGCACACACGCATGCACTCTCTAAGCTTCGTAGTAAGCTTATGCACGTTCGTTACATGCAGGTTATGCTAGACCGCAGAAGCATTGAGGCAGGAGCACGTGCCCGATCTTTTGGAATTTTGTTATATGATGTATTTCCCTTTCAACACTGTACTCAAATATTATATTAGTGGATATGTGGTGATGATGTTTTGGTGACTTGGGTACACTTGTGATTATACTTCTTTACAAAAAAAATCACCATAAAAATTCTCCTTATAGGATCCTAGGATCGAAACCTGGCGCATGGGAGCTGGGAGCCGAGAATGGTGTACTATGGAGGTTGTCGGCACCGGATTCGGCGGTCAGAAATTATGTGAGCCCAGTTCCCAAGTTTGGGGCATGACATGGGGTTCGTACTCTGATAAGGGGTTGCACCTTTGCCTTTCGTATGAAAGGACTTTTCAATACAGATAAATGGAAATGAGAAAAGTATTCTTACAGTTGGTCATGAATAACAGCTGTAAAGCACATTTCCAAGTAAAGAACTAAATCGAGCGTATGAATGTAGACTCAAATTACAGCTAAGTTTACCCAGCTACTTGATTAACTAACGTGAATGTAAACAGTAAGCTGAAAAGTATAGAATTATACTAAGGAATGTAATTTGTTTGGCAGGAAAAGTAAAGGATTATACTATGAAATGTAAATTGACCGGTATTTGAAAAGATAGTTGAAAGCTAATGTTTGATTTGATTGGGTTTGTATGGGAGGGAAATTTCCTCTTACGCTCCTCTTTTATTTATAGTTCTAATTTAGTAATATGGATCCTTCTCACGCTCCGACGGTTATTATAACTGTTCGCCACTACTTGATTTCTTTTGTTTCTCCCTTTGACATCTGTCTTGTTATCACTTCTTCAACGGCTGCTTAAATATTGACATGGCATCATCTGATACAATTCTAATTGTTGTTTGCTAATAAATCGTTTCAAATCTAATACACGATACGGATTTTGTATAACTCAAACTTAATCTATTCTAATTATCTCTTTAGAGAAATCATAATAACAGGGATGAACACCATAGTTTCCCGCGGATATGCCTGAATTTTGGGCTCATGTTCTAAATTGATCAGGCAAAACCGATTGACGGATTGGATTTCTGACTTACATTTCTGTGGCCTCACATAGGTTCCTCCTACAGTAACTTCGGGCTTATTTGTTAAAGCTGGATTTTTGCACTTAACGCAGAATTGGGAAAATGTTCCATCTTTAGTGATGTTTGTTAATGCATCGTTAACGCAGAAGAAGGAAAGCGCTAAGTGGTTTTTCACTGAATTCTTTCTGTGATAGGAGTCTAGCTTAATGGTGAATGCGGAATGCACTCAGTGAATTTTTCATTAAACAAAAAAATTTTCTTCCAAAATTACCCCTTTTCGAGTTGTTATGGCAATTTCTTATCTTTAAATTGTTTACGCAATACAAGATCAACTTTTAGCTGTGAAACTTCTTTATGCCCCCACCATGATGTATGTGTTTCATCCATTCCATTCACCATTTTTAAAGATCATTTTAGGGCTTGATACCAAAAATGAGAGGAATATAAATCTCAGGTGGGCCATACCATGGGAAAACAATAGTGATTGGATATCCACCATTAAAATTCTCCTAAGGCCCAATGTACTGTTTATTTGACATCTAATCTGTTGATTAGGTCATATAGACCTAGATGAATGGAAAAAAACAAAGATCAACTTGCTCCAAAACTTTTATGGCCCCCAAAAAGTTTTTAATGGTCGATGTTCATTCGACACTGTTTTCTTGTAATGTGGTCCACTTGAGATTGGGATATACCTCATTTTTGGTCTCATACCATAAAATGATCTAGAAACATAGATGGACGGCATGGATGAAATGCATACATCGTGGTGGGGCCCACATAGCACCGACCATCAGCCATTGGCTAGTGGCAGGGGAGTAGCCAATTTATTTCCGCGGACGCTGATTGGATTCTGGCAGGTTGAGTAGCGAGACTCGCTTACTGAAGTTACGTTGTCATGCCCCAAACTCGGAAAATGGGCTCATAAAATTTCCGATCACCGAATCCGACGATGACAGCCTCCGTAGTACCCCATTCTCGAATTCCGGCACTTACATGCTAGATTCCGATCCTGAGATCCTATAAGGAGGATTTTCAGTATGATTTTTTTTTTATAATGGAGCATAACCAAGTCACAAAACAACATCACCACATATCCACTATATCAAAAACTTTAAGTACAATGCGTATAAAAGGGAAATACAATATAATGAAAGTAACAGAAACTCCAGAAGCTCGGCTGCATGCTCCAAACTCAACGCTGCTGTAACTTAACGCCACCTGCACGCATCTATCGTGCATAAGCTTATAGAAAGCTTAGAGGGTGGTAAAAGTGTGTGTAAGGCGAGTGCCAAGTGTACAATATCAGAGTAATACGGAAATATGTGGTAAGTCCATGAATGCTATTAGCTATACCAAAGCTATGTGATGTAAGGCATGAATGTTATCGGCCATACCAAGGCCATGCGATTCAAGGCCTATGTAGCCAAATGTCATATGCGAGATGCAAAGCAAGCGTGCTAGTACTCATCAAGTACACATATTAGTACAGTTCCTCTCTGGATATCACCGGGGTCTAGTACACTCACACTGACTGCCTCCTCCCTAGCTGCACAGCCAAGCAAGTGGAAGAGACCACACTATCCGCCTGACCAGTAGTCTGCTAATACCTACCCGGCTCATCGATAGCGGACTCATTTGCGAGCTAGTCAAACTCAGCCTAGCTTATAGCCCCCTCACTCGGGCAGATAAGGCCACACCCCCTTTCAACCGACCACGACACAGTAGGAGACGCGGCCTACTGGTATTCGGCACTCGGGCGCTTGTGTATCCACTCGGTCTAGACATTAGAGCAACTCCTGGTACCAAAAAGGTTCTAGGATTTTCACCCAAGGACATCCTAAGTGCCCACAATGCTATAGCTAATATTTTCGGTATCCGATACGACCATCCACGATGTGTCTGTGGAGGCTACGGTCTTGATGTCGCAAGGGCGTGCAGTGATCAAGTCACACATATGCGAGATGCATGAGTCACACCATACAATCATGCAGCAATCCTGCGCATACCACGTACTCATGTGGGGGCACTCCGTCTCATAAGGAGTCCCGTAAACATCTCAGCCCAACGGCTTATGCTATGATCAAACATTCCTCATATCAAGCATACATATGATGCGTATGGGTGTGAATCATGGAGCTATACTCAATATGTTATAAAGTGATGAATTATCAACAAGTATGGGCCTATCAATGGGCCCTAAGGAGAGTTACAATGCGAAAATTTAACCAACATTGAACTTACAATGTGGACGTCAAACCAACATTGTTCCCTAGGCACGGCCCGCCATAAATATCGTTACATAAACCATGGGGGAATCACACATTGCAATGGAGCCTAAGGACATCCCGTTGGACCTCGACCCATAGGCCTTGGATACATCAAATGGGCCACATCATATGGGCCTTATATAAATCAAGTGGGCCGCATCAATGGGCCTTATGTACATTGTAATGGGCCATATCCCATGGGCCTTTGAAATACATCACAATGGGCCTCATAACATGAGCCTTATGTATATCAGATGGGCCACACCAACGACCACAAATACATCAATATAAGCCCCATATGTACCTCAAATGGGCCATACCCAAATAAAGTGGTGATAATGATTTCCACCATTAAAATTCCTAAGGCCCACCATAACATATATTTTCCATCCAAACTGTTCATGAATTAACGTACTGATAGATGAAGTGGAAACAAATATCAGCTTAATAGGGAGCTACTATGGCCCATAGAAATTTTGAACGGTGGACGTCATTAATTGTTATTTTAAATGGTGGGGTCCACTTGAACTTTGGATCTGACTTATTTTTAGTCTCAAGCTGGTTAAGACAAGCTCGCTAAGTGGTTGGATGGTTTGGATGCAGCACATGCATCAAGGGTGGGTCCCACTATCCAAACAGTGGACAGTGTGAACAAACACATATATCATTGTGGGCTCCACTGTCCGCCTGAACGGTGGGAAACAAATACATACATCACTGTGGGTCCTACATAGGTCCCACCATTATGTTTATACGCAATCCAACCCGTTAATAAGGTCGCACAGACCTGGCTGAATAGGAAAATCAAATTTCATCTTGATCCAAAACTTTTGTGGCCTATGAAAGGGTTTCAAGGGTAGACGTTCAATCCCACTGTTTCCTCTGATGTGGGCCACCTGAGCTTTGGATGTGGTTGATTTTTGGAGGGGGCCCACTTCAAGCAGGGGCCTACCTAATGAACGGTTTGGATGATATACACACATCATGGTGGGGCCCACGGCTGGGACCGTGGGTCCCTGCTCGTCCGCCCGTCAGCAGCAGGCGCTGCCTGCGCCTCTGACAGCAGCAGCAACAATGCTGCTGTTGTATTTTTGTTTTATTTTATTTTTTTGAAAAAAACTGAAATCCCGGGGTTTTTCATACGTGGGGCCTGCATCAGCTGAATCCAGCCCATCCATTGCACTCTATGGCTCATGACCGTACAAATGAGCCCAATATCCGATGTGTTTCGGCGTATAAAAATATCAGGGTGAATTTCAACGGTAGAAAACATTGTTTGCTATGCTATGGCCCATCAGAAATTCAGATCAGCTTCATTTTTCGGCTCAACGCCTAAAATGATCTAAGGAATGAAATGGACGGCTTGGATTACAAACATACATCAAGATGGGGCCTATACAAGTGGCCCTTCCCAAGAGCTTGAAACAAGCTCATATTTGTGTTTTCATTTCACGTCCAGGGATGTCCCTGGACGTGGACGGTCTGGGCATAACGCATGCACAAGGTGGGCCTTGCTCAGGTGGGCCACCAAATGCATGGATGGTGAGGATAAGACATACACCAAGGTGGGGTCCATCCGAGTGGGCCACACGACCACATCATCACACACAAAATGAATATAGATATATATATATATGAAAAAGAGAGGGGAAGAGAGAGAGAGAGAAAGAGAGTGGGACACGTGAGATGGAGGGCTCCGCCACTATGAGTCCTCCCTTGCAAGCATTCATACATCAAGTGGGTCCCATTACACGTGGGCCCATCAAATCGAAAATCAATGGTGAAGATCCTTTCTCCACCAAATGTAAGGTCTAGATGACCCTATCCATACAAGGAAAGTAAACATCATGATGGGGTCCATGGAGAATGGCCCCATCATGGAATGATCATGAGGATCAAGGTGGGCCATCGGCCACACCTAGGGTCCAAAGTGAGATCCATACCATCAATCGGTAGGCCTCCCTTGGCCCTTCATCTAAAAAATGAAATCTAAGCCTATAGAAGCACCCACCGTTCGATCTTCTCGGTCCGTTGGGACGTCGGTCTCCTTGTGTCTCACTTTGATGGAGAGGATGAGAAATGAAGGGCTAGGATGATGGATTTTTGGGATGGAAAGTGGGCCACACACATGCACTTTTCTCTCATGGAAGAGCTTGGACGTGTGATGCTCTTGTTAGCTTAGGAGTTGTGTTGAGAAAAGAGAGAGAGAGAGAGAGAGAGAGAGTTGTAAGGAGAGAGAGTGATGGATGTGAGTGATGAGTGAGGTGATGGTGTACTTGACATGTATGGGTGTGTAAGAGAGAGGGTGAGAGAGGGTTGACTTGGTGGTTGCTTAACTTGTGGAGAAAGAAAGCATGAGTTGCTTTGTACTTGACATGAGGTGATAGATTGATTGATGAGACATGTTGTAGAGATTCTCTTGGGATCTCAAAAGCGCGGTATTTTCTCGAAATAAACGCTGGCTCACACCTTCTGACCTGGGTATCGGATCGGTGTGCAAGATGCGGCGTTGGAACCGCGGCGACGGTGCGGTCGCAATGGTATAAGTCTCGGATTAAGCCGACTCAATTCTACAGGATACGACTTAGGGTCGCGCGCAAACGTTGATTATAGGTCGCGGATTGCCGGAATTCGTTCGGAAGGATCAAGGGAGTTGACAGAATAGTACGGGCTAGGATACGGGTCTTACATACGTCACCAAGTTATGTGGGCCCCATCATGATGAATTTTTTGTATCCATGCCATTCATCCATTTGGAAATATAATTTTAGGTAGAGATTCAAAGAATGAGTCAAATCCAAAGTTCCAGTGGACCTCACCACAGAACACATTGAGGAGAGTGACGCCCACCATTAAAAACTTAAATAGGCCACAAAACTTTTTGATCAAGCTGATATTTGTTTTTTCCCTTCTTTCATGTCCGTGTTAACTTGTGAACAAGTTAGATTTCAAATAAAAATCATGGTGAGCCATAGTAAGGTTTCAACGGTAGGCATCAGGCATCAATCTCACCACTGTTTTTTATGGTGGGGTCAACTACATATTTGGATTTGCCTCATTCTTTAACTCATGCTCTAAAATTAAATCTCCAAATAGATTAACGGTGTAGATAAAGCACATACATCATAATGGGCCCATGGAACTTGATGATGTCACTTCGGTAGGGAATCTCGCTATTCAACCTGTTGGCAGCTAATCTGCATCCAAGTAGGATGCGGATTGGTTGGTGTACCTCACACCAGCTATATAGCTGCTGTATTGACGTCCGCAAGTTCTGTGGGTCCCATCATGAGGTATGTGTTATATCAAAACCATTCATCCATTTGGCGAGCTCGAATTAAAGCTTGAGACGAAAAATAAGCTGCAAAAAGCAGCGGGTAATTGAACGTCTACCATTGAAACCCTTTTTTAGGTCACTGAAGTTTTGGATCAATATGATTTTTAATTTTTTTTTTTCCTCTTCATATAGGTATTTGTGACCTTATGAACATATTGGATGGAAAATAAACTTAAATAGGCTACAAAAGTTTTGGATCAATATGTTTTCACTTCATCCAATTGGGAATGACCTTATAAATGGTTTGGATAACATATAAATATAAGGTGGGACTTATTTGAAGGTTTTATTGCTACTCTGTTCAATTTTGTACAACACATAGTGACGATCTTCTGGCTAAGAGGAATCAAGGGCGCTATGATGATATTTTTGTTTTTTATTAAGTATTTTAGTTTATTTGAATTAAATATAATGATTTTATTTTTATTTAATAAAAAATATATTTTTTATAATGTAAAATATTTTCCAACGAGAGATAGGGGTAAATGTGTCAAATTAATATATTTCTGACATTTAAGATGTTTGTTAACAAATTGTTTCGGATTCAGTACTTAATTTTTAGACTTCAGCCATAAATATTAACTTCATTTCATATTCGGGTTTTAGATTTCAGATTCAGGCTTCAGTTTTCAGCTTCGGTATTTAGACGTCAGATTTAACAAACGGGGCCTTCATGTTTGGCGGGGTCCACAGGCAATTCGCATCCATTGATTCCCTCTTAAACAGTGTTACCTGCCGATGTCGGCTGTGCCGCTGGAAATTTGAAGAAATCCCTCCTTGCCACCTTTTCTCACAGCGGAGACTCCAATGAAGAAGGAGAAGAAGAGGAAGAAGATCCAAACACATGATCCAGATTCCAAAGCCGGCCATAGATGGACGGCCATTTTGGACTCTTCCCCATCATGCACACGTCACTCCCCTCTCTTCCTCTTCCCTTCCCTGGCCCAACTCCCGTCTCTCTCTCTCTCTGTCTGTCTGTCTGTCTCTCTCTCTCTCCTGATGCTTTGGATATCATTCTCCGATGGGCTGTGTGCAGGCAAAGCCGTCAATGCATTCTCCTCCGAGTGGCCTCAACAAGATGAAGACGGAGAATGGATATGTTGGCAGGTCTGGCATTCACGGCCGACCCCCAAAGCAGAGGTACTCGGGTAAGGAGCCTGCCCGAATTTCCCGACATGAACGGAGGAATGATGCTGCTGGTGCTGCTGCTACTTCTATAGATGTTCGTAGCGAAGATGGGAGGGTTCTTACCAGAGAAGGAGGGAAGGAGGGTGGTGGCCTTTCTCAGCGGATGTCTTCGTCGAGGCAGAGTAGTGGAGGAGAAGAGATCGTTGATGGATGGCCCAAGTGGCTTACTGACAATATACCCAGGGAAGCACTTGTTGGGTTGGTCCCAAAGAGTGCCGAATCGTATGACAAGCTCGATAAGGTGAGGTTTGAAGAGGAACAAGAAGGATTTTTATTTTTATTTTTTTCCTTTTGGATCTTTCGAGTAATTTGAATCGGCATGATAAAGATAACAGTTCCAAGTGCGTGATTCGGAAATGCATCCTTTTATTTCATCCAATGGGATTTGGTGTGGGAAAAAACAAAAAAGAAACCTAACGTGGGTTAATTTGGTTTTGGATTGAAAGGGAAGGTCTATTTTGCTCTTGGTTGTTAGTTATTATGAGCTGATGTGGACCACACTGTTCAATCTGACGGGTTAGATGTAGGTTATATCTAACAAATCTGGTAGGATATAGCCCTATCCAAATTGTTTCCCAAAGAGAGATGAAATGAAATGGATTTTAAAGTTTCACCAATGTTATCTTCTCTTGGCCAATGCAATTATGAGATGTTGCAAGCTGAGGTTGACCGCACTGTTTCAATTGGATGGTTTGGATGGATGCCAAACCAGTAGGATATAGCCATATCAAAACTGTTTCCCAAAGGGAGATGAAATAAATTGGATTTAAAGTTCTGAAATTTTCTCTGCTCTCACCCATTGCAATATGGACAAAACAAACACTTTACATTTGCAGAATCATATCCTTTTGGATAAGGGCTTGCCCTTGGTCCACACAGGCCTAATTATTTAAGATCTTGTCCTTGTAGTTTCAAGCGTCAAGACACTATCTGAATTGGTTGAGTCTTGATTTTGCAGATTGGCCAGGGAACCTACAGCAATGTGTACAAAGCCCGGGACCGGGACACAGGCAAGATTGTTGCTTTGAAGAAGGTACGTTTCGACACTTCAGAATCTGAGAGTGTGAGGTTTATGGCACGGGAGATCATGATACTGCGGAAGCTGGACCATCCTAATGTCGTCAAGCTAGAAGGATTGGCCACATCAAGAATGCAGTATAGCCTGTACTTGGTCTTCGATTTCATGCAGACGGACTTGGCGAGAATCATTTCTCGCCCTGATGGTTATCTTACAGAGCCACAGGTTTGTGCAGATATATATATGCTTGTAATTACTGTTTATTATAGAACTGAGGTGTAAAAAAAGAAAAAAAAATCTTTCATTGATGGTGTTGATGCAGGTTAAGTGTTACATGCAACAACTGCTCTTGGGTCTGCAGCACTGCCACGGGAGGGGGATTTTACATAGAGACATTAAGGGATCCAATTTGTTGATTGATAAAAACGGAATGCTAAAAATTGCGGATTTTGGTCTTGCAAATTATTTCAATCCCAACCAAAAGCGCCCCCTCACTAGCAGGGTTGTGACGCTTTGGTATAGAGCCCCTGAGCTGCTGTTAGGTGCCACAGATTATGGAGTCGGTATTGATCTATGGAGTGCAGGATGTCTCTTGGCAGAGATGTTTGCAGGAAGGCCAATTATGCCTGGTAGGACTGAGGTAATAGAAGCCTTCATTCCTTGCTAATGCATTTGTGGCTGATCACTGTAAAATTAAACAGACAACTCCGTTAAGTTATCATCGTGATATGTCATCTTGAAGTTGCATTTTACCTGTGACTCCTCACAAACATAGTTTTCAAAGTCCAACCAATTATAGCTTTCTCCTAACAAGCGAAACATCCGTCCCCACGTGAGCCCTGCAGTCACTCCAAGGACTTGATTGTCAATAAATATTCAGCATCCCTCAAACATTCTTTTGAACTATGTTGATAGTCTTGCTTTGAGTTTATAGTCAGCATGTTTAGAAATTTTTGGGCAAGGTGCCTGTTAAGTTTCAATATAGAATCATTTTCCTTTGTAACCAGAATGTGGTGTGGATGTAAACACATGATAGCTATCTTCTACCACAGACAAATTCTCCACAAAGAAAACGCAATTTTGTAGTCTTACGTGGAGAAGCCATGAACATTCTGCACCAAATACGTACAGATATCAACTGAAGTAGCCTTGACACCCCCTCCTTTTTGTCCTTTTTTGAGAAGGGTCTTTGTGACCGCTGATATGAGAACCTGCTATGTGGAAGCTGCCTATCTTGATAAAGGGGATGTAGTTGACCTTGCTAGGGAGTTTGGATTGCTGATCATTCCTTTACAATAAGAAGGATTCCCATGAAGTTCCTTTACATAATACCCCAGTCCAAACATTTGAAGTTCCTTCCCCTCATTTACCCTCATCCTCTCCTCTCACAACTTGCTTAAAATTTTCCCTCCTCGCCCAAAATTTCCCTCCTTGTCTTAGTATCTTACTCATCCAACAACCACAAAATTATTCACCCTCACCTGCTTATAACTATCCCATTAAAGACTTTTGATGCCAAATATTTTGAAAACCGAAATTGTTTTGTACATTGAAATTGGAGATGAATCAAGTCAAATTGTTACTTGTAAAATTCTCTATTTTAAAGAAGAAGGTTAAAGCTACAAAAAATCATATAAAAGAATCTCGAAATCATGATATTCATCGTCCATCTGTTTATGATTCACATACATCAATAAATAAACAGTATGATACTATCATTCAAATACCTCATTGTGACCAGTTGATAAAACAACTAGTAAAGAACTAATCAATTTGAACCCCATTAACTCATGCATCTTTAATCTTTTTCTAAACCTAACAAAAACATCTCCATCCATAAATAACATCATAGTCATCCATCTCATGTTATCAACATCAATGTCGTCGTCATCATTGTTGTCAACAAAAGAAATGAGGCCCACTTCTTCATCCCCAGAGTATGAGAAAGAAACATTATTCTTCCTTCTCTCGTCTGTTGTTGAGTTTTATCTACATGAATCTTGTTCCACCATTCCACTCTACAAAGCGCCATTCCTTCAGTTGGACCATAGGTCATCAAGTCCTTTCTTACTACCTTCATCCATGTCCTTTTGGGCGTTCCCCTTGCCCTTTTAGAGGCTTCAACTTATACCAACTCTAATTGGCGCGGTTCTTGGTCTCTATTGCACAGGACCGAACCATCTTAATTCTACTTTCCCTCATCTTATTACCTATTGGTGCTACTCCTAAATTCCCTCGAATGCATTCATTTCTAATTTTATCCTTCCTCGTCTTGCCACTCATCCATCTCAACATTCTCATTTCAGCTAGACATCATATGAACATGTTCCTTTTTTTTTTTTTTTAAAAGATATGAACATGTTGCTCCTTAAACTGCCCAACATGGAAATGAATTTATAACATCGTATTTGCAATGTATCATGCACGAATAAACTACAACACAATATCTAACAGTCCACCTCAAGCTAATGATGGGTCAAATGGGACTTGAGATTATGCTAAGAAGAACTCTAAATGACTCAACGTGTGGAAAGTTCTTGGTAAATAAGTTATGTTTTGAAATGTGGAATAGAATGTAGCATTCAAATCTTATCAATATAAAAAGAGCCTCTCTTAGCATCTCAAGTGTCAATGAAACAACCATAGTAGGACATAGGAGCTCTACATGACTACATCAGCTTTCCATTCGATGTAACCTTTCATTCATATGATCATCTCAGCTACTCAATTCAATGTCCACTTGTGCTATTTTTTTTTTTTTTGGTTGGCTTCTTTGTTGTTCTTCCACATGGTCATTTGGTTATTTAGGAGTTCAGAGATTCATGTGTGTGCTTATGACTTCTACATTCAGATGGTGCAAGCAACGGACAAATATCTTTGGTCATTCAAAATTAGGGGCACTTTATGCAATGATGGAAATTGTGATGGATTGACTATGCAGGGGAAAGAATTTTTAATGCTCATTTCATCGGATGAGAAAACACATTATCTAGAATAGCATAATTATTCGTGCTCTGTTAATTTACTGTATGCATGTAAGCAAGCATGAGTACATCTAGGTATGCATGGATGTGCATCTGTAGTGATGCTTGTCTTTATAAGTACTTAAATAGGTTTATGCTTGTCTATTTGGATCACAAAAAGGTCATCTACTATTTGATTATGATGTTGGATGTGTTGATTTTGGTATTGGAAGTGTATTCTCAGTTACCTCTTCCATGGCATTAGGTGGAACAACTTCATAGGATATTCAAGTTGTGTGGATCACCATCTGAGGACTATTGGAAGAAACTGAAGCTTTCTACTAGCTTCCGACCTCCACAACCATACAAACCTAGTATCGTAGAAACTTTCAGAGATTTTCCCACCTCTTCCTTGGGTCTCTTGACAATGCTTCTTGCTCTAGATCCCGCATATCGTGGCAATGCATCATCTGCTCTCCAAAGCGAAGTAAACTTCCAAGTCCTTTTTTATGCTATTCTTCAAATGCATGGAAAAATAAATTATAGTTTCTTATAAATCTTAATTAAAGTAGATATATATATATATATATATTCGAAAATTTTCTCATAATGAGCTTCTAACATTGTCTTCCATGAAATATTTCAAGATTTTTTTTTTTTACACACCCACACCAACACCCACACACACCACAATGGGTACTTGAACCCATGACCCTTGTGTTGAAACTCTTGTGAGTCTACCACTGAGCCATGAGTAGGGATTTTAAAATGTACAACGAAATTGTAAGGCTTCTATGCTTCTTCCTTCTCCATGTAACCAAATTGTCTACCACAATCTCACTCAAAAAAATATCTAAATTTGTAATAGAGAATCTGCTTGTGATAAAGATGATCATGGGGGGGGGGGGGGGGGGGGGGAAATAAGAACCCGTGAGATACCTCATTGTCCTCCACACAAGGGATCTGAGGACTGCACGTAAGTTGAATGACAACGCCCATTTCATATTCAGTGTTTTAAATAGCTTACACTATGAAGAATGTGGCTTATTCTATGTAACGTAGCATGGCCTTAATGCAATGTAGCTCATGAAAATAGCTTGCATATGCTATGCGCTACATAACCTACACTACACGTTACTTTGCTTACACTAATAATTATTTTTTACTAAAACATTAAAATTGATTGATGTTTCAATGATTTCTTCATTTTTCTATTTTCAATAAAAAATAGTTAATCTTTTCAATGATTTTAGTAAAATAATACAAGTAATAGAATTTAAATCAGTGCTGTTGCCCTTTCTTTATCTTTATACTTATCTTTGCCATATTTTTCATATTATTTTAGCCTGTGTTTATGGTTTTTGGTGCAACCAAGCGCAACCTTAATTAAAAATATAGAAGTTGTGTGTGGCCTACGCCTCATGCTTCGGAGAGGTGAATGCTATGCTACATGCTATTCATTATTTAAAACACTGTTCATATGCAAGACCCAACCTATTGGCACGTCCCTACTACCCTTGATATATGAAACATTGGAAGGTTCTCTGTCAGGACCTGAACAATGGTTTAACTCAATTACTGAATATGGAGATTTTTCCCTAATGGTTAACTCAAATAAGTGAATCCAAAGATTTTGCTCACATAGGGCCTGTTTCCGGTAATAAATCTTTGCTGCAATATGGAAATTCCTTCTCCAGACTTAGCAACTTTGATTTTTAAATAGTTCTCTACGACACATATATCTGTAATATAATAAGTTTTGCCAAGATACTTCTTAAGGTCAACTATCTCCCGCGAGAGTAATGTTGTCAATGTACACCAGAAAGTACTTTCTTCCTTTGTTTTATGTCTTACTGATAACACTGTAACTGGCTTGTACTCTTAAGCAATAGCTCACATCGCGTTGCTAAATCTCTTGAACCAAATCCTCGTGGACTGCTGCAATCCACTAAGTTCCTTTTGTAAGAAACGTTCCCCTTGACCTCGAAGGGTTCAGCAGCATTGTTTAACTTGCTGGTACATGCAATTGGTTCATAAAAATTCAAATAGCCTTATTACTCAGTATAATAATGGTGTGGTGTGATTGCACAGTGGAATGCTGCATTGTAAGCTTATATATGCACAATGTGACTTGAGCTTCGGAGGTTTCTCCATGAACATATGAATGTGTTTTGGCTGTAATGTGCATGATGCAAATCTATTGTAATTGCACATTACTATGTATGAGTTATACAGTCTAGTTATGCTGAAAATATAGTCTCTAATATTGTAGGCTGAGTAGTAATATTTCTTGCAGTTCTTTAGCACCAGCCCATTGGCATGCGGCCTTTCAGGACTCCCTGTGATTTACAAAGAGGAAGAGAATGAATCAACCAACACCTATGAGAGGAGAAGGTAAGTTTTTTCCAGTTTGTGATTCTTTTACTTAATAAATGTTAATGTGATGTCTGTTATTTCTGTCTATTTAGTCTAGATGTTCATTAGAAGATTCATCAACTAATTGGTGTTGGCTACAAAAATCCTGTTCCACCATTCTACTCTATCAAGGACCATATCCTAAAATGTCGTCTTGGGATTCATGAGAAGGACATGGGAAGAGTTTTACTCAAGCTGCTTGCCTGACATTACCCTAATTAGCAATGAGAGCTCGACACTAGAAGATTCATACAACTATGAAACCTGCCCCATTGTGGGACAACAAAAACAGTAGGAATTTAGGTTGAAGCATGGCATAACAGTATACAATATGCAGATTGAGCTGATAATTTTCCACAAAAATGTCTCTGTTAAAGTCCCTTGATATACGTTGATATGCCATCCTCTAATGGCTTGATCTTTTAGAGTGGGCGGTTGTCTGACATGGTATCATAGTGGAAGGTCAAGTGTTTGAATCTTGGGAGCAGCAGATATGCCTCCATAATATATTCTCCCACGGGGGGCCAGGAAAATCAAGTCTGGCTCGGGCTGTTTATGGTGTTAGTTGTGAGTGTCCCTCCACCCTTGCCCAGTATGTTCCCGTGCTAGTTCCACCCTGCACGTGTGGGGGAGCGTTAAAGTCCTTCGATATACGTTGATATGCCATCCTCTAATGGCTCTAGCTTTTAGAGCAAGTGGTTATTTGACAGTCTCCAAACAAAGCAGATGCTGCCAAAAACTAATAGCACCAAAATCTACAGATCTTCCTGTAAATTGATCTAGAGAAACATTTCTGATGACAAAATATGGGCAATAATCAAGGGAGAACCTCCCCAAAATTGTTTTGTGCACCAGAGCTAGGCAACAATCTGGATCAGCTTTAAAACTTCTAGTTTGCCTTGGAATTTGTTGTGGTGTGTGGGGAAAAAGTTCACGAGGAACAAGACCTTCGGTTGATGTGAATTTGTCAAAGTCAATTGAGGGGTTCTCCCATTGACTTCGAGGATGGGATCTTCATGATGATCCAAGATTGACATTTCTATCATAAGAGGATTCCTTAAATGCATTCAATGCTAAATTCATGCAATACTTCTGGTTATACTCATTGAAGTTTTCGATATAACTGATGTAGTTAGGGGAACCACCTTTAAAACAAATTAGGGGAAGATCCTAGATTTCTTTGTGAACTAGATTAGCAGTAACAATATATTTTTAGAATCAGCAAATGGAAGTGTCTAATGCAAGAAAAAGCCTTATGAATAGAGCTATCAATTGAAGATGAAATTAGTTCAGATAGCAAAAATAATGTAAAACTTTCATTGTTTTGTGGTCAGTAAAGTGCCTATTTTCCAAATCCCAAGCCTTTTCTTTTCCTAATAAAGCAAATCTTTGAGAAGGCTTCACAAAGAGGAACATTTTTGGACTGGCAGCTTCTGAGAAGTTGATGTTTAAGAACCTCCCTCTTATGCCGAATGCCCCCCCATTGCCAAAGAAGTAACCAGAAATAGAAAAGAGAAACACATGGTTGTATAATGCAATCATCCTGCAGGAATTCAATTCATATCCAAACAGAAACTCAAAAAACATCAGATTGAATGACAGTTCTGGAGTCAATGGAATGGATAGTCAGGAAATATACCCTTTTCATCTCAATTTTGCTACTGTTGGTTGTTACAGTTTTGGACCAACAGATGCAAATGATACAGTAAACATTCATAACTGGTTCCCACTCTTTACCATCAGAGGATATCTTAAATAACATATTATACTAGACTAGTTGGTGGGTCACTAGATACGCTGATGTTATGTTCAAATGGTAGAGCATAGCCACATGAAAAGGGTACAGGAAATATCTGTCATAGTACAGCAATTTGAATATCTTTACTATATAAACATGCTAGAAGACCACAGCCTCTTATAGACAATTGCCCAATCGTATTTCAAAGAAGATGGATGGGCATCATAAACATCATTACATGCATCATGGTGGAATCACACATCACAATTGGGCCTCATCACATAGGCCTCATATGCACCACAACGTGCCTCACACAAGGGCCTCATATACGTCACATTGGGCCTCACATAAGGGCCTCCTACATCACAGTGGGCCTCAACACAAGGGCTTATATGAAATCCATGATGAATGATGAGCTGCTACGGCATGAGCATGTTGGTGTTGCAACAAACAATTGTCCAGATATATGCCGGTAGTAAAATGGATTCAAATATGTTGTAGGCAACGTGGTTCTACATTTTGTTGAAGAAAGGAGCTAACTGTTTGGAAATGAGCATTCACTATTGCCATTGTTGTTGGTCAATCATGTTATGGTGCTATTGCTTGCCCTATAAAGCGCAGGACCTACCAAGGATATTGTTGTGAATGTGATGGTAGAACCTGACTAAAGTGCTATTCCAAGTTGAGCAACGGCCCATGTAGATGTATCAGAAGCAAATTTCAAGAGAGTTAAAAAATCACAAAAATCCTCAAAATTATTTTTTTTAACACTTTATGAAGGCTTTGATGTTAGGATAACTAGGTCTATTTGTGCCATCCTTGGATCCTCAATTTCTACGAGTGGGGCCTGTTGTCTGGATGTCTTCAACCTGTACATGAAATAGGGGTTTCGATCGATCGACCAGACTAATCGATCAATCAAGTGAGCCCCGGATTATATAGATTAGTCTCTGGACAGGTTCAGACAGGTTCGATCGATCGATCGACCATGGGGGCTCGATCAATCGATCGACACAATTCGAAAAATACTTGTAAACTCTCTGGACAGTTTTGAGCTTGTTTGATTGATCGAACATGGGTGCTTGATCGATCGAGGGTTGCTTGATCGATGTCGATCAATCGATGCTTAGATCAACGACGCACGCAGTTTTGCGTAATTGCGCAAATTGTTTCCTATTCTGGTTGTAACAGTATAAATTTGGGTGTAATACAGGATTAGGGCATCAAAGAGATTGAAGGGCTTGTTTTAGAGGGAGGTTAGAGTTTTTAGAAGGGTTTTGCATTTGTAAGTTCATTAATCTCTTGTAATTCGTTTTCATAGTGGATTTGTTGTCGCTTTGTGCTATGGTTTTTTCCCACAAGGGTTTTCTACGTAAAATTCGTGTGTTCCTGTGAATGTTTTGCAGCTTTTATCTTTCACATGTTTGATTTGAATTCAGGTTTGCTTTCGCTGTCCCCCAACAAGTGGTATCAGAGATATATGTTGGGATTCGAGTTTGAATCTGAGATATGACGATGAAGGGATCTAACGTTAAGTATGATACAAAGAAGTTCACCGGGAAAAATAATTTTGAACTATGGAAGGTGAAGATGAGAGGCTTTCTAGTTCAACAAGGATTGCAACATGCACTCCTTGGTGTAGCGAAGCGTCTCGGGACTATGAGTGATGAAGAGTGTGAAGAGCTGGATGAGAGTGAAAACCTCAATTCAATTATGCCTGTCCAACGAGGTCCTTTATAATGTCATTGATCAAAAGACCACCACAGGGCTTTTGGACGAAGTTAGAAAGCTTGTACATGACGAAATCTTTCTCGAATTGTTTGTACTGAAAAGCCAATTCTATAACCTAAAGATGGCAATAGGGTCTGATATTAGTGAACAAATCAATGCGTTTAATTAGTTACTTTGCAAGTTGACCAGTGTGGAAGTGAAGATTGACGAGGAAGACCAAGTCCCGATTCTATTGAACTCTCTTGTAGAGTCTTACGAGAGTCTCGTAGACACTATGTGCCACAATAGGGAGACCATTGACGTCGAAACTGTCATATCGGCCCTTCATTCAAAGCAGTTGAGAAAGAATGACAATGGTGGTGGTTCATCTATGGATGCGTTGGTTGCTAGGGGAAGAAATTCTGAGCAAGAGAAGGGAAACTCGCGATGTCGGTCTTATTGAATGGATGTCTTAAATCTGTGTAGAAATAGAGGCATCGATCGATTGATAGCCTTGCTCGATCGATCGAACCTCTCTGGAATTAGACAGATTGCTCGTTGGATAGTTGGAACCATATTTGATCGATCGAATCTTCGGGTCGATTAGAGCTGTACACAAACCCAGTTAGCTCGGTTAATTTGCTCGACTTGACTCAGAAAAGTTCGACTCGACTCGGCTTGAAACTGGGTTCGAGCTGAGTTGAGCAGATTTTTTGAGCCCAAAAAAATTTCAAGCCGAGTTCGAGGTAGACTGAACTCAACTTGACTCGGCTCGAAACTTGACTCAGTTCGAATCGGTTTGAATCGATTCGACTTGGATTGGGTTCACTTAGTATAAATAATTTGTATATATATATATATATATATATATATATATATATATATATATATATATATATATATATATATATATATATATATATATATATATTAAAAACTATAAAACCTAAACTCGAACTCAGCTCGTAGGATCGAACTCGAACTCAAACTCGACTCGGAAGATCAAGCGCTTAAGCTCGGCTAGAACTTGGCTCGAGTTGGCCTAAGCTGCCTAGTTAGGCTCGAGGATTGAACTGAGCCGAGTTCAAACTAGGGTAGCCTGCTGGCCGAGCCGAGGTGAGTTGGGCCAAGTGCAACTCAGTTTGACTCGTGTACAACTCAGGGTTGATCGATCGACAATATTCGGAAATGCCTTTTTAACTCTCTGGACATTTTTAGTGCAGTTTGATCGCTTGAATTGGTGCCTGCTCTATCAATCGATGGTTTAATTGACAACGCACACAGTTTTGCGTAAGTGCGAGATTTGTTTCCTATTCTGGGTGTAATGCTATATATATCGGGTGTAATCGGGATTAGGTTATTCTAAGACGTTCCTAAGGGTTCTAGAGAGGAAAAGCCAGGGTTTTATTGGAGATTCGAAGGTGGTTCTCGTCATTGTAAGTGGATCATCTCTTATAATACTGTTTCATAATGGATTGCTTGTCGCTTTGTGCCGTGGTTTTTTCCGGTGAGGGTTTTTCCACATAAATTTCGTGTGCTTTCTACGTCATGTCGACGAAAGGGTCTAACGTGAAGTATGAAACAGAGAAATTCACCGGTAGAAACAATTTTGAACTATGGAAGGTGAAGATGAGAGGCTTTCTAGTTTAACAAGGATTGCAACATGCTCTCCTTAGCAAGGCAAAGCATCCTGTGACTATGGCTGATGAAGAGTGGGATGATCTAGATGAGAGAGCCATGACCTTGATCCAATTATGCTTGTCTGATAATGTTCTTTATAATATCTTGGATCAAAAGACCGCCACAAGGGTATGGACAAAACTTGATAGTTTGTACATGAAGAAATCTCTGGGTAAATGTTTGTATCTTAAGAAGCAACTTTATAATCTTAAGATGACGGAGGGGTCTGACATAAACAAACACATTAGCACATTTAGTGAGTTGTTCTATAAACTGGTGAATGCAGAGGTGAAGATTGAATAGGAAGATCAAGCCCTAATTGTTTTGTGTTCTCTTCCATCGTCCTACGAGAATCTCGTAGACAGTCTGATCCACGGTTGGGATACCATTGACATAGACATCATCGTCTCAGCCCTTCATGAGAAGTAGTTGAGGAAGAAGGATAACGACGAAGGTACCTCTACGGATGCATTGGTAGTCAGGGGAAGGAATTCTGAACGGGAGAAAGGTAATTCTCGATCAAGATCCAATTGAAAGGGAAAGGCAAGATGAAGTACTGGAATTGTGGAATGACATGACACATAAAGAAGGATTGACAGAATCCTAAGGCACAAAAGGGAGAGAAATATGATAATATGCTGAAGGAAGCAAACACAGTGGAATCCAATTGTTATGACAATCCCAAGTGCAGGTTTGCGATGTAATAATAACTCGGTGAGATTGAGGTCATACCCAAAGGGACTTGCTATTGTGTGATTTATGGAATATGTTAGAATTAGAACTAGAATCTAAACTAATTGTTAAAATTTGGTTTACAAGAGTAATTGTGAAGAAACTATCAGGAATAAAACACTAGAGTACCAAGGATCCACTTACAGCTTCCTTAATGTTAATTTACTGGATTCAATTGGATCACACAAATGGAATCGAAGTCTTATACTATCTAGCCGGATAATGGAGTTAAATCATCATTCATATACTTCAAAATAGATTTGAACTTCATTAAATTAGTTTCCTCATAAAGCATCAATGTATTGATCATAGGTCAAAGCATCTATCATGCCTGAAGTCAATGAGCTTTAAGCATCCTTTTCTCAACTCTCAAAATCACCTCGTAAGAGAAAACATGTGTAATTAGATCAATTAAGCACATCCATGTTCATAAAAGCAATGCATAAAAAGGTGGAAATATACAATATTTCACTCTCAACACCAGCGAGGAGGTTGATGGTGGTGATGTTCTAACCACATCTAAATCCGGGTATCTTAACAACGAATGGGTTTTGGATACGGGGGCCTCATACCACATTACTTTTCAGCAACATTGGTTCACCACCAGTTACAGTGAGTGTGATGGTGGACATGTTTATGGGCAATGGCATTGCCTGTAAGGTTGTTGGTGTTGGCTCATTGCGCATCAGGATGTTTGATGGGGTGGAGTGTATCCTGATAGAAGTGAGACACATTCTTGGTCTT
Source organism: Magnolia sinica (assembly GCF_029962835.1). NCBI lineage: Eukaryota > Viridiplantae > Streptophyta > Magnoliopsida > Magnoliales > Magnoliaceae > Magnolia > Magnolia sinica. Next base: position 24,655,009 of record NC_080588.1, read on the forward strand.
AAGAAGAATCTGATCTCGCTTGAGGCATTGGAGGCACTTGGGTGTAAGTTCACAGGTTTTGATCGGGTCCTTAAAGTTTCTAATGGAACACTCGTAGTAATGAAAGCATAGTGGAGTGGTAACCTTTACAAGTTGATTGGGAATACCGTATCAGGTGGAGCTAAAATGTCTGTAGCGGAGTCCACATCGACACGCTTGTGGCATGCGGTGTAGGTCACATGAGTGAGCATGGTATGAATGTACTTTCTGATCGTTCTCTGATTCCTATATTTAAAAGCGTTGATTTTAATATATGTAAGCATTGTATATATGGTAAATAATCATGACTAACTTTTAAGATTGGAAAACATGTTTGTAAGGGTGTACTAGAGCATGTGCATTCAGATGTATGGGGCTCATCGTCCGTTGTTTCTACTGGGGGTCATCGTTTTTTGTCTCATTCATAGATGACTACTCCAGGAAAGTGTGGGTTTATTTTCTGAAAAATAAATCCAATGTGTTCGCCACATTCAAGGTGTGGAAGGCAATGGTTGAGAAACAAATAGGGCAGAAACTGAAGGTTTTAATAATAGATTGGTGAAAATTTTACTTCAAAAGAATTCAACTAGTTTTGTAAAGTTGAGGGTATTATAAGGCACAATACAATGAAGCACACACTTGAGCAGAATGGTGTGGCGGAACGGATGAATCCGACTCTCTTGGAGAGATCCTGAAGTATGTTGAGCAACGCTGCATTGGGCAAGGAATTATGGACCGAGGCCCTTAATACGACTTGTTTGTTATCTTGTGAATCGATCCCCGTCTACAGTGATAGACTGTAAAATTCCATAAGAAGTGTGGAGTGGTCATGATATAGACTACTCGTAGTTGCATGTATTTGGTTATGATGCTTACCCTCATGCACCGTTAGTTGAGAGAGATAAGCTAGACCAAAGGGTGAAGAAGTGTACTTTTATAGGCTATGGTGATGGAGTGAAGGGATACAGCCTGTATAACGGGTCACTCGGAAAATCATAATCAGCCGAGATGTCAAGTTTAATGAAGATTCCTTGTTCTGTAAGAGTGAACACAAGGAATTAGAGAAATCAACGGCCATTGATGTCGAGATTGAAAAAGTTGAAACACAAGTTGAGCCTGAGCCGTAGACAGAGGTACAGGAGCAGGTGGAGCAGCCACCTCTCAGAAGAAATCCACCGAGAGATCGCAGATTACCGACCAAATATAGAAATGACTCGAATGTTGCATTTGCCCTCATGACTGATGAAGGGGATCTGCTATCTTCCAAGACTAGATGGCTCTGATGTTGAGAAGCGGATGACGGCGATGCAAGATGAGATTGACTTTTTGTATAAGAATGAGACGTGGGAGCTGGTAGAGCTTCTAGTGGGGTGTAAAGCGATCGACTATAAGTGGATGTACAAGAAAAAGCAGGATATTAATGCAGGGGGCATTTTCACACTTGGCTTAAGTGGGGTGGCTTGTGGGATGCAGGGGCACACTCGGGGTGGGCGACCCTTGTGAGGTGGGTCTCATCCGTGTGAAGCGGAACCCATGTGAAGTGGGGCCCGCGAGGGGGACTGAGGTCCTAACCCATGGGATGTGGGGCCTGGGCTATGAGATAAAAGGATTGATTCACCATGCTCTATTAGTTCGAGCTTTTAGAGCAAGCGGTTAATCGTCCTACATCAAAGTAGTATTAGAGCGGGAGGTCTCGTGTTTGAGACTCCTCATCGGGGGTGATTAATGCAAGGGCATTTTCACACCAGGCTCGAGTGGGGTCGCCTGTGGGATGTAGGGGCACACTTGGGGTGGGCAGCCCGTGTGATGCGGGTCCCATCCGTGTGAAGCGCGTGGTTCGTGTGAAGTTGAACCCATGTAAAGTGGGGCCCACAAGGGGGGGTTTTGGCCTGGGCTATGAGATAAAGGGATTGATTCGCCATGCTTTATCAGTTCAAGCTTTTAGAGAAAGCGGTTAATTGTCCCGCATTAGGTACAAGGCGAGATTTGTCACGAAAGGGAATGCGCAGGTGGGTGTCGACCTCAGTGATATTTCGTGCTCGTGGTCAAGCAGGTGTCTATCAGATTTGTTATCACACCCCATGCTGCTTATTTTAGGTTTTCTTTAGAGCAATATCCTATTACAGATGAAGAAAAGCAAGTTGTCTCCTATGCCCTATTCGAGCGCGGTTAGCAGTTTGATGTATGACATGGTCTCTACAAGATCGGATATTTCACATGCAGTGGGTGTTGTGAGCAGATACATGGCTAACCCTGGAAAACAATATTGGGAGGTAGTGAAATGGTTACTTCAGTATATACGGGAGACACTGAACGTCTTGACATTTGAGAAAATAGAAGGGAAATTACTAGGCTATGTGGATTCAGATTACGTAGGGAATGTGGATAATAAAAAGTCGACTTTTGGTTACTTGTTTATATTAGCGGGTGGAGCAATCAGTTGGATGTTGAAGCTTTAGTCTGTGGTTGGTCTTTCCACAACAAAAGCTGAGTATATGGTGGTGAAGGAGGTTTTCAAGGAAGGTGTTTAGTTGAAAGGAATGATAAATCGGCTTGGGCTTCAGAAGGAGGCCGTGACCATTAATTCTAACAGCAAAAGCACGATTAATTTGGCAAAGAACTTGGTTTATTACTCACGTACTAAGCATATTGATGTTTGTCATCATTTTATCCGACAAGTGCTGGAGGAAGGTGCTGTGATTTTAGAGAAGGATCTATATTAGCGTGAATCCGACTGACATGCTTACAATGGTGGTTCCCGCAGAGAAGTTTCAATTCCGTTCGTCTTCTTTGGGTCTAGGGAAAGGTTGATGAAGACGAAGTGTGCACAAAAAGCGAGGACGATGGTGAAGCTATGATGGAAGGCGATTAGAGATGAGCAATGGAGCTTGAAGATTGAATCCCTGGTAGAGATTGTTGAATGGATGTCTTGAATCTATGCAGAAACAGGGGCATAGATCGATCGATAGCCTTGCTCAATTATCGAGCCTCTCCGGAATTAGACAGATTGCTCACTGGACAGTTTGGACCATGTTCGATCGATCGAACCTTCGGGTCGATCGATCAATAATATTTGAAAAATACCTTTTAACTCTCTGGACATTTTTGGTGTAGTTCGATCGCTTGAACTTGTGCTTGCTCGATCGATCGAAGGGAGCTCGATCGACGTCGATCGATCGACGGTTCGATTGACGGCGTGCCCAGTTCTGCATAAGTGCGCGATTTGTTTCCTATTCCGGGTGTAACATTATATATATCGGGTGTAATTGAGATTAAGGTATTCACACGGAAGATCACGATTAGCCATGACGTCAGGTTTGATGATGATTCTTTGTTCCGTAAGAATGAACACAAAGAAACAGAAAAATCAGCGGATATTGATGTCGAAGTCGAAAAAGGTGAGACATAGGAAGAAGCCGAGCCGTAGGAAGGGGTACGGGAGTAGGTGGAGCTACCACCTATGAGAAAAAAAATCTACCGAGAGATTGCAGATTACTGGCAAGATATAGAGATGACTTGAATATTTCATTCGCTCTCATTATGGATGAGGGAGATCCGTATACCTTCCACGAAGCACTGGATGACTTAGATGTTGAGAAGTGGATGGTGGTGATGCAAGACAAGAACTCGTGCAAGAATGAGACGTGGGAGCTAGTGGAGCTTCCTGTTGGGCATAAAGCGATCAGATGTAAGTGGATCTATCGGAAGAAACATGACAAATACAGGGCGAGATAGGTTACTCATGGTATGCTCAGAAAGAAGGTATCGACTTCAGTGAGATATTCGCATCGGTTGTCAAGTAGGTTTCTATCAGATTTGTGTTGGTGCTGGTTGCCTAATACAATCTTGAATTGGAACAAATGGATGTGAAGACTACTTTCCTGCATGAGGAGTTGGAAGAGTAGATCTACATAAAGCAATCAGAGGAGTTTGAGATACAGGGGTCAAAGAATATGGTTTGCAGGTTGAGGAGGTCGTTGTACGACCTAAAACAGTCGCTTAGGCAATGATATAAGAAATTTAATACTTTCATGGTGAGTCAATAGTTTACCGGAAGTGAATATGTTCATTGTGTCTACTTCAAGGCACTTAGCGATGGAGAATTCATCGTACTGGTATTATATGTTGATGACATGATTATCGCCAAGCATAACATGTCTGAGATCAATATATTGAAGATTCAGTTATCAGGGATATTCGAAATGAAAGATCCGGAGGTTGCAAAGAAGATTCTCGGCATTGATATACACAGATATAGGGAGAGGAGCAAGTCACAATTATCTCAGGTAGAATACCTTGAGAAGGTGTTGGTGAAGTTTGGGATGAATAAGGCTAAACCAGTTAGCACACCTTATACTGCTCACTTTCGACTTTCTTCAGTGCAATGTCCCATTACAAATGAAGAAAAGCGGTTTACGTCTCATGTGCCTTGTTTAACCGTAGTTGGCAGTTTGTTGTATGCCATGGTCTCCACGAGACTGCATATTTCACATACAGTCGGTGTTGTGAGCAGATACATGTCAAACCCTAGCAAGCAACATTGGGAGGCAATAAAATGGCTACTTCATTAACTACCAAGTACAATGGACTACGTCTTGACATTTGAAAAACAGAGGAAAAGTTGGTAAGCTATGTGGATGCCAATTACGCAGGGAATGTGGACAATAGAAGGTTGACTTCCGGTTACTCGTTTGTACTATTGGGTGAAGCGATTAGTTAGACGTCGAAGCTTCAGTTTGTGGTTGCTCTTTCCATAACCGAAGCTGAGTATATTGCAGTGACGAAGGCATTCAAGGGAGGTGTTTGGTTTAGAGGAATGATGAACGAGCTTAGGCTTCAGCAAGAGGCCGTATCGGTTAATCGCGATAGTGAAAGTGCGATTAGCTTGGCAAAGAATTCAGTCTACCATTCTAGAACTAAACATATTATGTTCATTATCATTTTCTCCGACAGGTGCTTAAGGAACGAAGAGTTACTCTTGAGAAGATCCACACGAGCATGAATCTAGCAGATATGCTTACAAAGCTGCTTCCCGCGGAGAAGTTCAAATTCTGTTTGACTTCTATGGGTCTGACAAAGGTTTGATGATGACAGAGTGTGCACGAAAGACGATGATGATGAGGAAGCTATGATGGAGGCGATTAGAAGTGGAGCTTGGAGCTATGGTTCATGATGATTGAAGCCATGGTGGAGATTGTTGTTTGGATGTCTTCAATCTATACATGAAAAATGGGTCTCAATCGATCGACTAGACTGATCGATCAATCGAGTGAGCCCTGGATTATACAGATTAGTCTCTGGACAGTTTTGGATAGATTCGATCGATTGACTATGAGGGCTCGATTGATCGACATAGTTCAGAAAATACTTGTAAACTCTGTGGATAGTTTTGAGCATGTTCAAGGGTGCTTGATTGATGTCGATCAATCAATGCTTAGATCGACGGTGTGCACAGTTTTGTGTAATCGTGCGAATTGTTTAACATTATAAATATGGGTGTAATATGAGATTAGTGTATTAAAGAGATCGAATATTTGTTCTAGAGGGAGGATAGGGTTTTCAGAAGGGTTTCACATTTGTAAGTTCATTAATCTCCTGTAATTCATTTTCATAGTGGATTTGTTGTCGCTTTGTGCCGAGGTTTTTTCCCCCAAGGCTTTTCCATGTAAAATTCGTGTGTTCCTGTGCATGTTTTGCTGCATTTATCTTTCGCGTGTTTGATTCGAATTAGGGGTTTTCTTTCGCGGTTCCCCAACAAGGCCTAATAGATGGGTCCTCCCTTTAGGTGGGATCCATGGTTCGGTGTTGTATACCACTGATTTGGTCCTATAGTAGATGCACCGTGCCCCTAAATTTACTCGGTAGTGAAGAATGAAAGAACCAAAGAGGAGGAATGTGAGAGAGATGAGAGAAAAATGTGAGAGAGAGGGTTTGGAGAGAGAGAGAACATGAGATCTCTCTATTATCTTATTCAAAATATATGTAGGGTTTTTCCCTTTATTACATCATAACAACCCACTTTATAAAATATTTGCAAATAAGCCCACTAATATCATATTTACATAAATAACCCTACTAACTTAATATTCTAACACTTCCCCTCGAGTTGGTGTATGAATGTTCGTCATACCCAACTTGCTAGAGATTTCTTGTAACATGTGAGAGTTGAGAGCCTTTGTAAAAATGTCTGCCAGTTATTCTGTAGATTTGACAAATGGAGTAGTTAGTAATCCAGAGGATATCTTCTCTTGAATGAAATGTATATCAACCTTAATGTGTTTAGTCTGCTCATGAAAGATCGAGTCAGATGCAATATGGATGGCAACTTGATTGTCACATTAGAGAGGAATAATTGAGGTGATAGGGAAACCCAGTTCCATCATAATGGATCTCAGTCATAAGAGTTAACAAGCCTCATGAGCCATAGCTCTATACTTTGCTTATGTATTGGATCGAGATATAATTGCTTATTTTTTACTTCTCCATATAACCAAGTTGCCACTAACAAATGTGCAATAGCCAAAAGTAGACTTTCTTTCCATTGAGCATCCCGCCCAGTTAGCATCAGAATAGCCAACAATATTATCATGTCCATGATTCATATAAAGAATACCATGTCCTGGACATGACTTCAGGCATCTTAATATGCTATCTACATCATCCAGATGAGGCACGTTTGGTGAGTGCATGAATCGACTGACAATACTTATAGCTTGAGCAATGTCCGGTCTTGTAATTGTCATGTAGATTAGTTTTCCATCTAATCTCTGATACATACCTGGATCTGTCAAACTCTCACCTTTAAGTGCATGTAATAAGTGCTTCTAGTCCATAAGAGATAAAGCTGGACGAGCACCTAATTTTCTAGTCTCACTCAGCAGATCAAGAGTATGCATTCTTTGGGATATGAAGATGCCTTTAGATGAACGAGAAACTTCAATCCCTAGAAAGTATCACAATGGACTCAGATCTTTGATTTCAAATTCTATGCTCAACTTGTGCTTAACTTGATCAATAAACTCCAAGTCATCCTCAATCACAACAATGTCATCCACATAGACAACTATAATAGTTCTACCTTCTCGTTGGGTATGAATGAAGACCGTATGATCTACCTGGCATCTTCTGAAGCCGAAGGAGAGAATAACATCACTAAATCTAGCCAACCAAGCTCTGGGAGATTTCTTAAGGCCATAAAGAGCCTTTTTCAGCTTACACACCTTCCCAGACTCCCCCTTAAGCTGAAAACTAGGGGGCAGATCCATATACACTTCTTCTGCCATGTCGCCATGAAGGAAGGCATTTTTAACATCTAGCTAGAACAGAGGGCAATTAAGATTGACAAGCAAGGAAATAATCAAGCGGATCAAATTCAATTTTGCCACAGGTGAGAAGGTTTCATTGTAATTGACCCCAAAATGCTGTGTAGCCTTTGGTTACTAGACGAGATTTGTAGTGCTTAATAGATCCATCAGCCTGATACTTTATGGAGAACACCCACTTACGCACCTAACTGTACTCTTACCTGGAGGTAATGGAACAAGATCCTAGGTGCCATTTTTATGAAGAGTAACCATATATACTTCCATTGCTTGCTTCAAAGCAAGGGACTGAAAGAGCCTCAAGCATTGACTTGGGAATAGTGGAAGAGGAAATGGCGGCCAAGAACACACGATATGATGGTGAAATAGGCTTATAAGAGACAAAATTAGAAATAGGATGTAATGTGACATGATGACTACGAGTGCGAGAAGCAACAGCGTATGAAGGACTAGTAGCAGAGATAGGATGAGAGAAGATACCTGATATTGGAAGGGGAGCTATTGATATAGACGGTTTGTGTGATGGACTTAACTGTCGGCGAACATAAGTGAGGAGCCACTTGGGTGTCGAGGGAGATGCAGGAGGAGAAGTATCACCAGCTGGTAGGGGCAGAAAATGATTTGTCTTGATTGCATCAGCATGTTCAGACGGAGGAGAGTAGAATGGGCGATCTTCAAAGAAGTCCACATCCATAGACACAATATTTCCTTGTAGATGGATCATAACACCTATAACCCTTATGTTAAAGAGAATATCCAATGAAAATACACTTAACAAACTGACTGGCAAATTTGTCCCTGGAGGGACCCAATGAATGCACAAAACAGATACAACCAAACACTTTAGGAGGGACAACAAACAAAGGTCAGCTAGGTTTCAATGCACACATTGGAATATCTCCCTTGAGGACACATGTAGGCATTCGATTAATCAAATAACATGATGTTAACAAGGTTGCAGACCAGAATGATTTAGGGACCTTCATTCCTATCAAAAGAGAGCGAGTAACCTCAAGAAGATGGCGATTCATGCGCTTTGCCATTCCATTTTGTTGCGGAGTGTAGGCACAAGAAAGTTGATGATGAATGCCATGCTCTTGGAGATATGATTTGAAGTTATTTGAGGTATAGTCACCACCATTATCGGAACAAAGGTTTTGAATGGCACAATCATGCTGGGTCTGGATCATTTGATGAAATGATTGAAACAAGTTAAACAGTTCATCGCAGCGACGCATCAAATTCACCCACGTCACATGAGATAAATCATCAATAAATGTAACAAAGTAAGAAAAACCATCTAGAGATGCAACAAGACTAGGTCCCCATATATCAAAATGTACCAATGCAAACATTTTATTACAACGATGCTCAACAATAGGAAATGAACTTCTAACATGTTTACTCAACTGACACGTTCCTTGTTCACTGCTCATTTATATCCCAAGTTTGGGTTGAATTTTGTACGCAATTCAGAATCAGCTGGTGCATCCCGTATTCATCCTGCAACTTGCTGTCGTCTTGGCATGGGGTCAAGATAGGAAAAATCAGAACGCGTATTTGGAGATTGGCGATTCTCGCAATTTGGTGGTCATTCTGGGAGGAAAGAAATGATAGATGCTTAAATGACAAGTCTGCTTCGGTTCAAGCTGTGTTCCAGGGCCAAAAATCTGATTTTTGAATGGGTGGACAATGTAAATGGTCTGAAGGACTATGATATGCTATTTCTAGGATGCTAAGTTTTCTGCTTCCTCAACAGGTCTCGTTTTCATCTTTGTTCCTCTTATTTTTTATATATATATATATATATATATATATATATATATAATCCCAATTATCCTTAAAAAAAAAACGTTTCACATTTAGAGTAAGCATCACTAATTTTATTAAATTGAGGAACAAGAGATTGTAAAGTTCTAACAGATGCATTACCCAGTCTTGCATGCCAAATGGCAATAGACTCTTTGTTGGACTCTAAACTGCATATTTGAGAAACAAATGAACAAGATGTAGTGGAAGCATTAGCAGCAACAAGCTCCCCTTGTCACAAGAAGTAGAGACCACCACACTCATACCCCACACCAATAATCCTCTTCGTACTCAAGGTTTGAAAAAACACAATGAGATGGAAAGAAAATCACACTGAAATTTAATACGCTAGTAAGATAACTGACATATATAAAATTTGCATTGAACTTGGGAATGTTCAAAACATTAGATAAGTTGAGGGTAGGAGAAACTGAAATAGAGCTAACAAATTCAATTGGGGTAGAAATCTCATCAGCAAGACAAACTAAACGACTACAAGAAGTGGTGGAAGGAAGAAGACAACTGTGCGTACCAGTCATATGATCGGATACCCCAAAATCTATAATCCAAGTGGCAGGAGTGGAGGAGGCATGAAGTGCGGTACCTGTCATAGCAACAAAAGGAAGAGGTAGATGACTGTGATGAGACAGATGTAAGTGTGGTTGACTGAGGCTGAAGGGATTTGAGAGGCTGAAGCTCCATCACATCTGCCCTAGTCATAGTAACAGACTCCATATTATGGAGTCTGTAGGAGGAATGCCACAAATATCAGAAGTATGTCCAATATCATCAAAAGCTGCGACGTGGGCAGTAGGGCAGGCATGTAACTTGAAACATCGTTCCCGGGAATGTCCTGAACGATTGCAATAGGTGCAGAAAAATCTCCCTCTACCTCTACCACGTCCTCTAGATGAGAACCCGCCTCTAGTATTTGAACCATCACTCCTATCGCTAGTTGGAATAATAGTAGAGGTAAAGGCAGTCCTTTCCTGTGTCAAGGTTGGAGCTGACATAACTCGCTGGTGGGCTTCCTCCGAATGGACTTCAAAATATGTTGTCTGGAGCGTAAGGAAAAGGAGTTGTGGTGACATGTTGAGTCCTCAATGCCTCATGCTCATTATTCAATCCCGCTATGAATTTGTATGTCTTGGCTTCATCGTTCGATTCTTCACAATTTCAACACTGCGAGTGTCGGAGAGATCATTGAGGGGCTGCAAATGACTCAATTCCCCAACGTCTCTTCAAGGCCCCAAAATACTCAGTAACGGAAAGGTTCTCCTGTGTGAGTGAATACAACTATGTATTCATCTGGAAAATGCGAAGCTTATTAGAGACCATTCCATAAGTGTCATTGAGTGATTTCCATAAATCAACAGTAGTCTTATAAAAGAAATATCCAAAAGCAATACTGGGTTCCATTGAATTGAGCAACCAGCTCATAACAATGGCATTGGAAGAATCCCATGTGTTCGTTGAGGATGAAGGTTGTTTTGTCGTGCCAGTAAGATACCTAAGTTTCTCCTTGCCAACAATATACATCCGAACAACCCGAGACCAAAGAAGAAAGTTACTTCTTTTAAATTTCGTAGAAGTAATTGAGAGTGGTCTATCAAGGCCATGTTCGAGAGACTTGGAATCCATAAATATGAACAAAAAAGGAGAAACAAGGAGAAGGAATATAGAGAACAACAGTAGGTGGAGATCAATCAACATGAAGAATGCAGGAATATACATCGTGCAGTTGGTGTATGCGTTGGACCTCAAAAACCCCAAAAATGGTGCAATCCATCATCCATTTTGGCCCAAAAATGCATCCACATTGTTCGGATCTCCACGAAACTGACTCCTCTATGTAGGGTAGTAAAAAGCGGCCCATATGCAATTGGTTTGTCAATCAAAAACCAAAGATTCGAGAGAGATTTGAAAAATGGTCCGATTTGGGCATTTTTCTGGAGAATACTATAAATCCATAAAAAATATTAATCTTCTTCGAAAAATTCCAGAAAAGTAGTCATAAATCCTCTTACATGATTCCGCACTAGGTGGTAGAAATTTTGGAGTAAACCGATATGTACAAATGGTGGATTGCTGACGTCAGCCATATGGGCATTGACGTCAGCACGTGGCTCCCTCGATTTCTGTGTAGAACTTCCCCTTTTTACCTAGATTTGATGTCTTGACGAGGAGGATCCGATGGATGTTGGTCTTGCATAGGTTGGATCGATCAAGGCTCTAATACCATGAAGAATGAAAGAACTAAAGAGGAGGAATGTGAGAGAGATGGGAGAAAAATGTGTGAGAGAGGGTTTGGAGAAAGAGAGAGAACGTGGGATATCTCTATTATCTTATTCAATATATATGTAGGGTTTTTTCCTTTTTTACAACATAACAGCCCACGTTATAAAATTTTTGCAAATAAGCCCACTAATATCATATTTACAGAAATGACCCTACTAACTTAATATTCCAACAAGCAGGATAATCTAAAACCGATTGGTGTCTTGTAAATAAACTGTTAAAAAAATGAAATGCAGCCGTTGTCCACCTTCAAATGGTGGTAGCTCGAAGATTGGATGGGTACAATCTTTTCTGGGAGACTTTTTGGGCATAGTCCACTTGTTTTGGGGTCTACAAGGTCAGTAACAGGATCACTGAACCACAGACCCACAAGTACAAACTGAAAGCCCAAGGATGCTATGCATAACCTTGGGTTCTGGTCATATTTCTTCTTGATTTAGTTAACGATAGAAACTGTATTATCTATTTGCTTTTTGCTAGGCTACATATTTGGAGAAGGGATATTTGCAAAATACTCAGGTCAGAGATCGAGCCATTAACATCTGGATCGATAATTTCAGGTTTGAAAAGCATATTAGTCACCATGCCGAACATAACTCCACTAGGAATCTCATTTTCCCATTTCCTATTTCCAGCTTTATCACCAAAGGGATGCAACCGTTCTGTAACTTGAATGTAACCAAGATGCCAACCAGTGTTCGAAATATCGGTATCACGCAATGTATCGCACCCTTGGGATACAGATACATATCGGTTATCGCACGGGATATATCGTTTGTATCGCATAATTTATCACACTTTTTGGGAAACATGGGGAAACATTGGGAAAATGATTGAATTTTTCAATGAAACTTCAGGGATTGTTAAAAAAGACTTTAATACACACTTTTAAATTATAACATCTCAAAACAAAAGTGCACCCAATAGGTTTCCTTTGTATAGGGTCATGAGCCATGCGTTGTCTGATTGAACTAAGACAACTATATTCAAATATAATGCATAACATTTATAAATGTATCGAAACATGTATGAAAACACAACCAAGTGGACCCCACCACAGAAAACAGTGGGGACAGTGACACCCACCATTGAAACCTTCCTAGGGCCCACTATGATTTTTATTTGATATCGAACTTGTTCATAAGGTCACACAGACCTGGATGAGCTTTCAAAATGGATGGATAGTGTGGATGTAAGGCACATCCCCGACAGTGGCCCCCATAGTTAGGGATCCACCGAGTGGGACGCACAAGTTGCTACTTATGCCAGGGGTTGCGTATTGACGCTGCCATTTGCGAGGTGGCTACTGGATAATGCTTTGTGAGCTCCACCATGATATTTGTTTTATTTGCATGGCCCATCTATTTTTTCAGGTCATTTTAAGGCGCATGTGGCCAAAATTGAAACAGGTCTAAATTTCAAGTGAACCACACCACAAGAAAATAGTGGTGATTAAACACTTACCATTAAAAACTTCGTAGGGCCCACTGTAATGTTTATTTTGCATCAAACCTGTTGATTAGGTTACATAAACCTGGATGAAGGGAAAACACAAATATCAGCTTCTTCCAAAACCTATATTTCCTGTGAAGGCCTTTGGTAGGAAGTTCCTACACTGAGATGCTAGGTGGGGCCACCATGATGTTTATGAAAAATCCACGCCGTCCATCCGTTTTTCAGATCATTTTAGGACAAGAGACCAAAAATCAAGTGGATACAAAACTCAAGTGGGCCGCATGAGAGGAAAGAGTGGAGTTTCAGTAACCATTGTTTAAACATTCATATGGCCAAGAAAGTTTCGTATCAGGCTAAGTTTTTTTGTTTTTTTTCACTTCATCCCGGTGGAAATGACCTTATAAACGGTTTGGATGGCATATAAACATCAAGGTGGAGCCCAAAGATTTCAATGGTATGAAACTTTGTCTAGTTTTCCTTCTCCTATGGCTGTCTTGAATTTTGGATCCATCTGATTTTTGGTCTCATGTCCTAAAATAATCTGGACAAACCGATGGATGGTGTGGATTTTTTAGGAACATCATGGTGGGCCCCACCTACATCCCAACATATGCATTCACAAGGAAATTTGTGTCTCGCCATTTTTGCGCCCAACGCTCTGCAAAACCAACATGTGCGTGGGACCCTGACCGTGTGGCCCTCGTCATCATGTATTTATATCCACACCGTCCATCCATTTAGAGAGATCGTTTTGGGGCCTGAGCCAAAGAATAAGGCCAATCCAAAGCTCAAGTGGACCCTACCACAGATAACAGTGGGGCAATGATGCCCATCGTTGAAACTTGAAACCACTTCTATGGGGTCCACCATGATGTTTATTTGAGATACAACCTGTTCATAAGTTCATAAAAATATGGGCCAAGTTAAAATACCAATATCAGCTTGATCGAAAACTCCTGTGGCCCTCATAAATTCTTTAATGGTAGGAGTTCAATCCCCACTGTTTTGTGTGGTGGGGTCCACTTGAGCTTTGGATTTGACCCATTCTGTCTCATGACCTAAAATAATCTCTTCAAATGGATGGACAGAATGGATATATAATACATACATCTATGTGGGCCCCACTGTAAGGGCCACACCGTCTTTAGTTCAGCAAAGTCGCACCCAATCCTCTTTCCATTATCTTAATCGGCGTGGATTATGTGTTACGGGGGTAACTGCTGACCGGGTGTTACCCTTACTGTAGGGCCCACCTTTGATGATATTTTGTATATCCACTTCGTCCATTTGTTTTTCCAGATCATTTTAGGACTAAATACATCCAAATCTCAAGTGGACCACACCACGTGAAACAGTGATGATTGAATGTTCACCGTTAAAAACATATTAATGCTTTCTTTAAGTAGATCTGTAACGTCTATTTGTCATCCAACCTGTTGATATGGTCAATCAGAACTGAATGAAGGGAATATGTAAAGATTAGCTTAAACCAAAACTTTCCTTGCCTATAAAATATTTTTAATGGTCATTCACCACTTTTTCTGGTGTGGTCCACTCGAGATTTGGATCTTCTTAATTTTGGGATTAAAGTCCTTAAAGGATATGAAAAAATGGATGGATGGTTTAGATAAAACATATACATCAAGATGGACCCCATAGAGCCCGTGACAGACCAACCATACGTACGTTTGTCTCCACCGTCTCCACCGCAATATCAAAAAGGGCTTCCGAAGCCATTTTCGCAACAGAGATTGGGTTCTGGTCATTCCAGAACCCTAAATCCCTAAAATTTCTCAAAAAAATCTCCCAAATCCCACGATTTTTGGTAGATTTGTTGCCGAAATCTCCCTTTCGTAGGAAATCTACGATTTATTCAACAAAAAACAAAAGGAGTTCGAAGTTCTTTCGCACTTCCGGCGCACCACTAGCTCTCGATCGTGTGGCCCACCAAATTCAGCTTCCGGATCACGCAATCTTCTTCCATAGGTACCAAAATCCCCTCTTACATGGATTGAAAGATTCCCACCCCCCCTTTTTTTCTTTCGATTTTCTGGTAAATATGCCGATACAACATGATAGTATAGCTAATAACTGTGATTTCGCAAAAAAATCATGCGATATTGTGCGATATATCGCACGATAAAAAGAATTATGTTTTTTTTTTTAAAAAAATAAATTTCCGAGGGTATTGGATGGGTTTCGTCTCGCTGGCCAGCGATACCGATAATATCGGCCGATATATTGGCCGATAGTATTGATATTAGGAACACTGATGCCAACAAGCCAAAGCGTAACAGATTTTCATACACATATGAGGAATTCATTTGAATTTCATAAAACAGAGTAGAAGTCGATGTTGGAGTTATGGCCTGGAAAACCAATGTGAATCCTATTCATTGATGACATGAATATGATATTGGTGATCTTGTTCGTAGATCATGATGGCCATGGGTCCTGGATGGACATGTTGCAATGTCGTAGTTGATATATGGAAGTACCTTCAATTTATATGAACCTAGCTTAAAGGAGAGAGATTACTCTGGTTGTCCTTGGGAACTTGAAGTTAGACACAATGGTCATTGACCAAGGGAGCGTTGTGGACCATGGATTGCAGTACCTTGTTGTTCCATGATCACCTAGTAGGTTGTAGGGTAGACTTGTGGTTACTATTGCTGTTATAATGTGGTCATCCTATGTGAGGGGACTAATGATGAGTTGGGATGGAAGGTCTCCACCATTGGGTTCTATGATGAGCAGGTGCCTTGCCCTATCCCATAGAGGAGTGTGTACGCGTCATGGAAATATACTCCTAGTTTTCAACTTATTGGGCACTTTCATTGGTGGATTGAGTTCAAGTTTCTAGATTGGGAGGCCCATCATGCCTGGGCGACTTTAGGACATAATAGATTTGATTAATGTTTAGACCTGAGGACATGTGAGGAGTTCAAGGTCTTAATTACTTGTGCTTTGGCTCACTTTATGAGGTCATCATGTGGCCAACAAAAGTGGGTGTAGTTGGGTGCATGCATCAAGGTCCGATTGAGGCTCACACAGTCTAACAAGAGATCCATTAGGCCTAATACCTAAAAGGTTTTATAAACGTTTTTAACCATTAAACTTTTTTTTTAAACTATTATGATGGTTTTAATTGCGCTTGATGATACATTGATGGTTTGGATTTGGGGGTCCACCACATGGTTCGTAGGAGTATTGGATCAATAGTGGATAACCATAATAGTGGGGGGATGGATCAAATATTGGGTACATATGAAGGTAGAATTGAAGGACGCCAGTGTGGCAGAGCACATGACTAAAGGATTGTAAAGTACTATAATTGGTATCTCTTTGAAACCTTAACTCCTTATATATAGATCCTATTCGAGAGGGATAGGGCAACAATAGAGAAAGCCTTGGACGTCCCTACTCCCTGGGCATCACTTGCATACATACATACATACACACATACATACATACATACATACATACATACATATATATATATATATATAGAGAGAGAGAGAGAGAGAGAGAGAGAGAGAGAGAGAGAGAGAGAGAGAGAGAGAGAGAGTATTTGCGCGTGGGGTCCACTTGGATGGATTTTTGTGCCTTCTCCGGCCTTGCTCCATGGAGGATTTATGTTTGTATCTTCTAGAAACTTGATAATATTTAAAAATGGGGATCCATAAGGCTATAGATATAAAATCTTGATTTATTCTGCCGTGTTTTGAAAATCTTAACGGTTGGCCATCAAATCTAGAAAGGATAGTTGACTACGTGTTAAAAACACATCCGAAACACTGAACCTATTTCTAGATGTCTTGATGTATGGTTTAGATATCTAAATGATCTTTTTCAGTTCAATGAAAAGGAATCACTTCAATAAGATTTTATTAGTAATCCATGTACTCCAGGTCAATTTTTTGCTCCATTTATTGGGTTATCCATGTCTACTATTATGTAACTTGCATTTGGGCAGCTTCTATAATTTCTCTTGTCAGCTTCAGGAGCAGAATTCAATTCATACTGGCGGATTTTCCTAAACAAGATGTGAAAAACTTCGTCTTTTTGAAACCTTTGGTTCTCTTTCTTTACATTGTCTATAATTGGTAACTTATGTTCCTTGTAGGTCCAAGTATTCGTTTCCAAATTCTGGGATGCACTCATTCATGATCTAAATACTTGTTGAACTGACTTGCAGACTGAAATATGATAAATCTAGGAATTGGTGACAGCTCTATGTCAGTGACATCTAACAACTGCTCCTCAGAACTAGCCCATTCCCCTAACAATGTTAGAGTACTGCCTTTACATTAATATATGAATCTGGAGCATATATGATCTTCACTATTTTAGCTTCTTGGATATTTTTAATCTATTTGTCTCTTTATAAGAACATCCTCTGGTGATTTATTTGCATTTGCTATGGTTTCTTTAGTATACATTTTGGAAATTATTACATTGACTATAAATTAAGTAGGTTATTGAGTGAAATTTGGCTCTCAACTAGCAAATTTTTAGCCACTTGATGCTCATATCTGGCTTGATGGAAAAGCACTACTGAGTACTGAGTGTGCCTCCTGAAGTGAATAACTCACTTCCCAAACACATCACTTCAGCTGAAGCCCTTTGCTGGTCAGCAAGCACATGGTGCTATGCTGATTTCAGCATCCTTCTAAACTGGGTCTTTGTTATTATATCTGAATGCTTTTCCCTTGTATAGGCATAGGACTTCGAAACAGAAACGACGGCCGCGTAATAAGGGTACAGCTGCAGTAAATCCCAAAGGAGATTCTTCATCTTCCAAGGAGGTATGCACGAATCTTATCTTAAAAACATCTAAAGCTATACTGAGAACAGATGTCATTATGCTTTTCTTTTCTTTTTCTTAAGCCAGTTATTTATCGCAAGGTTTGTGTTTTGGTTCCATGACTCAAATGTTTAATCTAATTAGAAGAGTAGTTACCAGAACTGTTCTAGGGGTGCAGTTCAAAACCTTTAATGCTTGTGAAACTCATGGATCATTTTCATTTGAGTAACTTGCTCATCTAAGTGTCATGATGTGTTCCCACTGGGGATATTAATTCTCTACTACTGCCTAATAAACTTATACCAGTAATACTGTTACACATGAAGCACAAAACTCAGAGCAACTTGTTTTGTTCTTTAGAGGCCTTTAGAGTAGGCTAAGATGATGATGGTGGTGGTAGTATGCCAAGGTTGATGATTATTGAGAGCCATGTGATGGATACAAATACTCTTCAATCGGTTGATTTTGTGGCTTTTAGAGTGAGGATGCAGGAGAAGATTGGTATTGTGTTCCAGTTGCGGGCCTTCAAAGTTAACGTTGTGGCCATTAGTGTCGACATGCGGGCTAGTTTCCTCAGGCTTATCAAAGCAGCACAAACCAGGATGGAAAAGTTATGGATTTAGCTGTTGCCAATTCCCCAGTTTTTTTTTTTTTCACGAGGAACATGGAAATCATGCAAAAATTTGCATGACAAGGATGAGATGGTACTGAGGGAATCGATGAGATAGAAGCTTTTGGTCTGCATGTGGATCGCATGGAGATGTTGTATGGCCTATTTTGATGTTATGAAAGGGATAGCCATAGCTGTACTGTGGATACGGGGAAACAATGAGTCATATCTCCCTTTGTTGTATCCATGACTACATTGGAACATCATAGTGCTTACTAAGTACCAGTGATGTAAAGAAGTGATGAAGATCAAGGCTAACAAAATGGTGATATGACCTTATAATGACAGTTGGCATTATTGTTATCAATAATAACAGCCCTTTTTAAAGTGTGATGAAATTTTATATAACAAAAGGAAAGTGGCACATGAATAGCGGCTAGTTAGTAGCAACTGACCCTTTCGTCATTACCTTGAAAACGAGATTATTGGCTTCCCCAAAGATACCTAAAACAATGGCAACAAAAAAGGCATACAAAGCCCACAGAAAATAGAGATAAACGGCCCCATTAAGAAGATCCATCAGGATTCCTTCCACTCCATTCCCATAAGATGTCCTCAAAAGAGCATTCCCTAAATTTAGTTGTAGAAAGCCTCTGACTTGCAATCACGGAGGAGCAAGGTTTTAACTAGAAGTTTCAGAGTGCAACTTGTGTGGTTCAGTCCGGTTTGGAAACTGGTAAGACTCATCCAAATCCAAACAATTTCCGTTCTTTACACTAAAATAATAAAAACAATTAAAAGTATAGAAAAAATCGGAAAAAATAGAACAAATTAAAAGTATCAGAAAATAAGAAAATTTGGAAAAATTATAAAAATTAGAAAAATGTTTCTTCCTCTCTGTTGTGGTTTTCATTTTTTTATTTTGAACAAGTCCTACTTGGAAGAACATCTAGCATGTGAGAGGATAGGGTGTGATTTTTGGGTGGAATTACTTGAACCTTTTTTTTTTCCCCCCTGAATGTTTCCAAATACTGTGGAAGTTTCGACTATTAAGGACCAATGAAACAATATGAAAGCTCATTGAAATTTTCCATTAAAGCAGTGCTTCTTCTTGCACTAGGAGGCTGATCTATCCTCGAAGTGGACAAAAACACGTAGATCTTGCTCATTTGTAAGTATACCATTTGGTATCTGAACATATGATCTTGGCGATGTCCTAAGCGGGAACAAGGGCTCAACAGTTGAAGACAATTGAGGATTAGGTAGGAAGGTTGGAAAGGGAAGTCCAGTGACATTCTGAATTTCTCCACAAAATTAAAGAGACTCTTGCTGCCATGAGTCTCAAATATGAACAGTTGGCATCGTCAGTGCTAAAAGATGGGGGAGACTGTACCCATGGTTGGGATGAGTTGACTAGCCTGTTTTTTGGCACAAGCATTTGCCCAATGGGATCCATTTTATCGATGGCTTGGACTCACACATTTGACACATTGGCCAATGGGGTGGCATGGAGAATCTGGAGATGGGTTCTCTCATACACGTGTGTGGGCCTAGTGACATTAATTTTGCTGAGATTTTCATTTAATGAGTGTTTCCAGACTATTTTGGTCCTCTACTAGCAGATCAATGCTAAGCTCACACAGCATCTTCATGACCACTTTGAAGGACATAAATCGTCATCAGAGAGATGCATCGGAGCTCGATATTCTAAACGACGGCTCCCCCAAGATTTTGTAGCAATCAATGACCTTCTCCTCTAGATACAAAGATAAAGAGAAAAGGCCTTGGAATGATTCAGCCATAGGAACATATCAATCAATGGATCTTTCCAAAACTGAATTCTCTTACCTTTGCCAATATTGAAGCAAATGCCACTCTCTAATTCACAACAATCCTTGTGGGTAAGGTTCTTATTCATCTTCCCTAAACGTCTGCCCACTTTGCTGATTTCTCTCGACACTTTCAACCTAGCTCGTGTTGATGCTAACTTAACACAACATCTTCATGAGATCTTCGAAAAAAGCATAATTCATCATCAAAGAGATTCCTCCCGAAATTGATATTCTGAAGGATGGCTCTCCCTTGGAATTTTGTAGCAATCATTGGCCTTCTCATCTCAATACAAAGATAAAGAGAAGAGGCATTGGAACGATTCAGCCAAAGGAACATTATCAATCAATAGGCCTTTCCAAAGATGAATTCTCATATTTACAAAAATGAATTCTCTTACCTTTGCTAATAATGAAGCAATGCCTTTCTTGAAATCGGGTAAGATTTGATTTAGCCCCCTAAACGTGTTTCCATTTTGTTGATTCCTCTCCAGACTTTCAACCCAGCTCACCTTGATGGAAGCCCAAGAAATCAATCCCCATCGTGGAATGGGAAAGCTAGGGCTCACAAAGCTTACAAACAGAAAATTATTTTCTTAGTAATTTTACTGTACTATTTTAAATGTTAGGAGAATGCTAACATGCCCTCCTTCATGGGAACATCACCGTTGTGCTCAAGTCTTTTAAATGACACGTGGCATAGTCCAATCAGTGATCTAGATTGTCCATATGTTCCATAACACCATTGTTTGCTCATGACACAAACATGACATACAATCCTAACCATCCAATCAATAAAATTGAAATATGATGATCAAGATTATCAAAGAAAATGGCCGATCATGATGTAGGACCAATGCATGGACTCAAATAATGTGAGAGATCAATCAGTAAATTTAAATTAATTAATGAAAACTATAAATCTTGCTACCATCATTACAAATATCAAGATTCTAAAAGGAAATCATGCATATTTTAAGCCTAGGTTGCCAAACATCATCCTACAAGATCATTAAACATGAGAAACTAGGATTTGATGGATGTAGAAACATCCAAATAGCATAGGATTATGCCTATTCTAAAGAGGAATGTCTAATACTACCTAGGGTTTACTAGATTTGGGTGTGGGTGAAGCTAGGGTGGGGAAAGTTTGGGGAAAAGGGTAAAATTAAGGTTAAAGTGGGGAATTGAATAGAGGGGTTAAAGGATTTAGGTATTAGGAGATGGGAATTAGGGTTTTGGATGTAGTGAATTTAGGGATTTGGGCTTAACTGGATGATTTGAAGATCTAGGGTGTGGGAATTTGAGGAAATTGGGAGATTTGAGATTTTTAGATTTAGGGTTAGGGTTTATAAGTACGAAGGAGGGGGTTTTGTTGTAAAGGTAGTGGAAGGCCAAAAGGAAAAAGGATGGGACCATACAACCAGCCCTATGGGTTCACACATGTGGCCGTACGGGCACACGTGTGGGCTAAGTAAGGTTGGGTTTTAGGTTCTAAGGTTTGGCTTGTCGAGAAAAGTGTAAAAGGGAAGAATCAGAAGGTTGTTGATGGATTTTGGAGAAAGGAGGAAGAAGAAAAGAAGAAACTTGAAGAAATACTTCGATTGTTGATGAAGAGATATGACTGTGGGGATAGAAGGAAGCCTCGCACTTCCGTTGATGAAGATAAGCCTCGCACTGATCTTCCTTCCAAGTCACATGAAAGATACTCTCACATCACATGTAGATTAGTGAGAAAACAAGAGAGTTCTCATCTTTTTTTTCTTTTTTCTTTTTTTCACAAACAAAACCAAAAATTAAGGACATCAACCCCCCCCCCCCCCTTATATAGTCCCAAGACTTTTAAAAATTACAAAATAGACCTTTTTTAATGACTTTTAACCAAAATAATCTTAGTCTAATGAAAAATAAAATAAAACCACTCATAAGGTGTCCAAACCATAAATCAATCATAAAATAAATCCTGAAACATAAATATGTCCTATGATTATGAGAATGGTTGATTATTAACGGCCCGATCATGTAATCTATGTGATCCAACGGCCCGATCATCACGTACCTGAAATCCAACGGTCCAATTCGCTCCATAAAGCAACCCATGTACATTTTCCTAGTGTGGGGTCTTCCAGATGCTCATACATGCACATGGGGTCTTCAACATGGATACTCGCTTAACCACAGAGAAATTTGGGCGGCTCTCCTCCTCCAATACGTACGTAAAGGTGTACATGATGTGATGTCCTCATCAGATCATCGTATTGAAAATCTATTCGATTAACCGGAACATGGCTTGCTTATTAGTTCATGGAAGAGTCTGGTTAGATGATGCTAACCACCTATGAAAGAATGGACAGAGCAATGAAAGTACTGGCCCATGTGACATTTAAGCTTTGGGCACAAGACTGACATACCCATGAAGGGGGGTACATGTGATTTTCCACTTAATTTTATTTGTAACATTTCAGTGAGAAAACGGGCATTATTCACACACGTTTTGTATTGCATAACATGAAGTTATGCCTCCATTCCAATGACCATTATGAGAATAGTTGATTATTAACGGCCCGATCATGTAATCTATGTGATCCAACAGCCTGATCATCACGTACCTGAAATCCAACGGTCCAATTCGCTCTATAAAGCAACCCATGTACATTTTCCCAGTGTGGGGTCTTCCAGATGCTCATACATGCACATGGGGTCTTCAACATGGATACTCACTTAACCACAGAGAAATTTGGGCGGCTCGCCCCCTCTAATACGTACGTAAAGGTGTACATGATGTGATGTCCTCATCAGATCATCGTATTGAAAATCTATTCAATTAACCGGAACATGGCTTGCTTATTAGTTCATGGAAGAGTCTGGTTAGATGATGCTAACCACCTATGAAAGAATGGACAGAGCAATGAAAGTACTGGCCCATGTGACGTTTAAGCTTTGGGCACAAGACTGACATACCCATGAAGGGGGGTACGTGTGATTTTCCACTTAATTTTATTTGTAACATTTCAGTGAGAAAACGGCCATTGTTCCATTATATGATGTTTGTTATTGAGAAAACAAAGGGCATTATTCACACACGTTTTGTATTGCATAACATGAAGTTATGCCCCCATTCCAACGACCATTATAATAGGTGTTACAATGTTTTTTGAACCATGAAAAAAAAGAAGAGGAGAATTTCAAACCTCTGTACTGTAGAAGTACATGATTCAAAGGTGGAGTAAGATGAGCAGCAAAACACATTACATATTATGTGGAGGCCGGGGACGCAGGGGAAGGGAGTAACCTGAATCTGATTAACCTTTTCCATTGAAGATAGTGACTACAAAACCATTAACACAACAATATGATTAGATGAATTGTAGAGAAGTCCTTGGGAACAAATGGGACCATCGGAATCTGCCTCTGCTTATGACATGTATCCTGCTGCTGACAGCGCTTGCTGTATAAATGAGAACCTAGGTGAGTAGTGTCAATATATGGAGGCGAGATCCAATAGAAACATTTCTAGGATAAGCTAAGCATACAAAAGACATGTGGGGCCTACAATCATGTTTTAATAACACCCAATCCTTCTTTTTATAAAGCAAATCGACTTCAATTCTTGAATAATCCACATCACTTCTGGTTCTATTGTAACAAAAGATTCCCTTTTTATGTGGAAAAGACCCATATCAATAATTATGATCTTACATATGGACAATTCCCCAATATCTTGTTCATTCGCAACAAAATATTTTCTTTGTGCGTCGATAAAAAAAAACATGTTTTTTTGGAGAGAGATACCATTTCACCAATCGAGTCACAGATCTTCTATAATTTCGCACGTGAGGGGTTATTTCTTGGTTTCGTCTAGTCATTAATAAATTGATTATTTTTAGATAATAGTAGATAGAAACAACGCTCGTAAGGAGTCCTACTGAAACCAAGAAATATGGGCCTGCCTGCCATCTACACTAGAATAGATGGAGTTTTCCGAAAAAACCTGCTAGTGGCACCCCTAAATCTCTCCTTGGTGCCTAAAGATCTGGGCGATCCAAAACTCAGGTGGGCGACACCAAAGGTGAACAGCTGGGATGGAGACTCCCACCATTAAAAACCTCCCAGATTGTATGTTGGGCCTAATGTTTTTTGCATATGCCATCTAATCCATTTAGAAGATGCATCCAACCAGGATGAATACACCTAATAAATCAGGCCATTCCAAAACTCAGCTGGCCCACAACACGTGATTTTAGAGGTTTTACGCATGATCGTACATTGTCTCGCCTAGTGTTTTACATATTGACGATATCGGCCGATATATCCCATGATATATCTTGTATCCCACCAGTGCGATACGAAATGCACAAGTAGTGCGATATATCTCGCATGTTCGATCTGGTGAGCATTTTTGAATTTCAGTCCTTTTATTTTTTTGTAAATCATGTTAAATTAGTATCAAATTGTTACAAATCTATGATTTTTCATGCAAAACATGAAAAATCATGGATTGGGAGCTTCAATTTCGAGATTTGGAGGAGATGGGTCGAGTTGCGGAAAATTGAAAAAAAATCAAAATTTCCTAATTTCTTGCAAATCATTTGCAATCTGTGTCCAAACATCAAATCAAACATGTATGTAACCTAATCTAGTGATTCTTCTTTTGCTTTTGAGTGTATTACTTGTGTTTCCACACGTCTTCGTACATTTATAAATTATATGAATAGACATTGAACATACTTGCATCAATTCAGTTAGACAATGCATAGATTAGGACCCCAATACAAAGAAAACCTATTATGTTTACTTGTTTTTTTGTAATGTTTTAATTTATAAATGTGTATTGATGTCTTTTTTAACAATCACCGAAGTTGCATTGAAAAATTCAACCAATTTCCCAATGTTTCCCCATGTTTCCAACAATAGCGATACATTACACGATACAACCGATATATCCCATGTGATAACCGATACGTATCCATATCCCAAGAATGCAATACGTAACGCGATACCGATTTTTTGAACGCTGGTCTCGCCTACTTGAGTTTTCTATCAGCCAAACTTTTGGGATCCAAGGAGAACACTAGGGGGTCCACCGATGGATGATTTGATGTCTTAGAACATCATGGTAGGCCCAGGCCCACACATTGATTTATACATTAAGCTTATCCTACAAACATGTATATTGGTTCTGGCCTCCAAGATATGATTGGTAGGTTGAACCAAGTTGCTCTGGCTTTCTTACTTTCATTAAACCTTCCCTTGACAGTTTATCCTCAAAATGGAAAAATAAGAGGCCCTTCCTAATTCTCGCCAATTATTTTTCCTCAAGTAGTGTTTGAATCCTACATGAAACTTTCATCTTGTTCTTTTCCATAACGAATGCTAGTTATGTTCTTTGCTTTGCTAATGAATGGTTCTATTGTCATTCATGCCCAAATAGGCTCTGGGCAAGCTACTGGTAAGGAAGCATAAGGACTTCTATTACATTTATGGATGTCTGACTGTTACTAAATTTAAATCAAGCATAATGGCTATGGTCCAAATGGCTGCTGTGTTTCTTGTAGAAGAGATGATCTCACTGGACATTTTGGACGGTTTGATGACTTTCTCTGTTCTGTTCCCTGTGGAACGGGCGTTATGCAATTTCCAAACAAACACATTTTACCAACTCAAAGTGGGTGCTGCTTAAATAGGGTGCAATTGGCATCTGTGCCCCTTTCTATGGTGCCTTAGAAAGGATAGCTAGCTTGAACTACATTGTCCATATTTCAATGTTTGAGGCATAACCTAACCACGCTATATTTGATTTAATCATATTTGGTAATCATACAGGAGAAAGAGAAGAGTCCAACGGCCAGCATGCACAGCCAAGAAATGGGTAGCAGCACAGGAAGCACATCTTCTGGTGTCAAGCTGGGCATTCTTGATGGGAGCCCAGCTCCCTCCCTATCGCCCATCATCTCCTCTCTACCAAAGAGACCATCACACCAAACAGAATGCCATCCTTGGGCCGGCAAGAACATTCAGAATCCACCTCCTCTATTAACTTCCTCGAAAATAAAGAATGCTGGTGACAAAGAAGGCCTTCTTGTTGGGAGGTCTGCCTCCACATCGGATTTGAAGGGGAGGATATCTGCACTAAATGCTTTCAATGATTGAACCATGTGAGGTGATGGACTCTTTCATGTGCAATCATGCTACGCTGGAGCTTTTACGTTTTCCTCTTCTTCTTATTATTTTTTTCTTTTTTCTTTTTTTCAAGTTTTGCCTGTTTTGAATGAAGGGACCTCAGTCATAGTTTGGTCGAGGATTGCGAATAAATACCCTCTCAAGTGGACTATGAGTCGTTATAGTAGTTGCCAAATGATAATACATCATCATTTCATAGTTGAAGCAGAAACATATAATGCCCACCAATCGCAGGCCTTCCTGATGATGTCCTGAGTTGGGTGTCATAGCATCGAGGTATTATACAATGTTCCACCTGAGAATGACTACATTCCACAGTCAGCTCAGGTTTCTAGTTTTTAAATGTGGGATCCATGGTTCAGTCATCCAAACAGTTGATATGATGGGCCTGACATGCCCCATGCAGTCAAAGTTTATGAGATTGGGAGACCTTAGTCATTGAAAAAAACATTGCCATTTTATTTATTTATTTAATTTTGTTGATTAATGTGGCCTGACGTCTATTTTTGGGCTATCATTTGAGGTTGGTACTTAGGCTAACCACAATGAGTCCCATCGCATCAATGATTTTGGAGCATTGAAACATGGGTCTACTTGTACAAACTGAGAACAGGAGCCAACCGGAGATAGTCTTGGTGAGCATATAACATATCTTCCCTAAATCGTTCCTTGTGCTCAGTCAACAGCCATAGTAGCCTTTGACTCGATAACTTGAGCCCTCTACGCTCTCTTTTTTTCTTTTTCTTTATAGAAGTGCTCTTAAAAAAACGTAAATTATTATGTGTGTGTGTGTGGGCAGTTGATCTTCCATTTTCATTGGGAAGGATTGAATGGGTTTACTTTTGGAATTTGATTTTGTCGTTGCACAGGATAATTTAACAAGCTAACCCCCCCCAAAAAAAAAAAAAGAAAAAAAAGAAACGCTTTTGTAGTCCGATTCTTGTTTTATATGGATAATCAGAGACTTGCAGGTTGATCAAGCACAGTAGTAGCCTTTCAGGCCGTCAGGGTGCCTATCGACAGGGCTACCTGCCTTAGTAAATTTGCCAATATGATGTAGTGGATTTTTCAAGTACATTTCTCCTTAAAAGGAAAGGTTAGCAGCCCCTACCCAAGTTCTAAAACTCACTTGGTTGACTCGAAACTTGGCTGAGTCACAGACGAGTCATCTTGACTCGGTGAGGTTTTGAGCGAGTCACTAGAAGCTCAGTTCTCGGTTTGACTTGATCGTGGCTCGTGATGATCCGTCAGGTCAACTTGACCAGTCGAGTCACCTGGTGAGTTTGACTCTGGTGAGTCGCAATTTGAATTTTTCAAAAAGTAATGTAATTGGGAGGGAGGTAATCAAACCCCTTACCTCTTCTAGAGTGAGGATGAACTTAATCAGCACACAACATTGATTAGTTTAATTAAATATTTTGCATTTTATATTACTTATTTTAAATATGTTAAATATCTAATCCTAGCACTATTTTTTAAATAAAATTTTAATTACTAAATATCAAGGCAAGTTGCGTCGAGTTTTCAGGTATTCAAACTATGTCCCCACCTCAAACTAATTTGAATTGGTGAGTCATATATTCGTGTTCATGAATGGCAATAGTCATCTTCAACACTCGACATGGTTCACAGTCTCTTACTAGGCACAAGCCATCAGGGCCTGATGCGAGCTGTGGTGTTGGGACGACGAACACCTTCCACTTACCAAGGGTGAGGCGAGCATTTCCCCGAATGAAGCTCCTCTGATCCACGACATTACGAAAGTACATCATGTGAAATGAAAAAGGCTTGATGAAAGGGAGAGATTTGGGTGGATTTGCTGTTCTTTGTCATTTGGTATCAAGGAATTGGAGAGAATTAAACACATGATCCTATCCTAGCTCGAGGGAAGATGAGCTTAACCAACAGACCAATGACTCATTTGATAATAACTTCTGCATTTTATATTACTTATTTTAAATATGTTAAATACCTAATCTTACACTAACTTTTTAAAATTTTAATTATTAAATATTGAATCGAGTTGCGTAAAGCCTTTGAGTCAACTTTGGACGTCCTCAATGGAGTTGTCAAATATGTGGACATGCAGGTCGCTGGTATGATATGTTGTTGATGTCTTAAATCTGTGAGCAACAGAGTCTGTCGATGCCATCAAGCAAAGTTTGATGTCATAGAACAAGTGCTCGATGCCATGGGAAAAATTTGAAAAATTCACGTTTTATTGCTGGAATGTTTTAGTGTTAATTTGATGCCATCGAAGGAGTTTGATGCTATCAACAGTCTGTCGATGTCATTGAAATCCTATCGAAGGTGCCATTGAGCGCGCATAGAATTGCATGTGCAAGATTTGTTTCCAATTTCGATTGTGATTCTCATAGAGGCTATATATATGGGTGTAATCAGGATTTGGGTACATAGAGAGGTGTTCTAGGTTTTCTAAATTCGTTCCTAAGGGTATCAAAGGGTATATTTTGGGGAGATTTGAGGCTTGTTTGAATTGGGTAATCTCTATCTCTTGTAAAAAAAAATTTATTTCATACTGCATTACTTTTGCTTTTTGCCGTAGTTTTTTCCTGCAATGGTTTTTTCACATTAAATTATGAGTGTTTGTGGTTAGACTTAATTGTGTGATTGGAATACTTTGCTTGATTCATCTCTGTGTGCTTCTGTAGTTCCTCCCCAAGTGGTATCAGAGATAACATTAGGAAGCAGATTGAATATGAAAGCATAGTATCAATGGCTTATAATCCAAAGTCTAATGTTGAAAAATATTCTGGAAAAAATAATTTTGAACTATGGAAGGTCAAGATGACCGATCTCTTAGTTCAACAAGGATTGAATGATGCACTCATTGAGAAGCGACCAAAATCTATGACAGATGATGAATGGAACATGATAGATAAGAAAGTGAGAACCTCTATCCAATTGTACCTAACAGATGAGGTCCTCTACAATGTTATGAGAGAGAATATTGTAGCAAGTACATGGGTGAAATTAGAGGACATCTATGCGAATAAATCTCTTGAGAATCCCTTGTACTTGAAGCTTTAGTTGTTCAATTTGAAGATAGTAGGTGGGGTTGATGTTAAGGCACATATTAGTAAATTTAACAAGTTAATTTGCAAACTGCTGGATGTGAAAGACACAATGAAAGATGAGGATCAGTCATGCATCCTGTTGAATTCTCTTCTGACTTTGTATGAGTCATTGAAGGACTCGTCGTGCACTAGTAAATCAACCATTAACGTTGATGCCATTATCTCAACCCTTCAGTTGAAGGCGATGCGAAAGAAAAGTAGTGACATGGGTGCTTCTACAGATGTACTGCTTACGAGGGGGAAAAATTTTAAACGAGATAATGGATATTCAAGATTTAGGTCCAAAACCAAGGGTAATGATAAAGGCAAGTTGAAGTGTTGGAATTGTGGGATGTCTGGGCACATGAAGAAGGATTGCCAGAATTCTAAGGGAGTGCGATGGTGGCCATGTATTTATGGGAAATGATAACATCTGTAATGTCTGTAATGTCGTCGGTGTTAGATTGGTGCACATCAAGATGTTTGATGGTATGAAGTGTACCTTAATTGAGTTGAGACACGTTCTTGATATGAGGAAGAGCTTGATATTTATTGGAGCACTTGAGGCGCTTTGGTACAAATTCACCGGCTTTAATCATGTCTTTAAAGTTTTAAAGGGGGCACTTATTGTCATTGTTTCAATAAGAAACGAATGTATTTGATTTGGAGAATTATCTTATTCAATAATAACAAAGAATAAATGAAAGAACAATCATCACAATATCTTATTGATTCTGAATTCATTTACATCCTCGTTTATCCCTTGATTCCAAAATAAATATACAAAATTGTAGAATATAAGAATTTAGTAAGTTCGAATATCAATTTCGGCAGCATTTCGGCTTGTGATGCATTCATCTCAACAGAGGAGTGTTGTGCAGATCTGAACATCTTTCATTCTCTCCTTCAACTCATATAGAATAACAGCTTCTTGTGTAAGAATACTGGATTCTAAGAAAACTTGTAGGAGCTCAGAAAATTCAGTAGCATATACACAACATTCATCATTCTCACGCAACAAAGTCTTGTTGCACGAGCCGTCGCAACAAGACTTTGTTGCACAGTCCAGCGCAATGGGCTTGGCCCACTGCTTGTTACTTCTTCTTCCTTCTCCAAGTACCTGTCAGGGGTACTCGGAGGTCTTCTTCTTAGGAGCCCTGACTCTTCTGTCCGAATGAGGGGGGTAGTGGGGTATTTATAGGCTTTCGCACATGTGAGATCTTGAATTTTGTGCCATGGGGCCCACCTTACACAACACGTCTTTTATGTGGCGCACAACAACTTTCCATCTTGCCAGTGTTACGCGGTCCCGCGCAACCACTATTCGTTGTGTGGTCATGCACAACACTTATTATTCCATTTTTTATCTTCTTCTTTGTATTTGATCTCTTCACATCATTTCATCATTTTTTATGCTCCAACAGATGCCCCCTTGATCCTTTATTTGTTCTCTTTTTTAGAACAAAGATAGGATTAACATCAATCCTTCATTCATGATTTCATCTCGTTGCGCCGGCCCCCACAACGTTTAATCAGGTCCCGCGCAACACTCGTCGGGTCCAACCTTCTATAAATACCGGCCTTACTCCTTCATTCCTCACTTCTCAAAATCCTGGTTAAGTCACTTTTGCGAAACAGTCATCCCCCGCGCAACGCTTCTGTCCTTGTGTGCAACTTCCGCACAATACTTCTGTTCTTGCGTGTAATCTTCCACGCAATACTTTGTTTCTGCACGCTATAACCCTCCGTGCAACACTTCTCTCTGTGTGCAATATCTCCGCACAACACCATCTGTTTTGGGCAAAAATTCTCTAAGTCCCAAAATTCTTCCAAGTCTTGGAAATTCTTCTAAGTCTGGAAACTTCTTCTCACTTCTTGAAACTTTGTTAGTCCTAAGTCCGATATGGCTCAAACTAAGAGGACTTACCACTTGATAGAAGAACCCACGTCTCATCCTTCCCATCCTGAACTGCCAAATCCATCATCTCCTTTTCAAGTACCTGAACCTTCACCACCACCCCCTTAACAAGACCAGCCCAAGAAGAAGAGAATCAAAATAACCAGCAAGCATCCGACTTACATAAAGGAACTCGTTTTTCCGACTTACGATTTCACCAATCGTATCAATGCATTATCCACTCCGATCAACAATGCGATTATAATAGGAGATATAGAAAGACCGCCCCGCCATGGTCCCGACGTTGACTGGGAAGAGTGGTTGAAATCGAGGGCCAGCCTTCGCACAAACAGCCAAAGACCTCCAACAAAGATAAAGGAACGTAGTAAGAAGAAGCTCCAAAACTCTTAGGACATTATACGAGCCAAGCAAGGAATCATGAAGTTCCAAAGCCCTTTCAGAGAACAGATGGTCATTATCCCTCTAAACCTTCACTGTCATCAGTCTATCCTTCGCAGTGAACCAACTAACCAAATGAGTCAGGACAAACTTATGTTTATTGCAAACTGGATACAGAAAGAGTCGCAGATCTTGGAAGGCACTCTGTCTACCAAAGGATTGAAAAAGAGGATAGCCGGTGTCATCCAATGAGATTTCTTGTCCCTTCTTATGATCCTCATGTTCTATTTTTGACTTATTTCTATGAGACACTCCAATAGCGATTTCGGGACCATAATTCTTTATGGGACAATGAAGAATTCAAAACTCAGAGTTTTCTATCTTCTCACTCTCACTATTTTGAATGGGCGCAAGCGATCTTGACAGAGCATGCCCCGACTCTGATAGAGATTGGCTTATACAACGCTATAGAGGTCACATCAAAATACTTCTACAAAGATACTATGGTGTTGAAAGGTTTCTTGAATTATTGGTGCCCGATCACCAATTCCTTCCATCTCCCAATTAGCAAAGTTAGCATCACTCTATGGGACCTTCACAGGATGGCCGATCTTCTATTAACAGGGTGATTCTTTGACAAATTCATGCCAACCAATGAAGAATTCTCATATTTCTCCCCCTCTGGTCGAGAAGCTTCTACTTCAGACACCACTACTGAGTTATTCAGAGAAATGTCCAAGTTTCCGGATATTCATAAAATATCCCCCCTCTAATAGCTTGCTCATTTCTCCAAGGGCCTTCGGTAAGTTATATTTAAACTTCATTTCACCATCTTTTCATCGTATATGCATGACATATCCTTTGTATTCTTATCATATTCATCATGCTTTTACAGCTTGCAGGGCTGCCGATCCAAGGACCTGACAAACCTTCACCAAAGGATGAGAGGTCGTCCAGAGTATAGTGCTCATGGTGAACTTGTGGCCTTTTTGGCCTATTGGCTCAGTTTAGTTGTCCTTTCGAGTTCGAAGTGGGCTGATGCGGTACAACCCACGTTGTTCATGGTTGCCAAGGCTATGGCGGAAGGCCACAAATATTCACTAACTGCACCCATCCTTTGCTCTATATATAAGGCTCTTGGAGAGGTAGCGACTCACGTTAAGAGCCTTGCAGTTGAAGCATCTTCCACTTATGCCCCTTGGCATTATTTCACCAGATGGTTAGGGGTCTACATTTCTTGGACCTTTGATGCTCCAAAAAAAGTATACGTGAATCCTTCGCACCTCCCTCTTTGATTTTTTCAGAAGAGAGCAATGACCAAGAGAACTTACAACTGCATGGTCAATAAAATATTGGCGACTGACAACATTGAATTCTTTCAGTTCTGCTTGCCTCATCATACTGAAGACACGGACATGGTGGACACTAAATCACTCTCTTCAGGCGAATAAGCATTTTATATCTCTATTCGATCTTCCAATCTCCCACTAAGAGAGGGGACAAAGTTTTGGCGGGAGCCTTACTACCTAAGCAGATTTGCTTGTCAGTTTGGCTACGATCAAATGGTTCCTGAAGATTGTGGAGTTGTGACCCGTAGGATGAGAAGCTATG
This sequence comes from Magnolia sinica, assembly GCF_029962835.1. Lineage (NCBI taxonomy): Eukaryota > Viridiplantae > Streptophyta > Magnoliopsida > Magnoliales > Magnoliaceae > Magnolia > Magnolia sinica. Next base: position 24,688,321 of record NC_080588.1, read on the forward strand.
GTGTGGGCCCATATAACTGGGCACTACTTTAGAAGCAGTTACTGGCTGGTCTTATTGACTCCCATTTCATGATACCCTATAGTAATTATATTGTTCGATCATCATATAGTTGGTCGAGGTGGTGGTCACACCAATTTCATTTGGTCCACCAATGCCTCCCTATGGATCACCCAGTGTGGATTTCTCCCCCAAAGCTAAAAGGTCATAAGCTTGATCAGGGCATCGGGTATATAACAGAAAGAAATCGTGCCCCATTTTCAGGTCAACTTTGTTGAAAGATATCACTGGAGGAACCCATCCGCAAGATAAAACCAACAAATACTTTGGAAGGCTAGATTGGCTATGGAATCTTATGGATTTCGTAAAATCATCTCAGAAGTGCCACACCGAAGTTGCTGATGATGTCGCTGCAGAAACATCTCCTTCACCGGCAGTTGCTCTTCCTTCTCCTATTCAAGAAGCGGGAGAGAATATAGAAGATAATATTGTTCCTCTGATTTCATCACCCATCCCTCAACCAGTTCACCCAAGTCCTTCCCCTCTGATGACTCGGTCTTGAATGCATTCTCAAACTCCACCATCTCAACAAAATGAAGGAAATACTTCTCCGGTTCTTCCGATTTCAGAGGAACGTAAGGTGACTGGTAGGGCAAGTTCTTCTAAGAAGGGGAAGCAAATAGTCGTTGAGGAATCGAAATCAAGCAATTCATCGTCAAGGGAGGAAGAAGAAGAGACATCATCCACTAGCAACAACTCCTCTATGGAAGATGATTTGGAAGAAGGCGAAATAGACAACGGCTAGGAGGATGATATCATTGTTGAGGATACCATGGTTGATAAAGTGTAAGGCCCGTATCTTAGTCCTTACCATTCCTTAGACTCCCGCAATCCTCCCCGTCTAATCCTGGCGACTCGCGACATGTAGATGACATTTGCACGTGACCCTAAGTCACATCATGTAGATTTGAGTCGACTCAACCCGAGACTTGTACCCTAGCGACCGCGCCGTTGCCACGTCTTGCGCACCGATGCGATACCTAGGCTAGGAGTAGTGGGCTCGCGTATATTTCGAGAAAATGCCGGGCATTGCAAATCCCGAGAGAATCTCTACCCAATCTATCATATCAATCAATCAAGTTCAAGTCAAGTACAACCCATACCTAGCCCATCCCTCTCTTACCGACAATGTAAGGCAACCCATACCCCATAGCACCTCATGCCCCTAAAAGTCAACACAACACATGCCCTCATATCACTCCTTCTTACACAACACCATCCCTCTCTCCCATCCTTCACTCCATCCCATCCCATTTTTCTACCCAAATCCCAAGCAACTAAGAGAGAAAATTCTAAGGAGAGAAAGAGCCTAAGATCAAGGCCCACTTTCCTATCCCCAAATCTCACCATCTAACCCTTCAATCTTCATCATCCTCCATCAAAGAGAGAGCTTAGGAGCTAAGGATTCCAAGGAGCTAAAGAAGAGGACCATAGGTGGGTGAATCTAGGTTTAGATGATGATTTTGTTTATGGGACCAGTGGGGCCTACCGGTTGATGGTAGGGACCCCATTTTGGGCCCTAGGTGTGGCCAATGGCCCACCATGATGCATATATGAGTTCCATGATGGGGCCATTCTCCATGGACCCCATCATGATGTTTATTTTAATTTCCATTTTAAGAAGGGCATCTAGACCTTGCATTTGTTGGTGGGAAAGGAATTTCCACCATTGGTTTATATTTGTGGGCCCACAAGAATCGGGACCCAAGATGATGTATGTATTGTATTTCTAGGGAGGGCTCATAGTGGCGGAACCCCTCCCCTCCACACGTCTCTCTCTCTCTCTCTCTCTCTCTCTCTCTCTCTCTTTCCCTTGTATGATGGCCCACCTTGTGGTATGTATTTTATCCACACTGTCCATCTAGTGGACCATCCATGCTGTCCATCAAGTGGGCCCACAAACAGGTGGTGAAATCCCATTACAGTGTGAGTGTTGCCAAGGTTGATGGATGCTGCTGCCAGCGTCCAGAGGACGCTACAGTAGGCAGCGTCCCAGCAGGTGGGTAGTAGGGAGGGCTTGTGGGACCACAACGCTCCCCCTCCATGTTGTATGTATTTGATCCATACCGTCCATCCAATTTCCCAACTCATTTTAAGCGTTGAGCTGAAAAATGAAGCAAATCCAAATCTTTGGCGGGCCATATTATAGAAAACAGAGGTATTAGCGTTATAAACAGTTAGGGCCCACTGTGATGTTTCTATACACTGAAAAATATTGTATTTTGGACTTGTTAGACTTGTTATGAGCCGGAGAGACCAATAGTCGGAGGGGATTGTCCTGATGTGGGACCCACCTATGAAAAACCACAATAAAAAAAACAGCAATGAGCTGGATGCTGTTGCGCCAGTGTCTAGAGGACGCTGCAGCAAGCAACATCTCGCTGTTTATGAGATAGGCAAGGATGGTGGGCCCACCACAGGCCCCATCATGATGTATGTGGAGCATCTACACAGTGCATTTGATGGTTCTCCTTTAAAAATGGGGTGTCCCCAAAAATCAGCCGTACACAGAACTTAGGTGGCCCACACCATCTAAAATCATGTGAAGGCATGCTAAATCATATAAAATCACTTGCTGGGGCCCATCTAAAATTTGGATGCATCTGAAACTTTGTCTAACCCCTTAACCAAGTGGGACACACATAATGGATGGGCTGGATTTGTGAACCACGGAAATCATTTTTCCAGTGGAGCCCACTGACCTACCAACTCCTGCAACCATTGATTCAAGCACTGAGGTTAGAGTCCCTTCTTTTGCTGATATGATGGGGCCTGGTCCTTCTTCCATTAGAGAAACACACTCTCCTACTGGTCAAATTCTTGCAGAAGGTATATTTGTCTCTTTCTTTACACGTGCTCTTATATCATTGACTTTCATGATTTTTATTACAACTTCCTTTATTTCACAGGAAATCCTCCCCGAAGTGGCACAGCCAGCTCCAGTTCTGTTGCCACAATATCCGATCTGTTATCTTTCGAGAAAGTCCCTACGTATAAATTGACATTAATGAGAAATTCCATGTCAGGAACTGTTCACATGTTCAAAGACCCTGATCAATGGTCAGATCTGAATATTGTTATAGAGGTCTTAGACAGTGCTGCAAAGATGGCGAAGATCAATGTTTCTCCTTTACGTGACTCTCTCTTGAGATTTCATGATTCAGTAACTGTTTTAAAATCGGCAGAGAACATGGTTGTCGCTCCGGAGATTCTAGAATATGGGAGACAACTGGCATCTTCTAAGGAGAAGGCTTCTCAAATTGCTTTTGTCAGAGCATTTATCCCTCCAAGAGCAGCTGAAAGCTTCTACCAACAATAGAATAGCTATCCAGAATTAGATTTCTCTTTTGAAGAAAGAAATTCTACAATTTGAGACAAAGGATTGGGAAGAGGAGTTGAATATAAAGAAGATCCAAGAGAAGATGCAGGCCAATCTTCATTCTGCCAATGCTAAATGATCTGAGCTAATTAAAAATGAAGAACTAATCGCCTCTTTAGAGAGGAAGTTAGCCAATGTTCCAGATCATGTAAAGTTCATTTTTGAGGTTAAATCAAAACATATTGCAGCTCAGGCTCAACTCAAAGAAGACTTGCAAAAATATTTGGCAGCGTTAGGCATGGCGGAAGAACTATAAAAACTTTGTTCTATTTTCTTTTCCTTTTGTGATCACATGTAACTTTTTCTTAAACTACAAGATATATAAATGCATTAAAATGTTTTGAGATAATGGTTTCTTTGAAAGTTCCTTTTTTTTTTCTTTATTTAGATTGCAGCTTATTCCAAGTATATTTACTCATGCGATCATTTAACGGCATGTTATATTTCATTGTAGCTTGTCATGATTGTTAGTATGGGATTTCCTATATGATTTTGTTATGGTGGGCGGAACTAGGTTTTGGTCTAGTTAGATAGCCACGCAGTTTAAGCTCTTGAGTAGTAGAGCAACACAGTTTTTTAGACTCATATGTAGTTGGAGTTAGGTCTCATGTGAATGGTCTCTGTAACTCTCATGAGTTCACTAGACTTAGCATAGCTGGGGAGTTCACAAACCGTGATCCATCAGAGGGGCCCAGTGAAGCTAACAGGGCCGTGAACTCGGTGGGATTTACATACAGGGTTGACCGTAGTAACTCTCTAGAGTTCATGGGGCACACAAGGCTACCTTAGGTACCAAATCCAAGGCTGCCAGTCCATCAATGAGGGGGTATTTTATAGAAACCATATCCTCATGAGTTACTACTGAAATCAAGCCAGGAATCTTGGGGGTCTTACGCATGGTTGACCTATCTATGGACATTGGCTAAAGAGCGCACACTGCAGCCCGCTTTTTCTTCGTCTGCAAGGTCAGACCCATTCACGGGAGGGTAGTTTCATCATTCCTTGTGATGCTGTTGGGAAGCTATATAGACGACATTGGTCTCACGCGTGACTGGTCGTTGTAGATTTTCAATTGTTGGTTTCGTCCGTTGCCCGCATGGGTTGACACCAATTGTGGAGTGAGGTGGCTATTAAGAGTACTATGTGAGCCCTGCATTTTATATATATATATATATATATATATATATATATATATATATATATATATATATATAAAATGGTAGGCCTTATGTGTAGTTGGCCATATAGGCTTAGTTAGGTTGCCTTAGATAATAAGTTGCCATCACTATCGTAAAGTTTTTATGTGGTTGACCGTATAGATTTATTCCACCGTCATGAATGATGAGTGAGTAAGGCTCAACTAATAACGACAGTAATATTTGCTTATTTCAGCAATCATCATCGACAATTGATAGTAGTTGGCGTTTGATGGTAATCATCGATACATAGTCTTGATATGCTTAAGAATCATCCTTTATTCACTCGTGTAAAGAAGAATACATGGCTTCACTTATTTTGCCCCCTTTTGATATAGAAACATTATTTTGATAATCTTCTGGAAGAAAACTGCACTTATCCTCAAGGATGATACTTTTTGATGAAGTGAGCATTAACTGGTATACTGATACCTCGTCCATCTTGATCCATAACTTTATACGCTCCATTGGAATATACTTTTGTTATGATGTATGGTCCATCCCATTTGGGTTCAAACTTGTCCCCTGTCTTGCAGGTGACCATTATTGGTCTCTTCATCATCAGTACCATATCACCTTTCTTGAAAGAGCGATGCTTAACTCTTTTATCAAAAGTAGCGGATACTCTTGCTTGATATAATTGTAACCGCTGTTGTGCTACCAGTTGTTTTTCTTCGAGTAAATCCAATTCTTCTAGCCTTATTCTTGCATTTTCGTCATTTATAATTGACTGATGCACTGCTACTCTGAGTGATGCAACTTGCGTTTCAATCAGGATAACAGCTTCTACGCCATAAACCAACGAATACAATGTCGCTCTATTGCGTTCAGTGGGTAGTCCTGTAAGCCCACAATGCTTCTTGCAACTTTTCGTCCCAATCACGCTTATTTTTAGTCACTGTCTTCTTTAGTATATTCACAATCGTCTTGTTAAATGCCTCTGCTAATCCATTGGCCGGTGGATACTAAGGTGTTGAAAACGAGTGGTGAATACTGAACCTCTGACACAACTTTTCCATGCCTCTATTCTTGGAAGGGGTACCATTGTCAGTAACGATTTTCTTCGGGATACCGTGGTGATATATTATGGCATGCCGGATGAAATTGACAACATCCTTTTCTCTGACATTGCGCAATGCGATCGCTTCTGTCCACTTAGAGAAATAGTCCGTTGCTGCCAGTATATATTGCTTTCCTTTGGATGAAGGTAGATTTATAGGACCAATAACATGAGTCCCTAGGCAGCGAAAGGCTAAGAAGTAACTGTCTGATTAAGATCTTCAGGGGGCATATGTATGACATCTTTGTGGATCTGACATTCGTGGCATCGCTTTGCATAGTCTATAACATCTTTAAACATTGTAGGCCAATAATATCTCATTCGATACACCCGATGGAATAGATTTTGACCGGCTTGATGTGCCCCGCATTCTCTGGAGTGAGCCTCTCGCAATATCTGACTTGCTTCCTGTTCAGCCAGACAACGTAACAACATTTCATTGTAATATTTTCTATACAATATTTTGCTACATATGATGAATCTGTTCGATCTCTGCTTGATTTGCTGTCTTTGTGCTGGATCTTCTGGCAGGATATGTAATGCCCCGTGTTTTCAAGACCCGAGTATATGACTCGTTTCCCAAAAACTCGAGTGTTAACCTATAGAGAGCCAAATTCCATATATATATATATATATAAAATATTCAGAGTGAGCAATTTAGCGAAAGATGGACAAATCAACATAAAGGGAAATTGCATTTACATTTAGAATATACAAGAGGCTGCCCATAATGATCTATACAAACCAATGTCTCCGAATTAACAAATATAAGGATTATACAATTTATAAATGAGAGATAGCAAAAAATATATAAATTTAAGCCGCAAGATCGCGCAGCTCCTCTTAGAAAATACATCCATGCATCCCTGGCAATTGTACTTTGTTTCTCATCGAGTCTGAACATGCATATCACTTAAGCCACCTGTGCTACCTGTACGGTTATATATTTGATGAATGAGTAGCCAGCTTAGTGTGAATTTCCCTCAAGATTTCACACCGCCATATTAGATAAGCATAGCTACAAAAATATAACGAGGCATACAAAACAATATGTGATGCAGTCTTATTATATGCATGGATACGTGAATGCATCATTGACCTGGGGATGCTCATCCAATTGGCAATTGGGCTCATCACCCATGCAAAGGCTGGCTATTAGTGAAGCACATCACGTGCGTACATCATGTATTGCATAATGACTGCCTATCATACATCACGTACGTAAATCGATAGTCTATGGTCTGGCACCTAGCAAATCGATACCCCAATAACCCGGAGGGTACGTGTTATAGCATCCAGAAATATCCACCTGTCATCGTCAATATGCCATGTATGCATGATTAGCCAAGCCATTATTAGTCCAATTACAATCAGTCAGTTTAATAAAACTCAAGGTCACTACGGGGGGCTCGTCACCCAGCGTAGGCCGACAACTCAAGCATAGGTCCCATATAACCATCCCCGGCTCATAAGGCTACCACCTTAGGATGTTTAATGGAAACTCATCAACTAATGGCTAATCACACTTCAAAATATGGGGCTTACCATCACGTGGTTGCACAAAATAATACATCTAACCCATATAGGGCAAATACCAAAACAAAACCGCATAGGGCAAATATCAAAATTAAGCCGTATAGGGTAAATATTAAAACTAAGCCATATAAGGTAAATATCAAAACCATATGATAAAAGACCATCCTTAAAAGCTACTTAGACACAGCAACCCCTGGATGGTAGGCCCACATCAATATTTGATTTAAACCACCATTCAATAACCACTAAGTTGAAAGTCTATTACAATCACAATCAATCGAATTACATCCCAAGTATGGACGTATATTTATAAGTGGGGGTTTTCCACTAATGCACTAGTTTAAGTTCCATAAGCAATCCACAAGTAATCTACAAGCATGAAAAATTATGCAAGATAAATATTGAGCATGTAATCCAGCGATTCAATTTCCACAATTAATACATGTGATTATAAAAAGAAGACATCAATTATTAATTAAAATTAAAATAAAAAATATCACTTAAGCTAATGGAAAAATGAAAAGCTCATGGGGAAGAAATCATCACCTTAAACTTTGAATCGCCAACTGATGTTGCTAGGAAACACATGCACCCTTAGAATTGAATCCTATCATGGATTGTGAAGTTGTACGTGAGATCAGGTTTCTACAAAGTATTTATGGTCAAGATTGATATAACTTAGGATTTGGATCACTTGTTTTTAGGGTATTGACGTAGAACTTAGGGTTTTCATCCCAGGATTTAGTTTTAGGCTTAAGTTTTAGGATTTGAACTCTGATTACTATTATTATCATATTTTTATGCCATGAATGAAATGATAGTCATAATAGAAGTATTAATAATGATGATTCACAAGTTCATATTTAAATATACCGACATTATCTATTATTCTTATAATGACTAATAATGTCTTAAATAATGTAAGTAATAATAATAAAATTTTTACTAACAATAATATACTAAGGACTACTACTAATAATCATATTAATAAGAATTATACTAACCCTATAAGGAAAATGATAATATTTTCTAATGATAATAGTCATAACTATCAATAATGAATTTAGTCATGATAATAGATACTATGATCTACAATGAATTATGGAATTCTATAATTAGATCCAAACCTAACACACTATCTATATTTAGGGTATTGACCTAAAGTTTAGACCATTTAGGTCCAGGATTTTATCATAGAGTTTATGTCTAGGCTAGATTTTTAGGGTTTGAACCTTAGTCGGTATGCAATTAATTTTAATGTTAATATAGTAATTATAAAGTATTTATTAACATTAGTGTTATAATTACTATTAGCTAATGTAGCAAAAATAATCATTATGATGGTAATGAATAGTGTGATCTATTATAATGATGATATGTAGGAATGATAGATAAATACTAATATCTAACATCGAATGGTTGTAATTTGTTTATAATAACTAATACTAGTATACATACACTGCTAATGGCTAAACATAATTAATAATCGTAATAACTATAGTAACACCAATTATAATAATAAATCAATGATTTACTTTGGGAGAGAAAGCTGACTTACATTAGTTGACTCGGTTCGACCCATAAGCTTGAATTATTTCCAATTCGAACAAAATAAACCAAAACATGATATTAGGCTACATCTTAGTTGAGATTAGGAAATCTATCAACTAACCAAACTACTAACTAGAATTTCAATGCAAAGAAAGACGCACCTAGTTGATTTGAGTTGAATCAACTCAGTTCGGAAGCCGAGTTGACTCGCCTCCACTAACAGCCCACCTTTCTCTTTCTTCTCCTTTCTCTCTTCTTCTTCTACTTGTTTTCCACATGCTGGGAATCCAGCGACAACACTTGAACAACAGGCCCAACTCAGCCCAACAGCCAGTCGAATAGGGTGTCCAACTCGCTGAGTTGACTCGGTGTAGGAAGGAAGTGGTCGAGTCTCTCTCACTCTTTTCTTTCTTTTGCTGGAATATCCAGCCATACTCATACCAAACCCAAGCCTAGCTCGACCCAGCTAGATTCGGTGGATTTCAGCCGAGTTGACTAGGCAGCAACCCATAACCCAAACTCTCTCCCTTCTCATTTTTTTCTTTTCTCTTCCTCTCCTTTCATCTCTCTCTCTCTCTCTCTCTCTCTCTCTCTCTCTCTCTCTCTCTCGCAATACTAGTCCAGCAACATCTGGACTCGGACAGATGAGGTTCACCCGACTCACCCCAATGGCTAAATAAGCGAGTCAGGCCGTGACTCGGTGCGTCATGAAGCCAGACAGCCGCCTCTGTTCTCGCTGCTCTCCCTCTCTTTATTCTCCCTCTTTTTTCTTTCTTTTTTTTTTTTTTTTATGTCTTCTTCTTTCCTTTGCTGGAATCCCAGCATGGCCCGAACCAAGTAGCAGCCCACAACATTTGGGCTTGACTCAAACGCGGCTTGAGCTCAGGCGAGATTATGGTTACGACCCACTCTCCCTCTTCTTCCCGCTTCTTTTCTCTCCAAACTGACATGAATCGAGTCTAAACCTACCCAGATGCAAGTAGGACTCGGTCCGGCTCAGTGTGGTGCGGCCTAACCCATAACTCGACCCAACTCAAGACTCGGCCTGTCTCAACTCGAGTCAAGTTGAGTTGACATGGTGGTTGCACCACGTGACTTCTTTTCTTTCTTTCTATCATTCCTTCCTTCCTCCTGCTTCTCCTCCATCCCTTTCGTAGATGGTTGAAGTGATCCTGGACTTGGTCCAGCGGCACCAGCAGCACCGTTGAATGAAGAAAACCATCGGGGAAGATGAGCTCCTCTAATGGTGGATCTTAACTCAGTGGGTATTCCTTCAAACGGGGCTTCTAGGCGACTCATGTGCATCTGGTGAAGCTTAAGTAAGCTTGAAATCAAAGCTTCGAGGTGATTTTTCCGGTGGTTTCACGGTAGGAAGGTTTCCGGCTATTTCCTCTTGCAGCCGCAATAAAACAAGGGATCCCCACTTCTATTCGATCCTCTCTTCTTTATGGCTCACCATAGCTCCTATCTGACCCGTTGGATGAGGAATGTAGAGCTAGGATTCAATCCTGACTTTTGGTTTCAAACAGCTAGTGGTATAGAGGTTTTGCCGTTGGTTTTTCTTTCTCTGGTATTGAGGGAGGGAAGCCCTAGCTAGGACGGTAGAGATCTAACAAAAGGGAGGGCTGAGATTGCATGGATCTCCCTCACACGGATCGCCAGCGTGGTAGCCAGCAAGACGTTTTCCATTTTTGGAAAACACCGTGTTTTCAGGCTCCGTTTGCATCGATGGTTGTGTGCTTGCACACGAGTTCCAAGGCACATGATTAGATGGGGTTTGGTAAGAATTTTCGTCTGCATCAGATGGACGGTTCAAATCATGGAGGTGGGTCCTGGTTTGTGGGCCACAACCGAAATCACGGACGTCTGTCCGTTTGAAGCAAAATCGGGCGGGAACACAGAAAGGGGGAGAGAAGGTTCTCTTTTTTTGAAAATGTCGGGTTAGCCAGATTTTGACTGGAGGTGCAATCCAGTGCACCGCTGGTACACATGAACTGTGCACACGGTATGGTGTTTGGATGAAATCCACTCCGTCCATTCCACTTAGTGGGCCCAATCATAGCCTTTGACCAAAGATTAGGCAGATCTAAAGCTTAGGTGGGCCATACATCTATATTTTTATCATTTATTTATAGATTTGCATTGATCCGATTGCTAGATTTCATTCAGCCTAATCATCAACGGCTATTAGAGCCCTAGGGTTCGGTTGGATAAAATTTAAAGGTTGGGCTAGTGGTCTAATGGCCTAAGTGTGATGGTCAAGTGGTGAACCGTTAAATTGGATGTTATGGATTTGATGAATGGTGGATTTACTGAGTTGGGTCCCAAAACTGGTGGTGTGTGGTTCAACTGTTCTGATAGAGTATTATGTGAAGTTTTGTCGCGATCAGATCCCCATAATTAGGTCCTTTGAGGTTTATCATTGATTCCACTAAGTTGTGATGGTCCATCTTTAAAATCAACGGATGAATCACTTAATTTAAGGATGAAAATTTCTTTCAATGGTATTAAGGGTCTTAAACTAGTCTAGTTGCACCCTAATAGTTAGCATTACCATCTGACAATCGGTTTCACATGATTTGGCGTTGGATCATTGAATAAGGTGCCATAAACTTGATGAACAGTGGATCTTAAGGTCTTAGGCTTGCAATCAATGATGAATGGTTTAATTGATCTATTGAATCCATTGAGATCCTAAAATAGACGTCTCTGAAGCTATGATGGACTAATTTGAAAATTAATCGGATGGATGGCTTATTTTACAAATGAATGTTATACTAGACGGTTGAGATGGATGATTTGAGGATCACTGGATGTTCATGTGTAAGGAAAGCTACGTGTGTTTCTACACACATGTAAATTGATTTAGATTCTTATGGTAATACCCGAGTACTGAAAAGCACGGAGTGTTACAGGATATCATATTTGAGGTAATATACGAAAGGCTAGCGCCAATTGTCTGTTGTTACTTCAAAACACGATATAGGGAGTGTTTCAGCGACTTCATTAATAATCTCCGAAGATGGCAGGACCTTCTTTCTTCTATAGTTACCTGAAGGGGACTCTGATTCAGACAGGACAAAGCTGCTGCCAAGCTAGCCAAAGTGTCTGCCGTCGCGTTTTCACATCGCGGCACATGCTTGATTTTGACATGATAGAATTGCTCTAGTAACTGCTGTGCTCTCCGACAATACGGTAAGAGCTCTTGTTTTCTTATCTTAAACTCAGTTGTCAGTTGATTTATAATCAACTTAGAATCTTAAAAAATCTACAACATTTTTATCTTTATTTCCTGGGCTATTTCCATCCCAATGACGAGAGCTTTATATTCTGCTTCGCTATTTGTGTATGTAATACTCAACGTGAAAGAATAAGGTAATAAGTCACCTTGAGGAGTAATGAATATTACCCCTGCACTATTCCTGATGCTCGAGAAGTGCCATCAAAATACATTTGCCATGGGTTTTGTGACTCAATCATCATAACTTGTTTGTCGAGAAAATCGTTGTTGGTTTCACTTTCCGCTACGGGATGCGCTGCTAAGAAATTTGTCACTGCTTGCCCCTTAATTGCTTTTGCTGGCTCATAGGCAATTGTATACTCTGAAAGTAACACATCCAATTGGCCAGTTTTCCCGATAACATCGGCCTTGTCATTAGGAACTTTATTGGATTTGCTTATGAGATTAAAATTATATCTTGGGAGAGGTAATAATGTCTCAGTTTCTGCAATGCAAATATCAGCGCCAAGCATTCTTTCACAATCAGGGAATAATTGCATTCTGCACCTATCAAGGTTCGGCTTAGATAATAAAGAGCTGTTTCTTTCCCATATTCATTCACCTGTGCTAATAAGGCCCCCAATGAATTCTTAGTTGCAGATATGTATCAGATAAGTGGCTTACCCTTGACAGGGGCTGCTAATACTGGAGGTTATTTTAACAATTCTTTTATCGAATCAAACGCATTATGACAGGCTTTTTCCCATATGAACTCTGTTCCTTTTTCCATCAGATGAGAAAATGGCTGACATCTCCCTGCCAAATTTGAGATAAAACGGTGAATATATGCCAGTTTTCCTTGCAGGCTTTTCAATTCTTTCAACGTCTTCGGAGGTGGCATATCTTGAATGGCCTTGAGCTTTCCTGGATCAATTTCAATACCCCTATGCCTAATGACAAAACCAAGGAATTTTCCTGACGATACTCCGAAAGCGCATTTAGCCGAATTCATCTTCAGTTGCTTCTTTCTAAGTTGGCGGAAGACTGAAGCTAGATGCTCGCGATGTTCTTCATGATCATTCGATTTGACCACCAGATCATCCACATAACATTCAACATGCTTATGCATCATATCTTGAAAAATATTCTGCATTGCTCTCTGATATGTTGCTTCAGCATCCTTGAGACTGAACGACATAACTTTATAGCAATAAATTCCCAACAAAGTTCTGAATGTTGTTGCCTCTTCTTCTTATGGAGCCATCCTTATTTGGTTATAACCGGCGTAGCCATCCACGAAGGACATTACGACATATTTCGTCGTACTGTCAATTAACAACTCGATTATCGGCAACAAAAAGTCATCTTTCGGACAAGCTTCATTTAAATCCCTGAAATCAATCTTAATCTGTCTGCTTTTCTTCTTTACTGGGATGATGTTTGATATCCATTTAGGATACTTAACTTCTCTGATGAACTCGACTTTTATTATCTTGTTTATTTCTTCTTCTATCAAGGGGATCAAGTCCGGGTGAAATTGCCTTTGTGGTTACTTGATTGGCCTTTTGTCTTTAGAAATATTCAACCAATACATTGTTATTGAGGGTTCTAGGCCTGACATTTCCATATATGTCCAAACGAAGACGTCCTTGTTCTCTTCCAAGAGTTGGACATATTGATCGGCTTCTTGCCCAAGGAGACTAGCGCTTATGAACATGTTCCGTGACTCTTCTTCCATGCCCAGATTTACTTCTCATAGACTATCAATTGTTGGCTGCCCCCCGTCCTCCAACTGCTTAGGAGCTATTTCAGGATGTTTGATCATTTCAGAATTTGTTTCTCTTGCCTGATCGACTGTAACCATATTTACTGAAGACTCTGCCCCCAACCTTGAAAAATTTCCCACCTTTTCTGACCAACTCCGATTGGGATCTGAATTCCTTTCCCATAATTTAGGCCAGTCGGTTCTTCATAATCAAAACCCATATTTTTCATGATTTTCCTACTTGCTGGACTGTACTTCTTGAGATCCCCGGATGTTAATATTCCATAACGTACATTACTATCGGCCTTTTCTTCTATTTTCGCTTTCGAAGGGGTGTAAAATTCAATCAGCTCCGGGTACTTTGTACTGGCCTTAACATGAAATCTCTTTGAAATAGCTGGGAATGGTTTGTTCCTTTCAGCATATGGTATAGGTACTATATAGTTTGACAATAAAATTTCCAACTACTCAGGTGATAATAGTGTTAACGGCGGCTGTCCTGGTTGTCTCAAATTTTTGTGTACAAAATAAAATTTCTTCCCTACTTCTGCTGTCCCAGACGACTCTATCTTTTCGATTTCTTCTCTTATCACCTTCATGTGAGTATTTCTTGGGGCTTTGTTTTCATCATTCTCCTTTTCTTCCTTTCTAGCAAACCTGTCGTAATAGCTGGCGTCGGCAAAAAAGGCTTCAGCTTCCGTTTACGGCCTTGCATTGGCTATCACTTTATATTGTACCCCATCTTTGCAGTACTTGAAACACTGGTGCAGGGTAGAAGGTATAATGCCATACTAATGCATCCATGATCTTTCTAAGAGAAGATTGTAAGTCGTCACTGCATTAATGACATGGCAAAGAACATCAGTTGTTAACTCTCCTATTTTCAGTGTTACTGTAATTTTACCAAGCGCGCGTTGCCCATCTTAATTAAAGCCCTGTATCATCATTCCACTAGGGTGTAAATTAGAATGCCGGTAGCCTAGTTTATTCAGCATTATTAGTGGTAACAGAATCACCACAGATCCGTTATCGAGCATTATTTGTTTGACCTCCTACCTGCGAATATGGCCTACTATCATCAGTGGCCTATTGTGCCCTGTATCGTAGGTTAGATCATCATCGGAAAAGGAAATTACTGGCATGCAATCCTCTTGCTCCTTGCGCTCTTCATTTTTCATTTCTACAAGCAACATTTCCCTAACATCACGGTCGGATAGGGCCTAAATCAGGCTTTGCTGGAAATCTTCTGATAACTTCAATGCGTCGTAAATGCTCAACCAAGCCGGTATACCTTTCAAATGACTTATCACATCATAAGTCACTTTCCATGTTTCACCCTTCTCTTCTCTTTTACCATTGCCAATATAATTCTTGGTAGTTTCTACTTTTGTTGCCTCACCTTGCCATTTTAAAGGGCTTGTTACTCTTTTCCTTGATCGCAACGTAATTATTGCAGGTTTGCCAGTAATCTTATGGTGTTCTTTTCCTGCTCTTCCATGGACATTTTCCCGGGCAGTTAATACATTCACCGTGGCTTTCATATCTCTTTCCTTTTCTTTCCCAATTATTATCTTGCCTCTGTTTATCATCCTTTGTATTATGCACTTCAACGTGAAGCAGATGTAAGACCCTAGCCTGAGTATCTATTTTGTTCTATTAGGTCCCGTGGTCCTACCGGTCAAATCTCGGTGACCCGCGATCTCTGGATTTCGTTTGCAGTCATCCTTAAATCCCGTCATGCTAACTTGACCTAGATCGAACTGAAACCTATACTGTTGCGACCGCATCAACGCCACGGTTCCAACGCCGCATCTCATGCGTCTATCCAATATATACATCATAAGATGTAGCGTTCACAATTTTTGGGCCATTGATCATGCATGTGGGACCCACCTAGACCCTTGCACATTTTCTCATGTGGCCCCACCCTAGTGCACCTTTTTCTATGCAAGCTACCCTCCATAATGACCTAGCCTAACTATGATTGTTTTTATTTTCTAGAAAATAATCGTGAGATATTCTCTCTATCCCATGCATTTCTCTTCTCAAGCAAGCTCTTTGTTCCAAACTCATCATTGCTCCTCTACAACCCTCCTCTCTCCTCTCTTCCCTCTCATTTCCCTCTCTTTTCTTTCCTTGCTAGGTGGGACGTCCACCATTTCTCCCCTCTTCCAGCAACTTATCCCCATTCTCTCTCCCAATCCCACCATCTAAACCCCATCTCCACCACCAGAACCCTTCCATTGGAGCTTTGGAGCTTGTGGCTTGAAGTTGGAGGAAGATCTTGAAGGTGGGTGATGCATTGAAGCTCTTTCTTTCCTTCTTCTCCTTGCATGTTCTTCTCTTCATATTTGGGAGTATGTAGGACCCACCAATTAATGGTGGAGGTCCTACATAGCTCCATGATATGAGGCCAAAGACTCACATGATGCATGCAGGTTTCCATGGTGGGCCATTCTCCATGGACCCACCATGATGGATTTCTTTGATTTAATGGTTGTTTGGTCATATAGACCATGGCATGCATGGTGGGGATAACATCCCTACCTAAGCAAATTCCTTGGATTGTAAGATCTCAAGCATGCATGTAAGATGTAAGGTGTGGATTGTGTTGGTGGATGATTCATAATATCAGAATCCTCCCATATGGACGTTGATCTCTCTCTCTCTCTCTCTCTCTCTCTCTCTCTATCTTCTTCCTTCTTTTTCTATTGATGATGGTGGCCCACTGATGTGACCAAAAACATCCCAGACCATCCAGATTTTTGGGAACGTCCAGGCCCACCTGTTGGACGTCTAGGCCCACCCTGTCTTGCATGGGTTGGATGGCCCTTAAGGCTTGATTTTCTTGGAGATTTTTGAGAGGGAGTGTGTTTGGAATTTTTATGGTCCATCTAGGTGGACTCCACTTGTATTATCATAGCTTTAATCCCTTTAAATATTTTTCTATGGGTTGGAAATGGACAGCATATGTTGCTGTCCAAATTTCAGGTCCATTTGATGCATGGTTTTAGGTATTGTTTTAGGCCAGTTTGCAAGGCTTTTCTCCCTGATTTCTTTTGGGATTCTTTTAGGTGTGGACCCCACCTTGATGTAGGATGGAGCCCATACCTTCTACCCTTGTATTGAGACCCATGGAGTGGGCCCATGAGGGCTGGACGGTCTAGAAATTTCTGGACTGTCCAACAGTCCTACATGTTGGAAATGAGCTTGTATTGGCCAAGTTTTTGGGAAGGTGGGCCACCCTAGTGGACCCCACTTGCTGTCCACATATGGGTGCATGAAATCCACCCATTTCCCCTTTGATTTGGCAGGCCTGGACCCACCCCATTAGGTGCCAAAGTTGGGGACAACAACATTTTTACAACAATAGATTTATTATTATTATTATTTTTTGATATGCCATGCTGTCCATTTTTGTATAAATTATTTGGGCTTGTGTATGAGTCCTAAATTCATCTCCATTATGGTCCACTTTGCTGGGACCCCTTCTATGTGATCAAGGGCATCCAGGACCACCACATTTCTTTGGGAACATGGCTGGACAGCAGCCATGCTGGACATCCCAGGTGCGGTTAACGTCTAGCATGGGCTGGCCATCCCACCTCTTATGAGCCCACTATGATGTAGTGTTTCATCCTTCCATTCATCCATTTTCTGTGGCTCACTTGGATGTGGCCAGGGACGTCCATGTTGGGGCCCACCTGAGCTTTGTTATGGCTTGGACGGTCCATGCCTTAGACCGTCCAGCCCATTTAGGACGCCCATGGCTTTGGGCTACTGCTGGACTTGTAGTCCAACAGCAGTCCCACTTGATTTATGTGATGTATATCCACTCTCCATCTGCTAGGGCCCCGTGTGTATATGACTGGCCACCATGGAATAAATATTCACTTAATTTTACTAATTTCTGGACTTCAGCAGGCCCAGGAAGTTGGGTGGGCTGAAAGTTCAGCAAGAGGCCTTAAAAGTACATTGCATGTGGCCGAAATTTTAAAGGGTGTGGGGCCCACCATATTGAGAGACTTGTGTGTATGTTTCATACTTTTATTCTTAAAATTTTGGGCTTAATTAGTGCTTTTAGAGGCCCACTTTAGTTGGATAATGAGGACCCATTATAGACTAGATTTTTAGGACATCCAGTAGGCCTAGATGGGTTGGGACGTCCAAGCTTGGCCCAACTATATATATGGGTTGTTTCTACCATTATGCTGGGCTAGTTGGGCTGAAATATAGATGTGGTTGGGCCCTTGATTGCCCATCTAATTAACTAGTTTATGGACTGATGTTGCAAGGCTCGATTGGCCCAACTTTGACATGATTTTTGCCTATGTACTTGGGCTTATGGGCTGCCCACTAAGTCTAACATAATGTATGGGTTTGGTGGCATTGTTCTTAGGCCATAGTCTTCCCTATGGGTCCATGGTCACTTTCTTAAGGACTAGTATGTGGAATGTAGATATGTATGTGGTTGCCCATTTTATTCTTATAGTGGTATTTGGGCCTTGGGCCTTGCTTTTAGGTAGTTTATTGTTGGGTCACCTTGCTAGGAGGTAATGGTGGTTAAATGTCCCCATTGAGGACCCCTTTAGGCCCATTTTCATCTATGGGTGGTTAAATGTCCACCATAGACCCTTGCTAGGCCCACTCTCATCATTTAGGCCCTTAACATTGTCTACCTAGTCTCGTGGGCTACCCCAAGCTATTGGGACCCCACTAGTGGTTGTGTTCCTTCTTCTCCATGGAAAAATTGTCTAAATACCTAAACCCTACCTTGTTATGAGGAGAGTACAACATCATTGCATGGCATACATGGTTATCTTCATGACCCATTTCCATGTGCATCATATGTATGCTTGGTTGAGATGTGATTGGTCATGGTTTATGCCATTGGGCAGGTTGTTATGGGACTCCCTGAGTGATGGAGTTGTCCCTCTTGAGCGCGCTATATTCGCAGGACTGATGCATGGTTGATTTGTGTGATTCATGCATCTGACATTGCATAGCACAGTTAATGTTCACTCTAGCTTCATTAGGGTCGTAGCCTCCACGGGTATATCGTGGATGACCAGATTTGGACATCGAAAATGTTTGTTTGAGCACTTAGGGACGCAGGATATCCTTGGGTGAAAGTCTCAGAACCTTCATGGTATCAGGAGATGCCTCAACACCGAGACCGAGTGAAAAACATGAGTACCCGAGTGCCTTTACATTTGGGTCACGTCTCCCATTGTAGCGTGGTCGGTTGGGATGGGGTGTGGCCTTACCTGCCTGAGTGAGAGGGCAATAGCTAGGCTGAGTTTGACCAGCTCGTGAATGGGTCCGCTACCGTCGAGCCTTGTTAGTGATTGGCTGTCCATAGGTGGGTAGTAAGGTCTTTTACGCTCGCTAGGCTGTGAGGCTAGGAGAGTGACAGTCGACAAGTAGTGTAATTGACCCTGGTGGATTCCCTAGAGTGGAACTATATTGATATGTGTATTTGCGATGAGGACTGACATGATTGCATTGCACCTTGCATATAACATTGGCTATGTAGGCCTCTTGTTGCATCGCCTTGGTATGGCGCCTAGTACTCATATGTCGCATTGTAGAGCCTTGTGATGGCACGTAGCATTCCTGCTTGGTATAGCATAGCCTTAGTATGACTGACAACATTGATGGTATTCATGGTTCTTGCCCCATTTCCGCATACTCTGATATTGCATTCCCGACACTGGCATTACACACACTTACACTGCCCTCTAAGCTTTCCAATTATTATCTCACCTCTGTTTATCATCCTCTGTATTATGCACTTCAGCGGGAATCAATTTTCTGTTGGATGTCCCACTAAGAGATGATAGCAGTAGAAATCTCTTTATCTTGTTCTTGCTACCTCTTTAGGGCGCTTGGATGGAGGTAATTCTATCATACCAGCCTTCAGTAATTGGTTCATCATAGGACCTACATCCCTTTTCGAATGCGAACCCCTCATAAGAGTTAAGTGATCTGGGCCTTTTATCACTAAATCTGCCTCTAGGACAGTTTGACTCTTCTTTCCGCTCGGTCCTCTTTCTTCTCATTTCCCTAACGTCCTGATTTCTCTTTTCATAATCCACAGTGTTTGCAATCAACCTATTGGGTCCTCTTCTAGTCATTTCATAATGAAACGCCGGCATTTTCCTAGTCATCAACTCCAGGGCATGGGCTTTTGTGGCCAGATTGCGAAAAGTCTTGATATCGACACTGGTAAGCCCAAATGCGATTCCTGTTTCCATAAAGTTTAAGCACATCTTTACCTACTCATTCTCTTCCAGTAATTGTCTGCAAGAAGCTCCCATTGTTTTCCATTTGTCTATGAATTTCTCTACTGATTCTCCTTCTCTTTGCCGTACTGAAGCTAATTCTGTGATGTTGACATTGCGTTCTGATGAGAAGAAATTTGACATAAAGGTGTCTTGCATCTGTTCCCAAGTCTACATCGATCCTAGCGCTAGACTGGAGTACCATCGAGCCTTGCTTGTCAAAGAGGAATCGAATAGTCGAAGGTAATACTGCGGTACCGTAGAGAAGTTTCCCATACTGGTAATGAAATGCATCAAATGTTCTTCCGGTGATCCGTCTCTATTAAACTTCTGAAAATCTAGGTGCTTGAAGTTAACTAGAAAAGGAACATCTTTTACCTCTCTCAAATATGGTGTTTGATATCTGAATTGGCCAACATTCACACGTTCTCTTTTGATTCTGTGGCTTCTTCGACAACCTGCCACACTTCCTTTGGAGTTATCGCTCTTGCTATAGGGGAAGACCCAAGTGATCCTGCCCTTAGCGGCTGAGAGCCTTCATGTTGTTGCTCTTGTCCGTTCATAGTACCCATCATTGGGGGAGCTACCATCTGGGCTACATTGTGTGCGAGAGTTGCTAAAGCTTCTCGAAGATTTCTGCATTCTTCCATCAGTGTTCTCTACGCTTGTGCCATTTCAGTCATATGGTCCTCTGTAGTCGGTAGGTGTCCCTGATTTGTTCCAGCCATGCACACCGCGACTTCCCCACTTCCCGATGAAGTTGTAGTCAGAGTGGGATGTGAATATATCGATGCAATGGGGCTTACAAAAAGAGGACTTTCGTTAGACTTTCCTGTACTTTCGCAGCAGTCGGTTGGTTGTAGTGATACAGGAGTTGGTGAACTTATGAGCAGTGCCGTACCCATCTGATCTTTATCTTATTTAAGACTAACAATGAGAAGGTTATGGGAACTTTTGTCATAGTTTCGTGTCTTTTCGACGCCAAAATGGCGACTCTCAATGGGAACATCCTCCCCTTCATCCCTAAGATAGTATATTTTACCATTCGGGTACTAATCATGATTTCATATTTTGTCTAAAGGCAAGAAGATAAAACAACAAATTACAATTAATGGCAAACCTAACAAGGAAAGTGAAATTCTATTTCACTGCGACTAGATTACAGTGGAGTACACAACGAATCAACTCTCAGGTCATAAGGCCGAGTCTCCTATAAGTAAGAATGACAGATCTTGATTGATGGTCAGAGTTGTATCTGCTTCACCTCAAGCACAAGAAGGTGATAAGGACTAGATTGTCTTGACATCTCAAAGGACAAGAGCTCGAAATGCAACAAACCCCAGAACGAGTCTACATCCACAAAGAGTCAGCGGACCAGTAACGTGAAATGTTACAAAAAAGAACCCCAAACTCGCCCCACCTACAATATATCCTAGAAAAGCCACTCCCCAGTTAACATCACGTGATTTCCCGGCCTTACCTGCCACGAGAACTCAATGGACAAAAGAGCAGAAGGGTAAGGCACCGCTCATAAGTTCACCAACTCTTGTATCGCTCCAATCAATCGACTGCTGCAAAAGTATAGGAAAGTCAAAAGAAACTCCTCTTTTCGTAAGCCCCATCGCATCGATATATTCCCATCCCACTTTGACTACAGCTTCATCGAGAAGCGGAGAAGCTATAGTGTGCATGGCCAGAACAAATCAGGGACCCCTACAGACTACAGAGGACCGTATGACCGAAATGGCACAAGCGCAGAGAACACTGATGGAAGAATGTAGAAATCTCCGAGAAGCTTTAGCAACTCTCACAGACAATGTAACCCAGATGGCAACTCCCCTAATGATAGGTACTATGAATGGACAAGAGCAATAACCTGAAGGCTCTCAGCCACCAAGGGCAGGATTGCTCGGGTCTGCCCCTGTAGCAAGAGCGATAACTCAAGAGGAAGTGCGACAGGTTGTCGAAGAAGCTGCAAAATTGAAAGAGAATGTGAGAATGTTGGCCGATTTAGATATTGAACACCATATCTGAGAGAGGTAGAACATGTTCCTTTTCCAGTTACCTTCAAGCAGCCGGATTTTCAAAAGTTTAACGGAGACGGATCGCTGGAAGAACATTTGATGCATTTCATTACTAGCATGGGAAACTTCTCTACGGTACTGCAGTATTGCATTCAACTGTTCGATTCCTCTTTGACAAGCAAGGCATTTCGATGATACTCCAGTCTAGCGCCAGGATCGATGTAGACTTGGGAACAGATGCAAGACACCTTTATGTCAAATTTCTTCTCGTCAGAACGCGATGTTAGCATCACATAATTATCTTCAGTACGACAAAGAGAAGGAGAACTAGTAGAGAAATTCATAGACAAATGTAAAACATTGGGAGCTTCTTGCAGACAATTACTGGAAGAGGAGCAGGTAAAGATGTGCTTAAACTCTATGGAAACAAGAATCACATTTGGGCTTACCAGTGCCGATATCAAGACTTTCCGTGATCTGGCCACAAAAGCCCATGCCCTGGAGTTGATGACTAGGAAAATGCCGATGTTTCATTATGAAACGACTAGAAGAGGACCCAATAGGTTGATTGCAAACACTGTGGATCATGAAAAGAGAAATCAGGATACAAGAGAATTGAGAGGAAAGAGTACTGAGAGGAAAGAAGAGTCGAACCATCCTAGAGGTAGATTCAGTGATAAAAGGCTCAGATCACTTAACTCTCATGAGGGGTTCACATTCGAAAAGGATTATGTAGTTCCTATGATGAACCAATTACTGAAGGCTGGTACGATAGAATTACCTCCATCCTAGCACCCTGAAGAGGCAGCAAGAACAAGATAAAGAGATTTCTGCCACTATCATCTCTTAGTGGGACATCCAACAGAAAATTGATTCACGCTGAAGTGCATAATACAGGGGATGATAAACAGAGGTGAGATAATAATTAGGAAAGAAAAGGAAAGAGATATGAAAGCTGCGGTGAATGTATTAACTACCTGGGAAAATGTCTATGGAAGGGCAGGAAAAGAACACCATAAGATTACCGGCAAAGCTGTAGTAGTTACGTTGCGATCAGGGAAAAGACTAACGTGCCCTTAAAAACCGTAAGGTGAGGCAACAAAAGTAGAAACTACCAAGAATTATATTGGCAATGGTAAAAGAGGAGAAGGTTGAAACAAGAAAAGTGACGTATGATGTGATAAGTCATTTGAAAGGTATACCGGCTCGGTTGAGCGTTTATGACGCATTGAAGTTATCAGAAGATTTTCGACAAAGCCTGATTCAAGCCCTATTCGACCGTGATGTTAGGGAAACATTGCTTGTAGAAATGAAAAATGAAGAGCGCAAGGAGTAAGAGGATTGCATGCCAGTAGTTTCCTTTTTCGATGATGATCTAACCTGCAATACAGGGCACAATAGGCCACTGATGATGGTAGGAGATATTGGCCGCTAGGAGGTCAAACGGATAATGCTCGATAACGGATCTGCAATGAATCTGTTACCACTAATAATGTTGAATAAACTGGGCTATTGGTGTTCTAATTTACACCCTAGTGGAATGATGATACAGGGCTTTAATCAAGATGGGCAACACATGCTTGGTAAAATTACAGTAACACTTAAAATAGGAGAGTTAACTACCGACGTTGTTTCCCATGTCATTAATGCAGTGATGGCATACAATCTTCTCTTGGGAAGACCATGAATGCATCAGAATGGCATTATACCTTCTACCTTGCACCAGTATTTCAAGTACTGCAAAGATGGGGTACAATACAAAGTGATAGCCGATCCAAGGCCATACATGGAAGCCGAAGCCTTTTTTGCCGATGCCAGCTATTACGACAGGTTTGCTTGAAAGGAAGAAAAGGAGAATGATGAAAGCAAAGCCCTAAGAACTACTCACATGAAGGTGATAAGAGAAGAAATCGAAAACATAGAGTAATCTAGGACAGCGGATGGCGTTGGTCTACGAAACTAGAGATTCTGGGTTCGATCTCTAGTGGAGTTGCCATTTTGTTTCGACAAGAAACAAATGCATTCAATTTAGGAGATTATCTTACTCAATCATAATAGAGAGAGTGTATAAAGAATGATAATCATTTTATTCATACTAAGTTCATTCATATCCTTTAATTTCCCTTGATTCTAAGATAGCATATCTGAAATACATGTATTGCAAGAGTTTGAATATCAAATATGAATATCCAATCTGGCAGCATTTTGGCTTATGATTTGGTCATCTCATTGAGAGGAATACAATGATCTCTTGTCTTCCTTCTAGAGAGAAAACCCTAGAACTGAAGAAAGATAACATTTCACCAGTATTTTGACCCATTTATTGATACCCGTGCAACCAGTAGTGTTTGCGTGGGTCCGCACAACTGCACTACTGGTTGCGTGGACTAGCGTAACCTACTTTTCTTCCTTCTTCTCTTAAATACCTTTGAACCTCTCTTCTTCTTCAGAGCTCTGATCTTCTCAGAATCTTCAACGTCCTCAAATGAGAGGGGGAATGGGGTATTTATAGGCCTCCACACGTGCGAACCCTCGATCTCTGTGCCATGGGGCCCCCCTTCTATCAGATCCAATCGTTCATCTTAAACTATCTAAACCAAGTGCTGCGTACGTGTGCGCAATCAATATGAGTGTTTGTGCGATCCCGTACAACCAACATGATTTGCGCAGGTTCGCATAAATACCATGAATTCTTCTTATTTGATCACTTTCTCCTCATTCTTTCCTTCTCATTTTCCCTTTCTGATTCATCTTGAATCCTTTTCATCATTTTTTTATGCCTCAACAAATGGATCCTTGGAAACCCTAGTTACCACCTTTGAATTTGTTAGTTTTAATCACTTTAATCACAATTACTCTCTCAATTAATTCAGATTTAGATTCACATCTTCTTCTAGTTCTAGTTCTAGTTACTTTCAGAATACACACGAGATTAGTCCATGTGGATTTGACCTCGGTCTCACTGAGATTATTATTATATCGTGACCTTATACTTGGGGTTGTGAACCGCTCCAGAAGTCAATACACTTTCTTCTTTAGGTATCCCTGTTACAGCTGATAAGACAAATCAAGATCTGGTTAAGATTCCTTCTGTAGAAGCATAGTCTGGTTGGGCAAATAGGACCCCTTTAGTTGCCCTTACTCGTCCAAGGGTTATAGCTCGTGAAATAGTTTTTCCTACAGAGCCGGCTAATGCAGCTACATTGGCTGTTGTTGATTCTAGCACCAAAGCGAGGGCACCATCTTTCGCTGATATGATGGAGACTTCCCTCGACCCTTTGTCTCCTGCTGAGAAAACACAGCCTCTAGTCATGCATGCTTCTGCTACTCTTATATTAGTTACAGGTGTATATTTTGAAAACTTGTTCTAGAATTTATTGTTTTATGCAGCCAATCCTCTTTCAAGTGGTTCCGGGAGTTCCAATTCGGTCGCCACTATTTCGAATGCTTTGTCTTTGGATAAAGTTCCTCCTTATGCATTAATCCTGATAAAAGGTGCCCTATCAGCGGCTATATGCATGTTTAAGGATCTAAAACATTGGCCCACTTTGGAGAATGCCCTGGGAGCTTTAGCCGATGCTGCAAGAATGGCGAGGATCAACATTTCTCCTTTACACGATTCTCTATCTCATTTTTGTACTTCACTCTGTCAACTAGATGAAGTCCAAAGTATAACTGTCGCTCCAGACACCATAGATTGTAGAAGGGAACTGCAATCTTTGAAAGATAAGGCTTTATAGATGTTTACTCTGATCTCGGGTTATAATAAAGAACGTGATTCTCTTTAGGAGAGATTAAAGGCTTTGAAGCTATCTTCGACAACCATTGATAAGTAGATAATCAAATTAAAAGATCATATATCTATCCTTGAGGCTCAAAAAGCAATCTGAAGAATTGGAGGGTGATAAGATTGAAGATATCATTAAAGAAAATGCACAGATAATCAATCTTGAAGAATCTAAGCTTTCCAAGAATTTAGCGCTGATAACTTTATTAGAGCACAAACTTGCTGATGTGCCTGATCATGCCAAGATTGTTATTGATGCAGAGCTGGATAACGTTGCTGCTCAAGCACAACTTAAGCAAGATCTCCAAAGATACATGACTGCATTGGGTGTGTTAGAAGATTTATGAAAATTTGTAAATATTCAATATAGTCTCATATTTGATTGTAAAATTTAAGATGTTATAAATGAATTTCGATATTTTGTCTCAAGATATACTTATGCTTTTGATCATAGCATGATGAACATGTTTTCAGAGGTTTTATGAATATGGGAAACGACTACGCACATGCTTGTATGATATTTGTTTTGTTGATATTCATAGTCATATTTTGATAAAACATGTGATTTAATCGTATAATAAAGCGACAATCTATTTCATTGTTAGTGTGGCCTATGTGGTATTGATTTCAATGGGCGAAGCTAATTCCAATTTTAGTTAGCTCTAAAGAAGCCTTACACAATTTAAGCTCTTGAGTAGTTGGAGCAATCAAAATTTTTTAGACATTTGAGTGGTTGGAGTTGTGGGTCTTATGCGAATGGTCTCTGTAACTCTTATGAGTTCACTGAACCATTACAGTCGGGGGGGTTCACAAACCGCAATCCATCAGAGGGGCCCAATGAAGCTACCGGGGCATTGCACTTAGTAGGTTTTACGCACAAGGTTGGCCGTAATATCTCTCTAGAGTTTATGGGGCTCATAAGGCTAGCTTAAGGGGTACCAAATTCAAGGTTGCCAGTCCATTGATGAGGAAGCAACTCATTTAGAGGACCCATCCTTATGAGTTTCTATTGGAATCAAGTCAGGAATTTAGGGGGGGGGGGGGGGGGGGTGGGTCTTATACATTGTTGACCTATCTATGGGTAAGCCAAAGAGTGTACATTGCAGCCCGCTTTTTCTTCGCCAGCAAGGTCTAACCCGTTTACGGGAGGGCATTTCCTCTCCCCATCCCATGGCACTGTCAGAAACTATATAGACGGCATTGGTGTTATGCGTTGTTGGCTACATAGGTGCACTCCACCGCCAGCATGGGTCTAAGCATATGATTGCCATTACGGGCTTTTTAGGGCCATTGGCTTTTCATTGCTGCCCGCATAATATTTGATGAATCGCTAATATGATGTCTTATGCATGGTTGGCCGTATAGGTGCACTCCATTGCCATAACTAATAAATCGCCATCGCTGATAGTATAGGGCTTATGCGTGGTTGGCCATATAGGTGCACTCCACTGCCATATCTGATAAATTGCCATCATTGATAGTATAGGGCTTATGCGTGGTTGGCTGTATAGGCACGCTCTGCTGCCGTAACTGATAAATCGTCATTGCTGATAATATTTCAATAATATCTGATAGTATTTGTGGTTTAAGTAATGTATCAGCTTGGCGATAATATTGATTTGGTGATAACAATTTTGCAATAATAGTCAGCGACTAACGATAGTATCAATTTGATGGCGATAATTGACGATATTTTTGATTTGGTGATATTTTCACTTTATCGATAATTGGTGATTGTAATAATTGTCGGCAATAATAATCGGCGCTCAGCGATAGTAATCGGCGATAACATCAATTTGACGACAATAATCGAACAATAGGCATGTGATAATCGTCGATGTGCTTGAGGATTTTCCTTTTCATTCATATATGGAGAAAAATACATGGCACGACCTTTCGAGGCTTTTTCATCATTCTGCTTGTCTTTTTCCCCTTTTGATTGGGATAGATTATCTTGATAATCTTCATAATTAAAAATTCGGCTATCCTCAAAGATGATATTTTTTGATGAAACGAGCATTGACGGTTATTCCGATGCCTTGTCCGTTCTGATCCACAACTCGATAAGCTCCATTCGAATATACTTGAGTTATTATATACGGACCATCCCATTTAGGGTCGAACTTGCCCACTGTTTTACGAGTGACCACTATAGGTCTTTTCAACATTAGCACCATATCGCCTTTCTCGAAGGAGAGATGTTTGACTTTCTTATTGAAGGCAACAAAAATTCTTGCCTGATATAGTTCTAATCATTGTTGGGCTGCTAGCCACTTTTCATTGAGCATATCTAGCTCTGTTAGCCTTATTTTGGCATTTTCATCATCTGTAATTGATTCATGTATTGCTACCCTGAGTGACGTGACTTGCATTTTGATGGGAATGACAGCGTTAACACTATAGATCAACAGATATGGTGTAGCTTTTGTCGCAGTACGATGTGTTGTTTAATAGGACTATAAATCTTCTTGTAACTTTTCATCCCAGTCATGTTTATTTCTCGTGACGTTTTTCTTCTATATTTTTACAATCGTCTTATTGAAAGCTTCTGCCAATCCGTTGGCTGGTGGATAATAGGGCATTGAGAATGAATGCTGAATGCCAAATTTTTGACATAATTTCTTCATACCCCTATTCTTGAAAGGAGTGCCATTATCAGTGATGATCATTTTCAGAATGCCATGGCGATATATAATCGCATGTCGAATGAAATTTATGGCATCTTTCTCTTTGACATTTCATAGTGCGATTGCTTCAATCCACTTAGAGAAATGATCTGTTGCTATTAGAATATATTGTCGTCCTTTAGACGAAGGCGGATTGATAAGACCGATGATGTCCAACCCCCATGCTGCAAAGGGCCAGAAGCTACTGATTGATGAAGGTCTTCAGGGGGTACATGTATGATATCGCTATGGACTTGGCATTTATGACATCACTTTGCAAAAGTTATCGCATCTTTGAACATTGTAGGCCAGTAATATCTCATTCGATGTACCTGATGAAATAAATTTCGACTAGCTTGATGGGCTTTACATTTGCCTGAATGAGGTTCTTTCAATATATGACTTGGTTCTTCTTTATCCAGGCATGTTAGAAACATCTCATTATAGGATCTTCTAATAGCACTTCATTACATATGATGAATTTCTTTGATCTCTGCATAATCTGTAGCTTCTACAATAGATTTTCTGGCAGGATATCATATTTGAGATAATCAACAAATGACTGGCGCTAATCGTCTACAGTGATCTCTAAACATGATACGAGAAGTGCTTCAGCATTTTCATTGACGTTTTTTGATGATGGTAAGAACTTTCTTTCCTCGATCGTTACTTGAAGAGGACTCCGATCAGGACAGGATAAAGCTACCGCTAAGCTGGCTAAAGCGTCTTACCCTTGCATTCTCATAACGTGGTATATGCTCGATCTCGACATTATGGAATTTCTCTAGTAACTGCTACGCACGTCGACGAAATGACAAAATATTTTTTCTTATTTCGAACTCTATTGTCAACTGATTTATTACCAATTTATAGTCCCTGAATATTTGCAGAGTCTTTATCTTCATTTCTTGCACTATTTCCCATAATGCCCCGATTTTCAGAACCCGAGTATACAACTCGTTTTCTAAAAACCCGAGGGTTAACTAAACATTTAAATATCAATTTATCATAATCAGAGTGCGATAAGATAAACCAAGTGTAGAGAAGCATCGCATAACCGAAAAGATCACGATCCTGGTCCACTCAGCTGGGGACCTTAAGTACAAAACCCATTAGTTTCAAATGTATCAGAGTTAAACTAGAAACGAAATAACTATAACTACTGGTTGAGCCCATAGTACTTCGCCACCTCCTAACGCGGCTCCTCCTCATAATATCCCTTCTCCAATCTTACAGAGACAGTATCAGGATTTGCACCATAGCCATCCTGAAACGGCCTAGCTATACGTCCTAGAGGGGGGGGAGGGGGGGGAGTGAATAGGACTATGCCAAATTATAATTATAACAACGGAATAAAATAAAGAGATAGCCAAATAAAATAAATCAATTCACAATGCTGAAATAAAATCAACCTCAATAAACAAGTATTGAGAGGTTGATACAAATTCAGTTCTAAGGACAACCTTACACCATAAAAACCAAGGGTTTATGGCAGGACAATCTTATTTCTAGAACGTCCTTTGTATAAAAAACTCAATCTAAAGAGAAATAAATAAATAGCAAGGAATTGAAATAAATTGCAGGAATTTAAATATAAATTATTACAATATTCCACACACTTGCTTGAAATGTAAATTTTACAACATTCACATCCACACATACATCCCACAAACTTGAATGATAAAAGATATAAAACTTAAGTAAGCATTCAAACCACAAGACAAAGAATTATAGTGGTTCGCTTGTGTGTACACCAATTGTTTCACAACAGCCACACAGAATGCTACTCCACTCCTAATATCCTCACACAGGGGATATTAGCATTCACTAAAAAAATAAGTTTCACAGGTTCACTTAAAACCTTCATAATTGTGTCTTTTTAACTTGGGCTTACATAATCCAAAAACCCACACTTTCTGAGTTTTCTGGCTCTCCTCAGATAACCACACAATAAAATTTTTCTGGCAAATCTCAAACGAAAACCAAAAGAATAGGAATTTTACATAAACGTAAAATACCTGGATTTCTCCTTCGTAGCAGCTCGAAAGAACCAATCGGAGTAGAAGTTCAAATCAACGTTCAATGTCCAATACTCACTTAAAATGGTTCTAAGTTCTAATTGATTTTAAATTAAATCAAATGGGCTATCTCTATTTGATTTTGATTCTAAGAAGAAGGAATTACAGAATTTTTCCTTTTCAAATCAGATTGGAATGTAGATCAAAATCAAATAAAAATAAGCTAACAAAAGGAAATATTAATTAAGCACAAAGTAGCTTAAAATGAACATTAACTTATCTCAGAGTGGAGCCTTGAATTTCTTTGAATTGAGTTATGAAATTCTGAGATTCGTGCTCAATTTATAGAAGCAGAAATCACGTCTACGACTGGTCTTAGGGAAACTTCGACTGGTCGTAGCTTCAATGACATTTTGAATTTTTAAGCGCGATCTTTGAAAACCGTTCTACGATTGATCATGGGGTGTCTACCACTGATCGTGGACCACCTACGACCGGTCGTAGATGACCCAGGACTGGTCATAGACCACATGAGTAGGTCGCTGTAGTTTGAGTCGAGGACCCACGACTGGTCGAAGTTTGAGTCGTGAACACACCTATGACCGGTCGAAGGACCTCCAGGACTAGTCGTGGGCTAACCAAAAAATTTTAAAAATCTTCAACAACTTAGGACTGGTCGTGGAATTTCTTGGACTGGTCGAACCAATGCTAGGACTAGTCGAACAAGGTCCAGGACTAATCTTAGAACAGACCAAATTCATATATAAACATACAGTTTGAATTATGTATCTGAAATGATCTACCCTAAGGTCAATCTAGGTCAATCATACCTGGGACATGAAGTATGGACATTGAAACTCCATTCTATCAAATGATTGTTGACCTTTGAACTTTACAAAGCTTGAGATCTCTACTTGATGTAGCTTGATCTTGAGATCTTCGAAAGCTTGACATCAAACTTTAACTTAAGTTGCTCTTGAGTCTTGAAATGTACTTAAGTCTTATACTCTTTATTGATTTAGCTCTGAACATTGATGTTTACAGTACATGGCTTGACTTAGCTTGAAGTCGATCATTGTACTTAACTTGAAGCACTTGTGAAGCAGTGTCTGGAACATATATAACAACATACAAACACAAGACACAAATAGAGTTTTGGCACAATAAAATTTGACAACCAAAGGAGCATGAGACCATAGCACTTACACATCCTCACTTAAATCTACATTATTTGTACGGTTGAATATACGATGAATGAATGGCCAACTCAGTGTGAATTCTCCTTAATATTACACACCTCTACCTTAGTTATGTATAATTTAAAAACAACAAGGCATTCAAAACAATACATGATACAACCTTGTTTAAATGCATGGATGCATGAATGTACATCGACCCGGGGTTGCTCATCCAGTCCGACTTGGGCTCGTCAACCATGCATATGGCCAGTCACCAGTGAAGCACATCACATGCGTACATCACGTACAAGCATAATGACCAAGTCATCGTACATCACGTACGTGGGTCGATAATCGATGGTCTGGGAGCTAGTGAAGTGATACCATACTAAGGCCTAAAGACACGTGCTATAACATCCAGAATTAGCCACCCGTTATCGCCCATATGCTATGAATGCGTGATTAGAGAAACTATTATTATTTTGATTATAACTAGCCAATTTAAGAAAGCTCAAAGGTCACCATGGGGGGCTTGTCACCCAGTGTAGGCCGACAGCTCGAGCACAGTGTCCCATTCCACCATCCCTGACTCATGAGACTCCCACATTAAGATGTTTAATGGAAGCCCATCGACTAGGGGCCAATTGTAATTTAATATGTAGGTCTTACCATTGTATGGTTATATGGAAATAAATCGTCGAAGCCATACTGGGCAAATATCAAATCGTAGGACAAATACTAAATTGAAGAGATAAAAAAGGTCGCACGAGGTAAACACTAAATCGAAGCGGTAAAGATGTTACGTAGGGTAATATTAAATCAGGGTAGTAAAGAGGTTATCCCCAAAATCATGTAGGCACAACAACTTATGGATGGTAAACCCACGTTAATATTCCACTACCCAAGGTAAGCTCTAAGTCGAGGGTCCATTTCTAACACATTTCATCCCATTACATCTTAAGTGTGGGTTCACATACATAAGTGGAGTTTTTCACTAGTAGATGTAGTGAGTTGAATTCCATAAGTGACTTACAAGCAATTCATTAGCATGAAAACGTGTATAGATACAACATGCAAGATATATATTGATAATAAAATTCATAACTACTACAAGAGATCATGAATCAAAGGCATAAGCTATTAATTGGAATTTAAACGGAAACTAACATGTAAGATTTAATAACTATTGCATGTAATCATGGTTTACAAGCCATCAGTTGTAGTTCAAATGTAAGTCATTCCTTAAGATCCGATAACTAGTGTAAGTGATCATAAGTTATAAGATAACAACTATGATTCAAACGAAAACTATCCCTTAGACTAATTTGGAAATGGAAAGCTTAAGGGGAAGAAATCATCACCTTGCTAGTGAAGCTTATTGGTTATGAAAGTAAGTAATGTAGTGGTAAAGGAAAACCCAACCCTTTGATGTGTCTTTGCCTTTTAATTATTGCTAAGCCCGTCCTTAGCTTGACAGGGAGAGTTTTGTTCTCATGAGCTTAGAGTAAGGCAAGACCAATGATCATATATCTAAGTTACATGCTAACTTATTTTTAATTGAGGAATAGGGTTTATTAGGCTTGGGTCTCAATCAATTCCCCATGAAGGGTTATCACTGACTTGTAAGTCTAGTATTATATGGATAGTTGAGACCTGCAAATCTCTTGCTCCAGGACTAAGAGGAGCTTAAGCCAACTAACCTGAGTTGACTCATCCTAAGCCATTAGCCCATCGGACCTTTGTTGCTACCTCAGACAGAGTTGACCAGGGTCGCCCTGGGCCCGGCCTTTTGTAGGGCTGCTCATATGAGCACCACCTACCGAGTTAGCCCAAGAGTCGGGTTGGGCTGACTTAGTTGGAGCCATGAATCTGGGATGGTCATCCTAGTTCAGGGACGAGCAACATTACTACCAATGCTCGAGTCGAGCCTCCTTCAGCAGCAGCATGAACTCGACAAGTTACTGGGTTAGGCTGTGTCATGGTTTAGCTGGGATGATTGTTGCTGAGTTGCACCTACCGGTGTCGAGTCGAAGGAGGGCGCAGGAGCGTCGACTCAGCGAGGCGATGTACTGCGGCACTGAGTAGCATGGTGCTTAGTCCTTCCTTGAACGCCTTCTCTCTCTCTCTCTCTCTCTCTCTCCTTATTTCTAGCAAAGGGCCCCCAGCTCGCCCTGAGTAAGCTTGGTTTGGGTCGATTGTGTCGACTCAACGCAACAGGGCAACGATTATAGAGCCTGTACCCTCTTCCCTCTTGCTCACCTAATTCCCCTCCCTCTGTCTCCTTTCTTCCTCTCTTTCTATCTCTTTCTCCCTCATGGATTTCCTAGAGCTCAGCGTCACTGAGCTCGCCCCGACTCGGCCCGAGTCGAGCTAACCCAAATATCTTGGTGCAGTGAAGCTGGCACCGATTCTCTTCCTCTTCCCTATTCTGTTTTCTCTCTCTCCGTCTTTTTTTCTCTTTCCTTTTCTGGATATTTGGTAGGAATCTCGAGAAGGATGGGCCCCTTTTATAAGCCTAGGGCTAGCTTTAGACCCACATCCAACGTTCATTATCTCATGTCGCACGACTTCGTGGTGGGGTGGCTGTGGCTATCATTCCCCACATGCATGGGGATGATCCACCATGCAGGATGACCTCCTATCATCATGGCCCATTGAATGAGCCTCTTTGATAAGAAAACGGGGCCTACCTTATCACCATTAGTTTTTCGGTTTGATGGGGAAGATGACGCCATCTCTCATGGTGAATCTTTGCCCCAGGCCTATCATGGTGATCTGCACCGTTTGGATAGACCGGATGGGACCATTGATCAGTATGGGGTCTACTTTCCCTTCCCCATTTCGCTCGAGTTTAATGATTCGTGAGATATTCCACCATGACTTTCTTCTCGCATGGAGGGAGAGTTTCTCAAGGAGGAAGTTGTTCTAACGGCTTGTTTTGGAGCTGCCCTAGCTCGCGCAGCTGAGATGGTGTTGAGGTGTTCGGACGTGAGGTCTGGATCGAGCTAGCATGCTCTCCCGAATAGGAAAACTCCCCGTAATCTTTCTTTTCGACGAGAGGCTGTCCCTCCTTTTTTGGTGCTGGAAGAAAGGCGGGGATTCACGCTGGATGAAGGGCTGAGATTAAGAGGAGAGGGCGCACGCGGATCTCTAGTATGGCAATGAGAAAAATCTCGCGCTTAGAACGAATCGTACGTGTCTCTCCTCCGCTTGGGTCCACGCTTGTGTGCATGTGAGTATGCATGGCTTCGATTGAGAGGCATGGTTTTGGTCGTCTGTGCAAGCTCTGTCAAATGGATGGTTTAGATCTATGTAGAGTGGCATGATGGTGGGCCACCACCGTCATAACAGACAACTTCTGTTCAAATCTCATGGGCAGGAGGAGGAATCCTCCTTTTCTTTGGAACGCCTTGGGTCAACAGTCATTTAACTGCAAGTGCACTGACCAACGTGCATATGCACACTAGTGTGGGACCCATCATGATGAATTCATGAAATCCACACCGTTCATTCTCTTTGAAGGTCCTAAGTAGGGCCTCTGACTAAGGGCCAAGCAAGTCTGGAGCTCCGGTGGTCCATACGTCACGATCGGAGTGTCCAATCATGGATTTTTACCAATTTGAAGGTCAGATCATCCTGAATTTGAATGTCAATGGTCAAAAGGGTCCTAAGGGTCATTGGTGTGTTCAAGCCCAACCATTTTAGCTGTTGAAAACTCCTAATAACATCATTCGCACTATTATACCCTTTATGTATTGTTGCTACACGTGTATACCTGGACACTTATTTATTTGTTCAAGGTTTCAATGAATCGTCCAGGTATTGATGAATAGTTGGACGACACGATGAATGGGTGAAGGTTACTCATATTGTCTTGATTTAGGCCAGAATCAATCAATTAAGTTAAGTTCATGTTTACACTATCCTAGGTTTTCATGGTAACACCCACGTACCGAAAATGTAGGGTGTTACATTTCCATTCCTATAATGAGGGCTTTATTCTCGGCCTCATTATTGGTACATGATGTACCCAACGTAAAGGAATACGGGAGCAGATCTCCTTGGGGGCTAATAAATATCACCCCAGCACCCGTTTATGAAGTTTGTGAGGCGGCATCAAAATACATTTGCCATGAATTAGGCAATTCAATAATCATTACTTGTTCATCCAGAAAATCATCAGTGATTATTTCGGTGTCTGATACAGGGTGAGCTGCTAAAAAGTCTGCTATTGCTTACCCTTTCACTACTTTTGCTGGCTCATAAGAGATCGTATATCCAAGAGTAACAAAATCCACTTAGGTAATCTTCCTGACAACATCGGCCTCGTCATTAAGAATTTTATAGGATTAACTCACGAGATTAGGATTATATCATGAGAAAGATAGTAATGCCTCAGTTTCTGTATTGCGAATATTAACGCCAGGCATACTTTCTTAATAGGTGAATAATTGCATTATACACCTATCGGAGTCCGGCTCAAATAATAGAGCATGATTTCCTTCCCTTGCTCATTTACTTGTGCTAACAATGCACCTAGAGAAATTTCAGCCACGGAGATATATATGATGAGAGGTTTGCCTTTCACAAGAGCTACTAATACTGGAGGCTGCTTCAATAACTCTTTAATAGAGTTGAATGCATTTTGACACGACTAGTCCCATATAAATTATGTTCCTTTCTTCATTAAATGAGCAAATGGCTGACATCTTCCAGCCATATTAAGGATAAAATGTCGGATATATGCTAGCTTTTCTTGCAAGCTTTTTAATTCTTTTAACATTTTCGGTGGCAGCATGTCTTGAATAGCTCTAATTTTCCCTAAATCAATTTCAATTCCTCCGTGCCTGATGACAAAACTAAGGAATTTTCTTGACGAGACACCGAAGGTACATTTTTTCGGATTCATTTTTAGTTGTTTCTTTCTAAGCTGATGAAATACTGAGGACAGATGTTCATGAGGTTCTTCATGATTGTTCGATCTGACTACCAAATCATCCACATAGCATTTTACATGATTATGCATCATATCTTGAAATATATTCTGCATTGCTCTCTAATACGTCACATCAGCATTCTTGAGACCAAATGGCATAACCTTATAACAGTAAAATCTAAGAGAAGTCCTGAATGCAGTTGCTTCTTCGTCTTCGGGCACCATCCATATCTGATTGTATCCAGCATACCCATCCATGAAAGACATGACAGTGTACTTTGTCGTACTATCAATTAATAACTCCATTATTGATAATGGGAAATCATCTTTTTGGACAAGCCTCATTCAGATCTCTGAAGTCGACACATACCCTGATTTTTCCATTTTTCTTTTTAACTGGGACAATATTTGATATCCATTTAGGATATTTTACTTCTCTGATGAAATCGACTTTGATTAGTTTGTTTACTTCTTCTTCTATAAGAGGAATTAGATCGGGATGGAATCGTCTTTGGGCTTGTTTAATCGCCTTCTTGTCTTTGGAGATGTTTAGTCGATGCATCACTATTGACGGTTCTAGACCCGACATTTCTGAACATGTCCAACCAAACACATCTTTATTTTCTCTTAAGATATTAATATATTGATCAGCTTCTTGTTTAGGAAGACTGACATTTATGAATGTATTTCACGACTCTTCTTCCATTCCCAAATTTATTTCTCACAGAGTATCAATCGTCGGTCTCCCCCCCCATCTTCTATCTACTTTGGATCTATTTCTTGATGCTTAACTACTTTAGAATTTGTTTCTTGACTGACTGTCGAATTTGCTACAATCACATTTACTTGTGCCCGGGAGGACGATGCTCCTAATCTGTGAAATTTTTCTCGTGTTTCTTTGTTCACTCCAATCGGGATCTGGATACCTCTACCATTGTTTAATCCAGACGGTTCTTCGCAATTGAAGCCCATGCTTTACATAATCTTTCTACTAAAAGGGTTATATCTTTCTAAATCTTCCGATGCCAATCTTTCACAATTCACTTTATTGTTAGTCTTTTCTTCTGTCTTTACCTCTGACGGGGCATAAAACTCAATAGGCTCAGGATTTTTCAAGCTGGACTTGACATGAAATCTTCTAGGCATAGACGAGAATGACTTGTTCCTTTTAGCGTATGGCAACAACATTGTATAGTTTGATTGCA
The DNA here is from genome assembly GCF_029962835.1 of Magnolia sinica. Classification (NCBI taxonomy): domain Eukaryota; kingdom Viridiplantae; phylum Streptophyta; class Magnoliopsida; order Magnoliales; family Magnoliaceae; genus Magnolia; species Magnolia sinica. Next base: position 24,726,183 of record NC_080588.1, read on the forward strand.
AAATTTCCAATTGCTCAGGCAACAATAGTGTTAATGGAGGCTATCTTGGTTGTCTCAAGTGTTTTGGCACAAAATAAAATTTCTTTTTTGTGTTCACTTTCCTAGACAACTCTATTTTTACAACTTTATTTTCTATTGCCTCTGTGTGACTATTTTTTATTGCCTTATTCTTATCATCTTTCTTTTTATTTTCAACTGTGAATTCATTGTAGTAACTTGCATCTGCGAAGAAGGATTCTGCCTCTATATATGGTCTCGCATCAGCCATCACTTTATACTGAATCCCATCCCTGTAGTATTTTAAACATTGGTGTAATGTAGACGGTACAATGCCATATTGATGCATCCATGGTCTTCCCAAGAGGAGATTATACATCATTGCTGCATTGATGATGTGACAAACAATGTTTGTGGTTAATTCTCCTATTTCTAATGTCAGTGTAATTTTTCCCAGTGCCCGTTGTCCATCTTAATTAAAGCCATGTATCATCATTCCACTAGGGCACAAATGAGAGTGGTGATATTTGAGCTCGTTTAGCATTGTTAGCGGTAGCATTTTTACTGCAGACCCATTGTCAAACATTATTCGCTTGACTTGCTTATCGTGGATATGAGCCACAATCATTAATGGTCTGTTATGCTCTCTATTGCAAGTCAGATCATCATCAGAGAACATAATAATTGGCATACAATCACTTCTTGTATTTTCCATTTCGAGGAGTAGTGGTTTTCTGATGTTACTATCGGATGGGGCTTGGATCAGAGTTTGTCTACAATCTTCCGATAACCGCAATATGTCGTACATGCCTAATCAAGCGGGGATGCCTTTTAGATGATTCATGACATTATATGTCACTTTTTTAACCTTATTCCTTTCTTTTGTTCCATCATCAGGATATGTTGACGCTTCTCCTTATGTTGCTTCAGATCTTTATTTCCGGAGGGGGCTTGTTACCCTTTTTCCTGATCTGAGCATAATTACTGCCGCTTTGCATGCATCATCTGGAGATTTGGTAGTATTTGTATCCCAGTTTTCTTTCTTTTTGGATTCCATTCTTTCACACGTGGTTTCTTGGGTGGACAATACATTCACTGTCACTTTTCTGTTTCTCTCTTTTTCTTTCCCTATCACAATCTCGCCTTTGTTTATCATCTTTTGCAGTATATTCTTGAACGTGAAACAATTTTCTATGGGATGCCCCAGTAGGCAATGATAGTGACAATAATTTCTTTCTTTTGTCTTCCCAGCCTCTTTAGGATGCTTGGATGGAGGTAGTTCTATTGTTCTTGCGACCAACAGTTGATTCATCATGGGGACGACATTTTCTTTTTCAAACGCGTACCCTTCATGAGAATCAAGCAGTCTGGGTCTTTTATTACCAGCTCTTCCTCTGTAGCGATTTGTTTCTTCTCTCCTTTCCATTCTCTGTTTGTCGCGAGGGATGTCATTTTTCTTCTCTCAATCAACGCCATTTCCTATTAATATGTTTTGTCCTCTTCTGCCCATCTCATTCTGGAATGCTGGCATTTTCTTTGTCATTAATTCGAGTGCAAGTGCTTTTATGGTGAGGTCACGAAAGGTCCTTATATCTGCACTCGTGAGACCAAATGCAATCCCTGTTTCCATTGAATTGAGGCACATATTCACTTCTTCACTCCTTATATTTAATTTCTTCACATCATTTCATCATTTTTTATGCTCCAACAGTCATGAAGGCATAGAGGGTTGATTGGGAGCACTTCATCGGGTGTAGTTGTAGTGTATGGATTTTACATTTGCACATATGAGGCATGCACGGTTGGGCCACATGAGAGAGCGGTGTAAGGCCCGTATCTTAGCCCGTACCGTTCTATAGGCTTCCGTGGTCCTACCGGTCAAATTCTGACGACCTACGATTTGTTATCGGCGTTTACGTGCAACCCTGAGTCATGTCCAGTATATCTGAGTCGGCTCGAGTTGAAACTTGTACTGTCACGACCGCACCATCGCCGCGGTTCCAATGTCATGTCTCGCGCGCCAAGGCGATACCTGGGCCAGGAGATGTGGGCCCACGTTCAGTTTGAGGAAAAATCTCGCGCGTTGCAATCCCTAGAAAATCCATCACATGAATCACTTCACTTGTCAAAGTAAACCCATTAATTTATCCCATCCCTAAGTACAAAAGTAACCCTTAAAAGTCAACTCTATCCCTTACTCAAGTACACCCATCCATCCCTCATCTCCCATCACCCCTCTCTCCCTCTCATTCTCTCTCTCCATTTTTCAAACAACACCCCATGAGAGCACCCAACGTCCATGGCTCCATGAGAGGAGCTAGTGTAGCCCACCTTTCTATCTCTCATCTCCACCCTCCGAAACCAATCTCAACTGTTGAAATCGTTTCCTTGGAGCTCTAGAGACTATAGGCGGAAGAACGAAGAGAAGATCAAAGGTGGGTGCTTCTCTCTCTCTCTCTCTCTCTCTCTCTCTTTCATTTTTATGTGATGTGTGGCCCACTCGGATGGACTCCACCTTGATGTATGCCTTAACCAAACCGTCTAAGTCATGTGGACCATACCCTTTGGTGATGGGAAAACACAAATATTAAATTGATCTAAGTCAAGTGGGCCACGTCCACATGGGACCCACCAGCCGTGGTCCCCACACATGGGACTCATCTTGATGAAATGTATAGTCCAGTGTCCAGGGACGTTGGATGCGGCCTGAAGCGTGAACAGGTACCCACTGCAGTAAAAAAAACTGTCATTACTTTAGCCCTTTTGGGTGGGCCACTCATGCAGGCACCACCTAGATGTATTAATCAAATCCACACCGTCCATCCCATTCCCTAGATCATTTTAGGCGTTAAGCCAAAAAATGAATCCAATCCGATCCCCTAGCGGGCCATAGCATAGAAAACAGTGAGTTTCACCATTAAAAATTCACTCTGACCTTTCAACACACCGAAACATATTAATATTGGGCTTGTCTGGCTTGTCTTGAGCCATAGGAGCTAGTGGATGGAGTGGATTCTCCTGATGCAGGCCCCACCTAGGAAAAACCTCAAAAATCTATTTTAAGGAAAAAAATTACTGCCACTAATGCAAAGGACGCAACAGCATCCTAGATGCTGTGTGGGTAGGGACCACGAGTCCCAGCCGTGGGCCCCACCATGATGTGTGAGAGCATTAACACCGTGCGTTTTGATGGACTCAATTTGGTGATTAGTGATCAAGGTCGATTATCGTGATCGATTGCCGATTCCGATTGACGTGACCGATTTGTCGATTCTGATTATCGATCAATCTGACTGTCGTGACCGATTTGCCGATTCTGATTATCGATCGATCCCGATTGTCAATTCCAATTGTCATGACCGATTACCAATTTCGATTGACATGACCGATTTACCGATTCTGATTGTCATGACCGATTACCGATTCCAATTAACATGACTGATTTGCTGATTCTGATTATTGATCGATCCGATTGTCGTGACCGATTTGTCGATTCTGATTATCGATCGATCTCGATTGTCGTGGCTGATTACTGATTCCAATTGACATGACCGATTTGCCGATTCTGATTATCAATCGATCCCGATTGTCGTGACCGATTGTCGATTCCGATTGGCGTGACTGATTTTCTGACTCTGATTATCGATTAATCCCGATTGTTGTGACCGATTGGCCGATTCTAATATTGATCGATTTGATTGTCGTGATCGATTTGCCGATTTTGATTATCGATCGATCCCAATTATCGAGGCTGATTTCAATTATCGAGGCCAATTGTCGAGACCTATATGGTGTATATGTGACTCGTAGTTGAGGCCCAGTGTGATGCATTTGAGGGCCAGGCGACGGAACCCATTGTGATGTATGTTAGGCCCATGTGAAAGGCCCATCATGATGTGTATTAAGCTCTAGAGTGAGGATCATGGTTTTGTATATTTGGGCCCTTGTGTGAGGTCATGGGTCCACTATATGTTAGGATCTATGAGGGCCATTCCTCAAGGGCCTTGTTAGTTAAATGTCCACATCATCGAGGTCGATCGCCAATGCCAGTTATTGATACCGATTATGAGTGCGTGACAGCATAACATCATGATATATGTCTATACGCATCATCTGCATTTTGTTATGAAATGTGGTTGATCATTGCATATGTCATGGAGCATGTTGTTATGAGACTTCGGAGGTAATCTCACATGAGCGCACGGTATGTGCAGGATTAATGCATGACTGGATTGTATGACTCATGCATCTTGCATTATGATTACTGTACGCCCAGTGACATCAGGGCCGTAACCTCCACAGACATATCGTAGATGGCCAGACGGGACACCAGAAATTTGTTCTAGTATCGGGCTTCCATAGATGGCCCTGGGTGAAAATTTCTAAACCCTCTTGGTACCAAAGGACGCCCTAACGTCGAGACCGAGTGGATACATGAGCACCCGAGTGCCGAATACCAGGAGGCGGAGTCTCCCACTCTGTCGTGGTCGGTTGGGAGGGGGTGTGGCCTTACCCACTCGAGAGAAGGGGGCATAGCTAGGTTGAGTTTGACCAGCTCGTAAATGGGTCTGTTATCGACGTGCTGGATAGGTATTGGCAGAATATTGGCTAAGCGGATAGTGAGGTTTCTTACACCCACTTGGACTGTGCTGTTGGAAGAGAGGCAATACTATTTGGAGTGTACTAAACCTCGGTGATGATCCCAGAGAAGAACCGTACTGATATGTGGACTTATTAAGCAGGAGTTACATACTCATTCATTCATTCATTATCCACTCACGCTGGTGGTGCGTAACTATTTGTTACGTGTGCCTTCGCATGACTAGGATTTCGGTTGGGGTGCGCGACTAACCTGAGATCAGGAGTTTACCACATCGAGTCTGACTATCCAAATTTAGGTATGGGACTGGTTTGGATAGAAGTCCCTTGTGATAGACCCCATAGCCTGCGATACTACGTACTATCATCCCGACTTCACACTCCAACGTGGTCATTCTATTCGCACAGCATATTGCATTACATCCGCGGCATATGACATTTTGAGTATTGTGTTTCTGCATTTATATGGTCTAGATACGACTGACGTATTTGTAAACACATAAGGAATTGTACATTACATTGCATTCTCGACATTTGGTATTTGGCTCTTTATGACTTCTCATTTGCATAACTGATCTGTATTGCATACTCTGATATTGTATGACTCATGGACTTTTCAGTATTTTCGCTTAATCTGTTATCGTATGATTTATAATGTTGTCAGTATTTCTGCTTACTCTGATAATTCATGATCTTGTCAGTATTGCTGCTTATTTCGATATTGTACAATTTTAGATTACCAGTATTTCTGGTATTGTATGATTATGGCATTGTATTGAATACTTGACACTTACCTTGTGCACACACTTACACTACCCTCTAAGCTTTCTATAAGCTTATGCATGATAAATGCGTGCAGGTGATGTTAGGTTGCAGCAGTGTTGACCTTGGAGCGTGCAGCGGTCTTCTGGAGCTTGATTTTCGATTTATGTATTTCCCTTTCAGCATTGTATTCAAATGTTCATATTAATGGATATGTGATGATGATGTTGCCTTTGTGATTTGGGTATACTTATGGTTATGCCTATTAAGAGTTAAATGTACATTAAAAAAATCCTCCTTTTAGGATCCCAGCATCGGAATCTGGCGTATGGACGCTAGGAGCTGAGAATGGGGTACTACGGAGGCTGTCAGCACCGGATTCGGTGATCGAAATTCCTATGAATCCGATTTTTGAGTTTGTGGCGTGACAAGCGGGGTATGGAGGTACTTTCTGACCATTGTTTAATTGCAACTTTTAAAAGTTTTGATTTAAGTATATGCAAGCATTATATATATGGTAAATATTCAAAGTTATCTTTTAAATCTGGAAAATATGTATGTAAGTGTGTTCTTGATTATGTGCATTCTGATGTATGGGGGCCATCACCTGTGGGTTCTAGTGGAGGGTCACATGGTGCTTCACGTTCATTGAGGACTAGTCAAGGAAGGTATGTGTAACGCCCTAAAAATCGGGGGTCGAGCAGAAGCTCAGCTCTCAAGTTCCAACGCATCACTTATGCAACATAGATAATGATGACTGAATGTTGTCCGTATTAGTGCATTAAACATGAATGGGATTACACCAAATCAGCATATCATACTCCAGAGACATTTAGATTATGTAAGCGGAAGATTGTAATAAGTATATAAAACATATAAGTGATTGTAAGTCCCCAGAGCATGAGCATGTTACCAGGTTAAATAATTACAAGTATAATTCTAAAATTCACAAAATGATACAATGTAGTGTCCAACTGTTTGCAACCCTGTAATCCCATTGATGCAACTCCAGGTCTACATAGACCTGCCAGAGAGTTGCATGTAGGAGAACTCCTCGTCATCATAAAAGTCAGGCTCCGTTTTGCAAGCACCACCAGCATCTGTAACTAAACTAGAGTCTGGTTGCTGTTTTAAAATACTATCTCAGAGTGGGAGTGAGTGATCAACTCAGTGAAGTTATAAGGCAAAGGTTAATATGTTATCAATTCAGTCAGGCAGTAATTATAAAGCAGTACACCAATCATGTCTTAAGTATTCTTGTTAATGTAGGAGTGATATGTTATAATGATGTATGCCCTCGCTTGCACTCCCTCAGCGACATCATCTAATGGTTGCGTATGACAAACTCCCTAAACGTGCGCTTCTTTACCAAAGCACATGCAATGTGGTGCATGATCATGTTAGCCAATATTTAATTAGGTTTATTCATGTAGCAGATTTGAGAAGCTAAGGTACCTCCCTTTATATCATTTACCCAAACGATGATTCATCTAGGGTCTTCAATCCTAGTTCGTCACATACGATAGACAAGTTCCACGTCACTATGAAGAGGCTCGTCACCTTAGCGTAGGCCTAGTTTATACTCGAGGTCACTAAAGAAAGGCTTGTCACCTTAGCGTAGTCCTAGTGTATACTCGAGATCACTACGAGAGGCTCGTCACCTGATCATAGGCCGACATCTCGAATACAGTGTTTCATACTACCGTATTCGGCTTACGAGTTTGGGTTGCTCACTGGTCACTACGAGGAGGCTCCTCACCCTAGCGTAGGTGGACAACTTGACCACGGTGTCCCATACCACCATGCCCGGCTCATGAGTCTTAGCAGATCGTGGTACCAAGGTTAAACAGGCTTTTCACTGGTAAGTTTGTACCTTAAATTCAAGTAGTAATGTCCATATATGGTGAACATACATTAGGTTAATCGGGTTACTTGACAAGCTCGACTGGTACGAGCGCACGTTGTATTAGTCGACATAGAGCGCGTAAGCACTTTGCGTGGCTTAACCACTGTCGATAATCACTATACGACTCGGATTCATCGAATGTATCCGTCATGGTTAAAATAGTTCGGCTACCGATTGTAAACCGTTACCGATTGCCTGGACTACATCGTAGCCCCAATCACACTCCAAACAATAGCATTCACATGTGATAGTCAAAGATAGCATGTGACAGCCAATCTAAATATAAATCTCATTTGAGCATTTCAATAAACAAATAGTACACATGTTTTCATACATAGGTATTTCATCCATAAATCACATAATAGTAAGATAGGTTACATAAAGGAAACTGTATCTATAGATAACGGAATTGAGAATCCTATCTCAACCCCCTCATTAAGTACATTTCAACAAGCATTTTCTCATTCAGGTATTTTATCAAACACTTAGACTGCACATATCACATACATGTAATATATTAGTTAAAACACATATTATAGCAAATCCTTCCGCATAGGAGTTGCCACACGTACAACAATCATGTATTATCAATAAGTAAACATAGCAAGCACAAATCATAATTCTGTATTCATTCAAACATTTCAACAAACACATAGAATGCATTATATTCAACATAGTTTATATTATGTGTAATACACGGAAACCATCACATCTAAGCACATGTGATAGCAATCAAGTTAGTCATAAATCATTAACCGACATTGAAATCCTTGAAAACCATAACCTAAACATTTATAGTCCGCACCTTTCATGGGTAAACTCATATCGAACTCAGTTCGAACACTAAATCTTTGTCTATAGCACAACAACAACCTATAGCATGAAATAGGTTAGCTATTTTGCCATTTACTCTATTTGGATACCTAAAACAGATTAGGGTTAGGATTTCTTACCTAAGAACGGAATCAAAATCGCCGGTATAGCATGCAAGTAAGATGATTCAGCATGTGGAGTGGCGGGATCGAATCCCGGCGACAAACCACAACTCTCTCTCACTTCTCCTCACCTTCTCCTTCTCTTTTCTCACTTCTCTCTCCTAGGGTTTGAAATTTCATATGGAATGAGAGAGGGGTGGGTTAAGGCCCTTATATAGGCCCAGAATTGATGTTAATGGCCCTAGGGCCATGGTATACTTAGGTTATAGCTAAAGGGCATCAGTTTCGAGCCAATGGAGCTCATCTAGAGGTCCATTTCCTATATACGGTCCAGAGAAAGTTCCCTGGCAATGGATCTATGCCAGGTTAAGTTTTCGGTCCGGTCGAATTTGTAGATCGATTGCGGTGGACCTGTTTCAGTTCAACGATCATCATTACTTGATTAGGGGCACAAGTACACTTACATGTGTTAAAATTTTTTCCTGATCTGAGGGTATAGTTGGGTCAGAATCTGACAGTTTGAAACCTTAAATTTGGCCTACAAGCGAACAGCCCAATTCACTTAAGCTTGAGTTCATTTCTAAAAATATTCACGTTTCTCACACACTTTACTCTGGGCTCAAGTTGTGCGTTTCTGGATACTATTGGGACTTGATTTTCGAGATGATTGTCAAGCCCAGTAAGGTGGTCATAACCGTATAGTTTTGCGGTAATCGGACTTTCGACGCGCGGTTCAGGTCTAATACAGAGTTTCAAGATGCTCCCAAGAGCAACTGGGTTTAGGGATTGATCCTAGGTTTTTAGGTAATGTAGAGTTAGTGATTCTATTAATTTTGGGTCTTACGGATCGTATAAAAAGCGGTTCAAGCTAATCTACCGATTAATTCAGTTTAGTACTTAATTAATTTTCATCTAATTTCTAAAGGATTCGGTCCTTAGGGATTTCTGCCTGAGGTGGTACTCAAGTCTTTGCACGGATTTTTCAGAGACGTTACAGTATGGGTTTATTTTATGAAAAATAATTCCGATGTTTTCACTAACTTCAAGCAATGGAAGGCAATGTTGGAAAAACAGTCAGGGTGAAAGGCGAAGTGTCAAGGACAGATAATAGTGGAGAATTCACTTATGAGGAATTCAATCAATATTGTAAAGATAAAGGGATCATGAGGCACAACACAGTGCGCCACACACCAGGGCAGAATGGTATATCGCTGCAGTTTCTCTGTATTTTTCGATTATTTATATAAGATATTCCAGCTGTGAAATAGTGTTGCATCTATATTTGGACTAGGCTTGAATTATTCTCAAGTAGATTTATATATGAGATTTTTTCGACTATAAATCCCACCTTTTACCCACCGTCTTTTCTAAACGCTCCCAAACTTTATTTTCCAAGAAAAAACCATTCTGTACAGACACTATTTACAGATGAAAATACCCTTGCATTCACGGAGGCACCGTGAAATCCACAATGCCACCGTTGAACTTTGTCTTGTCCATGGTGGCACTGTCCACTACCATAAAAACGACCAAAGGCCATAGCTAAAGACCTATGGCTACGGATTATAATCATAGCCATTGGTAGCATTGCCATTGCTTCATTAGATTCGTAGTCATTGCTTTTGTAGCGAAAAGTACATACAACTATGGATAATTGAGCGAGCTTAACATAAAATTGAGCGAGCTTCAAATGAAATTGAACAAGCCTAACATGAAATTGAACGAGCCTAACATGAAATTGAGCAAGCTTCAAATGAAATTGAACGAGCTTAACATGAAATTGAGCGAGACTAACATGAAATTGAACGAGCCTAACATGAAATTGAGTGAGCTTCAAATGAAATTGAATGAGCCTAACATGAAATTGAATGAGCTTCAAATGAAATTGAGTGAGGCTAACATGAAATTGAGCGAGCTTCAAATGAAATTGAACGAGCCTAACATGAAATTGACAAAGCCTAACATAAAATTGACTGAGGCTAATATGAAATTGAACGAGCCTAACATGAAATTGAGCGAGCTTCAAATGAAATTGAGTGAGCCCAACATGAAATTGAGCAAGCCTAACATGAAACTGAGCGAGCTTCAAATGAAATTGAGTGAGCCTAACATGAAATTGAATGAACCTAACATTAAATTGAGCGAGCTTCAAATGAAATTGAGAGAGCCTAGCATGAAATTGAACAAGCCTAAAATGAAATTGAGCGAGCTTCGAATGAAATTGAATGAGGTTGACATGAAATTGGGCGATCCTAACCTGAAATTGAACGAGCCTAGCATGAAATTAAGCGAGCTTAGCATGAATCTCATGTGAAGTGCGCTCAATTTCATGTGATGCTTGTTGAATTTCATGTGAAGCTTGCTCAATTTCATGTGATGTTTGTTGAATTTTATGTTAGGCTCATTAAATTTTATGTTACGCTTGCTCAATTTCATTTATGCTTGTTGAATTTTATGTTAGGCTCGCTCAATGTCATGTTAGGCTCATTGAATTTTATGTTAGGCTCGCTTAATTTCATGTTAGGCTTGCTCAATTTCACTTAAGGCTCGTTGAATTTCTTGTGAAGCTCGCTCAATTTCATTTGAGGCTTGTTAAATTTCATGTTAGGCTCGCTCAATTTCATATTAGGCTCGTTGAATTTCATGTTAGGCTCGCTCAATTTCATGTTAGGCTCTCGCTCAATTTCATGTTAGGCTCACTCAATTTCACATAGGGCTCGTTGAATTTCATGTGAAGCCCACTCAATTTCATTTGAGGCTCATTCAATTTCATGTTAGGTTCGCTCAATTTCACTTGAGGCTTGTTGAATTTCATGTGAAGACTACTCAATTTCATTTGAGGCTCGTTCAATTTCATGTTAGGTTCACTCAATTTCACTTGAGGCTTGTTGAATTTCATGTGAAGCCTGCTCAATTTCATTTGAGGCTCATTCAATTTCATGTTAGGTTCGCTCAATTTCACTTGAGGCTCGTTAAATTTCATTTGAAGCTCGCTCAATTTCATCTGAGGCTCATTGAATTTCATTTGAAGCTCGCTCAATTTCATTTGAGGCTTGTTGAATTTCAGTTGAGGCTCGTTGAATTTCATGTGATGGTCGCTCAATTTCATTTGAGGCTCGTTGAATTTCATGTTAGACTCGTTGATTTTTCAAGTTAGGCTCATTCAATTTCATGTTAGGCTCGCTCAATTTCACTTGAGGTTCGTTGAGTTTCATGTGAAGCTCATTCAATTTCATTTGAGGCTTGTTGAATTTCTTGTTAGGCTCGCTCAATTTCATGTTAGGCTTGCTCAATTTCACTTGAGGCTCATTGAATTTCACTTGAAGCTTGCTCAATTTCATTTGAGGCTTGTTGAATTTGACGTGAAACTCACTAAATTTCACTTGAGGCTCATTGAATTTCAGGTGAAGCTTACTCAATTTCATGTTAGGCCCGCTTAATTATCTATAGTTGTATGTACTTCTACGGAAGAAATGGCTACGGTTTGATCCGTAGCTATTGAAGTAAAGGCTATTCTACTAATGGTTATGGTTGTTATCCGTAGCCATAGGTTTTAGCTACAGCCTTTGATGGTGCCACCATGGATAAGACAAATTTCCACGGTGGCACCGTGGATATCAAGGTGCCACCATAAATATAAGGGTATTTTCGTGTACAAATAGTATATCCGCACGGAATAGTTTAATCTTGAAGACTAAAGTTTGAGAGCATTAAAAAAAAGACTACGGGTAAAATGTAGGATTTACGATCGGAAAAATCCCTTCATATATTATTTTTGTAACATTTGGTAGTACCCATCCAATGAGTAGAGGGCATTTATTGTCTCAAGGATAGCACAATCCATGATTCACGCCTGTATACACTAAACAGAGATTACCTGCCACCCAGGTCCAGAGATATGGGTGTGACCCTGTGGGGCCCACCTCAATGTACGCATTGTATACCACTCCTTTCATCCATTTTCCAGCTCATTTTAGGGAATGTTAGAGAAAATGAAGTACATCCAAATCTCAGGTGGACCACACCACAGGAAAGAGTGGTGATTGACCATTGAAAACTTTTTCTGAGCCACAAAAGTTTTGGATCAAGCTGATATTTGTGCTTTCCGCTCATCCCGGTCTTCCTGACCTTATCAACAGGTTGGATGGCAAATAAACATCATGGTGGACCATAGGAAGTTTTTATGGTGGGTAGATAATTGCCACTGTTTCCTGTGGTGTGGTCCACCTGAGATTTTGGTCTGCTTCATTTTTGGGTCCATGCTCTAAAAATGAGCCAGCAAACCGGATGGAAGGCATGGATATATAACGTAGACATGAAGGTGGGCCCTACACTTAGGGTCCACCCATTGCTGGATCCAGGGTCACTGCTAATGCGCGTTCGTATACAACGGACGCAGTTTCAGAGTAATTTCCACGTTCCCATGCTTAAGATCCCTTCATCGTTCATACTACCAGAGTATCAAAGTCTAGCTACTTGTTCTTGAGAAGAATCCAGAAACGGGAATGGTCGTCGATTCCCCAGATCATGCAGTTAAGATCGTCCGGTTGATGAGCTGGGTACAAGTAGCATTTTTCTCCCATCACCGGCACGTGGGGAAACAAGGATACCACAGAACCCATCCCACCGACCTCTGATCAGGGACACAATCCACTTATAGACGGGACTGGGATCGTCTACAGCATCTCTTTTTCAGTAGCGGGTATGACACCCAAGCTCTGTGGAGCCCACCGTGTTGTATGTATGACATCCGCTCCGTCCATCGGTTGAGAATCCTTACATTCACCGTAAATCCAAAAGATCAGCCCGATACAAAACTCGGATGGATCATAACATGGAAAAATGTGAAATTTAGCCTCAAACATCCATGTTCATATGGTATGGCCCACCTGAGTTTTGGGTCATCTCAGTTTTTGAATTTTTCCTTCATCCTGATGAGTCAAACCGAATGAGCAGATTTTATGAAATATATACACCATGGTGGCTCAGACATAAACCTATGGTAGCATCCAATATGCATTATTCCCTGTGGTGTGCCCCATCTGAGTGGTGAATCTGGCTGAGTTTTCTTCCCAGCAGTTAGCATAGAGGGGATCACCGGATGGATGGAGCGGATTATCACAAAAAGATATGGTGAGCCTACGAACTTTATTATTTTATAAGAGGAAGTTCCTGCGCTGAAACTTAGGTGGGACCATCGTGATGTTTGTGAGATATCGACCCCGCCATCCGTTTTTTGAGCTCATTTTATAATATTAGGTCAAAAATGAGCCGGGATTCAGGATTGAACATACACTGTTGAAATATTTGTGGGGTTATAGAAGTTTTGGATGAGGCTAATATTTGTGTTATCGGTTCATCCCAGTAGGAAGGACGTTATGAACGGTATGGGTGGCATGTAAACGTCACTGCCGATCCTATGGAGGTTTCAACGGTAGGAATTTTTCTACAGTCATTTTTCTTTAGTGTGGCCCACTTGAGTATTGGATACTGTTCAATTTTAGCCTAAAGTATAAAATGATCTAAAAAACCAGATGAACGAGATAGATTTCTCACCAACATGACGCTGGGCTCTACCTATCTTTACAGCTTAGGAACTTAGGAAATTGATGATTATTCCATGCTGAATGGTAAGGTGTCCAACATCACACATGATGACGCACCCACCATCATCATTTCTACGTAATTATCGAAACAGAAAAGCTAATTGACGCCCCGTATTCCTGAACCCAAACACAAGCGCCTTCCATATGCTAACGAACTTCACATGTGTGGGATCTCGGCCGTTGATCGTGAGGTTTATGTGTTTAATGTTTCTTTTGCCAAAGTAAGAGTAGACACTTTTCAGGTGGACCACAAGCCAAACATAGATGGTTAAAAGTGCTTAAGCTTCGGCCTCATATTCAAAATACATATTTATGGTGTTCTCATGCATGAACTGTCCTGATTTTTTGGCTGGTTAGCAATTAGCATCCACATAGAATACTGCTTGATGAACAAGATGGATGTCCCCACACAATTGCCAGGTCGGCATGCCTGTGGCATTTGTATTTTGAGCATCTACGCATGAGGCTGCAGAGACTGTTAAGTAACGCAATCATATTTTCAAACTTTATATGCATGTTTTTGCCCTCTCTCTGCTGTTGCATTTATAAGAAGGGACAACAACTACAGTGTTAGTTCACCGCTAATTTTGATTGTAGAATTGTAGAGCCCCATTGCTCGGATTCATCCATTGTGTATAAATGCTGCCCATCGATGGCTAATCCACACTGTTGAACTGATGAGCCCTGTACTAAAGATTCACAAAAATAAATAAATAAATAAATTCCGTGGGATCAAATTAACTTTACGTACCTTGAATCAGTGGCGTATATATAAGTAGATTGTTTGAATAAAAAAGATTGGAAGAAAAAGCAAAATGTCTGAAAATGTCAACGACTAAATGTTAAGGAATTCCCTTGTAAAAGAATTATCCAGAAGACAATCGCAAATGGGTGGAGCAGGAAAAAAATGAGTGGGTAAATAGCATTCCTTCATTGCTATCTTCTAGTCCTGGGTGACCTTGTGGCTACATTTGTATGGACTCTAGATATCTATACCCACCCGTAAACCAATAAAAGGATAGTGAGGAACTAGTGTTGGCCGGAATCATTCGATACCTAAGTTAGGTGAGTAAATTTATCACAAGAATATGATATAAGTCAGGAATTTTTATGCGAACATTCTTCTTAAGGCACGGGGTGCATGTATTTATAGGATACTCAAACAGTTTTCATATCTCAATGGGAACTAACAAATGCATTGAAGAGTCCGAATTTGAGTGGGGATTTGTATAATAACCTAAAATTTTCATATCCAAGTTTAAGAAAGTCTAGATTATTATGATGAATTTTCTTTGTTTGATTTAAACACACCGAGCTACACTATTATGATAAGAAAAGAACCCTTTCATTGATCTGCCTATAACATTGACCAGACGGTTACCTAGACACTCGATCAGGATACTAACTGTCCAATTTTTAGCTTGTCATTTGAACACTCGTGATGATCAAATCCGCCAAATGGATCACCCAAACATCGAAATGAACCGATTACTATGAACATCTTAGAGTATCTATCCAAACCGCCGGTTGACTTCTTAATCAGAAGTGTACAAACGTTGATTAGAACCCCAGAACATGTTAGTCATTAAAAAGAATATTAGGGCCACCCCTACGAGATCAGGGCCCAGATTTGAGCGTTAGAAGGAGCAGGAAAAATGACGTATACCTGCCAAATCTCATCACACCTCGATGGCTAAGTTATGAGTTATGGATGAGAGAAGATTAAGTTGTGAGTTATGGATGAGAGAAGATTAGACTGCATAAAGGGCAAAATCGCAAATAGTAGGTGCCATGCATTCTATGTCCAACATAAGTGAAGCTTCAACAGTGGGACTTCACCAAATTCTATCCTTCCACGCATGGTCGCCTAAGTCTCATATCAATTCCGTATTCGCGACCATGACCTAACATAACCTTGTGAAACTGATGAAGGGAGTGGAATTTTGAGAACTCATCACAGTGGACCCCACCTGTTTCGTATGACCGTAACGGAAGTTGGAAACTTCCACCCACCGTAACATGTTAACGTCCAGAGAAATCGTGCGCACGAGAAGGATTTCTCCCACTAGGAATTTCCGGTTTCGAATTCTCTACGGATCTGACCCATCTAAATCCTCCTCAGCGAGAATTTTGACGCCTCCTAACAAGAGTAGGAGTTGGGAGGAATGGGAAAAACACGGGATTCCACTCTTTTCTCATAACCAAGCCACACCACGCGGAAGTTCTTTCCACGCAAACCATTAATTTGCCACATCCACAAGCTCCTAGGGGACCATCCAAACCATTCGCAATCAGCATAGCAAAGGAAAAGGCAATGGTCAAGAATCTGCCATTACAGGCTGTCATCTTCCTCGACCAACCACGATAGTTGTAGAAGCTGGTCTGGTCATTATTTCAAATCCTATTCGATCACAGCATGGCCCGTATACACAATTGACGATCCGTGAAAATGGGAAGGACGAATGCGGCACCATGATTCAACACAGGTGGCCAAACTTCCTATGTAACCACTCACAGTGTAACCCAAAGTCAAACTCTCCCCATATACAAAAACCCCTTCCGAAATCCCATATAAAACCTTCTACTCAATAGACGTCCAATAACAAAGAAAAATAGAGAGAGAGAGAGAGAGAGGTGTTTGTGGAGGAGAACGCTGAGTATTCAAGCAACGACTCACTGAATCACGAGTGATATCCGCATCTGAGTTTTTTCTTCTTCTTCTTCTCCTTAGCATCGAAGGTGAGAAAGCTACTTGTTTTAATCCCTAGTTGCTAGTAGAAATTCATTCAAAATATTAATCTTAAATTACATACATAGATTTAAAAGATCAAGTCAAATTGAGTTGACTCTGCAAAGAAAGCTATTGAACAAGGGTTAGTTGGGCTGATAAGTGTTACTGATCAAGGTAAGAAAATATCTACGTTCATTATTCCTAATTGGATTGGAAGTTTACTTCAATCCTAACTATACAATCCCTGTAAGGCGACAATCTAACCATATGAAACATATTAATTATGCTAGAATTCGGAACGACCACACAAATCTATAATGTGATCAAGTTTAAGAGGTGAGGAATTTCCTCTAAGCTTACATTAATTTAATCTGAGTTATACATTATTCATCTTATTCTTGCATACTTAAAATTACTAAAATTGTTATGGAGCCTATAGATGGATTTTACTCATATGGTAGTTATATTTAATATACAATTTAAATTACGACATTATTTCCTTAGTAACGCAAGTGATGTGTTGAAGGTCTCACATTTAATGATTCATATATTTTATCATGGAAGTAATGCACTCTGAGTAGTAACCCTCTTTGTTGACACATAAATCCCTGGATTTGGGTAGTGATACACAAATTGATGTAAGTATCCACAATTGCATGTTATATACTTCATTGGATTGAATGTCGTAAATAGTCGCTCTATGAACAAATCGTGTTACATAATTATCCAATCCATGTGTTGTGCTGTCTTGAGGTGTTCACATAAATCCACGGTAGTGTTAGACACGCCGACGAATCTCATTAGTTATGGGATTCGAGGTGAGTTAGATTTTGATGAACTATATCCTACATTGTAATGGTCATTATGTATGATGAATTGCACACACTATGATGGGTTTGCATTCATCTATATTAGTTATGCACATCGATACCACTCGTAGTAGTGAGGTATAAGGTGTATTAGAACCCTTACATTGTTATTATGAAACACTATGAATTATTGTAAATCTTAAAGGATAACCATCATTATGAGTAGGGCATTGACCCTCTTCAATCATACAGATGATGCAGGTGACGTATAGATTGAAGATACGGATGATGATCTCCTTATGAAAGATTTTTCCAAGTAAAAGGATAGCATTGACATTTAGCTTTATTTATGCTTTGTTGCAAATTTTAGATATTATAATAACCTCCTATCTGAGAGGCCATTAGATAATTAGTTGAATTTTTATGCTTTAATGGAATGAGAAGTATAGTTGATTTTATTCTTGTGAATGGTTACCTTTGCAAAGGAAATACATGAATGAATATAAGCTATGAAGATTTAGGCCTAAAGCACAATGATTAATACTCGAAATTCTCATACACAAGTATGTACTCGGGCCATGAAAATTCAGGGCGTTGCAATCTGCTCTTGATAATATCTTCGATCCTGTTTCGATTGGAGTGATCTTCAGCTAGAATCTTGTCCGGTCTATCCTTGCTCGGTACAATGCAGGATTTTTTTCCAATATCCCTCGTCCGAGGTTGAGATTGGTCTGATCAGCTCGACTGGTAAGTTCTATCATCGAGCTCTAAATTTGAGTAGTTCATCTCGGCAAGTGAGTCCCTCATTGGAGCTAATATCTAGGGTTTTCCCTCGAAGCTTAGCTCGGCTCATCCAAGTGGTCGACACGTTGGTGGTTCAAGAAGCCTGTTCAAACGATTCTTCGCTAGCATTACCGTGGTCCCCTCTCATGATGTACATGTGTCCCGTGTAGTAGGTCAGTTCGATTTTTTCCATAACAGTCACCATAACCATGGATAAGGATAAATTAATTCTATAGTACTTAAAAAAAAATAATAGACAGCCAAGATGCTAATAAATTAGACAATATGGCCCTTAATTTTTGTACATCGATAATTATAGAGAAGGAAAGATCATATATATATATATATATATATATATATATATATATATATATATATATATATATATATATATATATAAAACTAAATTCTATTAGTCATGATGGACGACATATAGATATAAATTGGATTTGTTGGCTGTACAGCTGTGCAATAGAATGAAAGATGTGCTTATTTTTAGGCGGCCTTTGGATTGTAAGTTATTTAAGATAAGTTACTTATGCCTCAAATAGCTTATCTTGGTTTCTACTTATTAAGTTGAAGTGATTAACTTTCAATAAAATATTATTTATAATTGATCTTAAACCAAATTTACTTACCTCAAATAAGTTACTTATCTATCATTCTAAGTAGAAAATGTAATTTATTTTTTGCTATCCAAACGGGGCCCTTGATGTAATGGCCTGACACCTACGAGCTCTTTTAAAAGGGCCTTAGCCAGTAGCCACATATTCCATGATAACCAAAACTCCATGGCTAAAATCCTCTCTTAAACCTCTATATGCCTCTTCTCTGATCCCGTTCTTACTCTTTTCTTTTGCTGTTTTGTTGGTTATTATTGTTTCTGCTGGGTGGAAGATCATCGTCATCTTCACCTGGAGTAAATGTGAGCTTGGTGCATTGTTCAGTAGGAGTGGCAATGGACCAGGGTAGGCTGAGCCAGGGTTGGCCGTAGCCCAACCCTAACCCCTTAAACCTTATGCTTAGCTCATTTCTGGTCCAAAGGGCTGAAATATCTTGGGGCGAGGCTAAGACTACAGTCCTACGAGTAAAAGAGTTAAGTGATTAAGGTTTCTAAAAGGCTCGATTTCAGAATTTTCTCTTGGGATCCACCGTCCACAACAGATCATATGTTTTAGATCATTGAAATATGACCTTAGATTTGATGATTACATTAACACCGTACACGTACATTGATAAGGAATATTTATTAATAAGGGTCTTTCAACTATCATAACGGCCGCTGACTTAACGATGAATCCATATCATTTGCTTGCCACAGATAAGATTTTCTCTTTTCCTGCATTGTGATTTGTCGATGTTATCACTCGTGCTGTTAGCACATTAAATGCAATCTTTGATGATGTGGCGAAATCACATTGTAACAAACATCAAATTTTTATTTATTACAAGCAGAGGATCTGGACCCCTTAATGACTGGATTGGTTCAGCAGACCAGGCTGGGCTATTCATCATTGGCCATGGCTCAGCTCCGACCTGGCTCAAGCCTACATTTTTTGCTTGAGACAGTCCTTCGGGGAAACGGATTGGCTACTCCCCCTGCCACCAGCCAATGGCTAATGGTGGGTGCTATGTGGGCCCCACCATGATGTATGTATTTCATCCATGCTGTCCATATATTTTTCTAGATCATTTTATGGTATGAGACCAAAAATGAGGTATATCATAATCTCAAGTGTACCACATTACAGGAAACAATGCTGAATGAATGTCGACCATTAAAAAAAATTGAGGGCCTTAATAGTTTTGGATCAAGCTAATCTTTGTTTTCCCTTTCATCTGCGTCTGTATGACATAATCAATAAATTGGATGTCAAATAACAGTACATTGAGCCTTAGGAGGATTTTAAAGGTAAATATCCAATCACTATTGTTTTCCTGTGGTGTGGCCCACCTGATATTTATAACCATCTCGTTTTTGGTATAAAGTCCTAAAATGACCTTTAAAAATGGATGAACTCAATGGATGAAACACATACATCATGGTGGGGCCCACAGAGCACCGACCACTAGCCACCGGGCTGGTGGCAGGGGAAGTAGGCCAATCCGTTCTCGTCATTTAGTGGCTCAAGCCTGGCCCTACAGGGCTGGGTCACTTGGGCAGGGCCGAACAGCCGGCATGTTGCCATCCCTACCATTCATGCAGAGTAGATCTTTTTAAATGACTGTGAGTCATTCACTAAATGTAGCCTATATTAAAATTAATCCAAATGGCCCACTGTGTGGATAGCCTGGACATTGTACCAACAGGATGATCCTTAACCATCCACTCCGAAATGGACGGTTGAAATTATTGTGGACCAGGGTTAAAAGTCAATGGGTGAAATAAGAGAGATCTGGTGTTGGGATAAGATCCTCCGAAAATGAGGTCTATGGTTAGGCAATCCTCAATTCCACAATTTACCAGAATGGTGGTAAACTATCACCATAGTTTTTTTCCTTTATAAAAACATGTTTACTGCACCACATGGCTATGTTCATCATTCCATCCGTTGGATCCTCATGGAGAAGAGCAGTTCATTCCCAGATTACTCATCTTCCTACTCCAATGGATTCGGTCTCGACGACGAACAGTCGAAATCTTATACTTTCAATGGGCCAAGCAACAAGGGAAGCAGTTGGACGGCTGCCAGTGAGAAAGAAGAAAAGAGAAGGAAGAGAGTGGCTGCCTACAACGGATTCACCATGGAAGGTAAGATCAAATCATCGTTCATAAGCAGCTACAAATGGATCAAGACCAAGTTCTCCGAAATACGAAATGGCGTCTAGACGAAAACTGCTTCCAACCATTTCTCTCGTGTTTTGTAATTTGCCAGAGAAACCTTCTTTCCTTGTGTGTGCTCACATGCTTCCTTTTTCCCTTTCTCCCCATCCGATGTACTCGCTGCGGATCAAAAGTGGAATTTACAACTTTAGTTTATGATTATTTTGGATTAGACCCAATGTAGTTTGACTCCATTTAACCCTCTTAAAGATAATAAATTGGATTGCTTTTATTTAGTTCTCCTCAATCAAATCAGTGAGAGAGATGATCTATATTTATAGAGGATATAGTTACAGCCATAACAATTGTATCTGTTGTGCCGGCTGTGAGTGTTGGGTTTTTTTTTTTTTTTAAAAAAAAAAAAAATCAAAATAATAACAATAAAATGAAATTGAAAAAAAATGCGGCTCTTAGTGATCCTCAATGATCCTTAGATTGTGTATCACAGACTCTTTTTTAATAAGGCATCTTTTGAAATTTAAATTACGAAAAGTTGCTACTTGATTAAAAGATACCATGAAAAGCTATCTTTAATTATTATTATTATTATTATTTTATTTAATGAAAGGGATTCTAAGTGTCCCTCCTTAGTCTATAAAAACTCATTTTTGAGTCATTATGATACACAAAAATATCTCCTCTCTCCACCATCTTCTCAGCCGATTTATTTTTTAGTCTTTTTCAAAATCTGTAAAATTTTGAGGGGAAAAAATTGTAAATATCAAAGAAATCAAGGTGTTAGCTGTGAAAAATAAAGAAGTCAAAGGTGCACACTACGAAACTAGTATGTTTGGGTTTTTTTTTTTTTTTTTTTGGTTTTGTAAACCGAAACCCACATTTCTTTAGATCAGGAGAGGCGTTTACTATATCCTAAAGAAAGATTTATTGTAACCCTATCTTACAAACTAGTTTAACCATCTTTATTGTGTAAATATCGCCTTAAAGATAGTAACACTGTAATGTGCCTTAAGCCTATCTTTAAGTGTGAGTTGTTTTTTTTTTTTTTTCACCCTTCATGCACCTCTGCTCTTTCAATTTTAAGGTGATATAATTGCCATTTGTATGGGTCACCCTAATTTCATTCGAATAACATCATTTGACTGCTCAAATTTCTTTTAATGGCAATTGATGATGCATCTCTTCCTTTGAATGTTTAAGTTGGATTATGTACTCATTGAATATCCTTTTACACCACTTTCTAAAAATGATACGGCGGAACAAGTTCAAAAAATTAATTCTAGGAGAGTAATAACTACTCATATAAGGGTCACATCTTCAACACCTTATCCAACTCATTGTATGCCATCTACCATCAAAAGAAGACTAAGAATTATGGAAAGCATTGCTAGCTAAGTACGCATCAAAAGATGAATGCAATACAAAATTCTTATAAGTTAATCATTGGAATTTAAGATGTCAGATGAAAGACCTATCCTTGATCAAGTTCATGAGTTCATCATCGAATAAATTATTGTCAATATCACTAATCTCAACAAGTCCTTTTAAGTATCCACCATTATTGCCAATCTACCACCTGGATAGTCAGAATACTAGGAAATCTTTAAAACAAAAGAAATGAGAAAATGTCTTTAGAGAAATTCCCAAGGGCTTTTTTGAATAGAAAGAAATATAAGCTCCATGAAAAAAATGAGGAATAACAAGAAATCTTAGTAAAGGTTAACATAATCGAGTATGGTGTGAATTGGGAATTAAGTAAGCTACCTTTTAAGAAGGATGATCAGGTTAAACTCAATAACCAAGAGTTAAAAAAAAAACACATTTAAGAAGAGTGCTTGTTTCTTCTATAAAATATTGGGCCACTTTAAGAAAGATTGCTAAAAATACAAAAAGAAAATGGAAAAAAAAAGAAGAAGAAAAGAAGTCAATATAGCAGAAAACATGAATTTGCTAGTGGCATCTTTGAGGTAAACATGATGAATGAGGATGTTGACTGATGGGTATACTCTAGTGCTATTAAATATATATACATAAATTGCAACATGTTCAATTCCTATGAGATAATGGGGATGATCAAGAATTATATATGAAAAATGCCTCCTCAACCAAGCTTGTAGAAAAAGAGAAACTACTGCTTAAGCTAACTTTGAATAAAGTCATTACTCTGAATGATGTGTTGCATGTAATAGATATCAGGAGAAATCTTATATCCACGAGTTCATTGAATAAGCTTGACTTTAAACTCATCTTTAAACTTGATAAGTTGATTCTAACTAAAAATATGATATATGTAAAGAAGGGCAATGTATCCAATGGAATGTTCAAGTTGAACCTGATAATATATATATATATATATATGCTTAATTCATGTGAGGTTTAGAATGCTAGATAATGACATATTAGTTATCATAATAATATAAATGTCCAGTCTAAATCTAATTCCTAAGTGCACAAACCTAATGATAAATACAATATATGTGTTTAATCCAAAATAACTACAAAACAATTTTCTAGAAGAAAGAGAATAACAAATCTTAAACGTAGTTTAGAGTGACATATGTGAGATGAACATTATAATAACAAGAGAGGAAAAGATATATTTCATAACCTTTATAGATAATTTCTCGCAGTATACCCTAATATACCTATTAAAGAATAAAGATGAGACATTGAACCATAGTATAGCTATTAAGGAATAAAGATAAGACATTAGAAAAAATTAAGATATGTGAGGCAAAATAATAGTAATAATAATAATAATCAAACCAAAAGATTGAAATCCTAATGTTAGATAGGAGAAGACTGTATATATCCTTAGAAATTCTTGAGGTTTGTAAAACTCATGGTATCATTCACCAAGTTACACCTCCTTATTAACCTAATAAAATAAGATAGTAGATTGCAAAAATAGGTCTTTTATAGACATACTAAACTCAATGTTAATGAGTTTAAGTTTAGGGTTTTAGATAGGATCCCTATTAATTACTTTCACATCTTGTATAAGATACCCATAAGTTCTTATATGAACTATGGAATAATAGGACTACAACTTCTCGTTCTTTAAGGTTTGGGGATATAGAATTTTAGTTAGGCTTATTGATAATAAAAGACCTATGATAGAGTTAAGATCTCTTCAGTACATTTTCATAAGGCCCATAATTTTCTAGTTGTAGAATTTAATGATGCGATCCCGGTAAACACATTAATAGAATCTAGGGATGTCTTGTCTTATAAGAACGTAATCTCTTGTTGTAAACACCCCACCTAGAATGAGAGGAACTATCGCTGTACTTCAGACTTTAAAAACAACCTTTGATCAACTTGGAGAAAATGTTACAAATCCAAATAGATCAGAAAGGATCCTCGGAACCTCCCATAATCATTCAAGGGCTCAGATTAGTGAAATAAAAACCAGATAACTTAGGGCCGAATTGATCTCCTAGACCTCCAAACTTTTGAATACCCTTGTACATGGAAAACTATACCAAAAAGGATGAAATAAACCGGTGGACATAAAATGACCATTGGTCTCAAAAAGGCAATTTCAACATAAAAAACTTACACTTATCACCTGATAAGTGTAAAAAGTAAAATATACTTTTTTGACTAACTGACATTCATAAAATGATCGATGGTTGAGTTGATGACTTATCAACTACCTTGCTTGAGGAATAGTTTCATGAAAATGGAGACGAACCAAAATAATGTTCGATCTTGTTTCTAGATTGACTTAAAAAGGAATATATGAACTGTGTTATGTTCCTCTATGCACCTCTATGATGGATAAATTCCCATGAAAAAGGGATAACTTTCATGTACTTTACAATTTGATGTAATTGTTTAGAGTTTCTCTCAGATAAATTTTTCTCATTTGTGTTCTCAATAAGTGAAGCCTCACATCCCTTGCTTTTGTCCTATTATTTAAATCCCTTCCCTCCCCTTAATTAACCGAAGGAACTTCGCTCAGGGAAAAAGAAAATGCATGATCGAGATGGTTGATTTTAAGGATATGTTTCCCCCTTTTTGCCAAAATGACCAATGTAGGTACATTGATTGCAGTTGCTTCGGTTAGATGTTGGCTTAGGGGTCAGTGAATTCGACTCTCAAGGGAGGAAGAGGGTATTCGAGGCAGTGAAGGGTATCCTAGGAGACAAAGGGGAAGATCCAAAGATAGAGCAGTGTCTAGAGGGTGGTTCTAAGAAGTTCGGAAATCATTAGCCGTGCTGAAAGGCTACCCAATCCAAGAGAGAGAAAAGAGAGAAAAATATTCAATAAAAGAAGTTAATTAAGTCTAGAATATGGTTGGGATAAGGGATATCTGACCATCCATTTTGCAGAAAAGGTTTTTGATCTCCCATTTTCTTTCCACTTCTCATTCCAATTCACATTATACTCCACACATTCGTTCTCCATTGTAGCATTTATTTCAAATTGCAGCTAGACCACTAATTGAAGTATGGAATTATGTCCAAGTGTCCTAGAGGGGGGTGAATAGGACTTTTAAAAATGTTAATCCTACTTAATGCAAATTAAATTGCAATCACTAGTAAGAAGAATTAATTCACAATTACGCATAATAAAAAAACAGGATAGTGAAATATATCTTTGTTGCATTTTATCAAACATGTAATGTGCATAAACTAAGCATAGCATCAAGCAACAAGAAAAACACATCTATAATATTCATTCATCCAAACGCAACAATACATAGTAGTTCGGCTACGTGCCTACTGCACTTCCAGTGGACGCACTCTCTCCTAGAGTGTACCAGATTTCACTATGCCATGGTTTTAAATTAGGTTAACCATAAACCTTTACAACCTACACAAGGTTAATTAAGGCTTCTACACAAGACAACTTTAGGTGCCTACAAAAGGCAAACACACTTGCCTACACAAGGTAATGTTATCCTACATAAGGATACTCAACGTATTCTCCTATCGGAGGCCTACGAAAGGTCTTGATGAGTTTGTATAATCAAACTCTAAAAACCCAATCCTACATAAGGAAGGGGGTTCAGACACAATGGACTCTAAGTACTTAGTTGAAAATGAGTGAGCCCTGTTTTTAGCACATGCTTATGATGATCTTCCTTGTGATGAAGAGTCTTCGGCTTCCTTGATGTTCAATAGCAGTAGATGCACCAATGTAAGTCACCGGGTGTTGGGTCAAGGTGTTTTGGTGAATCTTATTTATTAAATGTTAGTCTTTAAGTTTCGATGAGATTCTCAAAAGTTAGGCATTCACAGGATTCAAGCTCACTGATTTGCAAATAAATGAGTTGCTGGAAGATCTTTGAATGGTGGAGTTCATTCTTCAATCCAATATATTGATTTTCCAATGATTGCATTTAAGATAGGGTTGAACGATGAACTCCCATGAGAAAAGGGATTTAAGATGGTAGGTGGTATTCTTCTAGCAATAACTCTCTCAAAGTTCTTTCTTTTTCTCACTAAAGAACTAAGAAAATGAGTCTCCAAATTTATAAGCAAAAATCCCAACGGTAAAAAATGGGTAGATTTTTGTTAGGATTCGATGTCATCGAAGGTCATTGAATCTCCTTCGATGTTATCGAATCCATGCACTAAGATTTTCATATAAGTGTTGTACAGTTCTGCTTGATGTCATCGAGTGTCATTCGATGCCATCGAAGGTGACTTTCAATGTCATCAAATGCTAGCTCGATGTCATTGTGTTTTTCTCTGAAAACGCTTGAAGCTTGCTGGACAATTTGGTTCACTTTTTCGATGTCATCGAACGTTCTTCGATGTCATTGAAATTCGATGTCATCGAACATAGTCCAATTCATTGAGATTTTTACTGATTTTCCTTTTAAGCTTGCTAGAACATTGAGTGCCCATTTTTCGATGTCATTGAGATAAGTTCAAGTCATCGAATGTAAGTTCGATGTCCTCGAAACCTGTTCGTTATCATCAAGAATTTCTACAGAAATATAAGTTTGGTTGCTGGAAAAATTGGGGCACTTTTTCGATGTCATCGATTGTTAGAGAAAAATCATGTGACTGTTTAGATTTGCTTGCAACTTAAATTTTCTCCTTCTAACCTTACCAAGGTGTTTTCTTAATTGGTTTTAGGTAAGATTGGACCATTTGTAAAGGGATTATTACCTGGGGTGTTTTGGTCATGTGATGTGAGGGTTAATTTACCTTTAGAATACCTTAAACATCCTTCACCTTGTTGAGTCTTCAATCTTGTAGTCTTTCATGTGGGGCTCACTTGACTCTTTGACTTAACTGTCATGTTAATTGACAAAGGCACTTTCATTATTATCTCTCTTTCTTATTCTTTATGGCCTACCTTAAGACTAAGGGCTTAATGAAGCAAGGCTAGCTACTTTTAAAGTATAGACTGCATACCACGCAGGTGAAAAAGGGTGCCTAACCCCCTTCCTTATCTGTCATTAACGTCCTTACTCGAAGTCTACGATTATAGACCTATCACAAGATTCACTCGAATCAAGGAGTTTCGCTATTCCTCGACCCTTTAACTATTACATGGTTTCTAGCTAACTGTAAAATCCGAGCTTCATTAACCAATGGCGACTCCGATCAAACTTCGAAGTCTACGATTATAGACCTATCACAAGATTCACTCGAATCAAGGAGTTTCGCTATTCCTCGACCCTTTAACTATTACATGGTTTCTAGCTAACTGTAAAATCCGAGTAAAAGACGAAGAGATACAGAGGAAAGCAGACAAGAGTGGGTGTGCCCATGCGTCGAATTCATAGGGATTGCGACTCCAATGGGAACCTTCGTGTTTAACCACTAGCTAAGGTCTGACTTGAAACATAGGATTTTTTAATTTTTTAGGGATTGCATAATTCTGGCGCATTTTCTTTTCAACATTTAGTATTATCAAATTTCATAGTTCCGGATGGATCACAAGCATGCTCCAACATTCTTTAACAACTCATGAAGATCAATGGTAGACTGACTTAACATCTCAAGTGTTAAATACTTTGCATGGTTCAAAGACTGAAGCATTATGTATATGTCAACCCTCAGGTGGTATAAACCTTAGAATTACCCTAGGTTCGGTGTTCTTAAATTGTGGCCATAATAATAATGTATACAATGTAAAATACTCTGAAGTTAGGCTAGCTTAACCATATTCGGCTAACCCAACATAATTTGGGCAAGTTTACAGTAATGATTGATTTTTCCATGGCAAGTTCAGTTAGCTCGACTCTGGGTTCAACCAGCCTGAGTTTTGTCAAAATTCCAATAATGCAAAATTTCAAATTCCTGGCAAATTGGGCCAGCTGAACCCTATATTCAGCCAGCCAAATTTTGGCTTGAGCCAGCTGGAAAATTTAATTTTCTTATCCCTTGGTGTAACGCCCCGGATTTCGAGGGTTGAGCAAAGCTCAACTCCCGAGATCCAACGCATCACTTATGCAACATAGATAAAGATGTTTAAATGTTGTCCATATTAGTGCGTTAAAAATGAGAGGGATTATACTAAATTAGCATATCATACTCCAGAGCTAATGTAATTAAGCAAGTGGAAGATTGAGATAGATATATGAAGTATATACATGTTTCATAACCTCCGGAGTATTAGTATATTACTGGGCTGAATATGTACATGTTTTGTCTCAAAATATACAAAATTTCAAAATGTGAATGTCCCACTAATCCATGTAACCCTGTAATCCCGTTGAATCAGGACAAGGTCTACGAAGACCCGCCTGATAGCTGAACGTAGGAGAATTCCTCCTCCTCATCCATGAAGTCCATTTCAGCTACATAGACTCCATCATCACCTGTATCTACAAGAGCGTCTGGTTGGTGTTTTAAAACACCATCCCAGAGTGAGAATAGTCATCAACTTAGTGGTACTATAAGGCGAAGGTTAACATGTTATTAATTCAATCAAGCAGTAACGATAAAGGAATACAACAATCACTTCCTAAATACTCTGTTTAATGCAAGAATAAAGTGCAGTAATGATGCATGGACTCACACAAAGCTCCCTCACAAGCGACAACATTAGCCATTCACACATGTCCAACTCCCTAATCGTGCCCTTCATCTACAAAGGCACATGCAATGCGGTCCATGGTCATGTTAGCCGGGTTTTAATTAGGCTTATTTATACAAAATATTTAGAAAGCTAAGGTACCTCCCTTTATATCATTTACCCAACCGAAAGATCCATTTAGGGTCGTCAATCCTAGTTAATCACATATAATATGTAAGTTGTAGGACATCACTCCTAATGAAAAGTAGTGGATAGGTAAGTTCGAAAGTTTATACTTGAGGTCACTACGGGGAGGCTCGTCACCTCAGCATAGGCCGACAACTCAAATACAGTGTCACATACCACCGTATTCGGCTCACAAGTTTGGGTTGCTCATTGGTCACTACGGGGAGGCTCGTCACCCCAGCATAGGTCAACAGCTTAACAACGGTGTCTCATACCACCATACTCGGCTCATGAGTCTTAGCGGATCGTGGTACCATGGTTAAAATGGGCTTTTATACTAGTGGGGGTATCTTAGATTCAAGCAGTGATATCCATACATGGTGAACATACAATAGGTCGATCGGTTTGTTAGGAAAGTTCGATTGGTACGGGCACACACTAATGTAATCGACATGGAGTGCATAAACACCCCTTGTGGCCTAACCACTGTTGACAATCGTCGTGCGACCCGGATTCATCGAATTTTCCCGATGTGACGTGACTAATTCGGCCACCTGAACAGGGACTGTTACCGATTGCCTGGATTGCGTTGTAGCCCCAATCTTACTCAGATGTAGCGAATAAATACATGGGATAATCATTTCAGCATTTGATAAACAATCTAAGTAAATACTTCATTTGAGCATTTTATCAAACACCTTGAATGTCACGCCCCGAACTCGGAAACCGGGTTCACAAAATTCCCGATCGCCGAATCCGGCGCCGACAGCCTCCATAGAACCTCATTCTCGGACCCCGGCACCCATTCAGCAGGTTCCGATCCTGGGAGACTACAAGGAGGGTTTCAAATCATCAGTCTGAATCATAATGAGCATAACAAAAAGCATAACCCACAAACAATAACCACAAGAACACCACCACAAAATCCACTATGATCAAAAACCTTTTATTACAATGCGACTAAAAGGGGAAAATACAATGTAATAAAAGAAACAAAACTCCAGAAGCTCGGCTGCACGCTCCAACTACAGCGAGACTATGGCTGCAACTGCATCCTGGCGTCACCTGTACGCATCAATCGTGCATAAGCTTATGGAAAGCTTAGAGGGTGGTGTAAGTGTGTGCGCAATATAAACGTGCTCAAAATGCAAGGTCAGAGTGATGCGGAATCATGGTGATGAGCACATGAATGCAATCAGCCATACTAAGGCTATGCAGTGCAAGATATGAATGCTATCGGCTATAACACGGCCATGCGATGCGAGATGCAACTCAAGCATGCCAAACCTCATCATATATCAGTACAGTTCTCATTCTGGATAATCACCGGGGTTCAATACACTCCAAATGACACTGTCGCTCTCCTAGCCGCACAGTCCAAGTGAGCGTAAGAAACCTCACTATCCGCCTGGCCAATAGTCTGCCAATACCTATCCGGCACGTCGATAGCGGACCCATTCGCGAGCTGGTCAAACTCAGCCTAGTATTGCCCCCTACCCTCGGGCGAGTAAGGCCACACTCCTTTCCAACCGACCACGACACAGTGGGAGACGCGGCCTCCTGGTATTCGGCCCTCATGCGCTCGTATATCCACTCGGTCTCGACGTTGGAGTCATCCTCTGGTACCATCGGGTTTAGGGATTTTCACCCAGGGACGTCTATGGCGCCCGTATGCTAGAACCAAATATTTTCGGTATCCAACCCAGCCATCCACGATGTGTCTATGGAGGCTATGACCCTAATGTCGCTAGGGCATACAGTAACTACAATCACACAAATGCAAGTGCATGAGTCACACTATCAGTCATGCAACAGTCCTGTGTATACCATGCACTTATATGAGGCAACTCCGCCTATCAGGGAGCCCATAAACAGTCTATCCAAAGGTATATGCTATGATCGGTCATCCTCACATCAGGCATACATATGGTGCGAATGATCATGAATCATGGATCTATACTAAACATGTATAAAGAGATGGGCTCTAGATATAATGGAGATGGCCCTAGGCGGCCTTCTTACCATAATTTTGGGCCTATCAGTGGGCCTTAGGGAGAATTATAATGCGGACATTTAACCAACATTATCCATTCAATGTGGACATCAAACCAACATTGCTCCCAAGGAATGGCCTTCCATGAATCACATATTGTAATGGGCCTTTTGTACATCTAATTGGGCCTTGACCCAAGGACCCAAATACATCAAATGGGCTATATAACATGAGCCCCATATCTATATCAAGGTGGGCCTTAATGGGCCTCATAATATGGGCCTAATACAAATCAAGGTGGGCCTCAACAAGGACCACTAATGCATGAATATGGGCCTCCATAATGGGCCTTAAATTATCTCCAAAACAGTTGGACAGTTGGATGAAACACATACATTATGATGGAGCCCACACTAAAAGAGGGTGTGGTTTACAATACTTACCTAAGTGGGGCCCACCAAAATGCTCATTTTCTACCCAGCTTAAGGCCTAATATAATGTTTATTTTCCACCCAACTTAAGGCCCAACATAATGTTTATTTTCCACCTAACTTAAGGCCCAACATAATGTTTATTTTCCACCCAACTATTCATAGGGTCATGTGGACCAGGGTAGAGTCCACTATATATATATTTTATTTATTAATTTTTTTTTTTATCATTCAATCTATCCATAAGTTCACGTGAGCCTGGATAGGGCCCACTGTAATGTTTATTTGCCACACAAAATGGGCCCACTATAACATTTATTTTCCATACAACCTGTTGATGGGGCCGTGTGGACCAAGGGCCCACTGAAATGTTTATTTTCCGTACAACCTGCTCACACAGGCCACGTGGTGAAGGGCCCACCGCAATGTTTATTTTTCATCTAACCTGCTGATCGAGTCACGTGGGCAGGGAGCCCACGGTGACGCTGGCAGGGAGCCCACCGTGATGCTGTTTGACGTCCAACCTGTGTATGTGGATGTGGGGCCCACCGAAATGTGGTTCACAAATCCGGCCCATCATTATGTGGGTCCCACCTAAATGACGGTACAGACCAAGTTTCAGCAACATCCAAAACTCAGGTAGGCCCCACCAAGTAATTTTATATGTTTTGGCATGTCTTCACATGATTTTAAATGGTATGGCCCACATGAGTTCCGTTTAAGGCCGATTTTTGGGATGGACGGTCATTCCAAGGGGACCCATCAAATGCACGGTTTGGATGGTCGAAAGGCATCAAGGTGGGGCCCACAATTGGGCCGTGAGGGCTTGCTCGGTCCGTCCGCCCGCCCTCTGTCAGCGGCAGCAGCAGATGCTGCTGCCTTGATTCCATTTTTTTTTTTGAAAAATCAATGATCGGATGGTTTTTGATAGATGGGGCCCACCACAGATGAATCCATCCCAGCCATTGGTCCCTGTGGCTCGATATAATCCCATCGAGTCCAATATTGGGTGGTTTTTGATATACAGGAGCATCAGGGAGGTATTTTAATGGCAATACCGCTATTTCCTTTGGTATGGCCCGCTCGATCATCAGATTAGTCCAATTTTTTTGGTTCAACGGCTGAAATGAACTGAGTAACGGAACAGACGGTATGGATCAGTCTCGTACATCAAGGTGGGGCCTGCATGGGCAGCCTACTCCAAAAAGCCCCTTTCTCTTTCTTTTTTTTTGAGTTTTGCTGGCTTGTGAGCACACACCACTGTCAGTATACACACTCCATAGGCCACGCCCGTCCAGCATCCACTGACGCTGGACGGTGTGGATAAACTCATGCATTATGGTGGGTCCCACATGGACGTGGCCCACCAGATATATATATATATATATATACATATAATACGTATATTATATTATATATATTATATATATCGTATAAAATATAACATATATATATGTATATATATACATATATATATATATATATATATATATATATATATATATATATATACATATTTATATATATATAGCATTTGGCCCATCTAAACAGTGGATGGTGTGGATCATCACCTGTAATAGAGTGGACCACACCGTCTGATGGAGATGGACGGGGTAGATGTAACACATTGGTGGGATCCACACCATTACAAAGAAAGAAAGGGAGAGAGATAGAGAGAGAGATATACAGTGAGGTAGAGGAACCCCGCCACTATGGGCCCTCTAGATTAAGTCACATACATCCAAATGGGTCCCACCAACAAGTGGGCCCTAAAATTTAAATTAATGACAAATCACCCACTTTATCTTCCTTCTCCTTGCTCCCTTGGACTCCTTAGCTCCTTACCTTCACTTTTAACGAAGGTTGATGAAAGATGAATGGTTGAGATTGGAGATGAGAGGGTGGGCCACACTTGAAGTTGAGAGTGTGTTGGATGTGTGAAATTTCTTATGGGATTTGGAAAAATTGCTAGAGAATGAGAGGGAGAGATAGAAATAATGGATGGAGGGATGGGTGGAGTGATGGTTGTAAGAAAGGAGTGATGAGAGGTATGGTTTAGTTTGAAATTGGTGGAGAAGAGAGATGGTTGTGGTTGAAAATGAGAAAAAGAGGAATGGTGAGGTGGAAAGATGGTGGACTTTTGGAAAAAGAGGGAATGGGTGAAGTACTTGAGGTATGGTTGCATTTATGGTTAATTGATGGGATTAATTGTGTAGAGATTCCCTCGAAATCCGCAACGCGCGGTGTTTCTTCGTAATAAACGCAGATCGGCATCTTCTTGCCTGGGTATCGGTTCGGTGCGCAAGTCACGGCGTTGGAACGCGTTGGAACCGCGGCGACGACGCGGTCGCTATGATACAACTTTCGGATCAAGCCGACGTCGGTGCGTGGGACCTGGCTTAGGATCGTGCGCAAACACCGAATACGGTGCGAAGGTTGCCGAAATTTGACCGGAAGGACCGCGGAAGCTAACGGAACAGTACGGACTAGGACACGGGTCTTACATTGAACATGTTAACAAACACTTGCATTTTATTCATAACTTGCGTGGAGGCAAGTATGATTATATAAAATAAATTATACATATGTACAAGGTAATGCAAAATACTATCTTAATAACTGTAATAAGTACAAATCATCAACATTTTCTCATTTAGATAATTTATTAAACACTTAGGCTACACATAAGCAAATACATAGACTAGGCTAGTTACAACAAGTATTTTAGCAATTCCATCTACAAGGATGTCATTATGCAAATAACAATCATGAATCCTAGCTCAGTAATTATAACAAGTACAGATCATGTTTACATGTTCATTCAAACATTTCAACAAACACATAGGATGCATAGTTATACAACATAGTTCATACATGTGTAATACATTAAAATCGGCGTGTCTAAGATGATACGGTAGCAATCAAGTCAGACATAAGTCATTAGCTAACATTGAAATTCTTGAAAACCATAACCTAAATGTTTATAGTCCGCACCTTTCGTCGGATTGCTCGTTTCGAACTCGGTTCGAAACCTACGTTCCCGAATACAGAACAACGGATACCTAAACATTGAAATAGGTTAGCTATTTCATTGTTTACGATATTTGAATCCCTAAATCAAGATTAGGGTTAAGATTTCTTACCTAAATCATAGTTGAAATAGGTTGTGTAGTGAAACGGGAGAGGTGATTCAGCCTGTGGAGTAGTGTGAGTGAATCCCAGCAACGATCTCCTTATATCTCTCTCTCTTCTCCTCACTCTTTTCTCCTCTTTTCTCTCTTCTCTCTCCTAGGGTTAGAGAAATTCGTATGAAATGGGAATGGGGTGGTTTAAGGGCATTATATAGGCCCAAAACTAGTGTAAATGGCCCCATGGCCCTGGTATACTTAGGTTACAGCCAAAGGGTGCCTGTTTATGACAAACAGGGCCCTTAGGAAGGTCCATTTCTCACTTACGGTGTAGGGTAAGTTCCCTGACCATTAATCTAAGCCAGTTTATGATTTTGGTACGATCAGATTAGTAGATCGACCGTGGCGGACTCGTGTCAGATTAACGGTCGTTGTCGCTCGATCAGGGCCACAAGTATACAGATATGTGCAGGGAAATTTTCTTGATCCATGGGTAAAATTCGTTCAGAAACTAATGGTCTGAAATCTTTAATTTCACCTGCAAGCGAATGTCCCAATTTACTTAAGTTTCAATACCTTTTCTAAGGATATTTACGTTTGTCACACACTTCACTCGGGGCTTAAGTTATGTGTTTCTGGACATTGTTTGGGCTCGATTCCCGCAATGGTTGTCAAACCTAGTAGGAATGACATACTGCTATAGTTTCGCGGTCATCGAACTTTCAACTTGTGGTCCAGGTCCGATTCAGAGTTTCAATGTGCTCTCGAGAGTAATTGGCTTTTGGGATTTCTCCTAGGTTATTAAGTAGTGTTGAGTCATTGCTTTTGATAGTTTTAGGTCTTTCCATTTGTATAGATAGTGGTTCAAGCTAAATCCACTACCTATTTAGTTTAGTATTTAACTAAATTCACCTAAATTTCTACAGGATACGATCCTTAGGGATTTTTTCTTGAGGTGGTAATTGGGCCTTTGTACGGATTTTTTCGAGACGTTACAATCTACCCCCCTTAGAGAAAAATTTCATCCCCGAAATTAGTATCTTTTCGTACTCGAGGATCTGAGGGTAGTTCTTACGGACTTCGACTTCTGTTTCCCAAGTAGTCTCTTCCTCAGTATGGTGTGTCCACAATACTTTCACAAGCGGGATAACTTTGCTACGCAGTACCTGTTCCTTCCTATCTAGAATACGTGTTGGTCGAAGTATATAGGTAGCATCTTCACTTAGCTGCACTTGCTCTGACTTGATAATATGAGTAGGATCAGGAACATATTTCTTTAACATCGATACATGAAATATATTGTGCACGCCTGCGAGTGGTGTGGGCAAAGCAAGGCGGTATGCTACCACACCCACTCGGTCTAGAATTTGAAATGTGTCAATGAGTCTCGGCGTAAGCTTTCCTTTCTTGTTAAAATGAAGGACTCCCTTCATTGGGAAAACTTTTAGGAATACGTGGTGCCCAACTTCAAATTCCAACTGTTGCCGTCGGGTATTGGTGTAAATCTTGTCTGTTTTGGGCTGTAAGAAGTCGACGTCTGATAATGTTTATCTTCTCTGATTTGCCTAAACTAGATCTAGGCCAACCAAACTCTTCTCACTAACTTCTACCCAATAATGTGGTGATAGACATAGGTGCCCATATAATGCTTCGTAGGGAGCCATGCTAATACTCACTTGGAAGCTATTGTTATAAGCGAACTTAGCATAGGGAAGAAGTCATCCCAACTGTACTTAAAATTGAGCACACACGCTCGTAACATATCTTCTAATATCTGATTCACTCGTTCCGTCTGCCCATCGATTTGTGGGTGGAACGTGGTACTGAACTTCAGTTGTACTCCCATTGCTTCTTTTATTCGAGTCTAGAATATAGACATGAATCACCTGTCTTGATCCGATACAATCTCCATAGAAACTCCATGCAGTCGTACAATCTCCTTGATATATAGCTTGGCTAAATCGTCTGCTGAGTTTGAAACTCTAACTGGGAGAAAATGAGCCGATTTCGTCAATCGGTCCATAATCACCCAAATGGAGTCATGCCCCTTCCTCGTCTTTGGTAACCTAAAAATGAAGTCCATAGATATGAAATCCCATTTCCATTCAGCTATGGGCATGGGCTGAAGTAAACTAGGAGGTCAGTGATGTTCGGCCTTGACTTGCTGGCACGTGATACAACGGGACACGAAGTCTGCTATCTGGGCCTTCATGTTGTCCCACCAGTATGAACACTTCATGTCTCTATACAGCTTCGTACTACCTGGATACATTGCCAACTTTGAATTATGTGCAACCTCTAAAACTTCTCTTCAAGTCATGGAGATTCGGGATGCGTAGGGGGCCACGATATCGTAAACCTCCATTTAAGCCAATCCTCTATTCAGATTCTGCGTTGTCACTTGCATGTTCCTTCATTTTCACCAATAGTTCATCTTCTTTCTGAGCTGCAATAATGCGGTCATTAATAAGCGGTTGTACCTGGATGTGTGCGACACTCTTAAACGACTCCTCAACTATAAGCTTCTGTTCGAAGTCTCACACAAACTCTACCATATTCCACTCTTCTATCATCAGCAGAGCTACAAATTCTATTATCTTCTTGCGGCTCAAAGCGTCAGCCACAAGGTTGGTCTTACCAGGATGGTAGGAGACCTCAAACTTGAAGTCTTTCAAGGTTTCCATCCAACATCGTTGCCTCATATTCAGGTCTCTCTGCGTGAAGATGTACTTGAGGCTCTTATGGTTGCAAAAGATCTCGAACTCCTCTCCGTAGAGGTAATGTCTCTAAAGCTTTAATGTGAAGATGACCGTCGCTAATTCCAGGTCGTGCATGGGGTAGTTTTCTTTATGTTTCCTCAACTGCCCCGATGCATAAGCAATCACTCTGTCTTTTTGCATAAGAACACAACCCAAACCAACACAAGACGCATCGGTGTATATAGTATATCTGACCCCTTGCTTTGACAATACTATCATGGGTGCGGACGTTAGCTTGTCCTTTAGTTCCTGAAAGGCTGCTTTTGCCTTCTCGTTCTAAGCAAACTTAAGATCCTTTGGAGTGAGTTGAGACAACAGCCTGGCTATCTTGGAAAAATCTTTAATGAATCGGCAATAGTAGCTAGCAAGTCCAAGGAAACTCCTCACTTCTATTACTGAACCAAGCTATTTCCAGTCTTGTACGCAGCCACCTTGGCAAGTTCCACGATAATTCCTTCTTTGGACACCACATGTCCCAGAAACTTGACTTCCTCCTCCCAGAAGTCGCATTTTCGGTATTATGCAAACAATTAATTCTTCCTGAGAATATCAAAGACTTCTCGCAGGTGTTCTTTGTGATCTTTCCGTCTCTTGGAGTATATCAAAATGTCATTTATAAACATGATGACGAACCAGTATAGATATGGCCGAAACACTCGGTTCACGAGGTCCATGAACATGGCCAGTGCATTCGTAAGTCTGAACGACATCACGAGAAACTCATAGTGCCTAAAACTGGTCCTGAATGATGTTTTCTGCACGTCTTCATCCCTGATGCGCAACTGATGATACCCTGATTGCAGGTCGATCTTAGAGAAATATCATGCCCCTTTCAACTGGTCAAACAGGTCATCTGGTAGAGGGTACTTGTTCTTGACCGTGACATGATTCAGCCTACGATAATCAATACACAACCGTAGCCACACATCCTTCTTCTTTATAAACAATACCGGTGCTCCCCAAGGAGATATGCTAAGCCATATAAAACCTGATTCCAGCAGATCATCTATCTGCATCCTCAATTCCTCTATTTCACACGGAGGCATGCGGTATGTTGGCAAGGAAATGGGCATCACACCAGGCACAAGGTTAATAGTAAGTCGATCTCACGCCGAGGAGGTAGTTCAGGTATTGTTCTGAACATGTCCATAAAATCTTGGACTACAGGCGTGTCCCCAAGTGTCAGATCATCAACATTCTTCAATAAGAAAGCGTAACAACTTATGCGATAGGGCTAATTGACCTGAATTGGGAAAGTAAAGGCCATGCCCTTGGGTTCATGTACCGTCACCAGTCGGGTTTCGCAGTCGATCTCTGCCTTTATTTCAGTGAACCAATCCATGCTGAGGATGACGTTGTAATGATACAGCGAGGCGACGATCAAGTCAATGCACATCGTTCTACTTCCTAAGTCTATCGGGCAACCTTTACAAAGCTTAGTAGTGTCAGAAAAGGTCCCTATTGTGGTAAGGACTCTCACCCCAACCATAGGGATAGTGTTCAGCCCTAAGCGCTTGACTGTAGAGTACAATATTATCGAAATAGTGGACCCGATGTCCACCAATAGAATACAGGTGTACCTTGAATGTGGGCAGTGACTTTGAAGGCTAAAGGCATTACAGTTGCTGACTCAGATGCTTCAACTGCAAGTACATGTATACGTGCTTGTTGAGAATGATTAGGTTAAGCTACTATAGGTCATTGAGGCGGCGTATTTTGAGGTATAGGTGGTCTGTAGGATGGCTGTGCTGGTGGTGTGGATCGTAGGGGCGGAGCTGAAATAGCCTGTGGCAGCTGGCGGTTGATCTTTTGAGGTGGCATAAAGCCATTGTTCCTCATCTTGGTAAAACAGTAAGTATCTGTATGGCCCATCTTCTTACAGTAGGTGCACCAAGTATTTGATCGCCTCGGTTGGGTCGTTGGAGCCATTAGCCTGGGAGGCGAATCTGTACGAGGCCTCTTGCCAAGGAATGGTCGGTTCGGCAATTTAGGCCGAGGCCTCGAGCTTATAGGTATACATGCTCGTGACACTCTATTTCCATCCTGCTCAGCTTGTAAGGACATGTTCACTAGCTCAGCATAGTTGGGAATGCTAGCGCAACACATCTTCGTGCGGATATCATGCCGCAGACCCTCTGAAAATCGCCACATCCTCATTGGCTCATCTGTAGGATCAATGGAGCATATCTGGCTAACTCTGTGAAGCGGTTCTCATACTCGGCTACTGTCATCCCTCCTTGTCGAATGTGAACAAATTTACCCTCCTTTTCATTATGATAAGTGAGGGGGAAATACTTTCTGTGGAAACGAGTTTCAAATGCATCCCACGTCTACACGTATCATATGGGGAAGGTCTATAGGATGCTGTCCCAACCAGAGACTAGCCTCATTCTCAAACATATATGTAACTAACTCCACCTGCTCTGCTTCAGTACAGTGCAGCGGCTTCAGCATCTTAGATATACGATCTAACCAATACTCTGCCTCCTCAGGTTGGTAGGATGACGGAAGCGCTAAAAGCACTCAAACAAGCTGCTTATATTTATAGCCACAACAGGCTGCATGGGAGGCATAGGTGGTACCATAGTCATGTTCTGGGCATTGGCCCCCACGATCGTGGCCAATACTTGCTGCTGTTGCTGCATCAGGAACATCATTTGCTCCAACTTATCAGGAGGAGAAGCCACCTGAGGCATGTGTGGCATCATTGTAAACGCATGGTTCTATTCCAGAATCGGTGGTGCATAAGGTTTTGGCCCATTGGTGGGGCCAGTGGCCGGCATCGAATCTAGCATTGTCTCAAAGTTCAGGCCCAAGCTAGGGTCCGTCTGGCTATCATTCAGGGGAGGCACCCCGTCAATTGATCCACCAAGTGCGAGACATGCTATATTCCAAGTGTTTTTAGGAGGCATCCCCTATATACAACATAGGGTGCAATGTGTGTCAGGTTTAAAATAATATTACTCACTTTTCTAACAATTCTACACATTGCAAATAAAAAGAGCTTCATGCATTTCATTAAGCCAAAATTTGTCACAATACATATGACGTAGCATTACATGAATCATGACAGAGAATGCATGTGAGCTAAGTTTAACAAAAGTTTCGACACTAACTATTTTATCATCCAACTAAGTCGACAAGGGCTATTATACAGAAAAGTAGGAAACAAAGCAAAACAACAGACGACTGCTACATATGACTAGTCCGCTGACTCTGGTGAAGGCAGAGGCGCACCCTTATCCTGCATACAGTACAGGAGGGCCTTCAAGGTGGGAGACATTTTCTTGAATATCTGTTTCAGATAGGCCTAATTCTCCTCAATCCTGGCCATATGGGCTTCTAAGGCAGCCCGATCATGGCGGTCTTCATGTGTAGCAGGAAGGACCCCATCAGAGTCTTGGGCCTCCACTTCTTCCTGATCTTCCTCTTCCCTGCCTTCCTCACCACTTCTTCACCATCATCGCTTTCTTCCTCACCTTCACTTCCCTCGTCCTCTTCACTTTCTTCTTCTGTTTCGTCGCTCTGCTCATCGAATCGGGCATGGCGTTGCCTAGGGCTAATGCCCATGTTGTTGAGCGTGTTCTCACTAATAATGTGGATTGGGGTGACATTATCCATATAGAGTCTGAAACTGAAGTGGCGGGCAATTTTGTAAATAAGTCAGCCAAAAGGTAGCGAGGAGTCTTACCTAGTAGACCGTGCAGTGCTAATTATTTGAGATAAGGTAAGAGTAGGCAGGCATTCTTTCTCTCCTTGCCTGACTCTATACAAGAAGTACACTATGAACTTCGTACATTCGGTGCGGTTACTCCACCTAGGATACACGTTATACGTGCATATGTGGTGGAGTAGGCAGAAGTCATTCGTCATCTTAGATGAAGCGAGGCTATTTCCTCTCCTCCAACGGTCAAGTTGGCCGCATAGGAAACGTGTGCAGCGATTTCTCTCTCGCTCACTAGCGAGACGAGTTTCACTAGCATGTACCGCACCTCTTTCAACTCGCATAATGCGGGCCATCACGTCCACATCTACTACAGCCTCCTGCCTACCCAAAGGGATAGTAAGCTGGAGAGGCTCTAACAATGGGTTCCGTATGTGGGCATAGAAGGCTCGCACAGTGCCTTCACTTGCGTGAGCGTTTCCCTCGAATATGGGACCCAACCCATTTTTTAGGAGAAAGTTGATGACCGGATACATTCTAAACAACGTCTCATTAACATTGCTTTAAATACGATTTTGCGGTTGAGGAACTTACCGAGATCGATGCCCGCCAGTAGCGATCTTTCCAATGGGATTTGAGGATCGAGGTCCCGCTTGGATCTTTGCTCTCACTTGGCATTTGCCTTTTTCGTGGTACGACATGGTCAGCTCGGCTCGGCCTCATCCGGGGCCGCTCTCTTCTTTCCCATGAGGGAAAAGAGCGTAGAGATTGAGAAGATGGCGGTAACTAGATCAAAGAGAGCCATGGAATTGGAAAAGCTTGAAAGTGAAGTAGATTTGAGGAGCTTAAGAGTTATGAGACATAAAAATGTGGATTTTGTGCTCAAATGTGAGGATGTAGGGAAAACAGAGAGTAGTAAGAGGTAGTTTTGAGAGAATGGTGGTAGATGGGTGCAAAATATGGAAGATGATGGAAGATTGATGTGAAGTGTAGAAGAAAATGGAGCTTTGAATGTATTGAATGGAGATTTGAGAAGGAAAATGTGATTTTGAAGGGTTTAGAGGGCTAGGAATTGGGTGGAATGGGAAAATGGGAGAGGAGGGGGTTCAAATGAGGGGTCCCACACGTGGGAAGGCCCCACACAGTCAACCGGTGGGCGGTGCACCACCGCCCGCGCGGTGCTGTTGTGCGCCCGCTGTGAAGGTGGGTGGTGCGCCGCCGACCGGGCGGTGCCGCTACCCCCTCCTTGGACTGCAGGCCGTGGGTCCGCCCTGAGGCAGTGGCCACCCCCTCCTGGGGTGTTGTACATGTGCGGGGGACCCCCTAGGTCCCACCGGAAATTGGGATTTGGGTCCCCATGTCTATTTGATATGTTTTCTCAGTCCTACAAGCGCGTATTCATACTTTTTGGATTGTTGTGAGTTTGGGACTTGCCGAATCTTTGTTGAAACCTACCAATTGACGACCAAAAAGGTATTAAGATTATTTCACATGATCTCGGATGCGTATGGGCTAGATTATAATGGTCAATTTTGCCCGTCGACGAAACTTGGGATCCTACAGCCATTTCTTTTTTTCATCGCCCCCTTCCTAAGTCAAAGTGCATCAGAGTGCATCGTGTTACCATAACCCAGGTCTAGTTTAATCCAAATCATGCTTTGATACCAACTTGTAACGCCCCAGATTTCGAGGGTCGAGTAAAGCTCGACTCCCGAGATCCAACGCATCACTTATACAACATAGATAATGATGTTTAAATGTTGTCCATATTAGTGCATTAAACACGAGAGGGATTGTACTAAATCATCATATCATACTCCAGAGTTAATGTAATTAAGCAAACGGAAGACAGAGATAGATATATGAAGTATATACGTTTTTCACAACCTCCAGAGTATGAGTATATTATCGGGCTAAATATGTACATGTTTTGTCTCAAAATATACAAAATGTCAAAATGTAAATGTCCCACTAATCCATGTAACCCTGTAATTCCGTCGAATCAGGACAAGGTCTATGAAGACCCACCTGATAGCTGAACGTAGGAGAATTCCTCCTCCTCATCCATGAAGTCCATTTCAGCTACATAGACTCCATCATCACCTACATCTATAATAGTGTCTGGTTAGTGTTTTAAAACACCGTCCCAGAGTGAGAGTGAGTGATCAACTCAGTGGTACTATAAGATAAAGGTTAACATGTTATCAATTTAATCAAGCAATAATGATAAAGCAATACAACAATCACTTCCTAAATACTCTGGTTAATGCAAGAATGAAGTGCAGTAATGATGCATGCACTCGCACAAAGCTCCCTCACAAGCGACAACATCAGCCATTGGCGCATGTTCAACTCCCTAATCATGCCCTTCATCTACAAAGGTACTTACAATGTGGTGCATGGTTGTGTTAACCAGGTTCTTGGTTAGGCTTATTCATACAGTAGATTTGGGAAGCTAAGGTACCTCCCTTTATATCATTTACCCAACCAAAAGATCCATTTAGGGTGTGAGGCTTGTATCCTAGCTCGTACTGTTCCGTAGGCTTCCGAAGTCCTTCTGATCGAATTCTGGTGACCAGTAATCTGTTATCGGCAGTTGCGCATGACTTTGAGTCGTATCCTGTATTCCAGAGTTGACTCGACACGAGGCTTGTACCAGTGCGACTGCATCGTCGCCGCGGTTCCAACGCCTCGCTCGCTGAGGCAATACCTATGCTAGGAGATGTGGGCCTGCGTTCAGTTTGAGGAAAATGCTACGCGTTGCAAATTTCAAGAGAATCTCTATGACACATCACATCAATCAATCAATGTACAAG
Source organism: Magnolia sinica (assembly GCF_029962835.1). Taxonomy (NCBI): domain Eukaryota; kingdom Viridiplantae; phylum Streptophyta; class Magnoliopsida; order Magnoliales; family Magnoliaceae; genus Magnolia; species Magnolia sinica. The sequence goes on from NC_080588.1 coordinate 24,770,056, forward strand.
TCAAGTACCTATCCCATCACACCCATCCCTCTCTTACCCACAAGTCAACAACACCCATACCTATCCCATCCCATTCTTACCAAAAAGTCAAGGCCAATGTGATGATGATGTTGCATTTATGATTTGGGTATACTTGTGGTTATGCTTCTTATGAGACAAATGTACGTTAAAAATCCTCCTTGTAGAATCCCAGGATCGGAACCTGGCGTATGGACGCTAGGAGCCGAGAATGGGGTACTACGGAGGTTGTTAGCACCTGGTTCGGCGATCGAGATTCCTATGAATCTGATTTCTGGGTTTGGGGCCTGACATAGGGTCGTCAATCCTAGTTAATCACATACGATAGGCAAGTTGTAGGACATCACTCCTAATGAAAAGCAGTGGATAGGTAAGTTCGGAAGTTTATACTCAAGGTCACTATGAGGAGGCTCGTCACCTCAGCGTAGGCCAACAACTCGAATATTATGTCCCATGCCACCGTATTCGGCTCACGAGTTTGGGTAACTCACTAGTCACTACGGGGAGGTTCGTCACCCTAGCGAAGGCCGACAGCTCGACCACGGTGTCCCATATAACCATGTCCGGCTCATGAGTCTTAGCGGATCGTGGTACCATGGTTAAAATGGGCTTTTACAGTAGTGGGGGTATCTTAGATTCAAGCAGTGGCGTCCATACATAGTGAACATATAATAGGCTGATCGGTTTGTTAGAGAAGTTTGATTGGTGTAGGCACATGCTAATGTAATCGACATGGAGTGCATAAGCACCCCTTATGGCCTAACCACTATCGACAATCGTCGTGTGACCTGGATTCATCAAATTTTTTTGATGTGACGCGACTAATTTGGCCACCTGAACAGGGATTGTTACCAATTGCCTGGACTGTGTTTTAGCCCCAATCTTACTCAGATGTAGCAAATAAATATATGGGATAATCATTTCAGCATTTGATAAATAATCCAAGTAAATACTTCATTTGAGCATTTTATCAAACACCTTGAACATGTTAACAAACACTTGCATTTTATTCATAACTTGCGTGGAGGCAAGTATGATTACCTGAAATAAATTATACAAATGTACAAGGTAATGTAAAATACTATCTTAATACTTGTAATAAGTACAAATCATCAACATTTTCTCATTCAGAAAATTTATTAAACACTTAGGCTACACATAAGAAAATACATAGACTAGGCTAGTTACAACAAGTATTTTAGCAATTCCATCTACAAGGATGTCATCATGCAAATAAAAATCATGAATCCTAGCTTAGTAATCATAACAAGCACAGATCATGTTTACATGTTCATTCAAACATTTCAACAAACACATAGGATGCATAGTTATACAACATAGTTCATACATGTGTAATACATCGAAATCGGCGTGTTTAAGATGATATGGTAGCAATCAAGTCAGACATAAATCATTAGCTGACATTGAAAGCCTTGAAAACCATAACCTAAATGTTTATAGTCTGCACCTTTCGTCGGATTGCTCGTTTCGAAACCTATATTCCCGAATACAAAACAACAGGTACCTAAACATTGAAATAGGCTAGCTATTTCATTGTTTATGCTATTTAAATCCCTAAATCAAGATTAGGGTTAGGATTTCTTACCCAAATCATAGTTGAAACAGGTTGTGTAGTGAAACAGGAGAGGTGATTCAGCCCGTGGAGTAGTGGGAGTGAATCCCAAAAACAATCTCCCTATCTATCTCTCTTCTCCTCACTCTTTTCTCCTCTTTTCTCTCTTCTCTCTCCTAAGGTTAGAGAAATTCGTATGAAATGGGAATGGGGTGGTTTAAGGGCATTATGTAGGCTCAGAACTAGTGTAAATGGCCCCATGGCCATGGTATACTTAGGTTACAGCCAAAGGGTGCCTGTTTCTGACAAACAGGGTCCCTAGAAAGGTCCATTTCTCACTTATGGCATAGGGTAAGTTCCCTGACCATGTATCTAAGCCAAGTTATGATTTCGGTATGATCGGATTAGCAGATCGGATGTGGTGGACCCGCGTCAGATCAACGGTCATTGTCGCTCGATTAGGGCCACAAGTATACAGATATGTACAGGGAAATTTTCCTGATCCATGCATGAAGTTCAGTCAGAAATTGACGGTCTGAAATCTTCAATTTCGTCTGCAAGCGAATGTCCCAATTCACTTAAGTTTTAATACCTTTTCTAAGGATATTCACGTTTCTCACACACTTCACTCGGGGCTCAAGTTGTGCATTTCTGGACACTGTTTGGGCTCGATTCCCGCAATGGTTGTCAAGCCCAGTAGGACTGACATAATCCTATAGTTTCGCAGTCATTGGACTTTCGACGTGTGGTCCAGGTCCGATTCGGAGTTTCAATGTGCTCCTGAGAGCAGCTGGCTTTTGGGATTTCTCTTAGGTTACTAAGTAGTGTTGAGTTATTGCTTTTGATAGTTTTGGGTCATGCCATTTGTATATATAGTGGTTCAAGCTAAATCCACCGCTTATTTAGTTTAATATTTAACTAAATTCGCCTAAATTTCTATAGGATACGATCCATAGGGATTTCTGCCTGAGGTGGTACTCGGGCCTTTGTACGGATTTTTTCGTGATGTTACACTTGGAATTCGAGAGACCTTAGATCGCAATCTTTGAAATCCGGCCAGCCGAACTAAAAATCGAGCTGACCGAATTTCTAAATCCTTTATCTATAAATAGAGGCCTTCTCTAATTCATTCAAGACACGAAATTTTGTGAGTAATCTTCTCAAGCATAAAGAGAAAGTTAAGCCCTCCTTAAGCTATTTGTGTGGTAATTCTAATTCTTATTTAGCTTATTTTATTCTTTTTCTTAAGCTAGTTTCAATCGCATTTATGAGAGTCATCTAAACTCTTCTTGAGATTTGGAGAATAGAATTTTCAGCAATTAGGGTTTTGTTTATTATATTAAAAATATATTAGATCCCTATATTCTTTCAGGTTAAACATATACTACTTCATCAATTTTGTAAGTGCTTATATGTTTAACACACATTTGGTTGTCAAATTTCGTAAGACAAAATTATTACAAGTCAAATTTCGTAAGACAAAGTATTACACTCAAATTGAAGGGGTTAACTGTGATGAAACCTTTGCACCAATTGCGGGTATTGAATTTATCAGATAATTTATTTCCATTGCATGCTATAAAAATTTCAAAATATATCAAATGGATGTCAAAAGTGCTTTCTTAAACAGTGATTTGAACAAGGAAGTTTATGTGGAACAACCTAAGGGCTTTGAAGATCCAAAACTTCCTAATTATGTATACCGTCTTTAAAAAGCTCTACACGGTTTAAAATAAGCCCTAAGAGCATGGTATGAAAAAATGACTAAATTTATGTTTAGTAAAAATTTTAAAATGGGTAGTGTTAATAACACTTTATTTATCAAAAAATGTATTGAAGATATTTTAATTGTTCAGATATATGTAGATGATATTATCTATGGATCAAGTTGCACTGACCTCTCCTATAAGTTTGCAGATTTGATGAAATCATAGTTCAAAATGAGTATGGCTGGTGAGCTAAATTACTTTCTTGGACTCTAAGTCAAACAACTCAAAGATGGGATATTTATCTCTCAAACCAAATATGCTATGAACTTAGTGAAGAGAATTGGTTTTGAGAATTGTAGAAATTTTAATACACCTATGAGTACAACACTCAGACTATCTAAAGATGAATCAGGTAAAAGTGTTGACTCACGACTTTACCGTTGCATGATTGGTAGTCTGCTTTACTTAACTGCCAGGAGACCTGATATTTCTTCTAGTGTAGGCATTTGTGATAGATATCAATATGATCATAAAGAATCTCATCTATCTACTGTTAAACAGATAATCAGATATGTTGCAAGTACTGCTAACTTAGGTTTTGAGTATCCACATGATACGTCTCTAAAATAGCTGGATACACTGATGCTGATTGGGCAGGTAATGTTGATGATAGAAAATCCATAAGTGGTGGATGTTTTTATATTGGAAACTACCTTATATGTTGGATGAGCAAGAAACAAAATTTAGTGTATTTATCCACTATAGAGCTGAATACATTGCTGAAGAGAATGCTCGCACGCAACTTATGTAGATGAAATGCATGTTAGCTGATATAGTATTGATCAAAATACTATGAATTTATATTATAATAATACCGGTGCTATATATATATATATATCTAAAAATCCTATTCAGCATTCTTGTATAAAACACATTGACATACGATATCACTACATATGAGAATTAGTTGAAGATAAGACTATTATGCTGGAATACATTCAAACATAGTAGCAACTTGCAAATATCCTAACTAAACCATTGGACAATGTTAGATTCTCTAATTTAAAGCATGATATCGGATTATGTACTATAATTCTTTCTTTAATTCATTTTCTTTCTTGTCTTTTTGTTCACTTTTGTATAATATATGCATGAAAAGAAAATGGTAAAATCATATTGTTAAAATTTTGGGATTTTCGGCCAACCCATATGTCACACCCCTCACTTTTTAGTACTTGAGTGTTGTCATGGAGTTTAAATTAGTTTACACATGTGTTTCCTATCTTATATTGCCCGTCATACTCCAGTAATTCACAGACAACCCCCAGCGAATCTTTAAGATTTGAGTTCAATTTGCCCTAAATCCCTAATGACCTCTCAACCATCTGAAATTGAGCTAGGACAATCCAAATCGAACCCCAGGACCCTTAGGACCGTTGGAAGAAATCTTTGTCCTTAAATCAAATGATCCATCCATTAATTTTAAAGATGGACCATTGCACTTTAGTGGAATTAATGTCAAACCTCAAAAGGCTTAATTATGGAAATCCGATCACGACAAAATTTTACATAATACTTTCATTAAACAATTGAACCATACATCGCCAGTTTCGGGACCCAACTCAACAAATCCACCGTTCATCAAGTCCACAGCTCTATGTGACATTATATAACACTTAATGGTGAAAGCAGCCGTTAAAATTTATCCATGTTAGCTGAGAAACAATTGAAAGCATCAGTGATCAGATCGGGGAAGGATCCAACTGTTAATTGTCAATAATTGTTAATGAAACACTAAAATCAAGTTGTATCGCCCACCTAAGCTTTAAATCTCTCGCATCTTCGGTCAGATGACCCAGTTGGGCCTATAAAGTCTTATGAACGGAGGGGATTTCTCAAGGCATCACTGTGGACCCCACACCTGTGGTGTGTATGCACCAAGAGCGTGCCCACTCATAGTACATGGGTTCAGCCAACCCGGTCAAACGGGCTTTGACCCGATAAAGGAGAGAAAACCTCTCTTTCTCATTATTTTTCCGCCCAGCGTAGCTCGAACAGACAACGTTCGTTTGCCGTCATTGTGACCCACCATCTAAGATCAAATGGATGATCTGAACCGTTCATCTTGGGAACATGTGAGTCAGACCAAAACCATACCCATCTAGCACGTTACTATGCATTTGCGTACGTGTGAGCTTATGCTAAAAAATTACTGCGTGCAGCTATTATTTCAAAAATGGGAGTTCCATCTCAGTTAGCTTACGATCCATAAACGGAATCCTCTTGCTATCCTAACCATTCATTTGGGGTAATCTCAACCCTCCAATTCAACCTCATTTTAGGGTTTTCATGGCACAAAAGGCGGAAAGAATCTTTTCTATATTTGTGCTGGCTCAATCTCAACCATTCCTTAGCTTTCAGAAACCTCATTGGCATATCTGGAATGTCCGTCCTAGGGAAACCAACACCCCTCTCGTAACAACTTCCAATCCTTGCATGAGATATCGACGACTTGAAAAAATACCGGCCATGGGCTCAAAATCTCACGCAACATCGAGTTTTCTACAATGATCTTCCAAAATATGGGCCCACTGCGATCTCTGAACCTATCCAAGCCATCCATGCGTAGTTGTCGTCAGATCAGCCATTTGGTGATGATCCGCCATTAGCGGCGGGATCATCTTCCCCATTGAGCCAAGATACCCATCATCGGGTAGTGGGTCCCATTTACTAATCTAAGATGTTCATCATGTGGCCTTGGACTCCAGACATCCATCTAGATGATTAGATTTCGTCCATGCAAACCAGATTTGAATATACTATCTCACAAACTCGACTAGTCACGCGATTAAACAATAACTAATCCCAAAGCCTCTAGAATAGAATTAGGAAGGCCCATAAGAGGATGCCTTTTAGGGCAACCTTTTCCCAAAAAGGAAAGCCAAAAATATTGAGAAAAGGGATGAGAGGCTACACCGTTTTTTCCGCACTAGAGTGAGTCGACTCGATCGAGTCATGGGCCAAGTCAGTTACGTCTGGGTTAAGCCCGTACTGAGTCCAACCTCCATCCGATGGGGTGAGAAGAAGAAAAGAGAGAGAAATGAGAAAATGAGAGAGAGAGAGAGGCAAGCCCCACACTGCATTGATTCATGCCAAGTCCGTAACCAGCATGACGAGTTCCGTCCGAGTCTCGTCTCCACTGTCGTCCAAAGTAGAAGAAGAAGAGATGAAGAAGGAAAGCATGAGAAAGAAATGAGGAAAAAGCGGATGAAGGTAGAGAGAATGGGGTGGATGCTGTTTCACTGCTAAACCAACTCAACCGATCGAGTCGTTGGTTCGGGTTGCTACCGAGTCAAGTGAACTCGTCTGGCTAGATCTGAGTCGGGTTGAGTTTGATGAGTCCAGCTAACCTATTGTACATGAGAGATAAAAGAAGTGAGGGAGAGAGAAAATCTAACAGAGAGAGAAGGGGCATGCGCCATTCTCCATGGCTGCATCGAATAAAGGGTTCGGGTAACCCGAGTTTTGCTCGGTCAAAATTCCAACAATGCAACTTTTCAAATTCTAGGAAAATTGGGCCATCCGAACCCTGTATTCTGCCAAATTTTAGCTCAAGCCAGGCGAAAATTTTGATTTTCTTATCCCACAAAATCTGAGAGCCCTTGGATCGCAATCTTTGAAATTCGGCCAGCCGAACCAAAAATCAAGTTGATCGAATTTTCAAATCCTTTAACCGTAAATAAAGGCCTTCTCTCATTCATTCAAGACACGAAAATTTATGAATAATCTTCACAAGCATAGAGAGAAAGTCAGGCCCTCCTTAAGCAATTTGTGCGGTAATTCTAATTCTTATTTAGCTTATTTTATTCTATTTCTCAAGCTAGTTTCAATCGCATTTAAGAGAGTCATTTAAACTCTTCTTGAGATTCAAAGAATAAAACTTATAGCAATTAGGGTTTTGTTTATTATATTGAAAATATATTAGATCCCTATATTCTTTCAGGTTGAACATATTATAGCGTCCCGATTCATGTAGTTAATTATACACACCCAGACATATACAGATTTACCTTATAAGTAATACGTTGAAAACCTAAGCATAATGAATCAGTGAGGATGATAAAAGTAATTTTAGGTAGTGTATCAAATAATTAAAGTACGCAATGAAAAGATTAATAGGGTACATAGAGTTATCCCTTACTAGAATATAAGATTTCATGATATTCCCCATGAGTTTCGAACAATCGAGATTATGGATTGATGGAATCATGTTTACGTGAAATTTGCAGGGTTTTACTCAAATTCTAAGTCCTAGAAAATCTCAAATGATCCCAATGCTCTGATCAAGCAAGGGATCAGGATTTAACATGATTACGAATTAATACCAGTGGATCTTCTGTACTGTGCAGACGAAGGATTTGTGTATTGGGCTTAAACCCACTACAAACATCTATTCATATTACCTCGAACACAGGAGGTAGGGAATCCTTAGAGGCATGGAAAATGGCTTGAATAATAGAAGTACTAAATTTTAGGGGTGAAATTATGTTTAAGGGGGGTAGATTGTAACACCCCGAACTTTTCAATACCTGAGTATTGAAAGTTCTCAAGTGTTACCATGAAAGTTTAACTTAATATGTACATATGTACAATATCAATTTAGCTATCCTAACCCTACATCTATTCTCCAACATGAATCTGACCATTAAGAATGATCGTCATCCATAAATCAAGTCATCCGACCGTTGATCACGTGGTTTGATACATGTACATTCCTCTAACTAAATTAATGAATAACCCTTCATCCATAATGATTTAGACATAAGTTCTTTTATAAGAATTACTTAAAATGTGCCTACAACCATATAAAACTATTAGATTTCACAAAACTCTTAGATCAGCAATAATTACGAAAATGTCATTAGCCTATACCCATGAATTCTAAATCACATAGTTCCCATGATCCGTTTAATGCAAAATTTTACACTATGCCTATGTATCATAAATTAACCATACACATCAAATTTCAGCCATTAGATCATTGTAAAGGTGGCCCAATTGACAAATCAGCCTGTAACTGTTGGTCTTGGTGTTCATCGAGTGAAGAAACCTCGTAGATATTCATAGTTGGACATTTCCCTTCATGTGAGCGGAGTTGATCCCTTTAAAACATTATGGTGGACCCCACATTAACCTCGGGTGTGTATAGCACCTGTGCACCGGCAGTGCACTAAATAGCAAATCGGGTCAAATAAGGTTTGCCCGACTTCTTTCAAACAAAACAAAACTCCCGCCGCTTATCACGAATGGACAACAGGAATTTGAAACTGCTATGGCCCGCCATCATTACCTACATAGATGATCTAAACCGTCCATCTTGCCTAGGGGGCATATTCGACCATAACCTAAGTCGTTTCGCACACCGACAAGCTCCCACACGCACACAAATCCAACCACGACCGGACTGCTCTTGACTTCTCCGCTAAAGATATCGTCCGGGTTTGTGATCAGTGGGCCACCAGTCATAGCTATTTGAGAAATGCGAACCATCCATCTTGTCCAGAGGGGGAATCCGACCAGAACCTCACTCTTTTCGCAACCTGTTCTATCAGAGGGATGGTTGTTGCAAACCTTACTCAAGAACATCGAGGGAAAGTCCTATGCGAACCTTTTTCCGCGTAAAGAATCCACACTATGCGCCCAAACTCCAATATGGACCATTCATAATAGAGAGGTAGGTATTTTACCCCCTCCACGTTGACCAAAAGCAAGGCTTAGGTAGAGCCCGGGTGCGATCTTCAGTTACGCAAGGAGCTTTTGCGTAAGGGGAAACCGGAGTGCTGTGTAAATAAGTTTACGCAATGAGATTTTTGGGTTCGGACCGATTATAAAAGAGTCTTACTGTTCCACAAGAAAGAAAAGAAAGGAAAAGAAACGTGAGAGAGAAAGAACTTCAGCCAACCACCAGTAACAAGAGGACGACTCAATGGAGAAAGAAAAGAGAGAGAAAGGACAGATGAAAATCTGGTCCGTCCAGACCATCTGCTATTCCACAAGAAAGAAAAAGGAAAAGATAGACAAAGATCGAGAGGGTGAGATGGAGGAGTCTCCCTTTGCCGCAGACAGGTTGTGACGAGTTCCAGCCCCGGTCTAGATGTGTTCTGGAAAAAAGGAAAAAAGTAAAAAAAGCAAAAAAAAAAAGAAAAGAAAGGAAGGAAGAAGATAGGAGAAGAAGGAAAAAGAGAGAGAGAAAAGAAAAGAAAAGAAAAGAAAGGAAGAAACGAGACAAGAAAGAGAGAGAGAGAGAGAGAGAGAGAGAGAGAGAGAGAGAGGAGATTAACTGTTGAAGAAGCCAGGGACACACCGAGGCCTGACCGGTCCTATACGAACTTAAGAGGTTAGGTAGCCATCTTTTTATAATTCTCTACAAAGGTTAGATTCCATATTTTACTCGTTCCACCCAAGAAACACCTAAAAACTCTTCTTTACTATTTTAGTAGAAATCAAATTTAAATCTTAAATTAAATCTACGTTGAGTCAATGACATGGCCTACTTAGTGATACAACTTAAGGAAACATACTAATTACACAAGAATTGGGTACAACATTGCAGATCTAATAACATTAGAGAGAAATCGAATGAGGAGGTGAGGGTTTTATCCTTTAAGCTTACTTTAATTTAAGCTGGTGTCAATTATATTTCCTTTTACCTGTTCTCATGATTTTTTCTCTGCAATTGTTTAATTTATTATCAACAATTATTTGCCCTTTGAGATTATGGTATGATGTTGATTTTGAGTGACCTTTATGAATTTATATGGCCGATGGATACAAGCTTTGCCTTTGCCTTTACCAATTTTGTTGAGTTAGCCCTTGCTACTTTTCTCTTTATTGAGTTGGCCCTTGCCACTCTCCTCTTTATTAAGTTGACCCTTGCCACTTTCCTATTTGTTGAGTTAGCCATTACTACTCTCCTCTTTGTTAAGTTGGCCATTGCCACTTTTCTATTTGTTGAGTCGTCCATTGCCCATCTTCTCATTACTTTGTTAGCCTTGTCCTATTTACCTTAAGGCTTTGGCATGTGTCTTGATATTCTAGAACCCCATAATTCAGTTTACATTCTCTATCAATGCAAGTGATGTGTTAAAGGTATCACAACTAGTGTTTCAAATATATATCGTGGACGTAATACGTTATGGGTAGTGGCCCTCTTGGTCGGCACGTAATTCCGTAGGTTGGTTAGTGTGGTGCACAATCAATGTAAGTAAATCGCCATGCGTGTCACATCACTTCTCGGGATTAGATGTCGCAAATAGTTGCTCCATGAATACATCGTGTTACGTAAATCCCACGATCGCATTGTTGTGTCACCTTGAGATGTTCATATAAATCCATGTTAGCGTTCGCCATGTTGGTGAATATTCGTAGTTATGGGATGCGGGTCGAGTCGGGTTTTCTATGAATTATATTCCACATTGTGATTATCACTACGTATGATGAGATGCACATACTTTAATAGGAATGCATCTCATGTAGGTTGTTTGTGCATACTGATACTCCTTGTAGTAGTAGAATACGAGATGTATCAGAACTCTTACATTACTTTTATGAATCTCTTAAATTATTGTTTATCTTAAAGGATAACCATCACTATGAGTAGCGCGTTGACCCTCTCCTACTGTACAGATGATGAAGGTGACGTACAGATTGAAGACTTAGAGGACCATCTCCCTATGGAAGATTATACTAAAAGAATAAGAAGAAAGTTTTATACTTCCGTTGCGAACTAAATAAATGTAATAAGCTCCCATTGAGAGGGCATTTGATTATTTACTAAATCCTTTTACTCTGATGAAATAATAAATACAGTCGATTTTATTCTCGTGAATGTTACCTTCATGAATGTATTTACATGCGATCTAAATGAAAAAAAAAATAAGGCGCTATTTTTTAAAGCATCCAATTTATACATTATTAACACCTGGTTTCCTCGGGCATAAGTATAAACTTTGGCCGTGAAAATTCAAGATGTTACACATATACTGCTTCATCAATTTTGTAAGTCCTTATATGTTTAATACACATTTGGTTGTCAAATTTTGTAAGACAAAAGTATTACAATTTAGATTGCATATATGGAATCACAACTACTCTACATATCTAAAGATCAGCTTAAGATCGGCTTATCACCTCAAGAAGATGTCACCCAATTTTAAGACAAGTTGACCCATGTATTTGATAAACAACAAGTGAAATAAACCTAAAAAGACCTTAGGTTATGTGCTTTCAAAAGTCTATTCATTTACGGGTTATTAATAGTGTTTTTGCTCTAGAGTTCGGCTAGCCTATCTTCTGGTTCGGCTTGCCTAACTTCCTCGGCTAACCTACCTTCAAGTTCAGGCTAAAAATCAAAAGTTGTTGAAAATTTGGTTAGCCTAACTTTTGGTTCGGCTACCCTAACTTGAAGTTCAGCCAGCCCGAGTGAAGTTCAAGTCAAAATCCAGCAATGCGCGAGCCGAATTTTGATGATCGACCAACTGAATTTATACTCTAGCCAACTGAATTTTGGATAAATCTTATCCCGCGCAATCCGATAGTCGTTAGAATGAATCCAGTGGAATCCGGCCAGCCGAAGCCATTCTTAGGCTAGTCGAATTTCCAATCTCTTTGGCTATAAATAGAGACCTCTCATTCTAAACTACAACGAAAAATCACTCTAAACCTTCTGTAAATGAGAGAGATGCTTAGGTCCTCAACCAGATAATTATGTGGTATTTATATATTTCTTTTTAAGCTTATCCAATTCTCTTTCTCAAGGTTATTTCAATCTTATTTTAAAAGAGTAGTCTATACTCCTCTTGAGATCAAAGATAATTGAATCATGTAGCATTTGAGTTTTTCATTTCTAAAATACTATAAAACCCTATACTCTTTCTTTTGAGTGAATATTGCCTCCTCTATATACAAGAAAGAAGATTTCTACTACAAGCTTTTACCACATCTTCGAATCTATGATTGAAGATAAGTACACTGTTTATTTTATTTCATTTAGGTTTTTCTGAGATGGCTTGGGAAAATCTCAGTGGGTTGATTTGTGATAGCCCGTGAAAATCACAAAGTTGGTTTTTGTTTGTGATAGCCCGTTAAAATCACAAAAGGGGTTTTATTATGGTGAGCCCATGAAATTCATGAGGAACCGTAAGGTTGTTAAGGTAAACCTATGAAAACCTTGTTATAGTGAAAGCCAAAATTACGGGGGCAGTAATTGTAGGAGTGGAGTAGGTGTGATTTTTTTAAAGCACCGAACCACTAGAACTCCTTATGCCTTGTGGTGAATGCTTTATTCTTTTTTTTTGTGGTGAATGTTATTTATTTCATTCTTGTGGTGAATGTTGTATTTATTTTATCCTCTCTTACTGGTTTGAAAGATTGATTTTGAAGATATTCGTGAAATAATGTTGTCATGCCTAATATTTCAGGTGAAGGTTATCCTATGAATTATTTGGAATCAAGGTTTCAATACTTAGGCGATTGAGATTTTGTATCATTTATATATTCCGCTTTTATTTCGATTATTTGGCATTGTCCTATTCAAACCCCCCCCTCCGGACATCGATAGCTCGCCTTTTTAAGTGGTATCAGAGCAAGGTTGCTCTTTTTGGGATTTACCTCCTAAAGCTAGATCCAGAGCTATAAGATGTCAAATTCAATAGTTAATCCATCACCAGGCCACCTTTGGATGGCTCAAACTATTCATATTGGAAAGCCAAGATGAGGATTTTCCTCAAATCCATTGATGAAAGTGTGTGGCAAGCCACTGTGATATAATGGATACCTCCTATGATGGAAGGAGTAGCTGAAAATGGAACCGTGTCCATGAAAGAAATTTCTTATACTTTTTGGACAACTATTAAGAAAAGTGAAAGTAGTGTTAATGTAAAGGCCTTAAATGTAATAACTTGTGCTTTATCACCAGAAGAGTTCAAAAGAATCATTTCATGCGATACAACTAAATAAGTATGGGATATGTCATGCCTCAAACTCGGAAACTCGGCTCACAAAATTTCCGATCGTCGAATCCGGCACCGACAGCCGCTGTAATACCCCATTCTTGGCTCCTGGCACCCATTCACCATGTTCCAATCTTGAGATCCTACAAGGAGGATTTTCAACATCAGTTTGATTTGTAATAAGCATAACCAAACGCATAACCCACAACAACAACCAAAAACTTCATCATGTTTCCACTATAATTAAAAACTTATAAGTACAATGCACATAAAGAGAAATTCAATGATGATAGACAAAAGCTCCAAGATGATCTACTATGCGCTCCTCCCTTAGCGCTACTGTGGTCCAACGTCACTTACACACAATGGTCATGCATAAGCTTACGGAAAGCTTAGAGGGTGGTGAAAGTATATGCACAATGTAGTAATACCATTATGCAATCTCAGAGTAATGCGAAATATGCTGATGAATACATGAATACTATAGGCCGTACCAAGGCCATGCGATACAAAGCATGAATGATGTCGGCCATACCAAGGCCATGCGATGCGAGATGTAATCCAAGCACACCAATCCTCATCTAAGTCCACATATCAATACGGCTCAACTCTGAAATATCACTGGGGTCTAGTGCACTCTAAACAAAATTGTCGCCCCATCGCGCGCAATAAAGTGAGTGGAAGAAACCTCACTATCCACCTACCAATATCGGGCTTGGGTCGTCAATAGCGGACCTATTCCTTTAGCTGGTTAAACTCAGCCTAGCTTTGCCCCCTCCTCTAGGGAGGGTAAGGCTGCACCCCCTTCCAACTGACCAAGACACAGTGGAAAGCGCGACCTCCTGGTATTTGGCACTCGAAACTCATGCATCCACTCGGTCTAGACGTTGAAGCAACCTCCTGATACCATAAGGGTTTAGGGACTTTCACCTACGGACATCTATAGCACCCCATGTAGATCAAGATTTTCGATGTTCGATCTTGCCAGCCATGATACACCTGCAGAGGCTATGGCCTTGATGTCGCTAGGGCGTACAGTAACAATGTCACACAATGCGAAAATGCATGAATCACACTATCCAGTCATGCAGCAATCCTGCACGTATCACGCGCTCATATAGGGCAACTCCGCCTATCAGGGAGCCCATAAACAATCTGCCCGAAGGCATATGATATGATCAGTCACTCCTCATATCATGCATAAATATGATGCGTATGAGCATGAATCATGAAACTATACTAAACATATTATATGGTGATGAATTCTGTTCATAACGAAGATGGGCCAAGACGGCCTACACACTACAAGTATGGGTTTAACAATGGGCCCTAGGGAGAGTTACAATGCGGACATTTAACCATCATTGCTCTTACAATGTAGATGTCAAACCATCATTGCTCCTAAGGCATGGCCGCTAAAAACATCATCACATACATCATGGTGGAATCTCACATCGCACTGAGCCTCATATACATTACATTAGGCCCAAACAAAGGCCTCACATACATCTCGTTGGGCCTTATATACGTCAAATGGGCCACATCATATGGGCCGCACCAATGGGTCGAATCAAATGGGCCAATCAAATGGGCCAAATCAAATGAGCCAAATCAATTGGGCCAAATCAAATGGGCCCAATCAATGAGCCAAATTAGATGGGCCGATTCAACACAATTCACCTATTTTTAGAGATCAATATAGAGTATTATATATATATATATATATATAATGAATCATATCCGAGGATCATCTGGACCATACCACACCTAACAGTGGTGATAAAGGGTCCCACAATTAAGACTCCAGTGGGCCCCACCATAGGGTTTATCCCCCATCCAGTCTGTTCATAAGATCACAAAGACTTGGATTAGAGGAAAAACAAATATCATATTGGTTCAAAACTTCCGTAATCCCAAAAGGGGTTTCAATGGTAGACATTCAACTCCACTGTCTTCTATAGTGTGGTTCACTTGATACTAGATCTGTCTTATTTTTCTTCTCAAGCCCAAGGACGGCTTACCAAATGGATGAACGGTTGGGATGAATCACATACATCAGGGTGGGATCCACATACATGGCCCAACAGAGAATTGAATCTGTTGCATTTCCCAAGCCCTTAGACGAGCTGGTCAATGGATGACGGTTTGGATGCATGGAGGGCCATGTCCCAACTCAGTTGGACGGTGGGGACCCAACATGTGTGGCTGGGTCCCACCATCCAGCAAGCGGACAGATGGTGTGAATAAGACCCCTACATCTCAGTGGTCCCCACATCCAGGCCGTTGGACGGTCTGGATGTAATGGCTGGGCGTGGATGATATACCAAACATACGTCAGGGTGGGTCCCACGTGGTGGGCCACCCCACCCTCTCACCTACATATATTATAATACTATATAATATATATGTAATATTATATAATATATATCTATAATATATGTACTTAATTATTATTATTATTATTATTTTATGACAGGGATGCCAGCGTCCAGATATCTGGGCGGCTTGGATATCCAGTGAACGCTGCATGTGGGTCCACGTAGTGTGGCCCACACATGATTTATATATATTATATATTTATAACATTATATATATATATATATATATATATATATATATATATATATATATATATATATATTTGAAACAGGTTGCAACGTCCAGCGTCCAGATGGACGGCTGGACAAGATAAATACATCAACCAGCCCACTGTCCCATCCCTGCGGATGGACGGCTGGATGAAGAGCACATACATTTGGTGGGCCCCATAGCATGGTGAGAAATCATCCAGCACCGTCCAGATCATCTGGATGGTGTGGATGAACAAATATATCATGGTGTGGCCCTACAACATTGTCTAAGTCGGTTCCCTGGATGGACGGCTGGATGCACACGCACATAGGGGTGGGCCCTCACGATTGTACAGTGTAAATTAAGTGGGCCACAAGCCCTCACACAAAGAGAGAGAGAGAGAGAGAGAGAGAGAGAGAGAGAGAGAGAGATACTGGCAATGGAGGGGCCCTGCCACTATGGGCCCCTCTTTGATACAAATAAATTAAGTGGGCCACAAGCCCTCATACAAAGTCAAGGTGGGTCCCACTACATGTGGGCCCTTAAATCACAAAAGTAAACTAAAATAAAATGACAAAGATGTAGATCCAAGATCACCCGTAGATCTTCTCTTTCTCCCTTGGCTTCAATCCCAACGGAAGATGATTGTGTAATGCCCCGAAAATCGGGGGGTTGAGCAAAGCTCCACTCCCGAGTTCCAACACATCACTTATGCAACATAAATAATGATGTTTAAATGTTGTCCATATTAGTGCATTAAACATGAGTGGGATTATACTAAATCAGCATATCAAACTCCAGAAATAATTAAGTTAAGCAAGCGGAAGACTGAGATATATATATAAGGTAAAGAAGTGTTTCTCAATCCCCAGAGTATGAGTATGTTACCAGGCTGAATATATATACATGTATTGTTCCAAAATTTATAAAATACAAAATGTAAGTGTCTAACTAATCCTTATAGTCCATGTAATCCTGTCGATCAGTACATGGTCTACATAGACCCGCTCGATAGCTAAACATAGGAGAATTCCTCCTCCTCGTCCATGAAATCCCAATTAGCAGCGTAGACATTGTCGCCACCTGCATCTACAACAGAGTCTAGTTGGTGTTTAAAAACACCGTCCCAGTGGTACTATAAGGCAAAGGTTAACATGCTATCAATGCAATCAAGCAGTAATGATAAAGCAATACAACAATCATGTCCTAACTACTCTTATTAATGTAGGAATGGTATGCTGTAATGATGTATGTCATCTCCTGCACTCCCTCAGCGACACTATCTCACGGTCGCGCATGGCAGCTCCCACTGTGTACTTCCTCGTCAAAGCACATGTAGTGCGATGCATAATAGTATTAGCCAAATACTTAGTTAGGCTTATTCATACAACAGATTCGGGAAGTTAAGGTACCTCCCTTTATATCATTTACCCAAATAGTGATCCATCTAGGGTCGTCAATCCTAGTCAATCACATACGATAGGCAAGTTATAGGGCAACATCATCCTTAATTTGAAAAGCACAGATAGGTAAATTCGCGAGTTTACACTCAAGGTCACTATGGAAGGCTCGTCACCTTAGAGTAGGCCTATTTTATACTTGATGTCACTACAGGAGGCTCATCACCTGAACGTAGGCCGACAAAAACACCATATTCGGCTCACGAGTTTGGGTTGCTCACTGGTTACTACGGGGAGGCTCGTCACCCCAACGTAGGTTGACAGCTCGACCACGGTGTCCCATACAACACCATGTCCGGCTCATGAGTCTTAACGGATCTTGGTACCATGGTTAAACAGGCTTTAAATTGGTAAGTAGTACCTTAGATTCAAGTAGTAGTGACCACACATGGTAAATACACAATAGGTCAATCGGCTTAATTGACAAGTATGATTAGTACGAGCGCACATTGAATTGATCGACATGGAGTGCGTAAGTACTCCGTGTGGCCTAGCCACTGTTGACAATCACCATATGACTCAGATTCCTCGAATGTATTTAATGTGGCGAAACTAATTCAGCCACTGAATCAGGAGCCATTACCGATTGCCTGGACCAAGCAGTAGTCCCAAACATACTCAAATACAATAGGGAATCACATATATTACTCATATCAGCATTTAACAAATAATGCAAACATAAATCTCATTTGAGCATTTTATCAAACACATTCGACAAGTTAACATGTACATGCATTTCATCCACAAATCATATAGTGACAATTTGCAATGCATGAAGAAAACTCATCACATGACTAAGGAAACTAAGAATCCTGTCTCAATACACTTCATAAGTACAATCCGTCAACAAAATCTCATTCAGACATTTTAACAAATACTTAGACTACATAATACTACATACATGAACTAATCTAGTTATAACATATATTACAACAAATCTTTTCATAAAGGAGTTGTCACACATACAACGAACATGTATTCTAGGTTAATAAGCATGGCCAGTATAAATCATAAATTCACTTTCATTCAAACATTTCAACAAACACATAAGATACACTTTATATTCACATAGTACACACGCATGTATAGTTTATCAGATACATCGTAACTAAGATCATATGGTAGCAATCAAGAAAGACCTAAATCATTGCTGACATTGAAAGCCTTGAAAACTATAACCTAAACTTTTATAGTTTGCACCTTTCGTCAGTTTGCTCGTTACGAACTCGGTTTGTACACTACGCTTCCATCTACAACACAACGGCTACCTAAATCATGAAATAGGTTAGCTATTTTGTCAATTCCTCTATTTGAATTCCTAAAAAAAGATTAGGGTTAGGATTTCTTACCCAAATTGAAGTTGAAATGATCCATGTAGCTAGACGTAGAGGCGATTTAGCGCGTGTAGTCGTAAGAGAGGGACTCCGCTTCGATCTCCCAAACTCTCTCTCTTCTCCTCACTCTTCTCTTCTTTTCTCTCATATCTCTCCTAGGGTTTGGAGAAAAATCGTATGGAATGAGAGAGGGGTGGTTTAAGGGCATTATATAGCCCCAGAACTGATGTCAATGGCCCCAAGGCCATGGTATATTAGGTTATAGCCAAAGGGTGTCTGTTTCGAGCAAACGAGACTCATCTGGAGGCCCATTTCTCACCTAAGTCATGGAGTAAATTTCCTGACCATGGATCTAAGCCAGGTTAAGGTGTTGGTCTGATCGAATTTGTAGATCGACCGTGGAGGTCCTGTTTCAGTTCAACGGTCATTATCACTCGATCAGGGCCCCGAGTATACTGACATGTGTAGGAAAATTTCCTTGATCCAAGGGAATACTTTGGTTAAAACTGATGGTCTAAAACCTTCAATTTCACCTGCAAGCGAATGGTCCAATTCACTTAAGTTTAAGTTCATTCTCTAAAGATATTCGCGTTTCTCACACACTTCGCTTAAGACTAAAGTATGCGTTTCTGGATACTATTTGGATTCAATTCCCATGATGCTTATCAAGCCCAGTATGGCAGTCATAACCTTACAGTTTCACAGTAATCGGACTTTTGATACATGGTCCAGGTCTGATATGGAGTTTCAATGTGCTCCCGAGAGAAACTGGGTTTTGAGCTTGCTCCTAGGTTTTTAAGTAATGTTGAGTTAGCGAGTCTAATGGTTTTGGGTCTTGCAGTTTGTACAGATAGCGATTTAAGTAAATTCATTGATTAATTTAGTTTATTACTTAATTAATTTTTGTCTGATTTCTAAAGGATTCGGTCATTAAGGATTTCTACCTGAGGTGGTACTCAAGTCTTTGTATGGATTTTTCCGAGACATTACAATCTACCCCCCTTAAAGAAAAATTTTGTCCTCGAAATTAGTACCTTTTTGTACTCGAGAATTTGAGAGTAGTTCTTACGGACTCCGGCTTTCGTTTCCCAAGTCGCCTCTTCCTCAGTGTGGTGAGTCCACAATACCTTCACAAGAGGGATAACTTTGGTGCGTAGCACTTGTTCCTTCTTATCTAGAATACGTGTTGGCCGCAGTACATAGGTAGCATCTTCACTCAGCTGCACCTGCTCCCACTTGATAATGTGAGTAGGATCAAGAACGTATTTCTTAAGCATCGATACGTGAAATATGTTGTACACGCCTGCGAGTGGTGTGAGCAAAGCAAGGCGGTATGCTACCACACCCACTCGGTCTAGAATTTGGAATGTGCCAATGAATTGTGGTGTAAGCTTCCCTTTCTTGCCAAAAAGGAGTACTCCCTTCATGGGAAAAACTTTAAGAAACACGTGGTCCCCGGCCTCAAATTCCAACTACCACCATTGTGTATCGGCGTAACTCTTATGTCTGCTCTGTGCTGCAAGAAGTTGACGCCTGATAATGTTGATCTTCTCTAAGGTCACTTGTACTAAATCTGGGCCAGTCAGGCTCCTCTCGCCAACTTCTCCCTAACAACGCGGTGCACGACATGGGTGCCTGTACAGTGCCTCATAGGGCCATGCCAATGCTCAATTGGAAACTGTTGTTATAAGCAAACTCTGCATAGGGAAGACAGTCATCCCAACTATCTTTGAAATCAAGCACACATGCCCACAACATGTCTTCTAACACTTGATTTATCCGTTTCGTCTATCCGTCAGTCTGTGGGTGGAACGTGGTACTGAACTTCAGTTTTACCCCCATTGCTTCTTAGATTCGAGTCCAAAAGATAGACGTAAATCGAGTGTCTCAATCCGACATAATCTCCATAGGAACTCCATGCTACGTACTATCTCCTTGATGTACAACTTGGCTAAATCATCTACTGAGTTTGAGACTCTAATCGGGAGGAAATGAGCTGATTTCGTCAATCGATCCACAATCACCCAAATGGAGTCGTGTCCCTTCCTCGTCTTCGGTAACATGGAAATGAACTCCATAGATATGAAATCCCACTTCCATTCAGCTATGAGCATGGGCTGAAGTAAACCAGGGGGTCGGCGATGCTCGGCCTTGACCTACTGGCACGTGAGAGAACAGGATACAAAATCTACTTTATAGGCCTTCATGTTATCCCACCAGTATGAATGCTTCATATGTCGATACATCATTGTACTACCAGGATGCATCACCATCTTCGAATTGTGAGCAGCTTCGAGAACTTCCTTTCTCAAGTCATGGAGATTCGGGACGCATAGGCCGCCACGATAACGTAAACCCCCATTCAAACCAACTCTCCATTTAGATTTTTCATCATCAGTTGCCTGCTCTCTTATTCTCACCAACAGTTCGTCCTCTTTCTGAGCCACAGTGATTCGGTCATCAACAAATGGCTGTATACGAATATGTGCGACGCTCACGAACGGCTCCTTTAATGTAAGCTTCTATTCAAAGTCTCGCATAAACTCTACCATGTTCCATTCTTCAATCATTAGCGGAGCCGTAAATTCTATGTTCTTCTTGCGGCTCAACGTATCTGCCATAAGGTTGGCCTTGCCAGGATGGTAGGAGACCTCAAACTTGAAGTCCTTCAAGGTTTCCATCCATCGCCACCGCCTCATATTCAGGTCCCTCTGTGTGAATATGTACTTGAGGCTCTTGTGGCCGCAAAAGAGCTCAAACTCCTCTCCATAGAGGTAATGTCTCCAGAGCTTTAATGCAAAGATAATTGCTGCTAATTTCAAGTCATGCGTAGGGTAGTTTTCTTCATGTTTCCTCAATTGTCGTAAGGCAAAGGCGATCACTTTGTCCTCTTGCATAAAAACACAACCCAAACCAACATGAGATGCGTCGGTATATATCGTATATTTGACCCCTTACTCTGGTAATACTAGCACGGGTACGGATGTCAACTTATCTTTCAGTTCCTAAAAGGCTGCTTCAGCCTTCTTATTCAAGGCAAACTTAAGATCCTTTCACGTAAGTGAGACAATGGTCTAGCTATCTTGGAGAAATCTTTAATGAATCAGCGATAGTAGCAAGTAAGTCCCAGAAAACTCCTCACTTTTGTAACCGAACCGGGCTGTTCCCAGTCCTGAACTGCGGTCACCTTGGCAAGGTCCACAGCGATACCTTCCTTGGACACAACATGCCCCAGGAACTTAATTTCTTCCTTCCAGAAGTTACATTTCTTGTATTGACCAAATAACTGGCTCTTCCTGAGAGTATCGAAGACTGCTCGCAGGTGCTCTTCATGATCCTTTCGACTCTTGGAGTATATCAAAATGTCATCTATAAATACGATGATGAACCGATACAGGTATGGCCGAAACACCCGGTTCATGAGGTCCATGAACACTGTCGGTGCTTTCGTAAGTCCAAACGACATCATGAAGAACTCGTAGTGCCCAAAGCTGGTTCTGAATGACGTCTTCTGCACATCTTCATCCCTGACGTGCAACTGATGGTACACGAACTGTAAGTCGATCTTCGAGAAATACTGTGCCCCTTTCAACTGGTTAAACAAATCATCTATCCTGGGTAAAGGATACTTGTTCTTGACTGTCACTTGGTTCAACCTGTGATAATCAATACACAATCGCAGTGATCCATCTTTTTTCTTCACAAACAACACAGGTGCTCCCTAAGGAGATACACTCGGTTGTATGAAACCTGAATTCAGCAAATCATTAATCTGTCTCCTCAATTCCACCATTTTACATGGAGGCATGCGATACGTCGGTAGAGAAATGGGTGTTGCACCAAGCACAAGGTTGATAGTAAAGTCAATCTCGCGTCGAGGAGGTAGTCCAGGGATTGTCTTAAACACTTCCCACACTTCCCAGAAGTCCTGGACCATAGGCATGTTTCCAAGTGTCGGACCATCGACATTTGCTAGCATGTAGCATAACAACTAATGCGGTAGTGCTAACTGACCTGCACTGGGAAAGTAAAGGTCGTGCCCTCAGGTCTATGGGCTGTCACCAATCTGGTATCACAATCGATTTCTGCCTTCATTTAGGTGAGCCAATCCATACCAATAATGACATCATAATGACACAATGGGGCAACAATTGGGTCAACGAGCACTGTTTTGCTTCTTAAGTCTATGAAGCAACCTCTACAAATCTTGGTGGAGTCTAAGAAGGTCCCTGTAGTGGTAAGGAGTCTCACGCCAATCATAGGAGTAGTTTTCAACACTAGTCGCTTAACTGCTGCACATGATATTATCGAAATAGTGGACCCAGTGTCTACCAATAGAAATACGGGTGTACCTTGGATGTGGGTAGTGACTTCGAAGGCTAAAGGCACTGTAGCTGTTGACTCAGACGCTTCAGCTACAAGTGCATGTACTCGCGCCTATTGAGGACAATTCAGTTACGCTGCCATAGGTCGTTGAGGCATCCTATTACGAGGTACATTTGACATATAGAAAGGCTATGCTAGTGGCGCTAATCGTAGAGGTGGAGCTGAAATGGCTTGAGGTAATTAATGGTTGATCTTCTGAGACGACGTAAAGTCATTATCCCTCGTCTTGCTAAAGCAATAAGTATCTATATGGCCCAACCTCTTACAGTAAGTGCACCATAAATTAGATCGCCTCTGCTAAGTCGGTGGACACAGAAGCCTGGGAGGCGAATTTGCACGTGGCCTCTTGCCGAGGAATGGTCGGTTCGGCAAGTCAGGTCGATGCCTCGAGCCCATGGGCACATATGTATGAGACAGTCTATCCCCATCCTGCTCAGCTCGCAGGGACATGCTCACTAGCTCAACATAGTTGAAAATGCTAGCAACACATCTTCGTGCGGATTTCAGGCTGTAGACCCTCAAAAAATCGTCGCATCTTCATCGGCTCGTCTGCTAGTATCAAAGGATCATATCTGGCTAGCTCTGTGAAGCGGTTCTCATACTCTGCCACGGTTATCCCTCCCTATTGGAGGCGAAGAAACTCACCCTCTTTTTCATTATGGTAAGTGAGGGGGAAATACTTTCCATAGAAGCAAGTCTCAAATGCCTCCCATGTCCATACGTATCAAAGGGCCATTGTTCGTAGGATGCTGTCCCACTAGAGACTGGCCTCCTTCTCGAACATGTACGTAACCAACTCTACCTATTCTCCTCAGTGCAGTGAAGCGGCTTTAGCATCTTAGAGATGCGGTCGAGCTAATATTCAACCTCCTCGGGCCTATGAGTGCCTGCGAAGGTGGAAGGTTGGAAACACTGAAAGTGTTCAAATAAACTGCAGACATTCATATTTTCAACAGGCTGCACAGGTGGTATAGGCGAGACCATATTCATGTTCTGGGCAAGGGCCCCCACAATCGTGGTCCACACTTGCTGCTGATGCTGCATTAGGAGCATAATCTGCCCCAACCTATTAGGAGGAGGTGCCACCTGAGGCATGCGTGGCGTCGAGGTAGACGCACGGTTCTGTTCTGGAATCGGTGGTGCACTAGGTGTTGGCCCATTTGTGGGGCCAGTGGCCGGCTGAGAATCTGGCATGGTGTCACTATCAGGGCCCAAAGTAGGGTCCGTGTGGCTATCGCTCAGGGGAGGTGCCCCGTCAAACGATCCGCCAAGTACGAGACGTGCAGTGCTCCAAGTGCTCTTAGGTGGCATTCCCTATATACAACATAGGGTGCAACCCGTGTAAGATTTTAAATAACAATATTCAAATCTCCAAGTGTTCCACACATTCCAAATCAAAGGAAGCTTCATGCATTTCATTCAACCAAAATTACCACAATACATGAGATATAGTCTTATATGGATCATGACAGAAGATGCATGTGAGCTATTCTAACACTAGTTTTAAACGCTAAACACACTAACAACCAACCAAGCCTACCAAGGCTATTACAAAAGAAAACTAGAAACAACGTAAACTAAAAGACGACTGCATCATATGACTAGCCATCCGAATCTGGTGATGGTGGAGGAGCACCCTTGTCCTACATATAGCACAGGAGGGCCTTCAGAGTGTGAGACACCTTCTTAAATCTCTGCTTCATGTAAGCCTGACTCTCTTCAAGCTTATGCTTCAGTTCGGCTTGGGTCTCCTTGACCTCTTGTCTCAGGGCAGCCTGGTTCTCTTCAATCTGAGCCAGGCGGGCTTCCAGGGCGGCCTGATCATGGCGAGCCCATATGTAGCAGTAGGAGGTCCCTCATCAGAATCTTGGGCCTCCTCCTCTTCTTCCTAACTTCCTCCTTCCTCACTTCCTTCTTCTGTCTCATTTTCTTCCTCTTCTTCATTACTTTCTTCCTCTACTTCATTACTTTCTTCCTCTTCACTTTCTGTTGCACCCTTATAATTATCGAGTCGGCCTTGACATTGTCGAGGGCCAATTCCCATGTTGTTGAGCGTAGTGTCATTTATGAAATGAATCGGTACAAGCTCATCCATGTTAAGTCTGTAGCCGAACTCTCGAGCAACCTTGCATATAAGTCAGCCAAATGGGAGTGAAACATCTCTCCTAACAGAGCGTACAGTCTGGATTATCTGCAGTAGGGTGAACGTAGGCAGACACAACTTGTCCCCTTACCTAACTCTGTACAGGAAGTCCACCATCAACCGAGTGCATTTGGTATAGTTGCCCCACCTAGGATACACATTATATGTGAATATGTGGTGGAGCAAGTAGAAATCGTCTGTCAATTTAGTCGATGGGAGGCAATTGCCTCGCTTTCAGTGAATCAATCAGCCACAAAGAAACCACGTACGACGATCTCTTTCTCGCACACTCTTGAGATGAGATTCATTAGCATGCACTTCACCACGTGTAATTCCCATAATTCGGGCCATCACATCCACAACGACTATTGCTTCCCGCCTTCCTATGGAAATAGTGAATTGTAAAGGCTCCAGTAGTGGATTCCGAATGTGGGCATAGAAAGCTCGGACCCTGTTCTCGCATGCATGAGACTTGCCTTCAAATATGGGATCCCACCCAAAGTCCAACAAGAGGTCCATTACCAGATATATCCCAAATAGCCTCTCGTCCACATGCGCTTCAAACACAACTCTACGGCCATGAAACTTACCGTGTCTGATCCCCACCAATAGAACTCTTTCGAGTGGAATCTGGGGATCGAGATCCCGCTTTATCCTTTGCTCATGTGTGGCACTTGTACTTGCTTCGGCGCCCGCTTTCTTCCTTGGATGGGTCGGGCGGCTAGGCCCGGCTTCATCGGTGGACGCCCTTCTCTTTCCCATGAGAGAAAGGAGTGTGGAGAGCAAGAATAGGGTTGGAAAAACTTACAAGGTGAGATAGGTTGGTGGGTTTTGGAGTTTATGAGACATAAAGAGGGATTTGTGTGCTCAAATGAGAAGAAATAGGGAGATAGATAGTGGTAGGAGATGGGTTTTTGAGGGAAATGGTGGTGGGTGTATGTGTATTGAAGAAGATGAAGATGGAGTATGGAATGAAGATTTGAGAGGGAAAAAGAGGATTTTTGAGAGCTAGGGGGCTTGGGATGGGGTGAAATGAAGGAAATAGGGAAAAAGGGTGTAAATAGGGACTAAACAAAGTGGTCCTACACAAAAACAGGCCCCACATGAGTGGGAAAAGGGTGGCGGGCTGCCGGACCCACGGGCCTGCCGCGGTCCTCTGGACAGGGGTGCGGTGCGCCGTTGTCGGCGCGACGCCGATGTGGTCCACTGGACTTAGGGCAGTGCCACCGCGGTGGGGCGGTGGCCACCCAAATGCATGGGAGGCCCCCTGGGTCCCACCGTTTTTCATGTTTTGGGCCCCCATGGCCGTGAGGTGTGTTTTCTCACCCTATCTCGTACATATTCACGGTTTTTGGCGTGTTTCGAGTTTGGGTTTTGCTGGGTAATGGTCTAAACTCATCGTTTGATGGCCTAGGAAGGAATCGAGATCATTTTTCATGGTCTTAGTCGTGTACGGGCTATGTCCAACGGTCACTTTCACCCGTTGGTGAAACTTGGGATCCTACGACTGTTTCTACATTTCATCGTCCCCTCCTAAGTCAAAGTACATCAGTGCGCATCGTGTTACCATAACCCAGGTCCAGTTTAATCCAAATCATGCTCTGATACCAACTTGTAATGCCCCAAAAATCGGGGGGTCGAGCAAAGCTCAACTCCCGAGTTCCAACGCATCACTTATGCAACATAGATAATGATGTTTAAATGTTGTTCATATTAGTGCATTAAACATGAGTGGGATTATACTAAATCAACATATCATACTCTAGAGATAATTAAGTTAAGCAAGCGAAAGACTAAGATAGGTATATAAGGTAAAGAAGTGTTTCTCAATCCCCAGAGTATGAGTATGTTACCAGGCTGAATATATATATATATATATATATATATATATATGTATTGTTCCAAAATTTACAAAATACAAAATGTAAGTGTCCAACTAATCCTTATAGTCCCTATAATCCCGTCGATCAGTACATGGTCTACATAGACCTGCCTGATAGTTAAACATAGGAGAATTCCTCCTCCTCGTCTATGAAATCCCAATCAGCAGTGTAGACATCGTCGTTACCTGCATCTGCAACAGAGTCTGGTTGGTGTTTTAAAACACTATCCCAGATTGGGAGTAAGTGATCAACTCAGTGATACTATAAGGCAAAGGTTAACATGTTATCAATTCAATCAAGCAATAATGATAAAGCAATACAACAATCATGTCCTAACTACTCTTATTAATGCAGGAATGGTATGTTGTAATGATGCATTCCCTCTCCTGCACTCCCTCAGCGACACTATTTCACGGTTGCGCATGGTAGCTCCCACTGTGCACTTCCTTGCCAAAGCACATGCAGTGCGATGCATGATAGTGTTAGCCAAGTACTTAGTTAGGCTTATTCATACAGCAGATTCGGGAAGCTAAGGTACCTCCCTTTATATCATTTACCCAAACGGTGATCCATCTAGGGTCGTCAATCCTAATTAATCACATACGATAGGCAAGTTATATGGCAACATCACCCCTTATTTAAAAAGCAGTGCACAGGCAATTTCGCGAGTTTACACTCGAGGTCACTGCGGAAGGCTCGTCAACTTAGCATAGGCCTACTTTATACTTGAGGTCTCTATGGGAGGCTCGTCACCTGAACGTAGGTCAACAGCTCGAATACAGTGTCCCATACAACACCATATTCGGCTCACGAGTTTAGGTTGCTTACTGGTCACTACGGGGAGGCTTGTCACCCCAGCATAGGCCGACAGCTCGACCATGATGTCCCATACACTACCATGCCTAGCTCATGAGTCTTAATGGATCTTGGTACCATGGTTAAATGGGCTTTACATTGGTAAGTGGTACCTTAGATTCAAGCAATAGCAACCACAGATGGTAAACACATAATAGGTCAATTGGGTTAATTGACAAGTACGATTAGTACAAGCACACGTTGAATTGATCGACATGGAGCACGTAAGCAATCCGCGTGGCCTAGCCACTGTCGACAATCACCGTATGACTCAGATTCCTCGAACGTATCTAACGTGGCGAAACTAATTCAGCCACTCAATCAGGAGCCATTACTGATTGCTTGGACTAAGCGGTAGTCCCAAACATACTCAAACGCAATAGAGAATCAAATATATTACTCATATCAGCATTTAACAAATAATGCAAACATAAATCTCATTTGAGCATTTTATCAAACACATTCGACAAGTTAACATGTACATGCATTTCATCCACAAATCATATAGTGATAATTTGCAATGCATGAAGGAAACTAATCACATGACTAAGGAAATTAAGAATCCTGTCTCAATAGACTTAATAAGTACAGTCCGTCAACAAAATCTCATTCAGACATTTTAACAAACACTTAGACTACATAATACTACATACATGAACTAATCTAGTGATAACATATATTATAACAAATCCTTTCATAAAGGAGTTGTCACTCATACAACGAACATGTATTCTAGGTTAATAGGCATGGCTGGCATAAATCATAAATTCACTTTCATTCAAACATTTCAACAAACACATAGGATGCACTTTATATTCACATAGTACACACACATGTATAGTTTATTGGATACATCATAACTAAGATCATATGGAAGCAATGAAGTTAGACATAAATCATTGTTGACATTAAAAGCCTTGACAACCATAACCTAAACATTTATAGTCTGCACCTTTCGTTGGTTTGCTCGTTACGTACTCAGTTCATACACTATGCTTCCGTCTACAGCACAACGGCTACCTAAATCACGAATTAAGTTAGCTATTTTGTTGATTCGTCTATTTGGATTCCTAAAACAAGATTAGGGTTAAAATTTCTTACCCAAATTGAAGTTGAAATGATCTGTGTAGCTAGATGTAGAGGCGATATAACGCATGTAGTCATAAGAGAGGGACTCCACTTCGATCTCCCAAACTCTCTCTCTTCTCCTCACTCTTTTCTCTTCTTTTCTCTCTTCTCTCTCCTAGGGTTTGGAGAAAATTCGTATGGAATGAGAGAGAACTGATTTAAGGGTATTATATAGGCCTATAACTGATGTCAATGGCCCCATGGCCATGGTATACTTAGGTTATAGCCAAAGGGTGTCTGTTTCAGGCTAACGGGACTCATCTGGAGGCCCATTTCTCACCTAAGTTATGGAGTAAATTCCCCAACCATGGATCTAAGCTAGGTTAAAGTTTTGGTCTGATTGGATTTGTAAATCGACCGTGGAGGACCTGTTTCAGTTCAACGGTCATCGTCACTCATCAGGGCCCCAATTATATTGACATGTGTAGAGAAAATTTTCTGATCTAAGGATATAGTTTGATAAGAAATTGATGGTCTGAAATCTTCAATTTTGCCCGCAATCGAATGGTCTAATTCACTTAAGTTTAAGTTCATTCTCTAAAGATATTTGTGTTTCTCACACACTTCGCTCAAGGCTCAAGTTATGCGTTTTTAGATACTATTTGGATTCGATTCCTGCGGCGCTTGTCAAGCCCAGTATGACGGTTATAACCTTATAGTTTCGCGGTAATCTAACTTTCGATACGCAGTCCAGGTCCGATACAGAGTGTCAATGTGCTCCCGAGAGCAACTGGGTTTTGAGATTTCTCCTAGGGTTTTAGGTAATGTTGAGTTAGCGATTCTAATGGTTTTGGGTCTTGCAGTTTGTATAGATAATGATTCAAGAAAATTCACCGATTAATTTAGTTTATTACTTAATTAATTTTCGTCTAATTTCTAAAGGATTCGGTCATTAAGGATTTCTGCCTAAGGTGGTACTTAGGTCTTTGTACGGATTTTTTCGAGACGTTACAAATGAAGTTTTGATGGTTGAGATGAGAGATGGGAGGGTAGGAAGTGGGCCACACACAAAACTCTCTTGGAGGTTAGAAAATGCTTGGACGTGGGATTTTTCTTGTGGTTTGAGTTGCTTGGAAAAGAAGGGAGAAATAAGAGAGATGGGATAGAGTGATGGATGGGAGAGAGGGATGAGTTGTGTAAGAATTTTGTTGACTTTTGGGGTTTTTGTGTAAGAGAGGCATGAGTTGTGATGGGTTGAGCGAGAGGTTGAGTGATGGGTTGAGTGATGGTGTACTTGACGTGTACTTGACCCTTGATGGGATTGATTGATTGATGGATGTGACATCTAGGTAGAGATTCTCTTAGGTTTTGCAACGCGTGATGCTTTCCTCAAACTGGACATGGGCCCACATCTCCTGTCCTGGGTATCACCTTGGCGCGGGAGACGCGGCATCAAAACTGCGGCGACGACGCGGTCGCTAGGGTACAAGTCTCGAGTCGAGCCGACTCTGGTTTACAGGACTTGGCTTAGGATCGTGCATAAACGTCGGATATAGGTTGAGGGTTACCAGAGTTCGATTAGGAGGATTGCGGGAACCTACGGAATGGTACGAACTAAGATACGGGCCTTATATGATATTCTTGAAATAACACATGAAAGAACTAACATTGTTAATAAATCTAAGATCTAAATCCTCACAACCAAATTTGAGAAAATTCGTATGGAAGAAAATGAGTCTTTTATGGACTTCTATACAAAACTAAATGACATTATGAATTCCATGTAGGGTCTTCGAGATAGAATCCTTGATAGCAAGGTTTGCGCAAAAATTCCATGATCACTTCCTAAAAGGTTTAATTTGAAAGTTACTCCTATACAGGAATTGAGGGATACTGACACTATGAAGGTTAAGGAGTTAGTTGGTTCTCTTCAAACTTACGAGCTAAATTTCAAAGCTCCTAAGATCAAGTTTATTACTCTTAAATCTTCTAAATCTAATTTAAAGGATTTTAATGTAAATTCTGATATTGAAGAAAATGCAGATGATATAGCTATGTTGACAAAGAAATTCTATAGAAATTTCAAAAATAAGAAAAGAATAGATTTTTAAAAATCATTTGATAAAAGTAAAGGAAATTCAAACTTTTGGAAATCTAAAACAAAAGACACCCAATGTTTCAACTATTCTAAATATAGGCATCTAGCTTTTAAATGTCCTAAAAAGGATAAATCTAGAAGAAAATGCATGATAGCTACTTGGGATGAATCATTAGTCTAAAACTAATTCAAAAACTGATGAATCGGACTAGGAAAATACAAATGAATCGAAAGCCTTTATGATTATAACCAAAATGAAATGAAGAGCCAGTAATGTCTTATAGGGGGTGAATACGACAATGTCAAAAAATCAAAATAACACTACATGAAAAAGGGAAAAATAAGAAAAATTTTGAGATGGTTGTGGACCGTTTGCAAAATCCAGCTCTTAACCATCTCTAAAATTTGAGACGGCTCTTAACCGTCTTTAATATGAAGCGAAATTGTCTTATAAATGTTACATCCACAAATCATTTAAGACGGTCAAAATCCGTCGGTAACTTCGGAGAAAAGACGGCTATCGACCGTTTAGAATTAGAGACGGTCCTTAGCTATCTTATATTTAGTTTTCTGATACAGTCAAAGACTATCTGCATTTGAGAAGGTTATTAGCGGACCTATGGCGGTCATCTGAGACGGTCAAAGACGGTCTGCATTAGAGATGGTGCTTAGCGGTCTTATGGTGGTTATTTGAGACAGTCAAAGACCGTCTACATGAGAGACGATCATTAGCAGTCTTATGGTGGTCATTAGAGACGGTCATTAACGGTCTTATGGTGAATGTCTACAAAAATGAAACAAATCCAAATCTTATGTGGACCACAACATAGGAAAGGGTGGTGATTGAACCGCCACCATTAAAAACTTCCCAGGGCGCACTGTAACGTTTATTTTCCATACAGCCTGTTGATAAGGAACCAGACATGGATGAAAGGGAAAAAAACAAATATCAGCTTGCTCTAAAACTTTTGTGGCCCACATGAAATTTTTAACGGTCAATCACCATTGTCTCATGTGGTGTTGCCACACGAGATTTAGATCTACTTTGTTTTTAGGTTCGTGCCCTAAAATGAGCTGCCAAAACGGATGGAAGGTGTGGATCTATAATACATACATCAATGTAGGCTCCACGATTAGGACAATGGGTTGGGTGAGGCCTGGGCCACACCTCATCCGCACTCCTGAGTCTCAAAGTTTTCCTCTTTATTTAACTCAAAGACTAAGATAACGAGGGTCTGTTTTCAAAGTAGACATGATAACATTAAGTGCATGTATGTAAACCTTCAATACGGCCACTCCTTCCAGCTCACATGAAACACGTGTAGAATATCCAACCCATTCAAAATTGTGGACCACACCACGATGATCACCTGATATGAAATCACGCCGATCCGACCATTGAGCGGTATGAAAGGTCAAAATCATTGGGCAGCGGACTGTACGACACATGTCCCAGCCCGGTAAGCCGATAAGCCTTATTTTCATACCGAGTGATCGTCATGGTGTGGCCCACCTATTTTAGTATCACGTGCTCTACACATGTGACACGTTGGCAGGAAAAAGGAGACTGTATGTAAGAAGTTCACATACATCTGCTGGATGTGAATCATATTACCATCTCTGCCTGTCAAAATTAAATGAATGAGATTAAAATAATCTTAAATTGCAGAATCTTTATTATAGATATGGCGATCCACCATGAAATAATTGTATCTCTGATTTGTGTGGTCCACTTGAGATTTATATCCATCTCATTTTTGGTATCAATCTCTAAAATAATCTGTAAAAATGGATGAACCGCATGGATAAAAGATATACTTCATAGTGGGGCCCACATGGCTGGTGGTAAGGGAGTAGCCAATCTATTTCCCTAGGAAGTGGATTGCGTATAGGTTGTAACTCTATGGAGTTTACCATGATTTATGTATTTAATCCACTCCGTCCATCCATTTTATCAGATAATTTTATGGCTTGAATCCAAAATTTAAGCATATCCAGAGATAAAATGGACCACACTACAGGAAATAGTGTGAATTGAACTTCTACCGTTGTAAAATTCTTGGGGGCCACAGAAGTTTTGGATCAAGCTTATATTTCTGTTTTCCCTTCATCCATGTCTGTATGATCTTATGAACAGGCTGGATGGCAAATAAACGTCACTGTGGGGCCTAGAAAGGTTTCGATGGTGGAAGTCATTATTCCACTTTTTCCTCTGGTATGATCCATGTGAGCTTTGTATATGCTTCAATTTTGGGCTCAACTCGTTAAATGAGCTGAAAAAACGGATGGATGGCCTGGATAAATCACATACATTCTCAGTGGGCCCGACTGAGTTTACTCAGCATGATAAGAGCATGCCGAGTAACTCAGTACGCAATCCGATTTCTTTTCATTGAGAAATTTACGACTGTTGACCCCACCTTTCATCCAGTGGTTTTTTGGAAACAATACAAACTTAGGATACGCACTTGGACCTCCTTGTACGGAGTCGGAATTTCAGGACGAAAATACCCCCACCTTCCTTTCGAAGACGAGCGCTGACGCTCCTCCAACCGAGAGTTGTGCGAACGGATCAAAAGAGATCAAAGTTACATGGCCCCACAGCTATGTATTTATTATATCCACAACGTTCATCCATATTTCGAGATCATTTCGGAGCATTATCCTAAAAAAAAAAAAAAAATCATATCCAAAGATCAACTGGACCACACCGCAAAGAGCAGCGGGAAAATTGATTTTCACCGTCAAAAATTTTGTAGGGCCCACCATGACATTTATTTTCCTTCCAACCTATTCATAAGGTCACAAAGGTCTTTATGAAGAGGAAAAACAAATTTCATAATGATCTAAAATTCTGTAACCCCTAAAAGGGTTTCAATGGTAGACGTTCAATTCCCCACTGAATTTACAGTGTGGTCCACTTGATGGTTAGATCTATCTTATTTTTCATCTCAAGCTTTAATATAAGCTCGCCAAATAGATGGACGGTTTGGATATAACACAAACCTCATGATGGGACCTACAAAAGTAACAACGCAAAAAAAAAAAAAGAAAAAAAAAAAAAAAAGAAAAAAAAAGAAAGTGATAGAAGGCAGCGGCAACCTGCCGCGGTTGCCGGCGAACCGGCGGTAGTGCCGCGGCAGTCCGACTTTTTTTTATTTTTTATTATTTTTTTTTAACATGGAGAACTTTTTTTTCCTTACATTTTTCTCTAATACATAATTATGTAAATATGTATATATAAGTGTATAAAAATATTTTTCTATCTTTCAATTCATTTCTTTGTCTATTTATTTAACAAGAATATCTCCTAAACTAGAATGATTTACTTAACGTACCACATATGATTTTGGGGGTAGGAGAAGCTAATTAAGCCAACCAACCTAGTTATTTTCCAAGATTCCATCGGGTCGATGGTCGAAAATCCATTTCATTCAGTTCGTGGTCAATTTCAATCACTTCACGGTCAAACTAGAAATTCAGCGGGGCAAACATGAAATTGAGCGAAGAAAACATGAAATTGAGTGAGGAAAACTAGAAATTTAGCGCGTAAAACATGAAATTGAGCAGGGCAAACATGAAATTATGGCTGAAAGTCGGGCCAGTTGGTTCGGGTTGGTACTCAACCCTAACCCAACCCAAGGTTCCTATACCTAAACCTTGACCTAACCCAACCCAATCTTGGGTTGGGAATTCTCAACCCAAGCCCAACCCAAGAGGGCTCGACGGATTGATTAGGTTGGTCGAGTGTATAAATGTCTATTTGGGAGAGAGAAATCCGACATATCTTGTTAGCTTAAGTCCTTGGAAATGATGTGGACAAATGGGACCCAACAACACTAGTGTACCTTCTACACATACAATCCACACTCAATTATAATTTATAAGTAACTAATATATTGATGGGGTTCGGGTTGGGTCAGGCAACCTGAGACCTTAACCCAAACTCAACCTAAGTTTTATCGGGTTGGTGTTTGTATAGCCCAAGCTTGAGATCAGACCTGATATATCTTACTCGAGCCTAACCCAATGTCGGGTCGGTCATAGGTCGGTCAGGTTGTACCTGCCCAACTTTTAGTCGTACATGAAATTAAGGGGGGCAAACTAGAAATTCAGAGGGGCAAACATGAAATTGAGCGGAGGAAACTATAAAATCAATGGGGCAAATTAGAAAATCAGCGGGGCAAACTAAAAAATCAGCGGGGCAAACTAGAAAATCAGCAAGGCAAACTATGAAATCAACGGGGCAAACTAGAAAATCAGCGGGGCGAACTAGAAAATCAGCGAGGCAAACATGAAAATTAGTGGGGCAAACTAGAAAATCAGCGAGGCAAACTATGAAATTAGCGAGGCAAACTAGAAAATCAGCGGGGCAAACTAGAAAATCAATGAGGGAAACTAGAAAATCAGCAGGGCAAACTAAAAAATCAGCGGGGCAAACTAGAAAATCAGCGATGCAAACTAGGAAACCAGCGGGGCAAACATGAAATTGAGTAGGGCAAACATGAAATTCAACGGGGCAAACTAGACAATCAGCGGGGCAAACTTAACAGATATTTTCATGGCTTGAGCCAATAAATCTAAACTTATCCAATGTTCAAATGGACCACACCAAGTGAAATTTTGAATTGAACTTCTATTGTTGATCATTTCTTAGGGGCTACAGAAGTTTTGGATCAAGCTTATAATTGTTTTTTCTATTAATCCATGTCTGTATGATCTTATGAATAGGTTTAAAAACAAACAAATATCACTGTTGGACCCATTATGGTTTCAACGGTGGAAATCATTATGCCCATTGTTTCCCGTGGTGTGATCCACTTGATCTTTTGATATGCTTTAATTTGGGGCTAAACCGCTAAAATTAGATAGAAAAACGGATGGACGGCATGGATATACTACATACATTCAATGTGATTTTCATGTTTCCTCTGCTAATTTTCTGGTTTGCCCCGCTGATTTTCTAATTTGCCTCGCTGATTTTCTAATTTACCCCGCTGATTTCCTAGTTTGCCCCGCTGATTTCCTAGTTTGCCCTGCTGATTTTTCTAGTTTACTCCGTTGATTTTCTAGTTTCTCCTGCTCAATTTCATGATTCTCTACTTCAGTCTATCTTCTCTACTTCTTCTAGTGGATGCTGCCTATGTGTTGTTGTGGTGGGCCTTCCCTTGGAGGTGTTGTCGCTAAGGTTAGTTTAAGGTCTTGGATGTGAGTTCATAGTAGTAGACTATGGTCTATGGTCAGAAGTTGGGAGGGCTAGATGGGAAGGTGTGGGCGCTGGTTGGTTTGTATAAGTGGAATATTGTATGTAGGGAGAGTGGTTGCTTCCGTCCGTGGGATTTTAAGAAGGTCGAAGAGTGGAGGAGTCGGATTTGCCTCCGTGTTATTGGTGAGTAAGGTGGTGTCTTCCTAGTAGTGTTTATGCCCATTAAGGGGCGCTTGGCATGTTTTAAGATCCATAGGATTGCTGATACATGTCCTTTTAAACATAGACCTATGTTTGCCTCGCTAAACTTCATGTTTGCCTCGCTCAATTTCATGTTTACCCCGCTGAATTTCCAATTTGACCGAGAATTGATTGAAATTGACCATGAACTGAATGAAATGGATTTTCGACCATCAACCCGATGGAATCTTGAAAAATAACGAGGTTGGAAAATATTTTTTCTCTAATACATAATTATATAAATATGTATATATAAGTATATAAAAATATTTTTTTATCTTTTAATTCATTTCTTTGTCCATGTATTCAACAAGCATATCTCCTAAATTAGAATGATTTGTTTTTTTTTACACACGCACACACACCCCCACACACTCACTCTAGTGGAATTTCACCATCTATGGATACTCGAACGCTTGATCGGGTGTTGAAACTCCTAAGAGTCTACCACCCGAGCAAGAGTAAGGATCCAAACTAGAATGATTTGCTTAACGTACCATATATGATTTTCATGCAAACATGAAAATGAGCGGGGCAAACATGAAATTCGACAGGGCAAACATGAAAGTGAGAGGGCAAGCATGAAAATTAGGGGGCAAACATGAAAATGAGCGGGCCAAACATGAAAATGAGTAAGGCAAGCATGAAAAAGAGCGCGACAAATATGAAAAAGAGTGGGGTAAACTAGAAAATCAGCGGGGGAAATATGAAAAGCAGCGGGGTAAACTAGAAAAATAGCGGGCCAAACTGAAATATGAGCGGGGCAAACTAAAAAATCAGTGGGGGAAACATGAAAATCAGCGGGGGAAACATGAAAAGTAGCGGGGCAAACTAGAAAATCAGCGGGGGAAACATGAAAAGCAGTGGGGCAAACTGAAATATGAGCGGGGCAAACTAGAAAAACAGCGGGGCAAACTAGAAAATCAGCGGGGGAAACATGAAAAGCAGCGGGGCATACTGAAATATGAGCGAGGCAAACTAGAAAAACAGCGGGGCAAACTAGAAAATTAGTGGGGTAAACATGAAAAGCAGAGGGGCAAACTAGAAAATCAGCGGGAAAAACATAAAAAGCAGCGGGACAAACTAGAAAAACAACAGGGCAAATTAGAAAATTAGCGGGGGAAATATGAAAATCAGCGGGGGAAACATGAAAAGTAACGGGGCAAACTAGAAAATCAGCGGGAGAAACATGAAAAGCAACGGGACAAACTAGAAAAACAGCGAGGCAAACTGAAATATGAGCTGCAAACTAGAAAATCAACCTAGTTATTTTTTAAGATTCCATCGGGTCGATGGTTGAAAATTCATTTCATTCAGTTCGTGGTCAATTTCAATCACTTCGCAGTCAAACTGGAAATTCAGCGGAGCAAAGATGAAATTGAGCGAGACAAACATGAAATTGAGTGGGGAAAACTAGAAATTTAATGGATAAAACATGAAATTGAGCAGGGCAAACATGAAATTAAGGCCGAAAGTCAGGTCGGCTAGTTCGGGTTGGTGCTCAACCCTAACCCAACCCAAGGTTCTTATACCTAAACCTTGACCCAACCCAACCCAATCTTGGGTTGGGAATTCTCAACCCAAGCCCAACCCAAGAGGGCTCGACGGGTTGATTGGGTTGGTCTGGTGTATACGGGCTAATATTTTCATTATTACATTAGTTTATTATATTTCAATATAGGACTTATTTTTTGTATCTATGATTTTATTAATTATATACGTGATTATTCATCATAAAGAACTTTATTTTTTTCTTTAAAAAACTAAGCTAAAATATAGGACTACTCCTTTAAAAAGTCATGTAGCATAACACGCAATCTATTTGGGAGAGAGAAATCCGACATATCTTGTTAGCTTGAGTCCTTGGAAATGACGTGGACAAATGAGACCCGACATCACTACTGTACCTTCTACACAAACAATCCACACTCAATTATAATTTATAAGTAACTAATATATTGAGCTGGTTTTAAGTTGTTCCAAATTTGGAACTTTTATAAACCATTCTAAGTATAGAAAAACGGACGATGTGAATTTCTCATCTCTTGTGTAGCCCACTTTGAGTTTTGGATCCACCTCATGTTTGGTCTCATGTCCTAAAATGATCTCTCAAAATAGATGGAACTGTTATAAACCATTCTAAATATAGAAAAAGGGACGCTGATTTTCTAGTTTGCCCCGTTGCTTTTCATGTCTCCCCCGCTGATTTTCATGTTTTCCCCACTGATTTTCTATTTTGCCCCGCTCATATTTCAGTTTGCCCCGCTGCTTTTCTAGTTTGCCCCACTGCTTTTCATGTTTCCCCCGCTGATTTTGAGTTTGCTCCACTGCTTTTCATGTTTTCCCCCTGTTTTTCTAGTTTGCCCCGCTGTTTTTCTAGTTTGCCCCACTGCTTTTCGTGTTTCCCCCGTTGATTTCTAGTTTGCTCCGCTGCTTTTCATATTTTTCCTGCTGATTTTCTAGTTTGCCCTGTTGTTTTTCTAGTTTGCCTCGCTCATATTTCAGTTTGCCCCGCTGTTTTTCTAGTTTGCCCCGCTGCTTTTCATGTTTCCCCTGCTGATTTCTAGTTTGCCCCGCTGCTTTTCATGTTTTCCCCGCTGATTTTCTAGTTTGCCCCGCTGTTTTTCTAGTTTGCCCCGCTCATATTTCAGTTTGCCCCGCTACTTTTCATGTTTCCCCCGTTGATTTTATAGTTTACCCCGCCGCTTTTCATGTTTCCCTCGCTGATTTTTATGTTCCCCCGCTGTTTTTCTAGTTTGCCCCGCTCATATTTCAGTTTACCCCGCTGTTTTTTTAATTTGCCCCGCTCATATTTCAGTTTGCCCGCTGATTTTCTAGTTTTCCCCCGCACATTTTCATGCTTGCCCCGCTGATTATCATGCTTGCCCCACTCATTTACATGCTTGCCCCATTAATTTTCATGCTTCCCCTGCTAGTTTAGGATTCTTACTCTTACTCGGGTGGTAGACTCTTAGGAGTTTCAACACTCGGTCAAGTGTTAGAGTATCCATACATGGTGAAATTCCACTAGTGTGAGTGCATGGGGGTGTGTGTGCATGTTAAAAAGAAAAAAAAAGAAGAGGAAAAAACATTTTAATTTAAGAGATATGCTTGTTTAATAAATAGACAAAGAAATGAATTAAAAGATAGAAAAATATTTTTATATACTTATATATACATATTTACATAATTATGCATTAGAGAAAAATGTAAGGGAGAAAAAGTTCTCCCTGTAAAATTTTAAAAAAAATAAAATAAAATCTGCCAGACAGCCGCGGCACTGCTGCCGAACCGGCGATAGTGCCGCCGCAATCTGTGTTTTTTTTGTTTTTTTGCTGTGTTTCTTTTGTGGGTCCCATCATGAAGTCTATGTTATATCTAAACTGTCCATCTATTTGGCGAGCTCATATTAAGGCTTGAGGGAAAAAAAAAAAAAAAAAGATAGATCTAACTATCAAGTGGACCACATTGTAAAAGGTAGTGAGGAATTCAGCGTCTACCATTGAAACCCTTTCAAGGGTTAATGAAGTTTTGGATCATTATGAAATTTGTTTTTCATCTTCATCCAGGTCTTTGTGACCCTATGAATGAACTTAGACGGGGAGGATTTCTCACAAACATCACAGTGGGCCCCAACTTAGACAGGGAGGATTTCTAATGGTTGATGCTCATTCAACACTGTTTCTGTAATGTGGTACACTTACGATTTGGATATACCTCATTTTTTGTCTCATACCATAAAATGATCCCGAAAAATATATGGACGGCATGGATGAAAAGCATAAATCATGATGGGGCCCATAGACCACGACGATCCGCCATTGGCGGTTGCCAGGCGGAGTAGCCAATCCGTTTCTGTGAAAAGGAGCTTGTCGTCCGTACGAGGAGGTCTAAGTGAGTATGTTAAGTTTGTATTGTTTCAAGAATATCCAATGGATAAAAGGTGGGGTCCACAGTCGTAGATTTCTCCTTCTGCATGTCCGAGTGTGGTACACCACCTAATCCGGACGCGGTTTGGCTAGTTACGGTGGCTAGTGGCCGATGCTATGTGGACCGCACCATGATATATGTATTTTATCCACACCGTTCATCGGTTTTCCCAGCTCATTTAAGGGGTTGAGACCAAAATTGAACCATGTCTAAACCTAAAGCAGACCATAACACAGGAAATGGTGGGAATAATGATTTCCACCGTTGAAACCTTGTTGGCCCCACAGTGATTTTTATTTATCATCCAACCTATTCATAAGATTAAAAAAACATGAATGAATGGGAAAACATAAATATAATATTGATCCAAAACGTCTGCGTCCCTCAAGAGTTTTTCAATGGGAGATTTTTAATTCACACTGTCCATTTGGGCTTTAGATATGCTTTATTTTTGGGTAATTTATCTGGTAAAATGGAAGAAAGGAGTGGATAAAATATATAAATCATGTGGACCCCACAGAGTTTACTCAGTACACGTGTACTGAGTTACTACACATTTACGCAATCGGCTTCAACTCGTTTCCCGAATTTCCTGCCATAACCTTCCGCATGAAGATACTTACTTAGAACCTATGTGGGGTCCGCCACGATGTTTGTGAGAAATCCACCCCATCCATCCATTTTTTGAGATGATGTCAGGACATGGGGCAAAAACTGAGCTAGATCCAATACTTAAGTGTGCCTAAAACGTGAGGACTGAATGTCCACAGTTTAAATATCCGTGGGGCCACATAAGTTTTGAATCAAGATAATGTTTGTGTTTTTAGTTCATCTAAGCAGGAATGATGTTATGAAAGGTGCGGATGGCATGTTAAACCCTAGGGAGGTTTCAACGGTAGGAATTTCCCTACCTACCTTTTCCTTTAGTGTGGCCCACTTGAATCTTGGATCCTTTTCATTTTTTGTAGCAAGTCTCAAAATTATCTCACAAAATGTAAGAAAGGGGAAGATTTCTCTTAAACATCACGATGGGCCCACCTGGGTTTCCAGCACAGAAACTTCATGCGTTCGTGCTAAAGGTTTCACGGGAAATCCGCTTCAAGCTAAACCGCTCCCTCTTTATGCGGCGGAATTCGAAGGGAAAAAGGATTGCATCCTACCCTGCTGTGTCCAGTTAGCAATGACATTACATGTTTGAGTTGACACCGTGATGTATGGGTCTTATTGACACAGTACATCCATTTTTTTGGTATAATTTGAGGGTACAAGACCAAAAATGAGGCAGATCTAAGGCTCAAGTGGACCACACCATAGGAAGCAACAACGATAACGATTCTCACCATTGAAACTTTTATAGGGCCCACCGTCATGTTTATTTTCTATCCAACATATTCATAAAGTTACATGAACTAGTAAGAAGATAAAACGCAAATATCATCTCCATCTAAAGCTTCCGTGGACCCTAAGAAGTTTTCAACAGTAAGAATTTAATCCCGATTGTGTAGTCCACTTGAACCTTAACCCCAGTTGTGTAGTTGACTTGAGCCTTGGATTCGCAGCATTTTTAGGCTAATACCCTAAAATGATACAAAAAAAAATGGATTGATAGTGTAGATATGACACATACATCACGGTGACCACTCAAAACTCATGCACGTTCCTAGCCCGAGACTGGCGTGGGTGCCAAAATTTTCTGCTGCTTAAAAATGAAAACTCATGACGTTCCCTCCCAATTTCCTTTTTCCCTCTCCAGCTCTGGTTAAAACCGGTTTGTGTGTGAGAGAAGATCGATTTCCTTTTTCCCTCTCTAGATCTGATCAAAACAAGTTTGAGAGAGAGAGAGAGAGAGGTGGACCCTTCACCACAAGATCCAAGCCATCAAGAGGTAGATTCAACCCAACCAAACCATCTCTAGGTGAGTACCTTTTCCCTACCTCTTTTAAAATTTAGTTTTATCCTTTAAACATGATCATGATGATGTAAAGGGATCCACTGATGGATGGCCCACATGATGGATGAGGTCCTTGATGATCCAACCATCCATCCATAGGGTAAATCCACCTTGATGCTAGTATTGTATATTCACGGTGGGGCCCACATAGCTCGACCTCATGGGTAGTACCCATGAGGTCGACCTTATAGTACAATTTCCCACACAGCCATGGATTGATCCTATGGGAGGTTTTGTTAAACTCCCTGCATATTGGAGTGAGGACCGTTGCTATATTCTATTTCAACCGTTTATTTGTCGGTTAGGTTGTCCAATTATGGTTATTTTCGTGACGTAGTCCATCTATGGAAGCACCAAGGCCTTCCTTTTAAAACTGAAAAGCCCAAATTATAAATTGTGCAAGGAGTTGATGGACGGATCATATGATTCCTGTAATTTCTATTACCAGTAAAAGAACTTGAAATGGAGGAAAATTTGCAGTGGGCCCATGTTTACCTATGTTGCTCGGTAGTTGAAGCAATTAGGATGTCTGAAGAAAAACTAACTCTGATTTGGCACCACCTGCATACGCTATATCAGTTACTGTGCTTTCTTTCCTGTAATAGTCCATCTATTCCTGTCAATTATGATGACTAGTTTTTTATAAGGTATACTCACTTGGATGGAAGTGAGTTAAGAATATGGTCTAGAGAAGGTTGAAAAATTAAACTACCATAAATTCTTGTTGAAGCAGTGACCTCGAGTAATGCTTTTCTGGGTTGGTTGGGGGAATAGTGCTATTTTTCCTGGATTTTTTTATTGTTTTATTTTTATTTATTTATTATTATTATTATTATTATTTTTTGAGATTAGGAACTAGTATCAAATACTCTGTATGCTTCTGGAAAAATTCAAAACCACATAAACCGCTGTATAAATCTACATTTTGTTCCATAGGAGTTCGTTGCCAACTAGTGCGTCATAAGTGCAGTTATTATTTTCAAGATAGGACTGACATTGTGCTATCTTCTTCATTCCCTGATTTTCCATGCATTCTCAGCTTTGTGAAGCTAGGAGATTCATCTCCATTGCTAGCCTTATTGTCCAAACCTCTAGATGATAGACAGGCTATTTGATTTGACTTGATATGATTGCTTCATACAAATGATGATATTGCTAGTTTAGTCTATTTTGCAATTTTCAAGAAGTCTTGCTGAGCTTTTATGTGCTCAAGACAGTAGTCTATTCTAATCTTGCACATGGTCCCTACATGCTAACCTGACATGCCGCAAATATGAGAAGAGGAACATGAGTATGAGATCCAAGGCTAGCGTTTGGTCACCACTACGCCCCACTATAGAATGTGGATCATTAAACCTGAGTGTTGAATGTAGCCAATACTAACCATTCAACTTTTCCTTCAAATCCAACAGTTATGACTGTCCAACCAGCCTGATTTTTTTCATTCAAATAATATCCGAAGGGACCCCTGCATAGTGAGCTGCTTAGATCTCATACACATGGTGTCATTCCGAAGTCTGCATGTGCAAGGTCTGTGTCCAGGGGTGCGCATACAAGAGTAACATTCATCATGGAGAAAAGGTATCAAGGTATCATTAAAGAAACAAGCGGTAA
This sequence comes from Magnolia sinica, assembly GCF_029962835.1. Classification (NCBI taxonomy): domain Eukaryota; kingdom Viridiplantae; phylum Streptophyta; class Magnoliopsida; order Magnoliales; family Magnoliaceae; genus Magnolia; species Magnolia sinica. The sequence goes on from NC_080588.1 coordinate 24,814,105, forward strand.
CCCAAGCTACAAGATAGGACAGACTTTCAAATACTCATAGTGGGTCTACAAACATCTTCCCAGAGAGTCAGTTATAGTTCATTTACCTCTTATATAATACAACAGAAGTTTCAACATCCAAAACAGAACTTTATCGAGGATTTTTTTTATCAGTTTCCAACTCTCCACAAACACAAAAACTTGGCAACTCACTTTTTTAGTATGAATAGGAGGGTAGGTCCTTCAACCATAAGTGGAACAGTAAAGGAGATTTTGAAAGGCTTCCTTCTGGAAGAGCAAGATATCCCATCCCATTAGAGTCTGTTATGCATAACTAACTCTCACCAAGAAACAACCATCTAATCAAAAGCACCAAGCAGAAAGGAACACTTATAAACATGTATGTTCCCTTCTGCTATCCAAATTCAACTTCATCACTTTGCAGCAAGAAGCAAAAGAAGAAATCCCCCAATCACACCACCAAAAAGAAAAAACATGCATAAACCTTTCCTGCTAGAAGACCAAACCTCTAGGCAGTCACTTTTAAAATACCCTATTAGCAGAGCCAGAGAATTAAACATGCAAGTCATACATCAATTCCCTAGGAAGAGAGATTACATCACCAAAAGTCTACAATCAATTGAAGCATAACTTAACGAGGAAAGATCCAATCTTTGGAGAAAATTGGGGTCCATGATATCTATTATTTTAGAGTGCTAGTTCTCGTTCTGATAATGTCATACGCCATCAAATATTTGTTTCCCTCTAAAATTCATTGATTGAAAAGTTAACTTATGAGTTATGATCAAACATATACTAACTCAAAGACTGTCCTGATTATATTAGTGATTGAATGCGTGCAACCACCATAACAGTGCAAGCAGTATGTAATATACTTCAAATGATTCTAAATCTAGTGACCCACGATTTTTTTGACAATTAAAGGCATGAATCATCCACTTTATAAGAATTGAGCAGGCTTCCGAAGATAAAAACTAAACAAATCCAGTTACATAATTTAACAGAATATAAAAAAAATAAAATCCATTAAATAAAAAAGGAATCCAAAACTTTCCAAACCTTTTCGCTCATTCTATGGTCAACAGTAAAAATATAGGCTGTCCAGTTGTCTTGGAAATATGTTTCAACAAGATTATATACATTTTCAGCAATATGATCAACCACCTTGACAACTGTTGAGATAGATGGATGAATAAGGCCTATGTGCATGACCATTGGTATCACAACCGAGTAGATGAAGAAAGAAGACCAGATTATCCAGTAGAAGCAATTGCTTTAATTTAGGGTCATCATTCGACTTGTTCAGAAGGGTATGAAATTCATCAAAGGACCGCTAATCCAAAAAGGATGCATCTATATTAAAACTCTTCAAATTGTAAAGCACTAAAGACAAGTAAAAACTGTAGCAATAGAGAAACAAAATTGTAGCATGCCTAGGACCCATCCAGATTTTAGATTTCAGCATGTGGTTATTAGATTAGAAAATGAGCATGTCTAGTTGGGACAAACAAATTGATTCTAAGTTAAAGCTTCCACACCCAACTCAAGGCAGAGTAGCATGTCATCTCCAGGAGAGTTCTATGATCCTCGCCCCAATGACATGCACAATATCCTCACTTCTGAATTAGCAAATCTTTTGATCCATGGTTTCGTGACAAAGGCTGTTGAAACATTATAAATATGAGATAATTTTGTGGAAGGTTGTTAAGAAGCCAGCTTTGTTGGAGAACCTTGCTTGTACCAAAGGCGTTGTGTGCTGTTCTTGATACATGAGGTTGGGAATAAGACAGATACTGTGGCTAGTGATTTAGAGGTCTATAATGGATTATGGAAGCTGCTATGGAGTTGACTTTGGCTAAAAGTTGATTTGGCTAAACACTTGCTAGTAAAAATAGTTTGCCAATATCGTGAAAATAAATTTCCATAACTTAATAAATGCTTCATGGTTGTAAATTCACGTAAACTATAGAACCCATGAATTTAATAGCCTTTTGTTTTATGCTACTAGATTTTATAATGTCATTATACTAGAAGTTTGTAGACCATGAAAGTCATCTCATTAAATGAATATTGCTGTTTCTATTTTTTCTTTTAAACTCTCTTTTAATTCATTGATTAGTTTCAATAAGATTGTACATAATCTGTTGTAAAGGAAAAGAACAGGGCTTAGTTTTTGAGTTCTTTTAAGCTTCCTTATCATCCATGCACGGCACTGCAAACCTTTACTAAACTGTAACTCTAATCAGAACTTTATGTGTAATCTAATCGAGTGCATTAACATCTAATACTATCCCATTTCTTTGCAGGATAACATTGCCATATTTATGGGCCCTTGTGCTGCGATTCTTGTTCTCATCATCATTGGACTCTCATGAATGGGAATCAAGGATGTATCCCTTTAACACATGCCCCTTTTTACAAAGCTTTAATTTTTGTTGTTGTTTCTATTAACTTGAATTGGAACACTTTTCTGTATTATTTGCTTACAATTAGTTTTATTTTAATGATCAGTTTTATTTTTAAAAAGTGTACCACTTTTTTGGAAAAAAAAAAAAGCAAATGAAGTTTCTACAATTCTTCATAATTCTGGATTATAATGTTTTGTTGGTTGAATTTTTTTATTAGATGAAAGAAACACAAAAAGAAAATTGCTGTAAATTTTTTTTTAATGCAAGAAATTTTTCGATGGCTTTAGGCCATCCATATTTTTCTAAAATATTGAAATTTGGGATTGTCCATAATCGTCCTTTTAATGTTTATCTTTAATAACGGTCCATGACCGTCCTTCTTTATAGACGTTTCATAACTGTCCTTTTTTAAAGACATTAAGTTTATAACCGTGTAACATCAGAGATGGCTCATAATAGTCCTTTGATTGTCCATCTTTAATGACGGTCTATGAACATCCTTCTTAACAGATGGTCCATAACCACCTTTTTAACGTATATCTTTAATGATGGTCCATGACCATCCTTCTTTACAGACGGTCCATAACCGTCCTATTAACGTCCATCGATAAGGCCGGTTCATGACCATCCTTTAAGTAATACGACGCAATAAAATAGGATGGCCCATGCAACAGTTCAAAACTGTTGTAAGACCCCGTCTATTTCGTACGACTTTCTATGTTTATGTACATGATAATCTACGCCCTTAGCTAGACCTAGATTAGCCGTTCATAGTACACACCCAACTGACTGGGACCTCAAGACCTTAAACCTATCTCATATCGACCGCCCCATCGCCATGATCGTAGAGGTACCACCCGTGCGTCGGTATGATACTCCGTTAGTGAGATACGCCGTGAAGAATAATAAGTATATCATATGCGCATGGCACCATGTATTTCATTCCACACATGTGCACAACACATGTCATGCACACATGTACATGCCACACATGGGTGAGAGAATCTCTACCCATGTGTGTGATGTCACATACCCATACCTCTTCTCTCTCATGTGCATGAAAAGTCAACCTTTCTCCATGCCATACACTATGCATGACATCACCACACCATGCCATCCCATGCTCCTTTAATCCACCATTAATTACAAAACATGAATTAAGTACCATAATCCTAGCCTAAGATAATATTAATCACATTAGCTTACTTAACTAAAATTTTATCCATTTCTTTATAAATACCCCTCCATCCCTTAGCATTTCACCATTTTTTTCCATATGAGAGTGAGAGAGAGAGAGAGAGAGAGAGAGAGAAGAGTGATCTTGGTGGGCCATCAACTCCATCAATCCCATCCCTTCCATCCATCTCAACCATCAATTCCATCTCAACCACCCATCTAATTCATCAAGGTGAGTACACCCACCCTACTCATTCTTATTTTGTTTTTGTTGTGTTTTTATATGGTGGAGATGATGTTGATCATAATGATGTGATTAATGGTGTGGATGATGAAGATAGTATGATTGATGGTGATGATAATTGGAATAAATGTTAGGAATGGTGTGGATGATGAAAATAGTATGATTGATGGTAAAGAAAATTGTAATAATGATGATGATGTTATTGATGGTGTGGATGGATAGGAGAAAATATATAAAAATAAAATAAAATAAATTTATTATAGAGTTCATGTGGGACCCATTAATAGTGGGCCCCACAAAAATGTTTGTATGACATTCAAATCATCCAAGTGTGGCCCATTAGGCTGGCCACACACTCTCACACACACACACACCCCCATGCACACATGTGCACAAAAAAAATAAAAATAAAAATATATATATATATATATATATATAAAAGAAAATAAATAAATAAATGAATTTAAAAAATAAAAAAATAAAAATATATATAGAGGGAGTGAGACGCTGGCTGCATTGTAAAAAGGGGTTGGGGCTGTGGGTCCACAGCAGGCCCCACCCATGATGTATGTATTAAATCCACGCCGTCCATTCAAATTTTCAGATCATTTTAGGCGTTGAGCTAGAAAATGAAGTCAATCTAGTTCTCTGGTAGGCCACACGATCAAAAATCATGTGAAGACATGCTAAAACATATAAAAGTACTTGCTGGGGCCCAATTGAAAGTTTTATGCATCTGAAACTTGGACTGAACCCTCCACCACGTAGGACACATACAACAGATGGATGGATCGTCCTGTTGTGGGCCCCAAATATGAAAAAAAAAAAAACAGGGCTGACGCTGTTGCTGCCAGCGTCTGACGCTGCAACAAGCAGTGTCTTTGCTGACGCTGGAAGGAGGTGGGCCCCACCACAGGCCCCACCTTGAGGTATGTCGAACATTAGCCCCATGCATTTGATGGGTCCTGTTTAAAAATGGGTCACCTCCAAAATTCAGCCGTACACGGAACTCATGCGGTCCACACCATAAAAATAATAATAATAATAATCACAAAAAAAAAAGATTTGGATCAATCTGATCATGAGGTAAGTGTTATATCCAAACCATCCATCCATTTGGCGAGTTTGCCTTATGGCTTGACAAGAAAAAAATAAGATAGATCTAACTATCAAGTGGGCTACTGTTCACACCCCAAGTGCAGGGTTGTGATGTAGTAATAAACTCGGTAAGACCGAGGTCGAATCCACAGGGACTGATACCTGTACGTTATTTGGAACCAAGTAGAACTAGAACTAGACTAAGATGTGATCTAAACCAAATAGAATTTAGGAAATAATTGTGGAATAATTATCTAAAACTTTAAGGAATTCAGAGGAAGGAGACTAGGGATTTCAGAGGATCTACTTGTAGAGATCAGGGAGATCTTATGCATGCATCAAGGATTATAGAATTCAAACTGAACTTACTTGATCTGGTTTTTAAGAAATGAAAAGTATATGAATTAGAATGGATTCCATCATCTAACCATGCCCAGGAGACAAAGCAAACAACAGGATTAAACTAATTACCAACTAATCAATAATGTATGAAGATCAGAAAGGGTACTGTCATTCTACCATGCCCATGGGACAATGATGAACAACAGGGCTTCCTGACTTCATAAACATAAAAAGGGGAAGAGAAATACTCAAAGCCATTGCAAACCCATTGTAATTTCAGTCACAACAGACCATAAAAGACTAAGAAAAATATTCCTTTAATAATCAACTATATCAAATTCAGTTTATGAATTAAAGGCACACAGTAAAATCTCCCATCTCGCTACAGGCTTCACCTCTTAGCCCTAGCTAAGAGGTTTAGCCAACCATGATTAGGCTAAGGACCTTAAGATTCATGGAAGGAAGGAAGAAAGAAAATAGCATAGAAGATCCGGAAACAAACTCAGCTCTCCCTGTCTTCTCTGTTTCTCTTCCTTGCCTTGCTCGTTCCAGCACCAAAGCCTTCCACTTGTGCAGCCGTCCAAGCCCAACTCCCACGTCCCTCCAAAACTATGGTTAGCTTCCACGTTCCTCCCTAGCTTTTTCCTTTCCTGATAGTCCCACGGTTGCTCCAGCAGCTCTCTCTCCAAAACCTCTCCAGCAGCAGAAAACCTAGCCGCTGCTTCCAAACCGAGCACACCCTTCCTCTCGTTTCCTCTCTTTCAATCCCTCCTTCCCACGCTACCTGACTTTCTCTCTCACGTTCCCTTTATAGAACTCGTCCGAGCCGGATTTCCCCACTCTAGGCGGAAGTCTTTCGCACAAGAGATCGTGTTGGAGTCTGAATAAAACAAACTTCCGCAGCAACAGGCGGAGGACCCGCGATCAACCCGCATTTGGCTTGAGATTTTGGACGACTGATCATCCAAAATCAGAATCGGACTTCTTGGTGGTGGTCACGGCTCCCTGTTGATGAGAATGAACGGTTTGGATTGCTGATCCGATCACCATCTTGATCAGGGAACGGCCTGGAAGTCTCGGCTGCACGCAACCGGGCTTGCGCGGTTCTTGCGCTGGGATGTTGGTGGAGGCCATGAATGATGCTAGAGAGGAAATCCACTCCGTCAGTTGGATTCGCCTCGGAATTCCGGTTGGAGATGGACGGTTTTGGTTGTCCGTTGATGCAGCCCATTGAATTACAACTCAGCCGTCCATCCTGCATTTAAACCAAGACCTACGCATATATATGTGCATGGGTTTGGAGAAACTCCTTCTGTACGGTCGGTTTAGCCTTTTAGAATGAATGGACGGTCCGGATCGGAATTATCCGTGATGATGGTGGCCCACTGCTCCATCACGTGGTCGGCTATGCGTGAACGAAAACAGAGACGTTCCGTCTCTGTTTAGGATTCGAATGGATGTCGGTCAAACACAGTTAAACTGTGTGTGTGGCCCGAGTGCACATCCGGTGTGTACTCTCTCTCACACAACTGGGTCCCACCTTGCTGTATATAATAAATCCACTCCGTCCATTTGTTTTGTCAGATCATTTAATGAGTTGAGCTCAAGATTGAAGCACTTTCAGACACCAGGCGGGCCCCAAATCACTGATTTATGGTCTGATCTGTCCGTTGGGCCACTTCCAGGGGGATCCAATGGCTGAAATTTGACATGTACGGTTAGTTTTTGGTCTTTAGGCCATATGTGAAGTTTCGAACCGAACGGATGGTAGAAACCCTGCGATCTTGCATTCTGGCTGACTTTCAGGTCGTTTGAGCTTCGGTTTCTCGATTTTTCCTGGTCCCTGATGTGTAATTCTGTTGATCTTGGGTCTCTAGAGTCCGTCCCATGCTTTGGTGTCATTAGAGCGTTAAGTCCATGCTTTAAGCACCCTTTTCGGTCCAGGCTCGTACATACACTCTGCATTACAAACACGATTAATCAGGCCATTAAGCGGTATCATGCGTGTAAATCTAGCTCAAGAATTAAATCCAAGAATAAAAAAGAGCTATTAGGCTCTGATACCTAGCTATATGTCCTAGAGGGGGGGTGAATAGGACAATGCCAAATAAAACTTATAACAGCGGAATTAAAAAGAATATGATAGCCAAAATAAATCACAATGTAGGAAAGTAAAATAACCTCAAATTCAGATCTTGAGAGGTTGATACAAATGTTGTTCTAAGGACAACCTTACACCAAAAACCAGAGTTTATGGTAGGACAACCTTATTTCTAGAAAGATCTTTGTATCAAATCTCAAACCGAAGAGGAATACAAAAATAAATACAAACGGAATTGAAATAAATTGCAATCACAAATGTATTGTTCTAGGGACAGCCATACACCATAAAAATGGCAGGGCAACCTTGCTGGAACAACTTTTAAAGGAAATAGAATATCAAGCTGATAAAGGAATAGCAGAAAATAAATTCTAAACTATTACAACATTCTCACAATGCTTGAATTAAATGATTACAACATTCACCACCATACATACATCCCACAAAAGAATAATTAAAGATCAGAAGAATAAATCATTCAACCACAACACAAGGGATTATAGTGGTTCGCCTGTGTGTTCACCAACTGTTAAACAACAGCCACACAAAATGCTACTCCACTCCTAATATCCTCACACAGGGGATATTAGCGTTCACTAAAAATAGGTTTTCCTAGGTTCACCCAAAACCTTTACAATTGTGTCTTTGTCTGTGGGCTTACACAATTAAAAAAACCCCACTTCTGAGTTTTCCTGGCTCTCCTCAGATAACCAATACAACAAGATTTTTCTGAAAAATCTTGAAAGAAACCAAAACAGAAAGGAATTTACAATTAAATGTAAAATATCTGATTATCTCCTTCGTTGTAGCAGCCCGGTAGAACCAAGTCAGAGTAGATGATTGAATGTCCAAGTTCAATGTCCAGTACTCAATTACAATGGTTCTAATTCTAATAGATTTTAAATTAAACCAAATAGGGCTTGCCTTAATTGATTTTGATTCCAAAGAAAGGGAATAACAATTCCTCTTATCAAATTAGATTGGAATAGAAAAACAAAATCAATTAAATAAAGCTAAGGAAAGAGAATATTAAATAAGCACACTTAGCTTAGATGGAGCACGGAATTATCTCTGAAGTTCAACGAAGATTGGCTTGAATGGATTAATTAATTCAATGATTTCTTCCGAGATTCGTGCACTATTTATAGGTGAGCGGATCGGTGAGCAGATCGTCTAGGGAGCTCTTCGACTAGTCGAAGCAATAATGATATTTGAAAAATCAGGCGCATAAGCCTGACCGTTCTACGACCGGTCGAAGGTCTCCTTCGATTGGTCGTAGGTCACCTTCGACCGGTCGTAGGTCACCTTCGACTCGTTGTAAGTTTCCTTCGACCGGTCGAAGAACCTATAAAACATCGCCGGATTTTGAGTCGAAGATGTTCGACAGGTCGTAGATGCAGAAATTGCTCCTTCGACTGGTCGAACAGATTCCTGGACTAGTCGAAGCCTAACAGATTTTATCTGAAATTTGTAACAAACTCACGACTGATCGAGGAATTTCTTAGACTGGTCGAAGCAACTCTAGAACTAGTCGAAAAACAGACCAAACTTATGTAAAATAAACATTCGACTTATGTATCCAAAATGACCTACTTCTAAGGTCAACCTATGGTCAGCAAACCTTAACCATGAAGTAAGGACATTGAAACATTAGGAACAAGTGACCTTGAAGTATAAGCCTTGAAGTCTTGATGTAGTTCAATCTTGATGTAGTTCAATCTTGAAAGTGTCTTGAGTTCTTTACAAACTGCCTTGTACTCTTCTTGAAGTCTTGCAGCTTGAGTTCTTGCAGCTTGAGTCTTGTCTTGTGAGCAGTTCTTGCATTCAAGATTGATCCTTGTACTTGTGAGCTTTGCTTGTTGTGAGCTTAGCTTGTTTATGAATGTTGATCCTCGAGAGAGCTTCACTTATGCAAGGTATATATAACAATGATTTTGGCACCACAAATTTGACAAATACAGGATATAAACTATAGCACTTACAATCTCCCCTTTGTCAAATTAGTGACAAAACACATAGCCAAGATAAACATAAAGTAAAATAATGGTTAAAGAGTTATGAACCAGGTCATATCAACTGGCATAAACTGGTTAATACTGCAAATCAATATTCAATATTCAATATTCAATATTCAATATTCAATATTCAACCAGTTTTCATTCAAACAGTTCAAACATACTCCCCGAGTAATATAACCAATGCTACTCCTCTCACAAGCACATCGTTAAGAACAAACCATTCTCCCCTTTTTGTCACAATATGACAAAGGAGAGCTAAATAAAGGAATATATGAGAGTAAACATGAGGAGGTAAGAGAGTATAGCAAAATAGAGATAGAGATACTCAAGATAGCTTCACATAGAATAAATATCCAACATAAAACATAGTAGTATCCAACTCAAAATCACCAACCAAGTGCTAAGTTATAAAGTTATTATAGACATAAATCTCATATAAACTACTCAGAACCAGAACCAGATGATGGAGCAGGAATAGAGGGATCAAGTTGGTGCATGCCTTTGTTCAAGCGCCTAAGATATTTGCGCATGTACTTGAATTGCAAATCATGAGCAACAAACATGTTTTTCAACTTTACATTTATATTCTCAACTTTACCCTCTAATGCACTCAGACATGCATCAACATCAGATGGTACAAAATCTGGATCATTTGTTGAGTCAGAATCTAGTTCCTCAAAAATGTCATCCATATTAATGTCATCACTAGCTTCTTCATGACCACCACCACCACTACCACCTCCTTGTTCAGGAAGTAGATCCAGCTTCATCTTATTGATATTAGTATTGTTGAAGATCAGATGATGGATAGGTGCCTCATCAACCGGCATATCAACTAACATATGAGTAGTCAATACAGTCATTAAATAGGCAAAAGGAATGTCACTATGACCAGGATAGAGTCTAAACTGAAGAATGAAATGACAGATTAAGGATGGCAAACAAATCTGAGTACCATTGGAAATAGCATGGATAATACGAACCATAAACGAAGTCAAGTCAGATTTATTACTCGAACGAGGATACAGATTAGACACAAAGATTCTGTGGAGAATTCTGTACTTGGGTAACAAATACCTTGCGGGGAGCGCATTCCCTTTTTGAGTCCATTGAACATCCATGTTGCACAAGTCTCTAGTGAGCATGCGTTTTTCAGACATTGAGGGTTTATCAGTTAAGTTATGGATAGGAATACCCTCATCATTCACAGGAATGTCCATAAGGGCTAAAATTAAATGACGATCAACGTCAAAAGGCCCTTCTCTAGTAGAAATTTGAAAAGTTAAATTATCCTGTGAGAAAGCACTAATACATGTAAACATGGATTGGGCAATGGACCGGTATGTAGGCCCACCCCAATGCAATAAGTTAACCTAACCTACAGCTTCAAGTATAGGAAGGATGTCAAAAGGTGCAATATGATTAACATCAATAGGATGTTCAACAATAACATTACGTGATCTAATGTCCCTAACATATGATGGATCATCATTGGGAACAAGAAGATGACGTTTAGAGATAGCGGTCGATCTGGAGGAAGAAGAAGGACCACGGGAAGTAGTTTTTCTACCTCTAGAAGCCATTTGCAACAAGGATTTCAAGGAATTAAGAAGTTGCAAAGGATTGAGAAGTGGGTTTACTCAAAATAGATTTTTTAAAATTCAAACCCCAAATCTCAATGAAATCCAAAATAGAAAGCATAAAGCTTGAAAAGGAAACAATCTAGACACAAATCTGCAAGAAAAATGGGATTTGGAACACTAACCTTGAAGAACTTGAAGGATGGGATCGACAAGTCGAAGCTCGGCTCCAAGGAGAAGAAAGATGAAATGAGGAAGAAAGGAAAAAATCCCCAATTTTAAGTGAAACCTGTGTTCTACGACTGGTCGTGGGTATATACGACCGGTCGTAGGTCGACAGGTCGAGAATACTCACGACAGGTCGAAGAATGACCAAAAATTCATATTTCTTGCAAATTATACAAAAATTAGAATTCAATCTAGCAAATATATACACTATAATACAAGTAGGCATAAATAATCAATTTAAAATGCACATGCCAAGATCAAATTTCATCTTTTTGAACCTGCTTTTATCGAGAGGTTTTGTGAAAATGTCAGCTCGTTGATCTTCGGTAGGAATATATTCTAGAGATATAACTTTTTCTTCTACTAATTCCCTTATATAATGAAATCTAATGTCAATGTGCTTAGTACGAGAATGCTGAATAGGATTTTTTGAAATATTTATTGCACTGGAATTATCACAATGTAATAACATAGAATCCTATTTAATTCCATAATCACTTAGCATTCGTTGCATCCAAACAAGCTGTGTACATGCATTACCAGCTGCGATATACTCAGCTTCAGCTGTTGAAAGTGATATAGAATTTTATTTCTTACTAAACCAGGAAACTAGACAATTTCCAATGTAAAAACAACCACCACTGGTTGATTTTCTATCATCTAGATTACCAGCGCATCCGAGTACCCAACTAATTGGACACTAGTCTCATGAGGATACCAGAGACCGAGATTTACAATACTTGCGACATATCTAATAATTCGCTTGACAGCAATCAAGTGAGATTCTTTTGGATCGGATTGATATCTTGCGCAAATACCAACACTTAGAGAAATATCGGGTAAACTAAGCTTAAATATAACAAACTACCAATCATACTCCGATAAAGTTTTGAGTCAACATTTTTACCATTAGAGTCTTTTGAGAGTTTCAAGGTAGTACTCATAAGAGTATCGAAATTCTTGCCATTCTCAAATCCAAATCTCATGATTAGATTTAAAGCATACTTAAATTGAGAAATGAATATTCCTTCAGGTTGTTGGTTTACTTGCAATCTAAGGAAATAAGTCAATTCCCCAACCATGCTCATTTCGAATTGTGATTTCATCAAATCTGCAAACTCAGTAGTCAAGTCAGTACAAGTTGATCCATAAATGATATCAACAACATAAATCTGCACCATTAAGATATGATCATTATGTTTTTTAACAAACAGAATTTTATCAATAGATCCCATTTGAAAATTATGACTTAAAAGAAATTTTGTTAGTTTCTCATACCATGCCCTAGGTGCTTGTTTTAATCCATAAAGTGCCTTTTAAGCCGATATACATAATCAGTATTTTTGGAATCTTCAAAACCCATTGGCTCTTCAACATAGACTTCTTCATGTAAATCGCCATTTAGAAAAGCACTTTTCACATCCATCCGATAGATCTTTATCTTTCTAAAACATGCAATGGATATAAATAGTCCGATAGATTCAAGACGTGCTATGGTGCAAAGGTTTCATCAAAATCAATCCCTTTAATTTGAGTATAACCTTGTACCACTAGTCTAGCCTTGTTTCTAATTATATTTCCACACTCGCGACTTATTTTTGAAAATCCATTTTGTTCCAATGATGTGTTTATCTTTAGGTCTTGGTATGAGATACCAAACATCATTTCTTACGAATTGGTTGAGTTCTTCTTGCATCGCAACAATCCAGTTCTCATCAGCAAGAGCTTCTTTTACATTAGATGGTTCTATTTGGGATGTAATACATACATAATTACATATATCCTCAAGTTGTCTATGGGTGCGAACACCGGTGAGAGGGTTTCCAAGAATTTGTGTGGTTGGATGATCTTTAACAGTCCTCAACTCAGAATCAGTCTGATTTGATGAAGTATCAGGTTTATCAATGATTAGTACTTCATCATTATCTGAATTAGAAATTGACGTGTTTAAGTGATCATCAATAACAACATTAATGGATTCTTGAATCACACCAGTCCTTTTGTTCAAAACCCTATAAGCTCGACTGTTTAAGGAATATCCTAGAAAAATACCTTCATCATTCTTCGTATCGAATTTTTTCAAATTTTCACGATCACGTAAAATATAGCACTTACTGCCAAAAACTCGAAAGTATTTAACAGTAAGCTTTTTATTGAACCACAATTTGTAAGCCGTTTTATTATTATCTTTATTAGTGTAGACTCGGTTAATAATATAGTAAGCTGTGTTGACTGCTTCAGCCCAAAGATTTTTAGAGAGCTTCATGCTATTCAACATGACATTAGCCATTTCTTGAAGCACCCTATTCTTTCTTTATACAATTCCATTTTGTTGTGGAGTTTTGGGAATAGAGAATTCATGTAATATTCCTTGGTCGGTACAAAACTTCTCAAAATTTCTATTCTCAAATTCAGATCCATGATCACTACGAATTTTACTGATTTGAGAAGATTTTTCAGTTTGAATCCTTTTGAAAACTTTTCTTACTTCTTCAAGGGTTTCAGATTTATCCCTTAAGAAGACTACCCAAGTAAATCTGGTAAAGTCATCAACTATTACCAGGATATACTTTTTCCCACCACGACTTTCTGTTCTGGTAGGTCCTATCAGATCCATGTGGAGAAGTTCGAGTGGTCTTGATGTGGTATTTGAATTCACCTTTTTGTGTGAGTTCTTTGTTTGTTTGCCTATTTAGCACTCACCACATATTTTATCTAATTTTTGAAGTTTGGGTAAACCTCTTATAAGTTCTCATTTGCTCAATCTATATAAATTTCGATAATGTACATGTCCAAGACGTTTATGCCATAAATCAGTCGTCTGTATGGACCATGTAACATGTTTGATTAGATGAGCTGGATTCGCTAATAATATAGCAATTTTCAGACGTTCTACGTCCAGTTAATATTACAGAACCCTTATTGTTTAGTATCTCACAGCTTTGATTAGAAAACCGAACATTATGGTTATTATCACATATTTGAGATATACTAAGCAAGTTATGTTTTAAGCCTTCAACATATAAAACATTTTTAAACACAGGAAGATTAAAAAGTTGAACCGTACCTTGGCCTATAATCTTGCAGTTGCTACCATCCCCAAATGTGACTGAACCATCAGTCATATCTTTCAGATCCGTGAATAAAGCTTTATCACCTGTCATATGCCTGGCGCATCCACTGTCTAGGTACCACTTTGAATGACTTGTTGCTTTGAAAGCAGTGTGAGCAACCAAGCAGGTAACTTTAAGAACCCATTTCATAACTATTTTGGGTTTAGGAACATAGTTGGTCTTCTTTTGTGTATATTTGTAGGAATGACCTATAGAGTTAGATTTTAAGAGCTCCTTGAGTAAATCAACTATCTTTTCAGCTAGTGGATTTCGTTTCTGATTAAAGTTGACATGGCTGCTTCTAGGTTTTTAAAAAGTTTTTGAATTTCTAGAAAAATCTTGATAAATACTTTTCCCTTTTGAGTTTGAGGACTCTCCTTTAACAAATATAGGAGGAGTATACTTTTGTTTAGGAGGTAGATTTTTATCATAGCCCAACCCGGATTGATCGCCACATTTTCTAGATCCGGATAAAAGTTTCTCTAACTTTGGATCACCTTGGGCATATTTCCATGTGTCCTTTAAACTCAGAAGAGAAGATACTTCAGTTTTAAGTTTCTCAATTTCAGATTTTAAATCAATAATTAGGGAGTTTTTGAATTCCAAATCGCATTTTGATTTTTCAAAACAATCTGAAATTTGTGATTTTTCTAAGACAAGTGATTCAAAACAATTTTTGAGTTTAGAAAACTTTTCCTTTTGAAGTTTAAGTTTGACAACAATTTTACAACTTTCCTTATATAAGGCATTGTAAGCGTCTTGAAGATCATCTTCATTTTCACATTCACTACTCAGATTTTCTTCACTTGTTGAGTCATTATCCGAAAATGTGAATTTGGCTAGAGTCATAAGAGCTTTAACCTCATTGCCCGACTCAGTAGAATCTTCTGATTCAGAAGAACCTTCAGAATCCGATGATTCATCCCATGTAGCCAACATACCCTTCTTCTTGGGTTTGTCCCTTTTAGGACATCTATTTGCTAAGTGCCCATATTCTTGATTTGTAACATTGATTATCTTTCAAAGATGTTCGAGATTTGGGTCTAAACTTCTTTTTATCATTTGATTTTTGAAAATCAACCCTTTTCTTGCTTTTGAAAATCTTATAAAATTTCTTAGCTAAAAGAGCCATATCATCTTCTGAATCAGAATTTTCTTCTGAATTACATTTAGAAGATTTTAGTGCGATAGATTTACCTTTAGGAGCTTTAAAGTTTAACTCGTAGGTTTGTAGAGAACCAACTAGTTCTTCTACCCTCATATTATCCGTATCACGAAGTTCCTGGATCGCGGTTACTTTAGAATTGAACCGTTCAAGAAGTGAGCGTAATATTTTTGCACACACTTTACTTTCTGGGATTTTATCACCAAGACCCCACATTGAGTTTACAATGTCATTCAATCTAGTATAAAAGTCCATAAACATTTCATTTTCCTCCATATGAATTTCTTCAAATCTGGTTGTGAGGAGTTGGACTTTAGATTTTTTGACAATTCTAGTACCCTCGTGTGTCATTTCTAATATATCCCAAGCTTGCTTTGCAATATCACAGGAAATGATTCTTTTGAACTCATCCGGTGATAGTGCGCAAGTAATTGCATTTAGTGCTTTAGCATTTGCACTACTCTCACTTTTCTGAAGAGTGGTCCATTGGTAATAAGGTGTGACTTTCATAGATTTTGAACCATAACTTCCATGATAGGAGGATTCCATTCAGTCACTGTGGCTTGCCACACATTTTCATCCATTGATTTGAGGAAGATCCTCATTCTGGCTTTCCAATAGGCATAGTTGGAGCCATCAAAGGATGGAGGCCTTGTGACTGAAAGGCTATCAAAATTTGACATCTTAAATAGCTTAAATCCTTAGCTCAGGAATTAAATCCAAGAATAAAAAAGAGCTATTAGGCTCTGATACCAGCTATATGTCCTAGAGGGGGGGTAAATAGGACAATGCCAAATAAAACTTATAACAGCGGAATTAAAAAGAATATGATAGCCAAAATAAATCACAATGTAGGAAAGTAAAATAACCTCAAATTCAGATCTTGAGAGGTTGATACAAATGTTGTTCTAAGGACAACCTTACACCAAAAACCAGAGTTTATGGTAGGACAACCTTATTTCTAGAAAGATCTTTGTATCAAATCTCAAACTGAAGAGGAATACAAAAATAAATACAAACTGAATTGAAATAAATTGCAATCACAAATGTATTGTTCTAGGGACAGCCATACACCATAAAAATGGCAGGGCAACCTTGCTGGAACAACTTTTAAAGGAAATAGAATATCAAGCTGATAAAGGAATAACAGAAAATAAATTCTAAACTATTACAACATTCTCATAATGCTTGAATTAAATGATTACAACATTTACCACCATACATACATCCCACAAAAGAATAATTAAAGATCAGAAGAATAAATCATTCAACCACAACACAAGGGATTATAGTGGTTCACCTGTGTGTTCACCAACTGGTAAACAACAGCCACACAAAATGCTACTCCACTCCTAATATTCTCACACAGGGGATATTAGCATTCACTAAAAATAGGTTTTCCCAGGTTCACCCAAAACCTTTACAATTGTGTTTTTGTCTGTGGGCTTACACAATTAAAAAAACCCCTCTTCTGAGTTTTCCTGGCTCTCCTCAGATAACCAATACAACAAGATTTTTCTGGCAAATCTTGAAAGAAACCAAAACAGAAAGGAATTTACAATTAAATGTAAAATACCTGATTATCTCCTTCGTTATAGCAGCCCGATAGAACCAAATCAGAGTAGATGATTGAATGTCCAAGTTCAATGTCCAGTACTTAATTACAATGGTTCTAATTCTAATAGATTTTAAATTAAACCAAATAGGGCTTACCTTAATTGATTTTGATTCCAAAGAAAGGGAATAACAATTCCTCTTATCAAATTAGATTGGAATAGCAGAAACAAAATCAATTAAATAAAGCTAAGGAAAGAGAATATTAAATAAGCACACTTAGCTTAGATGGAGCACAGAATTATCTCTCAGAAGTTCGACGAAGATTGGCTTGAATGGATTAATTAATTCAATAATTTCTTCTGAGATTCGTGCACTATTTATAGGTGAGCAGATCGTGTCTTCGACTGGTCTAGGGAACTCTTCGACTAGTCGAAGCAATAACAGATATTTGAAAGATCCGGCGGGATAAGCTCTGACCGTTCTACGACTGGTCGAAGGTCTCCTTCGACTGGTCATAAAACATCGCTGGATTTTGAGTCGAAGATGTTCGACAGGTCGTAGATGCAGTCGACACTGTTCCTTCGACTGGTCGAACAGATTCCTGGACTAGTCGAAGCCTAACAGATTTTATCTGAAATTTGTAACAAACTCACGACTGATCGAGGAATTTCTTAGACTGGTCGAAGCAACTCTAGAACTAGTCGAAAAACAGACCAAACTTATGTAAAATAAACATTCGACTTATGTATCCAAAATGACCTACTTCTAAGGTCAACCTATGGTCAGTCAAACCTTAACCATGAAGTAAGGACATTGAAACATTAGGAACAAGTGACCTTGAAGTATAAGCCTTGAAGTCTTGATGTAGTTCAATCTTGATGTAGCTCAATCTTGAAAGTGTCTTGAGTTCTTTACAAACTGCCTTGTACTCTTCTTGAAGTCTTGCAGCTTGAGTTCTTGCAGCTTGAGTCTTGTCTTGTGAGCAGTTCTTGCATTCAAGATTGATCCTTGTACTTGTGAGCTTTGCTTGTTGTGAGCTTAGCTTGTTTATGAATGTTGATCCTTGAGAGAGCTTCACTTATGCAAGGTATATATAATAATGATTTTGGCACCACAAATTTGACAACAGACAGGGATATAAACTATAGCACTTACAGATTAAACGTATACCATTGGAACCCTTTTTGGGTCAGAAATTTTGGAGCAGTATGAACTTTGTTTTTCCCCTTAATTCAGGTCTTTGTGACCTTATGAACAGATTGGATGGAAAATAAATGGTATGGTGGGCCCTGTAAATTGTTTAACGGTGAGATCATTATCTCCACTACTGTTTGTGGTGAGGTCCAGATAATCTTTGGATATGATTCATTTTTTTGGAATGATGCTATAAAATGATCTCAAAAATAGAAAGAGAAATAAAAATAGATGAACTCTGTATATGTAATAAATACATCTCTTTGCACCCATGTAACTTTGATATCCTTGAACTGTCCATACAACTCGAAGCTTGAGTATGTAAATCACTTGTTAGGTCCACCTGAAATTTGGATGTATCTGAAACTTGGTCTAACCCCTCAACCAAGTGGGACACACATAATGGATGGGCTGGATTTATGAACCACACCTCTGTGGGCCTAACAAATAATTATGAATATTTAAGGGAGGGTAACCCTCTCAACTTATGTGTGGTATGACCCCACTTTGAGGTAGGTATTATGCCACTTAATCCACCATGATTATGACATGATTTATATTTAAGATCCTCATCGTTTATCTATTTTACCTAGTCTTTTGACAATATGTTACCAAGACTTAGGCCCATCTAATGATTAAATAGTCGTATGTTTTGAAATAATGCAAATTAAACTCTCATTGTTGAAAATTCATTATGGGCCATCTTGACGATGTATTAGATATTCAACCCATCCAGCCCATAAACCGGGTTCCCCTTAGGCCATTGTACCACAGAACAGTTAATTTAACCTGAATTGGACCATACAATACAAGGCTGTGAGGATAAGTACTTAACTACTGAATCCAACCTAAGGCCAACATGGTGTATCTATTTAATCCATGCGGACCATCCACTTCCTTATGTCATCTTAGGATTTGGACTAAAATCAAAGCAAACCTAAGTCGTAGGTGGGTCACACACAACTCAACCTCATGGAAAATTCCCATGGACTCTACTGCATAGGACCCATTATGAATTCCATTAATATGTAAGCCTAAGAATGTTAAGGCCCATTTTGAGTGAACGCCATGTGGGCCCATCAGTGGTAGCCTTGTTTGGACAAACCATTAAGCCTCTCCGATAAGAGTTTGTAATCTCCATGTGTGGAATGTATAACGAACTGGTATTGTAATTTTTTTGAAATAATGATGATTAATCCTTTAAATAGGCTGATTGTGGACATCCCTTGATCACTTAGCACTTTGGTTAGAGTGCGGCCCCGAGTAATAGGATCATGTTACTTATGTTTAAACCCTTAAACATGTTTAATTATAACAAATATGTAGATTCTAGTGGTGTGAGGGTGTGATATACCTGTTTAGTCCACTAATCATGTAGGTATTTGATGTATATATAGCCACCTAATCATAAGCAATGGTGGAGTATATGCAGTATATGTAGTCATCTAATTGTATGAATGTGAAATACGCACAAGGCCACCTAACCGTATGAAATCAAGTGGCATTGGTGGCCATTCAACAACGTAGGTTTGTGCTTATCTATACAGATACTGCCACTTGAATCACATACAACTAAGTTGTATACTAAACCGAATGTGATGTAGGGTTATGTTACCCAAGCTAATGCTATCAAGGTCCTGAATTCTATATGATGTGATCTCTAAACCATAAATGGTACGGCGAAATGTGGCTCTTGACCCTTAACTATGCAGCACCAAATATGAGCCATTAATTATGTGACGTGTAAAGTAGTTCTGGTATAAGACTTATCATAATTGGTATAGCCATGTATTCGTGGCCTATGGGCAAGGCCCATTGGAATATATTTTCAGCCCATATGATGAGGCTCATTGTGATGTATTTCCAACCCATGTGATGTGGCCCATAGTGACGTGTATTAGGCCCAGGTATGTGGCCTACCTGTGAAATAGATTTAAGGCCACTTGCAATGTATTTGAGACCCATGGGCGTGGCTCATTGAGATGTATTTTAGGCCCATGGGTGTGACTCATTGAGATGTATTTTAGGCCCATGGGCGTGGCTCATTGAGATGTATTTTAGGCCCATGGGTTGTGGCTCATTGTGATGTATTTGAAGCTCATGTGTAGAGCTCACCTATTGTGTATTTGAAGCCCATGGGTCGTGAAGCGTGATGTGATGTATTCATGGCCCATGTGACGAGGCCCATTGCGATGTGTAAGGCCCATATGATTCGGCCCAATGTGATGTATATGTGGCCCATGAGTGAGGCCCAATGCGATGAATGTGCGGCCCTTGTGTAAGACCCAAAGCGATATATCTAAGGACCGATGTGATGTGTGATTTTACCATGATGTATGTATTGATGTTTATGTGGGCCATTCCTTGGGGGCAATGTTGGCTAAATGTCCACATTGTTGAAGCTGATTGTTGAGGCCGGTTATTGATATCGTTGTGAGTATGTGACAGCATAACATCATTATACATGCCCATACGCATCATCTGCATGTTTATTATGAGATGTGGTTGACCATTGCATATGTCGTTGGGCAGATTGTTATGAGACTCCCCGATAGGCGGAGGTTATCTCACTTGAGCACGCAGTATGCACAGGATTGATGCATGACTGGATTGTATGACTCATGCATCTCACATTATGATTACTGTACGCCCTTGCGACACCAGGGCCGTAGCCTCCATAGACGTATCGTAGATGGCCAAATGGGACACCGAAAATGTTTGGTTCTAGCATACGGGTGCCATAGATGTCCCTGGGTAAAAATCCCTAAACCTCCGTGGCCAGGAGATGCCCTAACATCAAGACCGAGTGGATATATATGAGCGCATGAGGGCCGTATACCAGTAGGCCGCGTCTCCCACTATGTCGTGGTCGGTTAGAATGGGGTGTGACCTTACCCGCCTGAGTGAGGGGCCAATATTTAGGTTGAGTTTGACCAGCTTGAGGAATGGGTCCGCTATCGATGAGCCGGGCCCGATATTGGCAGGCGGATAGTGAGGTCTCTTTCACTTACCTAGTTGTGCGCTCGGATAGGGGCGGCAAGCTGGCGTAGTGTAATAGACCCCGGTGATGATCCCAGAGATAAACTGTACTGATATGTGGACTTATTGAGCAGGAGTTGCATACTCATTCATTCATTCATTCATGATCCACTTGGGCTGGTGGTGCGCAACTATTTGTTACATGTACCTTCGCAATGGCCAGGATTTTGGTTGGGGCGCGCGACTAACCTGAGATCAGGAGTTTACCACATTGAGTCTGACTATCCAAATTAGGTATGTGACTAGTTTGGATAGAAGTCCTTTGTGATAGACCCCATAGTCTGCGATACTACGTACTATCATTAGTAACATAGTCATTTCATTCGCACCACATATTGCATTACATTAGTAACATTTAGCATTTCAGGTTACTATGTTTCAGTATTTAGATATAGCTGACGGTATTCGTGAACTCATCCGGAACTGTATATTGCATTGCATCCTCGACATCTGATATTTGGCTCTTTATAACTCTTCATTTGTATAGCTGATTTATATTGCGTACTCTGATATTGTATGACTCATGGACTTGATAATTATGGTATGACAATATGATGATGATGATGTGATTACAGATGCATGTAATATAGTTATGGCTGTGGTATGATTTTCTTGTAGCATATTTATCTTGCTTGCATGTAGGACACACTGCACACACGTGTGTACTCACTAGGCTTTTTGCCTAAGCCTCCTATTTCTCATTTTTTTCAGGGCTGGAGTAGCTTGGAAGACTTTGCTTTCTCGATGCATTGCATCTATTTTTCGATTTGGCAATGCTGACGTTGTGTACCTTTGGAAATCATTGTACTTGTAACAATCAGGATTTTTATTGGAGAGTGTTGCTTGGTAATTTAATCATGGATCTTTATGCTCAGGTATTACTATGTATATATATATAAAAATTCAGTTAAAAATCTTCCTTGTGGTGCGCCGAACTCGGGACTTGGTGTATGGAAGTCGAGTGCCGAATTCGGGGCATCACGGAAGCTGTCCGTCCCCGGATTTGGGGCGTGACAACTGTCTTTTATTGAGATTTGAGATGGTTTTTAGCTGTTCTTTTTTCATTGTTTTGGCGTAGTGTAAATGCGGAATATGTAAATATTACAAAAATCTCAATCGCTTGATTATTGAAACCTTGATTCTAAATAATACGTAGGACAACCTTCACCTAAAATATTAAGCAGGACAACCTTATTTTATGAATGTCTTTAAAATCAATCTTTTAAACTAGCAAAAGAACATATAAAGATTACAACATTCACCATAAGAATGAAATAATAAATAATATCCAATCACCAAAAAGAATAAAGTATTCACCACACGGTACAAGGAGTTATAGTGGTTCGGTGCTTAAAACAACTACACCTACTCCACTCCCAAAATTACTACCCTCGTAATTTTGGGTTTCACTATAATAAGGTTTTCACAAGTTCACCTTAACAACTTGATATAGTTCTATGTGATTTTCATGGGCTATCACAATAAAAACCCCTTTTGTAATTTTCACGAGATATCACAAATAGAAACCCCACTGAGATTTTCACAGGCTATCTCAAAAAACCTAAAATGAAATACAGTAAATGTACTAATCTTTAAATGGAGATTCGAAGATGTGGCAGAAGCTTGTAGCAGAAGAACTTTCTTGAACGTAGATGGCGCAGTGTTCAATTAGACAAAAAGAGTCCATGATTCTATAAATTTTATAAATGGAAAATCCAAATGCTACTTGATTCAATTCTCTTATATCTCATAGAAGAGTATAAATTACTCTTTTAGAATAAGACTTAAATGATCTTGAGAAAAAGGGAATTAAATAAGCTATAAATTATAAATTATAAATACCAACAGATAGTTTGTCGATGACTTGAGCTTCTCTCTCTCTCTTGCAGAAGGATTATAGTAATTTTTCATTCTTGTTTAGAATGACAGAAAGCCTTAATTTATAGGCAAAGAGGTTGAAAATTCGGCTATCCTAAGACTGCCTTCAGCTGGCTGGAGTCCACCGGATTTGTTCTAATGGCTCTTGGATCGCGTGGGATAAGATTTATCCAAAATTTGGCTGGGTGAATTTGCCAATCAGCTAGCCGAATTCCTGTAAATTTCAAAAGATTACATTGCTGGAATTTCACCCAAACTTTCTCAAGCTAGCCGAATTTCAAGCTTAGGCTGGTTGAACTAAAACTTAGGCTAGCCGAATTTTCAACAGAATTTGTTATTTTGCTCGAGCTTGAAGTTAGGCTGGACAAACTAGAAGTTAGGCTGGCCAAATTTCACAGTTAAAACACTTATTAAAACCCAAGTTAATGAACTTTTTGAAAAATCCTAACGTAAGGTCTTTCTAGGGTTATACCACACGTGTTTTAGCAAATATATGAGACACCTTGTCTTGAATTTTAACTTGATCTTGTTTGAATTCAAGCATTAATTTCTTGAGAAGATGTGCCGATCTTGAGTTGATCATAGGCTAATCTTGAGCTAATCTTTAGGCATGTAGAGTAGTTATGATTCCATACTTGCGATCTGACCTTAAAGCGCTTTTGTCTTACGAAATTTAACAATCTATGTGCTTAATATAATAGAACTGACAATCTCCCCCTTTTGTCAATTTTGTGACAAAACACACAACATTACACAATTAATCTATTAACTCGTTTACAAGATCAACCAGACTTAAGATTTAACAACCTTGAAGCTGCCTTATGTGAGCATCCTTGTAATCTTCATAGCCAACTATGCATAACAAAATTGATAATGCTCAACTGATACTCCCCTTGAGAAATACAACATATAGTGTGCAAAATAAAATGTATACATACATTCCATTCATTTCATTCATTCCATATGCATAATTCATCCCATTTACTCACACACCAATTTCTACCCCTTTTTGTCGCAAGTTGATAAAGGAAAAGTAAATGACATAAGAGATGAATATCAAGGCTAGAGAAAATAAGATAAGCGATGAATATCAGTAAGCAGGAATATCAGGGAGAGTATTTCATCTAGTGAAATAAAACTGTTTAAGACATTGTATGAAGTATCTAAAATATTCATACAATCATAACATAACCTCAAGATAAAATATCCGAAGATCCAAAATAACCAAGAAAATCATCAAATAAGTTTACTACAGATCCAACATAAGTAAGGAAGATAAACAAATGAAGCTCAATCTGACCTTGAGGAAGATGGTGCAGGCATCGAATGATCATTAAGCCATAAACTCCAGTTGATGCGATAGAAGTAATTTTTCATGTACTTCATTACAGACTGTTGGGTTTGGGCCCATGAAGCTTGAGATACATGTAGAGCTTTAACCTTCTCTTCAAATGCAGATAACCTCTCACCAAATTGAGAGGGATAATAGTCAGAATCAGCTAGATCATCAGAATCTTCTAATTCATTGAAAATGTCATCCATGGTTGTGTCTCTCGTCGCCTATGGTTCTTCTTGTCCTTCTCTATGTTCAGGTAGGGGAGTGAGGTTCATCATATTCAAGTTCGAGTTATTGAAAGGGAGTTTTCGGATTCTGGTACCTCAAACGTTGGTACTTGGACATTGTAATAAAAAGCAAGATTAGACATAAGATGTCCAAATGGAATCGACCCATGCTTTGGATGTAAGCGAAATTGAATAATGATATAACAATTCAAGGAAGGTAAACAGACATGAATACCCGAAACAATGGAATGAAAGACTCTAAGCATAAAGGGAGTAAGATCAGTCTTATTCCCAGCTCTTAGATATACATTAAATGTAATGATCTGATGTAAGACGCGGTATTTAGAAAATAGTTTGTTTAAGGGTAAGGCATTAGTGGATCGTCATTCAGCATTGAAACCACATAATGCTCTTGTAATCGACTGCTTTTCAAAGTTAGACATTTTCTCTGAAAGTGTGGCGATTGGAATTCCATCATCATCAATGTTTATGTCCATTAAATCATAATGACGAAAGGCGTAATAGTAATTGTTTCTTCTACAAATTTAATAGAGAATGATAAATCCTCAAGAGAAACATCACAAATAAAGGCATACATGCCTTTGGACAATGGACCGATAATCCATCTCACCCCAATGCAAAATATGTTCCCATCCAACCTTCGAAAGAATTGGTACAAGACCAAAATGAGCAATATGGTCCATATTTACTGATTTTTCAATGATAATATCCCTTGTGTGGAAATCCTGAACATATTCTGGATCATCCTCTGGTACCGTAGTGTCCGTACACTAAGAAGAGTTGATCGGGAAGATGAACCGACTTGAACCTTATGTATAGATTTTTTAAGCTTTATGTTCCATTTTAAATGCATAAGAAAAATTACATGAAAAATTCAAGGAAGAAAGTAGATCAGATTTTGATGAAAACCCAACAAGAAAAAGAGTTTCAAAATGAAGAAACACTACTCGAACTTGCAAATCTAGTGATGGACAACCTAAATCCTGAAAGAAATTGAAATAAAATCACTTATAAGAGAGTTGGGTTGATGGGTTGGTTGAATGGGGCACCGGCTAACCAAAGAAGAAGTGGAGTGGAAAAGAATTTGGGGTTTTTCCCCTTTTTAGCTCAATTGGCGCGATCTTCGGCTAGCCCGAGCATGTGCTTGGCTGGCCGAATTTTTTGGTTAGTAACGGGCTGGCCGAAAAATCCCAAAAAATTCTGATTTTTAATTATTATTCTTTAATATTTATTTTTATTTTCTATTTTTCTTTTCATGCATAAATAAACATAAACATAAATGCAAAGAAAAGAATACTTATTTAACAATACACAGTCCAATATCATTCTTTAGATTTGAAAACTTAACATTATCAAGCGGCTTAGTCAGTATATCTGTAAGCTACTTCTCAGTTTGAATGTATTCCAGCATGATTGTCACACCTCAAACTCGAAAACTGGGTCACAAAATTCCCGATCGCTGAATCCGGCGCCGACAACCCCGTAGTACCTTATTCTTGACTCCTAGCATCCATATACTAGGTTCAGATCCTGGGACCCTACAAGGAGGATTGCTAATATACATTTATCTCGTAAGAAGCATAACCATGAGCATAACCCACAACAACAACAACTAGAAACATCACCACATATCCACTATAATAAAAAACTTTAAGTATAATGCATAAGGGAAATACAATATCAATATCAAAAGCTCCAGAAGACAGCTGCATACTCTAACCTCAATGCTGTTGTGGTGTCCGAGTGTCACTTGCATGGAATGATCATGCATAATCTTATAGAAAGGTAAGAGGGTGGTGTAAGTGTTTGCGCAAGGTAAGTGCTAAGTATGCAATATCAGAGTAATGCGTAAATATACTGGCATGCTCATGAATGCTATCAGTCGTACCAAAGCTATGTGATGCATGGCTTACATGGCCAATGTCATATACGAGATGCAACTCAAGCATACTAGTCGTCCTCAGGGACCACATATCAGTACAACTCATTTTTAGAATATATATATATATATATATATATATATATATATATATCACCGGGGTCTAATACACTTTACACCAGATCGCCGCCCACTGGACGCGTAACTATGCAAGTGGAAGAGACCTCACTATCCGCCTACCAATATCAGCCTGGTACGTTGATAGCGGACCCATTTATGAGCTGGTCAAACTCAGCCTAATTATGCACCCTACCCTCAGGCGGATAAGGCCATACCCTATTCCAACTGACCACAACATAGTGGGAGACGCGGCTTACTGGTATACGACCCTCGTGCACTCATGTATCCACTCAATCTCGACATTGGAGTCGTCCTCTAGTACCATAAAGTTTAGGGATTTTCACCCAGGGACATCTATGGCATCCCGATGCTAGTAATAGTATTTTTAGTGTCCAATCCTGTCATCTAAGATATGCCTATGGAGGCTATGGCCCTGATGTCGCTAGGGCGTACAGAAATCATATCACACAAATGCGAGATGCATGAATCACACTATCCAGTCATGCAGCAATCTTGCGCGTACCGCGCGCTCATGTGGGGCAACTCTGCCTATCAGGGAGTCCCATAAATAATTCACCCAATGGCATGTCCTATGATCAATCCTCCTCATATCAAGCATACACATGATGCACATGGGCATGGATCATGGGGCTATACTAAGCATGTTATATGATGATGATGATGTACTCTCCTTCTATTAAGAATGGGCCTAGATGGCCTACTCATATCAAGAATGAGCCTAACAATATGGGGGCCCAACGGTTTGGGTTAGCCCACTAAGGGAAGATGAGAATGGGCCTAACAATGGGCCTTAGGGAGGGTTACAATGCGGACATTTAACCATCATTACCCTTACAATGTGGACTTTAAACCATTATTTCTCCCAAGACATGGCCCATTTAGATCCAACTAGGAAGATGAATGGGCATCATAAATATCATTACATACACCATGGTGGAATCACACATCACAATGGGCCTTGTATACATCACATTGGGCCTCCTACATCACAATGGGCCTTGTATGCATCATATTGGGCCTCCCACAAAGGCCTCACATACATCACATTGGGCCTTATACAAGGGCCTTAAATATATCACAATGGGCCACATCCTATGCGCCTCAAATACATCACAATGGGCTACGTTCCATGGGCCTTAAATACATCACATTGGGCCTCACTCATGGGCCTCATATACATCACATCGGGCCTCATCATATGGGCCTTGTATACATCACATAGGGCCTCATCATATGGGCCTCATATACAACATATCGGGCCTCTTCATATGGGCCTCATATACATCACATCGGGCCTCATCATATGGGCCTCATATACAACACATCGAGCCTTACCAAATGGGTCACATATACATCACATTGAGGTGGGCCCTGCACATTCCAAATGGGCCCCATCAAATGGACAACTTGGATAAAACCTTACAATATGGTGGGCCAACGCACCATTGTTCAAGGATGGATGGTGCTGATATAATATGTAAATCATGATGGGCCACGCAGATGGGGTCCACGTCTATCTAGACTGGATGGTATGGATAAAACAGATACATCATGTGGGTCCCATGGACGGACAGGGTGGATAAAGCACATATTTCACAGCAGGCCCCATGGTCTAGACGGTGTTAATACAACACATGTATCATGCCAGGGCCCACCGTCCAAGCCCTGCTGGACGGTGCTAGTACACATGTGCAGGGTGGGCCCTACAAATGGATGACATGAATATACAACACATATATTGGGGTGGGTCCCACCATCTAGGGTGCTAGACGGTGTGGATAAGACCCATACATCACGTTTGGCCCCACATAGTACCGTCCTTGAATGGATGGTGTGGATACAGACCACATACATCAACATAGGCCCCACCCTTAAAAGTGCAGCACGTGTGGGGTGGATCCCACGTGGCTGCCAATGGAGGACGGTATGGATATACACATACCTCATGGTCCACAGAACTTGCAGACGTCAACTGTAGCAACAAGTTGCTGGCCGTCCAGCAGATGGACGGCCCAGATATAGAATATATGCATGAGGTGGGTCCACATCCTAGCTGGATGGACGGACGACATGGATAAAGCATACATCTGGTGGGTCCATACGTGTGGCCGACCAGCTTGTATTAAGCTGCCATTTGTGTTTTCCATTCGTCCAGGCCTACTGGAGGCTGGGTAGCGCCAGCTCCAGCAGCTGGGCCTAATCAAATTGGGGCCCACTGATGGACCGCCTGGTAAGATATGTGCATCAAGGTGGGGTCCACGTCAGTGTGGCCCACCTGATTTGGGATCAAAGCTGATATTTATATTTTTCCCTTCGCTAATGGCCGGCCCGAAAATGAGTAGCAAGGTGGACCTAAATGTGGACAACGGGTTGGCCCGCTTACATAGACGGCGTGGATCATCATACAATATCAATAGTGGGCCATCAAACCAAGGAAAGAGAGAGAGAGGGGGGGGGGGGAGAGAGAGAGAGAGAGAGAGAGAGAGAGAGAGAGAGAGAGAGAGAGAGAGAGAGAGAATCGAGTGGTGAAGGGAGCTTCGCCACTATGATCTCCCTTCGCAAGATACAAACATACATCAAATGGGTCCCACCACATGTGGGCCCTCAAATCATCAAGATTAATGGTGGAAATACTAAGATCATCCACCATTGGTCTTCTTCTTTAGCTCCTTGGACTCCTCAGCTCCTAGGCTTTCTCTTTGATGGTGGATGATGAAGTTTGGATGGTTGGATGGTGATATTGGGTGGTAGGGAGATGGGTCCTCTCTTGGCTTCTTTCTCTCATTAGAATTTTCCTCTCATGGTAGCTTAGGAAATGGTGGAGAATGAGATGTGATGGAGTTATGGATGAGAGAGAGGGATGGTGTTGTAAGAAAGATGGAATGAGAGGGATGGGTGTTGTAAGGAAGAGTTGACTTTGGGGATGGCTTGTGTAAGAGAGAGATGGGTGTTATGAGGAAGAGTTGACTTTGGGGATGGCTTGTGTAAGAGAGGGATGGGTGTAATGGGTAGAGTGATGGGTTGTGTACTTGACTAGTACTTGATTGATTGATGTGATGGATGGTAGAGATTCTCTCGGAATTCACAAATGCGCGGTGTTTCTTTGAAATAAATGCAGGCCCACAACTTCTAGCCCGGGTATCGCATCGGTGTGCAAGATATGGCATTGGAACCGCGGCGACTGCATGGTCGTTAGGGTACAAGTCTCGGGTCGAGTTGACTCAAATAGATGAGATGCAACTTAGGGTTGTGCGCAATTGTCGACTACAGGTTGCTGGTCGCCGGAATTCGACAAAGAGGATCGTGAGAATCTAAAGAATGGTACGAACTAGGATACAAGCCTTACAGCTAGTTTTATCTTCAACTATTTGTTGAATGTAGTGATATCTTATGTTAATATGCTTTGTACGAGAATGTTGAATTGGATTTTTAGACATATTTATTGCACTAGAATTATCGCAATATAATGTCATTATATCTTGCATAATTCCATAATCAGCCAGCATTCTTTTCATCCATATAAGCTGAGTGTAAGCATTTACTGTAACAATATATTAAACCTCTCAGTGGATAGAGATATGGATTTTTGCTAAGACATGATACTAAGTAGTTTCCAACATAGAAACATCCATCGTTGGTAGATTTTATATCATTAACATTTTCTGCCCAGTCTGCATCTATATAACCTGCAATTTGTACTGACGTATCATGATGATACCATAAGCCTAAGTTCACGGAACTTGTGACATATCTGATTTTCCATTTGAGAGCAGATAAGTGAGATTCTTTAGGATCAGATTGATATCTAGCACAAATGCCAACAATGAATGCAATATTAGGTCTACTATTAGTTAAATACAGAAGACTATCGATCATACTGCGATATAGTCGAGAGTCTACACTTTTACCTGATTCATCTTTTGAGAGTTTAAGAATCGTACTCATTGGAGTATTGAAATTCTTACCATTTTCAAAGCCAAACATTTTTAAAAGGTTCAAAGCATATTTGGTCTGTGAGATGAACATTCCATCTTCAAGTTGTTTGACTCGTAATCTAAGGAAATAGTTTAGTTCATAACCATACTCATTTCAAAACTTAGATTTCATGAGATCTACAAACTCAATAGATAGATTACCACACATAGATCCATAGATAATATCGTTAACATAGATTTGAATAATCAGGATATCATTATTATATTTCTTGACAAATAGGGTTTTGTCAACAGTACCCATAACAAAATTATGACTAGGTAAGAATTTAGTCAACTTTTCATACAACACTCTAGGAGCTTGTTTTAAACCATAAAGAGCCTTTTTAAGACGGTAAACATGATATGAAAGTTTGGGATCTTCAAAACCCTTTGGTTGTTCAATGTAAACTTCCTCATTTAGATCATCATTTTAAAAAGTACTTTTTACATCCAGTTGATATATTTTGAATTTTTTTATGGCATACAATAGAAATAAATAATCGATTGATTTAAGACCTGCAACTAGTGCAAAAGTTTCATCATAATCAATACCTTCAATCTAATTATAACCTTGTATAACCAGTCGAACCTTATTTTTGATAATGTTCCCCATTTCATCAATTTTATTTTCAAAAATCCACTTAGTTCTAATCACTTGTTTATCAGTAGGTCTGAAAACCAAATATCATACATCATTTCTAATAAATTGATTTAATTCATCTTCCATGACATTTATCCAACTTTCATCAGTGAGTGCTTCATTTACATTACCCGGTTCCATTTCGGAAGTAAAGCAGACATTATTACATATATTTTCAAGTTGTCTTCTTGTTTAAACGCTAGTGTGAGGATTTCAAGTATTTGATTAGTCGGATGGTCTTTGACTAACCTTAACTCAGTATTGTTAGATTTAGATGAAGATTCAGGTACATTAACCAAATTGATATCATCATCATCTTGATCAAGACTGGGTATGATCTGTTGATCATCTATCACAATATTTAACAATTCTTGTATAACCCCAGTTCTTTTATTAAGTACTCGGTATGCCCGACTATTTAGAGCATAACCTAGAAATATTCCCTCATCGCTTTTGGCTTAAAATTTTTTCAAATTTTCACGATCACATAAAATAAAGCATTTGCTTCCAAAAGTTAAAAAATATTTAACAGTGGGCTTTTTGTTAAACCATAGTTTATAAGTTATTTTGTTTTTAGCTTTTCTAATATAAACACGATTAATTATATAACATGCAGTACTAACAGCGTCAACCCATAAATATTTAGGTAAGTTCATGCTATTTAGCATTACACTGACCATTTCTTACAGAATTCTATTTTTCCTTTAGCAACCCCATTTTGTTGAGGTGTTTTTGGAGCAGAAAATTCATGCAATATATTATGATCATTGCAGTATTTCTCAAAATTTCTATTTTCGAATTCAGTTCCATAATCACTTTTAATTCTGACCACAAATTACTCTTTTACAGTCTGGATATGTTTTATAAGTTTTCTGACTTCATCAATAATATTTGATTTCTCTCTTAGAAAGGCTACCTAAGTATATTTAGTGTAGTCATCAACTACAGGTAGAAAATATTTCTTTCCGCCTCTACTCTCCATTCTAGTTTGTTTGACTAAATCCATATAGAGAAGTTCAAGAGGTCTAGTCGTGGTTAAGGAGTTCACTTTCTTGTGACTACTCCTAACTTGCTTGCCTATCTGACATGCGCCACAAACTTTTTCTATCTTTTTCAGTTTGGGTAGGCCATGTAAGTGATCTCTTTTACTCAATTTATATAAATCTCTATAATATACATGTCCAAGACGTTGATGCCATATTTCACTCTTGTCTGTTTGGACCATGTAACATAAATGTTTGTTGACCAAGAGTCATCAATTATATAGCAATTTTCAGAAGTTTTGTGACCATTTGATATTACATTTCCTTTCTCATTAATTATCTCACATCTGTGATTTGAAAATTTTACGCTATGTTTATTATCATAGATCTGAGATATGCTCGGAAGATTATGCTTTAACCATTTAACATATAGAACATTTTCATAGAGAGGTAACTTAGGAAGTTGTACATTACCTTGGCTAATAATCTTGCAGTTGCTTCCATCTCCAAATGTAACTGAGCCGCCATTTATTTGGTTGGTGTTTGAGAGTATTGCCTTATCACCTGTCAAGTGTCTCGAACATCCACTATCCAGGTACTATGTTGAATGGCTACTTTCTTTGAAAGTTGTGTGGATTACATAACACTTAACCTTTGGAACCCATTTCATTATGGTTCTAAAGGTTAACCTCAACCTAGAGATCCTCCTAAACCTAAAACTGTAATGAAATGGGTTCCAAAGGTTCAGTGTCTTGTTATCCACACAACTTTCAAAGCAAGTAGCTATTCAAGATGGTACTTGAATAGCGAATGGTCGAGACACATGTCAGGTGATAAAGCTATAATCTCAAACATCAACCAAATTAATGGCGAATTAGTTACATTCGGAGATAGAAGCAACTGCAAGATTATTGGCCAAGGTAATGTACAACTTCCCAACTTACATCTCTTTGAAAATGTTTTATATGTTGAAGGGCTAGAACATAATATTTTGAGCATATCTCATATATGTGATAACAAACATAGCGTAAAATTTTCAGATCATGGATGTGAGATAATTAATGAGAAAGGCCATGTAATATTAAATGGTCGTAGAACATCTGAAAATTGTTATATAATTGATGACTTTTGCTCAACAAATCATTCATGCTACATGGTCCAAACAAACGAGACTGAACTATGGCATCAACGTCTTGGACATGTAAACTATAGAAATCTATAGAAATTAAGCAAAAGAGATCACTTACATGGCTTACCTAAATTGAAAATGATGGAAAACAGAGTATGTGGTGCCTGTCAGATATGCAAGCAAATTAGGAGAAGTCACAAGAAAGTGAATCCTTAGCCATGTCAAGACCTCTTGAATTACTCCATATGGATTTAGTTGGATCAACTAGAACGAAGAGTAGAGGTGGAAAGAAATATTTTTCACTTTTAGTTGATGACTGCACTAGAGATTCTTAGGTAGCCTTTCTAAGAGAAAAGTCGAATGCTCTTCATGAAGTTAGAAAACTTAAAATGTATCTAGACTGAAAAGAAACTCTCTGTGATCAGAATTAGAAGTGATTATGGAATTGAATTCAAAAATAGAAATTTTGAAAAATACTGCAATGATCATGGAACACTACATGAATTTCCTAGTCCTTTATATATTCCTCTTTTATTTCAATTACTTAACATTGTCCTATTCAACACCCCCCCCCCCCCCGGAAGACATCGATAGCTCGCCTTTTCAAATTTTCCATGAAAGAAGATCGCTACAATAAAGCTTCGGTTACATCTTCGAATAAACATTTGAAGATAAGTACCATGTATTTATTTTTATTTCATTTGGGTTTTTTCAAGATAGCCCGAAAATCTCAACAGGTTGTTTTGTGGTGAGCCTGTCAAAATCACAAAGTGGTTTTTGTTGTGATAACCCGTGAAAATCACAAAAATTGTATCAAGTTGTTAAGGTGAACTTGTGAAAACCTTGAAATAATGAAAGCCAAAATTACAAGGGTAGTAATTTTGGGAGTGGAGTAGGTGTGGGTTTAAGCACTGAACCACTATAACTCTTTATACATTGGTAGTGATTGATTATCTATTTATTGTGAATGTTTTATTTGTTTTAATTGTCTCTTGCAAGTTTGAATGTTTGATCTCAAAGACGTCATGAAATAAGGTTGTCCTATGAAGGTTGTCTTACGAACTATTTGGAATCAAGGTTTCAATAGTCCAACTAATTGAGAGTAGTTGTTTATTTATTCCACATTATATCGAAATAATTGGTATTGTCCTATTCACCACAACACCCCCCCCCCCCCAAAGGACATTTATAGCTTGACTTTTTTACTTTTCATACTAGTCGAATATTAGTTTTTCCTTTAATTTATGCCATTTACTTCTCTCTTTAGTGCATACTAGTCTTGCATTTACTTTCCTATCATTACTTTTCATTCCAGTGTATACTAGTCAAGTCATTACTTTTCTATCTTTACGTTCTGTATTTTAATTTTTATACTTTTTCCTTTATCAATATATTACCCAAAAATCAAAATATTATTTTAAAAAAAGGAAGAGAAAAGGATAAGAGTGGACCGATAAAGAGAAAGAAGAGAAGACACTATGTCACCATTAGGCCAAAAAACTATCTGCATGTCCTCCACCTTTTGAAATCTGCTTCTGCCTACTATAGTATCATCCTCACCCAATCTTAAGCCACTATGTCTAACCAAGATGAGCTACCCACTTCCCCATCTCCCTCAAGATCAACCCAAATCCCAATTTCTGAAGCTGTAACTTCTCTTACCATGCCCGATGTTGACCTCAGCTTGAAAAGGATAGAGGACGTCATGACCAACTTTCTTTGAATACCTTAGTTAGCCAACCAACCCAACATAGGATTCCAGTGGTGTCCGTCACCAATTAGTTTAAGTCGGCTCCTCCAAACGGTAGTAAAATCTAGTCCCAATCTCCTCCCATGGTAAGAAGCCAGACCTTAAGTCAAGTCCCCTCAAGTGGGAACCCATTATAAGATCAACCTCTTTTCCCAAGTGAGAGTCAACCTCAGCCTTAGTCCTCGCCACCTAGCAATCTACCACCAATAATCCCTTCTAATACACACAACTTGACCCTTAACCTTTTTGCTTCCCTACAGTTGGGGTTGCATCTTAATCACAACCTCCCCTGAATACAATGTAACAACCCCCACTCCCTAACATGAGCATTAGCCGAATCCTAGCTCCCCTTGATAAATATCACAAGAATGGCAAGAAAGTATTGTAATGGGGAGAGGCCCCTCCAATCAAGCCCTTCTTAAATTGATCAAGTCTGAGAGCATTTTAAGAAATAACTCAGGGCCATGGAAAGTAAATACTAGAAGTAGCATGGGGTGGACCTCACATCTACCAAGTTCAAGGACCTCTGTCTCTTCCCAGATGTCATGGTACCTCAAAACTTTGAGTTGCTGAACTTTAAACAATATGACAGTACAAGATGCCCCACCATGCATTTAAAAGCATTTTATTGTGAAATTGATGTTGTGGCAGATAATGATGGAGTATTGATCTGTTTATTCTAATAGTCCCTAAAAGGTGACACACTTGATTGGTATACATTGCTTAATTACCATTGGATTAGAACTCAGGAACAACTCTCCCAAGCCTTTATAAATTATTTCACATATAATCTAAAGACAATACCAAGAAGAGCAGATCTTGCCGTCCTTGGAAAAAGAAATGAAGAATCTTTATTAGCCTATTGTGGATGCTGTTGCACAAGTTGCATAATCGATTATCTCTTTTTATATTCTCCTTTTGTTTCCTTGGTTGTACTATGCAATGGGCATGATATAGGCT
This sequence comes from Magnolia sinica, assembly GCF_029962835.1. Taxonomy (NCBI): domain Eukaryota; kingdom Viridiplantae; phylum Streptophyta; class Magnoliopsida; order Magnoliales; family Magnoliaceae; genus Magnolia; species Magnolia sinica. Next base: position 24,850,286 of record NC_080588.1, read on the forward strand.
CAAATATTCAAACTAGAGTTGTCACTCGCCAAATGAATTTGGAATCTACAGGCAACCGGAAACCATAGATTCATTCAAGGCCGAAGGATTGCAGGATCTTTCTACCACGTGACTCTTGTGGTTGAACTGCACTGTATATTCTAAGTAAGGGCCATAGGTATAGAAAAAAGAAGGGATTAAGCACAACTTTCTGCTCGCATGGAGTGTGATCTCTATTTTATGGGATTTTTTAGAGTTTTTAAGGATTTGGTGAAACTTCCACGGGCACTACTATTAGTGTAAATAACTTTTGCGAGTGTATTATTTATTGTGTAGATGATTTCACAGGCATTCACAAATAAACACAAATATGCACATAAGGAGAAAAGACAAATATGCACAAAAGGAGACAACACAAAAAAAGACATTTTATTCCAGAGATTTTGAGTTCTTTACATTCCAAGTTGTGGGTCAGCACAAGGCCTTAATTACATCATACAAAATAACCTTAATTAAAAGGTAAATAGTTTATGAGCAAATTTCCAAAGAATATAGCTTAGATCATGCTAAGTTCTCGGTCCAGACTATCATACTCATTGTCTTGATTATCAAGCTAATGGTTCAGACCATACCATCCGACATTGGTCAAGTAGCTTAATTTTATTTGTTTCAAACCCCAGGGTTGGACATGAGCTTCTGATTGAGTGATGCAGCTTTGGGCTCTGCCTCTGGGATGAAGACCTTTGGAAGACCAGTTACGACTCTGAAATCAGGTAATCTAGCTCGTGGGGATTGATTTTAGTGAATGGGCCACTAATCAAATTAGAATGACAAAACTTCTTAGCGTTTATGCAATCTTAGCAGTGGGAACATTTAGTAGATGTTACTTTTGCAAGTGCTAGGATACTCATATCATCGTAATCCTTGGGACGTTTTGAATGCTCTTTGGGACTCTGATGAACTCTTGGAGACGATCGAATGATATTCGTTGAACATGAGCCACAAGTTTTAGGGAGGCCACTGTGGCAAGACTGAAACCGCTGCATCACCCAGTTCAATCGTCATGAAAGGTCAGTGGATTGTCGCACATGGGTGAGTGACATTATGGGGGGACTTGTGACCGTTGTGAAACATTAAGTGCCTACCACGGAACCCCGATGGACTATCACGCGGAATGGTGAGCAGCCACAGGTGGTAACATGGCCATCGTAGTGGATGAGTTAGCTGATGCTGAGATGCTTTGGCTGTTGTGCTAGGCAATTCAACCATTGTAGTGAATAGTAAGGCCGCTGCATAACTGGTCGGGTTGTCGTGGGCCCTGCATGGCACTCCATCCTTCACTTCTCTAATCCCCATCAAGGGTGTTCTGTCTTGCTGGGAATCAACTTTAACATACTATATCCCTTATTGAGGTGGTGACGCTGCACCAGAAAATGCTCCCCACCAGCCAATAGCTGAAGTTTCGGGCTTTCGGTGATGGAATTTGGAATTCCGATGAGAGCCTTTGGGTTCTTCCTCTTATCCGTTAGTTTAAAGTCCCATTCTGAAGAGCGAAGTGTGTTATTTATAGGTGAGGAGGATCGTGACAAGCTGAATGAGAGACTACCACATGGCATGTCAACTTGCGCCTTAGCTTTTCCTGTTGCATGTCGCTCAGCACGTCATGGAATTGGGCGTTGCTAACATGACCTCTGCATTACCCACATATGTTGCTAATCCAAACTATTGGTTGTTATTCATGCTTGCATAGTGTGTCACCTAATTGGTTTGTAGGTCGCCCCTTGCACGTTAGCCCTCTTTACTCTTTTACTGTACTTCGTTCCTATCATCCATCGCTTAACACATCGCCTGGGTGTTGTGCATGACACCTTGTGCATCCTTCTTCCATGTCGATCTGCTTGTTCTTGATGATCATTTCTGCTCATTCGATTGCACGTTTGGGCTCAATACTGTCACTCGTGCTTGTTAGGCGCTTCGCCTAGTTCTCCTGCACAGTACCCTGCTTGTCAGCTTGGCCCATCTCCCTTCCTCGTTGGCTTGTGCTTTAGCCTCCATGGTGCTTGGTGCATCGCCTATTGTAATGACCCTGAAAATTTTGTGCCAAGACCCGAGTACTACCTCTATTCTTTCCTTAGTAGTTTTTGGGGTAATTAGCGCTTAACTCGATTGCTTGTGATATTTGCATCAATCACTTTAAATTTGATCTGCATGACTCAAAACCTGTAGAATGGTTAGTGCTATGTTACTCTGAAATCTAGGATCCATCGCTAAATCCAGTTGTTCTTGGGAATTTTTGGAAGTTCTGGATCGGACGTGGACCACGCGTCGAAAGTCCGATAGCGATGATCTTAGGCTGTTGCGGTCATCATGTTGGACTTGGCCATCACCTCAAAAATCAAGTCCATGTGATGTTCTGGGTCGATTTGATTAAGTCCGGAGTGAAGAGTGTGAGAACGGTCAGGAATTAAATAAGATTTTATGAAATCTGAGTCGTGTCGCTTGCGCGATGATTTTAAGCAATCTGACCGTTGGATATTCTGACCCAATTTCACCCTCTGATCAGGAAAGATGGCCCAGGCATGTCCTTGTGCTTGTGGACCTGATCGAGATTCGGTGACCGTTGTTTTGAGTATGGTCCGCCACGGCTAATCTGAAGATCTGATCGGTACGAAAACTCAGCTTGACCTAGATCCATGGTCAGTGAGCTTAAGTCCGACCTTTCGTGGTTATAGGCCCACCGGAAGTGCTCCGTTGGATCGAGAGAGGCCTGTTTTGGTTATACCCTAAGTATACCTTGGCCCTGGGGTTATTTTCATCAATGTTATGCCTATATATAGACCTTAAAACCCTAACTCTCTTTTCCATACGAATTTCCTAACCCTAACTAAGAAAGAGAGAGGAAAAGAGAGAGAAAGTGAGAGAGAAGTTGGTGAATCATCTTAGATTCTTTCCTGTTCTTCTTCATCCTTAAACCTCCACTTTTGAATCGTTATTCCGGCGATTCTGAGTTCATCCTTGGGTAAGTTAACCTAACCCTAATCTATTTTAGAGCTTAGAATAGTCTTTGTGTTGTTGTAGCTCATTTCTATTCTTGCCTTAGGTATCCTGTCGCCGTTGACGAAGACATATCGTCTGAATTAGTTCGGTGTTCTATTTTTGGATTAAGGTACGGACTTTAATCGTATAGGTTATGGTTTTCAAGACTTTCAATGCCAGTGAATGGTTTATTCTTGTTATGGATGAGATTTCACATGCCAAATGTTATGTTTACTTTGCGTTCTTGATATGCATGTGATATATTGAGATTTGTGTATTATATGTATATGTAGGAAGTACCGTATACGTATAAAATATGAACATGTGTTTGCCATGATTATTTGTCGTGTACTTATGCTAGATGTATGTGCGGCGACTCCTTAGTAAAAGGAATTGTCCAAATGTGTGTATTTCAACATACGTCATGTATGTTGAACTATGTATTCTACGTGTTTGTAGAAATGCCTGAATGAACTAAAGTGTAATGTATTATACTATTTGCGGGCGTTGAGGAGCGATTCTCAACACTCCTATTGATGTGTATGATTTCCTACATGCAAGTCATATTCCTTGTTGTTTAATTTCAAGTCTTACTTATGCTTAAATCCATGTTAAGTTGATATTCTTCAAATGCTTACGTACTACATGATTTGAGTTGTTGTTCCATTACTATTCTAAATTGTAGATATGAATATCTGTTGCAGTGGAATGTGTGTGGGACTATACATTAGTCCAGGAAATCGGTAATCAGCCTTGAAATCGTGGCTGAGGTTGCTTTCGCCACGAAGGACATGATTAGACGAACCCGAGTCGTATTAGAGTTGTCGGCAGTGGTTTGGCCACGCGGAGTGTTTGCGCACTCTATGTCATTCAACCCAACGTGCGCTCGTGCTAGTTGAGTTCGTCAAGTAACCTGATTGTCCGATGTATGTTTACCATGTATGGACGCTACTGTTTGAATCTAGGGTACCAAACTTACCGATGAAATCCTATTAACTATTGTACCTTGATCCGTTAAGACTCATAAGCCGGACATGGTGGTATGGGACACCGTGGTCAAGTTGTCGTTCTACGCTGGGGTGACGAGCCTCCTCGTAGTGACCAATGAGCAACAAACTCGTGAGCTGATTATGGTGGTATGGGACACTATATTTGTGCTGTCGGCCTACATTGATTGGTGACGAGCCCTCTGTAGTGACCTCGAGCATGCCTGGATACCGCATTGAGGTGACGAGCCTTAGTGTAGTAATGAAGGTATGATAGGCATGCATTGATTGGTGACGAGCCCTTTGCAACGACCTCAAACCATATGATCGTATGAGATGCCTAGGACTGACGACCCTAGAATGGATCACTGTTTGGATGGTGATATGAGGAAGGTACCTTAGCTTCCCAATCCTGCTATATAAAAGGGACTAATAATAACTTGGTAATCATGTTCATGCACCGCATTTGCATGTGCTTTGTAGACGTGGCACACTTTGAGGCGATGTCATGTGTAACGTAAGATGAAGACGCTGAGGGTGTACGCGTGAGGGCACGCATCATTCTTCATACATCCTTGTATTAACAAGAGTATTTAGGACATGTTTAATTGTTCTGCTTTATCATTACTACTTCATTGAACTGATAACATGTTAACCTTTTCTTTATTGTTCCACTGAGTTGATCACTCACTCCCACGTTCTCGGGCGGTGTTAAACACCCACCAGACTCTGTCTTAGTTGCGATGTTGTAGATGTTGATGCAACCTTTGAGGTAGAGCCGGAGATCCAGGATGATGAGGCTGCTTTCTCTTTTATGCAGTTTTTAGACGGGTTCTAGTGAGCCTCGTTCTGATGCGCGGGATTCTAGGATTTCTTTTGGAAATTAAATGATGTAATTTGATACTTATAATTTTGATGGCAACACTTGTATTACGACCTAGTATGTATATGTACTTCAGGGATTTGCACATGTACACATATGATTCTATAAGTCTTCCACTTGCTTTCTTCACTTATCCCTGAATTATATTTGCTATTTGGCTTAATCTATTCCATGTTTTATGCACTAATACAGACAACATACATCCATCATTAAATATGTTGCATAAGTGATGTTTTGGAACTCGGGAGCTGAGTTATCCTCGACCCTCGAATTTCAGGGCGTTACAAGTTGGTATAAGAGCATGAATTGGATTAAACCAGACCTGGGTTATGGTCACACACCGCACGCTATTGTCACTTTAGTGTATTTAGGTGTGAGTTTATCGTAGATTGTGTGTTTGTGTTCCGTTGCTTCTATCGGCGAAAGTTTACTGAAAACAATCACCGAGATCGAGTTTGTGCTCTCTCCTGATCACACACAGCGACCCGAAATCTCTTCTAGACCATCTATTAATGAGTCTAGATGGTTTATCATCCCATTTCAACCCTTCAATCTTTAAGAAATCTCTGTTTGTATTAGATTTCTGCCCGAATGGCCCGATAGGCATCGAATCATGCAAAGGGGCCGATCGGGGCATTTCCAGTGGGACCCAGGGGGGGACCCACATCTTTTAGAGTTAGGGGACCAAGAGGACCTCGCCCGAATGGTGAGCCATGGCAGGTCGGTCTAGAGATCGGCGATGTCATCGCCGGTTCGGCGAGGCCTCGCCTATCAGCGGGCCAGGCCGGGCAGGCTGGCTCGGGCCGACGAGTGTATGTCCTAGTGTGGCCCACCCTTCCACGGTTCGTTGATTAAAACCCTTTATATATACCCTACTTCCTTCACAATCCTCCCTCCCAAGCTCTCTTTTCCTTCAAGTTCTTCTCCAAACTCCTCCAAATCTCTTCCAAATGTTTTTCTTCTTCCATTTTCGTGCAAACCCTACCAACCCATCTCAAAACCTCACCTCCCTTTACTGTTTACCTTTCCTTTTCTTCTCATTTGGGATCTCAAATCCTCATTTGGGATCTCAAGTGTGTGGAAGCTTCACCATTCTTCCTATTTCTCTCTTTCTCTCATTTCTCATGGCCCTCTTTGAGTTTATCACGGCCATCTTTTTCATTTCCTCCCTTCTTTCTTTGATGGGAAAGAAGAGAGCGCCCGTGGATGAAGCCAGGCCTAGCCGCCCAACCCGTGCACGGAGGCCGAGAGGTGCCGCCGCGAGCACGACTGCCACCCGTGAGTTTCAGACCAAGCGGGACCTTGATCCTCGAGCTCCCATTGGAAGAACCTTGTTGGTGGAGCTATCGCATGGAGTCTATGAAGGCCATAGGGTCCTTTTTTAGGCTCATGTTGATCCAAGGCTGTTTGGCGAGTTTCTGTTGTTGGAGCGTCTGGAAGGGGCTGGTTGGTGTCCCTTGTTTGAGGGCGAGTATCGCGCGAATGCAAGTACTGTTCGAGCTTTTTATGCCAATATTCGTGATCCTTTGCTGGAGCCTCTGCAGTTCAAGATTCCTTGTGGTAGCGGTCGGGAGGCCACGGTCAACGTCGCTTTGATATCTCGACTCCTAAATGTGTCACTTGGTGAGATGCATGCCAGTGAGAAGAATTTGAACAGTATGCGCGAGAGGGACCGTCGCACTCGGTTCTTGTGTGGTCGTCTGGTCGAATGGCAGCCTAATAGGAGTCTTCTGGCTACCAACATGATGGATGACTTTCGCTTGCTTCACCACTTGTGTACGTTCAATGTATATCCAAGGTAGAGCAACCGCAGCGAGTGTACGCACCTGATGGTAGATTTCCTGTATCAGGTGGGGTAAGAAGCGAAGTTGTGTGTGCCGACGTACATCTTGCATCAGATTATCCTTATCGCTCGTTTGACTAGGAGGACCGAATCGCTTCCATTTGGCCGCATCATTTGTAAGCTTGCTCATGAGTTTGGCTATAGGCTTGGAGCAGAGAAGCCGGTTCCTGTTTGTCATATTAATTTGACGACCCTTAAGCAGATGAAGATTGGTCCTCGTCGTCAGGCCTCAGAGAGTGAGGATGAGTTAAAGAGTGATGAGGATGAGAGTTATGCTGAAGGTGGTGCTGAGATTGAAGAAGAAACAGAGCAAGACGAGGAAGAGGTAGAGGCACAGGATATGAGTGAGAGCTCTCCTCCTGTGGCACCAGAGCAGAGCGCAGATCAGGTTACCAGGGATGCCTGTAATGCTCTGCTTGAGGAAGGGCAGGCTGTTCTACGCCAGGATATCATGGATCTTCGAGGCCTTGTGAAGCATAAGTTCAAGAAGGTGACTCGAACTCTAAAGTCTATCCTGTGTTGCATGTAGGATAAGGGTGCCCCACCTCCATCTCCTGATTCCGACGAGTAGTTGTCATTGTAGTCGTCCTTTACTTTATTTGTTATTTCTTTTTGTGTGTAGCCATTGTTAGCTTTGTAGTTGGAGTTGTTTGTAGTTGTTTGAAGTTTTAGATGTTGTAGTTCACATGCTTTCCTTGTCGTGATTCATGTAATGCTGCACTACTTATATTGCGATAAATTTTGTTTAATGGAATGCATGTTGTTTAGCTTTGAAGTTGTGCTATGAATGCTGTGTGGATGGATTATGTGGACGTAGAATCTTACAGGTTGCATCCTCTGTTGAATGTAGGGTATGTCTCCTAAGGGTTCGAAGACTTCGGCCCATCTCTCCTTGGTTGAATCGCTTGTCGGGATTCCTCCCCTAAGCGATAGCCAGACGGATCCATGGTCGGGCCCGTCTCATACCGGTGTTGGGCCGACACCTATGGCTCTTCCAGTCACGCCTTCGGTTCCTGAGCCAAGCCGTGCATATTCGTCTGCTCTGCCTTCTGATAGGTTTGAGCAGATGATGCCAGCAGCAGATTCAGCAGCAGCAGCAGCAGCAGTAGCAGCAACAGCAGCAGTTCCTATCTTCCATGGCTGGCATCTTTGCTCAGTCAGTGGGGGCGACTCCTCCTGCTTCACCTATGCCTCCATCTGGGAGCGCCACTGCGAGCGGCACTTTTGAGCGATTCCAGCGCTTACGACCTCCCACATTTACGGGTTCTCATAGACCCAAAGAGGCCGAGTATTGGATCGATCGCATCTCTAAGATGCTGAGACCGCTGCACTGCTCTGAGGTTGAGCAGGTTGAGCTTGCCTCCTTCATGTTTGAGAAGGAGGCCAGTCTATGGTGGGACAATGTTCTTCGCACTGTCGAGGAAGGATTTGAGTGGTCGTGGTAGGCGTTTGAGGCACGCTTCGACGAGAAGTATTTTCCGGTTACGTACCGACATGAGAAGGAGAGTGAGTTCCTTCGCCTCCGCCAGGGAGGGCTGTCGGTGATGGAGTATGAGAACCAGTTCACTGAGCTAGGTCGGCATGTTCCTTTGATTCTGGGCGATCAGCCGATGAGGATGCGGTGCTTTTCTGAGGGATTGAGGCCTGAGATCTGATCGAAGATATGCTGTGCTAGCATTTCTTCCTATGCAGAGTTGGTGAGCATGTCCTTGCGAGCAGAGCAGGACGGGGACAGGTCATCCCGTATGCGAGCACCTATGGTTCCTAGGCCGCGACCGAACTTTCATGGTGCACCTTTTCTCCGCAAGAGGCCACAGGCAGATTCTCCTCTTAGGTGTTCAGCGCCGCCCGCTCAGCAGATGTGAGCTGATCTCCGCTGTTCGTATTGTGGGAAGATAGGACAACTGGATCGTTTTTGCTTTTCGCGTATGCAGGCCAGTGGTTTTACTCCACCGCAGAGGATTAGCCGTCTGATACCTCAGGTTATTTCTCCTCCACCTCTTCGTTCAGTGCCAGCTCATCCATCCTTCAGACCTACAGTACCTAGCTTCAGGCCACCTCAGTGGCCCATGGTTCCTCCGCCGAATCGTCAGCAGCAGGCTCGAGTTCATGCGCTCTCAGCTGAAGCGCCTATGTCTGACTTAGTGCCGAGATTCTTCGAGGTTACAGCGCACATTGAAGGTATTCCCATTTCTATGTTGGTGGATACAGGGTCCACTACCTCTCTTATATCTTATGCGGCAGTTAGGTGTTTGGATTTGAGCACTGTTTCTATGGAAGGAGTGACGCTTACTACCGCTACGGGGATTTCCTCTGCTATGAACAAGCGTTGTATGGATTGTTTGGTTGATCTAGGAAGTGGATCGATCCGTATTGATTTCTTTGTCGCACATCTCTTTCATTATGATGTTATTATGGGTATGGATTGGCTCACGAGGATGCAAGCTGAGATTGATTGTGAAGCAAGGTCGGTGACCATCCATGGACCTGAGGGCGAGACAGTTACTTTCCCAGTTCAGGTCAGTTACCCTCCTCGTCTTGATTATTATACTTCTCTGTTGGAGAGTATGGCTGAGTCGGCGTTTGATAGCACGCTGGTAGTTCGGGAGTTTAAAGATGTGTTTGAATCGATTCCTGGATTACCTCCTCAGCGTGAGATTGATTTTGCTATCGATCTCATGCCTGGTGCGGCGCCTATTTCTTTACCCACCTATCGTATGCCTCCGAGTGAAATGGAGGAATTGAGGAAGCAGATAGATGGTTTGCTGAATTTGGGCTTTATTCGGCCTAGTGTGTCTCCTTGGGGAGCACCTGTCTTGTTTGTGAAGAAGAAAGATGGTTCCTTGCGGTTATGTATTGATTACCGCAGGTTGAATTTGGTAACTATGAAGAATAAGTACCCTTTGCCTAGGATTGATGATCTGTTTGATCAATTGAAGGGGGCACGATACTTTTCGAAGGTTGATTTGCAGTCAGGGTATCATCAGTTGCGCGTCAAGGATGAGGACGTGCAGAAGACCGCTTTCAGGACTAGCTTCGGTCACTATGAGTTCCTTGTGATGTCGTTCGATCTTACGAACGCACCGGCCATGTTCATGGATCTGATGAACAGGGTGTTTCGGCCATTCTTGTTCCGATTCGTCATTGTCTTTATCGATGACATCTTGATATATTCTGCGAGTCAGGAAGAACACGAGGAGCACTTAAGAGCGGTTTTGGATACTCTTAGGAAGAATCAGCTTTTTGCGCAGTTAAAGAAGTGTGATTTCTAGAAAGAGGAAGTCAAGTTCCTGGAACATGTGGTGTCCAAGGAAGGCATAGCTGTCGATCTTGCTAAGGTAGCTGGATGCGGGATCGAAGAAGCTGGTTCGCCATCGAGGTAAGGAGCTTTCGGTCTTACAAGCTATTATCGACGCTTCATTCAAGACTTCTCGAAGATTGCCGGACCGTTGTCACAGTTGACACGGAAGGATTTGAAGTTTGCTTGGAATGAGAGGGCGGAGGAAGCTTTTCAAGAGCTGAAGGACAAGTTGACGTCTGCTCCTGTGCTAGTATTGCCAGAGTAAGGGGTTAAGTATATTATATATACTGACGCCTCTCGCATTGGTCTGGGTTGTGTCCTTATGCAGAAGGACAGGGTGATTGCTTATGCTTCGCGGCAGTTGAGGAAACACGAAGAGAATTACCCTACACACGACCTGGAGTTAGCAACTGTCATTTTCGCATTAAAGCTCTAGAGACATTACCTCTATGGTGAGGAGTTCGAGCTCTTTTGCGACCACAAGAGCCTTAAGTATATTTTCAAGCAGCGTGATTTAAATATGAGGCAGCGCCGATGGATGGAAACATTGAAAGACTTTAAGTTCGATGTTTCTTACCATCCAGGCAAGGCGAACCTTGTGGTAGATGTGTTGAGTCGCAAGAAGGCTATTGAGTTTGCTGCTCCGCTGATGATAGCAGAGTGGGATATGTTGGAGTTTGTGCGAGACTTTGAGCAGAAGCTTACGATGGTTAAGCAGTATGAGGTTATCGCACACATTCGTGTACAGCCCCTTATCGACAAGAAGATCGTTGCAGCTCAGGCAGATGATGAGCTTTTGGCGAAGATGAGGAAGCGGGTTGGTACAGGTGAGAACTCTGACTGGAGTGTTAGTTCTGATGGGGGCCTACGATTTCGTGGCCGGTTATGTGTTCCTGACATCCCTGACTTGAGACGGGAGGTTCTCGAGTTGGCCCATAGTTCTAAGCTTGCGATGCATCCAGGTAGCACGAAGATGTATCAGGATATGAGGAGATCATATTGGTGGGATAACATGAAGGTCCATATTGCTGAGTTTGTCTCTCGTTGTCTCACGTGCCAGCAGGTCAAGGCAAAGAATCGCCGACCTCCTAGGTTGCTGCAGCCTATGCCCATAGCAGAATGGAAGTGAGACTTCATCTCTAGGGATTTTATTTCTGGGTTATCGAGAACGAGGAAGGGATATGACTCTATTTGGGTGATCGTCGACCGATTGACGAAGTCGGCTCACTTCTTACCTATCAGAGTCACAAACTCTGCAGATGAGTTGGCTAGGTTGTATATCAAGGAGATTGTACGTCTGCATGGAGTTCCCTTGGAGATTGTGTCTAACAGAGACACGCGTTTCACATCTATCTTCTGGACTCGTATTCAGGAAGCGATGGGTGTGAAACTGAAGTTCAGCACCGCGTTTCATCCGCAGATAGATGGGCAGACGGAACGCGTGAATCAGATCCTGGAAGACATGTTGCGAGCTTGTGTTTTAGATTTCAAGGACAGTTGGGATGATTGTCTTCAGTATGCAGAGTTCGCGTATAATAACAGTTTCTAGGCGAGTATTGGCATGGCTCCCTATGAGGCGTTGTATGGTCGCCCGTGCAGAGTACTGCATTGCTGGGCAGAAGTTGGCGAGCATAGTTTGATTGGCCCGGAGTTGGTGCAGGCGACTTCAGAGAAAGTTGACATTATTCGATGTCGACTTCTGACAGCCCAGAGTAGGCAGAAGAGTTATGCTGATACGAGGCAGCGACCGCTTGAGTTTGAGGTTAGAGACCATGTTTTTCTTGAGGTCTCTCCTATGAAGGGAGTTCTGCAGTTCGGTAAGAAGGGAAAGCTTACGCCGAGATTTATTGGTCCATTTCAAGTTCTGGATCGAGTGGGAGTGGTAGCATACCGCCTTACTTTGCCCACACCTCTTGCGGGCGTGCATAACGTATTTCATGTTTCTATGCTGAAGAAGTACGTTCCTGATCCTTCGCATATTATCAGTTGGGAGCAGGTGCAGTTGAGTGAGGATGCCACATATGTACTGCGACCGACGCGTATTCTGGACAGGAAGGAGTAGGTATTACGTAGCAAGGTTATCCCTCTTGTGAAGGTGCTATGGACGCATCATAGTGAAGAAGAGGCTACTTGGGAATCTGAAGCTGAGGTTAGAAAGAGCTACCCTCAGATCCTTAAGGAATATGAGAAGGTATGAATTTCGAGGACGAAATTTTCTTTAAGGGGGGTAGATTGTAATGACCCTGAAAATTTTGTGCCAAGACCCAAGTACTACCTCTATTCTTTCCTTAGTAGTTTTTGGGGTAATTAGCGCTTAACTCGATTGCTTGTGATATTTGCATCAATCACTTTAAATTTGATTTGCATGACTCAAAACCTGTAGAATGGTTAGCGCTATGTTACTCTGAAATCTGGGATCCATCGCTAAATCCAGTTGTTCTTGGGAATTTTTAGAAGTTCTGGATTGGACCTGGACCGCGCGTCGAAAGTCTGATAGCGATGATCTTAGGCTGTTGCGGTCACCATGTTGGACTTGGCCATCACCTCAAAAATCAAGTCCATGTGATGTTCTGGGTCAATTTGATTGAGTCCGGAGTGAAGAGTGTGAGAACGGTCAGGAATTAAATAAGATTTTATGAAATCTGAGTCGTGTACAATGGAGATGAGTTTATACCGTTGGATATTCTAACCCAATTTCACCCTCTGATCAGGAAAGATGGACCAGGCATATCCTTGTGCTTGTGGACCTGATCTAGATTCGGTGACCGTTGTTTTGAGTCTGGTCCGCCACGACTGATCTGAAGATCCGATCAGTACGAAAACTCAGCTTGACCTAGATCCATGGTCAGTGAGCTTAAGTCCAACCTTTCGTGGTTATAGGCCCACCGGAAGTGCTCCGTTGGATCGAGAGAGGCCTGTTTTGGTTATACCCTAAGTATACCTTGGCCCTGGGGTTATTTTCATCAATGTTAGGCATATATATAGACCTTAAAACCCTAGCTCTCTTTTCCATACGAATTTCCTAACCCTAGCTAAGAAAGAGAGAGGAAAAGAGAGAGAAAGTGAGAGAGAAGTTGGTGAATCATCTTAGATTCTTTCCTGTTCTTCTTCATCCTTAAACCTCCACTTTTGAATCGTTATTCCGGCGATTCTGAGTTCATCCTTGGGTAAGTTAACCTAACCCTAATCTGTTTTAGAGCTTAGAATAGTCTTTGTGTTGTTGTAGCTCATTTCTATTATTGCCTTAGGTTATCCTGTCGCCGTTGACGAAGACATATTGTCTGAATCAGTTCGGTGTTCTATTTCTAGATTAAAGTGCGGACTTTAATCGTATAGGTTATGGTTTTTAAGGCTTTCAATGCCAGTGAATGGTTTATTCTTGTTATGGATGAGATTTCACATGCCAAATGTTATGTTTACTTTGCGTTCCTGATATGCATGTGATATATTGAGATTTGTGTATTCTATGTATATGTAGGAAGTACCGTATACGTATAAAATATGAACATGTGTTTGCCATGATTATTTGTCGTGTACTTATGCTAGATGTATGTGCGACGACTCCTTAGTAAAAGGAATTGTCCAAATGTGTATATTTCAACATACGTCATGTATGTTGAACTATGTATTCTAAGTGTTTGTAGAAATACCTGAATGAACTAAAGTGTAATATATTATACTATTTACGGGCATTGAGGAGCAATTCTCAACACTCCTATTGATGTGTATGATTTCCCACATGCAAGTCATATTCCTTGTTGTTTAATTTCAAGTCTTGCTTATGCTTAAATCCATGTTAAGTTGATATTCTTCAAATGCTTACGTACTACATGATTTGAGTTGTTGTTCCATTACTATTCTAAATTATAGATATGAATATCTGTTGTAGTGGAATGTGTGTGGGACTATGCATTAGTCCAGGAAATCGGTAATCGGCCTTAAAATCGTGGCTGAGGTTGCTTTCGCCACGAAGGACGTGATTAGATGAACCCGAGTCGTATTAGACTTGTCGGCAGTGGTTTGGCCACGCGGAGTGTTTGCGCACTCTATGTCGTTCAACCCAACGTGCACTCGTGCTAGTCGAGTTCATCAAGTAACCCGATTGTCCGATGTATGTTCACCATGTATGAACGCTACTGTTTGAATCTAGGGTACCAAACTTACCGATGAAATCCTATTAACCATTGTACCTTGATCCGCTAAGACTCATAAGCCGGACATGGTGGTATGGGACACCGTAGTTGAGCTGTCGGCCTACGCAGGGGTGACGAGTCTCCCCGTAGTGACCAGTGAGTAACAAACTCGTGAGCCGATTATGGTGGTATGGGACACTATATTTGTTCTGTCCTACATTGATTGGTGACGAGCCCTCTGTAGTGACCTCAAGCATGCCTGGATACCGCATTGAGGTGACGAGCCTTAGTGTAGTAACGAAGGTATGATAGGCGTGCATTGATTAGTGATGAGCCCTTTGCAACGACCTCAAACCATATGATCGTATGAGATGCCTAGGACTGACGACCCTAGAATGGATCACTGTTTGGATGGTGATATGAGGAAGGTACCTTAGCTTCCCAATCCTGCTGTATGAAATGGACTAATAATAACTTGGTAATCATGTTCATGCACCGCATTTGCATGTGCTTTGTAGACGTGGCGTACTTTGAGGCGATGTCATGCGTAACGTAAGATGAAGACGCTGAGGGTGTACGCGTGAGGGCACGTATCATTCTTTATACATCCTTGCATTAACAAGAGTATTTAGGACATGTTTAATTGTTCTGCTTTATCATTACTGCTTGATTGAACTGATAACATGTTAACCTTTACTTTATTGTTCCACTGAGTTGATCACTCACTCCCACGTTCTGGGGCGGTGTTAAACACCCACCAGACTCTGTCGTAGTTGCTGATGTTGCAGATGTTGATGCAACCTTTGAGGCAGAGCCGGAGATCGAGGATAATGAGGCTGCTTTCTCTTTTATGCAGTTTTCAGACAGGTTCTAGTGAGCCTCGTTCTGATGCACGGGATTCTGGGATTTCTTTTGGGAATTAAATGATGTAATTTGATACTTATAATTTTGATAGCAACACTTGTATTATGACCTGGTATGTATATATACTTCAGGGATTTGCACATGTATACATATGATTCTATAAGTCTTCCGCTTGCCTTCTTCACTTATCCCTGAATTATATTTGCTATTTGGCTTAATCTATTCCATGTTTTATGCACTAATACAGACAACATACATCCATCATTAAATATGTTGCATAAGTGATGTTTTGGAACTCGGGAGCTGAGTTATGCTTGACCCCCGAATTTCAGGGCGTTACACCTATGGCCTCAGTGTGTCAGGTTTAAGCCCTAATAAATGCCCCCCTCAAATGTGAGACACAAGTCGCTTCAAATTATGGTGTTGTGCATTGGTCTACAAGGCCTATATATATACTTCAGTACTTGTCATTTCTCAATTCTACTTTCTAAAGGGATCTGATTATGCACTGATTAGTGTGTCGTTCCTTTCTCTTATGCATGAATATTCTTCTTTAGACGCCAGCATTTCACTTAACGTGGTACTCACACATCATCCACAACACTATTTCCTTTTAATGTCACTCTTACCCTCCCGAGTCGGTGAGTGCCACCTACACTTGTGGGTGTGGCAATTTATCTCCCTTGCGTGTCAGGTTTTCCTCATGTGCATATCTTCCTTTGCATGTGATAACATCTAAACATTGCATGTTTATCCTCTCAATTGCATTAACTTTCTTGACATTTAAGTGTTAATTTAATATAATTATATATTTTTTATACATGCGAGGTGATTCAGCAGCCTAAGATGAATACATGCTTAAAAGGATGAATTTAAAGCTAAAAAAATGATAAAGTTGAGAACACTAAACAATTGGAGATTTGGGGGTCATTAATAAAGAATTCAAGTACCAAAGATCTAAGAAAACCAAATACAAATGAGAGAGAAAAGATTGGAAAAATCACAAAGAGCAATAACATAATAAACATACTAACAACTATAATAAAAAATCCTTAAGTTGTTAAGGATTGGCCGGTCTTCCAAGTAGTTCAATTCGATTTAGGTGGAAACCACTTGTTCGCACATTTATTTTCATTAGTTTCCTCCTTCATGCACATACTAATGTCGTTTTGACTCTATTTCAGTGACCCACGGAATTACATGCTGACCAAGAGGGTTGTTACCCGAAACACATTACGTCCATAATAATATATTGATTACTAGAACTGAGATTTCCAACATAATATTTGCGTTGTGTAATATAAATGTAGCAATTAAAATTACGTATCAGTTATTTGCATAGTGAAGATAAATGGCATTATAACTTGAAGTATATAAAAAGAGGTAATCAAATCAATTAAATTGCAAATTTTAAAGGAAAAATACTCACCTCTAACATCGTTCATTCCTTGAGTGTGAGTATACGCCGTAAGATTTGAATTCTAACCTAGTTTTTAACAATTCGGTGTTTAGGTCACTACATTATCCTTCTTACGCAGTTAAGATCAAATACTAAGATTCGGCTTAAGATATAGGGTTGGGATACATCTTATTCACACACACACACACACACACACACATATGACCTTAACTTCTTGTAGGATCTCTTAGTCGAGTAGACTCAGTTTGACTTGATCTTAAACAACTTATATCGAGTTGTTGGAAAGGATGAAAGGAAGAAAACAACGAACAAAAACTGAACTTGGGGCCTACCTCGGATCTGGTTCAACTTGGCGACTCAGTGAGTTGCTGCTCCAAGTGGCACTCGACCTCCTTCCTTCTCTCATATCCTCCCGTAGTTCCTCTCTCTCTCTCTCTCTCTCTCTCTCTCTCTCTCTCTCTATTCCCTTGCTATTGTTGGACGGTTCTCTCCATCCTTCATGCAGTGATTTTTATATGCTATCAGATGTAATTTGCAGGAGGGTGAGTCCCAGTTCCAATGGGACAGCACCTTACGCTAGTTTGTTTACGCATGAAAGCTCCCTTGTTTGGCTTGATTTGTGATCCCAATTGAGAGGTCATTCCCTACAATAATTTAAGGGATGATAGGTATTTAGATGGGAAATCAGGTGGATGACTTTGATCTTAAAATGGTGTTAATCTTAGTGACTAACAGCCTGCGCTTTCTCGAGGAAGATGACTTCCATTTTAATGGCAGAGTTCGCTCTAGCTCATATTTATTAATGATGCCTCCTCTGGATGGTCTGCATTGACCCACTGATGTTTATTGGGCTGTCTGATTGAAGGTCCAGATCAGTTTTCCCGGTGGGTTACTCAAATCTGCATTCTCTATACAGTATTATAATTCGAGTCCATGAAAGTCAACAAATCCCAGTGGCATATGATTTTCCCAGCTTTTGCTAGAATTCTGGTTGGAGTCGGAATTGCCTTACTTGAAGATTGGACGGTGTAGCATCTTGATTTCATATAACCAATTATACGCACACCTAGACATATATATCCACCTCACGAGGAATATAGTGAAAAATTAAAGCAAATGAATAAGTGAAAATGGTATAAGTAAATAAATTTTAGGGACGAAATTTTATTTAAGGGGGGTAAATTGTAACACCCCAACCTTTTCAATACCCAAGTATTGAAAGTTCTCGAGTGTTACCATGAAATTTAACGTACTATATACATGTGTATGATACCAATCTACCTATCATAACCTTACATCTATTCTCCAACATGAATCTGACCGTTGGAAATAACCTCCATTCATATATCAAGCTATCTGATCGTCGATTTTAATATAGGATCATCATATACCTAAATATTCTCACTTGTCCATCATAACCAACCGCTCAGTCAAATATGCACTGCTAGATAGAGACATCTAACTGTCGGCTTTGATTTTAGACCACCCGATCATAGTAAACTAGCTACTTGATCTCTACATCCGCTCGTACACACATTGAGTTGATATTCTTATCCGTTCATCTTGTTCATCACCTACGAATATACTTAACCCACCATTAGAACTACAATCTGATAAACTTACACATATGAACAAGACACTCGAATCTAACGATAAACATGTTCTACCCCTTAATCACTCCAGAAACCCACCTTGTGTTCTTCCATTTACAAAAATAATCATATATATACCTATATATACTGTTAGAGTACCAACTATCAAGTCTTCATATTTTAACATGTCATCTGATCATCTATTATGTTGTTTTTTTTATTAGCTTGTTAGTACCCCCCACTATCAGTTGACACTTCACTGTTAGCCACCCCCACTAGGGATTGATACTAAGACCTCAAGTGTTGAAACAAGGTATCTTTCACTCAGTTTACCACTTGAGCTGGGTTGATATATGTACGTTCCCTTAGTTAATTTGGTGAATAATTCGTTATTCATAATGCTTTAGATATAAGTTATTTTATAAGAATTGCTTAGAAATATGCGTATAACCATGTAGAACCATTAGATTTTTCAAAACTCTCATATTAAAAATAATTATGAAATGCCGTTAACATACACCCCTGAATTCTAGATCACATGGTTCTCATGATCCGTTTCATGTGAAATTTTATACCATGCCTATGCATCATAAATTAACTATACATGTCAAATTTTATCCATTAGTTCATTATAAAAGTGTCCCAATTGACAAATCAGCCCCTTAACCATTGATTTTGGTATCCATCGAGTGAAGAAAGGTCATGGGTAGTCATAGTGCGATATTTCCCTTCATATGAATGACTTGGATTGCCTATCATATGGACTAAGTATGAAATATGAAGACCCCACTTTGGTAGGCTTTTCCTTAGGCATGAAGTTATCATTTCGAGGCTCATCAACTCCTTATAAATCTGGATCTTCCTATTTAACCACTTTCTGCTGTCCATTGCAACTCAAGTTTGGACTAAACTTTGGTCTTATATGACTACGAGGTTATATAAAATTTAGGCCCCGATCTATGATCCTACACCATTGAAGGTTGGAGCTGGTTCCTTCTTTTTGGTACAAAAGGTGAAACTTTAGATTTAAGCTTTTTCCACCAACGATCAACCACTAAATTTTTTCTAACCATTTGCCTATCCTGAATACACATTTTCCTCAAAATTAGGTCATAATCATTAAGTGTGGATCGTTAATTGAGATCAAGTTCGTTTTGACACCCGTTAGGATAATTTTCAATATATGTCAATCTAAATTTCATATCACTAAGAAAATCATATACCCCGGCCCTATTCAATGACCTTAACATAATGAATGAATTAGATTTAAAGAAAGATAAACAGAAAAGGAAAAATTAAAGAAACCCAATCCAAGTGAGATATGAAACACGCCCCTTTCACACGCCCACTCCCTTTTAAAAAGGGGGCATGTATTCCCCTCTTCACTCACACGCCCACCTCTCAAATGTCTAAGGAAAAAGAGAGAGAGAGAGAGAGAGAGAGAGAGAGAGAGAGAAATACAAAGAGAGAGAAGCCTAGACGTCCATCATCCGCTTCCTTCTCCAAACATCTGGTATCTCTATCTTGCCCAATCGATGTCGTGATTCATGTAGAAGTTTTCCTACATGGATATCTACTTAGGGTTTAGATCTAAGGCTAAGGTGAGGGATTCCTTTAAGCTTATATTAACTTGAGTTGATATGAATTATTCTATTCTCTCACATGCTTTGAATCCTCCATGCAAATATTTAATTTACCCCCATCAATTATTTATCTTTTGAGAATTATGGTTAAGGTGTGATTTTAATTATACATGATCTTTTTGAATTTATGAGAGGGAATCCTTTAAGCTTACTTTGATTTAAGTTGATATGATCTTGCCTTTTTACATGCTCTCATGTTACTATGATGCTCTCCCTATAATTGTTTAATTTACCACCAATAATTATTTACCCTTTAGGATTACGGTATGATGTTAATTACGAGTGATCTTTATTATTTTTATGTGGGGCAATGAATACAAGCATTGCCCTTCCCTTTACCAATTTTGTTGAGTTAACCCTTGCTACTCTTCTCTTTGTTGAGTTGACCATTGCTACTCTCCTCTTTGTTGAGTTGGCCATTATCACTCTCCTCCTTATTTTGTTAGCTTTGTGCTATCTATCTTTAAGGCTTGGGCATGTGTCTTGGAATATTAAAACTCTCATGATTTAGTTTACATTCTCTTTGATGCAAGTGATGTGTTAAAGGTATCACAACTAGTGATTCAATATCTAATCATGGACGCAATGCGCTCTGGGTAGAGACCCTCTTGGTCGACGAGTAATTCCATGGGTTTGGATAGTGGTACACAAATCGATATAAGTAATTCACAATGTGTGTTACATCACTTCCGGGATTGGATGTTGCAAATAGTCACTTCATAAAAAAATTGTATCACGTAATTCATCCTACTCATATGTTGTGCTACCTCGAGTTGTTCACGTAAATCCACGGTAGCATTGGACATGCCGACGACTTTTCGTAATGTGAGAATGTGGGGCTAGCCGGATTTTCTATGAATTATATTCCACATTGTGATGATCACTACATATGATGATTCGCACACACATTGATAGGCATGTAGTCATGTAGAATGGTTTCGCATGCTGTTACCCCTCGTAGTGGTGGAGTACGAGATGTATCAGAATTGTAATGCCCCGAATTTTGAGGGTCGATGTTTAAATATTGTCCATGTTAGTGTATTAAACATGAGGGGGATTATACTAAAACAACATATCATACTCCAGAGACAATTTAATTTAGCAAGCAGAAGACTGAAACACACACACACACACACACACACATATATATATATTTAAGTATGTGAGGGTGTCGCAACCTTCAGAGTATGAGTATGATACCGGGCTGAATATAAACATGTATTGTCTCAAAATTTATAAAATATCAAAATGTACATGTCCGACTAATCCATATAATCCCTGCGATCTCGTCGATCATCGCATGGTCTACATAGACCCACCTGATAGCTGTACATAGGAGAACTCCTCCTCTTTGTCAAAGAAGTCAATCTCAGATGTATAGACTTTGTCATCACCTGTATCTACAACAGAGTTTGGTTGGTATTTTAAAACACTGTCCCAGAGTGGGAGTAAGTGATCAACTCAGTAGTACTATAAGGCAAAGGTTAACATGTTATCAATTTAGTCAAGCAGTAATGATAAAGCAGTACCACAATCATATCCTAAGTACTCTTGTTAATGCAGCGATGGTATACTGTAATGATGCATGCACTCGCATGAAGCTCCCTCACAAGTAACTTCATCAACCATTCGCGCATGACAAACTCCCTAAACATGCCCTTCATTGCCAAAGCACATGCAATGCAGTGTATGGTCCTGTTAGCCAAGTATTTAATTAGGCTTATTCAAACAGCAGATTTGGGAAGCTAAGGTACCTCCCTTTATATCACTAACCTCAAACGAGGATCCATCTAGGGTCGTCAATCTTAGTTAATCACATATGATAGGTAAGTTATAGGGCATCACCCCTAATAAAAGTAGTGGATAGGCACATTCAAGTGTTTATACTCGAGGTCACTACGGGAGGCTCGTCACCTGAACGTAGGCCGACAACTCGAATATAGTGTCCCATACCACTATATTCGGCTTATGAGTTTGGGTTGCTCACTGGTCACTATGGGGAGGCTCGTCACCCCAGCGTAGGCCGACAGCTCAACCACGGTGTCCCATACCACCATGCCCGACTCATCAGTCTTAGTGGATCATGGTACTATGGTTGAAACAGACTGTTACATTGGTAAGTGGTACCTTAGATTCAAGCAGTAGCGTCCATACATGGTAAACACACAATAGGCCAATCGATTTTATTAGATAAGTTCGATTGATACAAGCGAACACTGAATTAATCGACATGGAACGCATAAGCACTACTAGTGGCCTAACCACAGTCGATAATCGTCGAACGACCCAAATTCACCGAACGTATCAAAGGTGGAGAGACTAATTCAGCCACTCAAATAGGAATTGTTATCGATTGCCTGGACTACATTGTAGTCTCAACCTTACTCAGATGCATTAAATAGATA
The DNA here is from genome assembly GCF_029962835.1 of Magnolia sinica. Classification (NCBI taxonomy): domain Eukaryota; kingdom Viridiplantae; phylum Streptophyta; class Magnoliopsida; order Magnoliales; family Magnoliaceae; genus Magnolia; species Magnolia sinica. The sequence continues at coordinate 24,872,371 of NC_080588.1, forward strand.
TATGTGGTAATCATATAAGCAATTAACAGACATTCCCAATATGAATCTCATTCGAGCATTTCATCGAACACATTGCACATATTACCAAATATTGCATTTCATCCATAAACTGCATAATCAGAATTTAATTTACATGCGGGAAACTATACATATAGATAAGGTAATTGAGAATCATATCTCAATACCCTTAATAATTACAATATCTCAATACCCTTAATAATTACAATTCACCAACAATTTTCTCATTCAGACATTTTATCAAACAGTTAGACTACACATTACCACACACATAGACTAAATTAGTTACGGCCATATTATGGCAAACCCTTTCACAAGAAGATTGTCATACACACAATAAACATGAATTCTAGGTTAATAGTCAGGGTAAGCACAAATCATAATTTCAAGTTCATTCAAATATTTCAACAAACACATAGAATGCATATTTGTCCAACATAGTTCATACATGTATAATATGTGGAAAACATCGTAACTAAGATGATATGGCAGCAATCAAGTCAGACATAAATCATTACCGACATTGAAAGCCTTGAAAACCATAACCTAAACGTTTATAGTCCGCACCTTCCGTCGGAATCCTCATTTCGAATGTGATTCGAATCCTACGCTCCCGAATGTAAAACAACGAGTACCTAAATCATGAAATAGGTTAGCTATTTCGATGATTACTCTATTTGGATTCCTAAATCAAGATTAGGGTTAGGATTTCATACCCAAATCGTAGTTGAAATGATTCGCGTAGCGTGGTGGGGAGGTGAATCATCACGTGGAGTAGTGGGAGTGAATCCCGACAACGATCTCCCGAACTCTCTCTTCTCCTCACTCTTTTCTCTTCTTTTCTCTCTTCTCTCTCCTAGGATTAGAGAATTTCGTATGGAATGGAAATGGGGTTGTTTAAGGGCATTATATAGGCCCAGAACTGATGTCAATGGCCCCAGGGCCATGGTATACTTAAATTATAACTAAAGGGTGCCTGTTTCGAGCAAACGGGGTTCATCTGGAGGTCCGTTACTCATTTACGACGTAGGGTAAGTTCTCTAACAATGGATCTATGCCAGGATGTGATTTCGGCACGATTGGATAGGCCGATCAACTGTGACGGACCTGTATCAGATCAATGGTCGTTATCACTCGATCAGGGCCACAAGTATACCGATATGTGCAGGGAAATTTGCTTGATCCATGGGTGAAGTTCGGTTAGAAACTGACAGTCTGAAATCTTCAATTTCGCCCGCAAGCCAATGGCCCAATTTAGTTAAGTTCTGGTTCATTTTAAAAAAAATATTCGCATTTCCCACACACTTCGCTCAAGGGTCAAGTTGTCTGTTTCTAGATACTATCTGGGCTCGATTCCCGCGATGGTTGTCAAGCTCAATGAGGCGGTCGTAACCCTATAGTTTCGCAGTCATCGGACTTTCGACATGCGGTCCGAGTCTGATACGGAGTTTCAATATGCTCCCGAAAGCAACTGGGTTTTGGGATTTTTCAGAGGTTTTTAAGTAATGTTGAGTTAGCAATTCTAATGGTTTTAGGTCTCGTAGTTTGCATAAATAGTGGTTCAAGCTAATCCACCGATTAATTTAGTCTGGTACTTAATTAATTTTCGTCTAATTTTCACAGTATACGGTCCTTAGTGATTTATGCCTGAGGTGGTACTCGGGCCTTTGTACAGATTTTTTCGAGATGTTACAATATACCCTCCTTAATGAAAAATTTCATCCCCGAAATTAGTACCTTTTCGTACTCCTTGAGGATCTGTTTCCCAAGTAGCCTCTTTCTCAATGTGGTGAGTTCACTATACTTTCACAAGCGGGATAACTTTACTGCGTAGCACTTGTTCCTTCCTATTTAAAATACGTGTTGGTCGAAGCACATAAGTAGCATCTTCACTTAGGTGTACTTGCTCCCTTTTGATAATATGAGAAGGGTCAGGAACGTATTTCTTCAGCATCGATACGTGAAACACATTGTGCACGCCTGCGAGTGGTGTGGGCAAGGTGAGACGGTATGTTACCACACCCACTCGATCTAGAATTTGGAATGAGCTTATGAATCTCGGCATAAGCTTCCCTTTCTTACCAAAATGAAGTACTCCCTTCATGGGGGAAACCTTAAGAAACACATAGTCCCCAACTTTGAATTCCAACTACCACCATCATGTATCGGTGTAACTCTTTTGTCTGCTCTAGTCTACAAGAAGTCAACGCCAGATAATATCAATCTTCTCTGAGGTTACCTGAACTAAATCTGGACCAATCAGGCTCTTCTTGCCAACTTCCGCCTAACAATGCGGTGCTAGACATAGGCGCCCATACAATGCTTCGTAGGGAACCATGCCAATGCTGGCTTGGAAGCTGTTGTTATAAGCAAACTCGGCATATGGAAGGCAGGCATCCCAACTATCCTTAAAATCAAGGACACACGCCCGCAACATGTCTTCTAATATTTGATTTACCTGTTCCGTCTGCCCATCGGTCTGTGGGTGGAACGTGGTACTGAACTTTAGTTTCACTCCCATTGCTTCCTGGATTCGAGTGCAGAAAATGGACGTGAATCGCATGTCTTGTTCTGACACAATCTCCATAGGAACTCCATGCAGCTGTACAATCTCCTTGATGTACAACTTGGCTAAATCATCTAAGGAGTTAGAAATTCTTATCGGGAGGAAATGGGTTGATCAATCGGTCCACAATCACCCAAATGGAGTCATGCCCCTTTCTCGTCTTCGGTAACCGGGAAATGAAATCCATAGATATGAAATCCCATTTCCATTCAGCTATGGGTTTGGGCTGAAGTAAACCAGGAGGTCGGTGATGCTCGACCTTGACTTGTTGCACGTGAGGTAACGGGACACAAAGTCTGCTATCTGGGCCTTCATGTTGTCCTACCAATACGAACGCTTCAAATCACAATACATCTTTGTATTACCGGGATGCATTACCAATTTTGAATTATGAGCTACTTCTAGGACTTCTCTTCTCAAGTCATGGAGATTCGGGAGGCATAGGCAGCCACGGTATCTTAAACCTCCATCTAAGCTAATCCTCCATTCAGATTCTTCACTGTCACTTGCTTGCTCTCTCATTTTCACCAACAGCTCATCTTATTTCTGTGCCACAATGATTTGGTCATTAATAAGTGGTTGTACATGGAGGTGTGTGACTCTCTCGAACGGCTCCTACTGTAAGCTTCTGTTCGAAGTCTCACACAAACTCTACAATATTCCACTCTTCTATCATCAGCAGAGCTGCAAATTCTATTGTCTTCTTGCAGCTCAACGCATCGGCCACAAGGTTGGCCTTACCAGGATGGTAGCAGACCTCAAACTTGAAGTTTTTCAAGGTTTCTATCCAACGACACTGCCTCATATTCAGGTCTCTTTGCGTGAAGATGTACTTAAGGGTCTTGTGATCGCAAAAGAGCTCGAACTCCTCTCCATAGAGGTAATGTCTCTAGAGCTTTAATGCGAAAATGACCGCCGCTAATTCCAGGTTGTGCGTGGGGTAGTTTTCCTCGTGTTTCCTCAACTGTCGCGATGCATAAGCAATCACTCTATCCTTTTGCATAAGAACACAACCCAAACCAACATGAGAAGTGTTGGTGTATATAGTATATCTGACCCCTTGTTCTATACTAGCACGGGTGCGGATGTCAGCTTGTCCTTCAATTCCTGAAAGGCTGCTTCTGCTTTCTCGTTCCAGACAAACTTAAGATCTTTTCGAGTGAGTTGAGACAGCGGTCGGGCTATCATGGAAAAGTCCTTAATAAATTGACGATAGTAGCCTGCAAGGCTGAGAAAACTCCTCACTTCACTAACCGAACCGGGCTACTCCCAGTCCTGTACTGCGGTCACCTTAGCAAGGTCTACGGCAATACCTTCCTTGGACACCACGTGTCCCAGAAACTTGACTTCTTCCTTCTAAAAGTCGCACTTCCGGTATTGAGCAAACAACTAATTCTTCATGAGAGTATCGAAGACTGCTCGCAGGTGCTCTTCATGATCCTTTTGGCTCTTGGAGCATATCAATATGTCATCTATAAATACGATGATGAACCGGTACAGATACAACCGAAACACCTGGTTCATGAGGTCCATGAACACGGCCGGTGCATTTGTAAGTCCAAACAACATCACAAGAAACTCATAGTGCCCAAAACTAGTTCTGAATGTTGTTTTCTGCACGTCTTCATCCCTGACGCGCAACTGATGATACCCTGACTGCAGGTCGATCTTAGAGAAATATTGTGCCCCTTTCAACTGGTCGAACAGGTCATCTATCCTGGGTAGAGGGTATTTATTCTTAACCGTGACGTGATTCAGCCTACGATAATCAATACACAACCGCAACGATCCATCCTTCTTCTTTACAAATAATACAGGTGCTCCCCAAGGAGATACACTAGGCTGTATAAAACCTGATTCCAACAAATCATCTATCTGTCTCCTCAATTCCTCCATTTCACATGGAGGCATGCAGTATGTTGCTATGGAAATGGGCATCGCACCAGGCACAAGGTCGATAGTAAAGTCGATCTCGCGCTGAGGAGGTAGTCCAGGTATTGTTCTGAACACGTCCATGAAATCTTAGACTACAGGGGTGTCCCCAAGTGTCGGAACATCAACATTCTCCAATAAGGAAACATAACAACTTATACGATAGGGCCAACTGACCTGAACTGGGAAAGTGGAGGTCGTGGCCTCGGGTCCATGGGTTGTCACCAATCTGGTATCACAGTCAATCTCTGCCTTCATTTTGGTGAGTCAATCCACGCCGAGGATGATGTCGTAATGATGCAGCGGAGTGACAATTAGGTCAATGCACACCGTTTTGCTCCCTAAGTCTATTAGGCAATCTTTACAAAGCTTAGTAGCGTCAGAGAAAGTCCCTGTCGCGGTAAGGACTCTCACCCCAATCATAGGAGTAGTGCTCAACCCTAATCGCTTGACTGTAGAGCACGATATTATCAAAATAGTGGACCTAGTGTCCACCAATAGAAATACAGGTATACCTTGAATGTGGGCAGTGATTTTAAAGGCCAAAGGCACAACAGTTGCTGACTCAGATGCTTCAGCTGCAAGTGCATGTACACGCGCTTGTTGTGGATGATTTGGTTGCACTGCCATAGGTTATTGAGGCGGCCTATTTCGAGGTACAGGTGGTCGGTAAAATAGCTATGCTGGCCATGCCGATCGTAGAGGTGGAGCTGATATAGCTTGTGATAGCTGACGGTTGATCTTCTGAGGTGGCATAAAGCCATTATCCCTCATCTTAGTAAAGAAAAAGGGCTTGTTATGGCCCATCTTCTTACAGTAGGTGCACGAAAGGTCTGATCGCCTCTGCTGGGTCAGTGGAGCCATAAGCCTGGAAGGCAAATCTATATGTGGCCTCTTGCCTAGAAATGGTCAGTTCGGGAGTTCAGGCCGAGGCCTTGGGCCCATTGGTAAATGTGTGTGAGACAGTCTATCGCCATCCTGCTCGGCTCGCAGAGACATGTTCACTATCTCAGCATAGTTGGGAATGCTAGCGCAACACATCTTCATAACGATGTTGGGCCGCAGATCCTCAGAAAATTGCCACATTCTCATCGGCTCATCAGCTAGGATCAAGGGACCATATCTGGCTAGCTCCATGAAGCGGTTCTCGTACTCGGCCACAGTCATTCCTCCCTGACAGAGGCAGAGAAATTCACCCTCCTTTTCATTATGGTAAGTGAGGGGGAAATACTTTCCATGAAAGTGTGTTTCAAATGTGTCCCACGTCCACACGTATCCTGTGGGAACGGTTCGTAGGATGCTGTCCCACCAGAGACTAGCCTCCTTCTTAAATATATAGGTCACAAGCTCCACTTGCTCTGCCTCAGTACAGTACAATGGCTTTAGCATCTTGGATATGCGATCCAACCAATACTCTGCCTCCTCGGGTTAATGAGTGTTAGCAAAGGTAGGAGGACGGAAACGCTGGAAGCGTTCAAACAGACCGCTAGTATTCAAATTTCTAGCAGGCTGCATAGGTGGTGCATGCGGGACCATACTCCTATTTTAGGCAATGGTCCCCGCAATAGTGGTCCAAATTAGCTACTGTTGCCACATTAGGAGCATCATCTGCTCCAACCTATCAAGGAGAGAAGCCGCTTGAGGCATGTGTGGCGTTGATGTAGACGCACGGTTTTGTTCCGGAACCGGTGGTGCAGAAGGTGTTAGCCCATTGGTGGGGCCAGTGGCCGGCTATGAATCCGGCATAGTATCAATATCCACACCCAAGCTAGGGTCTGTATGGCTATCTCTTAGGGGAGGTGCCCTGTTAATCGATCCGCCAAGTACGAGACGTACAATGTTCCGAGTGTTTTTAGGAGGCATTCCCTATATATAACATAGGGTGCAACATGTGTGAGATTTTAGAACAACATTACCCAATTTTCCAAACATTCCACACATTCCATAATAAAGGAAATTTCATGCATTTCATTTAGCCAAAATTGTCACAATACATGAGATGTAGTATTACATGAATCATGACAGAGAATGCATGTAAGCTGACCTAACAAAAGCTTTAAACACTAAGCACACCAATATCCAACTGAGCCTACCAAGGCTATCACATAGAAAAATAAGAAACAAGGAAAACCATAAGACAATTACAACACAGGACTAGTCCGCTGACTCTGGTGAAGGTGGAGGCGCACCCTTATCCTACATACAGCACAGGAGGGCCTTCAAGGTGCGAGACATTTTCTTGAATTTCTATTTCAAATAGGCCTGATTCTCCTCAATCCTGGTCATGTGGGCTTCTAAGGTAGCCCGATCATGGTGGTCGTCATGGGAAGTAATAAGAGGCTCCTTATCTGAGTCTTGGGCCTCCTCTTCCTCTTCCTGCTCTTCCTCCTCACTGCCTTCCTCTTCCTCAGTGCCTTCTTCCACACTTCCTTCCTCTATTTCATTTTCTTCCTATTCTTCACTACTTTCTTCCTCTTCACTTTCTTCTTCTATCTCATCCCCATACTCATCAAGTCGGGCTTGACGTTGTCGAGGGCCAATTCCCATGTTGTTGAGTGTAGTATCATTAATGAAGTGGATTGGCGCCAGCTCATCCATGTTAAGTCTGAAGCCAAAATTACGAGCAATCTTACATATAAGTCGGCCAAATGGGAGTGAAGCATCACCCCTAGTAGAGCATACGGTCTTGATTATCTGTAACAAGGCGAACGTAGGAAGACACAACTTGTCTCCCTGCCCAACCTGTATAGGAAGTCCACCATTAAACTAGTGCATTTGGTATGGTTACTCCACCTACGATACACGTTGTACGTGCGTATGTGGTGGAGTAGGCGAAAATCTGCCATCATCATGGTCGATCGGAGGCTATTGCCTCGCCTCCAATGAACTAGTCGGCCACAAAGAAACTGCGTGCGGTGATCTCTCTCTCGAACATTGGTAAGACAAGATTTACTAGCATGTACCTCACCATGTTCAATTCCCATAATTCGGGACATCACAGTTACATTGACTATGGCTTCCAACCTTCCCAAGGGAATAGTAAATTGAAGAGCCTCTAGTAGTGGATTCCGTATGTGCGCATAGAAGGCTCTAACAGTGCCGTCACTTGCATGAGACTTGCCTCCAAATATGGGACCCCACCCAGACTCCAACAGGAGGTCCATCACTTGATATAGCCTAAATAGACTTTCATCAACATGTGCTTCAAACACGACTTTATGGTAACGAAACTTACCAAGTCCGATGCCCGACGATAGAGATCTTTAGAGCGGGATTTGGGGATCGAGATCCCGTTTCATTCTTCGCTCTCGCTTGATGCTTGTAGTAGCCACGATGCTTGTCTGCTTCCTCGAGAGGGTTGGACGGCTTGGCTCGGCCTCATCCAAGGCCACTCTTCTCTTTCCCATAAGGGAAAGGAGCATTGAAATGGAAAAGATGGCGGTGACAAGCTCAAAAAGAGCCATGGAGTTAGAAAAGCTTGAGAATAGGGTGGATTTAGGAAGTTTGAGAGTTATGAGACATAAAGATGTAGGCTTTATGCTTAAATAGGTGGGAATATGGAAGGTAGGGAGTTGTAAGAGGTGGGTTTGAGGAAAATGGTGGAGGTGGGAGTGAAATGTAGAAGAAGAAGAAGCTTGGTGTGTATGGAAGGGAGATTTGAGAGAGAAAATTAGATTTTAGAGGGTTTAAAAGCTTGAAATGGGGAAAAAATGAGGCAAAGGGGAAGAAATAGAGTGGCCCCACACGTGTGGGGGCCCCACATGCATGTGTGGAGGGTGGCAGGCCGCCGGAACCGTGGGCTCGCCTCAACCCGCTGTGAAGGTGGGCGGCGCGCTGCCATCTGGGTGGTGTCGCCGCACCCCCTTGGGCTGCCGGCGGTGCCCCTCCCTGGGGTGGTGGTCAACCCCTCCCGGGGTACCAGAAATGTGCGGGGGACCCCCTGGGTCCCACCGTATTTTGTGGTGTGGGCTCCTATGCCCGTGAAATGTATTTTCTCGACCCAAACATGCATATTCGTGCCTTTTGGCATGTTTCGAGTTTGGGATTCACCGAATCTTAGCTTAAACCCATCGGTTGACAGCTTAAAAAGGGATTGAGATCATTTCACATTATCTCGGATGCGTACGGGCTACGTTCAACAGTCGATATCGCCCATCGGCAAAACCTTGGGATCCTACGATCATTTTTACATTTTATCGCCCCCTCCTAAGTCAAAGTGTCTCAGTATGCATCGTGTTACCATAACCTAGGTCCAGTTTAATCCAAATCATGCTTTGATACCAACTTGTAACGCCCTAAATTTTGAGGGTCGGGCAAAGCTCCACTCTCAAGATCCAACGCATCATTTATGCAACATAGATAATGATGTTTAAATATTGTCCATGTTAATGCATTAAACATGAGGGGAATTATACTAAAACATCATATCGTACTCCAGAGACAATTTAATTTAGTAAGAAGAAGACTGAAACACATATATATAAGTACGTAAGGGTGTCGTAACCTCTAGAGTATGAGTATGATATCGGGCTGAATATAAACATGCATTGTCTCAAAATTTATAAAATATCAAAATGTACATGTCCGACTAATCCATATAATCCCTGTAATCCCATCGATCAGCGCATGGTCTACATAGACCCGCCTGATAGCTGTACATAAGAGAACTCCTCAAAGAAGTCCATCTCAGATGTATAGACTCCGTCATCACCTGCATCTACAATAGAGTCTAGTTAGTGTTTTAAAATACCGTCCCAGAGTGGGAATGAGTGATCAACTCAGTGGTACTATAAGACAAAGGTTAACATGTTATCAATTCAGTCAAGCAGTAATGATAAAGCAGTACGACAATCATATCCTAAGTACTCTTGTTAATGAAGGGATGGTATGCTGTAATGATGCATGCACTCGCACGAAGCTCCCTCACAAGCGACTTCATCAACCATTCTCGCATGACAAACTCCCTAAACGTGCCCTTCATCGCCAAGGCACATGCAATGTGGTGCATGGTCATGTTAGCCAAGTATTTAATTAGGCTTATTCAAACAACATATTTGGGAAGCTAAGGTACCTCCCTTTATATCACTAACCCCAAACGAGGATCCATCTAGGGTCGTCAATCCTAGTTAATCACATACGATAGGCAAGTTGTAGGGCATCACCCCTAATGAAAGCAGTGGATAGGCAAATTCAAGTATTTATACTCAAGATCACTACGGGAGGGTCGTCACCTGAACGTAGGCTGACAGCTCGAATACAGTGTCCCATACCATCGTATTTTGCTCACGAGTTTGGGTTGCTCACTGGTCACTACGGGGAGGCTCGTCACCCCAGCGTAGGTTGACAGCTCGACCACGGTGTCCCATACCACCATGCCCGACTCATGAGTATTAGCGGATCGTGGTACCATGGTTGAAACAGGCTATTACATTGGTAAGTGGTACCTTAGATTCAAGTAGTAGTGTCCAAACATGGGAAACACACAATAGGTCAATCAATTTTGTTAGATCAGTTTCGTTGGTACGAGCACATGCTGAATTAATCGACATGGAGTGCATAAGCACTCCTTGTGACCTAACCACTATCGACAATCGTTGTATGACCCGGATTCACCGAACGTATTAAATGTGGTGAGACTAATTCGGCCACCCAAACAGGAATTGTTACCAATTGCCTAGACTACGTTGTAGTCCCAATCTTACTCAGATGCATTAAACAGATATATGTGGTAATCATATAAGCATTTAATAGACATTCCCAATATGAATCTCATTCGAGCATTTCATCGAACACATTGCACATATTGCCAAATATTACATTTCATCCATAAACTGCATAATCGGAATTTAGGTTACATGAAGGAAACTATACAAATAGATAAGGTAATTGAGAATCATATCTCAATACCCTTAATAATTACAATTCACCAACAATTTTCTCATTCAGTCATTTTATCAAACAGTTAGACTACACATGACCACATACATAGACTAAATTAGTTACGGCATATATTATGGCAAACCCTTTCACAAGGTGATTGTCATACACACAACAGACATGAATTCTAGGTTAATTGTCAAGGCAAGCACAAATCATAATTTCAAGTTCATTCAAACATTTCAACAAACACATAGAATGCATATTTGTCCAACATAGTTCATACATGTATAATATATGGAAAACGTCGTAACTAAGATCATATGGCAACAATCAAGTCAGACATAAATCATTGTCGACATTAAAAGCCTTGAAAACCATAACCTAAACGTTTATTGTCCGCACCTTCCGTTGGAATCCTCATTTCGAACGTGGTTGGAATCCTACATTCCCGAATACAGAATAATGAGTACCTAAATCATGAAATAGGTTAGCTATTTCATCGATTACTCTATTTGGATTCCTAAATCAAGATTAAGGTTAGGATTTCTTACCTAAATCATAGTTAAAATGATTTGCGTAGTGATGGTGCGGAGGTGATCAGCACGTGGAGTAGTGGGAGTGAATCCCGGCAAAGATCTCCCGAACTCTCTCCCTTCTCCTCACTTTTTTTCTCTTTTTTTCTCTCTTCTCTCTCCTAGGATTAGAGAATTTCATATGGAATGGGAATGGGTGGTTTAAGGGAATTATATAGGCCCAGAACTGATGTCAATGGCCCAAGGCCATGGTATACCTAGGTTATAGCCAAAGGGTGTCTGTTTCGGGCAGACGAGACACATCTAGAGGTCCATTACCTGTCTATGTCATAGAGCAAGTTCCCTGACAATGGATCTAGGTTAGGATGGGATTTCAGCACGTTTGGATAGGTTGATCGACCGTGATGAACCTGTATCAGATCAATGGTTGTTGTCACTCGATCAGGGCCACAAGTATACCGATATGTGCAGGGAAATTTCCCTGATCCATGGGTGAAGTTCGGTCAGAAACTGACGGTCTGAAATCTTCAATTTTGCCCGTAAGCCAATGGCCCAATTTACTTAAGTTCTGGTTCATTTTTAAAACATATTCGCGTTTCTTACACACTTCGCTCAAGGCTCAAGTTGTGCATTTCTGGATACTATCTGGGCTCGATTCTCGCGATGGTTTTCAAGCCCAATAAGGTGGTCTTAACCCTATAGTTTCGCAGTCATCGAACTTTTGACGTGCGGTCCAGGTCCGATACGAAGTTTCAATGTGCTCCCGGGAGCAACTGGGTTTTGGGATTTCCCCGATGTTTTCAAGTAATGTTGAGTTAGCGATTTTAATGGTTTTGGGTATTACAGATTGCATAGATAGTGGTTCAAGCTAATCCATCGATTAATTTAGTCTAGTACTTAATTAATTTTCATCTAATTTTCACAGTATACGATCCTTAGTGATTTCTGCCAGAGGTGATACTCGGGCCTTTGTACGGATTTTTTCAAGACGTTATAAGAACCCTTATATTACTTTTATGAATCTTTTGAATTATTATTAATCTTAAAGGATAATTATCACTATGAATAAGGCATTGACCCTCTCTAACCTTACAGATGATGCAGGTGATGTACAGATTAAAGACCTAGAGGACCATCTCCCTATGGAAGATTATATTGAATAAATAAGAAGATAATTTTATATTTTTTCTACAAAATCGATAATGTAATAAGCTCCCATTGAGAGGGCATTTGATAATTTGTTGAATTCTTTTACTCCAATGAAATAATCAATACAATCAATTTTATTCTCATGAATGGTTACCTTCATGAATTTAACTGGATTTGATCTAAATGGAAAAAAATAATAATAATAAGGTGCGATTTTTAAAGCATCCAATTTATATATTATTAACACCCAATTTTCTCAGACACGAGTATAAACTCTGGCATGAAAATTTAGGATATTACAGATGGTCTAGATCAAATAGAGGAGTTAAGCAAAAGAGTTCTCATGGGAGAACTTCTCATGGGCGTTAATTCATCGGACGCTATTACAGCGTGCAGTAGAAACTACTTTCACTTTTGGTTCAATTGCAACAGACAAGTGGGGTCCACTATAATGATTTCTTAAGAAATCCATGCTGTTCATCAGATGTGACTCGATCGTTTCATCCAAAAACTCAAATATGAAGCGGATCCATAAGTCAAGTGCGCCACACTTATCACAAGTCCACAGAAGCCTATGGTGGAAACCTCTTTGGACGACCATAAATTTTCCACGAATGACTGAGTTTTGAGGGGGTGTTTCTCACTAGATTTGTTGAGACTTCATGATTGGAATGGGGAGAGGGAAATTCAGGAATTTTCACCCTTTTTGTTCGGGTGGTGGTTGTTGCAATACGTTTTCGATTTGACATGGAAACTATTCAAGTTACGGTCTAGGTGGAGCCCACAATGGAATTTGTTATGTAATCCTTTCAATTTATTAGCTGCAGGGTCATGTTCTGCTATGGACTCAAATATGAAGTAGATCTGAGCCTTAAATAAGCTTATATTGGAAATTCTCCTAGTGAGTGTCAAAACGAACTTAATCTTAATTAACGATCCACGCTTAATGGTCAAGGCCCAATTTTGGAGGAAATGTGTAGTCAAGATAGGAAAAATATTGGACAAAATTTGGTGGTTAATCGATGATAGAAAATGCCTTAATCTGAAATTTTACCTTTTGTGCCAAAAGGAAGGAATTGGAGTTAAGGTGGTCATCATTCAATGGTATAGGATCATAAATTAAGGCCTAAATTTTGTATAATCTCGTAGTCACATGAGGCCAAAGCGTGGTCTAAATTTGAGTTGTGATTGACGGTATAACATAGGTAATTTAAAAGATCCCGATTTAGAAAGAGTCGCTAGGCCTTAAATAGTGTCTAAGGAAAAGCTACTAGGGGTTCTTATACTTCACACTTGGTTCTTACGATGGGAAATCTAAGTCATTCATATGAAGGAAAATATCCTAGTAAGACTACCCAAGAGCTTTCATCACTCAATGGACACCAAAATCAATGGTTAAGGGGTTGATTTGTTAATTAGGCCACTTTTACAATGATATAAGGGCTTAAATTTGACGTGTATGGATAATTTATGATAAATAGACATAGTATACAATTTTACATGAAACAGATCATGAAAACCATGTGATATAGAATTCAAGGGTATAGTTTAATGTCATTAAGTATTTACGATTTTGTGATCTTTTATTTCTCTAACTTCCATCGTCCGTAACGTCGGACTACACCATCCAAATGCATTAAAATTTAGCAGGCATTCTTTATTTTTTCATGCTCTTTCCATCACCCCAGTTTCGGCTTGATCACTTAAAGATGACCAAGATGCTTTTTTAATGGGCTATACCGCCCTAAGGTCTAAATTAATGCTTTCATATATCTAATAGAGAAGTTAGCCGGTAGTTGTGGCATATACCTTAGGATCTTCAAACCGAGCAGTTTATTCTAAGATTTGGGCAGCCCGTTTGGTGGATCTAAATATGATGGATGGTCAAATGACATGTTAAACATAGGAAAACTTGATGGTTAGTGCTTTGATTGTATATGTAGGTGGGTGTATAGTCAGTTTTGTAAACGGATGAACATAAGTGAGTTTTTGGAGTGATCAAGAGGTAGAACATGTATACCGTTAGATTCAAGTGACTTGTTCACATGTATAAGTTTCTTAGGTTGTAGTTATGATGATGAGTTAAGCATATTTATAGGTGATAAACAAGATGAACGGATTAGAATCTCAATCTGATACATGTATGAACGGACGTAAAGATCAAGTAGTTAGTTTACTACGATCGGGTGGTCCAAAATTAGAGTGGACGGTTAGATATCCTTACTTAGCGGTGAGTAGTTGATTGGACTGTTGGTTATGATGGATAGGTTAGAATACTTATATATATGATGGTCATGTCTTAAAATCAACGGTTTAATGGCTTGATCTATGGATGAATATTATTCCCAACGGTCAGATTCATGTTGGCAAATAGATGTAAGGTTAGGATAGCTAGATTGGTATCGTACACATGTATATACTAAGTTAAATTTCATGGTAACACTCGAGAACTTTCAATACTTGGGTATTGAAAAGTTCAGGGTGTTATAACTCCATTGTTATTCGTGTTGATCAACTACTTCACTTCCTACCATGCCTCATCAAGGAAGGGGCTAGTTGGGGTCCTGCCAAGGAGAAAATTGAAGTAGAGATGCACGCTCTCTTAGAGGAATTTGAAAGTCTGAATATATGACTTATTCGCCTCTTTGGAATTTTGCGTCATGTTTTTCCTTTTGTAAACATGCTGTCAATGACTAACATGATGATGAATAAGTTCTGATCCTTAAATAATTTTTTATGTAATCGACTGCTTTCTCATTTAATCATGTCACTTGATTTCGATAATAACTTTAGTAGTTGGCTTGATCTGAATGCTTGAAGCACTGATGCATGATGAACCTTCTCCTCGTACATGCATTTCATCCCTTATTCATAATAATGACGCCGTGCTTTTTTAAAATTTGCATTTATTTCACCATGTCCTAGTAATGCGGAAAAACAGTTCGCCTTATCTCAGACAGCAAATTGTCGCTCTGCATCCTATGCGGCTTAACTGTCGCATTTTCACTCCAAAAAAATGGCAATTGTGCTTCAAAATTTCCTTCATGAGTTGGCTTAAATTGGTATTTCTGATGCAATCAATAAAGGAAACACTAGACCACCAAGGATCCACTTATAGTCATCTTAATGCATCCTTACTTGATTCAATCAATACTTCAACTAGAATCAAAGTTTTTGTTTCGAACAAGAAATGAATATAATCTATCCAGTTGGATGATAGAGAGGTTAAAACATCATAATTAATTCCAATATAAATATGGACATTCTTAGCATTGGTTCAACATATAACCGTCTTATTGAATTGATTGTAGGGAGTTCAAAGCATCCACTATGCCTGTATTTAATGGTAGATCAAAGAATTCTTTAGATCAAACAATCACAAATAGAGAAGAAAGCATTCAAAGAGTTCCTAAGCATCCACCGTGCTCGAAGTCGATGATAGATCAAAGTAATAATCAAAATACTTCTTAAATTCAAAACCATAAACTATGAAATATCCAACATGAATATCATAACTTGAATTAAAGCAAGGAAGACATTAGAAAAATTACAAGCTTTACTTCTTAGCTCTAGCTAAGAGATTAGCCAACCAAAGTCATGATTAAACAAAAAAAATCTTAAGAAAAACATGAAAAACTAACTAGAGAAGAAGAAAGAACTCCTTGGAAGTTGCTACACTCCTTAATCTACTCTCTAACCTTAATTTGTGCTTAGAATTCCTTAAAGAACCCCTTTAAATAGGCTTTGTTCAATAGATTTTGAAAACTGCATCAAATTTATGCACTCTACACAACTTTGATGACACCTTCAATGGGACTTCAATGCCATCGAAGGATCAAACTTAGTTGGAATTGAATTCAGAAACTGCACGCCGTAAGTCTTCGATGTCATCAAACTAGCTTTGATGGAATTGAAGTAGTCTTCGATGGAATCCTAAATCATTTAGAAGTGTCCAACAAGTTGAGCCCGAAATTCCTGAAATTATCGGCTCTTCAACGGAATCAAAGGGTCTTCAATGAAATCGAGAATTGCGCCCAATTGTCCAACGACCAAACTTGATTTTCTTCAATAATTTTGATGTGATCGAGCCTCCTTCGATGGCATTAAACACTTACTTCAATATCATCAAAGTTGTGTTCGATATCATCGAACATCGAGTTTAGCTCCTCCTGAATTTTGTACTTTACAAACTTGAATTTCTTCCTTCTTCACTTCATTTTCTTGGATCTTGAACTCTTGAAATCTTCATTCTTGGCTACCAAAGATCCATCCTTGCTTTGGTAATTTTTGAGCACCAAATTCCATGCTTTTAACATCCTTTTCACCTTAAGCTCTCAAAATCACCTCGCAAAACAAAAATGCATAAATAGATAGATTAAACGCTATCATGTTCATAAAAGTAAGGAATAAACTAGGGGAAATATGCAATGTTTCTCACTTAACACACCCCCAACCATATTTTGGTAGTCCCGAGCAAAACATGCATGAAACAATCTTCCTAAACTTCCAAAATTCAAATCTTTTCCAGAAAATAAAAGTCTGTGTAATCATGCATGATTGAGTAAAAGTTTAAGATGAAAGAACGATACTTTGACCATCCAAAGCCTAATCACATGAGTAAACAATTGAATTAAGTCTTCTTATATCAATTAATCAATAGAATGCATTCAAACATTAAGTTTCTAGTGTGCTTAGTGAATCTCGACTTACTTTCTCGTAGAAGATAACTATCATTTCATAATGTTAGCCATGCTCATCACCTTAAGGTAGTTAGATAAACAAAAGTATTGATTCCGAACCTATCCCATTTTCACTTCTTTTTCCCAGCTTCCGGATTTTATATCAACGACCTTTTTCATATTATTTCTAGTCTTTTCCTTAAGTTCATTGAAACACATATATGTATAGCCTTTTTGTCAATCTAATTATTTTCTAGCTAGTTCTTTTCTTCTTTTTCATTATTTTTAAGGGGGATAAGGATGTCCAGACTTAGTTCCTAACACTTTTCAGAGATAGACATGCTAAAATTAGAATTTCTAGTATTCCTCATAGTATGAGTTAAGTGTGAATGATGAACTATATTCAATTGATGGTTAAACTTTCTTTTAATCAAATAATTGGGAGAACTTAGCCAATAGTTTACTCAGTTTATTAACCCTAAATTTTCAAAATTTTAACTATATATCTTATTGTAGTACTCAAAACATGCTCAATTACATAGATTTTCACTTTTCAAACAAGTTTCGAAATTGAAAATTTTTAAAAATTTTGAAGATTTTTGCTTAAAAACTAGGAAAACACATATTAGTCTACCTAATGTCATCCCCAACCTAAATTCTACATTGTCCTTAATGTAAAAGATATAAGCAATCAACCTGACATGAGGCAACAAAAATAATAGAGGAGTGAGGAGAAGATAATACCTGAAGAAGGAGAATTAAAGCAGTTCCAAAGTTTTCATCAAATAAAGGGAGTCAGTATAAAAACTAAACAAGATAAAACAAACTATCCTAATCCTAAGTCCTAGGAAAGAAATAAACCTAACTATACTTGCATCAAACTAGGAGGTCAATCCTAGTAAACAGGATCAATTGAGGCATGGACATCACCTTTAAATCAAATTTCTCGACAAATGGCTTGAGACGATGTTCGCTTACTTTAAAAACATTACCATTCATTTGGATTTTCAATCTCGACAACCCCGTGAGGATAAACCGTTTTGACAATGAAGGAGTCGGTCCAATGAGATTTCAGTTTCCCTAAAAATAAATGAAGTCTAGAATTGTACAAGAGGACTTTTTGATGTGGTTCAAATGTTTTCCAAAGAATGTTCTGATCATGGAACTTCTTCATCCTATCCTTGTAAATTCTTGAACTCTCACATGCACCTTTCTGGATTTCTTCGAGTTCATTTATTTGCAATTTGCACAACAAGCCAGCGTTGTCTAAATTAAAGTTTAAATTCTTATTTGTCCAATAGGCCTTATGTTCCATCTCCACAGGCAAGTGGCAGGATTTCCCATAGACGAGTCTAAAGGGAGATATTCCTATAAGGGTTTTGTATACAATACAATATGCCTATAAAGCATTAGTCAATTGTATTGACCAATCTTTACGGTCGAGATTAACTGTTTTCTCCTAAATCTGTTTGATTTCCCTATTTGGGATCTTAGCTTGGCCACTTGTTTGTGGGTGATAGCAGGTAGTTATCTTGTGTGAAATGTCATATTTCTTCATTAAGCTTCTAAATGGCCTATTACAAAAGTGTGACCCGCCATTATTGATAATGACCGAAGGCATACCGAACTAAGAAAGAATGTTTTCTTTTAGAAATTTAATGACCGTGCGATGGTCATTATTTCGACACAGGATCGCTTCGAGCCATTTGGTAACATAGTCCACTGTAAGCAATATATATATATATATATATATATATATATATATATATATATATATATATATTTAAAATATTGGGGGAATGGTCCCATGAAATCTATGACCCAGCAATCAAATGCTTTAATAGTCAGAATGGTGTTCAGTGGCATCATATTTCAACTAGACAATCCACCCAATTTTTTACAGCACTCACATGCTTTGTAAAATTCATTGGTGTCCTTGAACAAAGTGGTTAAGTAAAAGCCACACTGAAGAATTTTCATTATGGTTTTCTTGGTCGAAAAGTGGCCACCACAAGCCTGAGAGTGACAGAAGGAGTTAACACTTTGATTTTTGTTATCAAGAACACATCTACTTACGATTTGATCTGGGCAATATTTAAATAAGTATAGATTATCCTAGATGTACTTGCACACTTTAGAGAAGAATTTTATTTTCTCTTGCTTGGTCCAATATGTCAACGTGATACCTGTAGCGAGATAATTTGCAATATCAGATTACCAGGGTAATTAAGAGACTTTAAAAAGTTATTTATCAGGGAACATGTCATTGATATGAGTCATCTTAATGGAATTAGAGATAACAAGCTTGGAGAGATGATCATCTACTACGATTTCTACTCCTTTCTTATCCCCGAATCTCTATGTTAAATTCTTGGAGTTAGAGGATCCATCTCAACAATTGGGGCTTAGCATCCTTAGAAAGAAGGTACTTCAGGGTGGAGTGGTCCGTGAATACTATGATCTTGGATCCGATCAAGTAGGATATAAACTTATCCAGTGCAAAGATTACGGCTAAGAGTTCCTTCTCCGTAGTAGAATAATTCATCTAAGCAAAGTTTAGCGGTCTACTTGCGTAGTAGATCACATATGGATTTTTATATTTTCTTTGGCCTAAAACTGCCCCAATAGCATAATCACTCGTGTTGCACATAATCTCAAAAGAAAGGCTCTAGTCGGGTGGCTACATGATTGGAGTGCTAGTCAACATGCCCGTAAGCTTGGAAAAAGCTTTGTGGCATTCTTCAGACCACTCAAATGGGATATCCTTTTGAAGAAGATTGCATAAAGGATGAGATATGTGGCTGAATTCCTTTATGAATCTTCTATCGAAGATTGTGCGTCCTAAGAAGGAATGCACATTACGTATGCTTTTGGGTGGATGTATGTTAGAGATAAGCTCAATTTTGGCTTTATCCACCTCGATTCCATTGGACGATATGATATGTCTAAGTACAATTCTCTTATGAACCATGAAGTGACATTTCTACCAGTTGAGCATAATGTTTTTTTCCTCATATCTTTTCAGTACATGATTTAGATTTTCAATGCAATCGCTGAAAGATGAACATCTATGAATACCTCTAAAAATTACCCCACCATGCCTGAGAAGATACTCAACATACATCGCTGGAATGTGGTGGGAGCATTACAAAGTTTGAATGGCATCCTTCGGTATGCAAAAGTACCAAAGGGACATGTAAATATTATCTTTTCTTAGTCTTCAGGGGCTATCTCTATTTGGTTATAGCTTGAATAACCATCTAAAAAATAGTAGTAGGAATGGCTAGCTAACCTTTCTAGAATTTGATCAATGAAGGGCAAAGGAAAGGGGTCTTTTCTAGTAATGATATTCAATTTTTGGTGGTTAATGCACATTCTCCAACTAGTTATGACTCTAGTTGGCACGAGTTTGTTATCAGCATTGGCTATTATGGTGATCCCAGACTTCTTGGGTACCACTTGAGTTGGACTCACCCATTGGCTATCGGATATTGGGTATATGATACCCACATCCAATATCTTAAGTACCTCGACTTTAATCACCTCTCTCATGTTTGGATTTAATCGACGTTGTAGTTGTCTAGATGTTTTCGCATCATTCTTAAGGTGAATGTGGTGAGTGTAAATCAAAGGATTTATTCCCTTGAGGTTTGCAATAGTCAATCCAAGGGCTCCTTTGTGTTCTCTCAGAGTAGGTAGGAGCATACTCTCTTGTTTCTCATCCAGGTGGGCAGAAATTATCACTAGATATGTCTCATCTTAACCGAAGTAAGCATATTTAAGATTAGCCAACAACGGTTTTAAGTCAAGCTTCGGTACCTTCATGCTTGACGGTAGAGGCTTTGTTTTATTAATGGGCAATTGTTCACATTGTGGCCTCCACCGGTCAACTTCAAGTATAGGTGTTACATCGAGCAAGGCATCCATCTCCCTAATTATGTCATCATCCGAATCAGGGGAGTGGGCCAGGCATGTCTCTAGAGCATTAGAGTATAGAGTCAGGAGAGCTCTGTCTTCCACAAATGAGTCTATGAAGTTGATTTCATAGGCATCGTTAACTTCCTCAGGTTGTTTGCACATATTAATGATGTTCAGCTATAATGTCATGTTCCTAAAAGTTAATTTCATGATCTCATTCCTACAATTGATGATTGTGTTTGATATGGCTAGTAATGGATGAACTAAGATGACTAGAATCTGAATGCTCGTGTCAATGATGGGATGTGTATCCAAAATGATAAAATCTATTAGGTAGTAGAATTTGTCATCTTGGACAAGCACATCCTCGCTTATTCCCCTCAGTATACGAACCGATTGATCAGTAATTGAAGTGTGGTCTTGGTGGGTTTTAATTCACCAAGGCCAAGTTGTTCGTAGACAGAGTAAGGAATCAGATTCATGCTTGCTCCTAAATTAGGAAGTGTGTGCTCAATTTGGTGGTCCCCAATTACACAAGAGACAGTTGGGCTACCTGGATCTTTGTGTTTTTGTGGCACATCTTGTTTGATGGCACTCACTTTTTCAGTTAAAGGAATTTTCTTTTATATACTTTGTCGTCTTTTGGTTGCGCAAAGGTCTTTCAAGAACTTGGCATATGAGGGTATTTGTTTAATGACACCCAAGAGAGGAATGTTGACCTTCACATGTTTTAGAACCTCCAAAATATCCTAGGAATTAGATAGAGATTTTGGTGCAATCAACTGCTAGGGGAATGACACAATCAGCTTGTACGTTCTTTCCGGTTCTTTTTCTTATGGAGTAGTGTTAGGTCCATCATCTCTCTCAGGCTTTTCAGCCCTTGTCGAGATGGTCTTATCAATCGTATTTTCACTTCTGAAAGTGGTGATAGACTTAGCTTGCTCCATGTGGTTGGAAGAGCTCGGGTCACTTATCTCACATTGTGGTTTTGTATTGGGTAGAGGTTGGGCTGGAAAAGTCCCTTTTTCCCTAATATTTAAGTGTAACTCAATCCTTTGTGTGGACTTAGTAAGGTCCTTGAATGCTTGTAAAGTATTTTAATTGAATAGTTCTTGGTTTTGTATGTGCCTTAGAACCGGATCCTCTTGGGATTTTTTATTTGGAAATTAAGGTAGGACCCCTTGAGAATTTCTGTTTACACCAGCCGTTTGGCCATTCCTCTAACTGAAGTTGGGATGATTTCTCAACCTAGGACTATATGTGTTTGAGATTGGGGTGTTGAATGGTCGTTGGTAGTTGTTCAGAGCATTCGATTGCTCGTGTAACAACTCTTGAAACGTAGGAATTGTGGGACAATCTTGTGTCAAGTGTATGTTACTAGTGTAAATACCGCAAGCAACTTCCACAACCTCATCAGGTTTAACAGTTTCTACCTTCTTAAGTTCCATGGCCTCAACTTTTCTTACGAGATTGGCCACCCTCACACTCATGTTGTCTTATTCGCTTAAGACATACATTCCTCCCCGTTCTCTTGACTAAGTCGACTTAGAAGTGGCAAGCCTTTGGGAGGTATCCCATGATTGTGCATTTTTCGTGAGTAGATCAAGATAATCCCACGCATCATCGCCCTCCATGTTCATGAATTCACTATTACACATCATCTCTACAAACTGGCGCATGGGCGAAGTTAATCCATTATAGAAAAAGCTTATTACTCACCATATTTTGTAGCCATGATATGGACACGAATTCATGAGGTCCTTGAACCTTTTCCAGCATTAGAAGAAAGTTTCTTCCTCTTTTGGGCAAAATTCATGATTGACCTCCTTAAAGTGTTTGATTTATGAAACAGGAAGAACTTTTTAAGAAATTCTCGACTCATCTCAGCCATGTACCAATAGATCACAACTTTAAGGAGTATAGCCATGACTTAGTATTCTCCTTCAATGAGAAGAGAAACAACTTTAGTCTTACCATGTTAGCAGACACGTTTGGAAAGTTCAATGTGGCGACCATCTCGTTGAATTCTTTTAAGTGCAAGTATGGACTTTCAGAGTCTAGTCCATGAAATTTAGGAAGGAGTTGTATCACTCCTGGTTTAAAATCTATGTTTCCTGCATTAAGTGGAAACACTATGTAGGAAGGTGTACTCGGCCTCGCCGGTTGTAAATAATCTCATAAAGTTCGAGGCGGGGGAGCATGATGCACCTCATTCTCATCTTAAACTTCCTCAACTAGATGTTGAGGTAATTTGCAGCCATCACTTCAATTAACTCAGATGATCTCAAAGTGATGTCTAACCCGATGAAGAATAGTCAGCCCTTCGACTAGTCCTCCTCCGCTCAAGAGACGTAGAGTGTTGTCACGAACCCCCTTGGGCATGAAACACTCTCAACCTCAAAGTTCTAAAAACTACTACAATTAGAAATTCAGAAACTATGAATTCTAAAGAGAAAAAGTTATAAGGATATTATCAAAGAGAGCTTGTTAAGTTAGATGCTACAAAACAGAAGACTAAGTTATTTTTCTTAAAAGGTTTAAACTTTGAGAATTGAAGATTATGTCACGCATGTTTTGCTCGGGTCTAGAAACATGCTGGTTGGGGAGTGTGTTGGGTGTCAAATATTACATATTTTCCTCTATTTATATCTTAGTTTTATGAACATGATAGAGCTTAATAGTATATTTTATACATGTTTGTGTTGCAAGGTGAATCTGAGAGCTTGGATTGAAAATAATGTTAAAAGCATGGATTTGATACTCAAGAATCACCAAAGCAAAGGATGGATCTTAGGAGACCAAGATTGAAGAATTCATAGGCTAAAGATCTAAGGAAACCAAGTGAGGAATGAAGAAAATCCAAGATTTGAAGTGAATTTGCATGATTCTCGACTGGCCTAAGCTCTGGCTCGACTAGCCCTGGCGCTGGCTCGACTAGTCGAAGAAACTTCGGCTTAAACTTTAGCAACATTATCTTTTAAATTTGCTCGATCCTTGACCAGTCGAAGATGACCTTCGACTCGTCAAATATTGCCTTTGACTCGTCTAAGGTTACGCAGATTTTACGCGGACCGCGTAAATTTGGCAGTTTCCGGACTTTCCCAACTCGATGTAAAAGTTGGAGTTCTCCAACTATAAATAGGAGTTCCTAGATGTTCCTAAGAATCTTCTAGGGTTTAAGGAGTGGAGAAAAAGGGTGGAGAGGGGCCTTCAATCATTTTTCTTCTTCTTCCTTAGTTTGTTTTTATGTTTTATTTAAGAGTTCGTAATTCAATCATGTCTATAGTTGGCTAAACCTCTAAGTTTGAGCTAAGAGGTGAAGCTTATATTGTGATTGGGATGTTTTCTTGCTTTGATTCATGTTTATTTTGAAATTCATTGATTTCTAGTTGATTTTAAGGAATATTTTCAGTTTTTAATGGTTTGTTGTGATTTTAATTATAATAGATCTGCGATTACTTTGAATATCTTCTTTTCCTTTTTGAGATTATGGGATTGGTAAATCCTGTTGTTCACCATCGTCCCTTGGGCATGGTAGGGTAACGGAATTCCTTCCGAATTTTCATAATTCTCTTCCATTGAGACTGGATCAATGAGAAGTTTAGAGATTTGACCATCTTTTTCTCTAACTAGATAAGATAGGACTCTAATTACAATTGGATCTCTTGACTCATGTAAGGTAGCATCTCAATTGCTACAAGTGGATCCTTGGCACCCTAGTTCCTACCTTTCAATTGTTAGTTTAATCAACATTCACAATTACTCACTTTATTTCCATATTTCTAACTTAAATCTTCTTCTAGTTCTAGTTCTAGTTACTTTTAGAATACGCACAAGTTTAGTCCCTGTGGATTCGACCTCGGCCTCACCAAGATTATTAACACATCGCAACACTACACTTAGGGTTGTGAATAAGTTTTTGGCACCATTGTTGGGGACTACGGCTGCATTTTTTTAGAATTAATTAGTGTGAGAATTAGGTTAAGATTAGGACTAACTTTCTGTTTTGTTTCTAGTTTAGGATTTTTCTGCTTTGTTTTTAGAAACTAACATTGTTTTCTGTTTTGTAGGGTCCTAATATAGAACTTCGATTTGGTAACATTCTTCTAACTCCTTCCCTCTACTTGCTTTCCATACTAGCTATAGGAATTAGAAAATAGAATTAAAATTTGGTGTGGTTCATGCCCTCGCGGGTAAGGAACCATACTCTAAGACCTTTGAGAGAAGGAGTTTTAGTTGAAAAATCCATTAACAAGTTAGAAAATCCTCAAATATTTTTGAAATATCATCTGAGAGCATGGCTTAAGAACATTGGGTTGATGAAGATCATGTGCATCACACACCACCTATTAGGACGTTGCGAGATGAGAATGAAGTGCATCGAGTTCCACCAATTCAAACTTTACGAGATTATTTACAACCGGTGAGAATAAGTTCATCTTCCTGGATAATTCTCCCAATCAATACAAGAAATGTGAACTTCAAACTTGAGATAATCTAATTACTTCCTAAGTTCCATGGACTTGATTCAGAAAATCTATATATGCATATTAAAGAATTTAAAGAGATTGTTACAACCATACATTTTAATGATGTTCCTTCTGATAAATTAGCCTTAAATTATTTCCATTCTCTCTAAAAGAAAAGGCCAAATCATGATTTCATTCATTAAGGCCTAAATCCATTGGCACATAGGCAAAGATGAGCCAAGAGTTCCTTAAAAATTTCTTCCTAGTTCATAAAACTAACGCTCTTAGACGGGAAATAATGAACTTCTCCCAAAAAAAAATAATGAGACCTTCTTTGAATGTTAGGAACGGTTCAAAGACTTCTCACTTGCCCACACCATGATTACGAAACTTGGCGAACAATTGATCTTTTTTATGACTGATTCAGTCCAAACATGCACCAATTCGTACAGATGATGTGTAATAGCGAGTTCATGGATAAGAAACCAGAAGATGCATAGGATTACTTTGACATGCTAGCTGAAAATGCTCAATCATGGGACACATCAAACCAAGCTGGTACTCCTAAGGAAGTGCCAAGAGAGATAGGAATACATGTACTCAGGGAGGAGAATGATATTAATGTACGGTTGGTAATTCTTACACAAAAAATTAAGGACATGGAATCTAGGAAGGAATCAACTCAGCCCAAAGTAGTTGTCGAAACTGTATGTGGAATTTGTGAGAGCGATGTACAC
The DNA here is from genome assembly GCF_029962835.1 of Magnolia sinica. NCBI lineage: Eukaryota > Viridiplantae > Streptophyta > Magnoliopsida > Magnoliales > Magnoliaceae > Magnolia > Magnolia sinica. Next base: position 24,898,252 of record NC_080588.1, read on the forward strand.
CCAATCAAATATTTTCTTACAATCCCAGCTTTTCAAGAGGTGTTTCATGTTCAAGCAGATACTACAAACATGTATCAACGACTACTTGGTGCACCAAATTCTGGCACACACACTCCTGATGAGTGGAACCTTAATTGGAGAAATGAACCAACTGCAAATGTAACCAATTATCCACAAGGGGCATTTAGTGGACTTCCACCAAGGAGAACCCTTGAAGATACATTAGATGCATTTAGGCAGGAGCAACTGCAGGCTATAAATGAGCTTAGAACTTTAGTTGCAAGACTTAAGACACAACTGAATGTTAGGGAGACTGGGATCTTTCCAGCCCAACCGTAACCTAACCCAAAAAGACAATGTGAGATATGTGATCTTGACTCTTCAACTCAGCATCTGGAACATGATAAAACCATTACTACCTTGAAAAGTGGAAACGAAATAGATGAAGAGATTCTAAGGAAGGTTGAGAAACCTAAAGAGTCCAAAAATTCAAAGGATGGTGGTGAATCTAGTAATGCTCCATATGACAAAGAGCCATTGTAGGGATACAAACTCGTGGCCCCATTTCCCCAATGTCTCATTACATCAAAAAGGCTAAGTGAGAATTAAAATATTCTAGAGATTTTTTAACAAGTCAAGATCAACATCCCCTTGTTGGATGAAATTAAATAGTTCCCATCTTATGCCAAATTCCTGAAAGATCTGTGTGTGGTAAAGCGGAAGTTGAACCTACACAAGAAAGCATTTTTTTACTATACAGGTGAGTGCCATAATCAATCAAAATACTCCCCCAAAATATAAGGATCCTGAAAGTCCTGCGATCTCATGTGTGATTGAAAACTTAGGGTTGATAACACACTTCTAGACCTTGGGGAAGTGTTAATCTGATACCATACTCGATATATGAACTGTTAGGCCTCGGTGAGTTGAAACCCATTAAAAAAACATTATAACTAGCCGATCGCTTGACTAGAATACCGAGAGGTATGATAGAAGATGTATTGGTCCAAGTCGATAGATTCTACTACCCTGTAGATTTCATCATCTTCGACACACACTTAGCTTCAAATGTGGGCACTCAAATTCTGATCATATTAGGCCAGCCATCTTGGTCACTGCCAATGCCAGCATACATTGCCAGAATGGAGTAATAAAAATATCTTTTGTGAATATGACGGTAGAATTCAATGTGTTTCATTTGCACAAGCCATAAGAGGATGAGGACCTGACCCATGAGATGAAAGTGATAGATACATTTAAAAATGATGAGTGTAATGACCTGGAAAATTTTGTGCCAAGACCCGAGTACTACCTCTATTTTTCTTAGAAGCTTATTGGGGTAATTAGCGCTAAACTCGATTGCTTGTGAAATTTGCATCAATCACTTTAAATTTGATCTGCATGACTCAAAACCTATAGAATGGTTAGTGCTAGGTTACTCTGAAATCTAGGATTCACCGCTAAATCCAGTTGCTCTTGGGAATTTTTGAAAGTTCTGATCGGACCTGGACCGTGCGTCAAAAGTCCGATAGCGGTGATCTTAGGTTGTTGCGGTCACCATGTTGGACTTGGCCATCACCTCAAAAATTAAGTCCAGATGATGTTCTGGGTCGATTTGTTTGAGTCCGAAGTGAAGAGTGTGAGAACGGTCAGAAATTAAATAAGATTTTATGAAATCTGAGTCGTGTCGCTTGCGCGACGATTTTAAGCAATCTGACCGTTGGATTCTGACCCAATTTCACCCTCGGATCAGGGAAGATGGCCCAGGCATGTCCTTGTGCTTATGGTCCTAATCGAGTTTCGGTGACCATTGAATTAAGTGTGGTTCGCCACGGCTGATCTGAAGATCTGGTCGGTACGAAAACTCAGCTTGACCTAGATCCATGGTCAGTGAGCTTAAGTCCGACCTCTCATGGGAAAAGGCCCAACGGAAGTGCTCCGTTGGATCGAGAGAGGCCTGTTTTGGTTATACCCTATGTATACCTTGGCCCTGGGGTTATTTTCATCAATGTTACGCCTATATATAGATCTTAAAACCCTAACTTTCTTTTCCATACGAATTTCCTAACCCTAGCTAAGAGAGAGAGAGGAAAAGAGAGAGAAAGTGAGAGAGAAGTTGGTGAATCATCTTATATTCTTTCCTGTTCTTCTCCATCCTTAAACCTTCACTTTTGAATCGTTATTCCGGCGATTATGAGTTCATCCTTGGGTAAGTTAACCTAACCCTAATCTGTTTTAGAGCTTAGAAGAGTCTATGTGTTGTTGTAGCTCATTTCTATTCTTGCTCTAGGTTATCTTGTCGCCGTTGACGAAGACATATCGTCTGAATCAGTTCAGTGTTCTATTTCTAGTTTAAGGTGCGGACTTTAATCGTATAGGTTATGGTTTTCAAGGCTTTCAATGCTAGTGAATGGTTTATTCTTGCTATGGATGAGATTTCACATGCCAAATGTTATGTTTAATTTGCGTTTCCTAATATGCATGTGTTATATTGAGATTTGTGTATTTTATGTGTATGTATAAAGTACCGTATGCGTATAAAAGATGAACATGTGATTGCCATGATTATTTGTCGTGTACTTATGCTAACTGTATGTGCGGAAACTCCTTGGTAAAAGGAATTGTCCAAATGTGTGTATTTCAACATACGTCATGTATGTTGAACTATGTATTCTAAGTGTTTGTAGAAATGCCTGAATGAACTAAAGTGTAATATATTATACTATTTGCGGGCGTTGAGAAGCGATTCTCAACACTCCTATTGATGTGTAGAATTTACCTCATGCAAGTCATATTCCTTATGGTTTAATTTCAAGTCTTACTTATGCTTAAATCCATGTTAAGTTGATATTCTTCAAATGCTTACATACCATATGATTTGAGTTGTTGTTCCATTACTATTCTAAATTGTTGATATCAATATCTGTTATAGTGGAATGTGTTTGGGACTATGAATAGTCCAGGAAATCAGTAATCGGCTTTAAGTTCGTGGCTGAGGTTGCTTTCGCGACGAAGGATGTGATTAGACGAACCCGAGTCGTATTAGAGTTATCGGCAGTGGTTTGGCCATGCAGAGTGTTTGCACACTCTATGTCGTTCAATCCAACGTGTGCTCGTGCTAGTCGAGTTCGTCAAGTAACCTGATTGTCCGATGTATGCTCACCATGTATGGACGCTACTGTTTGAATCTAGGGTACCGAACTTACCAATGAAATCTTGTTAACCATAGTACCTTGATCCGCTAAGACTCATGAGCCGGACATGGTGGTATGGGACATCGTGGTCGAGCTGTCGGCCTACGCTGGGGTGACGAGCCTCCCCATAGTGACCAGTGTGCAACCAAACTCGTGAGTCGATTATGGTGGTATGGGACACTATATTCGCGTTGTCGGCCTACATTGATTGGTGACGAGCCCTTCGTAGTGACCTCGAGCATACCTGGATACCGCATTGAGGTGACGAGCCTTATTGTGGTAATGAAGGTATGATAGGCGTGCACTGATTGGTGACGAGCCCTTTGCAATGACCTAAAACTATATGATCGTATAAGATGTCTAGGACTGACGACCCTAGAATGGATCACTGTTTGGATGGTGATATGAGGAAGGTACCTTAGCTTTCCAATCCTGCTGTATGAAAAGGACTAATAACAACTTGGTAATCATGTTCATGCACCGCATTTGCATGTGCTTTGAAGATGTGGCGCACTTTGAGGTGATGTCATGCGTAACGTAAGATGAAGATGCTGAGGGTGTACGCGCGAGGACACGCATCATTCTTCATACATCCTTGCATTAACAAGAATACATAGGACATGTTTGATTGTTCTGCTTTATCATTACTGCTTGATTGAACTGATAACATGTTAACCTTTGCTATATTGTTCCACTGAGTTGATCACTCACTCCCACGTTCTGAGGCAGTGTTAAACACCCACCAGACTCTGTCTTAGTTGCTGATGTTGCAGATGTTATACGACCTCTGAGGCAGAGTTGGAGATCGAGGATGATGAGGCTGCATTCTCTTTCATGCAGTTTTTAGGCGGGTTCTAGTGAGCCTTGTTCTGATGCATGAGATTCTGAGATTTCTTTTGGGAATTAAATGATGCAATTTGATACTTGTAATTTTGATAGCAACACTTATAATACGACCTAGTATGTATATGTATTTCAGGGATTTGCACATGTACACATATATTTCTTTAAGTCTTCCGCTTGCGTTCTTCACTCATCCCTGAATTATGTTGCAATTTGGCTTAATCTATTCCATGTTTTATGTACTCATACAGACAACATACATCCATCATTAAATATGTTGCATAAGTGATGTTTTGGAACTCGGGAGCTGAGTTATGCTCGACCCCCGAATTTTAGGGCGTTACAAGTTGGTATCTGAGCATGAATTGGATTAAACCAGACCTGGGTTATGGTCACACACTGCACGCTGTTGCCACTTTAGTGTATTTGGGTGCGAGTTTATCGTAGATTGTGTGTTTCTGCTCCAATGCTTCTATTGGCGAAAGTTTACTGAAAACGATCGCCGAGATCGAGTCTGTGCTCTCCTGATCACACACGGCGACCCGAAATCTCTTCTAGACCATCTATTAATGAGTCTAGATGTTTTATCATCTCATTTCAACCCTTCAATCTTCAAGAAATCTTTGTTTGTATTAGATTTCTGCCCGAATGGCCCGATAGGCGTCGAATCATGCAAAGGGGCAGATCGGGGCATTTTCAGTGGGGCCCAAGGGGGGACCCACATCATTTTGGAGCTAAGGGGCCATGAGGACCTTGCCCAAATGGCGAGCCATCGCCGGTCGGTCCAGAGACCGGCGATATCATCGCCGGTTCGGCGAGCCCTCGCCGATCAGCGGGCCAAGCCGGGCGGGACGATGAGTTTTTGGCCTAGTGTGGCCCACCCTTCCACGGTTTGTTGATTAAAACCATCCCTAAGCCCTACTTCCTTCAAATCCTCCCTCCCAAGCTCTCCTTTCCTTCAAGTTTCCCTCAAAACTTCACCAAACCTCTTCCAAATCTCCTTCTTCTTCCATTTTTGTGCTCACCCAACCAACCCATCTCAAAACCTCATCCCCCATTGCTGTTTACCTTTCCTTTTCTTCTTATTTGGGCTCTCAAATCCTCCTTTGGGATCTCAAGTGTGTGGAAGCTTCACCATCCTTCCTATTTCTCTCTTTCTCTCATTTTCATGGCCCTCTTTGAGTTTATCACGGCCATCTTTTCCATCTTCACCCTTCTTTCTATGATGCGAAAGAAGAGAGCGCTCGTGGATGAAGTCGGGCCTAACCGTCTAACTCGTGCACGGAGGCCGAGAGGTGCCGCCGAGAGCACGACCGCCGCTTGTAAATTCCAGACCAAGCAGGACCTTGATCTTCGAGCTCCCATTGGTAGAACCTTGGTGGTGGAGTTATTGCATGGAGTCTATGAAGGCCATAAGGTCCTTTTTGAGGCTCATGTTGATCCGCAACTGCTTGGCGAGTTCCTGTTGTTAGAGCGTCTGGAAGGGGCTGGTTGATGTCCCTTGTTTGAGGGTGAGTATCGCGCGAATGCTAGTACTGTTCGAGCTTTTTATGCCAATATTCGTGATCCTTCGCTGGAGCCTCTGCAGTTCAAGATTCCTTGTGATAGCGGTCGGGAGGCCACGGTCAACGTCGCTTTGATATCTCGACTCCTGAATGTGTCACTTAGTGAGGTGCATGCCAGTGAGAAGAATTTGAACAGTATGCGCGAGAGGGATCGTAGCACCCGATTCTTGTGTGTTCGTCTGGTTAAATGGCAGTCGAATAGAAGTCTTCTGGCTACCAACATGACGGATGACTTTTGCTTGCTTCACCACATGTGTACGTTCAATGTATATCCAAGGTGGAGCAACCGCGCGAGTGTATGCGCCTGATGGTAGATTTTCTATATCAGGTGGGGTAAGAAGCGAAGTTATGTGTGCCGACGTACATCTTGCGTCAGATTATCCTTATCGCTCGTTCGACTAGGAGGACCGAATCGCTCCCTTTTGGCCGCCTCATTTGTAATAGGCTTGCTCATGAGTTTGGAATAGGCTTGGAGCAGAGAAGCCGGTTCCTGTTCGTCATATTAATCTGATGACCCTTAAGCAGATGGAGATCGGTCCTCGTCGACAGGCCTCAAAGAGTGAGGATGAGTCAGAGAGTGATGAGGATGAGAGTTATGCTGAAGGTGGTGCTGAAATTGAAGAAGAAACAGAGCAGGACGAGGAAGAGGTAGAGGCACAGGATACGAGTGAGAGCTCTCCTCCTTTGGCACCAGAGCAGAGCGCAGATCAGGTTGCTAGGGATGCCCGTAATGCTCGGCTTGAGGAAGGGCAGGCTGTTCTATGCCAGGATATCATGGATCTTCGAGGCCTTGTGAAGCATAAGTTCAAGAAGGTGACTCGAACTCTAAAGTCTATCCTGTGTTGCATGTAGGATAAGGGTGCCCCGCCTCCATCTCCTGATTCCGACAAGTAATTGTCGTTGTAGTCGTCTTTTGCATTGTTTGTTGTTTCTTTTTGTGTGTAGCCATTGTTAGCTTTGTAGTTGGAGTTATTTGTAGTTGTTTGTTGTTGTTTGAAGTTTTAGATGTTGTAGTTCACATGCTTTCCTTGTCGTGACTCATGTAATGCTACACTACTTGTATTGCGACAAATTTTGTTTAATGGAATGCATGTTGTTTAGCTTTGAAGTTGTGCTGTGAATGCTGTGTGGATGGATTATATGGACGTAGAATCTTACAGGTTGCATCCTCTATTGAATGTAGGGTATGCCTCCTAAGGGTTCGAAGACTTCGACCCATCTCTCCTTGGTTGAGTCGCTTGTCCGGGTTCCTCCCCTGAGCGATAGCCAGACGGATCCACAGTCGGGCCCGTCTCATGCCGGTGTTGGGCCGACACCTATGGCTCCTCCAGTCATGCCTTTGGTTCCTGAGCCGAGCCGTGCATCTTTGTTTGCTCCGCCTTCTGATAGGTTTGAGCAGATACTGCTGTTGATGCAGCAGCAGCAGATTCAGCAGCAGCAGCACCAGCACTACCAACATTTTCTATCTTCCATGGCTGGCATCTTTGCTCAGTCAGTGGGGGCGACTCCACCTGCTTCACCTATGCCTCCATCTGGGAGCGCCAGTGTGAGCGGCACTTTTGAGCGATTCTAGCACTTACGACCTCCCACATTTGCGGGTTCTCATAGACCTGAGGAGGCCGAGTATTGGATCGATCGCATCTCTAAGATGCTGAGACCGTTGCATCATTCTTGAGTTGAGCAGGTCGAGCTTGCCTCTTTCATGTTTGAGAAGGAGGCCAGTCTATGGTGGGACAGTGTTCTTCTCACTGTCGAGGAAGGATTTGAGTGGTCGTGGCAGGCGTTCGAGGCACGTTTCCACGAGAAGTATTTTTCGGTTACGTATCGACATGAGAAGGAGAGTGAGTTCCTTTGCCTCCGCCAGGGAGGGCTGTCGGTGACGGAGTATGAAAACCCGTTCACTGAGCTAGGTCGGTATGTTCCTTTGATTCTGGGCGATCATCCGATGAGGATGTGGCGCTTTTCTGAGGGATTGAGGCTTGAGATCCGATCGAAGATATGCTATGCTAGCATTTCTTTCTATACGGAGTTGGTGAGCATGTCCTTGCGAGCAGAGCAGGACGGGGACAGGTCATCCTGTGTGCGAGCACCTATGGTTCCTAGGCCGCGACCTTACTTTCAGGGTGCACCTTTTCTCGGCAAGAGGCCGCGGGCAGATTCTCCTCCTAGGCGTTCAACGCCGCCCGCTTAGCAGATGAGAGCTGATCTTCGCTGTTGGTATTGTGGGAAGATGGGGCATTTGGATCGTTTTTGCTTTTCGCGTATGCGGGCCAGTGGTTTTACTCCACCGCAGAGGATCAGCCGTCCGATGCCTCAGGTTATTTCTCCTCCACCTCTTCGTTCAGCGCCGGCTCATCCATCCTTCAGACCTACTGTACCTAGCTTCAGGCCACCTCAGCGGCCCATGGTTCCTCCGCCGAATCGTCAACAGTAGGCTCGTGTTCATGCGCTCTTAGCTGAAGCGCCTATGTCTGACTTGGTGCCGAGATCCTTCGAGGTTACAGCGCACATTGAAGGTATTCCCGTTTCTATGTTGGTGGATATAGGGTCCACTACCTCTCTTATATCATATGCGGCAGTTAGGCATTTGGGTTTGAGCACTGTTTTTATGCAAGGAGTGACGCTTACTACCGCTACGAGGATTTTCTCTGCATGAACAAGTGCTGTATGGATTGTTTGGTTGATCTAGGAAGTGGATCGATTCGTGTTGATTTCTTTGTCGCACCTCTTTTTCATTACGATGTTATTATGGGTATGGATTGGCTCACGAGGATGCGAGCAGAGATTGATTGTGAAGCAAGGTCGGTGACAATCCATGGAACTGAGGGCGAGACAGTTACTTTCCCAGTTCAGGTTAATGGAATGCATGTTGTTTATCTTTGAAGTTGTGCTGTGTGGCTGAATCGGCGTTTGATAGCACGCCTGTAGTTCAGGAGTTTGAAGATGTGTTTGAGTCGTTCCTAGATTACCTCCTCAGCGCGAGATTAATTTTACTATCGATCTCATGCCTGGTGCGGCTCCCATTTCTTTGCCCACCTATCGTATGCCTCCGAGTGAAATGGAGGAACTGAGGAAGCAGATAGATGGTTTGTTGAATTTGGGCTTTATTCGGCCTAGTGTGTCTCCGTGGGGAGCACCTGTCTTGTTTGTGAAGAATAAAGATGGTTCCTTGCAATTATGTATTGATTATCGCAGGTTGAATCTAGTAACTGTGAAGAATAAGTACCCTTTCCCCAGGATTGATGATCTGTTTGATCAGTTGAAGGGGGCACGGTACTTTTCAAAGGTTGATCTGCAGTCAGGGTATCACCAGTTGTGCGTCAAGAATGAGGACGTGCAGAAGACCGCTTTCAAGACTAGCTTCGGTCATTATGAGTTCCTTGTGATGTCGTTCGGTCTTACGAACGCACCGGTCGTGTTCATGGATCCGATGAATAAGGTGTTTCGGCCATTCTTGTTCCGATTCGTCATTGTTTTTATCCATGACATTTTGATTTATTCTACGAGTCGGGAAGAGCACGAGGAGCACTTAAGAGCAGTTTTGGATACTCTCAGGAAGAATCAGCTTTTTTCACAGTTCAAGAAGTGTGATTTATGGAAGGAGGAAGTCAAGTTCCTGGGACATGTGGTGTCCAAGGAAGAGATAGCTGTCGATCTTGCTAAGGTAGCTGCAGTGCAGGACTGGAAGCAGCCTGGTTCAGTTACTAAGGTAAGGAGCTTTCTGGGTCTTGCAGGCTATTATCGACGCTTCATTCAAGACTTCTCGAAGATAGCCAGGCCATTGTCGCAATTGATACGGAAAGATTCGAAGTTTGCTTGGAATGAGAGGGCAGAGGAAGCTTTTCAAGACCTGAAGGACAAGTTGACGTCCGCCCCTTTGCTAGTATTGCCAGAGCAAGGGGTTAAGTATATTATATATACTGACGCCTCTCGTGTTGGCCTGGGTTGTGTCCTTATGCAGAAGGACAGGGTGATTGCTTATGCTTCGCGGTAGTTGAGGAAACACGAAGAGAATTACCCTATGCACGACCTGGAGTTAGCAGCTGTCATTTTCGCATTAAAGCTCTGGAGACATTATCTCTATGGAGAGGAGTTCGAGCTCTTTTGTGACCACAAGAGCCTTAAGTATATTTTCACGCAGCGTGACTTGAATATGAGGGAGCGCCGATGGATGGAAACATTGAAAGACTTTAAGTTCGATGTTTCATACCATCTGGGCAAGGCGAACCTTGTGGTAGATGCGTTGAGTCGTAAGAAGGCTATTGAGTTTGTAGCTCCGCTAATAATAGCAAAGTGGGATATGTTGGAGTTTGTGTGAGACTTTGAGCAGAAACTTACGGTGGAAGATCTGTATGAGGTTATCGCACACATTCGTGTACAGCCCCTTATCGACGAGAAGATCATTGCAGCTCAGGCAGATGATGAGCTTTTGGCGAAGATGAGAAAGTGGGTTGGTACAGATGAGAACTCCGACTGGAGTGTTAGTTCTGATGGGGGCCTACGATTTCGTGGCCGGTTATGTGTTCCTGACATCCCTGACTTGAGACGGGAGGTTCTCGAGTTAGCCTATAGTTCTAAGCTTGCGATGCATCCAGGTAGCACGAAGATGTATCAGGATATGAGGAGATCATATTGGTGGGACAACATGAAGGTCCATATTGCTGAGTTTGTCTCTCGTTGTCTCACGTGTCAGCAGGTCAAGGCAGAGCATCGCCGACCTCTTGGGTTGCTTCAGCCCATGCCCATAGCAGAATGGAAGTGGGACTTCATCTCTATGGACTTTATTTCTGGGTTGCCGAGAACGAGGAAGGGATATAACTTTATTTGGGTGATCGTCGACCAATTGATGAAGTCGGCTCATTTCTTACCTATCAGAGTCATAAACTTTACAGACGAGTTGGCTAGGCTGTATATCAAGGAGATTCTGCGTCTGCATGGAGTTCCCTTGGAGATTGTGTCTGATAGAGACACGCGTTTCACATCTATCTTCTGGACTCATATCCAGGAAGCGATGGGTGTGAAATTGAAGTTCAGCACCGCGTTTCATTCGCAGACAGATGGGCAGACGGAACGCGTGAATCAGATCCTGGAAGACTTGTTGCGAGCTTGTGTTTTGGATTTCAAGGACAGTTGGGATGATTGTCTCCAGTATGCAGAGTTCGCGTATAATAACAGTTTCTAGGCGAGTATTGGCATGGCTCCCTATGAGGCGTTGTATGGTCGCCCATGCAGAGCACCGCATTGCTGGGCAGAAGTTGGCGAGCGTAGTTTGATTGGCCCGGAGTTGGTGCAGGCGACTTCAGAGAAAGTTGACATTATTCGACGTCGACTTCTGACAGCCCAGAGTAGGCAGAAGAGTTACGCTGATACGAGGCGGCGACCACTTGAGTTTGAGGTTGGAGACCATGTATTTCTTAAGGTCTCTCCTATGAAGGGAGTTCTGTAGTTTGGTAAGAAGGGAAAGCTTACGCCGAGATTTATTGGTCCATTTCAAGTTCTGGATCGAGTGGGAGCGGTAGCATACCGCCTTGCTTTGCCCACACCTCTTGTGGGCGTGCATAATGTATTTCATGTCTCTATGCTGAAGAAGTACATTCCTGATCCTTCGCATATTATTAGTTGGGAGCAGGTGCAGTTGAGCGAGGATGCCACTTATGTACTGCGACCAACGAGTATTCTCGATAGGAAGGAGCAGGTATTGAGTAGCAAGGTCATCCCTCTTGTGAAAGTTCTATGGACGCATCATAGTGAGGAAGAGGCTACTTGGGAATCTGAAGCTGAGGTCAGGAAGAGCTACCCTCAGATCCTTGAGGAATATGAGAAGGTATGAATTTCGAGGACGAAATTTTCTTTAAGGGGGGTAGATTGTAATGACCAAAAAAATTTTGTGCCAAGACCCGAGTACTACTTCTATTTTCCTTAGAAGCTTATTGGGGTAATTAGCGCTAAACTCGATTGCTTGTGAAATTTGCATCAATCACTTTAAATTTAATCTGCATAACTCAAAACCTGTAGAATGGTTAGCGCTAGGTTACTCTGAAATCTGGGATTCATCGCTAAATCCAGTTGCTCTTGGGAATTTTTGGAAGTTCTGGATCGGACCTGGACCACGCGTCGAAAGTCCGATAGCGGTGATCTTAGGCTGTTGCGGTCACCATGTTGGAGTTGGCCATCACCTCAAAAATTAAGTCCAGATGATGTTCTGGGTCGATTTGTTTGAGTCCGGAGTGAAGAGTGTGAGAACAGTCAAAAATTAAATAAGATTTTATGAAATCTGAGTCGTGTCGCTTGCGCGACGATTTTAAGCATCTGACCGTTAGTTTCTGACCCAATTTCACCCTCGGATCAGGGAAGATGGCCCAGGCATGTCCTTGTGCTTGTGGTCCTAATCGAGTTTCGGTGACCGTTGAATTAAGTGCGGTCCGCCACAGTTGATCTGAAGATCCGGTCGGTACGAAAACTCAGCTTGACCTAGATCCATGGTCAGTGAGCTTAAGTCCGACCTCTCGTGGGAAAAGGCCCACTGGAAGTGCTCCGTTGGATCGAGAGAGGCCTGTTTTGGTTATACCCTATGTATACCTTGGCCCTGGGGTTATTTTCATCAATGTTAGGCCTATATATAGACCTTAAAACCCTAACTCTCTTTTCCATACGAATTTCCTAACCCTAGCTAAGAGAGAGAGAGGAAAAGAGAGAGAAAGTGAGAGAGAAGTTGGTGAATCATCTTAGATTCTTTCCTATTTTTCTCCATCCTTAAACCTTCACTTTTGAATCGTTATTCCGGCGATTATGAGCTCATCCTTGGGTAAGTTAACCTAACCCTAATCTGTTTTAGAGCTTAGAAGAGTCTATGTGTTGTTGTAGCTCATTTCTATTCTTGCTCTAGGTTATCTTGTCGCCGTTGATGAAGACATATCATCTGAATCAGTTCGGTGTTCTATTTCTGGTTTAAGGTGCGGACTTTAATCGTATAGGTTATAGTTTTCAAGGCTTTCAATGCCAGTGAATGGTTTATTCTTGCTATGGACTTTAATCGTTATGTTTAATTTGTGTTTCCTAATATGCATGTGTTATATTGAGATTTGTGTATTCTATGTGTATGTATAAAGTACCGTATGCGTATAAAAGATGAACATGTGATTGCCATGATTATTTGTCGTGTACTTATGCTAACTGTATGTGCGGCAACTCCTTGGTAAAAGGAATTGTCCAAATATGTGTATTTCAACATACGTCATGTATGTTGAACTATGTATTCTAAGTGTTTGTAGAAATGCCTGAATGAACTAAAGTGTAATATATGATACTATTTGTGGGCATTGAGAAGCGATTCTCAACACTCCTATTGATGTGTAGAATTTACCTCATGCAAGTCATATTCCTTGTGGTTTAATTTCAAGTCTTACTTATGCTTAAATCCATGTTAAGTTAATATTCTTCAAATGCTTACATACCATATGATTTGAGTTGTTGTTCCATTACTATTCTAAATTGTTGATATCAATATCTGTTATAGTGGAATGTGTTTGGGACTATGAATAGTCCAGGAAATCGGTAATCGGCTTTAAGTTCGTGGCTGAGGTTGCTTTCGCCACGAAGGACGTGATTAGACGAACCCGAGTCGTATTAGAGTTGTCGGCAGTGGTTTGGCCATGCGGAGTGTTTACGCACTCTATGCCGTTCAACCCAACGTGCACTCGTGCTAGTCGAGTTCGTCAAGTAACCCGATTGTCCAATGTATGCTCACTATGTATGGACGCTACTGTTTGAATCTAGGGTACTGAACTTACCAATAAAATCCTATTAACCATAGTACCTTGATCCGCTAAGACTCATGAGCCGGACATGGTGGTATGGGACACCGTGGTCGAGCTGTCGGCCTATGCTAGGGTGACAAGCCTCCCCGTAGTGACCAATGAGCAACCAAACTCGTGAGTCGATTATGGTGGTATGGGACACTATATTCGCGCTGTCGGCCTACATTGATTGGTGACGAGACCTTAGTAGTGACCTCGAGCATACCTGGATACCGCATTGAGGTGACGAGCCTTATTGTGGTAATGAAGGTATGATAGGCGTGCATTGATTGATGACAAGCCCTTTGCAACGACCTAAAACCATATGATCGTATGAGATGTCTAGGATTGACGACCCTAGAATGGATCACTGTTTGGATGGTGATATGAGGAAGGTACCTTAACTTCCCAATCCTGATGTATGAAAAGGACTTATAACAACTTGGTAATCATGTTCATGCACCGCATTTGCATGTGCTTTGAAGATGTGGCGCACTTTGAGGCGATGTCATGTGTAACGTAAGATGAAGACGCCGAGGGTGTACGCGCGAGGGCACGCATCATTCTTCATACATCCTTGCATTAACAAGAATACTTAGGACATATTTGATTGTTCTGCTTTATCATTACTTCTTGATTGAACTGATAACATGTTAACTTTGCTATATTGTTCCACTGAGTTACTCACTCCCACGTTCTGGGGCGGTGTTAAACACCCACCAGACTCTGTCTTAGTTGCTGATGTTGTAGATGTTGATGCGACCTGTGAGGCAGAGTTGGAGATCGAGGATGATGAGGCTGCATTCTCTTTCATTCAGTTTTCAATCGGGTTCTAGTGAGCCTTATTCTGATGCGCGGGATTCTGGGATTTCTTTTGGGAATTAAATGATGTAATTTGATACTTGTAATTTTGATAGCAACACTTGTAATACGACCTGGTATGTATATGTATTTCAGGGATTTGCACATGTACACATATATTTCTTTAAGTCTTCCGCTTACGTTCTTCACTCATCCCTGAATTATGTTGCAATTTGGCGTAATCTATTCCATGTTTTATGTACTCATACAGACAACATACATCCATCATTAAATATGTTGCATAAGTGATGTTTTGGAACTTGGGAGCTGAGTTATGCTCGACCTCCGAATTTCAGGGCGTTACAATAAGTCTCTTTTAACTAAAACTCCTGAATCTTTGAATGTCTACCTGACACACTTTGCGAATTCAAACGATCATATTAGCCAGGAAGTTGATGCCACTCCTTCCAATAACACTAAATTCTTACCATTACAAGTGGAGGTGATAGATTCTAAACCGGAAACTACGACTTCAGATTTTAAAGGAACCAGGGCGAACAACTTTTTTGTTATTCAATTGTTTATGGTCTCTCATTCACCTCAGCTTACTAATATTAAGAAATTATCTTCTACAGGTGAATCATATATTCCAAATTCCGATCGCGAACATTTTACTAAGGTTCTTAAATTTCTCTAGACATTCATGCTCTAGGACATCCAAGCCTACTGCAAAAGGGCTTTTGGATGATCTTGTTGAGAAAACTTTTGAGAAATTTATCAAGATATTGGCCAGAGGAGGAACCTTGCTGCATGGTTGAATAGCTTTCCCTGGCTTTCCTAGTTTAGGATTAGAATTTATTACTTTTATAAGATTTAGGATTAGGATAGTTTGCTTTAAGTTTGTTGAGTCTTGGTGTTAACCCATCTTCACATTGAGTTCTTTAGAATAGCATCAATTCTCCTTCTTCAGGTATTACATTTCCATCACTTCCCTTTTCTTTTCATTACGTCATGTGCATTGCATGCTTATATCTTTTACATTGAGGACAATGTAGATTTTCGGTTGGGGGGTGTGGATTAGGTAAACTAATTAGCGTTCTCTTAGTTTTGAGCAAAAATTGTGAATTTTTTTTTCAATTTTTCAAGATAAAACCTGTTTGGAAATTGATCATTTTTGTATTTAGGAATGCTTTGAGTATGATGATAAGATAAAAATCAAAATTTGAATTATTTGAGTTTGATCAACCAAGTAGTCTATCACTTAAAGTTCTTATACTTAATGGATTAAGAGGAAGTTCGAATATCATATTAATCCAAATCACAAAACACGTTCAATTTGCTTTCTTGGGATATACTAGAATTTCTAATTGTTAGCATGTAAATCATTGATAGATGTTAAGAATTGAGTCTGGAGAATTTTATCCACCTTAAAAGATGAAAAACCAGTTAAAAAATAGGAGATCGAAAAAAAGGTCATGTATGGTGAAAAGACTGGAAAAGAAAAAAAAAGGATGAAAGAATGTAAAGTTTGAAAAAGAATGGAAATGAAAAGACTAAAAGTACCAAATAAATACAGGTGACCGTTGATATAAAATTAAAAACTGAAAAAATAAGGAGAAGGGGATAAGTTTGGAATTTGCACTTGATTATTCAATTAGTCTTGAAGTGATGAGCATGGCTAACATTATGAAAGGATGGTATTTTCATGGAAAGTAAGTTGGAATTCACTAAGCACGTTAGAAAAACTTGATATATGAACTTATGCTCTTAAGTGATTGATATAGAGAACCTATTTGATTGATTGCTCGTTTGATTCGGATCTA
Source organism: Magnolia sinica (assembly GCF_029962835.1). Classification (NCBI taxonomy): domain Eukaryota; kingdom Viridiplantae; phylum Streptophyta; class Magnoliopsida; order Magnoliales; family Magnoliaceae; genus Magnolia; species Magnolia sinica. The sequence continues at coordinate 24,914,274 of NC_080588.1, forward strand.
GGTTTTCAAAACTTTCACTCTCACATCTTTAGATTATACTCATTCATGCTTGTTTGCACAAAAGATTATTTTTCTGAAAAGGTTTAAACTTTGAGAATTGAAGATTATGTCAGGCATGTTTTGCTCAGGACTAGCAAAATGTTGGTTGAGGAGTGTGTTGAGTGTCAAATATTGCATATTCCCCCCTATTTATATCTTGGTTTTATGAACATGATATAGCTTAATGGTATATTTTATACATGTTTGTGTTGTAAGGTGAATCTAAGAGCTTAGATTGAAAAGAATATTAAAAGCATGGATTTGATGCTCAAGAATCACCAAGGCAAAGGATGGATCTTAAGAGACCAAGATTGAAGAATTCACAGGCCAAAGATCTAAGGAAACCAAGTGAGGAATGAAGAAAATTAAAGATCTGAAGTGAATTTGCATGATTCTCGACTAGCCTAAGCTCTGGCTCGACCAGCCCTGGCTCTAGCTCGACTAGTCGAAGAAACTTCGGCTCGAACTCTAGTAACATTATCTTTTAAATTCGTGCGATCCTCGACCAGTCGAAGATGACCTTCGGCTTGTCGAAGATTGCCTTCGACTTGTCTAAGGTTATGCAGATTTTGCGCGGACTGCATAAATTTGAGGCGGTTTCCGAACTTTTTCAACTTGGTGCGAAAGTTGGAGTTCCCCAACTATAAATAGGAGTTCCTAAGATATTCCTAGGCATCTTCTAGGGTTTAAGGAGTGGAGAAAAAGGGTGGAGAGTCACCACCAAGAGTTTTTCTTCTTCTTCCTTAGTTTATTTTTATGTTTTATTTAATTTCAATCATGTTTATGGTTGGTTAAACCTCTTAGCTAGGGCTAAGAGGTGAAGCTTGTAGTATGATTGAAATGTTTGCTTGCTCTGATTCATGTTTATTTTGAACTTCATCAATTTCTAGTTAATTTTAAGGAATTTTTTCAGTTTTTAATGGTTTGTTGTGATTCCAATTACAATAGATCTGCGATTGCTTTGAATATCTTCTTTTCCTCTTTGAGATTGTGGGATTGGTAAATCTTCTTGATCACCATCGTCCCTTGGGCATGGTAAGGTGAGGGAATTTCTTCCAAATTTTCATAATTCTCTTCCATCGAGACTGGATCAATGAGAAGTTTAGAGATTTGACCATCTTTTTCTCTAACTAGATAAGATAGGACTCTAATTCCAGTTGGATCTCTTGACTCATGCAAGGTATCATCTCAATTGCTACAAGTGGATCCTTGGCACCCTAGTTCCCACCTTTCAATTGTTAATTTAATCAATATTCACAATTACTCACTTTATTTCCAGATTTCTAACTTAGATCTTCTTCTAGTTATAGTTACTTGTAAAATACACGCAAGTTTATTCCTTATGGATTCGACCTCGGTCTCACCCAGATTATTACTAAATCGCGACTCTACACTTGGGGTTGTAAACACTAAACTATTAGAAACAATTGTTGTGTGTACTGAAATTATCGATAAAGGAAACACTAGAGTACCAAGGATCCACTTGTAGTCATCTTAATGCATCCTTACTTGATTCGATCAATACTTTAACTGGAATCAAAATCCTAATCTATCCAGTTGGATGATAGAACATTTAAAACATCATAATTAATTCCAATATAAATCTGGACATTCATAGCATTGGTTCAACATATAACTATCTTATTGAATTGATTGTGGGGAGTTCAAAGCATCTATCATGCCAGTAGTCAATGGTAAATCAAGGAATTCTACAGATCAAACATTCACAAATAGAGAAGAAAGCATTCAGAGAGTTCATAAGCATCCACCATGCCTAGAGTCGATGATAGACTAAAGTAATAATCAAAATACTTCTTAAATTTAAAACCATAAGCTATGAAATATCCAACATGAAGATCATAACTTGAATCAAAGAAAAAAAAGACATTAAAATAAACTACAAGCTTTAACTCTTAGCTCTAGATAAGAGATTAGCTAGCCAAAGACATGATTAAGCTAAAAACTCTCATGAAAAATATGAAAAACTAACTAGAGAAGAAGAAAGAACTCCTTGGAAGTTTTTACACTTCTTGATCTACTCCTTTAACCCTCATTCGTGCTTAGAATACCTCAGAGAACCCCTTTAAATAGGATTTGTTCGACCGACTTTGAAAACTTTCTCAAATTTACACACTTTGCGCAGCTTCGATGACACCATCGATGGGACTTCGATGTCATCGAAGGATCGAAGCCTAATTGAAATTGAATTCAAAAACTGTACATCGTAAGTCTTCAATGTCATTGCCTAACCTTCAGTGTCATCGAACTAGCTTTGATGGCATCGAAGGAGTCTTCGATGGAATCGTAAATCGTTCAGAAGTGTCCAGCGAGTTGAGCCTGGAATTCTTGAAATTATCGATGTCATTGAACTGACTTTGATGGCATCGAACGAGTCTTTGATGGAATCAAAGGACCTTCGATGAAATCGAGAATTGCACCCAATTGTCCAGCGACCAAACTTGATTTTCTCCGATAATTTCGATGTCATCGAATAGTCAAGTTCAATAACTCCTAAATTTTGTACTTTACAAACTCAATTTTTTTTCCTTCTTCAGTTGGTTTTCTTGAATCTTTGACTCTTGAAATCTTCATTCTTTGCCACCAATAATCCATCCTTTCTTTGGTAATTCTTGAGCACTAATTCCATACTTTTAACATCCTTTTCACCTTAAGCTTTGAAATCACCCCGCAGGATAAAGCATGCATAAATAGATCGATTAAATGTTATCACTCAACACACCACTTCGTGCCACATCGAGCGATCCAAGATCCACTCTGAGTTTAGGCAGAGTCTGTTGAGTTTGGGCCACACCTAAGACGAGTCCATCCACCTCTGGACTTTCAAGAACCGTAGAAGAAGAAGAAAAGAAGAAGAAAGAGAGTGGGGGATAGTGCGTTCGTGCTACACCATGACTCATTTTTAAATCGCTATATTGAATCATGGGCTTGACTCGTTGCACCTGCTTAGTCTAGATCGAGTCTAGAGCTCCACAAGCTCCAAGAAGGAAGGAGAAGCAGAGAGAAAGATAGGGGAGCGGGTTGGAGCTCGACTTGCTACCAAGCCGACTCGGCTGAAACTCATCAAGTCGAGCTATACGAGTCAGGTCGGGTTTTGCTTAGTTCAGCAAACTACTTGGACATTGCATTTTGAAATGAGGCTAAGAAGAAAAAAGGAAATTGGAGAAAAAGAAAAGAGAAACTAGGATGAAGAAGGAAAGAAAGGAGGAAGAGAGAGAGAGAGAGAGAGAGAGAGAGAGGAGAGTTGCAGTCGAGTCACGATCGGGTTAACTTGATTGAATCGTGTGCGGGGTATGCCTATATTTTGGTTAGTGTCTGGTGAGTCCAGATATCTTGGCCGTCCTGCGAGAGAATGGAGGTAAAGGAGAAAAGAAGAGGGAGCAACAAGAAAAAGAGGAGTGAAGGGGAGAGAAAAGATGGAGTGCGAGAGAAGTGGTGGCCATGGTGGGGCTATTGGAAAAAGATCGGGATTGGAAGCTTGACTCGTTGTCGAGTCAACTAATGTAAGTCAGCTTTTTCTCCCCAAAGTAAATTGTTTGATTCATTATTATCATTGGTGTTACTATAATTATTGTGATTATTAAATATGATTAGCCATTAGTAGGTTATTTATACTAGCATTAGCTATTATAAACAAGACTACAACCATTAGATATTAGATATTGGTATTTATTTATCATTCTTAAATTTTATCATTGGTAATAGATCACACTATTTGTTACCATCATAATGATTATTATTATCATGTTAGCTAATATTAATTATTTCGTTAATGCTAATGGTAGTTTTGTGATTAACATTTCGATTAATCATACATTAATTAGTGTTCAAATCCTAAATCTAAGCCTCTCTAGGTTGAAGCCCTAAACCTAAGTAATCCAAACCTTAGGTTATAATCTTGATCATAGATAGTTTGTAAAACCTTCATCTAACCTTATAATTTCATAATTTGTGATAAGAATCAACTCTAAGGGCGCACACAACTCCTAAAAACACTAGTAGGCAATTCAATTTGTAAGGTGATGACTTCTTCCCCTTAAGCTTTCCACTTTCTTGTTAGCTTAATTGATAATTTTTATTTTAATCTGACTGATAATTGATATCTCTATTTCATGATTACTTGTGCTACTTATTGGAATTGATCCTCGAATTATATGCTCAACATTTATCTTATATAAACACTTATATGTTACACTTGAATATCTTCTCATACTTATGGGTTGTTTGTAGAACTTGAATTGCTATATTTATTAGTGGAAAACTCCACTTATGTAGGTGTATCCAGACTTGGAATGTAACTTGATTGATTGTGATTATAATGGACCCTTGACCTAGTGGTCATTTTTGCCTAAAGGGTTAAATGGAATTTTTTTATGGACTTACCATCTTGTGGATCATTATGCACTTTGTGGCTTTGATTTGATATTTGCCCTACATGGCTTCCATTTGATATTTTTCCCATGTGGCTTCAATTAAATATTTGCCCTAAGTGGATTAATGAATTATTTTTGTATAACCATGCGATGGTAAGTTCCACTTGTTGAACTATGATTGGTCACTAGTTGAGGAGGTTATCATTAAACATCCTAATGTTAGAGTCTCGTGAGCTGGGGATGGTAGTATGGGACCTATACTTGAGTTGTTAGCCTATGCTGGGTGACAAGCCCCCCATAGTGACCTTAAGCTTCCTAAATTGATTGTTGGCAATTAGAATAATAATGATTGGGTTAATCATGCATTCATAGTATACGGGCGATGATAAGTGGCTAATTCTGGATGTTGTAGCACGTCCTTTCTGTTGTGGTATCATTTCACAAGCTCCTAAACCACTGACAATAAGGGTGCCTTATTCTGGATGTTGTAGCATGTGCCCTTAGTCGTGGTATCATTTCTCTAGCTCCCACACCACCGACTATCGACCCATTGATCGGGTTACTACGCATGTACATGATGTACTTTCGCTGATGGCTGGCCACATGCATGGTTTCACCGAAAAGCCAACTGGATGAGCATCCTCAATTGATGTGCATTCACGTATCTATGCATTTAGTAAGATTGCATTTGGATTGTTCTGTATGATTTATTGTTTAAACTATACTTAGCTAAGTGGTGTGTAATCTTGATGAGAATTCATGCTGAGATGACCACTCATCCTTTAAATATATAAATGTACAGGTAGTGCAGGTGGTTAAATGATACTCATGTTCAAGTTGATGAGGAGCATGGTATAAATGCCAAGGATGTATAGTTGTATTTGTACAAGAGAAGCTACATGATCTTGCATCTAAACTTTAGTTGTATTTTATTCATTTTCTTATGTTAAATTATCTCCCTCATGTATTTGTTATCATTGAGACATTGGTTTATATAAGCCCTATGGGCAGCCGCTCGTATATTTTGAATGTGTATGCAAATTTTCTTTATGCTTGATTTGCTTCCATTCCAATAAACTTCTAACTCTGAAAAAGAAAAGAATATATATATATATATTCATGAAATCTGGCTATCTTTAAAGCTTAACACTCAAGTTTTCATTAATGAGACGTATACTCGGGTTTTGGGAAACAGTGTGTTACATTTCTCGTTTGAAGTCAAGGTTAGAATGGTCAGGTCGGTCGATGAGTTTTATTACCAAGTTTCAAGCCCAAGTAGTTCAGCTTGGCAGGTAAGTCTTTCATCGAGGCTCAACTCGGTTCCCCCAGGTGGTCGATATGTTGATGGTTCGAGGAGCCTGCTTTATCAATTCTTCACCAACATCGTCTTAACACCCCCTCCATGATGTATACATGTCCCAGGTTGCCAGTCAGTTTAGTTTTTTCCATAATAGTTGCACCCCTACTTCCGAGTTCAACATTTATGAGCCCAAGAGTAAGAGCCTAAACTGATCTATAAGCATGAGAGTTTCGAATTTCAAATTGTAAGAATATAGCCCAGTCTCCCCTCTTTTTCAATTTTATCACCTAGTGATAAGGGCAGAAATCAAAAAGGACAGCACCTATCGTGAAAATCGAAAAGGATATAATGGCGGTTTCATCCACGAGGGGTCATGCACTAAGTGGTGAGCATCTTTTCATCCTCCTGATGACTCACGGCCAGACACATGTCTTTGAACCTTCTCATGCTTCTCCTAGGTAAACCCTGTGTCACCACATGGTGGAGCTTGTGGATCGAGGTGGCTCCTTATGCTCTTGTGGGTGCTGCTAGCATTAAAGGCGTTACCTCTTAGATGCTTATAAATAGACGCTTCACCCTCATTGCACATCGACAGAATCGCCTAGTGATGAGGGAAGGAATCGAAAAGCACGGTGCCGGTCACGAGAATTGAAAAGGATATATATATATATATGTGTGTGTGTGTGTGTGTGTGTAACGTCTCGAAAAAATCCGTACAAAGACCCGAATACCACCTTAGGCAGAAATCACCCAGGACCAAAAACCTTTAGAAATTAGGTTAAAGTTAGCAAGTGCTGAACTAGAGTGCTTGTGAAATTAGCACTAATCACTTTAAATATGATCTGCAAGACCCAAAACGTGCAGAATCATTGACGCTACATTACCCTGAAATCTAGAATCCATCTCAAAACCCAGTTGCTCTCGGGAGCATCTTGAAACTCCGTATTGGACCTGGACCATACATCGAAAGTCTGATTACCCTGAAACTATACGGATATAACCGCATTACTGGACTTGACAACCCCTTCGAAAATCAAGTCCTAACTGTGTCTAGAAATGCACAACTTGAGCCTGGAGCGAAGAGTGTGAGAAACGTGAAAATATTTAGAAATAAAAATCTGAATTTAAGTAATCTGAGTCGTGTCGCTTGTGGCCCAAATATAAGGATTCAGACCGTCAAAATATGACCCAAATACACCCTCGGATCAGGAGAAATGTCCCACACATGTCGGTGTACTTGTGACCGTGACCGTTAAACTGAAACTGGTCCACCACGGCTGATCTACAAACCCGATCGAAACAAAAACTTAGCCTGACCTAGATCCATAGTCAGCCAGCTTAAGTCCGACTGCACGTGGAAAAAGGGCCACCAGAAGTGCTCCGTTAGACCGGAACGGTCCGTATTTGGATATAACTAAGTATACCTTGGCCCTGGGGCCATTTCCATCAAACCTGGGCCTATATAAGGACCTTAAACCCTCTCTCTCTCGCCTCATACGAATTTGAGAAACCCTAGGAGAGAGAGAAGAGAAAAGAGAAAGGAAAAGAGAGGAAGTGAGAGAGTGAGTTGGAAGATCTTCCTAGGATTCGATCCCGTTACTCCACGCAAATGTAATTGGGTAAGAAAACCTAACCTTAATCTGTTTTAGGGTTCAGATAGTGTAAGTTATGAAATAGCTAACCTAATTTATGCTATAGGTTGCCAATCTTCCGTAGACAAAGACTTAACTTTAAAACTGAGTTCGTTACGAGTCTACAGGCGAAAGGTGCGGACTATAAACGTATAGGTTACGGTTTTCAAGGCTTTCAATGCCGGTTAATGGTTTATTACTGATATGGGTGTTATTTCACATGCCAATGCGATGTTTGCTTCGCATTTCAGATATGTATGGATTATGTGGAGTTTAGTGTATTCCATGTATTTATAGAAAAGACCGTATACGTATGGAATTTGAAATTACGTTTGCCATGATTAATTGTCATGTGATTATGCTAGTTGCATGTGTAACAACTCCTTGATGAAAGGATTTGCCCTAATACGTGCTATCATTAACATACGTCATGTATGTTAGAAATATGTAGTCTAAGTGTTTGTAGAAATGTCTGAATGAACAAGTGTGCGATATATTGTACTTTATATGGGCGTTGAGAAGAGATTCTCAACTATCTTAACGATGTGTATGATTTCCTTCATGTAATTTGTATTCTTTGTCTGCTTTTCTTAGAGACTGCATGTGTGTGAATTCATGTTTTAGTTGAAATCCATCAAATGCTCACATGCTTGTATGATTGGAATTGTTGATCCATTACTGTTTTGATTAGTTTGTATAATTATTTGTTATAATTGAATGTGTCTGGGACTACAGAATAGTCCAGGCAATCGGTAACAGGCACTGAATAGGTGGCTGAGGTTGTCTCGCCACATAGGATGTGTTCGATGAACACGAGTCGTACCTTGGTTGTCGGCAGTGGTTAGGCCACACAGAGTACTTACGCACTTCATGTTGGTCAATTCAACGTGTGCTCGTACTAGTCGAGCTCGTCAAGTAACCCGATTAACCCAATGTATGTTCACCATGTATGGACGCTACTGCTTGAATCTAAGGTACCAAACTCACCAGTGAAAACCCTTTAAACCTTGGTACCTCGATCTGCTAAGACTCATGAGCCGGACATGGTGGTATGGGACACCGTGGTCGAGCTGTCGACCTACGCTGGGGTGATGAGCCTCCCCGTAGTGACCAGTGAGCAACCCAGACTCGTGAGCCAAATACGGTGGTATGGGACACTGTATTCGAGCTATCGGCCTACACTGAGAAGGTGACGAGCCCTTTGTAGTGACGTTGAGCGTACCCTAAGACTGCGTAGAGGCGATGAGCCCTTACGTAGTAACGGGACGGCCTCTGCTGGGGTGACAAGCCTCCCGTAGTAACCAGTGAGCAACCCAGACTCGTGAGCCAAATACGGTGGTATGGGACACTGTATTCGAGCTATCGGCCTACACTGAGAAGGTGACGAGCCCTTTGTAGTGACGTTGAGCGTACCCTAAGACTGCGTAGAGGCGATGAGCCCTTACATAGCAACAAGAGTACATTAGGCCTGCACTGATAAGGTGAGGAGCCCTTTGCAGCGACCTAGAACCATAACATCGTATGAGATTTACTAGGATTAATGACCCTAGATTGGATCATCATTTGAGAATTGATATAAGGGAGGTACCTTAGCTTCTCAATCCTGCTATATGAAAAGGACTAATAAGAACTTGGTAATCACGCTCATGCACCACATTGCATGTGCCGTTTGGCAATGTGTAGAGAGCACGAGGAAGTGACTGACATGCGCGACCGTTAAATGAAGATCGTTGAGGGAGTGCAGGCGAGGCCATACATCATTTATTCATACTATCCTGCATTAATCAGAGTATCTAGGGATGTTCGATTGTATTGCTTTATCATTATTGCTTGACTGAATTAATAACATGTTAACCTTTGCTTTATTGTTCCACTGAGTTGATCACTCACTCCCATGTTATGGGATGGTGTTTTAAACACCAACCAGACCCTATTGTAGGTTCAAATGATGGCGCAGCCTGCAAGGCGGAGCCGAACTTCGAGGATGATGAGGAGGCATTCTCATATATGCACTATTCAGGCAGGTTTACATAGACCTCTCTGATTGACGGGGGCTTCAGGGTTATACTTGTAGTGGACTGTTACATTTTTGATATTTTACATTTTGAAACAATACATGTAATTATTGACCTGGCAATGCATACATACTTTGGGGACCTAAACTAGTCTATCGAGTTATACATATTTGTTTTAGTCTTCCGCTTGCGTATTACAACTGTCCCTGGATTATGTTTTGCTGATTTGGCTTAATCTTATTCATGTTTTATGCACTAATACAGACAAAATTTAATCATCATTAAATATGTTACATAAGTGATGCGTTGGAACTCGGGAGTTGGACTTTTACTCGACCCTCGATTTTCAGGGCGTTATAATATATATATATATATATATATATATATATATATATATATATAAAGGAACACTCAGCTACGCACCAGTTCGCACGTCATTACATGTGAACTTCCTATCAACCATCGGATAAGGTCGATGGTCGGGATGAAGGCGCTCTTAGCGTGAGCTTAAAAAAGCGAGTTTCCTTCTCTCGCACGCCTCTTCATCCACTCTACGAAGGATGCAGCAGAAGCCTTTTCACCTAAAATTCTTCCGCTGGAATGCTAGGTGGGTCCCACTAAGATGTTAGTGATAAATCCCGTCGTCCATACATTTTTAAAAATAATTTTATGGTATGAACCCAAAACTGAGGTAGATCAAATTCTCAAGTGGGCCACACAGTGTTGATTGAACTCTCACCATTAAAAACTTCCTAGGGCTACCAAAATTTTGGATCAAGCTGATATTTACTTTTTTCCATCATCCAAGTCTATATGACCTAATCTATAGGTTGGATGTTAAATAAATATCACGGTGGGTCTTAAAAAATATTTAACGGTGAATCATTATCACTGCTACTTCCTGTGGTGTGGCCCACTTGAGATTTGGATCTGCCTCAGTTTTGGGATAATGCCCTGAAATGATAAGGAAAAATGGATGGATGGGCATTATCCCAAAACTAAGGCATATCCAAATCTCAAGTGGGGCCAACAGAGGACCCTCAATTACTCTTAATGCGTACTACCCCGCCCCTACCCAGCTCGGAACGGGCAGGAGCTTTGAGTGGCCACCGTGAAGTGTGGGTTTTCTCCACACCGTTCATCCATTTTTAGCATCATTTTATTGCATAGAACCAAAATTTAGACAAATGCAAGGCTCAAGTGGACCACACCATAGGAAGTGATAATAATTCTCACCATTGAAAATTTTCTAGGGCCCACCATGATTTATATTTGCCATCTAACCTATTTATAAATTTACATAGATCTGGATGAAGAGAAAACACAAATATCAACTCCATCCAAAACTTTTATGGCCCTCATGAATTTTTCAACGGTAAGGGTTTAATCCCCACTGTGTAGCCCACATCTTTCTTGGATCTACGACATTTTTGGGCTAATAGCTTAAAATGATGAAAAAATATGGATGGACGGTGTGTATAAGACCATAGAAAACATTACGGTGGCCACTCAAATCTACTGCCTATTCACAGAGACGGGCAGAGGTAGGACGTGATATGCGTCCCTCACCTCCTGCGCCAATTAGCTGTTAATAGGTTGCGTAACAGACTCCCTAATGAAGTGAATGTCACCAAATTCTGTGGGCCACACCATGATGTATGTTTTGTATCTACACCGCCCATCCATTTGGAGAGATCATATTAGGGCATGATCCAAAGAATGAGTTAGATCCAAAGATCTAGTGAACCCCACCACAGAAAATAGTGGGGAGAGTGACGCCCACCATTAAAAAGTTCTAAGGGCCACAAAAGTTCTCAATCAAGCTAATATTTGTGTTTTCCCTTCTTTCATGTCTGCGATAACACATGAACATATTGGATCTCAAATAAAAATTATGGTGGTCCTTTTGAAGGTTTCAACGGTGGCCGTCACTCTCACCACTGTTTTCTATGGCGGGGTCCACCCTAGCCTTGGATCTACCTCATTCTTTGGACCATATCCTAAAATGATCTCTCCAAATGTATGGATGGTGGGGATACAACACATACATCATGTGGGGCACACAGAACTTGGTGACGTCACTACAGTAGCGACTTTGGCTACTCAACCTCTGCTAGTATCCAATCCACGTCAGCTACTCAACCTCTGTCGTGGCGCGGATTTCCTGTGAAAGCCTTAGGCAGGAAGTCCCTAGGCAAGGATGCTAGGTGGGGCCCACCACCATGTTTTTGGAAAATATACTCTATTCATCCATTTTACAAGCTCATTTTAGGACAAGTGACAAAAAATGAGGTGGATTCAAGACTTGATTGGGCCACACGAGAGGAAACAATAGGGATTCAGTGAGAACCGTTGAAACATTTTTATGACCATAAAAACTTTTTTTTGATGATAAATTTTTTACATTTTCACTTCATCCCTGTGTTAATGACCTTATAAACAGTTTTGATGGCATATAAACATTAAGGTGGAGCCCAGGAAGGTTTCAACGGGAGGTATTTCTTTCCCCAAATTTCCCTCTCGTGTGGCCCACTTTAGTTTTGGATCCACCTCATTTTTGGTTGATTTTTCTAAAATGAGCTCGACAAACGGATGAACGGAGTATATTTCCCAAAAACATGGTGGTGGTCCCACTCAGCATCCTTGTGCAGGAACTTCCTGCGAAAGGCTTTCACAGGAAATCAAATCTGCCCCCTAATGATGCACGCAATTTGCAAAGTTCATTGGAAATCTAGGTGGGGCCACCATGATGTTTTTGATAAATCTACCCCATCCATCCATTTTTCCACATCATTTTAGGGCATTATCCTAAAACTAAGGCAGATCCAAATCTCAAGTGGACCACACCACAGGAAGCAGTGGTGATAATGATTCTCACCGTTAAATATTTTTTAGGGCCTACCATAATATTTATTTGACATCCAACCTGTACATTAGGTCATATAGACCTAGATGATGGAAAAAAAAGTAAATATCAGCTTGATCCAAAATTTTGGTAGCCCCAGGAAGTTTTTAATGGTGAGAGTTCAATCAACAGTGTGGCCCACTTGAGAATTTGATCTACCTCAGTTTTAGGTTCATACCATAAAAATTTTTTTAAAAATGTATGGACGGCATGGATTTATCACTAACATCTTTGTGGGACCCACCTAGCATTCCAGTAGAAGAATTTTATGTGAAAAGGCTTCCGCCGCATCCTTCGGAGAGTGGATGAAGAGGCGTGCGAGAGAAGGAAACTTGCTTTTTTAAGCTTGCGCTAAGAGTGTCTTCATCTCGACCGTCTACCTTATCCGATGGTTGATAGGAAGGTTCGCACATCATTACGTGCAAACCGGTGCATAGTTAAGCATTCATATATATATATATATATATATAATAATAAACTGGAGGGAAGATTTTAGAAAAAGGGTTTTCCAGCTGGAGAAAGTCCTGGGACATGACTGATATGCAATGGTGCCAATCCAGGCAATGATCCTATGGTAAGGTAAATTTTCTTCTATATACAATCTGTGGGATTTGCTAATTAATACAATTCTAGATACTATGGCAAGGTAAATTTTCTTCTACACTATCATTTGGAAGTTCTTTTATTGATTCTTGGGACCAGCAATAACTGTAAAACTGAGGCTTTTTCAATTCACAATCCACTATTTCTTCCAATTTTTGAAGATAATGAGATGAGCGTGGTAATTACATGGAGCAAAAATGAAGTGGAAAGATAAGGAGAAATCTCCAAAAATAAACCTCTGGTATAAGGTGAGGTAGTTTTTGTTGCAAAAGGTTAACAAACAGAAACATTAAGGCTCTCAATCTCTCCATACTTGCTCAGCTCCTCAAATAGATCCTCATAAAAATCCTGCAGTTTCAAAGTCATTCAAACCACAAAAAAAAAAAGAAAAAGAGGGAACAGAAAAAAGAGAAATCTTGATATGGAAGCAAAATATTTAAACAATTAGTGCTACCAGATGAGAAATTGCAAAATCTGTTACCAATTAGAAGGCACTTAACAACTCTGTAAGCCGGAAGAAGCTTGAAAAATCAGTAATCTTTTATGAGATTGAAAACAAATCAAGAGGAGTTATATGATCCTTTATCTAATGACATGTAGAGTGAGCTCATGTTTTGATTTGAAAGCCATAAATACATCATAATTAAGCTCATTTGCATAAAAGTGGAACTGATCTACTAATTTATCTTTATTTCAAAATTAGCAAAAGATCATATATCTATAACAGATTTCATCACACAATATTTCAACAAATAATAATAATAATAATAATAATAATAATAATAATAATAATAAGGGAAATGAAACGACAAATTGCTACCATAATTTTCTAATCCGAAATAAGCAAAGATAGCAACTAATTCGCATCATTTTTTAACACTGAAAATTAAATCAAGAAAAAAAATAGCAAGACAGTGAATAAACCAGCTAAAATCACATCCAAGCATCAAATCAAGTAAAAAAAAAAAAACTAGTGAAACAGAGCAGAAATGTAGAACGATCTAAAGGAAAGATGAGAAAGAAAGCTAATCTGTTACCATAAAAATAGATTAGAGGCAATCAGAGAGATAAGTCTCAAGAAAATCCAATGCACTTGGGCTTTATTTGAGGATATTTGACGTGGATAAAAAGGGATGTGTGATAGGGACTGTTGAAAAAGTTTTGAAAGCTTTCTAGGGCCAAGTGATTGTTTGACTATGCATAAGCATGCCAGTGAATATCACCTAGAAGACTGACTGTGGAACAAATGAATATAAATAGAAATTATGTTAGAGAGACTCACTTGAGGGAGATAAGATGCAAGCTCTCCAAGTACCCAGTTTGTAGTTGCAACCAAGTAAGGTAGATAGGGAGATGACAAATATAATGGTAGCAATTGAGTCCAAAGGTACCATTTCTACTCTCCAAATGAGAAGATCCTGTTTGGGTGCCCACTTAAAAATGAGTACTCATTTGAGTGTGCATTTGAAAATTCCTGATATTTGGTGCAACCAAACACACTCTCAATCATAATTATGCATTAGAAATCATGATTGTTTGTTATTAAAATTACTTTTAATCTGTACATATAAGATTAACTCCAATGAGATTGGCTCATTTTTAAGCGGCATCCAAACAGGCACTGTGTTTTCTATTTTGTGTTTTTATATTTTGGTCATAGTGTAGTGGATCATACTCATGCAAAATCCAACATGGATCATGCATGCATGCTTGTCAATCTAGACAGTCTAAATCATGGGTCCCACCAGGTGAGGTTAGCATAAAAAAGAATGATTAAGTTAGATTCATCCAATTTGTGTGATTTCTAGAACATGCACCCATCTAGAGTCGGCCTGATTTTGAATGGTCTGGATATACATATTCCAACAATTTTGTGATTTTAACTTCAATTTTTTTTTTGTGCATGGTATAATAATTAGAAAAGAATCCATGTAAATACATGCCACTTATTTGTTTAAAAAAAAAAAAAAGACTTGGCATATTTTGAGCTTTCCGGACATGTGACAAATGGCCATCCATCACTTATGTAGAAGCAGAAGCTACGAGGGGCCCACCAAGATGTCCGTAAGGAATCTACCTCTCCCATCACTTTTGCCATCCAGCTCATACTCTAGTACATGATTTGAAAATGAGGTAGATCCAAAACTCGAGTGGGACACAATACACGAAACATTGAGAATGAATGGAAACACCCACCATTGAAAACTTCTTGAGTGCTTACCATGATGTTTGTATGCCATCCAAACAGGGGCTGTTTCGCTACCTGTCCCCTTCCTATTTCTTCCCCCGAACAACTCTTTGATATGTGCCATTTTGATTGGTCGCACCAAAATTTCATGCTATTTGTTGCAACAAAAAACAACCTAAAACAAATATGAAATTATGAGATGAGAAATGTCTCTGTGGTAAAGAGAGCTGAATAAAAAACCAGTAAGATTAGAGCTGGCCCAAAAAGCCAGATTTTATCAAGCTTAAGCACTTCTGCTCAGTCCTTTTGTGCACACCAATACATCAAAACTCAAACTAGTAGTTGACTGATAGAAAGAAAGGACAGGATTGACTAAACTGCCTTTGGATTAAAATTTCCAGTACTGTGATTGAGCATAAGAAAGCACATTGGGCATAGCTGGCACTCAGACCTACCAAAATCCCAATTTTTCAAGATCCCTTTTACCCAAACAAATGCTTGTATGTATCCGCTGATATCATTTTTCATATTGAAATAGATAGTCTATTCCTCACATTTAAAATGAATATGCATTACAATTACTATGGTGCTACTATCCTTTCATAATCATATACATGAAATCCTTCTTATATACTACAAAAGAGATTTGAAATACTACATCAGACAGGCCTAAAACACAAAGAGGACGAACAACATTGATAGATTTCAAGAAATTGGCACAAAACCCAAAATACACCACTTACAAGCAGAGCTAAACTCAGACAATGCAAATCACCAACTAGGGATTTGACAATACACATCCCTAATTAGGGATTTGTTATACAAATCTCAAATTACGGATTCGACAATGCGTATCCCTAATCAGATATTCTAAATTGTAGAAAGCAACAGTGAGAAGGGGAAAACCTTACCTCAAACATGAGAATCTGAGATTTACGAGTAGCAAAAGGTTGAACTGTAGCAGAGGGCCGATGAGATAGGGAGATAGAGGACTAAGGTTTTGAGAGAGAGAGAGAGGAGAGAGAGAGAGAGAGATAGAGAGTGAGAGGGGAAGCGAGTGAAAGCGCGTGATAGAGGGCTAGGGTTTTGAGAGAGAGAGAGAGGGATAGGCAGAGAGAGTGTAGAGAGGGAGAGAGATAGGCAGAGAGAGAGTGCAGAGAGGGAGAGGGATAGGTAGAGAGAGAGTGCGAAGAGGGAGAGGGATAGGCACAGAGAGAGAGAGCGTGCAGAGAGGGAGAGGGAGAGGGATAGGCAACGATAAAGAGAGAAAGAGATCTGAGAGTGAGGCATTTAGGTTTTTGGTTTTTTTTAATATATAGGTAGGGCCCGGGCGCGAGTAAAGGTTAACCGTATGCACCGATTTTGCCCCGATTTTCTTATAGTGTTTGCTTTAATTCTCTCTCTTCACTTTACAATAAAAGAAAACAACCCCGCCATTTCTCTCTCTACTCACGTTACACCCATGAAGACCCTCCCCATTCACCTCTTACTTACAATAAACAAAATTCAAACGGGCAACATGCAACGCCCTTCTTCAATGTTGATGTTACTTCTTCTTTTTATCATGTTTTTCATTTTTTTTGTTTGCAACGTGGACTGGTCTAGTGCACACGTGCACCATGCATCTCATGTGTGCTGCATGCATGTGCCACATGTATGTGCATGCCACACGTGTGATAGGTGTGTGTGTGTGTGTGTGTGTGTGTGCGCAGGTGACTGTTGTGCATGTGCCACATGTATTTGTAAGCTATGATGCATGATTTAACCTATGGTTGTGATGTATTCAATGGTACATAAATGGATGATGTAGGTGGATGAACAGATCGACGTACACATATATGGATGGATGGATGTATGGATAGATGGATGGATAAATGTACGATTAGATGAGTTCATCTGTGATCGGGGGCTAGACTTCATGATGTACCTATGAATTGGTGGTGATATGGACGGTTTGATGGTTTTATCATTGGATGAATATTTAAATGCATGGCTGGATTTATTAGTTAACAAACAATTGGATTGAATATATATGTCCAAATCAATGGTTGAGATTGGACTAGTTGATCTTATAGATCAATGGTCATATTGGACTAATTTGGTATGTCAATCAACAGTTAAAATTAAACGGTCATAATTAATTCTGGTTATTACATTCTATCCTCCTTAAAAGAAATTTCATCCTCAAAATTTACATACCTAACGTGTGAACAAGTGAGGGCATTCCTCTTTAATCTCAGCCTCTCATTCTCAAGAAGCCTCTTCCTCGCTGTGGTAATTCAACTGAACCTTTACTTATGGTATAACTCTGGATCAAAGACACTGGTTGTTCGATGTACGAAGCGTCTTTCTGGATCTCTAATGGTTACCAGTCTATAACATGAGAAACGTCCCACTCATATTTCCTTAACATCGACACATGGAAAACATCATGAATACCGGACAACTGAGGCGATAAAGCAAGTCTATATGCGACAACACCAATCTTTCTAGAACCTCGAACGGACCTATATACGTTGGAGCCAACTTTCCTTTTTTACCGACCCTCATGACGCCCTTCATAAGAGAAATTTTTAAGAAGATGTGATCTCTAATTGTAAACTCTAGATCTCTTCTGTGAATGTCGACATAGCCGTTCTAACGACTTTGGGCTACACGCAAATGGTTGCTAATAATTAAAATCTTCTATATTGTCTCTTGCACAATCTCTGGTTCAAGCAAGCTACCTTCTCTAACTTCTGTCCAATAATTTGGAGATCTACAAGGTCTCCCGTACAAAGCCTCATATGGTGTCATGCCGATACTCCTTTGGTAGCTATTATTATAAGCGAACTCGATCAATGGTAAATGGTCATCCCAACTCCCTTTGAAATTAAGCATGCAAGCCCAGAGCATGTACTTAAGGATCCAATTCACTCGTTCAGTCTGCCTGTTAGTCTAAGGGTGGAAAGCGATGCTAAAATCAAGAGTGGTTCCCAGTGCCTTCTATAAACTTCTCCAAAAATGAGACATGAACCTAGAATCCCGATCAGATATGATAGATACAGGCACTCCATGCAGTCTAATTATTTCATTAATATAGAGCCTCAACAATTCCTCTAGGGGATAGTTAGCACGTATAGGAAGAAAATGTGCGGACTTAGTTAACCAGTCGACGATGACCCAAACTGCATCATGATTATTACGTGTCCATGGCAATCCCATAATGAAATCCAAGGATATGTGCTCCCACTTCCACTCGGCAATCAGCAATGATTGTAACATCCCTAATGACTTCTGATGCTCTGCTTTCACCTGTTGACACGAGAGAAATTTGGCCACAAAATCAACAATCTCCCTCTTCATATTATTCCACCAATATTGCCTACGCATATTGCGATACATCTTCGTACCTCCAAGGTGGATTGTGAACTTAGTGCGGTGTGCCTCATCCATAATTTCCTTCTTTAATTCAGCCACATTTGGTATACATAATCTTCCTTGGAACATTAATCCACCATCGGTATCAACTTTGCATTCTTACTTACCACCTTTTTCAGCTTCTATTACCTTACTTGCAGCCATGAATCATGTTGTTGAGATTCTATAACGTTACTAATTAAGGAAGGTTGAATGGCTAGATTAAAGAGACGAGTTACAAACGTTTGTGGATTCAATTGGACGTTAAAATCCTTCACTGTATCTAACATCTTCGACCGCTAGATCATGAGGTGAGGGATTACTCCATGCAGCTTACGACTTAAGCATTTGTTACTACATTAGCTTTACCTGGATGATATTGGAGGGTGAAGTCATAGTCCTTCAAGAATTCCATCCACCGATTTTGCCTCATATTCAATTCTTTCTACAAGAAAAGATACTTTAAACTCTTATGGTCTGAAAATAGCTCGAACTTCTCCCCATATAAATAATGCCTCCATACTTTGAGAGCAAACACCACGGCGGCCAACTCCAAATCATAAGTAAGGTATTCTGTTCATGCACTTTCAGCCGCCTAGAGGCGTAGGCTACAACCTTACCTTGCTGCATAAGGACACAACCTAAACCTCTATACGAAGCATCACTGAAGTTTACAAACTTTTCCCCACTCGAAGGAATGGTGAGGATGGGCATTGTCATCAATCTGATCTTTAACTCTGAAAATGCTTGTTCACAAGCATCATCCCTAATGAACTTCACACCCTTTTGGTTAATTGAGTTAACGGTGCTACAATCTGAGAGAAGTCTTCGATAATACCCCTCTAAATCAAGAAAACTACATATTTCAGTCACACTTGTGGGATGTTCCCACTTCAATACTGCTTTTATCTTTGATGGATCTACCAACACACCCTTCTTCAAAACTACATGGCCCAAACTACATGGCCCAAAAATTTCACTTCCTCCTTCCAAAATTCACACTTTTCAATTTAACATATAACTAATGCTCCAGTAGGGTTTGAAGAGTAACTCTAAGATGTTGCTCATGCTGTTTCTGGGTCTTAGAATATATAAGAACATCATTTATGAATACTATGACAAATTGATCTAGGTGTGGCTTAAATACCCTATTCATTAAGTCCATAAATACTGCTGGTGTATTTGTTAGTCCAAACGACATCACAAGAAATTCGTAGTGGCCATAACGAGTCTTAAAGGATGTCTTTAGTATATCCACTTCTTTAATTCTATGTTAATCGTATCCTGATTGCAAATCTATTTTGGAAAAAAACTTTCATTCTTTTAACTGGTCGAAAAGGTCATCTATCCTAGGCAGTGGGTTTTTGTTTTTAATGGTGACCTTGTTCAGCTGGCAATAATCGATACATAATCTCATCGAGTCGTCCTTCTTCTTCACAAATAAAAATGGCACACCCAATGGTGACTTACTCGGCCGAATAAAACCCTACTCCAATAACTTTTGAGTCTGCTCCTTCAGTTCCTTTAACTCTACCGGTGCCATACAGTACGGTGCCATAGAGATTAGTGAGATCCCAAACATAAGATCTATACCGAAATCAAACTCTCTTCTTAGAAGCAACCCTAGTATGTTTTGAAATACGTCTGAAAACTCACATATGACTGGAATTTGATCAATATCCACTTCATGTGGTTCATCTTCCAAAAGTGCTAAGAAGTCGTATAATGGTCCATCCTTTTGCTTTTCAAGGAACGGGAGTCTTGGTCATACAGGAATGGAGAAAGTCACAGTCTTCTCAAAACAATCCAACTTTGCATGGAATGAAGCCAACCAATCTATTCCCAGAATAACATCGGACTCTTGCATCTCCAACACAATAAGGTCGGCTAACAATATGGAATCCCCAACATGACAGGGCAAGATCTACATATTTGATTTAGCACTACGGAGCTTCTTATTAGTGTAGCAATTACTAAATTCTTATCTAGGACTTCAGGAAATAAACCCAATGTATGCACGAAAGGAGTTGAAATAAAAGAATGCGTAACTTTTGAATCAAATAAAACTTGAGCAAGCGAGGAATAGATAATTATGGTACCTTCTACCACTGCTCCATTAGCATTTACGTCTAGTGGTACTATGGTGAATACGCAACCCTGGGCCAGCTGTCAAGAAGCTTGGCCATCCTACCTCAGCTGGTGGTATTGTCGTTGTGGGTGTTGTTGCTACTGAGGGGGTCTTTACAGCGAAGGTCTCTGGTACTATGATTGAGGTGCTTGATGATATTGTGGCTAAGGTCTTAGGTGCATCTGTTGGGGTGCCTGATAATGTGGTTGCTGAGGTGGTCATCTACAAAAATGAGCAGAGTGACCCTCCATTCCATAGTAATAACATTTACCTATAACTTTGTCCATTGGCTAAGCTAGATCTAAGGTCTTCGTTACCATCATCTTCTGCTTCTTGGAAGCATCGCCCTATGCTTGAGATGTATTTGGTGTAGCCCTAGCATTGCTCTTCGCTTCTCTCTTCTGGTTACGACTTTTTCAAAATTCTTCATAGTCTCGCTCTATCATTAGGGCATGTTCTACTACATCGGCATATAATCTAGCTTAATTGGAGTCAGCTTGTTATGAATTGACCCTCTCAGACCCCGCTCAAACTTCTTAACTTTGTGAGATTCATCCTGAATCATATATGGGGCAAAACAGGATAGTTCAACAAATTTGGACTCATATTGACTTACAGTCGTCTCCCCCTGCTCTAAGCTTATGAATTCCTCTACTTTTTGCTCCCGTACACACTAAAAAAAGTATTTCTCGTTGAACTTCTCATGGAACATATCCCACATCCATGCGGTCTCTTCTTCAATTGTTCTAGCAATTATCTCCCACCAGTGGTCAGCTTCTCCCTCTAACATTAAAAAAAAAAAAAAAAAACTGCAAATATGACCTTCTGCTACTCATCACATCCTAAAACAACGAATATCTTCTTTATTTATTTTTTCCACTTTTCTGCCCCCATAGGTCCGACAAACCCTTGAAAGCAGGTGGCTTTAATCTCTTAAATTTCTCTATTAAGCCCCTAGTGTCATCCTTCATAACTGGGGCAGCTCCTCCATTATCGCAACAAATGTGTTATCCAAGAATGGTTGCCATGTAGCCTAAAGCACGAAAGACCCCATCAAGTGATTGGCCACTTTCTGTGGACCCCAGTGTGGCCACCATAGGACTGGCTCTATGTTCACAACCCCAAGTGTATGGTCACGATGTAGTAATAATCTCGATAAGACTGAGGTTGAATCCACGGGGACTAATATTGTGTGTATTCTAAAGGTAACTAGAATTAGAACTAGAGAAAGATCTAAGTTAGAAATCTAGAAATAAAGGAAGTAATTGTGAAAGAGATTTGAATAATTTAAAGGGAACTAGGGTTCCAAGGATCCACTTACAACTATCAAGATGTTTCCTTATTTGATTCAAGGAACACGATTGGAATTGGAGTCCCATCCTATCCAATTGGAAGATATATCAATAAATTCAAATCTGAACTTTCATTAACCTAATTCTTAATGAAGGAGAATTATGAGATTTGGAAGGGATTCCATCACCAAACCATGCCCTAGAGACAATGGCTAACAAAAGGATTTATTAATCCCATAATCTCAAAATAAAAGGAAGAAGATACTCAAAGCTATTGCAGATCTATTGTAATTTGAGTCACAACAAACCATTAAAAACTGAAAATATTCCTTAAATATCAAATTATAATCAAAGAAATTCAACAAGAACAAGAATTAAACAAGAAAAATATCCCAAAAATGCTACAAGCTTCACCTCTTAGCCCTAGCTAAGAGGTTTAGCCAACCATAGACATGATTGGAATTAAAACCCTAAAGAAAGCATTAAAAACTAGGAAGAAATGAAGAAAAAACTCTTGGATGACGAGTCCACCCCTTTGCTTTGCTCCTAGAAACCCTAGATATCTCAAAAAGTCCGTAGGAAACCCATATTTATAGCCTAGTTCACGTAAGATCACAAAACTGCCTCAATTTACGCAGTCTGCATAACTCTACGTAACTCATTTAATGACATCGAACAGCCTTCGATGTCATCGAACGTACTTTAAATTCTGAAAGTCACACCTTTACGCACTGCATATGTTCTTGTGTCATCGAACCTTCCTACGATGTCATCGAGAAGTCCTTCAATGCCAACAAAGGGTCTTCAATCCATCAAGAATGTGTCCAAAACAATCCAGTGAGTTGCTTCAAAATTCTTCAAAAAATTCGATGCCATCGAACAGACTTCGATGTCATCGAGCATCTTCTTCGAGTCATTGAACATAACTTTGATTCATCGATAATTGCATCCAATATGTCCAGCAACCAACTTGATTTTTACGTAAAAATTTGATGTCATTGACTTGTGTTCGATGTTATCGAATGATGGCTTCGATGTCATCAAACTGTGCTCAATGACACAGATAATGAAGTGAATTTCAGCACTTTGTTCTTTTGACTTCCTTCTCCACTTGGTTTTCTTGGATCTTAGGTTCTTAAAATCTTCAATCTTGGTTTCTAAAGATCCGTTCTTTTTCTTGGTGGTCTTTAAGCATTAAATCCGTGCTTTTAGCATTCTTTTCTATCCAAGCTCTTAAACTCACCTTTCAACGCAAACATGTATAAAATATACTATTAAGCCTTATCATGTTCATAAAACCAAGATATAAATGGGGTAAAATATGCAATATTTGACACTCAACACACTCCCCAACCAGCATTTTGCTAGTCCCAAGCAAAACATGCATGAAATAATCTTCCATCTTCAAAGTTCAAGGGCTTTTTTTAGAAAACAATCTTTTGTGTAATCAAGTATGAATGAGTAGAGTCAAGACGAGAAAGTGAGATTTTGAAAACCTAGAGCCGAATCACATAAGAAATCAATCAAATAGGTTTCAATCACTTAAAATCATAAGTTCATGCATTAAGTTTTTTTTCCAATGTGCTTGGTTACTATCAACTTTTTTTTACACACATACACACACCCCACACACTCACGCTAGTGGAATTTCACCACCTATGGGTACTCGAACCCCTGACTGGGAGTTGAAACTCTAGAGAGTCTACCACCCGAGCAAGAGTAAGGACCCGGTGGTGATGATCAACTTACTTCCTATGAACATACTATCAGTTCATAATGTTAGTCATGCTCATCATATCAAGATTAATCGAGAACTCAAGTGTTGATTCCAAACATATCTCCTTTTTCTTCTTTTTCCAGTTTTTTATTTTATATCAACAGTCGCTCGTATTCATTCTTTTTTCAAACTTTTACATTCTTTTCAGAGAATTTTCCTTCTCTTTAAAGACATTTTTCATTCTTTTTTATCATTCATGACCTTTTTGTCGATCTCCTATTTTTTAACTGCCTTTTCATCTTTTAAGGTGGATAAGATTCTCCAAACTCAATTCTTAACATCTATTTAATGATTCACATACTAACAATCAGAAATTCTAGCATATCCCAAGAAAGCAAATTTAACATATCTTCATGATTTGAATCAACATGATATCTAAAGTTCCTCTTAATCCATTGAGTGCAAGAACTTAAGAGATAGATTACTTAGTTGGTCAAACTCCAAAACTGCAATAATTCAAAATTCAATCTCTGTCCCATCATCATACTTAAAGCATCCTTAAGCGCATAACTATTGCTTTCCAAACAGGTTTTTGTTTTGAAAAATTCAAAATTTTACACAATTTTGGTCAAAATGAAGAAAATACTGATTAGTTTACCTAATCCACACCCTCCAACCTAAAATCTACATTGTCCTCAATGTAAAAGATGTAAGCATACAATGTAAAAGAGGCAACAAAAAGAAAGGAGTAGTGATGGAAAGATAGTACCTGGAGAAGGAATTCTGAGGCTTCTTCCAAGGATCTCAATGTGAAGATGGGTTAGCCAACATACTAAAACATATTAGAAGCAAACTACCCTAGTCCTAAATCCTATGAAAGCAATAAACCTAACTACACCTCCATTAGACTAGGAGGTCAATCCTGGTAAACAGGATCAGTCAAAGGCATGGACATATCCTCTGAATCAAATTTCTCAACAAACGGCTTTAACTAATGTCTGTTTACTTTGAAAGCATTACCATTTGGTGGACTCTTTATCTCGACAGCCCTATGAGGATAAACACTAGTAACAGTGAAAGGGCCGGTCCAACGAGATCGGAGTTTACCCGAAAAAAGATGTAACCGAGAATTGTACAAAAGGACTTTTTGACCTGGTGTTAATGATTTCTCAAGAATGTGTTGGACATGAAAAATCTTTATCCTGTCCATGTAAATTCTCAAGTTCTCATATGCATCATTCCAAATTTTCTTGAGTTCATTTAACTGAAGTTTGCACAGCGAGACAGCGTTGTCCAAATTGAAGTGCAGATTTTTAATAGCCCAGTAGGCTCTATGTTCCAACTTCACAGGTAAGTGACAAGCTTTCCCAAAGACAAGTCTAAAGGTAGACATTAAAATAGGAGTCTTAAATATAGTACGGTAAGCCCATAAAGCATCGGTCAAGCGGATTGACCAATCCTTGCAGTCAGGGTTAATCGTTTTCTCCAGATTGTGTTTAATTTACCTGTTAAAAATCTCAGCTTGCCCACTTGTTTGTGGGTGGTATAGAGTGCTCACCTTATGAGAGATGTCATATTTCTTCATTAAATTTCTAAATGGCCTATTACAGAAATGTGAGCCTCCATCACTAATGATGGCTCGAGGCGTTCCAAATCGGGAAAGGATGTTTTCTTTTAAGAATTTAATGACCGTTTGATGGTCATTATTCTGGCACAGGATCGCTTCGACCCATTTAGTGACATAGTCTACTGCTAGCATAATGTATAAATTTTCAAAGGATTGGGGGAATGGCCCCATGAAATCGATGCCCTAACAATTAAATGCTTCAATGATCAGAATGGGATTCAAAGGCATCATATTTTGACGGGACAATGCTCCCAATTTCTGACAATGCTCACAAGCTTTGCAGAACTCATGAGTGTCTTTGAACATAATGGGCCAATAAAAGTCTCACTGCAGAATTTTAGTTGTGGTCTTTTTAGTAGAAAAGTGACCACCACATGCCTGAGAGTGACAGAAGGAGATGACACTTTGGTGTTCATTGTCTGGCACACATCTCCTTAGAATCTGGTATGGGCTATATTTAAATAAATATGAATCATCCTAGAAGAATTTACGTACTTCGATGAATAATTTTTTCTTATCTTGCGCAGTCCAATGTGTTGGCGTGAAACCTGTGGCAAGATAATTAGCAATATCAGCAAACCAAGGTAAGTTTGACTTTAAAAAATTGTTCGTCAAGGAACATGTCGTTTATAGGTGTCGTCTCAAGGGAATCAGGGAGATCAAGTCTTAAAAGATGGTCAGCTACTACGTTTTCTACTCCTTTTTTATCTTTTATTTTCAAATCAAATTCCTAGAGTAGGAGGATCTATCTCACCAAGCGGGGCTTAGCATCATTCTTAGAAAGAAGGTACTTAATCACCGCATGATCAGTGTAGATGATGATCTTATATCTAACCAAGTAGGATCTAAATTTGTCCAAAGTGAATACCACGGCTAAGAGTTCCTTTTCCATAGTAAAGTAATTCCCTTGGACAAGATTTAGAGTTCTACTTGCATAATGAATAACATAGGGCTTCTTTTCTTTTTTCTAGCCTAACACCGCCCCAATAGCATAGTCAGACGCATCACATATAATTTCAAAAAGAATGTTCCAGTGAGGTCGCTGTATGACAGGTGCGGTAGTTAGCATGCCCTTGAGGTTAGAGAAAGCTTCTTGGTGAAAAGGAGAGCTTAACCAGTCCTAGAGGGGGGGAAAGGTGAAT
Source organism: Magnolia sinica (assembly GCF_029962835.1). Lineage (NCBI taxonomy): Eukaryota > Viridiplantae > Streptophyta > Magnoliopsida > Magnoliales > Magnoliaceae > Magnolia > Magnolia sinica. The sequence continues at coordinate 24,940,651 of NC_080588.1, forward strand.
AGGACTATGCCAAATAATTCAATAAAGTGTAGAAATAGTAAATAAATCAAAGGTCTTAATTGCACTAGTATTGAGACGTTGATTCAAACTGTTTCGTAAGACAACTTTCACCCAAATAAGTTTAGGCATGACAACTTTATTTTACGAAATTTATAAGAATCAAAATTCCAAACCAAGCAAGAGTCAATAAAAGCTAAACTATTACAAGCATTCACTACTTTAACTTAAAAATATTACAACCATTCTCCACATAAACATAAACATAAAAGGCATTCACCACAACACCAAGAATTATAGTGGTTCGGTGTGTCAACAACTGTTCTCAAATAGCCACACCTACTCCACTCCCAATAATCACTATTCACATGATATTGGATTTCACTATAAATAAGGTTTTCATAGGAACACCTTAAAACCTAATACAATTGTGATTTTATCGGGCTATCACAAACAGAAACCCCTCACTGAGATTTTCTGGCTATTTTAGGAAAACCAAATGAGATTTTGTTATCTCAATAAAACTAAATGAGATTTTCTGACTATCTCAATAAAACCAAAATACAAAAGAAATATGCTTATCTTCTCCTTTGAAGACGTGTCTATTAATGTAGCCGTAGAACCACTTCTCTTGAATATAGATCGTTCAATGTTCAGTCATATAACAAGGATTCAAGATTCTAGATTGATTTTAAATAGATTCAAACCAATGGCTACTTGTTTAAATTCCTTTTAGATCTCAAACGAAGAGTATTCACTCTCTTTATAAAATAAAATTGACAATATAAGAGATCAAGGAATTAAACAAAAAGCTATTAAAATATTTAATAAATACCATACAATATCTTGAGCATAACAGGGACTTCTCTCTCTTGTAAAAGGATTTGATGGGCTTGAATTGTATTTTCAGATTGAGAGAAGGCCTCAATTTATAGGCAAAGAAGTTATTACCTCAACTCGTCTAAGACAGTCTTCGACTCATCTAAGGACCGGATTCTGTTCCAACAATTTTTTAAATTTCAGTACGATAAGATAAAACAGATCTTCGACTAGTTGGAGGCCCTGCTCGACTAGTCGAGGGCCCTATTCGACTGGTCGAGCAAGGTCTTCGAATGGTTGAGGTTGCACGAAATTCAAACTGATTCAATTGTTGGACTTCGAGTCGAGTAGCCCTCGACTGGTCGAAGGTCCACCTTTGACTAGTCGAGCAGTCTCTTCGACTGGTAGGAGGTGTAATAGAAAATTCATTTTTTCTTTGATTTGAACTAGGAATAATCAAACTTTCTTAAACTAGTCGAGCCACAACTTTGACTAGTCGAACCTTAGCCAACTATAAGCATAAAACCCATTTAAAGTAGATTTTGAAAGTACCTAAACCTAAGGTCTTTCTAGGGTTTATTATACCTGAAATGACTAAACGTTGAAGTAAATTAGATGCTTAAACTTTACGGAACTTGATCTTCTAGTAGATTCTTCAATAGAACTTGAATTTCTTGATAGAGCTTGATCTTCTATTAGAACTTTAGTAGAACTTGAACTTTAACTTGAACTTTTCATCTTGATCTAAGTAGAACTTGAACTTTCCATCTTGATCTTCTACTTGACTTGAACTTTAGTAGAGCTTGAACATTCCATCTTGATCCACATTCGAAGGCCTCTTTATAAGCTATTTTTTTTTTTAAATAAAATTTGACAAACAAGGTGTGCTTTAAACATAATAGCACTTACAATCTCTCCCTTTGTCAATTTCGTGACAAAACACTTATTACTACAACAATTAGAATGAAGTCTTGTATTCTTGATCCCATATTGTGAAAGGTTTGTTGCAGCTTTGATGAACTAGCAAAAAATTTACTACTCCCCCTCAATTTGAGCTTCCCCTATGTTATAACATACATTCTTCTATTCCAAAGCATTCTCATATATCATTCATATCAATCATATAATCATGTATCATGCATTCTTCATTCTACAAGTAATAAACTAAGCACCTCTCCCCCTTTTTGTCACAATTTGGCAAGGGAAAGAATAGATTACTATCAGAAAAATAAGACATTCAAATAACCATGAAAGTAGAAGAAAATAAAAAGATATGAATTGATTAGGAAGTAAGCATATGTAAATGTCAAGTGAAGGATAATAAGCATTCAAGGAGTTTAGTAGAGTAGAAAACAATCATTAAGCAACCACATAAAGTATTAAGATTTACAAACCAATAACAGAAATAAATCTAGTCAGATCCAGAGGAAGAGGGAGGATGCATAGAAGGATCAATTTGGTGCAAACTTCTAGCAATGCAATGAAAATACTTTCGCATATATTTCATTGAAGATTTTTTATTTTGCTCCAGATTGTCTTGAGAAACTCTCAACTCATTAACCTTTTCCTCTAAGGATTTGAGACGATCATCAACCTAAGAAGGTTGATAATCTGGATTAGCTGGATCGTCTAACTCAACAAGCTCGGCAAATATATTGACCATCGATGTGTCCTCTGGTGTAGGTACTTCTTCCTCATCATCATCTTGCTAGCTCAAAAGAAATTTCAGATCCGTTTTGTTCAAATTTGCATTATTAAAAGGTAATTGTGACTTCGGTGCCTTGGTTGAAGGTATGTTGACATTACAATGAAGAGCAAGGCAAGTCATGAGATAGGCGAACGGAATTGAACCATGACCAGGATGAATTTGAAATTGAATGATCAAATAACACATTAAGGAAGGAAGACATATTGGAATACCAGTAACCAAAGAATGAAGGACATGGGTCATGAAGGGAGCAAGCTCAGACTTTTTCCCGAATCTTGGATAAACATTAGATGTGAAAATTCAATGAAGGACGCAATATTTGGGAATCATCTGGTTAGCACGGAGGGCATTACCAAATTTCCATTCAGCATCAAAGCGACATAGTCTACAAGTGATCGCCCGTTGCTCAGTATGAGTCAATCTATCGGTGAGAATGGCAATGGGAATGCCATCATCATTGACAAATATATCAGTCAAAGCTAAAATCAAGTGGCAATCAATAGTGATTGGCCCTTCGCTAAAATTAATTGTAAAAGTAAGATTTTCAAGGGACATGTCGCTTATGGACGCATACATGGCTTGTGCAATCGAATGGTAAGCCGTTCTGCCCCAACCAAAAATATTTTTCCAACTGATATATTGAAGGATAGGCACAAGATGAAATGGTGCAATGTGATCAACATTCACAATCATTTCTATTATAATCTCTCTAGTGCGAAAATCTCTAACATGCTCCAAATCTTCTTCGGGGCTTCTTAAGGTTCTTACGCTAATGGGAGTCAACGTAGAGGAGGAGCCATCATGGCCCTTGCAAGTTACCTTCCTCTTAGTACGATGCTCCATTTAGAGATTGCACAAGAGAAGATTAAGAAAAGTAGATGGGTTGAGTCTAGATCAGGTTTTTGCTCAAAACCCACTACAAACAGGTTGAAAATCACAAATACACCACAAATACAAGATAGACTAGTAAAGATCAACCCAAATCTAGAAGAAAAATGGAAAAGGAACACTTACAATGAAGATTGGGATATGGGTTCGTCGAGAAAAGCCACAGCTAGTCCAAGAAGAAGGTGGGAAATGAAATAGAAAAGTGATTTTTTCCCTTTATTGTCAAAACTCGTGACCCTCGACTGGTCGAGCATGTCCTCAACCCGTCGAAGGTCGACTGGTCGAGGATATACTCGACTAGTCGAGAAGGCCAAAATTTTAAAAAATATTTTATTTTAAAATTTTAATTTTATTTACATGTTATGCATTTAAACATTATAAACATATTTTAAAAATGCATAAATAACATAATTAATTAATTAAAAGTATACAAACCAATATCATGCTTTAATTTGAAAAAATTTATTCCTATCAAGTAGTTTTGTCATTATTCTGCAAGCTGCTTCTCAATCTGAATATATTCTAATGCAATACTCTTATCTTCAACTAATTCTCAAATATAATGGTATCAAATATCGATATGTTTTGTACAATAATGTTTTTGAGGTATAAAAAAGAGAGAAAGACAGTAAGAAATCATTGTGCGCATAGAGGCATTGTGCGCCGATGATCATTATGCGCAAATGATCATTGTGCGTAGTGGAGCATTGTGTGCTGAATGTCCACACAAAGGATTTCACATGAAGGAGAGCGCATAAAGGATTCTACATGAAGGAGAGCGCACAAAGGAGTTCGCACAAAGGAGTCCACACAAAGGAGGCTGCACAAAAGAGTCCGCATAGAGAGGAATTGGTGCACAAGGGATACCACGCAATGTCGACGTGGCATGTTCACACGTGTGAAAGGGGTATAAATACCCCCTGACCCCTCAGTAGGAGGTCATTAGCAACCAATCAAGGAGAAGAAGATCTGAAGAGAGAGAGAGAGAGGTAGAGTCCACACCCAGTGTGCGAGACAGGTGTTGTGCGGCACACAATACCGTTGGCGCACAATGCTATTAGCATGCAACAAGTGTGAGCACACAACATTAGCGGGTGCATAACACCATGAGCACACAGCAGTGTCGAGCACACAACAAGCATAAGCACAGAGCAATGTCGAGCACACAACGCTAGCCAGCACACAATACTGCAGCAAGCACACAGTAGCCCAAAAAGGATGATACTACCGAGTGCACATTGGTGTTCAACGCACAACAGTCTACAATATATGATGCTTCCAGCACTTATTGTCTTAGCACATGATGTCTTTTGTTTGTTTTCTATTACAAGTCTATTTTGGAATCAATGGAAAAAAGGAAGTAAAAGAACTTGGAATGAATAAATAACGTGATTATCTTCTTTGTCTTCTTTTGTTAATTATTAAGTGAATGAAATTTCCCAAATGAAATACATTTGTTTCTTGTTTGAAACAAAATGGCGACTCTGTTGGAGAATTTCTCCACGATACCACAGTACTGGCTACGTTTGTTCGGATCATCCCTGATAAGTAAAGCATTCCGATGGTATTCTCGTCTAGCCTCAGGGTCGATAGCACGTGGGAGCAGACGCAGGATGCCTTTATGTCAAACTTCTTCTCTTCAGGATGCGATGTCAGTATTACAAAGTTGGCTTCAGTACGACAGAGAGAAGGGGAACCAGTAGAAAAGTTTATAGACAGAAGGAAAACGTTAGAAGCCTAGTGCAGACAGCTTCTGGAAGAAAAAGAACAAGTCAAGATATGCCTAAACTCTATGGAGACAGGAATTGCGTTTGGGCTTACTAGTGCTGATATTAAAACTTTTCGCGACTTAGCCACCAAAGCCCACGCCTTAAAACTGATGACTCGTAAAATGCCGGTGTTTCACTATAAAACAGCCAGAAGAGGACCCAGTAGGTTAATTGCAAATACTATGGACCATGAAAAAAGGAGTCAAGGAACAAGGGATTCAGGAGAAAGAAGGACAGAGAGGAAGGAAGAATCAAACCGTCCAAGAAGCAGGTTCACTGAAAAAGGCCCAGATCGCTTAATTCTCATGAAGGATTTGCATTTGATAGAGAAGATGTTGTTCCTATGATGAATCAGTTGTTAAAAGCTAGTACGATAGAATTGCCTGTGTCTAAGCACCCTGAAGATGCAGGAAGATCAAGGGAAAGAGATTTTTGCCGCTACCATCGTCTGATAGGGCATTTGAAAGAAAATTGCTACACATTAAAATGCATAATACAAAGAATGATAAACAGGGGAAAATAGTAATAAGAAAAGAAAAATAAAGGGACGCAAAGGTGATGGTGAACGTGTTGACAATTCGGGACAGTGCAGACGAAAGAGCAAAGAAAGAAAGTTTAGAGATGATAAGGAAAACCGCAGTAATTACGTTGTGATCAGGAAAAAGAATGGCAAGTCCCCTAAGGTAGAAAGTCAGAACGACAAGGACTGAGGTCATCAAGGACCAGCGCAATAGTGACAAGAAAGAAGAGAAGAATGAAGTAGCAAAAGTGAATTATGATGTCGTGAATCATTTGAAGGGTATACTAGCTCGGTTAAGCATTTACAACATGTTAAAGTTATCAGAAGATTTCAAGTAAAGTTTGATTCAAGCGCTATCCAACCACAATGTCAGAGAAACATTGCTGGTGGAAATGGAAAATGAAGAACGTAAAGAGCAGGAAGAGTGTATGCCAGTAGATTCCTTCTCTGATGATGATTTAGCTTGTGATACAGGGCATAATAGGCCATTGATGATATTAGGCCAATTCACGGCAAAGAAGTAAAAAGGATTATGCTCGACAATGGATCTGCGATAAACCTGTTACCATTAACAATATTGCAAAAAATTGGGTTATCGTAGTTCTGATCTACGCCCTAGTGGAATGATGATACAGGGCTTTAATCAAGATGGGCAGCGTGCACTCGGCAAAATTACGATGACATTGGAAATAGGAGACTTAACTATTGATGTTGTTTGTCATGTGATCAGTGCGGTCAAGTCATATAATCTTCTCTTGGGAAGACTATGGATACATTAGTATAGTATTATACCTTCTACCCTTCATCAATCCTTTAAATACTGTAGGAATGGAATGCAGTATAAGGTAATGGCCAATGCAAGACCATACACAGAAGCTGAAGCCTTCTTTGCAGATGCTAGTTACTACGACGGATTTGCTGGAGGGGAAGAGAAAAAGAATGATGAAGGTAAAACCCTGAAAAATGCTCGTGTGAAAGCAATAAAAGGAGAATCTGAAAAGGCATGATCATCTGAAACCTCAGAAGCAAAGACGAAGTTTTATTTTGCATCGAGACATATGAGAAGCCAAGACAACCGCGGTTAACATTACTGTCTCATGAATAGTTGAAAATCCTACAATCAAACTATATAGTACCATTGCCATACTCTGAAAGAAATAAGTCATCCCCAGTTGTTCTAAGAACGTTTTATGTGGAGGCCAATGCGAGATATCCAGAGTCGATTGAATTTTACGCCTCTTCGGAATAAAAGACAGAAATGAGAGCTGAGAATAATGTGTATCACAGAGAGCTAACGTCTCGTGATCTCAAGAAATACAGTCCGGCAAGCAGAAGAATGATGAAAATGATGGGTTTTGATAATGAAGAACCGACTGGTTTAAATCATGGGAAAGAAATTCAGGTCCCTTGGAGTCGGTCAGAAGAAGAGATAAATATTTCAAGGATTGGGGGCAGAATCTTCAGTAAATATGGTCACAGTCGATCAGCTATTAGAGGCAGATCCCAAAATAATCAAGCATCCTGAGACAGCTCCAAAGAAGATAGAAGACGGGGGGTAGCCGACAATCGATAGTTTGCGAGAGGTAAATTTGGGCACAAAAGAAGAGCCAAGAGTTACATTCATAAGCGCTAGTATTCCTAAAGAGGAAGCCAAAGAGTATATTCAATTGTTGAAAGAAAATAAAGATGTCTTCACCTGGACGTATGCGGAAATGTCAGGTTTGGAACCTTCAGTGGCAATACATCGATTAAATATTTCCAAGGACAAAAGATCGATTAAGCAAGCACAAAGACGATTTCATCCAGATTTGGTCCCTCTGATAGAGGAAGAAGTGAACAAGCTGATCAAAGTCGGATTTATCAGAGAGGTCAAATATCCCAAGTGGATATCAAATATTGTCCCAGTAAAAAAGAAAAGCGGACAAATCAGAGTGTGCGTAGATTTCAGGGACCTGAATGAGGCTTGCTCAAAGGATGACTTTCCCCTCCCAATAACGAAACTATTGATTGACAGTACAATGCAATACGCTGTCATGTCTTTCATGGATGGCTACGCTGGTTACAACCAAATTAGAATGGCTCCTAAAGACAAGGAAGCAACAGCGTTCAGGACTTCGTTTGGAATTTACTATTACAAGGTTATGCCATTTGGTCTTAAGAACGCTGAGGCAACATACCAAAGGGCGATGCAGAGTATCTTTCAAGATATGATGCACAAACATGTTGAATGTTACGTCGATGACCTGGTGGTTAGGTCAGGTAATCATCAAGAACATCACGAGCATTTAGCATTGGTCTTCTGTCAGCTCAGAAAGAAGCAGCTAAAGATGAACCCGGCTAAATGTGCTTTTGGAGTACTCTCAAGAAAGTTTCTCAGCTTCATCATTAGGCACAGGGGTATCGAAATTGACCCAAGGAAATTTAAGGTCATCCAAGATATGCCACCTCCAAAAACATTGAAGGAACTAAAGAGCTTGCAAGGGAAATTGGCATATATTCGCCATTTAATTTCAAATATGGCAGGTAGATGTCAGCCGTTTTCCCATTTAATGAAGAAAGGAATAGAATTCATGTGGGATAATGCCTGTCAGAACGCATTCGATTCAATAAAAGAATTACTGAGACAACCTCTAGTATTAACAACTCCTATTAAAGGTAAACCACTTATCCTGTATATATCTGCGGCTGAAAACTTGTTGGGAGCCTTGTTAGCATAAGTAAATGAATGAGAAATAAACTGCTCTTTATTATTTGAGCTGAACTCTGATAGGCGCGGAATGTAACTACTCTCCGATCGAGAAAGAATGTCTGGCACTGATATTTACAGTATAGAAATTGAGACATTATTGTCTCTCTCATGACATAACTTTGATCTTAAGGGTAGATCCGATAATTTTTTTAATGACAAGGCCGATGTTATCAGGAAGATTGGCCAAATGGATGTTGTTACTTTCGGAATACACCATTACCTATGAGCCGGTAAAAGCAGTGAAAGGACAAGCAGTGGCAGATTTCTTGGCAGCGCATCCCGTAACAGAAAGTGAGACAATTTGCAATGATTTTCCCGATGACCAAGTAATGATGATTGAACCACAAGACCAATGGCAGATGTATTTCGATGGTGCTTCTCAAGCGTCAGGAGCGGGGGCAGGAGTCATTTTCATCACACCTCAGGGTGATTTAGCACCATATTCTTTCACATTGGGCACTGCTTGTACGAACAATGAAGTCAAATATTAAGCTCTCATCGTTAGAATGGAAATCGCCCATGAGATGAAAATAAAGACATTGCATATTTTTGGGGATTCCAAGCTAATTATAAATCAGCTAACGACTGAGTTTGAAATAAGAAAGAAAGAACTCTTGCCGTACTATAAAAAAGCCCAACAGTTACTAGAGCAATTTTGCCATGTTGAAATCAAGCACGTACCTCGATCTAAAAATGCAAGGCAAACACTCTGGCTAGTCTGGTAGCAGCCCTGTCCTATTCGAACCGAAGTCCACTTCAAGTGACTATAGAAGAAAGAAGATTCTTGCCCTCTCCCAAAGTTGTCGAAGAGGTCGTTGAAGCACTTCCTATATCATGTTTAGAGGTGACAGCGGATGATTGGAGGTAGCCATTCATAGATTACCTCAAATATGATATCTTGCCAGAAGATCTAGCACAAAGGCAGCAAATCAAATAGAGATCAAGTAGATTCATCATTTGTAGTGAAGTGCTCTACGGAAAATCTTACAATGGGATGCTATTACGTTGTCTCAACAAACAATAAGCAGGTCAAATGATACGAGAAGCTCATTCTGGAGAATGCGGGGCACACCAGGCTGGATAAAATTTATTTCATTGAATACATCGAATGGGGTATTACTGGCCTGTAATGTTCAAAGATGCAATAGATTATGTGAAAAGGTGCCACGAATGTCAAATCCACGGAGATGTCATGCATGTTCCCCCTGAAGATCTTCATCAAACGGTCACTTCTTGGCCTTTCGCCGCCTGGGGACTTGATGTTATCAGGCCAATAAATCCACCTTCATCCAAAGGAAAACAGTATATTTTGGCAGCAATAGACTATTTCTCCAAGTCAATAGAAGCAATCGCATTACGCAATGTCAGAGAGAAAGATGTGGTCAATTTCATTAAATATGTAATAATATGTCACCATACCATCCTAAAGAAGATTAGTACTGATAATGGTACCCCTTTTAAGAACAGAGGCATGGAGAAAATATGTCAAAAGTTTGGAATCCACCATTTGTTTTCAATACCTTACTATTCACCGGCAAATGGATTAGCAGAGGCATTTATAAAAATAATTGTGAAAATACTAAAGAAGAAAGTGAGTAGAAATAAGCGCGACTGGGACGAAAAGTTACGGGAATCACTATGGGCGTATAGGACCACTCACCGAATGACAACAAGCGCAACATCGTATTCACTAGTTTATAACATACAGGTGGTCGTTCCAATTGAAACACAAGTCACGTCACTCAAAGTAGCAGTGCATCAGTCAATTACAAATGATGAAAATGCAAAGATAAGACTGAAAGAACTGGACCTACTTGATGAGAAGCGTCTGGCAGCCCATCAACGATTACAGTCGTATCAAGCAAGAACATCAGCCGCCTTTGATAAACAAGTGAAATATCGCTCTTTTAGGAAAGGGGATATGGTACTGATGTTAAAAAGACCAATAGTGGTGACCCGCAGAACAGGGGGCAAGTTTGAGCCTAAATGGGATGGGTCGTACATTATAAAAGAAGTATATTCAAACAGAGCATACAAAGTGGTTGATCAAGATGGATGGGGTATCAATATACTAGTCAATGTGTGCTTTATCAAGAAATATTATCCTTAAAGATGATTCTAATTTTGATCTAGAAGATTATCGTCATAATGCTTCTATATCAAAAGGGGGCAAAGACAAGTGAAGTCATGTTCATATATATTCTTTGTCAAATGATTGAATAAAGGAGGAATTTCAAATATATCGTCAAAGATTTCATACCAGCAGTTTATTAAAAGAAAGTAACCATCGTTGTCGTCATCAAATAAAGCTTCGCAAAAACTTGTCAAAATTGGTATCATCACCAGGCCGATATATATACTAAGCATAGTGTGAATATCGTCAACATCATCGGCAGTGGTGATATATTGATAACATTATCAGCAGTGGTGATATATTGATCAAGACACCTATCATTATTATGACGACGATGGCAGCTTATCATTTAAGGTAGCCTAGCCAAGCCTATACGGCCAACTATGCATAAAGCCTATCTCCAATCGCCATTCGGGCAGCGGTGAGAAGCCAGTGGCCCTAAAGCCTGTGAAGGCCATCGTACACATACCCATGCAGGTAACGGATGGAGCTAGTGACTAAAAGCCCTAAAGGGCCAAAAAGTCCTTAATGTACAATCACGCATAACACCCATACCGTCTGTATAGCTTTCTGGCAGCATCACGGGGAAGGGATGAAATTGCCCTCCTATGAATGGGTCGGACCTTGCAGATGAAGAAAACATGGGCTACAGTGTGCGCACTTTGGCCATTGTCCATAGATAGGCCAACCATGTATAAGACCTCTCAGATTCTTGGCTTGATTTTAGTAGTAACTCATGAGGAAGGGCTTAAACCTACTTATTGATGAACTGGCGGCCCTAGATTTGGTACCCCAAAGGTCACCTTGTGCGCCCCGTGAACTCTAGAGAGTTACTAAGGCCAACCTCGTGTGTAAATCCAACTGAGTTCACAGCCCCAGTAGCTTCACTAAGCTCCTCTGATGGATCGCGGTTTGTGAATTCACCAGGCTGTGAAGTTCAGTGAACTCATGAGAGTTACCGAGACTATCACGTGAGACCCGACTCTAACTACTTATGAGTCTAAAAACTATGATCGCTCTACTACTCAAGAGCTTAAACTGCGTTCAAAGCTAATTTAACTAACCTTGAAATGAAATAGTTCTGCCCATCGAAATAAAACATCACATAAGGGTCGCCATACAATGCACAAATATATATAGTAGAAAATAACAAAGCATAAGTATGAAAGTGTTGCATCAACATGTATCTCAAAATCAATAATTGTATTATTAAGAAAGCGTCTTATTCTGAATAAAACACCACAATCTGTTTGTATATTACAATGCAAAATGGACTTATATGAAAATACAATCCTTACAAATCTTCAGCTATGTCTAATACTATTATGTAACGCTGTAATTCTTCCATTAACTGAGTTTGTATCGCAGCAATTGTGCGTTCAGCCTAAAAAATGAGCCTGGCTTGATCAGGAACATCAACCAGTTCAGATTCCAGAAGGGAAGCAACTTCCCTACTCTTCGTATGATCAGCTTACTCGATATCGATAACTTGAGAATTTGTTTCAAGCTCTTCTCTAATTTGACAAATAGTCAAATCTTCCGCTTCTTTTTTGCCCTTGAGAAGCAGAATCTCTTTCTCAAGAAGAGCAATTTGATCATCAATGATTGCCTTATTCCTATCAGAAACTTTCAACTTCTCATGAAGAGATTGGTGAACACCATTACAATTAGCAAGAATGTATCATGAATGAGATAGTTTCTCCTTAAGAAATGCCAATTCTTTCTAACGGTTCAGAATTTCTGGAGCGATGACTATATTTCATACTACTTCCAAGTTTTTGATAGAATCATATAACTGTGACAAAGAGTTGCGAAGAGACTAAACATCAATATGCGCCAGACGGGCTGAATGAGTGAGGACTGCTAGGGCACTATGGCCACTGGGCTGGATCTTTAAAAGCATTAATGATAACAGAAATTGCATTCTTAAAAAGTCCCAACATAAGATGAGACACCTTTTCCAATGAGAGTTTATCAAAAACTGCTTTTACCGAGTTTGACCCTTCAGATCCACTAGGAACTGGCATGACCGAAGCTAAAAGAAAAAGAAAAAGAAATTATAAGTTTAAGAGAAGATATGTATGTATATAACGATATGAAATAAGAAAAGAAAATATGTACCCGGTCCAGGGGAAATAGTAAAAGTAGCTTGAACAGAATGGGTTGTGGGTGCTACAGAACTAAGGGCTTTCGTAATCACAACAGCATTAAAAGAAAGCTCCTGAGCCCCTACAGTACTCGAGTTAAGAGTAGTCGGAGTTGAGATGTCAATCGGATCAGAAAAGAATTCTAAACTCCAACCTACTGGCTGGATAGGAGAAGGAAACACAGTAGGGGACTTATCAGTTTGAATGGGGGCATCAGATGTTGAGGGAACTATTGGCAAGGTTTCTTCTATGCTGTGAAGAAAAAGTACATTTTCCCTTGTTACCTGGACTTCGGATGATTAAGCCTCTGTATCCCTTAATGTTGATGTTTCGCGAGCAACCACGTCAGCAGTTTCCATGATACAAGGAGAATACAAGGCATCAAAAGAAAGAAAGATATTCGTACCAGGAGAATATTCTCCATAGTCAAGTTGCTATTCATCCAGGGAGGTCACTGGAATCGGATGAGAGGCATCTGGACGAGTGATTGGAGCATCAGGAAGTGAAGGCTCAACTCTAACTTCATCTTCTTTGCCAATATCCACTTCGGCATTAGTATCTGCATTCAAGACATCTCCTTCATCAGTTAAGCTTGTGGAAGAAGATGTATCATCGCTTGCAGTATTTGCTAAATATTTTGATGAGCTGTCTTCCTCTGATATGGTTTATTTTCCCTTATAAGTAGTCTTCATGGGGATAAGACGTGCACTTTGAGTAGGAGAAGGGACCTGTTGTGCCAAAATTTCAGGAGACAATGATTTAGCACGCGAACGAGTCTTGGGAGATGTAGTAATAACAATCCGACGCACGGTAGTAGAGGTTATAGCTACAGTGCGATTTACTGCGGTTGCTTTAAGATCCACGAAGGGGATGACTGAGTGGTTATATGTTCAATAGTGGGAGGAACTATAGTAGTGGTGGGCTCTGTAGTAGGAGGAATGACTGGAATAGAGTGAGTAGGCTGATCTCCTCCTTCGGGAGTAGGAGAAAGCAGGATACCACTTGCAGCTTCAAATTTATTACGAGGAGTACTCGATCTTTCTCCCCATTTTATTAAATCCAAAGGAGAACCAAAAGCAATCCATCCTTCTAGAGTATTTGGAGCCTTTATTTCTCTAATTGGCTCATCTACAGAAAATTTACAACGAAGCTATCCCGGAATGGCAGCTTGATCCTTCTCGTAAAAATATCTAATCCCTTGCTTTGGCCTATAATTCCTCAAGCATGGGGGAGGAACCCAGATAGGTTGATCCACCGGAAAACAATTGCGCACCAAGTAGTAATGATGCGCCCACCACTGCATCCAGGAATATGAAGCTGTCACTTAATGATTGTACCCCGGAAGAAGAAATCGAGAGCCAAAATTTCTTTTTAAGAGTTGCTGCCATATTAAGGCCCAATTGTAAGGGCCGACTCCATAGCTCCTCATTGTTCATGTGACCTCCTCACTTGCCTGGGGCATGGCTTGATCATATCCAAATTGTCTTGCAAATCGACTCGAATAGTATGGTTCTCGCCAGAACTCTAGTCCTTTTCGCAAGGGAAGACTACAAGAACGAATACAAAGAAAGAAGGTTCTCTCATCAAGTTCCAAGTCATTGTTATCCTCCACATCTCTGTCTTTAGCTTGGTAATCCAAATAAAAAGGGAAGAAGTCAATAGATTCCATATTGTCAATTTTATCCACTATCCATTCATATCCCTTCTTTATCATCTTTCGCTTCGAGAAATGCCACAGGGGCAGATGATCGGGATGGACATAAGCTTTCTCCGGGTCATTGTAAGTCCATGGGAAATAAATGTCAAGCCATCCGGAGAAATAATGCCATGGAGTAAAAGAAGATGTAACTCTGCTGCAGCATGACCGAAAGCTCCATATAACGAGCATAAGACGGGAGGGGCCAGGGAATATCTTTTTCTACCTTCTGTCATCGCGCCCACCACCACAAATAAATTTGGTCAAATAGAGTCTGAGCTTTTTGAGCTAGGAAGCATGACTAAACTCAACCAATAAGCCAAGAAAGCGGTTAATTCAGTCTCAGTGGAAAATTCGGCCGAGCCCCTTATCTTTTTGTGGTTGGCTTCTAGTTCGGCACAATGGCTGCCGGGAAACTTGAAAAGGGATGGAATGAGTAATTTATATCTATAGGTAAGTATTGTCTGAAAGGTAAGAAAAAATGTTGAAGCACTTACACTAAGTATCGAGAAAAATGTGCAAGCCACTAAAGAGGGGATATCTTATGAACGTCAGCAAAGTAGGAAGTTTCGCAGAAAAGTGCAATTGTTGATGCTGTAATCTTAGGTGTTCTGTTGGGAGCAACATAGGCAAATTCCTCGCTTGAAGGAACATATTCATCAAGGAAAGATCCTAAAACAGGCAGGTCAGCCATCCTGTATAGATCCCACAAGGTGATGCTTACTTCTTCGAATGGAAGATGGAAAGAATTTGTAGTGGAAGACCAGTACATTAGAAAGCTTTTATAAATCATCATATCCTTTTGAAAGAACTCTGAAGTGGCTTCTATAGCATGATAAGTCTTTACTGCAATAAGGACATCTTCGTACTTCTTTAAGATCGCTTTGGCCCATGCGGTGTAATATGGATGATCAGTCCAAGGAGTCGCGATGACGAAAGCGTTGTTGAATCATTTCGAAAAAATGAGTGAAATATAAGGAATGAGGATTGTAACACAGTGTGAGGAAATGCATATATCTTATTTGCCCGGTCTTTTGAGTTAAGCCTTTCTCTGTGAGATAACCTTTAAGGATTTGCGGCTCTTAGATCACCCAATTCGACACATACAAGAGCTTGTTCTGTGTCATGTAGTCCGTCAGTTTGCTTTAAAGTATGGACCGGTGGCGCTGAAGTTGCAGAGGGAGAGCAATGGTCTCATCTTTATAAGGGTTGTAAAATTTAATCGCTTCAGTATTTAACCTGACTGAATCCCAGGCATTTTGAAAACGCCTCCTATTGTGTTCTCGAATGTTTTCTTGAAAAGCTTTATCTTTACTCTTTTCTCTTGTTTGCTTTGAAATTGTTGGAGTAGGAGAAGCCTTAGCAGCAGAAGGACCAGTGTCATCTATGTGAAAATTGGTTGTGCATTTCATCCAATCGTCCCAATCAAACTCTTGTCCTAAAGTAAGGGGTCCCTCTATCTCCTTCATCAGTATGGCCATGCGGATATGTTCAGATAGGCGTTGGATACGATCAGCAAAGTTAATAATGACAGGAGCCGGCTCTTTGAAGAAGGAAGTGTAGTTTTCAGCAAATCGGGGTCTTTTCTGACTACGGGTCTCGGCTGATTGCAAGTAAGAAGGCCTAACAGTACTTGGGGAGGCGAGAGGTCTTTTTGAGCTAGCCATCGGATACCTATACAGGAGTCAGTGAACAGATTAAAATCAGGAAGAGAAGTTCATTAAGTCAAAAGGGAAATATAAAAGATTGCTAAAAAGGAGGGAACGAATAAATTTAGAGTCCAAGTCTGCGTTTGATTATAAGTCAATGTGCGCAGATGTTGTGCGCAAGACAGTGTACGTAGATGATTGTGCGCTAGTTCATTGTGCGTAATGTCATTGTGCGCTAGTTCATTGTAAGGAATGTCATTGTGTGCTACCTGACCTTACACTGAAAAGCACAGAAAGGTATTGTGCGCAAATTCCTATTGTGCGGGAAAGGTGTTGTGCAGCGCACAACGCTTTTGGCGCACAACGGTGTCGGTGTGAAGAATAACTTGACACGGAAACAGTGTACAGTAGGCGGGAAATAAAGTGAGGGAAAAGAGTAAAAGTGTTGTATTTATAGGCGAGGTCTGGACCGTTGTGCAGAAAATGTTATGCGAAAAATGTTGTGCGAAAAACGTTGTGCGGAAAGCGTTGTGCAGGATATGTTGTGCGCAATTCAGTGAGCGCACAACAGAGAAAATGACTGTGCGCCAAAGGGTTTGATGACGCGCACAACAGAGGAAAGGAGAGCAAAAATAGTTAGAATGAATTATATATATTTATATATATTGATCCTACATTGTTTATTTTGTAGATATAAAAATAAAAAAATGCAGGATCAAGGGAAAAAATCTGTTGAGGCATAAAAAAGAGAGAAAGACAGTAAGAAATCATTGTGTGCATAAAGGCATTGTGCACCGATGATCATTGTGTGTAGTAGAGCATTATACGCTGAATGTCCGCACAAAGGATTCCGCATGAAGGAGAACGCACAAAGGATTCTACATGAAGGAGAGCGCACAAAGGAGTTCGCACAAAGGAACCCACATAAAGGAGGCTGCACAAAAGAGTCCACATAGAGAGGAATTGGCGCACAAGGGATACTATGCAATGTCGATGTGGCATGTTCACATGTATGAAAGGGGCATAAATACCCCCTGACCCCTCAGTAGGAGGTCATTAGCAACCAATCAAGGAGAAGAAGATCCGAAGAGAGAGAGGTAAAGTCCGCACCCATTGTGAGAGACAGGTGTTGTGCGGCACACAACACCATTGGCGCACAATGCTATTGGTGAGCAACGAGTGTGAATGCACAACTTTAGCGGGTGCACAACACCATGAGTGCACAACGCTATCCAGTGCACAATAAGCGTGAGCGTACAGCAGTGCCGAGCGCACAACGATAGCCAGCGCACAATACTGCTAACCAGCGCACAGTAGCCCAAAAAGCATGATACTGTCGGGTGCACAGTGGTGTTCAGCGCACAATAGTCTACAATATACGATGCTTCCAACACTTATTGTCTTAGCACATGATGTCTTTTGTTTGTTTTCTATTACAAGTCTATTTTAGAATCAAAGGAGAAAAGGATGTAAAAGAACTTGGAATGATTAAATAAAGTGATTATCTTCTTTGTCTTCTTTTGTTAATTATTAAGTGAATGAAATTTTCCAAATGAAATGCATTTGTTTCTTGTTCGAAACAAATGTTGAATAGGATTTTTTGAAATATTAATTGCGCTTGAGTTATAACAGCATAAAGTTATTATATCTTGTGCAATACCATAATTGGCTAACATTCTTTTCATCCATATCAGCTGGATGCAAGCATTACTAGCTGCGATATATTCAGCTTCAACTGTTGAGAAAGATACAGAATTCTGTTTCTTATTGAGCCAAGAAACTAAACAGTTCCCTACGTAGAATATTCAGCTATTTGTACAGTTGTATCATGTGGATACCATAGACCTAAGTTAACAATATTGGTGACATATCTAATTATCCATTTAACAGCGATTAGATGTGATTCCTTAGGATCAAATTGATATCTAGCACATATTCCAACACTAAAAGTAATATCAAGTCTACTAGCAGTTAAGTATAGAAGACTACCAATCATACTCCGATATAGACATGAGTCTATACTTTTACATGATTCATCCTTAGAGAGTTTGAGAGTTGTACTCATTGGAGTATCAAAATTTTTTCCATTCTCAAACCCAAATCTCTTTACAATACCATCTTCATGTTTTTTTACTTGTAATCCAAGAAACTAATTTAGTTCTCCAACCATACTCATTTCAAACTTGGATTTCATTAGATCTACAAACTCAATAAACAAGTTAATACATGTAGATCCGTAAATAATATCATCAACATAGATCTGAACAATCAATATATGATTATTATATTTCTTAATGAATAAGTTTTATCAACGCTTCCCATGATAAAGTTGTGACTAAGTAAGAATTTAGTCAATTTCTTATACCATGCCTTAGGAGCTTATTTCAAACCATAAAGTGCTTTTTTAAGACGGTATATAAGATTTGAAAGTTTGAGGTCCTCAAAACCCTTAGGTTGTTCAACATGTACTTCCTCATATAGATCACCGCTTAGAAATGCACTTTTGACATCCATTTGATATATTTTGAATTTCATATAACATGCAATCGAGATAAACAATCTTATAAATTCAAGGCACACAACTGGTGCAAAGGTTTCAACATAATTAATACCTTTTATCTGAGTGTATCCTTGTACAACCAATCATGCCTTGTTTCTAATGATATTCTCCATTTCATTGGATTTGTTCTTAAAGATCCACTTGGTTTCAATTATATGTTTATCAGAAGGTCTAAGAACTAAGTACCAAACATCATTTCTGACAAATTGATTTAACTCTTCTTACATAGCAGATATCCAACTTTCATTGGCAAGTGCTTCATTTACATTTGCCGGTTCCATTTGAGAAGTGAAGCAGACGTAATTACAAATGTTTTCTAACTATCTTTTAGTCTGAACACCAGTATGAGGGTTACCCAATATCTGATCAGTCGAATAGTCTTTGACTAATCTTAATTTAGTATCTATAATGTTGACTTCATCATCATCTTATTTCAAAGTGGGTGTGATCAGGTGATCGTCAATCGCTACATTAATAGATCCCTAAATCACCCATGACCTTTTCTTAAGAACACGGTATGCTTGACTATTTAGAGCATAACCCAACAATATTCCTTCATCACTCTTGGCTTCGAACTTTCTCAAATTTTTTCGGTTGCGTAAAACGAAACATTTGCTTCTGAAAGTCTAAAAATATTTGACTGTTGGCTTCTTATTAAACCATAACTCATAGGTTGTTTTATCTTTAGTTTTTCTAACATACACACGATTTATAATGTCGCAAGCAGTATTAATAGCTTCAGCGCATAAATTTTTTTTGGTAAGTTCATGCTATTTAGCATTAAATTGGCCATTTCCTGTAAAACTCTATTCTTTATTTCAACAACTCCATTCTGTTGAGGTGTTTTAGGTGCAGAAAACTCATGCGTTATACCATGGTCATTACAGTACTTCTCAAAATTATTTTTTCAAACTTAGTACCATGATCACTTCTAATTTTGATCACAGGTACCTCTTTTTCAGTCTGAATTCTTTTTTGAATTTTTTTTACTTCATCGAGTGTATCTGATTTCTCTCTTGAGAAGGCTACCCAAGTAAATCTAGTGAAATCATCAACAATAACCAGAAAATACTTCTTTCCACCCCTACTCTCTGTTCTCATTAGACCCACCAAGTCCATATGGAGTAATTCTAGAGGTTTGGCTATGGCTAAGGAGTTCACTTTCTTGTGACTACTCCTTATTTGTTTACCAATCTGACGTGTGCCACAAATTTTTTTCTACCTTTTTCAATTTGGGTAAGCCACGAATGTGATCTTTCTTGTTCAATATAAAAATATCTCTAAAGTTAACATGTCCAAGATGTTTATGCCATAGTTCAGTTTCGTCTGATTGGACCATGTAACATGAATAGTTAGATGAGTATGAGTTATCAATAATGTAGCAATTTTCAGAGGTCCTGTGATCATTTAATACCACACAACCCTTCTCATTTGTAATCTCACATCCGTGATTTGAAAATTTTACACTGTGTTTAATATCGCAAATTTGAGATATGCTTAAGAGGTAATGATTTAAACCTTCAACATAAAGTACATTTTCAAAGAGAGGGAGGTTAGGAAGTTGAACCCTAGCTTGGCCTATGATTTTGCAGTTGCTTTCCTCTCCGAAAGTAACTGAACTGTTGTTTACTTCTTTAAAATTGGTGAATATTTCTTTGACACCTATCATATGTCTTAAACATCCACTTTCCAAGCACCATTTTGAGTGACTCATGGCTTTCAAAGTTGTGTGGGCAACAAAACAGGTAACCTTTATAACCCATTTCATATGGTTATAGGTTTAGGAGTATCATTAGATTTTTTCTATTTTTGGGAGTTGGAATTTCTCCACTTTTTATTAACTCCAAATTCCTTTGAGTTGGATCTTAGAAGCTCCTTAAGTAAGTCCACAATTTTTTCATCTAAAGGTGATTTATTATATCTTTGATTTCTATAGCTGATGGCCTTAGTATTAATTTTAGGAACTTGAAGAGGTTTCAATTTTTTAAAATCATTTCCATTAAACTCTCTTACATTCTTACCTTTAGAGTTCGAGGATTCTTCTTTTACAAATGTAGGAGGTGTATTCTTGATTTTTAGGGAATCATTTTTTACATAACCTAGACCTGACTTGTCACAACATTTTCTGGATGATGTTAACAATTTTTCCAGTTTTGAGTCTCCATGGGCATATCTCCAAGTATCCTCAGAACTTAAAAGGGAAGAAACTTCAAATTTTAGTTTCTCATTTTTAGTTCTGAGTTTTTGTAACTCTGATGATTTGAAATTTAAATCCAATTTCATTTTTTCAAGACAGTCTGAAAGACGAGATTTTTCTAAAACATTGTTTTCAAGTTCTTCTTTTAATTTAGAATATTTCTCTTTTTGAATTTTCAGTTTGATAGCAATTTTGTAACTTTCCCTATATAAGGCCTTGTAAGCGTCTTGAAGATCATCTTTATTTTCATTTTCAGGGTCACTCCTGAGATTTTCATAGTCTGATATATTATAGCTATCTAAGGAGGTGACTCTGGCTATAGTCATAAGGGCTTTTACATCATTTGTGGTTGTATTTTCTTGTTCTGATTCATCAGACTTAGAAGAACTTTAAAAGCCAGATGATTCATCCCAAGTAGCTATCATGCTCTTTCTTTTTAACTTATCTCTTTTAGGACATTTATTCGCCAAGTGCCCATATTCATGATAGTTGAAGCATTGATTGTCCTTTATTTTAAATTTCCAAGACTTAGATTTTCCTTCTCTTTTATCAGATGATTTTTGAAATTTTGATCTTTTCTTGTTTATGAAAATTCTATAAAATTTCTTCGCTAGCATTGTCATATCATCTTCAGTTTCTTCAAAATAAGAATTAAAACAATTTTCTTTTGAAATAGATTTAGAAGATTTAAGAGCTGTAGACTTACCTTTAGGAGCCTTAAAATTCAACTCATATGTTTGGAGAGAGCCAACTAACTCCTTAACCTTCATTTGATCAGTATCTCTTAATCCTAAATGGCAGTAACCTTAGAATTGAATCTGTTAGGAAGAAATCACAGTATTTTTACACAGACCTTGCTTTCTAGGATTCCATTTCCTAGACCCCACATCGAATTTACTATATCATTTAATTTCGTATAAAAGTCCATGAAAGTTTCATTTTCTTCCATACAAATTTCCTCAAATCTACTAGTGAGGATTTGAACTTTTGATTTCTTGACTATAGTAGTTCATTCATGTGTCATTTCAAGAATATCCCAAGCTTGTTTAGCTGTATCGCATGAAATAATTCTTTTGAATTCATCAGGTGATAGAGCACAAGTTATAGCATTTAAGGCCTTAACATTAGCACTACTTTCTCTTTTCTGAGTTCTAGTCCATAAGTAGAATGCAATTTCTCACATGGACTTGGTTCCATTTTCGGCTACTACCTCAGTCATAAGAGGTTGCTATTTGGTTACAGTGGCTTGCCACACACTTTCATCAAAGGATTTTAGAAAAATCCACATTCTGGCTTTTCAGTATGCATAGTTAGAGCCATCAAAAGGTGGTGGCCTAGTAATAGACAAACTATCAAAATTTGACATGATAAAACTCAAGATCTTTGACCTCAAGGAACTTAATTCAAAAAAAAAAAAATCAGCAAGTTAGCTTTGATACCACTTGAAAAGGAGAGCTTAACCAGTCCTAAAGGGGGGGGGGGGGGTGAATGCGACTATGCCAAATAATTCAGTAAAGTGCAGAAATAGTAAATAAATCAAAGGTCTCAATTGCACTAGTATTAAAACATTGATTCAAACCGGTTCGTATGACAACCTTTACCCAAACAAGTTTAGGTCGGACAACCTTATTTCACGAAACTTATAAGAATCAAAATTCCAAACCAAGCAAGAGTCAATAGAAGCTAAACTATTACAAGCATTCAATACTTTAACTTAAAAATATTACAACCATTCATCACATAAACATAAACATAAAAGGCATTCACCACAATACTAAGAATTATAGTGGTTCGATGTGTCAACAACTGAAATATTACAACCATTCACCACATAAACATAAACATAAAAGGCATTCACCACAACACCAAAAATTATAGTGGTTCGGTGTGTCAATAACTATTCTCAAATAGCCACACCTACTTCACTCCCAATAATCACTATTCACATGATATTGGCTTTCACTATAAATAAGGTTTTCATAGGAACACCTTAAAACTTGATACAGTTGTTATTTTATCAGGCTATCACAAACAGAAACCCCTCACTAATATTTTCTGGCTATCTTAGGAAAACCAAATGAGATTTTCTGGTTATCTCAATAAAACCAAATAAGACTTTCTGGCTATCTCAATAAAACTAAAATATGTTTATCTTCTCCTTTGAATGATCTATATTTAAATATGTTTATCTTCTCCTTTGAAGACGTATCTGTTAATGTAGCCATAAAACCACTTCTCTTGAATATAGCTCATTCAATGTTCAGTCATATAGACAAGGGTTCAAGGTTCTAGATTGATTTTAAATAGATTCAAACCAATGGCTACTTGTTTGAATACCTATAAGATCTCAAAATAAGAGTATTTACTTTCTTTATAAAATAAAATTGACAGTATAAGAGATCAAGGAATTAAACAAAAAGCTATTAAAAATATTTAATAAATACCGTGCAATAGCTTGAGCATAACAGGGACCTCTCTCTCTCTCTTGTAGAAGGATTTGATAGGCTTGAATTGTATTTTCAGATTGAGAGAATGCCTCAATTTATGGGCAAAGAAGTTGTTGGTTTGACTCGTCTAAGGACCAGATTCCGTTCTAATAAATTTTCAAATTTGAGCGCGATAAGATAAAATAGTTCTTCGACTGGTCGAAGGCCTTGCTCGATTAGTCGAAGGCCCTATTCGACTGGTCGAACAAGGTCTTTAACTAGTCGAGGGTGCATGAAATCCGAACTGATTCAGTTGCTGGACTTCGAGTCGAGCAGCCCTCGACTGGTCGAAGGCCCACCTTCAACTGGTCGAGCAATCTCCTTGACCGGTCGAAGGTGTAACAAAAAATCTGTGTTTTCTTCGATTTGAACTAGGACTAGTCGAACTTTCTTAGACTAGTCGAGCCACAACTTAGACTAGTCGAACCTTAATCAACTATAAGCATAAAAACCCATTTAAAGTAGATTTTGAAAGTACCTAAAACTAAGGTCTTTCTAGAGTTCATTATACTTGAAATGATTGAACATTGAAGTAGATTAGATGCTTGAACTTTACGGAGCTTGATCTTCTCCTAAATTCTTCAATTGAACTTAAATTTATTGATGGAGCTTGATCTTTTACTAGAACTTTAGTAGAACTTGAACTTTTCATCTTGATCTAAGTAGAACTTGAACTTTCCTTCTTGATCTAAGTAAAACTTGAACTTTCCATCTTAATCTTCTACTTGACTTGAACTTTAATAGAGTTTATACTTTCCGTCTTAATCCACATTCAAAGGCCTCTTCATAAGTTGTTTTGTCTAAGTAAAATTTGCCAAACAAGGTGTGCTTTACACATAATAGCACTTACACTTGGCATTGCTCAGTCCACTCGTATGGTACATCCTTTTGAAGTATATTGCATAAAGGATGAGATAGATGACTAAAGTCCTTTATGAATCTTCTGTAAAATCTGGTGTGTCCTAAGAAGGATCGCACATCTCATATGCTCTTGGGTGGAGGTAGGTTAGAGATAAGATCGATTTTAGCCTTGTCAACCTCAATTCTTTTAGACAAGATGATATGTCCAAAAACAATTCCCTTACAAACCATGAAGTGACACTTCTCTCAATTAAGTACCAAATTCTTTTCCTCACATCACTTCGGCACATTTTTTAAATTATCCAAACATTTGTTGAAGGATGGACTAAAGACAGAGAGTCATCCATGAAGACCTCTAAATATTACCCCACCATGTCAGAGAAAATACTCAGCATGCATCGTTGAAAAGTGGCATAGGCATTACACAGTCTGAATAGCATGTGAACATTGACTTTTCCTAATCTTCAAGGGCTATCTCTATCTAATTGTAGCCTGAATACCTATCAAGGAAATAGTACTAAGAGTGACCAGCTAGCCTTTTCAAAATTTGATCAATGAAAGGCAAAGGAAAGTGGTCTTTCCTTGTGACAGTATTTAACTTCATGTAGTCAATGCACATTCTCCAACTAGTAGTAACTCTTGTTGGCACAAGTTCATTGTTGGCATTGGCTACGATGGTGATTCCGGACTTCTTAGGAGCCACCTGAGTTGGACTCACCCATTGGCTATTGGATATAGGATATATAATACCTATATTCAATAACTTAAGTACCTCGGCCTTAACCACTTCCTTCATGTTTGAATTCAATCTACGTTTTGGTTGTCGGGAGGTCTTTGCATTATCCTCAAGATGAATGTGGTGAGTATAAATCAAAGGGTCAATTCCTCTGAGGTCAGCAATCAACCATCCAAGGGCTCCCCTGTGCTCAATGAGAGTAGAAATAAGTATACTCTCCTGTTCTTGCTCAAGGTGGGAAGAGATCACCACGAGGTATATCTCGTCTTGACCTAAATAGACATATTTTAAATCAAAGGGTAAGGGTTTTAGATCAAGCTTCGGTGCTTTGAGGCTAGACAGTAAAGGCACTACATCAGTTTGGGGTAATTCTTTAAATTATGGCCTCCACCGGTTAACTTCAAGTGTCGGCATAGCATCAAGCTTGGTATCCATCTCCCTAATCGTGTCATCATCCAAATCAGGGGAGTGAGCCAAGCATGTCTCTAGAGGGTCAAAGGATAAGGTCAAAAGAGTTCTATCTTTTATGAAAAAGTCAATCATGTTAATGTTGTGGGCATCGTCATCATCCTCTACATGTTTGCTCGTATTGAAAAAGATATTGAGCTCCAATGTTATGTTTCCAAAAGACAAATTCATGACTCCATTCCTACAATTAATTATTGCATTTGATATGGTAAGGAATGGGCGACCAAGAATGACTGGAATTCGAGTGCTCATGTCCACGATGGGTTGAGTATCCAAGATGATAAAATCTACTGGGTAGTAGAATTTGTCAACTTGGACCAACACATCCTCAATTATCCATCTCGGTACATGGACTAGGCAATCAGCAAGTTATAATGTGGTTCGGGTGGGTTTTAATTCACCTAGACCTAATTGTTCATAGACCGAGTAAGGAATCAGATTTACACTAACTCCTAAGTCAAGCAGTGCATGCTCAATTCGGTAGTTCCCAATTACACAAGTGATGGTTGGGGTACCAGGATCTTTGTACTTTTGTGGTACATCTTGCTTTAGGATGGCACTCACTTTTTCTGTCAAGAAGATTTTCTTTTGAATATTTTGCCATCTTTTGGTCGTACATAAGTCTTGTAAAAATTTGGCATATGAAGGTATTTTTTTAACGGCATCTAGTAGAGGAATATTGACCTTCACTTGTTTGACCACCTGTAGAATGTCTAGAGAGTTAGAGAGAGGTTTTACTGCAATCAACCGTTGGGGAAGTGGAGAAATTGACTTGCCTTGATGTTCCAGTTCTAAATCTTATGGAGTAATGCTAGATATATCATTGATGTCCTCTTTTCGGGTCCGCAGACTTTTCAGCCCTTACCAGAATAGTTTTGTCAATTATTTTTCCACTCCTAATAGTGGTGATAGACTTAGCTTGTTCCATTTGATTTAAAGAGCTTGGGTCGCTGACTAAATATTGTTGTTTTGGATTGGGAAGGGGTTATGTTAAAAGGCTTCTTTTTTCCCCAACGCATTTTTTGTCTCAAGCCCTTGTATGGCCGTTGTAAGGTCTTGAAAGGCTTGTAACATACCCTGATTGAAAAGCTCTTAATTTTGAAGATGCTTCAGGACCGGATCCTCTTGAGGTTTCCCTTGATTTAGAAATTGATTAGGGAATCCTTGAGGAGTAGGAGTTTGTCCATTCCTCCTACTGAAGTTTGGATGATTTCTCCAACTAGGATTGTAAGTATTGGAGGTGGGTCCTTTGAAAGGCCTCTAGTAATTGTTTACGGCATTTTATTGCTAATTTAGAATTTCTTTAAAAGCAGGTATTGTTGAATAATTTTCAATTGTATGAATATTGCAAGCACAAATACCACAAACACTTTCCGTAGTCTAATCCTTTTTAAGTTCCATGGCCTCGAGTTTCCTTGTGAGATTAGCCACTTTAGCATTTATATCACCATCCTCTTTTAGAAGATATATTCTGCCCCTCTCATTTGATTGAGTAGGTTTAGAAATTGTCACGCCCCAAACTCAAAAACCGGACCCACAAAATTCCCGATTGCCAAATCTAGTGCCGACAGCCTTCGTAGTACTCCATTCTCGGCTTCCAGTGCCCATACGCCAGATTCCGATCCTAAGATCCTACAAGGAGGATTTTCAACGTACATTTGTCTCATAAGAAGCATAACCACAAGTTTACCCAAATCACAAAGGCAACATCATCATCACATATCCACTAATATAAACTCTGAATACAATGCTGAAAGGGAATATACATATGTCAAAATAAAATCAAAGCTCCAAAAGACAACTGCATGCTCTAAGCTCAACGCTGCTGCGACCAACGCCACCTGCATCATCTATCGTGCATAAGCTTATAAAAAGTTGAGAGGATGGTGAAAGTGTGTGCACAAGATAAGTGTCAAGCACACAAATATAACGTCATAATTATGCAATGTCAGAAATACTGGCGAGATTATGAATCATACGATATCAGAGTAAGCAGAAATACTGACAAGTCCATGAGTCATACAATATCAGAGTACGCAATACAAATCAGCTATGCAAATGAGTAGTCATAAAGAGTCAAGTATCAGATTATGAGGATGAAATGCAATATGCGGTGCGAATGACCATGCAGGAGTGTGAAGTCAAGATGATGGTACATAGTATCGCAAGCTATGGGGTCCACCACAAGGGACTTCTATCTAAACCAGTCTCATACCTAAATTTGGATAGTCAGACTCAATGTGGTAAACTTCTAATCTCAGTTTAGTCGTGTGCCCCAACCGAAATCCTAGCCATTGCGAAGGTACACGTAACAAATAGTTGCACACCACCAGCCCGAGTGGATAGTGAATGAATGAATGAATGAGTATGTAACTCCTACTCCATAAATCAGTACTATACATCTCTGGGATCATCACCAGGGTTTAGTACACTCTACGTCAGTTGCCGCCCCATCAAGCGCACAACTGGGTAAGTGGAAGAGACCTCACTATCCGCCTGCCAATATCGGGCCCGGCTCATCGATAGCGGACCCATTCCTTAAGCTAGTCAGACTCAGCCTAGCTATGCCTACTCTCTCCGGCGGGTAAGGCCACACCCCCTCCCAACTGACCATAACACAGTGGGAGACGCGACCTACTGGTATACGGCCCTCATGCGCTCATATATATCCACTCTGTCTCAATGTTGGGGCATCCTCTACTACCAAGAGGGTTTAGGAATTTTCACTAAAGGTCATCTATGGCGGCCCAATTCTAGTAATAGATTTTCAGTGTCTCATTTGGCCATCCACGATATGCCTGTAGAGGCTACGGCCCTGATGTCGCTAGGGTGTACAGTAATCACAACACATAATGTAAGATGCATGAGTCATACAATCCAGTCATGCATCAATCTTGCGCATACCGTGTGCTCATGTGAGACAATCTCTACCTATCAGGGAGTCTCATAACAACATGCCCAATGACATATGCAATGGTTAACCACATCTTATAACAAACATGCAGATGATGTGTATGGGCATGTATCATGATGTTATGTTGTCACATACTCATAATCGGCATCGATATCGGCCTCGACAATCGGAATCGACCTCGACAAACAAAATCGGTCTCAAAAATCAGAATCGGCGTCAATAATCAGCCTCGACAATTGGAATCAGCCATGATAAATGAAATCGGCCTCGACAATTGGAATCGGCCTCGATAAATGGAATTGACCTAGACAATTGGCCTTGACAATCAGAATCGGCCTCAGCAATTGACCTCGATAATCGGCCTAAGGGAAGGTCACAATGAGGACATTTAACCATCATTGTCCATCAATGTGGACGTTTAACCAACATTGTTCTCCAATGAATGGCCCACATAGAACCAAATATATAGTGGGCCCATGGCCTCACACAAGGGTCTCATACATCAAGTGGGCTACATCACATGAGCCAGAAATACATCTCAATGGGCCTCATCATATGGGCCATAATCACATCACATCAGGCCTTGCCTATGGGCCTCGAATACATCACAATGCACCACAACCCATAGGCTTCAAATACACAATAGGTGGGCCCTACACATATCATAGGTGGGCCCTGTACATGGGCCTCATACACATCAAGTGTGCTGCATCAATGGGCCCCACTAATGGGCCTCATACACATCTTGTGGGCTGCATCAATGGGCTGCACTAATGGGCCTCACACACATCAAGTGGGCTGCATCAATGGGCCTCATAGACATAACAGGTGGGCCCTATTCACAGGCCTCATATACATAACATGTGGGCCCTACACATGGGTCTCATATGCATCAAATGGGCCACGTATCTGGGCCTCGAATACATCAAAAGGGCCACGCATCATTGGCCTAATACATATCACAATGGGCCTCGCCCAGAGGCCACGAATACATCACAATGAGCCTCAGATTCAAACAGGTGAGCCTCATCATATGGGCCTTAAATACAAGGCAGGTGGGCCCTATCACATGGGCCTCAAATATACATCATGATGGGCCTCATGGATGGGCCGCACCAATGGGCCTCAAGTGGGCTTGGACCACACCAAAAATCATTTCATTAATTGCAGGTGCAACATGTGTATCACTATACACTATCATTCCATGGGGCACATGGCCCACTAATGATGATTAGCACTGTCCAAACATTGTCCAGGTAAATCAGCACCATCCAAACATTTCCCATGTAAATCAGCACCATCCAAACATTGTCCACGTAAATCAGTACCATCTGAACATTTCCCATGTAAATCAGCACCATCCAAACATTGTCCACGTAAATCAGCACCATCCAACCATTGTTCAGCATCGTCCAGCACTGTCTGGATGGTGTGGATGAAACAAATACATCATGTGGGCCCTAAGGTGGATGGACGGTTTGGGTCTAACATATACAACACGTGGGAGGTTCCCACCGTCCCAAATAATGGATGGTGTGGATAGAACATAAACATCAGGGTGGTCCGTCCCTAATGGATGGACAGTATGGATAAAATCCATACATCAACTGGGTCCCACCGTCCAACCATTTGGACGGTGTACTGACACCAGCCAATCCCCTCCAATTAGGTGGGTTCCCACGTGGGGCCCACCATATCATTATATGTAATATATACATATATGAATTATATATATTATATTTTTATTTTTATTTTTTTTAAAATCTGCCAACGTCTAGGCCCTAGACGGACGACCTGGATGTGGTACACGTACAACATGGTGGTCCCCACTACTGCAGGTGGGTCCCACGTGTTGAATGGATGAACGATTTGGAGATAACACATACCACGTGGGCTCCACATGCTAAATAGCATGTACGTACAACACATACATCAAAGGAGGGCCCCACCTAGCAAAATGTCCAGATGGACGGCTGGATGGAACAAATACATCATGGTGGCACACGAAATTTGCTGACGACAATACCACAATAACTACATGCTGCTGTGTAGCCGTGGGACCCACTGATCTTGCTGATCGTCAGCACAGCAGCTACTGCTGCATGGTGTGGCCTATTGGCCCACTGTCCAGATGGACAGCTAGGATATAATACATAAATCAAGGTGGCCCATTAATGGACAACACCTATCTCAAGTGGGTACCATCGTTTAAGGCATCTGGATGGTGTGGAATAACATATACATCACGGAGGTCCACACAAGCGAACGGTGTGGATCAACATCAAGGTGGGCCACAAAATGGAAAGAGAGAGAGAGAGAGAGAGGGAGAGAGAGAGAAACGTGAGGAGGGGAGGGACCCCGCCACTATGGGCCCTCCCTATACATTGCATACATCAAGATGGGTCCCACCAAATGTGGGCCCTTAAATCACAAAAAATAAAATAAGGATCACCCACCTCAAGATCTCTTCTTTATTCCTCCACCAATGGGTTCTAGAGCTCCAAGGAAACAAGATTCAATGGTTGAGATTGATTTTGTATGGTGGAGATGGGAGGTAGGAAGTGGGCCACACAAACTCTATCCATGGAGCTTGGACGATTGCTCTTATGGGATTGCTTGAAAATGGAGAGAGAGAATGAGAGAGAGGGAGAGATGATGGGAGAGAAGTGATGGGAGAGAGGGATGATAGTGATGGATGGGTGTACTTAACATGCAAGGGAGAGAGTTGACTTTAGGGATTACTTGGGGATGGGGCATGTACTTAACATGTGAGGTGACGTGTACTTGATTGATGGGATTGATGGGATTGATGTGATGTTCTCTAGGATTTTGCAAAGCGCGGCGTTTTCCTTGAACTGAACGCAAGCCTACATCTCCTGGCCAGGGTATCGGATCGGCCGGAACCACGACAACGGCGCAGTCACAAGGGTACAAGTTTCAAGTTGAGCCGACTCTGATATATGGGACACGACTCAGGATTACACGCAAACGCTAATTACAGATCACGAGTCACCAAAATTCGACTGGAAGGACTGCGGAAGCCTACGGAACGGTACAGGATAGGATACGGGTCTCACAGAAATGGTGCTAGGTTTTGGGGAGATGTCCCATGATTATATGTTTTCTGCAAGTATGTCAAAATAGTCACACACATCGTTGACATTTTTGTTCATGAATTCCCCATTGCACATTGTCTCTACCAATTGGTGCATGGAAGATGTCAGTCCATCATAGAAAAAGTTTGTGATGAGCCATGTTTCAAAACCATGTTGTGGGCATGAACTGACAAGATCCTTGAACCGCTCCCAACATTGAAAGAATGTTTCGTCTTCCTTTTGGGCGAAGTTCATGATCGACTTTCTGAGGGTGTTCATTTTATGGTATGGGAAGAATTTCTTTATGAACTCCCTTGTCATGTCGTTCCATCTACCAATAGATCATGGACGTAGTGAGTACAACTACGTCTTAACTTTCTCTTTTAAAGAAAAGGGAAAGAGTTTCAGCCTGACAGTGTCCTCAGACATGTTAGGAAAATATAAAGTGGCTATGATCTCATCAAACTCTTTCAAGTATAAATATGAATTTTCATATTGAAGTCCATGGAATTTTGGAAGGAGTTGGATCACCCCTGGCTTGATATCCATGTTTCCTGTATTCTCTAGAAAAACCATACAGGAAGGTGTGCTCACCCCTGCCAGTTGTAGATAATCTCTTAAAGTACGAGGCGGGGGTGCTTGATGCACCTTGTTTTCATCCTAGATTACCTCAACCAAAGGTTAAGGTAGATTTGGAGGATTTGCAGGTTGATTTGCAACCATAACTCCAATTAACTCTAAGGATCTCGAGTGGTGTCTAATCCTGTGATGGATAGGAAACCCTTCGACTAATCCTCCTTCACTTAAGAGACATCGAGTGTCATCATGGACCCACTTGGGCATGAAACAGTCTCAACCCTCAATTTCAGAATCTAACCTAAACTAAACCTAAAAGAGAAAGAAACCTAAGACAAGTAAGAAATCTAAAAAAGAAAGAGAGAGAATTAGAAAGAGGTTACCAGATTGGAAATTTCTATGTTAAGATCCTATAAAATAGAAAAACAATTTAGTTTCTAAAAAAAAATAAATCAGGAAAATTCTAACCTAAAAATAGAAAGTAAATAAACTCTAACCTTAGCCTAATTCCAAAACTAATCAATTTCAGAAAAACACAGCCATTAGTCCTCGGCAACGGTGCCAAAAACTTATTCACAACCCCAAGTGTAGGGTCACAATGTAGTAATAATCTCGGTAAGACCGAGGTCGAATCCACAAGGACTAATTTTGTGTGTATTCTAAAGGTAACTAGAATTAAAACTAGAGAAAGATCTAAGTTAGAAATCTGGAAATAAAGGAACTAATTATGAAAGGGATTTCAATAATCTAAAGGGAATTAGGGTTCCAAGGATCCACTTACAGCTATCAGGATGTTTTTTTATTTAATTCAAGGAACACAATTGGAATTGGAGTCCCATCCTATCCAATTGGAAGATAAATCAATAGAATCAAATCTGAACTTTCATTGACCTAATTCTCAATGAAGGAGAATTGTAAGGTTTAGAAGGGATTCCACCCCCAAACCATGCCCTGGACATAATGGCTAACAACAGGATTTACCAATCTCACAATCTCAAAATAAGAGGAAGAAGATACTTAAAGCTATTGCAGATCTATTGTAATTTAAGTTACAACAAACCATTAAAAACTGAAAATATTCCTTAAATATTAAGTTAGCATCAAAGAAGTTTAATAAGAACAAGAATAAAACAAGAAAAACATCCCAAGAACACTACAAGCTTCACCTCTTAGCCCTAGCTAAGAGGTTTAGCCAACCATAGACATGATTGGAATCAAACCCTAAAAGAAACATTCAAAACTAGGAAGAAATGAAGAAAAAACTCTTAGATGACAGTTCCACCCCTTTGTTCTGCTCCTCAAAAACCTAGATATCTTAAAAAGTCCATAGGAAACCCATATTTAAAGCCTAGTTTGCGTAAGATCGCAAAACCGCCTCAATTTACACAGTCTACGTAACTCTGTGTAACTCGTTCGATGACATCGAACAGCCTTCGATGTCATCAAATGTACTTTAAATTCTGAAAGTCGCTCCTTTACACACTGCGTAAGTTCTTATGTCATCGAGAAGTCCTTCGATGTCATCGAAGGGTCTTCAATCCATTGAGAATGTGTCCAAAATAGTTTAGCGAGTTACTTCAAAATTCTTCAATAATTTCGTTGACATCGATCAGACTTCGATGTCATCGAGCATCTTCTTCAAGTCATCGAACATGACTTCGATTCATCGATAATTACATCCAATATGTCCAGCAACCAACTTGATTTTTATGTAAAAATTCTATGTCATCGACTTGTGTTCGATGCCATCGAATGATGGCTTCGATGTCATCGAACGGTGATCGATGACACAGATAATGAAGTGAATTTTAGCACTTTGTTCTTTCGACTTCCTTCCTTCTCCACTTGATTTTCTTGGATCTTGGGGTCTTAAAACCTTCAATCTTGGTCTCCAAAAATCCATTCTTTACCTTGGTGTTCTAAGCATCAAATCCAGGCTTTTAACATTCTTTTCAATCCAAGCTCTTAAACCCATCTTTCAACACAAACAGATATAAAACATACCATTAAGCCTTATCATGTTTGTAAAACCAAGATATAAATGGGGTAAAATATGCAATTTTGACACTCAACACTCTACCTCTACCTCTATCTCCACACCGGCTCCCAGACATGTTTTAAATCAAATAATAAGCCTTAGATGTCATATAAGGGTGGATACATAAAAGATAATACTATAAATTAGGTTTTAATCACAATAACACTCACAGGGAATATATCCTAATTTTCAAAGTAACTACGTTTTCAAGCAAAACCCTAGGTCCTCAATGATTCCAAACTTAAGCTTTGATACCAATTTGTCATGCCCCAAAATCCGGCACCTGGGTATTGTTGAGTGTTAAATATTGCATATTTCCTCTGTTTATATCTTGGTTTTATGAACATGATAATGCTTAATGGGTATATTTTATACATGTTTGTATTGCGAGGTGAGTTCAAGAGCTTGGATCGAAAAGAATGTTAAAAGCATGGATTTGATGCTCAAGAATTACCAAGGTAAAGGATAGATCTTAAGAGACCAAGATTGAAGATCTCAAGTCCCCAAGATTCAAGCAAACCAGGTGAAGAAGGAAGAATGTCGACAAATCAAAGTGCAGAAATCTGGAAATCTGAAGAGTTACTATCGATGACATCAAACACCCTTCGATGGCATCGAAGTAATTGTTTGATGGAATCAAAACCTAATTGATTACATCGGAACTTAGATAAAAAAATCAAGTTTGGTTACTGGACAAATTGGATGCATTTTTTTATTACATCGAAGCCCTGTTTGATTACTCGAATCCCTGCTCGATGACATCGAGATTTTTTGAGAATTCTGGAGCAACTCGCTGAACATTCTGGACATTTCCGATGGCTCGAGGACATGTTAAATGGCATTGATGATCTATTCAATGGCATCGAAG
Organism: Magnolia sinica; assembly: GCF_029962835.1. Classification (NCBI taxonomy): domain Eukaryota; kingdom Viridiplantae; phylum Streptophyta; class Magnoliopsida; order Magnoliales; family Magnoliaceae; genus Magnolia; species Magnolia sinica. Next base: position 24,975,526 of record NC_080588.1, read on the forward strand.
GGATGTTCAATAAAATCAACAACTTACACAATGCGAATAGGTGTGACTTTCAAATCCGATTCAAACCGGAATTCTTCCTTCGATGGCATTGAAGTCTGGTTGATGGCATCAAAAGCATTACGTGGAATGCGTAAATTTAAGGCGGTTTCCAAAGTCGGCTGGACAAAACCTATAAATATGGGTTCTCCAAGGAGTTCTAAACACGAATTAGGTTAAAAGGAGTAGAGTCAAAGGGTGGAGTAACCTCTCAAGAGTTTTTCTTCTTCCCTAGTTTATTTTTCATGTTTTGTTTAAAAGATTTGGTTTCAATCATGTCTAGGGTGAACTAAACCTCTTACTTAGGGCTAAGAGATGAAGCTTGTAGCGTGTTGGGATGGTTATCTTGCTTTGATTCTTGTTTATGTTGAACAATAATTGAGTTCTAGTTTGATTTGAGGAATATTTCCAGTTTTCTATGATTTATTGTGACTTTAATTACAGTAGATTCTGTAGAGGTTTTTAGTATCTTCTTAATCTATTTGGAGTTGTAGAGATTGGTAAATTCTGTTGTTCACCATTATCTCCTGGGCATGGTAGGATGATGGAATCCCTTCCAATCAAAGTAATGGATCTTCATGTGTAAACTATCTCAATGAAAGTTCAAATTGTGCTTGAATAGTTTATCTTCCACTGGATAGGATAGGACTCCAATTCCAGTTGTGTTTCTTGAATCAAGTAAGGTAGCATCTTGATAGCTACAAGTGGATCCTTGGCACCCTAGTTCTCACCTTTTAATTAATAGTTTAAGTCAACATTATTCACAATTACTCCAACTATTCTAGAATTTAGATTAGTGTCCAATTCTAGTTCTACTTCTAGTTATTTTCAGAATACGTACAAGTTTAGTCCCTGTGGATTCGACCTCGTTCTCACTGAGTTATTACTACATTGCAACCCTGCACTTCAGGTTGTGAACAAGTTTTTGGCATCGTTGCCAGGGACTACAGTTGCATTTTCTGAGATTAATTAGTTTAGGATTAGTTCTTCTTTCGTGTTCTTAGATTAGGTTTTATGAATTTATTTCTAGAACTAACTTGTTTTTATTTTTTAGGACTTTATCTTAACATAGGAGCTCTAAGCGGTAACTCCGTTCCAACTCTTCTCTAGTTTCATAATACTCAATTACTTTAGTTTAGTTTTAGATCTGTTTTTCTTAGGTTTTAATTGTTTAGAAATTGAGGGCTGAGAGTGTTTCATGCCCAAGTAAGTCCATGATAACATTTTATGTCTTTTGAGTGAATGAGGATTAGTTGAAGGGTTCCTATCCATCACCGAATTAGACACCACTTAAGATCCTTTGAGTCAATAGAAGTGATGGCTGCATATCAACCTCAACACCCGGTTGAGGAAGCCTAAGATGAGAATGAGGTGCACCATGCACCCCCACATCGCACTCTATGAGATTATTTACAACTGAGGGGTGAGCACACCTTCCTGCATGATTTTTCCAGATAATGCGAGAAGTATAAATATTAAGCCAGGAGTGATCCAACTCCTTCCGAAGTTCCATAGACTTGAATCTGAAAGTCCATATCTACACATGAAAGAGTTTTATGAGATAATAGCCACTCTATACTTCCCTAATGTATCTGAGGACATGATCAGGCTTAAACTCTTTCCCTTCTCCTTAAAAGAGAAAGCTAAGACATGGTTGCACTCACTATGACCACGATCCATTGGCGTATGGAACGACATTACAAGGGAGTTCATAAAGAAATTCTTCCCCTACCATAAGATGAATACCATAAGGAAGTCAATCATGAACTTCACCCAAAAGGAAGATGAGACCTTCTAATGTTGGGAACGGTTTAAGGATCTTGTCAGTTCATGCCCATAACATGGATTTGAAACTTGGCGCATAACAAATTTCTTTTACGATGGATTGCCATCTCTTATGCGCCAATTGGTCAAGATGATGTGTAATGGGGAATTCATGAACAAGAATGTCGATGATGTGTGGGATTACTTTGACAAACTTGTTGAAAATGCACAATCATTGGACATTTTCCCAAGACCTAACACCACTTCTAAGCTTACTCAATCAAAGGAGAGGGGTGAGATATATATTTTGAAAGAGGAAGATGATATAAATGCTAAAGTGGTCAATCGAGGCCATGAAACTTTAGAAGGCAGTACCTATCAAATCTGACAACGTTACGGAAGTTGTTTATGGTATTTGTGCTTGCAACATACACACAACTGAAAATTGCCCAACAATTCCAGCTTTTCAAGAGATATTGAATGAGCAATCAAATGCTGTAAACAACTACCAAAGACCTTTCCGTGGACCCACCTCAAATACATATAACTCAAGTTAAAGGAATCATCCTTCAGTTGGAGGAAGGGATAAACTGCTACTCCTCAAGGGATCCATAACCAATTTCTATATCAAAGGAAACCTCAACAAGATCCGGTCTTAAAACATATTCAAAATCAAGAGCTTTTTAATCAGAGTATGCTGCAAGCCTTTCAAGACCTTATAAAGGCCATACAAGGGCTTGAGATAAAAAATTTGATTGGGGAGAAAGGGATTCTTTCGGCCCAGCCTCTCCCCAACCCAAAACCATAATATGAAATAAGTGACCCAAGCTTTTTAAATCAAATAGAGTAGGATAAGTCTATCACCATTCTTATGAGTAGGAAGATTATTGACAAAAACCATTCTGACAATGGTTGAAAAGCCTAAGGAACCGGAAGAAACTGAGAATGATAAACCTATCAATGCCCCACATGAGAAAGAACCGGAAAAAGTGAGTAAGCTGATTGCATGATTCCCCCAATGATTGATTACACCAAAATCTCTAGCTAACTCATAGGATATTCTAGAGGTGTTGAAACAAGTGAAAGTCAACATCCCTCTACTGGACGTTGTAAAACAAATCTCCTCTTACACCAAATTTCTGAAAGATTTATGTACAACCAAGAGGTGACAGAGTATTCAAAAGAAAATTTTTCTGACAAAAAGGTGAGTGTCATTCTCAAGAAATATGTGCCACAAAAATATAAAGATCTTGGTAGCCCAACTATCACCTATATAATCGGGAATCACTAGATTGAGCACACACTTCTTAACTTGGGAGCGAGCGTTAATTTGATTCCTTTCTCGATATACGAACAATTGGGTCTAGGTGAATTAAAACCCACCCGGACCACATTACAACTTATTGATCATTCGGTCTCTGTACCGAGAGAGATGATTGAGGATGTGTTGGTCCAAGTTGATAAATTCTATTATCCAGTAGATTTTATTGTCCTAGATACTCAATCCATCATAGATGTGAGCACTCTAATTCCCGTCATTCTTAGTTGTCCATTCCTTGTTACATCCAATGTCATTATCAACTGTAGGAACGGAGTTATGAATTTGTCTTTTAGGAATATGACGTTAAAGCTCAATATCTTTTTCAATATAGGCAAACAGTGAGAGCATGTTGAAGATATCCACGACATTAACATGATCGACTTTTTCATTGAAGATAGAGCAACCTTGAATCTATACTCTGACCCTCTAAAGATGTGTTTGGCCCACTCCCCTGATGATTTGGATGATGACGCGATTAGGGAGATGGGTGTCATGTTGGATAATGTGCCGGTACTTGAAGTTAACCGGTGGAGGCCACAATTTGAAACTTTGCCCCAAACCGATGTAATGCCTCTACCGTCTAGCCTCAAAGCACCAAAGCTTGACCTAAAACCTTTGCCCGATAATCTTAAATATGTCTACTTAGGTCAAGATAAGACATACCCAGCGGTGACTTCTTCTCACCTTGAGAAAGAACAGGAGAGTGTGCTTATTTCCACTCTCATTAAGCATAAAGCAGCCCTTGGATGGTCGATTGCGAACCTCAAGGGAATTGATCCTTTGATTTGTACTCACCGCATTCATCTTGAGGATAATGTGAAAACCTCCGAACAACCACAATGTCGACTCAATCCAAATATGAAAGAAGTGGTTAAGGCTGAGTTACTTAAGTTGTAGGATGTGGGTATCATATACCCTATATCCAATAGTCAATGGGTGAGTCCAGCTTAGGTGATTCCTAAGAAGTCCGGAATCACCATCGTAGCCAATGCCAATATGTACTCGTGCCAACTAGAGTTACTTCTAGTTAGAGAATGTGCATTGACTATAGAAAGTTGAATGTTGTCACAAGGAAGGACCACTTTCCTTTGCCTGGTCACTCTTACTATTGCTTCCTTGACGGGTATTCGGGCTACAATCAAATAAACATAGCCCTTGAAGATCAAGAGAAAACCACATTCACATGCCCCTTTGGAACATTTGCTTACTGAAGGATGTCATTCGGGTTATATAATGCCCCTACTAAATTTCAACGATGCATGTTGAACATAGTTTCTGACATGGTGGAGCAATATATAGAAGTCTTTATGGACGACTTCTCTATTTTTGATCCATCCTTCAGTGAGTGTCCGAAAAATCTAAAGAAAGTGTTGAAGCGATGTGAGGAGAAGAATTTGGTTTTGAATTGGGAGAAATGTCATTTTATAGTTCCCAAGGGAATAGTGCTTGCACACATAATTTCATCTAAGGGAATTGAGGTAGAAAAGGTGAAAATTGATCTTATCTCTAACCTACCCCCACCAAAGAGCATACATGATGCGCGATCCTTCTTAGGACACGCCGGATTTTATAGATAATTTATAAAGGACTTTAGTTATCTCTCTCGTCCTTTATGTAATCTACTTTAAAAGGATGCACCATATGAGTAGACTGACCAAGGCCAAGAAACTTTCACTAAGTTCAAGGGCATGTTAACTACGGCACCTATCATGCAGCCACCCGATTGGAGCATCCCTTTTGAGATGATGTGCGACGCATCTGATTATGCTATTGGGGCAGTGTTAGACCAGAGAAAAGAGAAGAAGCCCTATGTGATTCATTATGCAAGTAGAACTTCAAATTGTTCCAAAGTGAACTACTCTATTACGGAGAAGGAACTCTTAGCCGTAGTGTTCGCTTTGGACAAATTTAGGTCCTACTTGATCGGATCCAAGATCATCATCTACACTGATCATGTGGCGCTGAAGTACATTCTTTCTAAGAAGGATGTCAAGCCTCACCTGATAAAATGGATCCTTCTACTTTAGGAATTCGACATAGAAATACGAGACAAAAGGGGAGTAGAGAACGTAGTTGTTGACCATCTCTCTAGGCTTGATCTTCCCGATTCTCTTGAGTCAACACTAATAAATGATATGTTCCCTGATGAACAATTGTTTAAACTCTCCCAATTACCTTAGTGTGCTGACATTGTTAATTATCTTGCCACAAGTTTCACGCTGACATATTGGACTGCACAAGATAAGAAAAAAAATTTGCCAAGGTACATAAGTTTTTCTTCGATGATCCTTATCTATTTAAATATTGCACAGAATAAATTCTAAGGACATGTGTGCCGAACAGTGTGTTCACTCCCCAAGTATAGGGTTGTGATGTAATAATAAACTCGGTGAGACAGAGGTCGAATCCACAGGGACTGATACCTGTGCGTTATCTGAAACCAAGTAGAACTAGAACTAAACTAAGATGTGATCTAAACCAAATAAAATTTAGGGAATAATTGTGGAATAATTATCTAACACTTAAGTAATTCAGAGGAAGGAAACTAGGGATTAAGAGGATCCACTTGTAGAGATCAGGCAGATCTTATGCCTGCTTCGAAAATCAGGGAAATCAACTAGACTTCCTTTGATATAGTTTTCAAGAGATGAAAGGTATATGAATTAGAATGGATTCCATCACCAAACCATGCCCAGGAGACAAAGTAAACAACAGAATTAAACTAATTACCAACCAACCAACAATGTATAAAGATCAGGAAGGGTACTGTCATCCTACCATGCCCATGGAACAATGATGAACAACAAGGCTTCCTGACTTCATAAACATAAAAAGGGGAAAGAAATATTCAAAGCCATTGCAAACCCATTGTAATTTCAGTCACAACAGACCATTAAAGACTAAGAAAAATATTCCTTTAATAATCAACTAAATCAAATTCAGTTTATGAATTTTAAAGGCTCAAAGTAGAATCTCCCATCTCGCTACAGGCTTCACCTCTTAGCCCTAGCTAAGAGGTTTAGCCACACATGAATGGGCTAAACTCCAATTAAAAAGAAGAAGAAGAAGAAGAAGAAGAACCAGGTCAGCCTCTGCTCGCGCCCCGCCCTACTCCTTCCATGTTTTTCTTTTCTTTTCTTCTGTTTTTTTCTCCTTTCTCCCATGGCTTCCAGCAGTCAACCTCGGTTCCAGCCAAGCCAAGCTCTACCTCCAGCCACGTCCAGTCCCACGTGCCAGTAGCCAACTTCTCTGCTCCCCCTGTTCCCGTGCAGCTCTCTCCTCCTTTTATAAACAACAAAGATCCCCTGGTGGATGCTGGAATCTGTGCGTAAGTAGGTTAGAAGAGAATAAGGAGTCACGCACTCCTCTTTCGCAGCGAAACCGCAAACAGCCTGATTTTTAGATTGATTTCTGGAACAGCGAACCTCCCCACCTTGGAATCTGACTGCATGGCGAGGTTGAAGGCCCAGCTTTGTAGAGTTTGGACGGTTCGAATTGGCCATCCGACCCTCTTTATGGATACGCGATAGCCCGAAAAATTTGGGTTTCTCCGGACTGCGTAAACAGAGCTTGCGTAGTCGTTACGCTGTGACGATGGTGGGGTCCACAATCCGTTTTAAATGAGAAATCCAAGCCGTTCATCGGATTTCTCTCGAAATTTTGGTCGGGAAAGAATGGTTTTTGCCGTCCGTTGGCGCGGCCCACGTGATCAATCTTAAGCCGTTCAACCTGCATTGAAATGGTTGAGACGCCATTGTCGCTGGTATTTTGAAACTCTTCCACCTAGGCCTTGGTAATATGGACCATGGGAATATGATGAATGGTCCAGATTTGTCATCTAGAGAGTGAGTGGGGCCCACTGCTGAAAAATGGACGAACGCTGTCCATCCGCTGTTGCTGCGGGAGAAGAAGACGGGTCAGCCCGTCTTTGACCGGGCTGACCGTCCGGTGCACGGCCGGTGCACTTCAATTCATGTGCACACACTGTACATGTAGGTCCCACGGAGATGTTTGTGACAAATCTGCTCCGTCCATCCTCGTTAGAACCTCATTTACGTGGTTGAGACTAAAATTGAGACATATCCAAAGATCTAGTGGGTCCCAAATCATGATTTTAGTGGCTGATCTGTCCGTTGGGACACTTGCACAGGGATTGAACGAATGAAATTTAACGTGTACGGTTAATTTATGGTCCTCGGGCGATGTAAGAATTTTCGAACTGAACGGATGGTGGGAACCCTGTGATCTTGCATTCTGGGTGTCTTTCGGGCCACTTGAGCTTCAGTTTCTCGATTTCCTTGAATACCTGGCATGCACATCCGTCGATCTTGGTCTCCTGGGGTCCGTCGCTTGCCTTGGTGATTTCAAACCATTAAATCCATGCTTGTAGTACCTTTTCCTAGTCCAGGCTCGTGAACACGCCCTGCAACACAAACACGATTTAAATCGGGCCGTTAAACAGTATCATGTTTGAAAATCCAGGCAATAATAGGGTCTGATATGCAATATTTGACCCTCAACACATTGAACATCATAGTGTTATCTCCTTTTGTCACTCTCAAGCCCGTGCGGTCACTTTTCTACTAAAAAGACCACATCCAAAATTCTACAGTGTGATTTTTATTGGCCCACTATATTCAGGATACTCATGAGTTTTACAAAACTTGTGAGCATTGTCAAAATTTTGGAGGATTGTCCCATCGAAATATAATGCCGTTAAACCCAATTCTTATCATTGAAGCATTCGATTGCTGGGGCATCAATTTCATGGGGTCATTCCCCGAATCCTTTGAAAATATTTATATTTTATTAGCAGTAGACTATGTCACTAAATGGATCGAAGTGATCTCGTGGCGAAACAATGATCATAAAACGGTCATTAGATTATTAAAAGAAAATATTATTTTTTGGTTTGGAACGCCTCAAGCCATCATTAATGATGGAGGCTCACACTTCTGTAATAAGCCTTTCGAGAACTTAATGAAGAAATGCATCTCTCATAAAATGAGCACTCCATACCACCCACAAACGAGTGGGTAAGCTGAGATTTCCAAAAAGGAAATTAAACAAATTCTGGAAAAAAAAGGTTAATCCTAATTGTAAGGATTGGTCAATCTGCTTGACCGATGCTTTATGGGCTCAGCTTTTAAGACCCTCATTAGAATGTCTCCCTTTCAATTAGTCTATGGGAAAGCTTGTCACTCGCCTGTAGAGTTAGAACATAGAGCCTACTGAGCTATCAAAAATCTGAACTTTAACTTGGACAACACTAGCTTGCTGCACAAGCTTCAATTGAAAGAACTAGAAGAAATCTGGGACGATGCATATGAGAACTCGAGAATTTACAAGGACAGGATGAAGGTGTTCCATGACCGAAACATCATTTGGAAATCATTTATAACCAGTCAAAAAGTCCTTCTGTAAAATTTTCGATGACATCTTTTTCCAAGTAAGCTTCGACTCTTTGGACCAGCCCTTTCACTGTTATGAATGTCTACCCTCATGGGGCCGTCGAAATTAAAAATTCAACAAATGGCAATGTTTTCAGAGTGAATGGACATCGCCTAAAGCCATTTGTTAAAAAGTTTGATTCAGAGGATATGTCCATACCTCTGATTGATCCTGTGTATTAGGATTGAGATCCTAGTCTGACGGAGGTGTAGTTGGTTTATTGCTTTCATAGGATTTAAGACTAGGATAGTTTGATTTACATTTGTTTAGTCTTTATACTAACCCATTTACATATTGAGAACTTTGGGAAAAAATTCAATTCTCCTTCTACAGGTACTACATTTCCATCTCTTTACTCTCTTTTCCTTGTCCCATGTGCGTTGCATGCATCTATCTTTTACATTGAGGACAATATAGATTTTAGGTTGGGGGTGTGGATTAGGTGAACTAATCAGTATTTTCTTAGTCTTTGAGCAAAAATTTTAAAAATTTTTAACTTTTCAAATTAAAAACCTATTTGGAAAGCGATAGTTTGTGCACTTACGAATGCTTTGAGTATGATGATAAGATGGAGATTGAATTTTGAATGGTTGGAGTTTGATCAATTGAGTAGACTATCACCTAAGTTCTTTCATTTAATTGATTAAAAGGAAGTTTGAATATCATGTTTGTCATGCCCCAAACTCGGAAACCGGGCCCAAAAAATTTCCGATCACTGAATCCAGTGCCGACAGCTCCGTAATACCCCATTCTCGGCTTCCAGCGTCATACACCAGATTCCGATCTTGGGATCCTACAAGGAAGATTTTCAACGTACATTTGTCTCATAAGAAGTATAATCACAAGTATACCCAAATCACGAAGGCAACATTATTATCATATATCCACTAATATAAACATTTGAATACAATTCTGAAAGGAAAATACATATGTCAAAACCAAAGTTCCAGAAGTCCGCTGCACGCTTCAAGCTCAACGCTGCTTCAACCTAACGCCACCTGCACGCATCTATCGTGCATAAGCTTATAAAAATCTTAGAGAGTGGTGAAAGTGTTTGCACAAGGTAAGTGTCAAGTATGCAATATAAGGCCATAAATCATAAAATATCGAAATAAGTAAAAATACTGATAAGATTGTGAATCATACGATATCAGAGTAAGTGGAAATATATTGGTAAGTCCATGAGTGCCATCAGCCGTACCAAGGTTATACGATGCAAGGCATGAATGCTAATGGCCATATCAAGGCTATACGATGCAAAAACATAATAAGTCAATATCAGATGCCGAGGATGCAATGCAATATGCAGTGCGAATGGAATGACCAAGCTGGAGTATGAAGTCGGGATGATAGTACATAGTATCGTAAGCTATGGGATCTATCACAAAGGACTTCTATCCAAACCAATCCCATACCTAAATTTGGATAGTCAGACTCAATGTGATAGACTCCTGATCTCTGGTTAGTCGCGCGCCCAACCGAAATCCTGGCCATGCGAAGGTACACAATACTTAGTTGCACACCATCAGCCCAAGTGGATAGTGAATGAATAAATGAATGAGTATGCAACTCCTACTCAATAAGTCCACATATCAGTACGGTTCCTCTCTAGAAAATCACTGGGGTCTATTACACTCCAAACCAGATTGCTGCCCCATCGCACGCAACAAGATGAGTGGAAGAGACCTCATTATCTGCCTGCCAATATCGAGCTCGGCTCATCGATTGCAGACCCATTCCTCAAGCTGGTCAAACTCAGCTTAGCTTTGTCCCCTCCTCTCAGGCAGGTAAGGCCGCAGCCCCTTACAACCCACCACGACACAATGGGGGACGCGGCCTAACGGTATCGAGCCTCATGTGCTCATGCATCCACTCGGTCTAGACGTTGGTCAACCTCTGGAACCAAGAGGTTTCTGGGACTTTCACCCAGGGATATCTATAGCACCCCATATAGAATAGATTTATGGTGTCCCATCTAGCTATCCACAATATGCTTGTGAAGGCTACGGCCCTGATGTCATTAGGGCGTACGGTGGTCATATCACATAAATGTAAGATGTATGAGTCATACCATCCAGTCATGCATCAAACCTGCGCGTACCGCATGCTCATGTGGGGCAACTCTGCTTATCAGGGAGTCTAATAAATATCTCAGCCCTATGACATATGCAATGACCAACCATATCTCATAACAAACATGCAGATGATGCATATGGGTATGTATATGATGTTATGTTGTCACATACTCATAATCAGTATCAATAACCGGCACTGATAATCGGCCTCAATAATCGGCCTCGGCAATCAGCCTTGGCATTCGGCCCCGATAATCAACCTCGATAGTCAACCTCGACAATCAGAATCGACCTCGATAATCGGAATCGGCCTTGACAATCGAAATCGGCCTCGACAATCGAAATCAGCCTCGATAATCGGAATCAGCCTCAATAATCAGAATCGGCCTCAACAATCAGAATCAGCCTCGATAATCAAAATGAGCCTCGACAATCGGAATCGGCCTCAACAATTGGAATCAGCCTCGATAATCGGCCTTGATAATCGGAATCGGCCTTGACAATCGGAATCGATCTCGATAATCAGAATCAGCCTCGATAATCGGAATCGACCTTAACAATCGGAATCGGCCTCGACAATCGAAATCGGCCTCAACAATCGGAATCGGCCTTGATAATTGGAATTGGCCTCAATAATCGAAATTAGCCTTAACAATCGGAATCAGCCTCGATAATCGGAATTGGCCTTGACAATTGAAATCGGCCTCAACAATCAGAATCGGTCTCGATAATCGAAATCAGTCTCGATAATCAGAATCAGCCTCAACAATCGGAATCAGCCTCGATAATCGAAATCAGCCTCAACAATTGGAATCAGCATCAATAATCGAAATCAGCCTCGACAATCAGAATCGACCTCGATAATCGACCTCGACCTAACAAAAGGCCTAAGGGAAGGTCACAATGTGGACATTTAACCATCATTGCCCATCAATGTGGACATTCAACTAACATCACTCCCAAGGAGTGGCCCACATAAAGCCAAACGTATCGTGGACCCATGACCTCACACAAAGGCCTAATATACATCGCAATGGGCCTCAACCCATGAGCCCCAAATACATCACAATGGGCCTCAATCCAAGGGCCCCAAATACATCTCAATGGGCCTCAACCCATGGGCCCCAAATACATCTCAATGGGCCTCAACCCATGGGCCCCAAATTCAAGCAGGTGGGCCCCATCATATGGGCCTTAAATACAAGGCAAGTGGGCCCCATGGATGGGCTGCACCAGTGGGCCTCAAGTGGGCTTGGACTACACCAAAAATCTCGATTTAAACGAGCCGAATCAAATGGGCCCAAACCAACACACCATTCATCTATTGCTAGAAATCATTTTAGAGCATTATCACAAAAAAATGAATCATATCCAAAGGATCATCTGGACCATACCACACCTAACAGTGATGGTGATGATTTCCACTATTAAATTCCAATGGGCCCTAACATAGTATTATTTCCCATCTAGTCTGTTCATAAGGTCACAAAGGCCTGGATATAGAGGAAAAACAAATATCATATTGGTCCAAAACCCTGTAATCCAAGGGGTTTCAATGGTGGACGTTCATCCCACTATTTTCTGCAGTGTGGTACACTTGATATTAGATCTGTCTCATCTTTCTTCCCAAGCTTAGGACTGGCTCACCAAATGGATAGACGATTTGGATGAAATACATACATTAGGTGGGCCTCACCCATCCAGCATGCTAGATGATGTGGCCAAAATCCATCCATCATAGTGGCCCTTGGACGGCAGGGACCCAACACATGCATCATGGTGGGGTACAAGACCGTGTCCAATGGATGGACAGTCAGGATATCATATCTGCAGCACCGTCCAGCATGCTGGACAGTGCAGATATGTCATACATCATGATGTGGTCCACGTAGTGGCCCACCAATATATATATATATATATATATATATATATATATATATATATATATATATATATATATATATATATATATCCTTAATATAATATATTATAATATATAATATATATGTAAAATGGCAAGAGGCTGCCTAAACCATCGTCTATACCCATCTGGACGGTGATGGTATATATGTATTAAAGGTGGGTCCCACGTGGAAGTGGCCCACCCAAATATGATATAATATATTATATTATATAATATATATTATATACATTATATAGTATATAATCAGGGTCATTCCAGCATCCAGAGAATCTGGACACTGGACAGTTGGGTCCCACGGTCAGCAAGGTGGGTCCACGTGGTGTGGCCCACTAGAAATTTTAATAAATGATGTTGTTTTGCCTGGACAGTACACGTGCAACACGTATAAATGGTGGAGTCCACACCAGTGGACCACTCCACTAATCAAGCTTATATTTGTATTTTTCCTTAATCTAGGACAGCGGGTCGGGGCCCCAACAAATGGACGGTCTAGATCAAGTGGGCCGCAATCCATCACAAAAAAGAGAAAAAGATATATATATATATAGAGAGAGAGAGAGAGAGAGAAAAGCGTGAAGGGGAGGGACCTCGCCACTAATGGGCCCTCCCTTTTTTAATGCATACATCAAGTGGGTCCCACAATAAGTGGGCCCTCAAATATCAAAAACGACGGTAGATCACCCACCTTAGATCTCTTCTTCTTAGCCCGATGGAACGCCAAATTCCTTGGCTTCGATCTTAATGGAAGGTGATGAAGAATGAAGGGTTGAGATGGGAGGTGAGAGGGTTTGGAAGTGGGCCACATTAGAGCTTCTCCATGAGAGCTTGGGAAGTTCATACATAGGAACTTGGGTTGCTTGGAAGAGAAGGGAGAAGTAAGAGAGAGAGGAGATGGGATGGAGTGATGGATGGGAGAGAGGGATGGGTTATGTAAGGGATTGTTGACTTTTGGAGTTGTTGTGTAAGAGAGCTATGGGTTGTGATAAGTTGAGTGATAGGTTGAGTGATGGGTTGAGTGATGTGTGTACTTGACATGTACTTGACCATTGATGGGATTGATGGGATATATATTGGGTAGAGATTCTCTCAAAATTGCAAATGCATGGTGTTTTCTTCGAACTGAACGCTGGCCCACATCTCCTGACCTGGGTATCGTCTCGGTGCGCAAGACGTGGCATCGGAACCTTGGCGACGGCACGGTCGCTAGGGTACAAGTCTCGGGTTAAGTCAACTCGGGTTGGCAACGTGTGACTCAGGGTCATGTGCAAATGTCGGTTACAGGTCATGGGTCGCCAAAATTCGAAAGGGAGGACTGCGAAAGCCTACAGAACAGTATGGGATAGGATACGGGTCTCACAATGTTGATCTAAATCACAAGACACATTCAATTTGCTTTCTATGAATTATGCTAGAATTTCTGATTGTTAGTATGTGTGTCATTGATAGATGTTGAGAATTGAGTCTGGAGAATTTTATCCACCTTAAAAAGATAAAAAAGGACCAGTTAAAAATAATAAGATTGACAAAAAGGTTATGAAGAATGAAAGGTCTGAAAAGAATAAAGATAAAAAGATGAAAGGAATGAATAAATAAAAATGACCATTAATAAAATAAAAATAAAAAACTGAAAAAAGAAGAAAAATGGGATAAGTTCGGAATCAACACTTGATTATTCAATTAATCCTGAAGTGACTAACATGGATAACACTATGAAATGATAGTATTTTTATGGAAAGTCAAAATTCACTAAGCACATTGGAAAACTTGATATATGAACTTATGCTCTTAAGTTATTGATGAAGAACTTATTTGATTGATCGCTTGTGTGATTCGGCTCTAGGTTTTCAAAATTTTCACTCTCGCTTCTTTAGATTATAGTCATTTATACTTATTTGCACAAAAGATTATTTTTTGAAAGAGGATTGCAATTCAAGAATTGAAGATTATGTCACGCATGTTTTGCTCGAGACTAGCAAAATGCTGGTTCGGGGGTATGTTGAGTGTCAAATATTGCATATCCCCCCTGTTTATATCCTAGTTTTATGAACATGATAATGCTTAATGGGTATATTTTATACATGTTTGTATTGCAAGGTGAGTTCAAGAGCTTGGATAAAAAAGAATGTTAAAAGCATGGATTTGATGCTCAAGAATTACCAAGGCAAAGGATGAATCTTAAGAGACCAAGATTGAAGATCTCAAGTCCCTAAGATTCAAGCAAACCAAGTGAAGAAGGAAGAATGTCGACAGATCAAAGTACAAAAATCCAGAAATGTGAAGAGTTACCGTTGATGACATCGAACACCCTTCGATGGCATCGAAGTAATTGTTCGATGGAATTAAGACCTGATCGATTGCATCAGAACTTAGATAAAAAAATCAAGTTTGGTTGCTGGATAAATTGGATGCATTTTTCAATTACATCGAAGCCCTGTTCAATTGCTTAAAGCCCTGCTCAATGACATCGAAGGTAGTTGGATGACATCGAGATTTTTTTAGAATTCTAGAGAAACTTGCTGGAACATTCTGGACATTTTTCGATGGCTCGATGACATGTTCAATAGCATCAAAGGGATGTTCGATAGACTTGACAACTTACGCAATGCAAAAGGGCGCAACTTTCAAATCCGATTCAAACTGGAATTCTTCCTTCGATCGCATCGAAAGCGTTAAACAGAGTGCGTAAATTTGAGGCGATTTCCAAAGTCGGCTGGACAAAGGCTATAAATATAGGTTCTCCAAGGAGTTCTAAACACGAATTAGGTTACAAGGAGCAGAGCCAAAGGGTGGAGCAGCCTCTCAAGAGTTTTTCTTCTTCCCTAGTTTATTTTTCATGTTTTGTTTAAGAGATTTGGTTTCAATCATGTCTATGGTGAACTAAGCCTCTTAGTTAAGGCTAAGAGGTGAAGCTTGTAGTGTGTTGGGATGGTTATCTTGCTTTAATTCTTGTTCATGTTGAATAATCATTGAGTTCTAGTTTGATTTGAGGAATATTTTCAGTTTTCTATAATTTATTGTGACTTCAATTACAGTAGATTCTGTACAGGCTTTTAATATCTTTTTAATCTATTTGGAGTTGTGGAGATTAGTAAATGTTGTTGTTCACCATTATCTCCTGGGCATGGTAGGATGATGAAATCCCTTCCAATCAAAGCAATGAATCTTCATGTGTGAACTATCTCAATGAAAGTTCAAATTGTGCTTGAATAATTATCTTCCACTGGATAGGATAGGACTCCAATTCTAGTTGTGTTTCTTAAATCAAGTAAGGTAGCATCTTGATAGCTACAAGTGGATCCTTGGCACCCTAGTTCCCACCTTTTAATTGATAGTTTAAGTCAACATTATTCACAATTACTCCAACTATTCCAGAATTTAGATTAGTGTCCAATTCTAGTTCTACTTCTAGTTATTTTCAGAATACGTACAAGTTTAGTCCCTGTGGATTTGACCTCATTCTCACCGAGTTATTACTACATCGCGACCCTGCACTTGGGGTTGTGAACAGGTATATCCGACCCCAATTCCGTACCCAAAGGCATGACTTTATTTTGTATGTTTACATTTCATAATTCACACATATATTGACAAATTGATTCTAATTCATAAAATATAACCATCCAAAAATTAAATAATCAAACATTTATTTAGAAAAGAATAGAATATCCATGTTCTGACTATTCAAGTTTATCGCCAAACTCATGTCATCTTCATACTATCATGCTATACTTAATGTTCATTACACTTATTTAGAAAATGTTAAAGAAACAAAATAAATAAAAGCAAATCTCTTTAAGCGCCTCCACAAGATCCTGATCCTGAAATTTTAAAATCCCAACAGGGTAAGCTACAAACTTAATAAGTAATCTTAACACAAGTTTCAAAAATAACCTCATATAATATATCTGAATAAAATGTATTAAAAGATACAATACCTATTTAGATAAAGCAACAGATGAGGAGCTTAATAAACAAGATTTTTCAATGTAAATTCAAAGAAAAATAAATGAATGAGATTAAAATATGTTATAATCCATAATAACAAGCACGGTTTATTCTTTTTAACACCAGGGCCAATTTACACCGGTTGGCTAACACCCGCACCAATACAACACTAAGCTTGGCAATGGGAACCTCTTACGTGACATGCTCACCTATCCAAAGGGCACTCAGTGAGGGACTCATTTGTACATTAGCTGATCAGACTACTACCCTACCGAACCTGATAGTAAAAGCCTTTTGCAATCCTTATATGCTTACCCACCCAAAGAGTACGATAGTGGTTCCAAGAGGTACTAGTTCGGTTTCTGGGACTTTCAACCCAAGGTTCTTGATCGCCCTATCATTTACGCTTTAGGGATTTTCAACCCAGAGGACTTGATCACCCCACCTATTTTCTAATGTTCTAAAATCAATTATGATGGTGCATGATTTTAATAATTTCATGGAAAAAATAAAAAATAATAACTAAATAATTAATCTTTCATGATTGCTATTCCTCGATTGAATTTATAATACGTAGTGTACATAATTTTTTTTTTAAATGTTACTCACTGTAAACCGTTCGTATATCATCAAAATCCCATGTAAAACAATTAAAATGCAACATAGTCCATCAGATGGAAGAGTCTGGAAAAAAAAAATTATATGAATTCAAAATTTCTGCAATAAAAAAATATAAATATTGTTTTCTTTTTTATCTTAAAAATAATAATAAAAGAATTATCAATATATGATTAACAACAATCCAATTTTAACGTTGAATTAAAGCATGCTACTTAAAATAAAGACAACTAAATAAATAACAAAAATCCAAATGACATAATTAAAAATTTGGCAAATAACCACAAATAAAAAAAAAATCAAACAGATAAATAATAACTAAGATGAATCATTCATATAAAATAAAAGGAATTCTAAAGGCGATCAAAATGAATTTAATTCTAAGAAATAAATAACAAATAAATAAATAATTTAAATAAATAAGTAAAATTCAAGTGAGAGAAAACTCCCTTTTTTTTCTTTCTTCCTTTTTCTCTTTCCTCCTTTTTTTTCTTTTCTTTTCTTCCTTTTTCTCTCCTCCTTTTCTTTCTTCCTTTTTCTCTCTCTTTCTCACGTGAATAACCAGCAAGACTCTCTCTCTCCTCACTTTCCCACGTGAATGACCAGCCACTTTGCTTCTTCTTCTCTCTCTCTCTCTCTCTCTCTCTCTCTCTCTCTCTCTCTCTCTACTTTACAATAAAAGAAAAACAACCCCACTATTTCTCTC
Source organism: Magnolia sinica (assembly GCF_029962835.1). NCBI lineage: Eukaryota > Viridiplantae > Streptophyta > Magnoliopsida > Magnoliales > Magnoliaceae > Magnolia > Magnolia sinica. The sequence goes on from NC_080588.1 coordinate 24,993,366, forward strand.
TCTACTCACGTTACACCCATGAAGACCCTCCCCATTCACCTCTTACTTATAATAAAAAAAATTCACACGTGCAACATGCATTGCCCTTCTTCAATGTTGATGTTACTTCTTTTTATCACGTTTTTCATTTTTTTTTAATTTTTTTTATTTTTATTTTTTTTTGTAACGTGGGCTGGTCTAATGCACGTGCACCATGAATCTCATGTGTGCCGCATGCATGTGCCACATGTATGTGCATGCCACACATGTGATAGGTGTGTATGCAGGTGATTGTTGTACATGTGTCACATGTATGTGTAAGCTATGATGCATGCATTAACTTATGGTTGTGATGTATTCAATGGTACATAAATGGATGATGTAGATAGATGGACAGATCGACGTACACATATATGGACGAATGGATGTATGGATAGATGGATGGATAAATGTACGGTTAGATGAGTTCATGTGTGATTGGGGGCTGGACTTCGTATTGTACCTATGGATTGGTGGTGAGATGGACGGTTTGATGGTTGTATCATTAGATGGATGGTTAAATGCATGGTTGGATTTATTAATTAACGAACAATTGGATTGGATATGTCCAAATCAATGGTTGAGATTGGACCAGTTGATCTTGTAGATCAATGGTCATATCGGACTAATTTGGTATGTCGATCAACAGTTAAAATTAGACGGTCATAATTAATTCGGGTTATTACAAATACTTAACACACTTAGGTATCATTGGATAAACTAAAAAACAAGCTCTAAAAATTAATTTGCGTGCTAAAAACTTAAAAGTGTTGCACTGTAATTTTGAAATAATTAGGAATATTTTAATGAAAAGTAAAAAAAGAATTTTTAATGTACCATCACTTTCAGCATTAGGTGAATGGAGGAGAGATGAAAACTGAAAAGAAGACATATATTTTTAATGAAAATTAATTTAAGCACTTAATAAGTTAAATTTTCTGAAATGATCTGAATCAGTGAAAATCATTGAAAATCTCAATTTTCAGTAACAAGTTTTATCAATCAACTCCTAATGCCTTCCCTTTTACTTCATTTGTTTCTCCTGTGGCTATGCACTTATTATGTCCAGAGAATCCTCCACTCCCAGGCTCCCGAAGGATGACTGAGGATTGTTAAAGACCCAATCATTTCTTTCTTTACGAATGCACCTAAATATGGAAGATGGAAGCATTTTCCAGATGATCCTCACCAACCCATCTCCTTTAGTAAGACCCATAGAATTCACACACCAAATCCTCTGTCCATTCTACCATAACAGATTATTATTCAACTACTCTTGGCAGTTGCACATAAGGCATATATGGCAAATGAGCACAGCTAAAGAATGCCGTCGGGCAACCATTGCCATCCTACGAACCAACAGAAGCCCTCGACTCTATCAGGAATGGTTCTATCCCCAAACATCAGCACAAGAATTCATCTCAAATTGCTCCAACATTGAATGCTTGAATTAACTTATTTGAGAACCTATGCTTGAATCCATCCTCAATTTCCTCATTGTTAATGGCATTCTAAACCATGTTCCCTCCTATAAACACATAGCAATGTGCAAGCTCATCTTCTATTTTTCTTTTTCTTCTTATAGGAACAAAGCAACTCTTCTTCCTTCCCCACCACTGTAATTAATAATTAATAACCAAGCTTTCCTCTTCAATCCAACGTCCTCCCAAAATCTTCTCGTTGTCCCGGTCTCATGCTCCTTTCAAGAATCTCCCAGCACACTAACATTCTCCAGTCTAACCTTGTCATGAAAACAAGTTCTCATCAGTTATGTCAACGTGCCTGACTTTTGCATTAGGATATCTATGGGGGCCCACTTGATGAACGGCTAAAATGTTCCACACGTGTCATCTGGGGACGTGTGGAGGTGTCTATGGTGGCTTGATATGTGCATTTTCTTGCGCTCACCAAACCTCCACATCATGTTTTTTAAAGATTGATGATGGCTCATGAGTCACCAATAATCACCACAAGAACATAACCCATCTTTAAAATGATGAAATCGGTGGGAATCCCTAATGACCAGCTCTCTCTTACAAATTTTCGAAACCAACTTTGTATAAGTGTGACATTCCCTACAAAAGCGAAGATTCTTAGTAATTTGAATTGGCTCTTCTACTTTTCCCTCCACAGTAGTTTTACTAATAGAAGCATTCTTCATTATTGCAAAGGCAATGGCCAATCTTTCACTGTGATATTGGCCCTTCATTAGGCTGTCCAATTCTTCTTTTGCGAGTCCAGCAATCCTCAGCCGCTCATCCAAATCATGCAACGTCTCATATATCAACTTCGACTCAGGATTTGAACGATCTTCTGCTGTAAAGCCATATACTACATTCCCAATCTCGACGAAGCTGCGCCCTGCAATCTTCCACAACCCATTCTTTTTCAATCCTACCCTTATCCTAGCAACATCCTCCCATCTCTCAGCCTCACTGTACATGTTTGCCAATAGAACATGGTGGCCCACACTGCATGCTTCCAGATTCAATAGCTGCTTCTCCACAATCTTTCCAAGCTCCCAATTGGCATGAAGACGACATGCACCTAACAGACATCCCCACATGACTGCATCAGCCTCGATGGGCATGCTATGGATTAGATCGTGTGCCTCATTGAGGCAGCCTACCCGTCCAAGGAGATCGATCATGCAGGTATAGTGCTTGGCGGTAGGAGTGACCCCATATTCTCTCAACATGCTTCTGAAATATGATGTCCCCTCTTCAACCAAACCAGCATGGCTGCATGCAGACAAAAGGGATACAAATGTTACTTCATTGGGGGCGAAGCCCTGCCGTTCCATTTCTTTAAAGAGGCAAAGAGCCCGCCTTCCCTCTCCATGTAGGCCCTCTGCCCCGATCATTGCACTCCATGAGACCGTGCTTTGGCAGATGCCGTCAATGTTATTAAAAACCCGCCGGGCGAGCTGTATATTACCACATTTGGCATACATGTCTATGAGTGCAGACACAACTCGAGCATCGCAGTCCAGCCCAGTTGCTATGACATATTTGTGAACTACCCTTCCGGGCCAGGAGACTCCAAGCCTCGAGCAGGCAGCGATGACACTCACCATAGTAACTGCATTTGGCCTAACTTTCATTAGCATTTGACGGAACAATCTAAGTGCTTTGTCAGGCCATGAACCCTGCTCATAGCCAGCGATCATAGCACTCCAACACACCACATTCTTCTCTTCAATTTGGTTGAAGATTTGCAGTGCCAGATCCAAGTCGCCACATTTGGCATGCATGTCTAGCAATGCTGTTGAAACAGTCACGTCCTTATACGACAGAAGCGACGGACAATGCAAAGATACATAGTTGTAAATTCGTTGACAAGTCTCAATGCAGCCCAGGTCTGCACAGGATTTGAAAAGGGCGATCAGCGTCACTCTGTTTGGAGGTACCGCTTCAGCAACCATGTTGTCAAACAAGGAGACAGCGCGGCCCGCATTCCCTTTTTTCAGTGAAAAGCCGGAAATCAACGTGTTCCACGACACCACATCTCTTTGTTCAATGGGAATCTCATCAAAAACTATGGATGCATTGTCAACTGCCCCACATCTTGAATACATGTGTATGAGCGTGTTGGCCAGACGGGTGTTTGACATGAACCCATGCTTGACTACAATCGAATGAATTGTTTCACCGTGGAGCAAGCAATCATGGACACAATCCGAATCATCAGACGTAAATGCCGAGAGGACAGCAGCAATGGTTACAACATCAATCTCGGTAGTGCGTTTCATATGAGCAAAGGCTTGGAAGGCTTGCGCTACAAGGCCGTTGGTGGACAGGGCTGAGATGAGAGCAGTCCAGGAAATGGCATCGACGGCTCGCTGGGGCATTTCGTCGAACACTCTGCGGGCGCCTTCTGGGGTCATACATTTGCCATAGGCATGGATAAGAGCGGCAGCGGTGAAGGGGTCGGAGACGAGGCCTCGGCGGGCAATGTGGGAGTGGATTTGCTGGGCAATGGGGAGCAAACGCAGAGCGGCACAGGCTTTGAGCAGGTGAGGGAAGGTGAAGTTGTTGGGGGAGAGGGAGGGCAGCTGCAGCTTGAAGAGGGAGAGGGCATTTTGGGGATTTTGCTGGGCCTCATGGGCAATGATGGAATTCCAACGGAAAATATGCTCTGCCACTGAATGGCTTCTTCTTCTTCCTGCGCAGGCTCCTCTTGCTAGTCTATCCCCAGCAAGCATCTCTCTCTCTCTCTCTGCTATTCCCAGGGTGGGTAGATGCCCGACTCTGCCACGCGGATTCCGCGTGTCCGCGGAAGTTCCTGCGCTCCGGAAGCCAAGGTCGGCCCAGCGAAAGTTTGTGTTGTGAGAAATCCACCCCCGTCCATCCTGTTTCCAGCTGCACGCAGATTGGTACTAACCGGGAGAGCTGGGCATGTTTAACCTGATCCGATCAGATCCGACCTGATTTGAATTAAACCTACGGCTTGGATCGGTGCAGTTCGAATAGGGTCAGTCTGGTCCGACCATTCACCCGACCGAGTTCGGTTCCTGCCTATCCGGACCGATCCGATCCGGAATCCGATCTGATTAGATGATCCAATCCAGTCATATAGTATGAAGTTAAAATAAATTAAGAAATAAAGGGCTAAGGTATGGTTTCTACCGCTCATTTTTCTCATGTACTTTAGAAATTTTTAATGGTGAGCATCACTCTCTCCACTGTTTTCTGTGAAGGGATCCATTTGAGATTTGGATCTCACTCATTCTTTGGCTCTTGCCCTAAATTGATATCTCCAAATGAATAGACGGTGCGGATACAACACATATCATGGCGGGTCTCATATAACTTTGAAACCTCACACGTGGAATGCATTAACTCATTCTAAACTAACTAAATTGTAGATCCTATTGTCGCAAAGTTACAATCCCAACATTAGATTGCTTGAACAATCCTAACCCTTGATTTGTTGTAGACATATGCTTGTGGAAATAAGACCATTGGATATTTTATTTTTTAACCGTCCAATAAATGTCCACCAATCCAATAGTCAAATAATCAAATCCACTAGGTTAGAAGTTGGAACCATCATGAGGTTCATCCGGTGCAGAAATCAACCCTATCGGCTCCTCAGGTGGACCACACATGAGAACAATGTGTGGCCATTGATAAATAGAAAAATGTAAATATAGTCCACCTGATGAGTCGATATGAAATATTTAAATATAAGGTGATCATCATGTTGGTGACAACCTATTAGATGGTTTGGATGTTGTACAAACATGAAAGGTTGGAAGTTATCTACTAGCTATACCTTAACTTACAGTCCAATCCATTGGACTTAAGACCTGCTCTATATATATCAATCAACCTATAAGTAGCTAATCCGCATCCCACATGCAACATGATAGACTGTTGCCTGTTGTAGATACGTGTCCTGTGAAGATGAGCACGTACGCGCCTCAAGCTTCGAGTCGTACGAATGGCTCAAATGAGATCAAAGTTACATGGCCTCACCATAACGTTTATTTTCTATCTAATTTGTTAATAATATTAAAAATACATGGATGAAGTGGAAAAACAAATTTCATATTGATTCGAAACTTCTGTGATCTGAAAAAGGGTTTCAATGGTAAATGATCAATCCCTCATTGTTTTTTGTAGTGTAGTCCAACCGATCTTTAGATTTGACTTATTTTTCGGCTCAAGCCTTAATACAAGCTCTCTAAATGGATGGATGGTTTGGATATAGCACATACCTCATAGTTTGACCCAAAGAACTTGCTAACGTCAATACACCATCACCTGCCAATCCGCTTCCAGTTTGTATCACCCACTTCTCTCTTCCGAACGGTACCCAACCCGATCCGATTCGGTTTTCCTGACCAAATCGGACTCGGTTCGGGTCAAGCTAACAGTGCATCGGATCAGATCGAGTCAGATGACCCGAACCCGGTCCCGGATCGAATCGAGTTCAGGCCAAGTCATGTAGAATCTGGACCGAGTCGAGTTGGACCCAATCCAATCCGACTCGGTCCGATGCCTAGCTCTACCCGGGAACGGATTGGCTACTCCCCAACCACCAGCCAAAAGCTGATGGTCAGTGCTTTGTGGGCCCCACCATGTGTATGTGTTTCATTCATGCCGTCCATCTATTTTTTTAAAATCATTTTAGGGTATGAAACCGAAAATGAAGTATATCCCAATCTCAAGTTAACCACATTAAGGGAACATTGTTGAATAAATGTTGACCATTAATAACTTTTTGGGGACCATAAAATTTTGGATCAATCTGATCTTTATTTTTTCTCTTCATCTGGGTCTATATGACCTAATCAACCAAATGGATGTCAAATAAACAGTACAGTGAGCCTTAGGAGGATTTTAATGGTAGATATCAAATCATTATTGTTTTCCTGTGGTGTGGTCCATATAATATTTATATCCCTCTCATTTTTGGCATAAAGCCCTAAAATGAACTGTAAAAATAGATGAACGGAATGGATGAAATACGTACATCATGGTGGGGGCCCACAGAGATCCGACCACCAGCCACGGGGCATGTGGCAGGGGACTGGAGGACGGAAACGGTTGACTACTCCCCCTGCCATCAGCCAATGGCTGATGGTCGATGCTTTGTGTGGGCTCCACCATGATGTATGTGCTTCATCCATGCCGCCCATATATTCTTTTAGATCATTTTAGTGTATGAGACCAAAACTGAGATATATCCCAATCTCAACTGGACCACATTACAGGAAACAGTGTTGAATGAACGTCGACCATTAAAAACTTTTTGCCGCCCATAACAGTTTTGGATCAAGCTGAACTTTGTTTTTTCCCTTCACCTAGGTCTGTATGATGTAATCAACCGATTGGATTTCAAATAAACAGTACAATGGGCCTTAGGAGGATTTTAATGATGGATATCCCATCACTATTGTTTTCCTATGGTGTGGTCCACCTGAGACTTATATACCTCTAATTTTTAAGATCAAGACTTAAAATGATCTGTAAGAGTGGATGAACGGCATGGATGAAACACATACATCATGGTGGGTGCCACAGAGCACCAACCACCAGCCACCGGGCTAGTGGCAGGGGGAGTAGCCAATCCGTTTCCCACCAGGACCTAACTGGAGATGGACGGTCCTGTCAGAATCTCCATGGGCCCACCGTGATGTATTTTTATTTTTATTTTTTTAATCCAGGCTCTCCGTCCATTCTGAAAAATCATTGATGAGCACAAAAATGAAGTAGATCAATCGCTCAGGCGGACCATATCGTTGAAAATAATAGGAATTGAACACCTACTGCCCTAAACCTCTCGTGGATCAAGCTGATATTTATTTTCTCCCTTAGCCCATACCTTATCAACAGGTGGGATGGCAAATAAACCCTACGGTAGCCTAGGAAGTTTTCAACAGTGGAGGTCATTGCCACCGCTGCATCTCACGGTGTGGTCCACTCCAACCTTCAATCGGTACTCTTTTTAGGTGGGCCCCGTAAAGCCCAAGACAGACATGTCCCTCTGGCACATGACAGGAAAATGTGGGTATGAAAATGCTTACCTTTAAAACTTTTCTAGATCCATTGTGATGTTTATATGTAATCCAAACTGTTCATGGCACTAGCTGCTGGTGACTCCGACACCAACAAGCTAGCAAGTGTCAAAGTTATGTGGGTCCACCATGATGTATGTATTTTATCCTCAATGTATATTCATTTTTTCAGCTCATTTTAGGGCATGAGCCCAAAAATGAGGCAGATCCAAATCTCACCTATTCCACGATGTAAGAAAACATTGTTGATTAAACATCTACCATCAAACACTTCCTGCAGCCTATTGTAGTTTTTATTTGCTATCCAAGATGTCCATAAGGTGATGGACCCGGATGAAGGGAAAACACAAATAAGCCTAGCCCTAAAATGTTTTCAATCCCTAAAAAGTTTTCTATTGTAAGCATTCAATCCCTATTGTTTCATGTGGTGTGGTCCACCTGACATTTGGATGTGCCTTATTTTTGGAATGAGCTAGAAAATGATCAACAGCGTGGATAAAATGTTGGATATTGGATTTTAGAAAACTATTTAAATTATATAAAATTAAAATAAGAAAGTTAGAAAACTTATCAATTTGTATAAGTCCAGGCATGATGTGAGTCACTCGGTTAGAAATCAAATTTGCTCCTATTGGATAACGTCCCAAGTGCAATAGGTTTCCAGAGCAATCGACATCCAGGATACAACGACTATGACCCGGTCCCAGCAGTGCACTCACTATACACGAGCTCGAACCACTTGCAGTCTTAACCCAAACTAGAAAATACTTAAACCATACTTTTAACATAAAACAAACTTTTTCTTATTAATTTAAAACAGATGAGAGAAAGTCTATTTATAGACTTTAGGAAGACACCCTTAAGGGTATAGAGACACCCTTTAAAAAAGGTTGTGATTATTGGGTTTAAACCCAATTGGTGCGACCCTTAGGTTTCAAAAGACACAACTTTTCAAAACAAAAATTAAAAGGATGCAAACTTTCAAACTTAAGTGAAAAGACAAATCCGTAGGGGCCCTTCTCAACGGATATTTTGAAACACTAAATTAGTTTAAAATAATTTAAAATACAACAATCCCCCATATGTTTCAAATTTTTTGACATTTCGAATTAAGATGGAAGAGTTGTACAATGGTGTCGGTGTCACCATAGACTTGAACCGACATTAGAGTAAGCATGATAGGTCTATAGGAATCAGGTGACACCATAGTCTTGAACCTGATTCCTTTTGATGTAGATCATAAGTATATGTCGCTCATACAACTTTTTCGCTATAAGTGATTCTGCAGTTTGGTGCATTTTGGTCATGCACCATTACCTGGATTTCATGAGTGCTATAGAGAATTCGCATAAATTCTCATAGAAAGCGGTCTCTACCTCCACACCCATATAGGTGAATTCCATCATGTGTATGCAGCAATTGGGTACACCACCATATATATGGATATAAATTCATTAAGAGTTCAAAAACTCGTCCTTCTTCATTGCTGCTCACACTGTACACCATAGAAGGGGCTCATTTATATCATTGCAATCGTCTACCTCATATCTTGTTGTTTACCCATTGAACCTATCTAATAAGATCTCTACTCAAATATATAGGTTGGGTTGTCAACACTGGTAGCTCATATTATTAGGCTCAGCCCCATTCCCTTCGATGTATCATTGACTAATCTTTTACATAGTCATTTGGTCAGAAGATTTATAACCCGTAGGCCTTTTACCCCCACCCGTCATTGATCCGTTAGGCTTACGCCTATTACAAAAAATTAACCATTATTACCTCCAATAAGAGTTTGGTTATGTCTTAGTCCCAATGTGGCTAATTATCCTTTTAGACCAGCTAATGATCATCATATTGGCAAGCTATTGCCTCACCAACTAGCTACTCAGAAACGACTCTTTGTTTAGGCGGATTCCTCAATTTGCTCCTCAATCAAGTCTTTGGCAATCAATTGCAACCTCTTTTACTATTCATAGCTCAAACCAAAGCATACCAAACTCATTTTTAACCTCACAGAGTCAATAATTACGACTCCATCAAACAACAGATACTGAGCATCACTTTTATTATGATAGTTATCGTATCACCAACTCTAAATACAACCAACTTTCTTAGCCTTGAATGTACTCTTATCATTCAAGCAACTTCACTAGCCTACCATTTAACTAACTGGTGGTAAAGTCAATCGAACTTATTGTATCTGCAGTACAAAGAGGCTGGAGTAATCTATCATACATAAACATATGACAAATAAAATAAAGTATAACCTTCACATAATCATATTGCAACATTATCATGTTATCATATGTTAAAGGTTGGCCAAATTCTCAATTAGTAATTAAAATTTAATACAATCAATGGATATTTAGCAACTGAATATGGAGGAGAAATATCCAAGTTCATTATCAAGTATCTTGATCAACGGATTGAACAATAGGCTCCATAGGTGCATAAATTTGGACATTAGATACATTTGTTGATGGTAAAACAACATATGAACTTATAGTCTCATATGAATACCAATCCCAAATGTCCAAATCTAGCCTCCAATGAAAATAAAATATAGCCTAAAAATCTCATTGACCTAATAATCATCTTTTGAATTCAAACCACTAACAATTTTTTTTCTAACCATTTATTCGATGACTACCAATTAGATTATTAAAACATATAATTAGTTTGATTCCAGATATCTTGTCTCCAAGACCTATATGATACCAATGTAACACATGTGCATATTAATCCATAACATTCATCATACACCTTTCTTAGTACAAAACTTTCATATCAACCCATTTATCAAATATTTATTGACTAAACTTATACTCCATGGGTTAAGTGGTTTATCTAAATGCATTCAAATGCACCCCCACAATTTCAAATTTAGCCTAGATAGATATATCTATGGCTTACGTAATAAACCTATTAACCAAATTTTGAGTTGAGGATTTCATAGGAACTATCATATAAATTGGCTAAATCTAACACATGTGTCCTAGATTGGCATATAATCAGATGAAAATAATATTTCCTTAAAAAGTATTGGATCCTACCATAGAACGATGTTGATGATGGATGTGATTACAAGCAGATTTATTCGTACAAGAAGAAAATGTGAGCATTTATATAAGAATAGTTATAACTGGCCCATGGTTTAATTGACTCAATTATCGATCTGATCAGATCCATTGAAGTCATTCCAATCCAAGCATGTGAGAACCATCATTCTATAGAATAACTAATGATGAGCCACATCTAAAATGAATTGTAACTACAATCCAATTATCATGTAACGTTTTTTTTTTATTATTTTTTTTTACTATTCACCTTTTGACCTTTTACCTTCACATGATGCTACTTTCATCAATGGCTAGCATTGACGCATTATCTATATGTATCATGTGTCCGAGATGAATACCCCTCCATCTAGGCCATTAAAGGCAAAACCCACTAAATAATATTTTCACTCTCACATGTGCCATATGAAAAATGACATGATTAAGATTGATATTTTGGATTATGGATTCTATCCATGCAATATGCACCATAGGTGACATAAAGATGATCTAAAGTTATAATTCCAAGTAAGCATGAAATCATGTGACAGAAAACTATTCCATCAATGAGAAGTGTTATGCCTGCTTCACATGACTTATAGCACATGTGTGAGGGATCCGATCTAAGCAATATATGCATTTGATTATAGACAATGCCCTGTCCCATTTGGCTAATCCACTTATCATATATACTTGTAAGAGAATGCCTTTCTTATCAGCGTCTATGTTTGGCTTTTAGATAGAGCTTGTTTATCTATAGCCCTACTTGGTATATGGACACATGCACCGTACTAACATGAGAACTTTTAGAATCTCTCCCTATTTGAGTGTTGCATTTCTCAATTGATCCACAAAGAAAATTGATGAGTCATGAGTAACATCACCTGACTAATGGATGTTAACATCAACATAACTTAAATTATACTAAATTAAATGGGATGTGCACTACCCATGTAGCGGTTTATAACAATAATTGTGGAGATATTGTTTTTAAAGGGATTCGCTCCTTCTGTCTACGAAGAGATGATTGTTACTGCTTATTTGGAAATTTTTAGGATAAAGTTTTATAATACATTGAGTGGATTTGGACCATCTAATGGCCAGATTTGCAAAATTGCGCCAACGATCCTAGCCATCCAATTACTAAACCTAGTGCCTAATATACAATTTCGGTAAGAATCGACACCTGATCGAGATGGTATTTCATTATAAAGATGAAGCATCACCTTAGTGATCCAGATGGTTCATCTAGTGGACTCTTATGGATGGACAGTAAAGAATAATCTCAGTCATCAATTGATAAACCTCTTTTTTTAATTAATGTGAACTGGTTCTTATTATATAGTAACCAGAGATCCAAACATGATATTTTGGCCTCATGCCATGACATCAAAGGACACGCCTTATGTATGTAGCGAATATCAAGCATCGAGAATTTTGGTGCATGCAAAAGTTCAATAATAGACACAACCAAGGGATAGACATTGGAATAATCCTAACCGTATAGACCTCAGAGATGAAAATAGAAACGAGGAAATCCTTTATTTTCTCTTTAAAATTTTAGGGCATTGTAGTCATTAGATCCCCTACATCCACAACCATCATCCATTCTCGCAACGTTTCAAATTCGAAATTCGGGTCGGGATTTACACATACAAACAACAACAACAACAACAACAACAATGAGCCCCTTGTTGTTGCCATTGGAACCATCACATAACCAATCATTTCCTGTTATCCAGGCTTCGAATGGTTGACAGAGAAAAAATTTTCCTCTTTCAATCAAGATTTGTAATTATTTAGGTTTTGCAAGAGATGAGAATTTATATGTCAGGGTTAGAATACAACGGTTTTAGTTTTCTGGCAATTATCATCAGGAATGCAACAATGTTCCATATGTAACTTGGAAAAGTCTAAAAATGCTACAGATAAGATCATTTTGAACGGAAGATTTTCAAAGTATTATCCATCTATGGTGTAGCCATCCAAACAATAGTCCAGATCACCGAACTACGAGCCATTTTGATCAAAATGAATGGTCAAATGAACACTAGAGTAAGAGAAAATGATTGACTGTAAAAATAAAAAACATAAATCTTTTGCATGAAAAGAATCAGAGAAAATGTGAATGAAATTTCCTCTATCTAACTATCACTTCTCTCTCCCTTTGATTTTTCATTATTTATTATTTTAGTATTATTATTTTTTTAGTATCCATGAAAATGGACATTGATCTCCCTGTCATGTGGATGTCCATATCTCATCCCAACCTCTTATTGTCACGCCCCAAACCCGGAAATCGGATTCACAGGAATCCCGATCGCCGAATCTAGTGCCGACAGCCTCCGTAGTACCCCATTCTCGGCTCCTAGCGTCCATACGCTAGATTCCGATCCTGAGATCCTACAAGGAGGATATTTTTTTATAATAAGCATAACCACAAGATTGCCCAATTCACAAAGGCAACATCATCATCATATATCCAATAATATAATCATTTGAGTACAATACTGAAAGAGAAATATATAAATTAATATTGGAAGCTCCAGAAGTCCACTGCACACTCCAAGCTCAATGCTGCCGCGACCAAACGCCACCTGCACACATCTATCGTGCATAAGCTTATAGAAAGCTTAGAGGGTGGTGTAAATGTGTGCACAAAGTAAGTGCCAAGTATTCAATGCAATGTCATAGTCATACAATACCGGAAGTACTGGTAATCTATAAATCGTACAATGTCGGAATAAGCAAAAATACTGACAAGATCATGAATTATCAGAGTAAATAGAAGTACTAACAAAGTCATAAATCACATGATAACAGAGTCAAATATCAGATGCCGTATCTAAACCATATAAATGCAGAAACATAGTAACCCAAAATGTCATATGCAGCGGATGTAATGCGATATGCGGTGCGATTGTAATGACCCTGCTGGAGTGTGAAGTCAGGGTGATAGTACGTAGTTTCGCAGGCTATGGGGTCCATCACAAGGGACTTCTATCCAAACCAGTCTCATACCTAAATTTGGATAGTCAGACTTGATGTGGTAAACTCCTGATCTCAGGTTAGTGGCGCGCCCCAACCGAAATCCTGGCCATTGCGAAGGTACACAACAATTAGTTGCGCACCACCGGCTGAGTGAATATAATGTTGAGTATGCAACTTCTGCTTTATAAATTAGTATTGTACATCTCTGGGATCATCAACGGGGTCTAGTTAACTCTACATGCAATGGCTGCCCACTGACGCGTGACCATGCAAGTGGAAGAGATCTCATTATCCGCCTGAAATAGTCTGCCAATACCTATTCAGCATGTCGATGTGGACCCATTCACGAGCTGGTCAAACTCAACTTAGCAATGGCCCCTACGATCGGGCGAGTAAGGCCACACCCCCTCCCAACCGACCATGACACAGTGGGAGACGCGGCCTCCTGGTATTCGGCACTCGGGCGCTCATGTATCCACTCGGTCTCGACATTGGGGCGTCCTCTGGTACCAAGAGGGTTTAGAAATTTTCACCCAGGGCCATCTATGGCAGCCCGATGCTAATAACATATTTTCGGTGTCCCATCTGGCCATCCACGATATGCCTGTGGAGGCTACGGCCCTGATGTCACTAGGGCGTACAGTAATCATAATGTAAGATGCATGAGTCATACAATCCAGCCATGCATCAATCCTGTGCATACCGTGCGCTCATGTGAGATAATCCCGCCTATCAGGGAGTCTCATAACAACATCCTCAATGACATATGTAATGGTCAACCACATCTTATAACAAACATGCAGATGATGTGTATGGGCATGTATCATGATGCTATGTTGTCACATACTCATAATCGATATCAACGATCGGCCTCGACAATGTGGACATTTAACTAACATTGCCCCCAAGGAATGGCCCACATAGAGCCAAACATATAATGGGCCCACGACCCCACATAAAGGCCTAATATACAACACAATGGGCCTTACTCAAGGGCCACACATACACAACAGGTGGGCCCTGCTCATGGGCCTCAAATACATGACATGTGGGCCCTACACATGGGTCTCGAATACATCAAATGGGTCATGCATCATGGGCCTAATACATATCACAATGGGCCTTGCCCATAGGCCACAAATACATCACAATGGGCCTTGCCCATAGGCCTCAAATACATCACAATGGGCCTTGCCCATGGGCCTCAAATACATCACAATGGGCCTCAACTACGGGTCGCATATACATCATATAGGTATCAACAATAGGCCTTGGCAATCGAAATCGGCCTTAACAATCGGATTCGACACTCGGAACCGCCCTCGATACTTGGCCTCGGCAATCAGAATCGGCCTATACAATCGGTATCGATGAGAATGGGCCTAACTAGGCCTAAGGGAAGGTCACCATACGGGCGTTTAACCATCATTACCCAAAAATGTGGACATTCAACCAACATTATTCCCAAGCAGTGGTCCACATAGAGTCAAACATAAGGTGGGCCCAAATATCCAACAAGTGGCCTCAAATAGTCATCACAGGTGGGCCTTACACATGCAGCACGTGGGCCTACACATCACGGCGGGTCGATACATTGGGCCGCACCATTGGCCTAATATACACATCACGGTGGGTCTCATCATCGGGTCGCACCAATGGGCCTCATATCCAACAAGTGGGCCGCATCAATGAGCCACACTAATGGGCCTTATACACATCAAGTTGGGCCTCGATAACTGGGTTGGAAACATATCACAATGGGCCACGACATATGGGTCGAAAATATGTCACAATGGGCCTCGACCCATGGGTGAAAAATACATCTCAGTGGGCCTTACCAAATGGGCCATAAACACATCCTAATGGGCCTCAACCATGGGCCTCTAACATATCATAACGGGCCACAACCATGGGCCTCAAACGACCATAACCATGGGCCTCAATATACATCGCAATAGCCCGCAACCCATGGGCCCCAACACCTGGACCGGGTATACATCATATTGGGCCTCGAACATGCACCATATATGCATCACATTGGGCCTCGCCATCTGGGCCTTAAATACGTACATCACGTGGGGGTCACATGAATGGACGGTGTGAATATACAACATATATATCACGGTGGGTCCCACTATGATATGGGTCTCCCAGGAAGGTGGAGGGTTTGTAGATCACGATGAGAGCTAGGATTACATCTAAAATCATTTCAATAGTTGTAGGTGCAACATGTGCATCACTGTACACAATCACTCTATGGGGGTACATGGCTCACTAATGGTAATCAGCATTGTCCAAATTTTGCCCATGTGAATCAACACCTTCCAGACATTGCCCAGCACCATCCAAACACTCTGGACGGTGTGGATACGAAACATACATCGAGGTGGGGTCCGTAGCACCGCCCAAACACTATTCGGCACCGTCCAAGCATGTCCAGCACTGTCCAGATCATCTGGACGGTGTGGATGAAACAAATACATCACTGTGGTCCCCACGTGGGTCCCACAACATATACATGTATATATGTATTATAATATATAATAATAATAATAATAATAATAATAATAATAATAATATAATACTATCATTATATCTGACCAGCGCCCAGCCCTGGACGGGCGGCCTGGATACAAAATATATACATCACGTGGGCTCAAAATACATCATATCGGGCCTTATCAAGTGGGCCCCAAATATATCAAATCGGCCTCATCAAATGAGCCCCTATAAATATCAAGGTGGGCCTCAACAAACGGCCACACAAATGGGCCCCAGGTATATCAAATGGGCCACACCCAAATTATAAGTGGTGACAATGATTTCCACCATTAAAATTCCCAAGGCCCACGATAACATTTATTTCCCATCCAACCTGTTCGTAAGCTAACATGGTGATAGATGAAGTGGAAGCAAATATCAGCTTATTAGGAAACTACTATGGCCCCTTAGAAATTTTCAACGGTGGATGTCATTGTCCACTACTTTAAATGGTGGGGTCCACTTGAACTATGGATCTGACTCATTCTTTATGCCCATGCCATAAAATGAGCTTTTAAAGTGGCTGGACAGTTTGAATGCGGCACATGCATCATGGTGGGTCCCACCGTCCAGGTGTGGACAATGTGGATAAACACATGAACCATGGTGGGTTCCACCGTTCAACACTGTGGACGGTGTGAATAAAACCTGTTGATAAGGTCACGCTGACCTGGATGGAAGGAAAAACAGATTTCCTATTGACCCAAAACTTCTGTGGTGACCCAAAAAGGATTCCAATGGCAGCCGTTAGACCCCACTGGGCTACCTAAGTCCTAGATCAGGCTGATTTTTGGAGTGGGTCCACTTCGGGGAGTGGCCCACCCGATGAACGGTGCGGATATCAAATATACATCATGGTGGGGCCCACGGCAGGGGCCGTGGGTCTGCTGCCCGTCCAACCGTTTCTTATTATATAGTAACCAGAGATCCAAACATGATATTTTGGCCTCATGCCATGACATCAAAGGACACGCCTTATGTATGTAGCGAATATCAAGCATCGAGAATTTTGGTGCATGCAAAAGTTCAATAATAGACACAACCAAGGGATAGACATTGGAATAATCCTAACCGTATAGACCTCAGAGATGAAAATAGAAACGAGGAAATCCTTTATTTTCTCTTTAAAATTTTAGGGCTTTGTAGCCATTAGATCCCCCCACATCCACAACTGTCATCCATTCTCGCAACGTTTCAAATCCAGAATTTGGGTCGGGATTTACACATACAAACAACAACAACAACAACAACAACGAGCCCCTTATCGTTGCCATTGGAACCATCGCATAACCAGTCATTTCCTGTTATCAAGGCTTCGAATGTTTGACAGAGTAAAAGTTTTCCTCTTTCAATCAAGATTTGTAATCATTTAGGTTTTGCAAGAGATGAAGAATTTATATGTCAGGGCTAGAATACAATGGTTTTGGTTTTCAGGCAATTATCATCAGGAATGAAACAATGTTCCATAATTAACTTGGAAAAGTCCAATGATTCTACGGATAAGATCATTTTGAATGGAAGATTTTTTATGGTACTATCCATCCACGGTGTAGCCATCCAAACAATAGTCTAGATCACCGAACCACGAGCCATTTTAATCAAGATCAAAAGTCAAATGAACACTAGTGTAAGAGAAAATGATTGACCATAAAAAATAAAAACACAAATCTTTTGCATTAAAAGAATCAGAGAAAATGTGAATGAAATTTCCTCTATCTAACCATCATTTCTCTCTCCCTTTGATTTTTTTCATTGTTTATTATTATTAGTATTATTATTATTTTTTAATATCCATAAAAATAGACATTGATCTCCCTGTCATGTGGATGTACATTTCTCATCCTAACCTCCTATTGTCACACCCTAAACCCAGAAATCGGATTCATAGGAATCCCGATCGCCGAATCTAGTGCCGACAGCCTCCGTAGTACCTCATTCTCGGCTCCTAGCGTCCATACGCCAGATTCCGATCCTGGGATCCTACAAGGAGGATTTTTTTTGTACATTTAACTCGTAATAAGCATAACCACAAGATTACCCAATTCACAAAGGCAACATCATCATCATATGTCCACTAATATAGTCATTTGAGTACAATGCTGAAAGGGAAATACATAAACTGAAAGTCAAGCTTCAGAAGAATGCCGCATGCTCCAAGCTTAACACTGCTACAACTTAACATCACCTATACGCATCTATCGTGCATAAGCTTATAGAAAGCTTAGAGGGTGGTGTAAGTGTGTGCACAAAGTAAGTGCCAAGTATTCAATACAATGTCATAATCATATAATGTCGAAATAGGCGCAAGGTCATGAATAATATGTTATCAGAGTAAGCGAAAATACTAACAAGTTCATGAGTCAAGCAATATCAAATGCGCAATACAGATCAACTATATAAATGAGGAGTCATAAAGAGTCAAATATCAGATGCCGTATCTAAACCATATAAATACAGAAACATAGTAACCCAAAATGTCATTGCAACGGATGTAATGCGATATGCGGTGCGAATGTAATAACCCTGCTGGAGTGTGAAGTCGGGGTGATAGTACGTAATATCGCAGGCTATGGGGTCCATCACAAGGGACTTCTATCCAAACCAGTCCCATACCTAAATTTGTGGTAAACTCCTGATCTCAGGTTAGTTGCGTGCCCCAACCGAAATCCTAGCCATTGCGAAGGTACACGTAATAAATACTTGCGCACCACCAGCCCGAGTGGATAGTGAATGAATGAATATGCAACTCCTGCCTAATAAGTCAACATATCAGTATGGTTTATCTTTGGAATCATCACCGGGGTTTAGTACACTCCAAATGGCACTGCCGCTCTCCTAGCTGCATAGTCCAAGTGAGCGTAAGAAACCTCACTATCCGCCTGGCTAATAGTCTGCCAATACCTATTCGGCACGTCAATAGTAGACCCATTCATGAGTCGGTCAAACTCAGCCTAGCAATGCCCCCTGCTCTCGGGCGGATAAGGCCACACCCCCTCCTAACCGACCATGACACAGTGGGAGACGCGGCATCCTGGTATTCGGCACTCGAGCGCTCATATATATCCACTCGGTCTCGACGTTGGGGTGTCCTCTGGTACCAAGAGGGTTTAGGGATTTTCACCCAGGGCCATCTATGGCAGCCCGATGCTAGAACAAATTTTTAGTGCCCCGTCTGGCCATCCACGATATGCCTGTGGAGGCTACGACCTTGATGTCGCTAGGGTGTATAGTAATCATAATGTAAGATGCATGAGTCATACAATCCAGTCATGCATCAATCCTACGCATTCCGTGCGCTTATATAAGATAACCTCCGCCTATTAGGGAGTCTGATAATAACATGCTCAATGACATATGCAATGATCAATCATATCTCATAACAAACATGCAGATGATGCGTATGAGCATGTGTCATGATGCTATGCTGTCACATACTCATAATCGGTATCAACGATCGGCCTTGACAATGTGGACATTTAACCAACATTGCCCCCAAGAAATGGCTCACATAGAGCCAAACATATAATGGGCCCACGGCCCCACATAAAGGCCTAATATACAACATAATGGGCCTTACTCAAGGGCCATATATACACAACAGGTGAGCCTTACTCATGGGCCTTAAATACATGACATGTGGGCCCTACATATGGGTCTCGAATACATTAAATGGGTCATGCATCATGGGCCTAATACATATCACAATGGGCCTTGCCCGTAGGCCACGAATACATCACAATGGGCCTTGCCTATGGGCCTTAAATACATCACAATGGGCCTTGCCCATGGGCCTCAAATACATTACAATGGGCCTCAACTACGGGTCGCATATACATCATATAGGTATCAACAATAGGCCTTGGCAATCAAAATCGGCCTTAATAATCGGATTCGACACTCGGAACTGTAAGTGCTATAGTTTCTATCCCTGTTTGTTGTCAAATTTGTGGTGTCAAAATCACTATTATACTCTGTTATATATAACTTGCATAAGTGAAGCTCTCTCAAGGATCAACATTCATAAATAAGCTAACCTCACAACAAGCACTGCTCACAAGACAAGACTCAAGATCTTGAATACAAGCACTGCTCACAAAACAAGACTCAAGCTGAAAAGAAAGTACAAGGCAAGACTCAAGCTGATCTCAAGACTCAAGTTTAAACTCAAGCTGAACTCAAGACTCAAGCTGAAACTCAAGCCACTTTCAAGATTGAGCTACTTCAAGGTTTAATCTACATCAAGACTTCAAGGCTCATTCTTCATGGTCTCTTGTTTCAATGTCCATACTTCATGATTGAGGTTTGTTTGACCATAGGATGACCTTAGAAGTAGGTCATTTCGGATACATAAGTCGAATGTTTATTTTACATGTGATTGGTCTGTTCTTCGACTAGTCCTAGGCCTTCTTCGACTAGTCCTAGACTTGCTTCGACCAGTCTAAGAAATTCCTCGACCAGTCGTAAGTTTGTTACAAATTCTGGATAAAATCTGTTAGCCTTCGACTAGTCCTGGAATCTGTTCGACCAGTCGTAGGAACAGTGTCGACTGATCTTCGACCAGTTGTACATTCTTCGACTCGAAGTCCAAGGAAGATATTCAGGTCCTACGACCAGTCGTAGGTGACCTACGACCAGTCGTAGGAGAGCTACGACCAGTCGTAGAACGGTCAAAGCAAATCCCGTCGGATTTTTCAAATATCTGTTAGAGCTTCGACTAGTCGAAGAGCACTCTAGACCAGTCGAAGACTCGATCTTCTCACCTATAAATAGTGCACGAATCTCAGAAGAAATCATCGATTTAATTAAAGTATTCAAGCCAATCTTCGTCGAACTTCTGAGAGATAATTCTGTGCTCCATCTAAGCTAAGTGTGCTTATTTAATATTCTCTTTCCTTAGCTTTATTTAATTGATTTTGTTTCTTATATTCTAATCTGATTTGATAAAGAGGAATTATTATTCCCTTTCTTTGGAATCAAAATCAATTAAGGCAAGCCCTATTTGGTTTAATTTAAAATCTATTAGAATTAGAACCATTGTAATCGAGTACTGGACATTGAACTTGGACATTCAATCATCTACTTTGATTTGGTTCTACCGGGCTGCTACAACGAAGGAGATATTCAGGTATTTTACATATTGTAAATTCCTTTCTATTATTTTGGTTTCTTTCAAGATTTGCCAGAAAAATCTTGTTATTTTGGTTATCTGAGGAAAGCTAGGAAAACTCAGAAGTGGGGTTTTTTTTTAATTGTGTAAGCCCACATACAAAGACACAATTGTAAGGGTTTTGGGTGAACTTGGGAAAACCTATTTTTAGTGAACGCTAATATCCCCTGTGTGAGGATATTAGGAGTGGAGTAGCTTTTTGTGTGGCTGTTGTATAACAGTTGGTGAACACACAGGCGAACCACTATAATCCCTTGAGTTGTGGTTGATTGATTTATTCTTTTAATCTTTTAATTAATTTTTGTGGGATGTATGTATGGTGGTGAATGTTGTAATTATTTCAAGCTTTGTGAGAATGTTGTAATAGCTTAGAATTTACTCTCTGCTATTCTTTTATAAGCTTGATTTTCAATTTCATTTGAAAGTTGTTCCAGCAAGGTTGCCCTGCCATTTTTATGGTGTATGGCTGTCCCTAGAACAATACATTTTTAATTACAAGTTATTTCATTTCAGTTTGTATTTAATTCTGTATTCCTCTTCGATTTGAGACTTGATACAAAGACCTTTCTAGAACTAAGGTTGTCCTACCATAAACTCTGTTTTTGGTGTAAGGTTGTCCTTAGAACAACGTTTGTATCAACCTCTCAAGATCTGAATTTTGAGGTTATTTTAATTTACTACATTGTTATTTAATTTGGCTATCATTTTCTTTATTATTCCGCTGTTATAAGTTTTCATTTGGCATTGTCCTATTCACCCCCCCTCTAGGACATATAGCTTGGCCTTTTCAGGAACCGGCCTCTATACTCGGCCTCGGTAATCAGAATCGGCCTATACAATCGGTATTGATTAGAATGGGCCTAACTAGGCCTAAGGGAAGGTCACCATATGGGCGTTTAACCATCATTACCCAAAAATGTGGACATTCAACCAACATTATTCCCAAGCAGTGGTCCACATAGAGTCAAACATAAGGTGGGCCCAAATATCCAACAAGTGGCCTCAAATAGTCATCACAGGTGGGTCTTACACATGCAGCACGTGGGCCTACACATCATGACGAGTCGATACATTGGGCCACACCATTGGCCTAATATACACATCACGGTGGGTCGCATCATTGGGTCGCACCAATGGGCCTCATATCCAACAAGTGGGCGGCATCAATGAGCCGCACTAATGGGCCTTATACACATTAAGTTGGGCCTCAATAACTGGGCTGGAAATATATCACAATGGGCCATGACATACGGGCCAGAAATACGTCACAATGGGCCTCGACCCATGGGCCGAAAGTACTTCTCAGTGGGCCTTACCAAATGGGCCATAAACACATCCTAATGGGCCTCAACCATGGGCCTCTAACATATCATAATGGGCCACAACCATGGGCCTCAAACGGCCATAACCATGGGCCTCAATATACATCGCAATGGCCCGCAACCCATGGGCCCTAACACCTGGACCGGGTATACATCATATTGGGCCTCGAACATGGGCCATATATATATATCACATTAGGCCTCGCCATCTGGGCCTTAAATACGTACATCACGTGGGGGTCACATGAATGGACGGTGTGAATATACAACATATATATCACAGTGGGTCCCACTATGATATGGGTCTCCCAAGAAGGTGGAGGGTTTGTAGATCATGATGAGAGTTAGGATTACATCTAAAATCATTTCAATAGTTGTAGGTGCAACATGTGCATCACTGTACACAATCACTCTATGGGGGTACATGGCTCACTAATGGTAATCAGCATTGTCCAAATCTTGCCATGTGAATCAACACCTTCCAGACATTGCCCAGCACCATCCAAACAGGACGGTGTGGATACGAAACATACATTGAGGTGGGGTCCGTAGCACCGCCCAAACACTATTCGGCACCATCCAAGCATGTCCAGCACTGTCCAGATCATCTGACGGTGTGGATGAAACAAATACATCATTATAGTCCCCACGTGGGTCCCATAACATATACATGTATATATGTATTATAATAATAATAATAATAATAATAATAATACTATCATTATATCTGACCAGCACCCAGCCCTGGACGGGCAGCCTGGATACAAAATATATACATCACGTGGGCTCAAAATACATCATATCGGGCCTTATCAAGTGGGCCCCAAATATATCAAATCGGCCTCATCAAATGAGCCCCTATAAATATCAAGGTGGGCCTCAACAACGGGCCATAAATACATCAAGGTGGGCCTCCTCAAATGGGCCCCATAAATATCAAGGTGGGCCTCCTCAAATGGACCTTATAAATATCAAGGTGGGCCTCAACAAACAGCCACACAAATGGTCCCCAGGTATATTAAATGGTAAATAAGCATTTAATAACTTTGCCACAAATAGTTTTCCAATTGATTTCAAAATTTTGATATAATAGGGTGATCGATAAAGTTGTCATAAAGCCTTTTCATTTGCCCATTATTTGAACTACATGTTATATGGGCTATGGCTCATAAATTAGGTTGGTAGGTGGTTTGAATTTATATAACTCAAAATGTAAGCATATTTAAATAGTTTTCCAAAATAAATTCGATTTTAAGATTGTTGGATATTGGATTTTGAAAAACTATTTAAATTATATAAAATTAAAATAAGAAAGTTAGAAAACTTATCAAACTGTATAAGTCAAGGCGTGATGTGAGTCACTCAGATTGAAATCGAATTTGCTCCCCATGGACAACATCCCAAGTGCAATAGGTTTCCAAAGCAATCGACCTCTAGGATACAACGACTATGACCCGGTCCCAATGGTGTACTCACTGTACACGGGCTCGAACCACTTGCAGTCTTAACCCGAACTAGAAAACACTTAAACCATACTTTTAATATAAAATAAACTTTTTCTTACTAATTTAAAACAGATGAGAGAAAGTTTATTCATAGACTTTGTGAAGACACCCTTAAGGGTGTAAAGAAATCCCTTTCAAAAAGGTTGTGACTATTGGGTACCTAATTGGTGTGACCTTTAGGTTTCAAAAGACACAACTTTTTAAAACAAAAATTGAAAGGATACAACCTTTCAAACTTAAGTGAAAAGACACATCCGTAGGGGCCCGTCTCAACGGATATTTTGAAACACTAAATTATTTTAAAATAATTTAAAATATAACATAAAATACATAAATCATGGTGGAGTTTATAGAGCTTTGATACTAGCTAGTTGGATAGTGCTGAGGTCACTACAAAACCCTTGAATGAATGGAAAAAAAAGTAGTAACGTGATGCAAAGCTTCTTTTTTTTACACATGCGCACACACCCCACACACTCACGCTATAGTGGAATTTCACCACCTATGGGTACTTGAATCCTTGAGCCGGTGTTAAAACTCCTGAGAGTCTACCATCGGAGCAAGAGTAAGGACCCATGATCTAAAGCTTATGTGTCCTTGCGCATGTTTCAATAGTGGACTCCTCATGTTTCTTATTATGTGTCGCACTTGAGTTTTGGCTTCATGGATTGTTATGGAAATTGTTTTGATTAAAAAATATTTACAATAAAAAATTTATATATAAATATATATAAGAGGCTTGTAAAAACCTAGTTTTTTATGTTTTGGGAATAGTCTCATATCGGAAAGGAGAAAAGAAAATTTTTTCTTAATAAGTAGGGTGTTGAGTACCTTATTATTTGCTTGGTGAATCCATGAAGTAACGAGACTTACATGTTCCAGTGCGACACGCATGAGCTCGGGTTCGGTGTGAGGGCGTGGGCATGTGAGACTTGCACGCGCGTGCATGGGCTCAAGGTCTGTCACAATCATGGGCTCAGTGCAAGGGCATAGCCATGTGAGGCAGTGTGGCTATAGAGGCACTTGTGGCGCACTTCGCACGTGTGCATCGTGTTGCAAATAGGTTGCTCCATCGTGACTTTATGCAAGACGGGTACGAGTCACGATGCAACAATGGCTATGGGTTAGGTGGCTAGAGTGTTGTGGGTAAGAGCTATGAGAGAAACATGTTTGCCTTATATAAGGGGTGTAATTGCTCATGTAATAATAAACTGGACCATGTAGAAGTTGCTAGATGTGGCTAGCCCAACAGTCATAAATGGTTAGCCACTTAGTCTAAACGACTAGCATGTAGCTAGTTTTCCCACATGCAAAATGGTCAGAAACTGCCAAATAATGGCCAGTTTCTCACTAACAATTAGAAACAGTCATTTGGAGTTATGACCCTAAGCCAAAACGTCCAGGTACACTAGCCTATATAAACAGAGCTTGGATAGTTCATTTCACAATCAACCATGTTAGCTCGGTTAACTCGCTCGACTTGACTCGAAAAAGCTCGATTCGACACGGTTTGAAACTGAGTTTGAGCCGAGTCGAGCTGATTTTTTGAGCTTGAGAAATTTTTGAGTCGAGTTCGAGCTTGTCCGAGCTTAAATCAAACCTCAACTCAAATCAAACTCGGATTGAATTAGTTCGGTGACTTGGTTATTTTGATATTGATGTTGCTCACCAAGCGTTCGATGAAATGACTCAATGAAGTGTTGTTTCGGGTGCATACATTCTCCGCAGGATCAACTGGTGGCGAAGAAGGTATGGATATGAAACAAATCACTACAAAAAAAACATTACATGATAAAATTACCCTTGTATCTTGATTTTGATGTTGCCTACTGAGTGTTTGATGAAATACATGTAAATTATTGTTGTTGATTTGCATACTGTGAGAAATTGAAGGTGCACTCCATGTGTTTGAGAAAATGCCGCACAGGCTTGAACTCGGCTTGAGCTGGCCCAAGCTACTAACCGAACCGAACTGAGCTGGCCAGTCATGCTCAAGGACCGAGCCAAGCCAAGTCGAGCTATGCCAAGCTCAACTCGTGTATAGCTCTATATGAAATAGTAAAAAGCTTAAGAGTTCTCTGATCAAGTCAACAATGTTCAATATAAACCTTAGCTAGTAAATCCTCAAGAAACAGACCAGTGTAATATTCTGTTGATGCTGAAATCTAATCAATCATGCCTCACCTCCTACGAGCCGCTGAGCACCTACAAGTAATAGATAACAATAGAATGCACTAGGGGCGTCGGTCAAGGTCGGGGACCCTCTGATGCCTAAGTCAGGCTTATTGACTCATAGTTGGTGTAGTAGAATTGAGATATTTGCTGTGTACCTTTACCCATGTCAGTGGGTGTATTTATAGGCTTTCTAGGTGTGATCTGCATATCTGAGTTGATTTAAGGGGCCTATATTAGAGTCGGACTCTAACTCTAAGAATATCCTCAATCGGCATTATTCTTGGCAAAGATCTCAAAGGTTAATCCTATCTTTATATATTGTAAGGGTATTTCTATTCTAAGCTGGTGGTCGATATCCGAGGTCGAGGCTGGTACTTGAGGCTGATATCGATATACGAGGTTGAGGTTGGTAACTGAGGCCAAGGTCGGTATTCGAGGCCGAGGTTGGTACCCAACACTGAGGTCGGTATCTAAGGCCGACCTCCGAGGTACTTGACGTCGAGGTCATCTCTTGAGGTCGGCGAATAAGACTGACCTCTAAAGTCATTGGTCGGCACAAAAGGTCGGGGTGATTTTTCAGCCCTCAAGCAATCCATATTCATCAAGTCTGGCTTCTCGGCTCATTTATCTCATACATTTTTTTAGCCTCATTTTACCAATAATAGTAGCCCCCTACTTCCGAGCTCTATAATTTATAAGTTCGAGAAATAATTTTTGAACTAATGTATGAGAAGGTCAACTCATTCCATTTATGTTCCTCGATTTTGTTGCCTTTATATGTGGTGGTCGTATATGATGACTTAGTAGATACGATAGTCGAGCATGTAATTTTCTAGTCGCAATGTCGAGCATGTAATGATATGTAACATCCTGAATTTTTGCTATTATGGATTGTCAAAAGTCCTTAATTTTATATATATATATATATATATAACTAGCCCACGTCATCACTTACTGACCCTTGACACTTAAAGTGAGCCTATACATAGGTGATACCAATAAAGAACCGCACAAATTCGATTAACCAACTGTATGAAACCAACTAATCTGCCTGATCACTTAAACCTCACGTCTAACCTCGTGAATTGTTCATCTAGGGCCCAAATCTAACCGACCTATCACTGACAAATCGAGATGACCATAACCAAATAAAGACATACCTAAAGCAGAGCCAACTATGGGTCGGATCTTGATTTATAAACCAAATCAACCCAGTCACTCATTTAGCCTAAGAACCAACGATCTAGAGTGATCATGTCCGAATCATCATTTTAACTAATTTTAAATAGACCACACTGAGAACTTAGTTAATCCATACCCTAACAATTGTGCCCAAGAAATCTCCCTACTAATTCATTTGAAAAATGTCTCAATTATCCGAACAAGCTCCAAACCACTCGTTAGTGGCCCACTATCTTCGAAATTATAGAATAACATCCGTCTCACTGGGCTTGACGTCCATTGCGGGTGGTGAATCAAGACAATACCCAAAACTATACAACTTGGGCCAGAAGCCAAGTGTTTGAAACGC
The DNA here is from genome assembly GCF_029962835.1 of Magnolia sinica. Lineage (NCBI taxonomy): Eukaryota > Viridiplantae > Streptophyta > Magnoliopsida > Magnoliales > Magnoliaceae > Magnolia > Magnolia sinica. The sequence continues at coordinate 25,021,200 of NC_080588.1, forward strand.
GCGAATCCCTTAGGCTGAAATCTGAAAACTTAAGTGAAATAAACCTTTCACTCTTTCATGAAGTTATGACTTTTTAACCGTTAGAACGCAATCAAACTCGAGGCATGAGTTAAGGATATTTTCCTGAACATCAGTGACCGTTGATCACAAATCAGGCCCTTGCGATCAATTGACTTATCTGTTTGCCACCAAACTTGGAACAACCCTTCATTTGACTATGGGACACCTATTCCATAGAGTAGATGAGCCAGGGGGCCACTGGAATGGCCCCAGGGACCTAAAATCAACCCACTAGGGGTATGCATGTTGGAATAAGAACTTTTAGGGTCATTTAGATTAAAATTTTAGAATATATAAAGTCTAAAATCTCTCTCCCTCACTCTCATACAATTTTTGCTACAATAAGGAGAGAGAGGAGAGAGTAGAGAGAGAGGGAGTTTCAAAGGAGCTGAATTTTTTAGAAATCCTCCCTCCCACCACAACTCACATCGGAGCCCCGACCCCATCATCGTAGAAGCGGCCCATCAGCCATAAAAAGGTAATCAGCCCAACCCCTTTCTAAATTTTAGGTGCCTTAAGCCGTGCATGTCTTCTAACATGCAATTTTATCGGCACAGGGCTCCGACACACCAACTTGCGAGACAGGCACCTTGGGAGTGGCTTCGCAAGCCGTCAAACCATTCCTAGGTGCGAACCATTAGCTATAGGTAGCCGTTTATCAAATCTAGGCTGAAATTCCTGAAATTAGTGATTATAAGTATAGAATTTGCTTGCATGTCAGTTACATGTATGTTAATTGTGGAATTAGAGTGTTGTTTAGAATGTTTTCCAATTTGGAGGGAACTCGGGCTCTCAATCGCCCAAGATCCTTGCATTGCATTGATTCTTGATATTCATGAGCATAAAATTAGGACACATTCTCCAAATTTTGAAACAAATACAAATTTCATTGCATGTCCCCTATGCACATGATTAATTACTAATTTTCATTTTATGCTTGATTGTTTCTTTGAAATTGAGCTTGTTTACATATTTATTTAAAATTTTCATGTATTTAAGAATCCTTAATGAATCATAATTTTCATGTCTACAATTTACTGCTATGTATGCCTAAATCCCTTACAACTAGAAGTAGACCAACATCTACTTTAGTATCATTCATTTATACCCTACCCCCTTGCCGGATTGGCCAGCAATTTTAGAACCCATATGGGTAGCCCCTCCGGTAGGACCATCCATGGGAAAATTTGACCCAATTAGTCGAATTACAGATAGTCGATAGTAGTCAAACTACGCGGGATGTTGCTCCCAATGCCAAACGATTTATAGTTTGTCTAAAGGGGACAAATTGGCTCACCAGCTGGCCATCCATGTTCGTTAACCATGTATATACATGCCTACTTAAACTTGAGACAACCTGCGTCCATTTGCGCCCACTGATAATCCGCTGGTTGCGGCCCACAAGTCTTGGGAGCCGAGTATGATGGTATAGGACATTATGCCTGAGCTATCGGCTTACGCTGGGGTGACGAGCCTTCTTGTAGTGACCGCGAGCAAGAACTCTTCCTTACAATTGCCCCTCATATGATTTTATTATTGGGAGTGACGAACCCAAAATAAGCAAAGGATCGTGAGAGCAATACTGTCACGGCCGCCAGGGCCGTGCCATTGGGATAGGGCATTGATCTGTCAGGGTGTCCCAGTTTCCCCAAACTGTTAGATGAATGAACGTAATTAATCAATGTGGCTAACATCTCACCATCACATTGCATTAGTTAGGATTGGTGATTCATCAGTCGAGGTCGCATTGAGGGAGTGTTTGGCATTGCAATCGCTAAACAATGTCGCTTAAAGGAGTGTTGGAAGTAAGGGCATGCATCATATCATGGAACAATGCATATGCATTAATAAGAGTAATTAGAATTTTTGTGAATGTTTGCTTTTCAATAACTTCGTTTATTGGTTTGATAACATCCGTAACTTACTGTTAATGGTATCCACTGAGTTGATTACTCACTCCCACTTTGGGACGGTGTTTTAAAACACCAACCAGAGCCTGACTTAAATAAAGAGATTACAGAGTTCAATGCGCTTGATGGAGCAAGCGTGGATGATGAGGAACGGTCGTACTTCTAGATTTTTGGCGGGTCCCCATAGACCGCCTTAGGACTAGCGATGGGGTTCAGGGCAGGGTTTATATTTCTAATTATGTGAATTTTTGTGAGACACGATCCCTCATGTTCACTTACATTATCTTTTTGTTGGATCTGCTTACTCCATGGTAGTTGCACATGTGTTTACTATTTTAGTCTTGATTTATGCTGCATGGTCCACTTAAATTTCTCCATTACTTATGAAACAAACCAATTATGCATATTTCGAAACCCCGTAGGGCATAAGTGGCACTCGGGAATTTGGGAGCCGAGTACCTATTCAGACCCCCGAAATCCTAGGCATTACATGATAGGTTATGCACGGTAGAATCAATAGGTTGACTGTCAAATAGTAGACATTGTAGTAAGCCAAGCACTAAGGACTTTCTTCCTTTAAATTGAGGGAAGTCCTTTTGGTTGATCGTACAACTCAGATAGTCTGGAGTTGAAAATAATTCTCCTCCCTTGACATGGGGAGGTTCTTTCATAGTAGAATTCACGGGGGAGGACTTTCTTCGCTTGCACTAAGGGAAGCCTCCGTAGTCGATCGCATACGCTAGATAATTGAATTTTGAAAGAAATTCTCATCCCCTAACCCAGGGAGGTTCTTTCATTGTAGAACTCAGTGGAGGACTTTCTTCCCTTTCATTGAGGGAATTCCTCATAGTCGATCGTGTAGTTCGGATAGTCGAGAAATCATTAAAAGAAATTATCTTCCCATGACTTGGGGAAGTTCTTTTATTGTAGAATGCATAAGCATAGTATATAATAAAAATAATAGTAATGTCCCGAGTACCTTTTTCCCTTTAAGAATGGAGGTCACCTTTATCGAGTACGTCGAGGTTGGCCGATGAGCCTTATTACCGAGCTTGGTTGATTGGTTCAGCTCGGTCGTCAAGTTTCCTTGCTCAGCCCAGCTTCCTTAAGTACCTGCTCCAACTTATTGTTCAAGGGAGTGTACTGATGAAAGCAACTTTTCGAATGTTGGTTGGTAGAACGCTGGTCTCGATCTTGATCATCCTCTTTCTTTCTTTTAGTGTTAGCTGAAGAGGGCTCCCCTTCTTCCATTCACTTCCTATCCTTAGTTGAGTTGTTTCCTTCTCGAGTAGCTCTTAGTGAACTAAAGAACTCTTCGGCATTGAAATATTTTTTTAACTAAGTTAAGTAGGTCGGCGGGGTATTCGAGGATTCTTACTAATAGAGAAGAAGAACCTTCCTTATTTAAGGTCAACCATCATGGCGACCAGAGCTATCTGGTTAAAATAATCATCAACCTAGACAACTTCAGTGTTGAAATAGATGACATAGTCTTTTAGCAGTTCATCCTCCCTCTGAGTGATTACAAAGAGATGGGTTAATTGCTTTATCTTCTCTTTCCCACTAATAAACTGAGTGATGAAAGTCTTGCTAAGTTGAGTGAAAAAACTAATGGATTTCGACTTCAAGTGTCCGTACCATTTCTATAATGCCCCAAATTTCCAAGGTCTGAGTCTCAGCTCGTCCTTGGGAATCCTGGTGTTAATTTCATTCACCCGCCATTTAGATAGTGTGATTAAGTTCATACATTCTGAGTACTCAAGCACTAGTTCATGAGAATGAAATTCTCTACATTTATCATTCCAATAAAAAAACAAAAGGAAAGTTCAACGAATCATTTAAATGCTCACTCAGATGGGAGCTTATTACAAAATCAAGTTGCAATAGAAACGTAAATAAAATTATATCATGAAACTATTTTCTTGTTTATTTAGCATAGTCTTCCTCAGGGAGGTGATCCTCTGGGTCTTCAATCTGTTCATCACCTACATCATCTATACAGTTGGAGAGGGTCAACACCCTACTCATAGTGATGGTCATTCCTTTAAAATTTATAATATCCATCATGAATCACAAGGATAAAAAGGGCATCGATACTCCTCGTACTCCACATATACAAGGGCATCGATATGCACAAGGTTCTATATGATATGTGTGCCTATCAAAATATGAGCAATCTATCACACTCCATAGCCATAATCACATGGTGGAAGGCAGTTTATTATATCCAGCTCTGTTGAGGGTCAAATATTGCATATCAGACCCAGTTGTTGCATAGATTTACACGCATGATACCGCTTAATAGCCTGATTAATCGTGTTTGTAATGCAGAGTGTATATATGAGCCTGGACCAAAAAGGGTGCTTAAAGCATGGACTTAACGCTCTAATGATACCAAAGCATGGAACGAACTCCAGAGACCCAAGATCAACACAACTATACATCAGGGACCCAGAAAAATCGAGAAACCGAAGCTCAAACAGGCCTGAAAAACATCCAGAATGCAGGATTATAAGGTTCCCACCATCCAATCAGTTCGAAACTCCATACGTGGCCTGAAGACCATAAATGAACCGTACACGTAAAATTTCATCCATTGGATCGCTGTGGAATTGGCCCAACAGACATATCAGCCCACAATTTACTGATCTGGGGCCCACCTGATCTCTTGATATTGGTCCCAACGCGTTAACTGAGCTGACAATACGGATGGACGGAGCGGATTCCTCACAAACATATCAGTGGACTTCGCATGTACATCGCGTGTACATAGTGCACCGCTGCCCGCGCCGCACCGGACGGTCAGCCCGGTCAAAGACGGGCTGACCCGTCTTCTTCTTCCGCATTAACAGCGGACGGACGCTGTCCGTCCATTTTTCATTAGTGGGCCCCATCCGTCACAGGTATCGGAAATCAGAACCGTCCATATGCTCCGAGAGGTGACCAAAACCGTCGCCTAGCTCTCTTTTTTGTCCCATGCACACACGCACAGGTACAGTGCATGTAAACGCAGGATAGACGGTGTAACGAAGAAATCCGTGGGCCACACCAAGTTTGATCCGAAACCAGCCATTCCTACCTAGTTTTTCATTCCTCATTCAATGGACGGAGTGGATTTTCAACCCGGCCTCAAAAAATGGGCCATCGCAGGTGGCAGAGTCGACTTGCGGCGACTCTGTTCCGCAGAAGGAAGCTGCGTCGACTCTGGTGGGCCACCATCATCATACATCATGATGATCCAAGCCATTCAGATGGAGCAGGAGTGAAAACCGACCGTGCAAGGAAGTTTTCTCGAAGATATTCACGGTGAACATCACCGACCATGTCATTCTTCCGGTGGCGAAACTCTCGGCTGCGGCAGCTCTGTCTGCGTAAACGGATTTGTTTCCGTTTCGAATACAACATCTCGCTCCTCCGTCCCTAGCAGGGGATAAAAGGAAAAGCGAGAGAGAAGAGGGAGGCATTCTGGGAGGGTGCTCGAATTCGGTTTTGAACGAGAGAGAGAAGCATGGTCAGGGGGCTGCTGCTGTGCACGGCTGGAGCAGGAGCAAGGAAGAAAGAAAGAGGAGAAAACGTGGAGGTGGCTTGGGCTGCTGGAAAGTGCAAACACTAAGGGTTTTTTTTCTCTTTCCTTTTTCTTGGTGTTCCGTTTTTTTTCCTTTTCACTTGTATTAATTTCAGGCCATCCATGTGTGGCTAATCCTCTTAGCTAGGGCTAAGAGGTGAAGCCTGTAGCGAGATGGGAGAGTCTATTCCATGCAAGTAGATTAAATTTCTGAACTTAATTTGATTTAGTTGATTATTATAACGAATATTTGTATTAGTCTTTAATGGTCTGTTGTGACGGAAATTACAATGGGTTTGCAATGGCTTTGAATATTTCTTTCCTCTTTTTATATTTATGAAGTTAGGAAGCCCTGTTGTTCATCATTGTCCCATGGGCATGGTAGGATGACAGTACCTTCCTGATCTTCATACATTGTTGATTGGTTGGTAATTAGTTTAATTCTATTGTTTACTTTGTCTCCTGGGCATGGTTTGGTGATGGAATCCATTCTAATTCATATACCTTTCATCTCTTGAAAACCAGATCAAGTAAGTTCAGTTTGAATCCTTGATGCAGGCATAAGATCTCCCTGATCTCTACAAGTGGATCCTCTGAATCCCTAGTTTCCTTCCTCTGAGTTACTTAAAGTTTTAGATAATTATTCCACAATTATTTCTTAAATTCTATTTTGTTTAGATCGCATCTTAGTCTAGTTCTAGTTCTACTTGGTTTCAGATAAGGTATAGGTATCAGTCCCTGTGGATTCGACCTCGGTCTTACCGAGTTTATTACTACATCACAACCCTACACTTGGGGAGTGAACAACCATCGGGACTAACGGTTACGTTTTTCTGAAATTAATTAGTTTTAGAATTGGGTTAGGATTAGGATTTTACTAACTTTAGGTTAAAGGTTTTTATTTTATTTTATTCTTAGGAACTATTATTTTATTTTTAGAACATAACCTATTTTCCTGATTTTGTAAGATCCTTACGTAAGTTCTCAATTGGTAATTCCTTCCTAATCTCTCTACTTTTTCTACCTTTTTGAATTAGGGTTTAAATTTTGAAATTTTTAATTCTAGTATTTTTTTCTATTTTTAGGAAGCAGTTTATTTTTAGAAACTAGGGTAGTTATTTCCCTTTCTAGAAAAATCCTCTAATTTTAGAAACTTTTCTCTTTTGTTTTTCACTTTCTATTTTTAACTCTTTTTAAATCTAATTTGTTTCTTCATTTATTTTTAGAATTTTTGTTTAGAAACTAACCTTCCTATTTTGTAGGCCTTTAAGATAGAAATTTCTAATTTGGTAAGCTCTTTCCCTACTTCCTATCTTTCAGTTCTCTTTTAATAATCTACTTTCTAGTTTAGATCTTTCCTAATTTATTTTAGAAATCTTCACTTTCTTTTAAGAATTCCTTCTTTTAGAAATTAAATTACTGCTATTTTTCTTTTTAGAATCTAACTTATTTTTGTTTTATTTTGCAGGTTTTTAACTTAGGACTTCAATTTGGTAATTTCTTTCCAACTCTCTCTTTCTTTCTAGATTTTCTTTTCCTTTCTTAGGATTAGGTTTTTAATTGAGGGCTGCGAGTGTTTTCATGCCCAAGTGGGCCCGTGACAACACTCGACGTCTCTTGACTGAAGGAGGATTGGTTGAGGGGTTGACTATCCATCGCAGGACTAGACACCGCTCGAAATGCCCTGAGTTAACTGAGGTTATGGCTGAAGACCAACCTCCTCCACTTCCACCCAGGGTGGAGGATACCCAAGATGAGAATGAGGTGCAACAGGCACCCCCGCCTCATACGTTACGAGATTATCTACAACCGGCGGGAGTGAGTATGCCCTCATGCATGATTTTTCCTGAAAATACAGGACAAATGGACATCAAGCCAGGAGTTATCCAACTCCTTCCCAAATTCCATGGACTTGAATCAGAAAGTCCATATTTACATTTGAAAGAGTTCGATGAGATTATAGCTACATTATGTTTTCCTAATGTATCCGAGGATACAATTAGGCTGAAACTCTTTCCTTTTTCCTTAAAAGAGAAAGCTAAGACGTGGTTACATTCACTGCGTCCTAGATCCATTAGCACATGGAACGATATGCAGAGGGAATTCATAAAAAAATTCTTCCCACATCATAAAACGATTACCCTCAGAAAAGCGATCATGAACTTTGCCCAAAAGGAAGATGAAACATTCTTCCAATGTTGGGAAAGGTTTAAAGATTTAGTCAGTTCATGCCCACAACACGGATTTGAAACGTGGCGCATTACAAATTTTTTCTATGATGGACTGACATCTTCCATGCGCCAAATGGTCGAGACAATGTGTAATGGAGAGTTCATCAACAAAGATGTTGACGAGGTATGGGATTACCTCGATAGTCTCGCTGAAAAAACACAATCATGGGACTACTACCCAATGGCGAACACCACGTCTAGGCCGACTCAATTAAAGGAAAAAGGTGGATTATATCTCTTGAAAGAAGAGGATGATCTCAAGTGTAAAGTGACTACGCTCATAAGGAAAGTTGAGGCCATGGAAGGAAAGAAGGATAAGGTCAATGAAATTGTTTGCGGCATCTGTGATTGCAACATTCACACAACTAAAAACTATCCTACAATACCTGCCTTTCGAGGAGTGTTGAATGAACAAGCCAATGCCGTAAATAATTATCAAAGACCTTTTACTGGACCTAACTCCAACACATACAATCCTGGCTGGAAAAATCATCCAAACTTCAGTTGGAGAAATGGACAAACGGCGACTCCTCCAGGTTTCTTCAATCAAAATCCAAATCAAGTGAAACCTCAAGAGGAACCGGTTCAAAATCCCATACAAGAGCTAGCTAAGGCAATGCGAGGAATCACAGAATTTATGCAAAAGATAGATTCTCGTATGACGGTTATAGAAAAGGGGATGCTTCCTGCACAACCTCTCCCCAATCCTAAACCGCAGTACGAGAATAATGATCCCAGCTCTTCAAATCAGATAGGGCATGCTAAATCCATCACCACTCTTAGGAGTGGGAAGATCATTGATAAAACTCTTCTGGTTAGGCCCGAAAAGCCCCAAGAACCAAAAGAGGACAACAATGATGGATCTAGTGATGCCCCACAAAAAGTAGAACCGGAACTTCTAGAGAAGCCAGTTGCTCCATTCCCCCAACGGTTGGTTTCACCAAAACCTCTCTCTAACTCTCAGGATATACTAGAGGTGTTGAAACAAGTGAAAGTCAACATTTCTCTACTTGATGTCGTTAAACAGATACCTTCATATGCCAAATTCCTGAAAGACTTATGCACGACCAAAAGACGGAAAATTATTCAAAAGAAAATCTTCTTGACTGAGAAAGTGAGTGCCATCCTGAAGCAAGACGTGCCGCAGAAATTCAAGGATCCCGGTAGCCCAACCATATCATGTATAATCGGGAACCATCGAATTGATCATGCACTTCTTGACTTAGGAGCGAGCGTCAATTTGATTCCCTACTCGGTATACAAACAGTTAGGTTTGGGTGAATTAAAACCCACCCTAACCACACTACAACTTGCTGATCGCTTTGTTCGTGTACTAAGAGGGATAATTGAGGATGTGTTGGTCCAAGTTGATAGATTTTACTACCCTGTAGACTTTATCATCCTGGACACTGAACCCATCAATAACATGAGCACTCAGATTCCTGTCATTCTTGGTCGCCCATTCCTTGCCACGTCAAATGCAATTATCAATTGCAGGAATGGTATCATGACTATGTCTTTTGGAAATTTGACATTGGAGTCAAACATTTTTTTCAATAACGGCAGCAACTCAGAGGATGATGATGATTTCCATGACATTAATATGATTGACTCTTTCGTGGAAGATACGACACCTCTGACCTTATCCTCCGACCATCTAGAGACGTGCCTGGCCCACTCCCATGATTTTGATGATGACATGATTAGGGAGACGTGCGCCTTGCTTGATACTGCACCGGTACTTGAAGTTAACCGATGGAGGCCACAATTTGAAGAATTACCACAAACTGATGTAGCGCCCCTACCGTCTAACCTCAAGCCGCCGAAGTTTGACCTAAAATCTTTGCCCTCTGATTTGAAATATGCCTATTTAGGTCAAGATGAGACATACCCGGTGGTGATCTCTGCCCACCTGGAGAAAGAACAGGAGAGTATGCTTATATCTACTCTCATAGAGCATAAAGGAGCCCTGGGATGGACGATAGCGGACCTCAAGGGAATCGATCCCTCGATTTGTACTCACCGCATATATCTTGAGGATAATGCAAAAACCGCTCGGCAACCACAACGTAGACTAAATCCAAACATGAAGGAAGTGGTTAAGGCCGAGGTTCTTAAACTATTGGATGTGGGTATTATATACCCTATATCTGATAGTCAATGGGTGAGTCCAACTCAAGTGGTCCCTAAGAAGTCTGGAATCACCATCGTAGCCAATGCTAATAATGAACTCGTGCTAACTAGAGTCACTACTGGTTGGAGAATGTGCATTGACTACAGGAAGTTGAATACCGTCACGAGGAAAGACCACTTTCCCTTACCATTCATTGATCAGATCCTGGAAAGGTTAGCTGGTCATTCCTATTATAGTTTCCTTGACGGGTATTCGGGCTACAACCAGATAGAGATAGCCCCTGAAGACCAGGAAAAGACCACATTCACATGTCCCTACGGCACCTTTGCCTATCGAAGGATGCCATTCAGACTATGTAATGCCCCTGCCACCTTTCAGCGATGTATGCTTAGTATCTTTTCTGATATGGTAGGGCAATATCTAGAGGTCTTCATGGACGACTTTTCTGTTTATGGTCCATCTTTCAGCAAGTGCTTGGAAAGTCTTAAATGTGTGCTGAAAAGATGTGAAGAAAAGAACTTGGTACTTAATTGGGAGAAGTGCCATTTCATGGTTCAGAAGGGAATTGTCCTTGGGCATATCATCTCGTCTAAAGGAATCGAGGTAGATAAGGCAAAAATCGATCTTATCTCTAACCTACCTCCACCCAAGAACATCAGAGACGTGCGATCCTTCTTAGGACACGCAGGATTTTACAGGCGATTCATAAAGGACTTTAGTCTTCTCTCTCGTCCTTTATGTAATCTTCTTCAGAAGGATGCTCCGTACGAGTGGACTGAGCAGTGCCAGGAAGCTTTCACTAAGCTTAAGGGCACGTTAACCACTGCACCTATCATGCAGCCACCTGACTGGAGCCTTCCTTTTGAGCTTATGTTCGACGCTTCTGATTATGCTCTTGGGGCGGTCCTAGGCCAGAGAAAAGATAAGAAGCCCTACGTCATTCATTATGTGAGTAGGACTCTAAATCCTGCCCAGGTAAACTACTCGACTACGGAAAAGGAACTCTTAGCTGTAGTGTTCGCCTTGGACAAATTTAGGTCCTACTTGATCGGATCCAAAATCATTATCTACACAGATCATGCGGCACTTAAGTATCTTCTTTCTAAGAATGATTCTAAGCCCCGTTTGATACGATGGATCCTTCTACTCCAAGAATTTGATTTGGAAATTAAAGATAAAAAGGGAGTAGAGAACGTAGTGGCCGATCACCTTTCTCGCCTTAATACCTCTGATTCCCTTGAGACAACCCATATCAATGACATGTTCCCTGAGGAACAATTGTTTAGAGTCTCCCATTCACCTTGGTTCGCTAATATTGCTAATTTTCTTATCACAGGTTCTATACTAACACATTAAGAAGAAATTTTTCACCGAGGTGCGCAACTTTTTCTGGGATGATCCTTATTTATTTAAATATTGCCCAGACCAAATTCTAAGGAGATGTGTACCAGACGATGAGCATCAGAGCGTCATCTCCTTCTGTCACTCAGAGGCCTGTGGTGGTCACTTTTCTACTAAAAAGACCACGGCCAAGATTCTGCAGTGTGGCTTTTACTGGCCCACTATGTTTAGGGACACTCATGAGTTTTGCAAAGCTTGTGAGCGTTGTCAAAAATTGGGAGCATTGTCCCATCGAAATATGATGCCTTTGAATCCCATCCTTATCATTGAAGCATTTGATTGCTGGGGCATCGATTTCATGGGACCATTCCCCCAATCGTTTGGAAATCTGTACATTTTGCTCGCCGTGGATTATGTCACTAAATGGGTCGAAGCGATTCCGTGTTGAAAGAATGACCATCGCACGGTCATTAAATTCCTAAAAGAAAACATCCTTTCTCGATTCGGAACACCTCGAGCCATCATTAGTGATGGGGGCTCACACTTCTGTAATAAACCATTTGAGAGTTTAATGAAGAAATACGGTATCTCTCATAAGGTGAGCACCCCATACCATCCTCAGACAAGTGGACAAGCTGAGATTTCCAATAGGGAGATCAAACACATTTTGGAGAAAACGGTTAACCCAGATCGTAAGGATTGGTCAATCCGATTGACCGATGCCTTATGGGCATACCGTACTGCATTTAAAACTCCTATTGGAATGTCTCCCTTTAGACTTGTCTATGGGAAGGCTTGTCACTTGCCTGTGGAGCTGGAACATAAAGTGTACTGGGCGATCAAAAATCTTAATTTCAATATGGACAACGCTGGCTCGCTACGCAAACTTCAATTGAATGAACTTGAAGAAATCCGGAATGATGCGTACGATAATTCGAGAATTTACAAGGACAAGATGAAAGCATTTCATGACCAACACATTTTGCGAAAATCATTTACGCCTGGTCAGAAGGTCCTTTTGTACAATTCTCGATTACATCTCTTCCCGGGTAAGCTTCGATCTCGTTAGACCGGCCCTTACATTATTGTTACTGTTTTTCCTCATGGGGCCGTTGAGATAAGAGATCCCGACAATGGCAAGGAGTTTAAAGTCAATGGCCATCGATTAAAACCATTTGTCGAGAAATTTGATTCAGAGGACATGTCCATGCCTCTGACTGATCCTGTTTACCAGGATTGATCTCCTAGTCTGATGGAGGTATAGGTATGTTTCCTGTTTTCTTAAGACTAGGGTAGTTGCTTTATTTGTCTGGCTGAAGACGGTAAACTTAGTGCTCCTGGGAGGCAACCTAGCTCTTCATTTCATTTCATTTTTATCATTAGTTAGTTCAATGTTTGTGGGTAACATCACTGCAAACCCTCACGAGACTACAACTCATCCACTAGGGGTAACCTAGGGGTTTAAAGGCTTGTTGCATACGCTAAATGCAATCGAGAGTACCTGCGAAAGTGGTATAGGTAGGATTTTATTTTTGTTATTTTATTTTACTTCGGTTGGTTTCTCTCTCGTGCTGACCGACGCCCATACTGTGATCTCTTGGAAAGTGTTTCTCGATTCATCAATCCAGGTACTATCTTCCCATCACTTCATATTCACTTTTCGTTGCCCCATGTGCATTGCATGCGTATTTTTTTTTACATTGAGGACAATGTAGATTTTTGGTTGGGGGTGGGAGATTAGGTTTTCTAATCAGTGTTTCCTAAGTCTTGAGCAAAAGTTGTGAAAATTTTTAATTTTTCAGGCTTTCTGATGAATTCGAAGTGATTTTGACGGCCATCTAGGGCACTTAGAATTTCAAGATGCGTGATGTTTTATGACTCTTGGATTCAGTTATCTATTAAATTTCACAGCTAAGTTTGAATTATTAATCCATTATTAGAATTTGTAAACATTGGTTGAGTCATGAATTTGCAGGACACATCTCGCTTGCATATTAAGGTTTCAGTTCGATATTAAAGGATTAACTTGGTAATCACTAAACATGAAAGGAACCAACTTGGAAAATTGAAAGGATTGGGCAAATGGTCTTTACCTTAGGTTTGCTCCCTATAGGTGAGGATTCGATTCCCCAATGGATGATATTTGAGAAAGAGTTGGGCGAACAGTCTTTACCATAGGTTTGCTCCCTATAGGTGAGGATCTGATCCCTCTTCTTGGCGCTACTTCTAATGGAAAAAAAAATCAAAAAAATTAAAAGAATAAAAAGATAATGTAAGCCAAGTTGAGTTATCGTGAATTCTCTTAGTTGTTATCAATGATATCCTTAAATATCAAGGTGAATCTTAATGTTGACAAGTCGAGATTAGACTATACATTCATAGATCTCAATGGTTAGAATTTTTCTAATTAATGGAATAATACTTTGAACTTGATTATGAAGTTTACCGTGCGCTGGAGTCTAGGAGAAAGTAATATCCAACAGTCATAAATCTAAAAAATTCTCATATATGGATTACTCTGCAAAAATCACTCGAGTTTATAAATTATTCTGTAATTCTCACCTTATTTTTCGCATACTTTGCTCGGGACTAGCAAAATGCTGGTTGGGGGTTGTGTTGAGGGTCAAATATTGCATATCAGACCCAGTTGTTGCATAGATTTACACGCATGATACCGCTTAATAGCCTGATTAATCGTGTTTGTAATGCAGAGTGTATATATGAGCCTGGACCAAAAAGGGTGCTTAAAGCATGGACTTAACGCTCTAATGATACCAAAGCATGGAACGGACTCCAGAGACCCAAGATCAACACAACTATACATCAGGGACCCAGAAAAATCGAGAAACCGAAGCTCAAACAGGCCTGAAAAACATCCAGAATGCAGGATTATAAGGTTCCCACCATCCAATCAGTTCGAAACTCCATACGTGGCCTGAAGACCATAAATGAACCGTACACGTAAAATTTCATCCATTGGATCGCTGTGGAATTGGCCCAACAGACATATCAGCCCATAAAATCATTGATTTTGGGCCCGCCCGCTATCCAGATGTACTTGAAAATTGGTCCCAACGCGTTAACTGAGCTGACAATACGGATGGACGGAGCGGATTCCTCACAAACATCTCAGTGGACTTCGCATGTACATCGCGTGTACATAGTGCACCGCTGCCCGCGCCGCACCGGACGGTCAGCCCGGTCAAAGACGGGCTGACCCGTCTTCTTCTTCCGCATTAACAGCGGACGGACGCTGTCCGTCCGTTTTTCATTAGTGGGCCCCATCCGTCACAGGTATCGGAAATCAGAACCGTCCATATGCTCCGAGAGGTGACCAAAACCGTCGCCTAGCTCTCTTTTTTGTCCCATGCACACACGCACAGGTACAGTGCATGTAAACGCAGGATAGACGGTGCAACGAAGAAATCCGTGGGCCACACCAAGTTTGATCCGAAACCAGCCATTCCTACCTAGTTTTTCATTCCTCATTCAATGGACGGAGTGGATTTTCAACCCGGCCTCAAAAAATGGGCCATCGCAGGTGGCAGAGTCGACTTGCGGCGACTCTGTTCCGCAGCAGGAAGCTGCGTCGACTCTGGTGGGCCACCATCATCATACCTCATGATGATCCAAGCCATTCAGATGGAGCAGGAGTGAAAACCGACCGTGCAAGGAAGTTTTCTCGAAGATATTCACGGTGAACATCACCGACCATGTCATTCTTCCGGTGGCGAAACTCTCGGCTGCGGCAGCTCTGTCTGCGTAGACGGATTTGTTTCCGTTTCGAATACAACATCTCGCTCCTCCGTCCCTAGCAAGGGATAAAAGGAAAAGGGAGAGAGAAGAGGGAGGCATTCTGGGAGGGTGCTCGAATTCGGTTTTAAACGAGAGAGAGAAGCACGGTCTGGGGGCTGCTGCTGTGCACGGCTGGAGCAGGAGCAAGGAAGAAAGAAAGAGGAGAAAACGTGGAGGTGGCTTGGGCTGCTGGAAAGTGCAAACACTAAGGGTTTTTTTTCTCTTTCCTTTTTCTTGGTGTTCCGTTTTTTTTTCCTTTTCACTTGTATTAATTTCAGGCCATCCATGTGTGGTTAATCCTCTTAGCTAGGGCTAAGAGGTGAAGCCTGTAGCGAGATGGGAGAGTCTATTCCATGCAAGTAGATTAAATTTCTGAACTTAATTTGATTTAGTTGATTATTATAACGAATATTTGTATTAGTCTTTAATGGTCTGTTGTGACGGAAATTACAATGGGTTTGCAATGGCTTTGAATATTTCTTTCCTCTTTTTATATTTATGAAGTCAGGAAGCCCTGTTGTTCATCATTGTCCCATGGGCATGGTAGGATGACAGTACCTTCCTGATCTTCATACATTGTTGATTGGTTGGTAATTAGTTTAATTCTATTGTTTACTTTGTCTCCTGGGCATGGTTTGGTGATGGAATCCATTCTAATTCATATACCTTTCATCTCTTGAAAACCAGATCAAGTAAGTTCAGTTTGAATCCTTGATGCAGGCATAAGATCTCCCTGATCTCTACAAGTGGATCCTCTGAATCCCTAGTTTCCTTCCTCTGAGTTACTTAAAGTTTTAGATAATTATTCCACAATTATTTCTTAAATTCTATTTTGTTTAGATCGCATCTTAGTCTAGTTCTAGTTCTACTTGGTTTCAGATAAGGTATAGGTATCAGTCCCTGTGGATTCGACCTCGGTCTTACCGAGTTTATTACTACATCACAACCCTACACTTGGGGAGTGAACAAGCTCGCCCCGCATTCTCACACTGCGAAGATTCATTGGCGTGTCCCACGTTATCGTGGCTTTACGCGAACACCTCAAGGCAACACAATGATGTGGTTGGGGGATTTACATAACATGATGTATTCATGAAGTGACTATTTATGACATCCAATCACATCTTGGTCGGCACGTAATTCCGTGGGTTGGTTGGTGTGGTGCACAATCGATGTAAGTAAAACAACATGCGTGTTACATCACTTATCAGGATTGAATGTCGTAAATAGTCACTCCATGAATACATCGTGTTACATAAATCCCCAACCACGTCATTATGTCACCTTAAGGTGTTCGCGTAAAGCCACGATACTGTGGGACACGCCGATGAATCTCCATAGTGTGAGAATGCGGGGCAAGCCAGATATAATAAACTGCTTTCCACCATGTGATTATGGCTATGGAGTGTGATGGATCGCACATATTTTTCTAAGCATGCATATCTGTTGAGGCATAAAAAATTTTTTATCTTTCTCTCTCTAGAAATCTCATTTTGGGATAGAAGAAGAATGGACAGGCGTCATCTAATGTAGAAGAATGGATAGGCATCATCTAATGTAGAAGAATGGATAGGCGTCATCTAATGTAGAAGAATGGATGGGCGTTGTCTTGTACAGAGGAATGGATGGGCATTGTCTTGTGTAGAGGAATGGATGGGTGTTATTTTGAATGAAGGAAGCCTTATGAGCCACCTGGTAAGAAGGATGGTTGTGCTTTATCTTAAGGAAAGAAGGAGGAATGGAAGTTGCCTTGTATTAAGGAAGGAGTAGTTGTACACCACTATTTAAGAAAGAAGTGGGTGAACACCGCTGTTTAAGGAAGAAAGGGTAGGAGTTGTCTTAAAGAGAGAAGTGGTGGTGATCACCACTATTTAAGAAGTGAGAGGCCTGGGAGGCCTACAAATGCCCCTCCACACTCTTCATGTGAGGATGATGGAAAGGAGGATGATGGAAGGGAGGATGAAAGCTAGGAGAGAGAGGATCATTGTGGAGCATCAAAGAATGGCAAGAAGGTTTGCGCAACCCCGCGCCATGAAAAGAGAGAGAGTTTTTGCACCACTTCATGTGGAATATTGTCCAAATAAAAAAGTCTTTGTGCCACTTCATGTGGAATATTGTCCAGATAGAAGGCTCTTTGCGCGACCACTCCTGAAGAACTCTTTGTGCAAGCCCGCCCAACCATTCTGCAAAGAACTCTTTGCGCGAGCCCCGCAACCATTTCTATAAAGAAGCCCCATGTGCCACTTTGTGTGGAGGCTGTCTTAAGGCAAGGATTTTCTTGTCTTGATGAAAGCCCCATGAACCACTTCTCTCTTTCCTTTGTCTTAAGGCAAGGCTTTTCTTGCCTTGATGAAAGCCCCATGCACTGCTTCTCTCTCTCTTGTCCTAATGACTGCCTTTTGCACCACTTGGAGAGGAGCTTTGTCATAAAGACTACCTTTTGCGCCACTTGGAGAGGAGCTTTGTCCTAAAGACTGCCTTTTGCACCATTATCCATGGAAACTTGTCCTAATGCAAGCCTCTTGTATTATTCTCCATGGACTTTGTCCTAAAGTAAGCCTTGTGCACTTCACATTCCTTGTCTAAGCTTGTGCACTTCCATCTTCGGACAGATGACCTCCACACCTATTGAATGTCTATAAATACCTCTCTCCTACCTCTATTTAGAGAGGGCAGTGAGAGAGAGAAGCAAGAAGGAGAAGCGAGAGAAGATAGGAATTAAATAATCTCAAGAAGCCCACAAAGGATATAGAAATTCCTCAATTGCTAAGTGCACAACAAATGGGAGCGCACAACCCTTCTAATGGAGCCCCATGTGGCCCACAAGCATTTTCTCAATTGTGCACCCGCACAACTCAGAATCAAGGGTTTTGAGTTTGCATAACCCATTTGCATTTGTGATGAACATCAAAAGCGTTGAAATGCTGCTAAAATTGCTATTAAACTACCTTCTCTTCCATTCATTGTGCTTATTCATTATAATTTATCACAGAATCAAGGGATATGCGAGGATGTAAATGAACTCAGAATGAAAACTTTTTTATCATTATTCTCTCATTATTTCTCTATTATCATTAAATGAAATCCCCCAAATTGAATGCATCTATTTCTTGTCAAAACAATATCATATAGAACCCTGTGCATATCGATGCCCTTGTATATGTGAAGTACGAGGAGTATCGATGCCCTTTTTATCCTTGTGATTCATGATGGATATTGAAAATTTTAAAGGAATGACCATCACTATGAGTAGGGCGTTGACCCTCTCCAACCGTATAGATGATGCAGGTGATGAACAGATTGAAGACCCAGAGGATCACCACCCTGAGGAAGATTATGCTGAATAAACAAGATAATGGTTTCATGATATAGTTTTATTTACATTTTCGCTTCGCTGCAACTTGATTTTGTAACAAGCTCCCATCTGAGTGAGCATTTAAATGATTCATTGAACTTTCCTTTTGTTTTTTTATTGGAATGATAAATGCAGAGAATTTTCTTTTCATGAACTAGTGCTTGAGTACTCAGAATGTATGAACTTAATCACACTATCTAAATGACATGTGAATGAAATTAACTTCAGGATTCCCAAGGACAAGCTGAGCATCTGACCTTGGAAATTCGGGCTGTTACAATTTCCTCGTCATCCCCGATAAGGTTAGGGAGAATGCTCGGCACATCACGGGTCCCAAGGCACCATGAAGCTCCATCCAGACTCTGAAGGTCTCGATGTGCTTGGTTGGGTCTCCGAATCTAGAGTACGGAGCGATCTGTAGTATCTGGAACTTGGACAGGAGCTAAGCCGCCATGATGTGATCAGTGAATAGTGGTTCAGCTTCCTCAAGCATGGCCTCGATGGAGGTCGGACCTTGGGCTCGACATGCTTGTTGAATTTCACCGAGTTGTCCTCAAATTTTTTTGAGCTCGGCTTCCCATGGGACTTCACTTTCTGTTGTGACCTCAAGAGCCTTTCCACATCTCTTCTTCTTTAGGGTGTGGCGTAGATCGTTCGTGCAAGGATGTACTTGCTTTGTGTCGGTCGATCCCTCACCACATACGAGTCATGAGGCAGTTGTAAAGGTCGAGATTGGGCGGACGTTGCTCCCGATGTCACGCCCTGGTTGGGAGGGATTGTTGCCATTCTAACATGTGCATTATTCAATCCATGTTGCCGATCAGGGCCTTGACTTGATTTTTTAGGGAGATGAGTTGACCAACTCTATTGCGAGGCCTACCTGAGGCCACCACCGGAATGGTGTTGGTATTAAGTTCCGAAGGCGATTCCTCAGGCTGCTTGTCTAGTGTGGGGATTGGCTGCTCTGGATATTGCTTGACCTCACACAAGTTATGAGGAGACAGCGGAGGTCGAGATTGCTCAGTAGGTGCGCCTACCTCTGGTCTGTGGTCGGTGGGCGGGTTCTGCCTTTCCAGTATCTGGATTAACCAGTTCATATTACTAGTTAATGCTTTGACCTGATTCTTCAGATAGACCAGCCAGCCACCTCAATTT
Organism: Magnolia sinica; assembly: GCF_029962835.1. NCBI lineage: Eukaryota > Viridiplantae > Streptophyta > Magnoliopsida > Magnoliales > Magnoliaceae > Magnolia > Magnolia sinica. Next base: position 25,040,746 of record NC_080588.1, read on the forward strand.
TTAGGATCGATGAACAGGTGCTGGAAGAGCAGAGTCAGCATCGTGTTGTGAAGGTGGACCTTGAAGATATGCAGACAGTTTGACTATCATGTGAGCGACTAGTGTGGGAGTTATTGCAATGATGGCCGCTAAGGTTTTCTTTCTTCCTTTCACCATTGTAAACCTTGGTGAGATGGAAACAGCTTTGATGTCGTTCCCATAGATGGCGCCAAACTATTGATGCTAAAATCTGGTTGATCCTGCCTTACCTCCTCCGAACCGCTGAGTACCTGCAATTAATGGAGAACACGAGAAAGCATTGGGGTCGCCGGTTAAGGCCAATGACCTTCCAATGCCTAAGTCAGGCTTATTGACTCACAATATGTGTAATAGAATTAGGATATTTGTTGTGTATCTTTACCCATGACAGCGGGTGTATTTATAGGCTTTCTAGGCGGTCTGCGTGCCTGAGTTAATTTGAGGGGCCCGTATTGGAGTCAAACTCTAATTCTAAGAATATCCTCGATCAGCATGATTCTTAGCAAAAATCTAGGAGGGTAATCCTATTTTTATATATTGTAAGGGTATTTCTATTCCAAGCTGGTGGTCGATATCCAAGGTCGAGGTTGGTACTTGAGGCTGAGGTCGGTATCCAAGGCCGACCTCCGAGGTACCTGAGGTCAAGGTCATCTCTTAAGGTCAGCGAACAAGAATGACCTCCAAAGTCATTGGTCGGCACAAAAGGTCTGGTGATTTATCAGCCCTCAAGCAATCCATAATCATGGAGTTTGGCTGCTTGGCTCACCTGTCACCATAAGTCGATTACAGATTGACTATAGATTGGCCATAAGTTGATTATGGATTGACTATAAGTCAGGAGCCGCATGACCATAAATCAATGATGCTCTCAATTGGCTCACGAATAGTAAGGACTGATTCGTGGGTAAAGTTAGGGCCCACTTTGGGTCCCAACCCAAAAGATTTGGATAGACTCCTAACGTCCCGAAGGATCTCTCAAGATCTCTAGGGGATAATATAGGATCCCGACAATCTTGGGAATTCATCATCTCACAGAAATCCTAGATTACAGCCACAAAATCTAGGGAGAATCCAACCGAAGTGATATTCTGAGTCTCCTATAAATAGAGGTACCTTCCACCATTCAAGGTACATTAACAGAGAAAAACCCTAATATTCGACTAATATCCCTTTCTGGAAGATCTTACTCCCTTCTCAAAGACCTCGATCTTGACTTAGGCATCGGAGAGTCCCCTACAATAACTAGGGCCTCCTTTGTCCCTCTTTTCTACTTCTAAAGGTTCAGGGAAGACCCGTACATTGGATCTACCAAAAAATAGCATCAATAGTTTGGCGCCATCTGTGGGAATGACATCTTAAGTCGTTCCTACTCTACCATAAATACTCCAAATAACCTGTAATGACAAAGGGAAAAAAGAAAGTTTAATCCCCTCCAGTAGTAATTCCGATTATGGGGGTATTTGAAGTAAATGCTAGAGCAAATGCAGCCTCAGTGAGGGTAGGGATCCGATCAGAGAGGGGGACAATCGAGCGATGTCTGACCATACACCAACCCTCCTCGACCCTCTATTACGCAGACTGCTCCGCAACCGAGCCAGTAGCATGATCCAGTCAAGCCTGTCTCGTCCCACATCTCAGGGACTATCCCATTACATGCATCCGACCTATGTCATAAAATAGATCAGAGAAGGCGTAACCGACCTCTGGTTGAAGCTACCCCTGATAGTAAAGAACCATGGAAGGTTGAAATCCAGAATCTACAAAAGCATATTGCAGACATAAAGTAAACCTACCAAGCCAATCCGTTTGGGGCAAAGGAAATCGAGTCTCCGTTCATAGCTGATATAATATGAGCATGGTTACCAGATAGGTTTCGGTTGCTCCAGATCACACCCTACACTGGGAATACCAACTCGACGAAGCATATGGAATCATTTTGGACTTACATGGAACTACACGACGCATCAGACGCGGTCATGTGCCAAGCCTTTTCACTGACCTTGGCCAACGCTGCTCGACTTTGGTTTAAAAAATTAAAGTTGAGGTCCATCAGCTCATTCTTCGAACTCAGTGAGGCATTCGTCACAAACTTCATTGGGGGTAAGAAAAGGCTCAAAGTGTCGGCCCACCTTATGAACATTGTTCAAAAAGGTGGTGAACTCCTCAAGGATTACATCAAGCACTTTAACTTGGAGGTGTTACAGGTCCGGAAGCACTCAGATGAAACTGTACTGAACGCCATCATGACCAAACTAAGGGACAAGTCATTCCTCTTTTCTCTGGATAAGAACCCTCCTACCACGCTAACCGAATTCATGAACCGGTCACAAAAGTATGTCAATGCCGAGGAGTCTCGAATCTTCTAGGACGTGGCTCAAAATAAAAGCGCCCCGACCAAAGAATAGGTAAAGAAAGAGCCTGACTCGGCCAGTGACCTAATAGTACGTTCACTACTTACACCACACTCAACAAATCCCATGAGTAGGTCCTGATGGAGATAAAGGACGAATGCTTCATCCACTGGCCAAACAAGCTACAAAGCAATCCCGATCAAAGGAGCAAGAACAAATATTGTTACTTTCATCGGGATCACGGACATAACACAAATGACTTCTATAATCTCAAGTAGGAGATTGAGAGATTAATCCGAGAAGGCCATCTCAGAGAACATGTAGACCAAGGAGGGAATGGAATCACAGTCGCCGAAGAGCACCCGATTGATAACCACCCAACTGGAGAAATCCGCATGATCATCGGGGGTCACAAGGGCGAAGGTGATTCAAACAATGCTTGAAAGATGCATGAAAGGAGCATCAGCCGTCCCGAAGCAGAAATTATGGTCTTTACCTAACCCTTAAAAGAAAGGAAACTAGAGAGTTATACTATGATCTTTACCGAGGAATATGCTCGAGGCGTTCATCACCCTCACGACGATGCCTTAGTAATTTCTATAACTATAGCTAATTAAAAAGTGTTTCGAGTCCTCATCGACACAGGATCATCTGCAAACGTTCTTTTCTCCTAAGCTTTTGATAAGATGGGTATCTATCAGTCCTCACTCCAACCAATGTGAACTCCCCTAATCGAATTCTCAGGCGGACAGATTTTGCCTGAAGAAGCTATCCAGCTCCCCTTCATGGCCGGGGACGGGCAGAAATAGACCACTGTGATGGTCAACTTTCTCATGGTTGTTCATTCATCGGTCTATAATGCTATTCTTGGACGACCGTCATTATGCCTCCTCTGAGTGATAGTGTTTGCTTACCATCTTTCCATGAAATTCTCAACCGAGCATGGCACGGGAGTCATCAAAGGGGACTAGCATGATGCTCAATGATGCTATGCAACGACCCTGAAGGCTCCGCCAGAGGTAATGACGATCGAGTCCTTGGATCCACGTGAGGAATCTCCTGAACGAGGTCAACCCGTGAAAGACCTTGTTCAGATCCCATTGGACGAATCCGACGCCTCTAAGACCATACAGGTCGGGTCATCCTTGACTCTACTGTTGAAAGACAGATTGGTAGCCCTACTACGACAATACGCCGATGTTTTTACATGGTCCCATGAGGACATGCCAGGGATTGACTCCTCCATCATCACACACTGACTGAACATCGATCCGACCTACAGGCCGATCCGACAGAAGCGATACGCCCTCGGTCGAGAAAGGTATGCCGTAATTAAAGAAGAGGTCAGCAAACTCCTTAAGGCCAAATTCATCGAAGAAGTTGTAACACCCCGCACCTCTGGTACGCGGGTGTTACCATTTAAACCCGTATCAGTGAAGTTTCAAACTTAGTTAATAAACAATTTTAATTCAACTCATACAGGAAGGGGCCTCCACTCATCATTAAGGCCGTCCATCGGAGACCCCAGGAGTTGAGAAGGACTGCACCAGCCACAAAGGTAAGCCTAACTGACTATCTCAAATTAGAGTAGATTTCAAATCATCTAGTCGTAGAATAACGGGACACTAACAACTTTAACTATCAAATCACCGGCTTAGGATCCACCACTTCCTATGAGTTAAACCAACCATTGAATCCAACCATAGACTCCTCAAGGATGGGAGTGTATGAGCTTGGGTAGGTGGCCCACACCGACGATCCTGATCAGAGACAAGATCCCACAAATGGGCAGGCAGATAAATGTACATCCCTGCATGGTGTCGGGGCTATTGGAAGTGGCCATGAGGGAAATAACTAGGCCTAAGCACACCAACGGCCCTTGGAACCATTTTCAACCATCCATGTTCAAATCTGGAATGATCCGACCCTTGGATCAGTTAACAATCAAGATCAGACGATGAATGGCCTACCCAAACTTTGGGTCGGCCTGATCAATAGTCCAAGACCCCAAGGTAGAGCTCCATAGAAGAATGGACAGAGTGGATTTATCACAAACATCACGTTGGACCCCACACAGGGTGCATACACACCACAATCGCCCGTGCACAAAGTGCACCGAACCATAGCGAGGGTCAAACGGGCGTTAACCCATAAAAATTCAAAAAAAGGAGACAAACCTCCCTACTACATATGTTAAACGCAATGGATTAATAATGTCCGTTCATCACAAGTTGTGGCCCACCTCGGGCCACCATTCAGGCAATCCGAACCATCCATATTGTAAGGAGGTCTGAGATGACCAGACCCATGTCATCCGAGCCTCCCCATCTAAGCAAGCATGTATTCGAGCCGTGGACAGCCAGTAACGATGCAATGATTCTCCGAAGATCAGGCGATTTCTGAGGCTCCACGTGGCAATCCAAATCGGTCACCCTCCCGTCATCCTAGCCGTTCATCCAGAGGATTATCCATGCCCTTGTTCCGTTGCTAAAAATGGGTAGGCAACCACCTGCATCAAGAAAAAGCTAGAGGATACATTGCCACTTTTAGCAAGGGTAGCTGGCTCGATCCGAGCCCTCCCTAGGCCACGTGGACGAGCTCCGACCGTCCCTCCTAGGGTGGCACGATCTAAAAGTGGAGAACATCTCGTCTCATGAGAAGATAGCGAGATGAGGATTATCTCATGAGAAGTTTCGAAATGTGGGCCTCGCGGTGATCAGCGGCCCCATATAGTCCGTTCAAACAGACCAGATCTTGCTGAAATACAGTAGGCGAAGATTTTCCATTGACGGCCATCTCATCTTCTCCATTAACTCGTCCAACCCACTCTGACGAGATGGACCCCACAATAGATGAAAATGTACTTTTCCGATGGGCTAGGGCAGCCAGATCACATCTCTTATGATGGATGGACCCCATACATCTGGGAAATGAAGATAGGTGCGAGAATATGTCCGTTTATCTCAGCCATTGGATGAACCATGTAAGAAATTCCCTCAGCTATAAAGAGAGGGCGTTTGTCTTAGGATTCGCACCAGAGAAAGAGAGAGAGAGAGAGAGAGAGAGAGAGAGAGAGAAGAGGGAGAAAGAGTGAAAGAGAGAGAGAAGGGAGAGCTTGCTCGAGTGCTGGATTGGTGCTGCACTGCACTGAGTCACTCCATTTAGCTCGGATGAGTCAAGTCAATGTGGGCCAGGGGCAGCCAAAGAAAGAGAGAGCCGTGGGCTGGTACTCTCAACTTTGGAAGGAGGAAGGTCTACCAACCATTGCAGCGGTCGGAACGACTCTGCTAGCTCCGAGTTCGCTTCGAGTTCACCCAGGGTTGAACGGTTTGTCTGTGAGGACCGATTTCCGACTCAGTAGGCACTCAGAGCCAGCCAGCTAATCTCTCTGTTTCTTGGTAGGGCCACACCACATAACTTAGTGGGCCAACCAAGTAACGTAGTGGGCCGCACCTGAGTTGGAACTCAATGGGCCACACCACATAACTCTGTGGGTCACACTCCCATTCAGATGCAGTGGGCCACATCCCATTTGCGAATTAATAGGCCCCAGGGATTTGGATCAATTAGCTAGGCCAAGGCAGGCCCAGCTCACCCCTAACCCATCTCATGTTGGTGTTTCAGCTAGGCTAAAATTAGCCCAGAGATGGGCCAAACAAACCAGCCCTTAGGCTATGCACTTGACCCTGTTGCTAGGCCGAAACAAGCCTGTCCAGCCAGCTTATGGGCTAGGTAAATTCTTCTTTTTCTAGGCCGAAGCAAGCCAGCCTAGCTATCCTCTACACATCAAACGCTAGGCTAGAAACGGTCCAGCCAGTCCATCCCATGGTGGTGTAGCTGCTGGGCCAGAGTGAATCCGACCTAACCCGCCTTGACTACAACCATTGTACTGGCCAGAATCGGCCTAGCCCAGACCATTGTGTGGGCTGTGTGAATGGAACTGGCGCTGGGCCAGGACAAGCCCAGCCGAGCAGCCACTATGTGGGCTATGTGAATGAAACCACTGGGCTAGGACGAGCCCAGCCTGTGGGCCACCAACAAGCAGCCCACGTACGGTAACTGGTGGGCTAGGGATGGCTCAGCCCAAGTTTTAAATGGGCTGGAGATTTGTCCTACAAAGAGATCTCGGCCATTAATCGCACCTTGATCTAACAATCAGATCTCATCCACCAGACCTTGTTACCTATCTCCTTAGCACTAAGAATACAGAAGTACAAGCCTATAGAACAGGTCCTGTTGACTGGGCCAGGAATGGTCCAGCCCAGCCAGTTTCTGGGCCTTGATTGTATAACACAGACTGGGCTAAACCAAGCGTAGTTCGGGTCTCGAGTGTTGGGCCAATTCAGGCCCAATTCACATGTTAATGGCTCCTTACAAAACCCACCTAATTGAAATGATTCAGACTATTATAGATCTTAAGAACACTTATCTAACACAAACTCTTGGTTTGGGAATAACCCTAGGTAATCAATCATGTAGTGTTGGGCTACTAGTTGACCGCAGAAATTTGGATCAAGGAAGAAACTACAAACCGCCAGGTGATGACTTCTCCCCATGGGCTTTCCATCTCTAAATTAGATTAAGGATAGCTTTTACATTGACAATAAATGATGTCTTAGAGTTTGATTAATCATTTGATTAGCTTACCTGAATATATATGTTTGAAAATTAATAATCCATGATCATTAATATCCAATGCAAATGCTAGAACTTGATTCATTAAGTGACTCTTGAATTATATTTGCATGTGTACTTAAGTTTTACCTTAATTATTTGAATGATACCTTAGTCACTTAAGATGGTTTGTTTACTTGATCTCTATGTCATTCTCACGTGTTATAGGACTGTTTGTAAGACACATATGGAATCGAAATCTCTCTATGCAAAGAGGGGAACCTCTATCTATGAGATTGGTTATGCTGAGAATAGATCCTCAACATGGAGGTTAAGTTAGTGGCAAATTATTCATGGGATTTACCATCTATGGGGTGATTCTACCTAACTGACTATAGGATGAACCATTTAACATTTTGATCATCATTGTCTATTCGTATTTAAAGCATACAAACCGACTCATTTTAATCATTGTATTTAGTATCTTCGAAATCTCATCCCCACTCAACATACGATGGTAGCTTCCCATACATTGAGAGTTAATTGGTCGTGTTGACGGGTTCTATCAACACCCTAAGACGGTAGACTCATGGGCCGGGGATGGTGGTATGGGACACTATGCCCGAGCTGTTGGTCTATGCTGGGTGACGAGCCCTCTGTAATGACCTTGAGCTTTATTAAACCAGCTGATTGTAATTGGACTAATAATGGCCTAGCTAATCATGCATACATGGCATATTGGCGATGACAGGTGGCTATTTTTGGATGTTGTAGCACGTGTCCTTAGGTTTATTGGGGTATCATTTCGCTAGCTACCAAACCACTGATTATCGATCTACATACGTGATGTATGATGGCTTGGTTATTATGCGGTATGTGATGTACGCACGTGATGTGCTGCGCTGATAACTATCCTTTTTTGCATGGGTGACGAGCCCAAGTCCGATTGGATGAGCATCCCCAGGTCGATGATGCATTCACGCATCCATGCGTATAAAAAGACTGCATCTTGTTACGTTTTATATGCCTTGTTTATTTTTGTGCTATACTGGTCTACAGCAACGGTGTATAATCTTAGGGGGATTCACATTGAGCTGACCACTCATTCATCCAATGTTCAGCCGTACAGAGAATGCACGTGCAAGCAGGGACGACTATGGTACGAATTCTGGAGTCGATGTAGTAGGAGCGGAGGAAGAGTTCTAAGAGGAAGAGCCGCATCAGGAGGCGGCAGAGTATTTTGGGTTGAATCAGTAGTTGTTGGATTTAGTTTGTTTATTTAGCATAGTTAAACTTATAATTTTGTATTTAGGTCCCTAGCTAAGTGGACCAGGATATAACTAATTGGTTTTATGGCTTTATCCATGCTTAGTTTCATTATCGTGCTTTGATTTTGCTATTGTTTCCACTTGTTTGATCATTAACACCAGGGTTTTTAGGAAACGAGTTGTATACTCAGGTTCTGAAAATTGTGGCGTTACAAGTTCATATCAAAGCAGAGTCCGAGATAGCCAGGTTGTAGGATCAATATACAAAATTCATAAGGGAGTAACTTAGGTGAAACTTAGGAAATTCCCCTAAGAAAGTAGTTTGGATGAACAAACATAAAAGAAAAACACTTAGCTCCCCCCCCTCCCCCCAAAGATATTATAACCACTTGAACCTACCAAGAAATCCCCTAGTACGTAGAAGGAATTTAGAATATGAATTGAAGTCCTAGGTTCCCTAGAAAGATTTCCTAAATGATACTAAGGCTAGGAATGAACTTAGAATCCCTTAGAAAACATTAGGTTAGTCGTTCAAATCTAGGAACATGAAGTATAGTCCCCTTGAAATACTACCAGGACTATTGATTACACTTAGGAACTAGATTCGTGTATTGTGTGAGAACGAATGCTCACCATGACGTGAGTGCGACAAGCAGGATAACAAATCTCTAACCCTTGTGTTGTTTCATCATTTGACTGAAATCGCTTTTCCCTATTACCTGAAGTATGAAATTCTGACCTCACAGGAAGCCATGACACCCGTGTTACGATTGCAGCGAGCCCATATTATCGATATACCGGCCCTTTTGCCGACAGAGCACCAGCGAGAGCGCAGCACCATATACACACCAGGACTCTCGCCTAGAGTGGCAAACCAGGACATAGAGTCCAAGGCTAAAGGGGAATCCCCACCCCCGAGGTTATTCCATCAGTGATGCCTTTGCGCTACTTCGAGCAGAGGACGCCCTCTGCCAACATATTCGCAGATGCACAGATACGGGTCGCAACTTTGAAAAGGCTGAGCTATATGTCCTAGAGGGGGGGTGAATAGGACTATGCCAAATAAAAATTAATAAGCAGAATATAGACAACAGATAGCCAACAAGAATGCAAATAATAAAAGGAAATAACAACCTCAAAAATCAAGTATTGAGAGGTTGATACAAACTTGGTTCTAAGGACAACCTAACACCAAAAACCAATGGTTTATGGCAGTACAACTTTACTAGAACGTGGGTGAGTATGAAAAACTCAAACTCAAGAGGATATGAAAGAAATAGAAACTAATCTATTACAACATTCACCACATAATACTGAAATATAAAGATTACAACATTGATATCCACAACTACATCTCACAATCTTAAACCATAAAAGATAAAGAAATAAATCACACATCCACCAAACACAGAGAATTATAGTGGTTCGCTTGTATATATACCAACTGTTAATAAACAGCCACACAACTACTCCACTCCTAATATCCACTTCCTCAGGATATTAGCATTCACTAATCAAAATAGGTTTTTCAAGGTTCACCTAAACCCTTCACAATTGTGTCTTTAGATGGGCTTACACAATTCAAAAACCCCTCGCTCTGAGATTTTCTAGATCACCTCAGATAAAACTAAAATAGAGATTTTTTGAAATAATCTCACAAACCATAAATGAATTGAATTACAAAAAAAGTAAAAACTTATCTGTATGACGATTCTGAAGCAGCCCGGTAGAACCAACTTGATGACGACGTAGATGTTTAACATTTAGTCTCACAAGTGTATAGGGTTCTAAGTCTAGATGATTTTTAATTAAATCAACAAGAGCCTTTATAAGACCCGTATCCTAATCCGTACTGTTCCATCGACTCTCGCGATCCTTCCCGTCGAATTTCGATAACCTGTGACCTATGATCGACATTTGCGCATGACCCTAAGTCGTATCCCGTAAATTTGAGTCGGCTTAATCTGAGACGTGTACCATTGCGACCATGTCATCGCTGCGGTTCCGACGCCGCGTATTACGCACCGATCCGATACCCTGGCAGGGAGATGTGGGCTGACGTTTATTTCAAAGAAACGCCACGCATTTGCAATCCTAAGAGAATCTCTACAACATGTCCTATCAATCAATCACTCACTCAATCAATCAATCAATGCTTTCTTTCTCCCCAAGTCAAGCAACCACCAAGTCAACTCTCTCTCACCCTCTCTCTACACACCCATACATGTCAAGTACATCACTCACCTCACCCATCACTCACCTCACATCCATCACTCCTTACAACCCTCTCTCTCTCTCATTTCTCAACACATTCCAAGCTAAGCAAAAAAAAGGGGACGTCCAAGCTCTCCCATGTGAGAGAAAAGTAACTTTGTGTGGCCCACCTTCACATCCCAAAAACCTTCATCCTAGCATTCAACTCTCATCACCCTCCATCAAAGTGAAACACAAGGAGACCAGTGTTCCAACGGACCGAGAAGATTAAACGGTGGGTGCTCTATTAGGCCTAGATTTCTTTTTTTTTATGAAGGGCCAAATAAGGCTTACCGATTGATGGTATGGATCTCACTTTAGACCCTAGGTGTGGCCGATGGCCCACCTTGATCCGCATGATCATTTCATGATGGGGCCATTCTCTATGGACCCCATCATGTTTATTTTCTTTGCATGGCTAGAGGTCATCTAAACCTTCCATTTTGGTGGAGAAGGAATCTCTACCGTTGATCTTTGATTTGATGGGCCCACGTGTTATGGGACCCACTTGATGTATGATTGATTGCAATGGAGGGCCCAGAGTGTCGGGGTCCCTCCATCACACACGTCTCTCTCTCTCTCTCCCTCTCTCTTTCATTTTTTTTCTTGTTGTATGTGATGATGTGGCTGTGTGACTCACCCGGATGGACCCCACCATAAGGCATGTATTTTATCCAAGTCATCTATAGATGGGGCCCACTTTATGAGTGTTGATCCACACCACCCATCATTTAGTGGCCCACGTGGGCAGCCCACTTGAAATGCACAACCGTCCAGCGTCCCTGGACGCTAGACGTTGAATGGAAAACATAAATATTAGCTTGGTGTAAAGCATTTGGGGTGGGCCACTTGTGTAGGCCCCACCTTGATGCATGAATGTAATCCATGTTGTTCATCCTATTCTTTAGATTATTTGAGGCGTTGAGCTGAAAAAATGAAGCTGATCTGATTTTTTGGTGGGCTATAGCATAACAAACAACATTTTTACTGTTGAAATACCCCCTGTCATTTCTATACCCCAAAATATATCGAATAATGGGCTTGTTTGGCTTGTCTTGAGCCATGGAAACCAATAGCTGGGTCAGATTCACCTGATGTGGGCCCCACATATGAAAAACCACCAAAAAATTAGTTTCTTTTTAAAAAAATATAATGAATATATTAGGCAGCGCCTGCTGCTGCTGCTGCTGCAGCAGGACGTTGCTGCGTCTGGCGGGCGGGCAGGGACCACAGTCCCAGCTGTGGGTCCCACTGTGATGTGTGTAGAACATCTACACCGTGAATTTGGTAAGCCCCTTTTGCAGTGGGCCCCCTGTAAAAAATCAACCCTATCTGGAACTCAGGTGGCCCACATCACAAGAAACAGTTGGATTGAACATCTGCCATTGAAACCCTTTTGGGTATCACAGAAGTTTTAGATTGATACAAAATTTGTTTTTCCTATTCTTCTGGGTCTGTGAGACCTTATCAACAGATTGGATGACATAAAAATGTTATGGTGGGACCCATAATGATGTATGAGTTTTATTCACACCGTCCGCGGTAGTGGACGATGGAACCAGCATGGTGTATGTATGGTGTATGTGTTTTGTCACCACCATCCACACCACTGGACGGTGGGACCTCCCATGTGATGTATGTGTTTTATAAATGTCGTCCATCTATTTGATGGTGGGACCCACTGCCATATGACGGCAGTAAGTGTCGTGGGTCCCACTACTAAATAATATATTATATTATATATTATATATTATATACTATATAATATATGCATGGTGGTGGGCCCTACGTGGTACCCACATTTGCCTTCCTAAGTGCAGCCAACTGCCTGTGCAGCAGCCATCTAGTTGCTCCTTTATTGGCAGCAGGCCCCACATTGATGTATATCGACACCGTCCACTATTTGAACATGTGTGCAAATTGTTCACCTTGATGTATTTTGTGGTACATCTGTGAGGCCCATCGTGATGCATTTGGAGCTCATGGGTAGAGGCCCATTATGATATATATGAGGCCCATGTTATTAGGCCCATTGTGATGTATGCAAAGCCCATGGGTTATGGCTCATTACAATGTATGTAAGGCCCAATTGGTGTGGCCTATTCAATATATATATAAGGCCCATGGGTTGAGGCTCATTGTGATGTATTAGGGCCGTGGGTCAAGGCCCATTGTGATGTATTTGGGGCCCATGGGTTAAGGCCCATTGTGATGTATTCAAGGCTCGTTATTGAGGCCCACCTTGATGTGCATGAGGCCTGTTATTGAGGCCCACCTTGATGTGTATGAGGCCCGTTATTGAGGCCCACCGTGATGTGTATGAGGCCCATTGTTAAGGCCCACCTTGACATATATGAGGACCATATGATGAGGCCCATTTGATGTATTTGAAGCCCATGGGTCGAGGCTCAATGGGATGTATACAAGGTCTATTGCATTATGTGATTCCACCATGGGTTATGTAATGACATTTATGGCGAGCCATGCCTTGGGAGCAATGTTGGTTTGACGTCCACATTGTAAGAATAATGTTGGTTAAATGTCCACATTATAACTCTCCCTAGGGCCCATTGATAGGCCCGTACTTGTTGTGTATAGGCCATTAAGGTCTTCATTGTGAGGATAGTTCATCACCATATAAAATGCTTAGTATAACTCAATGATTCATGCCCATACACATCATATGTATGCCTGATATGAGGAATGTTTAATCATAGCATACGCCATTGGACAGATTATTTATGGGACTCCTTATGAGACAGAGTGCCCACATTATCGCGCCGTATGCACAAGATTGCTACATGACTAAATAGTGTGACTCATGCATCTCACATATATGTGACTTGATCATTGTACGCCCTAGCGACATCAGGGTCGTGGCCTCCACAGGCACATCGTGGATGGCTAAATGGGACACCGAAAATACTTGGTTCTAGCACTATGGGCACTTAGGATGTCCTTGGGTGAAAATCCTAGAATCTTCGAGGCCAGGAGGTGCCCCAACGTTAAGACCGAGTGGAACATGAGCACCCAAGTGCCGAATACCAGTAGGCCGCGTCTCCACTAGTCATAGTCAGTTGGGAGGGGGTGTGGCCTTATCCGCCCGAGTGAGGGGACTATATGGTAGGCCGAGTATGTCTAGCTCATAAATAGGTCCTCTATTAATGAGCTGAGTAGGTATTGGTAAACTGCTGCCTAGGCGGATAGTGAGGTCTCTACCACTCACTGGGTTGTGCAGCTAGGGAGGAGGCGGTCAGTGTGGAGTGTAATAGTCCCCGATGATTTGCCCAGAGAGCAACCGTACTGATATGTGGACTTATTGAGCAGAAATTGCATATCCATTCATTCATTCACTATCCACTCAGGCTAGTGGTGCGTAACTATTTGTTACGTGTACCTTCGCATGGTCAAGATTTCGGTTGGCCGTGCGACTAACCTGAGATCAGGAGTTTACCACATTGAGTGTGACTATCCAAATTTAGGTATGGGACTGGTTTGGATAGAAGTCCCTTGTGGTGGACCCCATAGCCTGCGATACTACGTACTATCATCCCGACTTCACATTCCAGTATGGTCATTTCATTCGCACCGCATATTACATTGCATCCGCAGTACTTAACATTTTAGGTTACTATGTTTTTACACTTATATGGCCTAGTCAGACTTAACAGGATATGTATATTGCATTGCATCATCAGCATTTGATATTTGGCTTCCATATTTGCATAGCCGATCCACATTACGTATTCTATTATTGTATGATTCATGGACCTACCAGTATATTTCCGCTTACTCTGATATCATATGATTCCTGATCTTATCAGTATTTATGCTTATCCCGATGATGTATGACTTATGGGCGTTATTGTATACTTGGCACTTACCTTACACACACTTTCACCACCCTCTAAGCTTTCTATAAGCTTATGCACAATAGATGCATGCAGGTGGTGTTAGGTTATAGTAGCATGGAGCTTGGAGCATGAAGCTGTCAAATTGTGACAAAACCAAAATTACGATATGCAATAGATATTCAAACAACACATTACACAAACATGTGTTGCACTAACGTGCACACACATGTATGATATGATCCATAATAGATATCATGCACAATAATCAACTCTCCCCCTTAATCCAATACTCTCTACAAAAAAAAAAATATTAGCCACATTTCATCATATCATATCCTCATTCGATATTACAATATCTCCCCTTTTTTTGTCACAACATGATAAAGGAAGCGAATAAGGATAAATGAAGAGAATAAGAGAGCATGTAGAATTAATTACTCATCCAAATCAAATAAACAGAGTATCTGAACTGAATAGATAAGAGTTTAAATAAAATTATCCAATTAGTCATAGGGAAAAGAGTTAGAATAAAGTTATTACAAATACCATTAAATCAAAATAAAACTAATTACCTGAAGAGGAAGCAGGAATAGATGGATCAATTTGATATAAACCCTTATTAATGCACCTCATATATTTGCGCATATAAGAAAATTAAGAATCTTGGGTTACACAAATATGAGCCACCTGTTCCGTAAGATTACGTAACCTCTCATTGAAATCAGAAGGCTGATAATCAGGGTCAGCCTCAGAATCTGATTCAAGATAAATCATCCATATTAACGTCTTCTTGAGGTAAAGCATCAGCTTCTTCATCTCCTCCAGCATTCCCATCAACTTGACCAGGTACCAAGTCCAGGTTCATCTTGTTGATATTAGAATTGTTAAATGGACGGAGATTAATAGAACCTTCTCCAATAGGCATAGCTATCAAAGCATGATTAGCTAAGGCAGTCATAAGATAAGTGAATGGAATATCGCTATGACCAGGATGGAGATGAAATTGAATAATATGATGACAGATAAAAGAAGGAAGACATATATGGATACTAGATACAACTGAATGCATAATGCGGGCCATAAAAGAGGTCAGCTCAATCTTGTTACCTAGGCGAGGATAGACGTTCGAAATAAAATTCCGATGCAAGACCCTGTATCTGGGTAACATATATTTGGAATTGAGCACAGTACTGCCGTTCCATTCCGCATTCATGTTACAGAGAACTCTCGTAATCAATTGTTTAGCATTTACAAAAGGTCTAGATTGTAAAGTGGATATGGGTATGCCGTCATCAATAACAGGTATATTCATGATTGCTGAAAAGATAACGACAGGTGGCACGACCAGTCAAATATGCACACCAATTCACGAATATAATGATACCTAATGTCAATGTGCTTGGTTCGTGAATGCTGAATAGGATTTTTGAAAATATTAATTGCACTTGAGTTATCACAATATAACATCATAGATTCTTGCGTAATTCCGTAATCGCTTAACATTTTCTTCATCTATACTAGCTGAGTGCATGCATTACCTACAGCAATATATTCAGCCTCAGCAGTGGAGAGCAATACGGAACTTTGTTTCTTACTTAACTAGGAAACTAGACAATTCTCGACATAGAAACAACCACCGCTGGTCTATTTACGATCATCAATGTTACCAACCCAATCAGCATCCGTGTAACCAACTAATTGCACACTAGTATCATGTGGATACCAGAGACCAAGATTAGCTAAACTAGCGACATATCGCAAAATACGCTTAACAGCAGTCAAGTGGGACTCTTTAGGGTCCGATTGATATCTGACACAAATTCTAGTGCTAAAAAAATATCAGGTCGACTCGTAATTAAATAAAGTAAACTTCCTATCATACTGCAATACAACTTAGGATCCACACTCTTATCTGTTGAATCCTTAGAGAGTTTCAAAGTGGTACACTTATTAGAGTATCAAAATATTTTTCACTCTCAAATCCGAACCTTTTAACTAAGTTCAGAGCATATTTGGTTTGAGAGATGAAGAATCTATCAGGAAGCTGTTTGACTTGCAACCCCAGGAAATAATTTAGTTCTCCAACCATGCTCATTTCGAATTTGGACTTCATAAGATCTGCAAACTCAATAGTCATGTTAGCATAGGTAGATCTATAGATAATGTCATCAACATAGATTTGCACTATTAAAATATGATCATTATTTTTCTTAACAAATAATGTTTTATCTACACTCCCCATAACAAGCTCATGACTTAACAAGAATTTAGTTAATTTCTCGTACCATGCCCTGGGAGTTTGTTTCAAACCATAAAGTGCTTTTATTAGGCGATAAACATGATTAGCATGCTTAGGGTATTCAAAACCCTTTGGTTGTTTAACGTATACTTCTTCATGCAAATCATCATTTAAAAATGTACTCTTAACATCTATTTGATATATTTTAAATTTTTTAAAACACGCAATGGATATAAACAGTCTGATTAATTCAAGACGAGCTACTGGGACAAAGGTTTCATCATAATCAATACCTTCAGTTTGGGTGTATCCTTGTATAACCAGCCTAGCCTTGTTTATAATTATGTTACCAAGTTCATCAGACTTATTCTTGAAAATCCATTTTGTTCTAATAATATGTTTATTAGTTGGTCTTGGAACTAAATACCAAACATCATTTCTCATAAACTGATTGAGCTCTTCTTGCATAGCGACAATCCAGTTTTTATCAGTAAGGGCTTCTTTTACATTAGCCAGTTCCATTTAAGATGTAAAGCACACGTAGTTACACAGATCTTCTAATTGTTTACGAGTGCATACACCAGTGAGGGGATTTTTAAGGATTTGATTAGTAGGGTGATCTTTATTTGTTCGTAGTTCAGTGTTATTTTGATTAGATGAAGAGTCTGGTTTATCAATTAAAAGAACCTCATCATCTTCTGAACTTGAGACAGGTGTATTCAAATGATCATCAATGACCACATTAATAGATTCTTGTATTACACCGGTCCTCTTGTTAAGTATCCGATATGCTCGACTATTCAGAACATACTCTAAAAATATCCCTTCATCACTTTTGGTGTCAAATTTACGCAGATGTTCTCGGTCACGTAAGATATAGCATTTACTGTCGAAAACTCAAAAGTACTTGACAGAAGGCTTCTTATCAAACCATATCTCATAAGCCGTTTTATTATTTGATTTTCTAATATAAACACGGTTAATTATATACCAAGCAGTATTTACGGCTTTAGCCCAGAGATTTTTAGGAAGTTTCATACTATTTAACATTACATTTGCCATTTCTTGAAGCACCCTATTTTTCCTTTCCGCTATCCCATTTTGTTATGGTGTTTTGGGAGTAGAATATTTCTTGTGATATTCCTTGGTCACTACAAAATTTCTCAACACTACTATTTTCAAACTTAGAACCATGATCACTACGGATCTTAGTGACTTGTAACACTTTTTCATTTTGGATACATTTAAGTACCTTTTTTACTTTGTCAAGAGTTTCAGATCTCTCTCTTAAGAAGACTGCCCAAGTATACCAAGTAAAGTCATCTACAATGACCAAAATATACTTCTTGCCACCTCGATTCTCCATTCTACTTAGTCCAATGAGATCCATGTGGAGAAGTTCGAGTGGTTTAGATGTGGCATTGGAGTTTATCTTTTTGTCAACACTCGTGGTTTGTTTACCAATCTGTCACTCGCCACATATCTTATCCACTTTCTTTATTTTGGGTAGACCTCTTACCAAATCACTTTTGCTCAATCTATATAAGTTGCATTACTGTACATGTCTTGGGCGCTTATGCCATAGTTTGTTCTCATCGGTATGGACCATGTAACATGATAGCTTAGATGAGCTTAAGTCACCAACTATATAGCAGTTCTCAGAAGTTCTATGACCAGTTAATATTACAAACCCATTCTTATAAAAGATTTCACATTTTTGGTTTGAAAATTTTACACTGTGATTATTATCGCAAATTTGAGAAATGCTTAATAAATTATGTTTTGAACCTTCTACATATAAAACATTCTTAAATAGAGGGAGGTTAGGGAGTTGAACTGTACCTTGGCCAAGAATTTTGCAGTTGCTACCATCACTGAATGTGACTGAATCATTATTCATGTCTTTAAGATTGGTGAGCAGACTTTTGTCACCTATCATATGTTCGGAGCAACCACTATCCAGGTACCACTTTGAACGGCTCGTGGCTTTGAATGCGGTGTGGGCAACTAAACAAGCAACCTTAGGGACCCATTTCATTAAAGTTTTGGGTTTAGGAGCATAGTTGGTCTTCTTCTAATTATAATTGTTATAGTCCTACCCACTGAGTTAGATTTTAAGAGCTCCTTAAGCAAGTCTACAATTTTCTCAGCTAAAGGATTACAGTTCTGATTTTTATAATTGATATGGTTCTTTTTAGAATTTAAGGACTGAAAAGTTTTAGTCATTTTAGAAATATTTTGATTCAGACTTTTCCCTTTTGAGTTAGAAGACTCCCCTTTAATAAATTTAGGAGGAGTATTCTTATATTTGGGAGGCATATTTTTATTGTAGCCCAATCCAGATCGATCATCACATTTTTTGGATCTGGATAAAAGTTTTTCTAATTTAGGATTTCCTTGGGGATACCTCCATGTGTTCTTCAAACTCAAAATTGAAGAGACTTCTAGTTTTAGGTTTTCAATTTCAGATTTTAAGTTTTCAACTTAGGACGTTTTGAAATCTAAGTCACACATAGTTTTTTCAAAGCAATCTGAAAGGTGTAATTTTTTTCAAAACCAGATTATCAAAATTCTCTTTCAATTTTAAAAAATTTTCTTTCTGTAGTTTTAATTTAACAGCTATTTTACAACTTCCCTGTATAGGGCATTATAAGCATCCTGAAGATCTTCTTCATTCTTATGATCACTTCCCAGATTTTCTTCACTGGTTGTATCATTATCTGAGAAAGTGAACTTGGCTAGAGTCATTAGGGCTTTAACATCATTACTCAACTCGGTTTCAGAATCTTCTAACTCAAAAGAGGCTTCAGAGCAGGAAGTTTCATCCCATGTAACCAACATACCTTTCTTTTTAGGTTAGTCCATTTTAGGACATTTGTTTGCTAGATGCCCATATTCATGGTAGTTGTAGCATTAGTTGTCTTTTAAAGATTTTCAAATTTTTAATCTTGATCTTTTCTTTTTAGTAGGTCTTTGAACATCAACTCTCTTTTTTACTTTTGAAAATCTTGTAAGACTTTTTAGCTAAAAGGGTCATATCATCTTCAGAATTTTCTAAATCAGAATTGTTATTTTCATGAGACAAGCTTTTCGATGACTTAAGGGCGATAGATTTACCTTTCAGAGCTTTAAAGTTTAACTCGTAGGTTTGTAAAGAACCAACCAGTTCTTCAACCTGCATATGGTCTGTATCACGAAGTTCCTAAATGGCCGTGACTTTTGAATTGAACCTTTCAGGTAGTGAGCGTAGTATTTTCGCACAAACTTTGCTTTCTGGGATGCTATCTCCAAGACCCCACATAGAGTTGACTGTGTCATTCAACTTATTATAGAATTTCATAAATGTTTCACTTTCTTCCATATGTATTTCCTCAAACCTAGTGGTGAGGATTTGTAGTTTAGATTTCTTAACAGTAGTCATACCCTCGTGTGTCATTTCTAAGATATCCCAGGCTTATTTTGCAGTATCACAAGATATAATTCTTTTGAATTCATTTGCTAATAGTACACAAGTAATTACATTTAAAGCCTTGGCATTAGCACTACTCTCAGTTCTCTGAAGAGTGGTCCAAGTGTTATATGGAGCAACCCTTGGAGATTTAGTTCCATTAAGGCCTAGAACTTCAACAGTAGGTGGAGTCCATTTAATTATTGTGGCTTGCCACACATTCTCATCAAGAGACCTGAAGAATATTCTCATTTTGGCTTTCCAATAAGCAAAATTAGAGTCATTAAAAGGTGGAGGCCTAGTTATAGAAAGACTATCAAAATTTGACATCTTAAAAGCTCAGATCAGTTAGCTCAAGAATTAAATTCAAATAAACAAGCTATTAGGCTTGGATACCACTCGAAAAGGCCGAGCTATATGTCCTAGAGGGGGGGGGGGGGTGAATAGGACTATGCCAAATAAAAATTAATAAGCAGAATAGAGACAACATATAGCCAAAAGAATGTAAATAATAAAAGAAAGTATTGAGAGGTTGATACAAACTTGGTTCTAAGGACAACCTAACACCAAAAACCAATGGTTTATGGCAGGAGAACCTTACTAGAACATGGGTGAGTATGAAAAACTCAAACTCAAGAGGATATGAAAGAAATAGAAACTAATCTATTACAACATTCACCACACAATGCTGAAATATAAAGATTACAACATTCACATCCACAAATATATCTCACAATCTTAAACCATAAAAGATAAAGAAATAAATCACACATCCACCAAACACTGAGAATTATAGTGGTTCGCTTATGTGTACACCAACTGTTAATAAACAGCCACACAACTACTCCACTCCTAATATCCACTCCCTTGGGATATTAGCGTTCACTAATCAAAATAGGTTTTTTAAGGTTCACCTAAAACCTTCATAATTGTGTCTTTAGATGGGCTTACACAATTCAAAAACCCCTCGTTCTGAGATTTTCTGGATCACCTCAGACAAAACCAAAATAGAGATTTTCTAGAATAATCTCACAAACCATAAATGAATTGAATTACAGAAAAAGTAAAAAACTTATCTGTATGACGATTCTGAAGAAGCCCGGTAGAACCAACTTGATGATAACATGGATGTTTAACATTCAGTCTCACAAGTGTATAGGGTTCTAAGTCTAGATGATTTTTAATTAAATCAGCAAGGGCTTTATATTAATTTTGATCTCAAGGAAGGGTAAATTAAATATCCCTTTTCAAAATGAGAATGGAATAGAGAATCAAAAAAAAAAAAAAACAAGAGCTACTTTAAATAATCTTAAATATGCACAAAATAGCTTAGAATGTACTCAAAATTATCTCAGAGTGATTGCTTAAGAATGATAAGAATTGAATAGAAAACTCTGAAATTCGAGCACTATTTATTAGGGGTGCACATGGGTCGGTTTGGTCCAGTTCTAGGGTGAAACTGGAACTGAACCGTTCCTAACGGTTCCAGGATATTTGGAATCGAAACCGGACTGTTGGCATCCTAGAATCGAAACGGAACCAAACCATTAAAACCGGTTCGGTTCTAGATCGGTTCCACAGTTCTGGGCATTTTATAATCCAGCCCAATTGCATGTTTAATTTTATTATCTAGTTCATGTCCATCCATGTTGTGGTCCACTTGATGAATGGTTTAGATATTGTATAAGGTGTGCAAAAATACATTTATGAAAATAATTAAATGGTGCATTATAAACCATAAATCATGAGTCAAATATGGAAACAATCAAAGGGTTGTTGGTTCAGTTCCAAGTTCAGTTCTAGGTTCAGTTCCACGGTTTGGTTCTATGGATCGGATCCACGATTTGGTTCTATAGATCGGTTCACGGTTTGGTTAGGTTCTACATACCCCCAAACCGAGAACCGAACTGATGTAACTGGTTTTTTTATTTTTGGAACCGGAACCAAACCGACCATTTGGTCGGTTCTGATCCTGTTCCACGATTCTACCGGTTCAATATGCACCCCTACTATTTATAGGTGAGAAATCGATTCGCACGACTAGCCTTTGGTTAGCTACGACTGGCCTTATCCAAACAGATTTTCAAAAATTCTGGCGTGATAAGATTTTTCAGTCACACGACTGGCCTTATGGGTCCCACGACTGGTCGAGTGGCCTGCTCGACTAGTCGTGGACACCACACGACTGGTCATGTGAGTCCAGATTACTCACTGAAAAATGAGTCGAGCACTGCACGATTAGTTGAGCACTATTCACACAACTGGTCGAGCAGTTTCCAGGACTGGTCATAGAGCAACAGAAAATTTTTAAAAATTCATAACAAATCCTGGACTGGTCGAGGAAATACTAGGATTGGTCGAGCCAGTGCTAAGGCTAGTCGAAAGAATATAATTTTACACTTATAAAACAGCCAAAATGATCGACCGAAAGTATGAAATGATCTAATCATAATCTAAAGTCAATTTAAGTCAATCTACCTTACTTGTAAGATATAACATATGAACACTTAATCTATCAATCACTTTAGTAGCTTTAATTATTGCGATCTTCAAAGCTTGAACTCGACATACCAAACATAATATTCAACTAAGTCTTGAGTTCTTGGACTTTTATGGTTCCATTTCTTGAACCGCAATGTTCATAGAAACTCTGTCTTCACTCAATATATGAAAGTCTTCACTTTCTTCTAGTTTAAAGATATCGGTAA
Source organism: Magnolia sinica (assembly GCF_029962835.1). Classification (NCBI taxonomy): domain Eukaryota; kingdom Viridiplantae; phylum Streptophyta; class Magnoliopsida; order Magnoliales; family Magnoliaceae; genus Magnolia; species Magnolia sinica. The sequence goes on from NC_080588.1 coordinate 25,063,499, forward strand.
GTTCGTCATAGATATCGGCAAGATAGATTCAGCATGAACAGATCGAACATCGAAGATTCAATGTGAACAGATGCACGAGCTTGAAAAAAATCAAGATACAAACTTGAATTGGTTTATCACACCAAAATTAGACAATACTTAGGGTTTATTAACATAGCACTTTCACAGCTTTCGCAGCCTTCAGATAGATGGTGGTGACCATACAGTAGCAGCAGGCTGCCTATATGCAACAGCAGCAAGCCACACACGCCCTCGTGATGGAAACTTTGCGAGACCGGAATCGTGGGGTGACATCACGTGATGGAGAGGTCCAGGGCACAAACATATTCGAGCGTTTCCAGAGGCTCCGACCACCGACATTCGAGGGGGCACCCAACCCAGTACTGGCAGAGCACTGATTGGCGAGGATCGCCAATATGGTGAGGCCACTAGAATGCTCGAACTCCTAGATGATCAACCTACCCACATATCTGCTGGAGGGAGAAGCCGAGAACTGGTGGCAAGGCCTACATCGAGGTGTGCCGCTTGGGTACACATGGACATGGGCAGGATTCAAGACGAAGTTCCTGGAGAAGTATTTCCCGCGATCGTGCAGAAATGAGAAGATTGCACAGTTTCTGAAGCTGGCGCAGGGGAACATGATCGTCGCCTAGTACGAGGCACAATTTGATGAGCTCTCCTGATATGTGCCCAAGGCCCTTGAGGATGTGGAATATAAGTTACAGAAGTTTAAGGAGGGGCTCAAGCCAAGGATCTAGTCGCATTTGTGTGCCTGGGACTTCAAAGACTTCTCGGAATTGGTAGATAAGGCGATGAGGGTCAAGAAGGACTTCAAGCGCACTATCAGGGCATGCCCCTCACACCTCAGGCAGACCGAGGTAGGTGCCTCCCACCCCGCCTGTCCCAGAGAGGAGGTTCAGGATCCTACCCGTCAGTGCTTTGCCCATACCTCCCAACAAGCGTTGCGATTACTGCGGCAGAGAGAACCACACTGCCCGGAACTGCTACAAGAGAATGCGGGACGAGGGCATTCCACTACCAGCAAACTGTCCCCAGCGAACCCAAGATAGTTGAAGCTACCATCAGCCCGGTACCAGTAGTGTGAGACTTCCCCGAGATGTTTCAAGAAATACCAGGACTTCCCCCTAGGCAAGAGGTAGACTTTTATATAGACCTCAAGCCAGGGACCGCCCCCATATCACTGCCTCCATTTCACATGCCTCCTTATGAGATGGAGGAACTGATGAGTCAGATAGATGAGTTGTTAACCCAAGGATTCATCCGCCCCAGCGTTTCCTCATGGGGAGCACCAGTCCTTTTCGTGAAGAAGAAGGACGGGTCAATGCGTCTCTGTATCGATTACCGGAGACTGAACGAAGTGACGATAAAGAACAAGTACCCTCTGCCGCGCATCGACAATTTATTTGATCAGCTTAAGGGTGACAGATACTTCTCTAAGATTGATATGTGATCAGGGTACCATCAGTTGAGGATCAGGGATGAGGATATCCCTAAGACGGCATTCAGAACTCGCTATGGGCACTACGAGTTCTTAGTAATGTCTTTTGGCCTCACCAATGCCCCTATCGTATTTATGGATCTGATGAACTGCATATTCATGTTGTACCAAGATCGGTTTGTAATCGTGTTCATTAACGATATCTTAGTCTACTCGAAGAGTCGGGAAGAACACGAACAGCACCTGCGCACGGTCTTAAACACCCTGAAAGAAAATCAATTGTACACCAAGCTGACCAAGTGTGATTCTGGGAAGAGGAAGTGAAGTTCATGGGACATAGTGAAAGAAGAAGGCATAGTTATTGATCCCGCCAAGGTGGAAGCAGTGTCTAAATGGGAATAACCCACCACAATCACTAAGGTTTGGAGTTTTCTGGGCATGACAGGGTATTACAGATGCTTCATCAAGGAATTCTCCAGGATTACGCGACCACTCACCCAACTGACGAAGAAAACAACTGATTCACGTGGGACGAGAACACGAAAGCAGCCTTCCAGGAGCTAAAGATGAGACCGACTTCCACACGAGTACTCACTCTTCCACATGAGGGAGGGAAGTTCGTGGTGTATAGCGATGCATCGAAGTTGGGGCTAGGATGTGTGTTGATGCAGAATGATAGGGTGATTGCTTACACTTTGCGACAGCTGAAGAAGCACGAGGAGAATTACCTGACACATGACCTGGAATTGGTAGCGGTGGTCTTCGCTTTGAAGATTTGGAGGTATTATCCTTATGGGGAGGAATTCCAGTTATTTTGTGACCACAAAAGTTTAAAATATATCTTTATGTAGAAGGACTCGAATATGCGCAAGCATCGATGGATAGAGACACTTAAGGACTTCCACTTCGATATATCTTACCATCCTGGTAAGGAAAACTCCATGGATGATGCATTGAGTCGAAAGAAGAAGCATGAGCTGATAACCACCTTGATGATCAAGGAATAGAAAATGATGAAGTTTGTCTAAGACTTCGATGTCTAACTCACACTCGATGAGCCAGATGCTTATTGGCTCTTTTAACTGCAGAGCTAACCTTAGTCTGTCACATAATCCTTGCTCAAGGCCAAGACGAATGGCTTAGTAAGATGAAGGAAAAATGTAAAAATGAAGAAATGCCCAATTAGAGGGTTGGAAGTGATGGCGCTCTCCGATATTAGGGATGTGTGTGCGTACCCGACAATGCAGACTTGAAGAGAGAGGTGATGGTAGAAGCGCATCATTCCAGATTGGCCATACACCCAAGGAGTACGAAGATGTATAATAACGTGAAGAGAAAGTATTGGTGGACCAATATGAAGATGGACATAGCAGACTTTGTAGCTAGATGTATGGTGTACCAGAAGATAAAGGCCGAGCATCGCAAGCTTACAGGCCTTCTTCAGCTGCTACCACTGGCAGAATGGAAGTGGGACAGCATCTCAATGGACTTCATCGCTAGACTTCCTAGGACTCAAAGGAAGTATGACTCGATTTGGGTAATTGTGGACAGGCTGAAAATATCTGCCCGGTTCTTTCCGATTTGTACGACAGATTCAACCGATAGTCTGGCAAGGTTATACGTTTGGGAAGTCATGCGGTCCTACAGAGTTCCACAGTAAATCATATCGGACTGAGACTCCAGGTTTACTTCCACTCTTTGGAAGAGGTTACAGGAAGAGATGGGCACAAAGCTCAAGTTTAGCATGGCCTTCCATCCTCAGACAAACGAGCAGACTGAGAGGGTAGAACAGATTTTGGAAGATATGTTGTGGGTATGGGTTCTGGACTTCCAGGGTAACTGGGACAATCATTTGGCTCTGGTGAAGTTCGCGTACAACAATAGTTTCCAATCCAGCATAGGCATGGCACCTTATGAGGCTCTCTATAGCTGCCCTTACCGAGCTCCCCAGTGCTGGCAGAAGTAAGAGAAAGGAGTCTACTAGGGCCTGAGCTTGTCCAAGCTACTACTTGGGTGATCGATGTGGTTCGAAAATGACTACGGATTGCTCAAAGCAAGCAGAAGAATTATGCAGATAATCAATGTCACGACCTGGAATTTATAGCAGACGATCATGTGTTCTTGAAGATTACACCTATGAAGGGTTTGATGAGGTTTGGACAGAAGGGGAAGTTGGCACCATGATTCATTGGGCCGTTTAAGATCCCAGATCGTGTGGGAGCCGTGGCCTACCACTTGGCACTGCATACTACACTGGCTAACATCCACAACGTCTTCCACGTATCTATGCTGAAGAAGTACATGCCAGATGAGTCGCATATCATCAGCTGGGAGCAGGTCGAGCTCACTAAGGATGCTTCCTGCATCGAGGAACCTATCCACATCCTAGATCGCAAGGAGCAGGTCCTGTGGATGGAAACAACACCACTGGTCAAGGTTCTCTGGTCACGCCATGGCGAAGAGGAGGCAACTTGGGAAAGGGAAGTAGAAGTTATGGAGAAGTACCCTCACCTATTCAATAACACACCATAGGTAATTTTAAGGGCAAAATTTTTTTTAGGGGGTAGACTGTTACACCCCGCACCTCTGGTACACGGGTGTTACCATTTAAACCCGTATCAGTGGAGTTTCAAACTTAGTTAATAAACAATTTTAATTTAACTCATACAGGAAGGGGCCTCCACTCATCATTGAGGTCATCCATCAGAGTCCCCAGGAGATAAGAAGGACCCTACACCAGCCACAAGGGTAAGCCTAACTGACCATCTCAAATTATAGTAGATTTCAAATCATCTAGTCATAGAATAACGGGATACTAACAACTTTAACTATTGAATCACTGGCTTAGGATCCACCACTTCCTACAAGATTAACCCAACCATTGAATCCAACCATAGACTCCTCAAGGAATGAGAGTGCAAGCTTAGGTAGGTGGCCCACACCGAAGATCCTGATCAGAGACAAGATCTCACAAATGGGCAAGCAGACAAACGTACATCCCTGCATGGTGTCGGGGCTATTGGAAGTGGCTATGAGGGAAATAACTGGGCCTAAGCACACAAACGGGCCTTAGAACCATTTTCAACCATCCATGTTCGAATCTAAAATGATCCGACCCTTAGATCAATTAAAACCCATGATTAGACGACGAATGGCCCACCCGAATTTTGGGTCGGCTTGATCAACAGTCCAAGATCCCAACGTAGAGCTCCTTAGAACAATGGATGAAGTGGATTTATCACAAACATCATGGTGGACCCCACACAGGGTGCATGCACACCACAACCGCCCCTGCACGAAGTGCACCGGACCACAGCGAGGGTCAAACAGGCGCTGACCTGTAAAAATTTAAAAAAAGGAGGCAAATCTCCCTACTACGTATGTTAAATGTAATGAAAGGATAGTGTCCCTTCATCACAAGTTGTGGCCCACCTCGGGCCATCATCTGGGCAATCCGAACCATCCATCTCGTAAGGAGGTCCGGGACGACCAGACCCGTGTCATCCGAGCCTCCCTATACAAGTAAGCATGTACTCGAGCCATGGACAGCCAGTAATGATGCAATGATTCTCTGAAGATCAAGCCATTTCTGAGGCTCCATGTGGCAATCCACGTCAGTCACCCTCCCGTCATCCTAGCCCTTCGTCCAAAGGATTATCCACGCCCTCCTTCCATTGTTAAAAATGGGCAGGCAGACGCCTGCATTAAGAAAAAGCTAGAGGAGGCAATGCCACTTTTACCAAGGGCAGCTAGCTTGATCTGAGCCCTCCTTGGGCCACGTGGACGAGCTCTGACCATCCCTCCTAAGGCGGCATGATCTGAAAGCGGAGACCATCTCGTCTCATGAGAAGATAACGAGATGAGGATTATCTCATGAGAAGTTCTGAAATGCGGATGATCTTCAACATTTCATCTCCAAACAACATACGATGGTAACTTCCCATACATTGAGAGTTAATTAGCCATATGTTGACAGGTTCTATCAACACTCTAAGGTGGTAGACACATGGGCCGGGGATGGTAGTATGGGACACTTTGCCCGAGCTGTCGGCCTACGCTGGGTGACGAGCCCCCCGTAGTACCTTAAGCTTTATTAAACTGGCTAATTATAATTAGACTAATAATGGCCTGGCTAATTATATATACATGGCATATTGGCAATGACGGGTGGCTATTTCTGGATGCTGTAGCACGTGCCCTTAGGTTTATTGGGGTATCATTTCATTAACTGTCAGACCACTGACTATCGATCTACGTACGTGATGTACAATGGCTTGGTCATTATGCGGTACGTGATGTACACACGTGATGTGTTGCGCTGATGACCAGCCTTTTTGCATGGGTGACGAGCCCAAGTCCGACTGGATGAGCATCCCTTGGTTAATTATGCATTCACGCATCCATGCATATAATAAGACTGCATCTTGTTATGTTTTGTGTGCCTTATTAATTTTCATGTTATACTTGTCTAAGGCATCAGTGTGTAATCTTGAGGGGAATTCACATTGAGCTGGCCACTCATTCATCCAATGTTCAACCGTATAGATTATGCAGGTGCAGCAAGAGTAGAGGAAGAGTTCTACGAGGAAGAGCCGCATTAGGAGGAGGAAGAGTATTTTGGGTTGAATCAGTAGTTGTTGGATTTAGTTTGTTTATTTAGCACAGTTAAACTTATAATTTTGTATTTGGGTCCCTAGCTGAGTGGACCAGGATATTACTAATTGGTTTTATGGCTTTATCCATGCTTGGTTTCACCATCGTGCTTTGATTTTTCTATTATTGCCACTGGTTTGATCATTAACACCTGAGTTTTCGAGAAACAAGTTGTATACTCGGGTTCTGAAAGTTGGGGCGTTATAGAAGTCTACTACCCTGATTGGGTAGCCAATATTGTACTGGTCAAAAAGGCTAATGGGAAATCATGAGTTTGTGTAGACTACACAGACCTAAATAAAGCCTACTTAAAAGATAGCTTCCCTCTTCCCAGGATCGACTAGTTGGTCGACAGTACTGCGAGGCATGAACTCCTTAGTTTTATGGACACATATTCAGGGTATAATCAGATTGTAATGTACCCAGGGGATAAATCTAAAACCACCTTTGTCACTGACAAAGGTCTTTACTATTACTAGGTGATGCCCTCTGGTTTGAAGAACACAGGAGCGACCTATCAAAGATTGGTCAATAAAATATTCGCTCACCAAATGGGGCGAACAATGGAAGTGTATATTGTTGACATGTTCGTCAAAAGCGTTAAAGCTACGGACTATATGGCCAACCTTGAGGAAATATTCCTCATCCTTCAGAAATACTGAATGAAACTAAATTCGAGCAAGTGCACATTCGGCGTAAGCTCAGGGAAGTTCCTCGCTTTCTTGGTTAGTCAGCGAGGGATCGAAGTAAATTCTGAGAAAATCAAAGCGCTGCTTAATATGCAATCTCTAAAGACAATCAAGGATATCCAAAGGCTGACCGAAAGCGTTGCCGCACTTAATTGCTTCGTGTCCCGAGCTACAGACAAATGCCTCCCCTTTTCTAAATAATTAAAAGGAAGGCAGATAGTGAACTGGACCGAAGAGTGTAAAACAGCCTTCCAGTAGCTCAAAATTTACTTAGGATCACCCCCTTTACTCTCCAAACCTGAGCCAGGAGAAATGCTACTACTGTACTTAGCAGTATCTGATGCAGCAATCAGCTTGACATTGATTCGGGAACATGAAGCCAAACAACTCCCAGTTTACTACATCAGCAAAGCACTTGTTCCAGTAGAGACAAGATATCCGACCTTAGAAAAAGTGGCCCTGGCTTTGATCATTTCCTCCCGATGCCTACAACCATACTTCCAAGCCCATTCAATTATTATCTTAACCGACCAACCATTGTGGCAAGTGCTACAAAAATCGGAAGCCTCAAGTCATCTCACCAAGTGGGTAATTGAACTGAGTGAGTTTGACATCGGTTATAAGCTGAGAACTGCAATCAAAGGGCAGTTGTCGACTTCATCGTTAAGGTCACACAACAATCCGAGCAACTTACAATCGATGAACGACCTACTTCCGACCTATCCGAATTGGAAGGGTTGGAAGGCCAGCGTGACCTGGTGTCATCTGACTCCCAACTTTGTCCCGACCCTCCCCATTAGAGGCTCTATGTTGATGGCTCCTCCAACTCTAAGGCAAGCAGGGCAGGGGTCATCTTGGAAACTCTTGACCACATGCACATGCAGTATGCCTTAAGATTTAGATTCCAATCCTCCAACAACACAACAGAAACGAGGCCTTGCTCATCGGACTGTAGTTGGCAGCAAATATGGGGGTTAGCTACCTTGACATTTTCAATGACTCGCAATTGGTTGTTAACCAAATAGTCAACTTCTACCAAACCAAAAAAGAATGCCTGAAAGCTTACCTTCATAAGGTCAAGGAATTGATCGGTGGTTTCCAACACTGCAGCGTCACCCTGATCCCGCGGGCCGAGATTTCCAAAGCTGATATGCTAACAAAGCTCGCTACAATGGACGAAGATAAAATCCCCAGATCTATCCCCATCTAATTCTTGGATAAACCGAGCATCAACGAAGCAGATATCCCAACCATTCTTCCGATTAACTCAAAACAAACAGGGGGGAACTCAATCATCTGCTATCTCGAAACTGACGAATTGCCCGAGGACCGAGCAGAAGCACGACAACTAAAGATTAAGGCTGCCTAATATACCATGCTCAATGGCACGCTTTATAAGAAAGGTTTTTAACTATCATACTTAAGATGTCTGCGACCCGAAGAAGCAGAATATGTCCTAAGAGAAATTCATGAAAGCATCTGTGGTAACCACTCCAGAGGACGGTCGTTGGCTCACAATGTCATCTGGTAGGGTTACTACTGGCCGACCATCCAACATAACGCACGGAAGCTCGTCCAGAGATATGATAAATGCTAGAGGTTCGCAACCGTTCTGTAACAACCACCAGAGGAACTTACCCCTATGGCCTGCCCGTGGTCGTTCGCTCAGTGGGGGATTGACATTATCGGGCCATTCCCCATGGGACAAGGTCAGACTAAGTTCACCATTGTTATTGTGGATTATTTCACCAAATGGGCAGAGGCAGAGCCATTGGCCAAGATAACCGAATAAAAAATTCCAGACTTCGTTTGGAAAAATATTATATGTCGCTTTGGGGTACCTCAAACTATCGTCTTCGAAAACGGAATGCAGTGTGACAGTAAGCAATACCAAGAGATGTGGAGGAATCTCGGGATCTACAACATATACTCATCACCATGGCATCCACAAGTAAATAGGCAAGTCGAGGCCGTCAACAAGATTATCAAACATCATCTCCGAACTAAACTCGAGAAAGCCAAAGGAGCTTAGGCCAAGGAACTTATAACGCCCCATGTTTTCAGGACCCGAGTATATGACTCATTTCCCAAAAACCCAAGTGTTAACCTATAGAGAGTCAATCCTTCTGCCAACATGTCCAGCTAACCTGAAGTAGGCCCAACTCAGTCTGGACTCAACAGCAGTCCATGCATGGGTCCAGTGACTCGGTCGGGCCGAGTCGGTGCGACGGACGATACCCCCTCTCCTTCTTCTCTTCTTCTTTATATTTTTCTTCTTCCTCACTTCTTACTCATTTTTCCTTCCTTCTTTTTCTTCCCTGCCATGTCCAACAAGGACTGAGATTGTCCACCGCCCAGTCTCAACCTGGCTGAGTCGACACAGTGTGTCAACGACTCAGCTCAAGTCGAGCTAGAGTATTTTTTCATTTCTCTCTCTCTCTCTCTCTCTCTCTCTCTCTCTCTCTCTCTCTCTCTCTCTCTCTCTCGCTACTGATTTTCTTCTTCATCTTCTCTTTCATTTATTTTCTTTCTTCTCCTGCTTCCTCTTTTCATCTACTAAAGGTCCAACAAGGGTCTGGACCGAGTTGATTCAAACGCAACTCGACGGTCAATGCATGGCCTTATCAGACCCACTGCAATCGACCCTCTTCTCTCTCATTCATCCTTCTCTATCTCTCTTTTTTTAGAATGGGCAGAGCAATCCTAGACTCGGCCCAAACTTAGGTTGCACGTCCCATGAGTCGGCCTAGTGTAGGCTGCACTCTCTCTCCCTCTTTCTTCTTCTCCATTCCTTCTCCTTTCCCCTGCTTCTTCTCCATTCCTTTTGTGGATGGCTGAAGTGATCCTGGACTTGGTCCAGCGGCACCAGCAACACCATCGAATGAAGAAGGACCGTCGAGGAAGATGGGCTCCTCTAATGGTGGATCTCGAATGGGAGTCTATCTCCTCATAACAAAGCCATTGGACAGCTTGATGGGTCTCACAATGCTTCTAGATCATAGATTTCGAAGCTCCATGGAGGATTGGTTGGTGGGTTCGATGGAGGAAGAAAATGGTCGGTTCTTTCTCAGGTGCAGCTGTAAGGGTTGGAGTATCAGCTCTTTTGCTATATATGACCTTTTCTTAAAGCCCTAGACCTCTCAGCACCGTCGTATGAGCAACGAATGGCCCAGATGGAATGAGGGGGAGACGTGATTGTTGATCATTTGTTGCTCATATGGTGCATGATTCATTATTGTGTGTATAACTGGTGCATGATTCTTTATTTGGTTTTGTCACAAATTTGACAAAGAGGGAGATTGTAAATTCTATAGTGTAAATCTAACACCTGAAGAGTTGTCAAATTTTATTATGCCAAACCATTTAGAATTTGTATCATGCTTTGAGTTGAATTGATCAGGTTTGTACATTGCAAAGTTGTTTGCTTCTTCATCGAACTTGCCTCATTTTCAAGTTGAAGAGAAGTTTGTTGAAGTTCATGGTTTCAAGCTCAAATTCAAGAACTAAGATTCAAGAACTCAAGTTCAAGTTTGAAGTTCAAATACTGTACGCTAAAGACTCGAGAACTCAAGTGTAACTCAAGCTCAAGTTCAAGAGATCGAATTCAAGCTTCACGTATCACAAAGAATGAAGGTTCTGAAGCAAATGATGTTTCAATTGTTCCATCTAATAAACAAGGTATGGATGACCCTAAAATTATCATAGTTTGAGTCATATTCATTGCATCTTATATGTGGGTCATTTCATAAGTTTGTATGTCATTTTCTCGACTAGTCTTAGTCCTTGTTCGACTAGTCTAAGTATCGGCTGACCAGTCTAAGAGTTTTCTCGACCAATCCAAGGTATGTTGTGAATTTTCAGAATTTTCTATTGGACTCTCGACTCAACAAGTCGAGTGAATAGTGTTCGACCGGTCGGCGTGCTTGACTCAAAGTCCAACAAGCTTTTGGTTTGACCAGTCGAGTGCATTGCTCAACCAATGAGTAACAATCTTATCTTATCGTGCTAGAAATTTAAAATTTTGTTAGTCCTTTGACTAGTCAAACCGACCCTTAGACCGATCGAGTGAATAGTATTTTCACCTATAAATAGAGCACGAATTTGAGTTTTTTTCATTCATTGAAAGTTAAATCAAGACATCACTCGAGAGATAAGTTTGTGAATTTATTAAGCTATTCTGTGCTCATTTTAGATTCTCTTTAGTTAGCTTTTGTAATTTGATTTTGTAATCTTTATTCTAATCTTATATTAAGAAGGGATTTGTGTTTTTCCCTTTCTTGAGATCAAAATCAAATCAAGCTAGCCCAGGTTGATTTAATTAAAAATCATTTACAACTAAAACATTTTCATCTATGAGACTGGACATTGAACATCTTCATCTATATTAGATTGGTTTTACCGGGCTTCTTCAAAAGGAGAATTTCCAGATAAGTATCATTTATATGTTGTATATCATTTTTGGTTTGTGAGGTTGTGCAAGAAAAATCTCATTTTAGTTTGTCTAAGGTAATCCAGAAAATCTCAAAGTGTGGGGTTTTTGTAATTGTGTAAGCCCAACTAAAGACATAATTGTGAAAGTTTTAAGGTGAACCTTGGAAAACCTTTTTTCATAGTGAACGCTAATATTCTGAGGGAGTGGATATTATGAGTGGAGTAGTTGTGTGGCTATTTTCTAACAATTGGAGTACACACAAGAGAACTATTATAATTCCTGGAGTTTTGGTGGATGATTGAATGTGCTTATGTGTGTAAATGTTGTAATTTACTTTGAGCATTTGTGGTGAATGTTGGAATTTATTTTCAACACTTGTGGGAATGTTGTAATAACTTAGTTTATTTCCTTTGATATTTCTTTTGCCTCTTTATTGGTTTGGGTTTTTTATACTTACAAACGTTCTAGTAAGGTTGTCCTACTGTAAGCCTTTGGTTTTTGATGTTAGGTTGTCCTTATAACTAAGTCTGTATCAACCTCTCAAGACTAGTATTTTTGAGGTTGTAATTTACTTGTGCTTCTTTATTATTTAATTATGATATCATTCTTTAAATTCTGCATTTATTTTTTAATTTGGCATAGTCCTATTCACCCCCCCTCTAAGACGTATAGCTCGGCCTTTTCAAGTGGTATCAAAGCCTAATAGCTCTTTTTATTTGGATTCATTTCCTGAGCTAACCGATTTGAGCTTATAAGATGTCAAATTTTAATAGCCTTTCAATTACTAGGCCTCCACCTTTTGATGGCTCAAATTATGCATATTGAAAAGAAAGAATGAGGATCTTTTTAAGGTCCATATATGAGAGCGTGTGGCACGCCACAGTGACTAGATGGAGCCCTCCTACCACCGAAGTGACTGTACCGATGGATCCAAAACTATGAAGGTTACACCTTATATTTCTTGGACCACACTTTAGAAAAATGAGAGTTGTGCCAATGCAAAGGCTTTAAATACAATCACTTGTGCACTATCACTGGATGAATTCAAAAAAATTATATCTTGTGATACCGCAAGCAAGCCTGCAACATTCTAGAAATGACACACGAGGGTACGACTATTGTCAAGAAATCTAAACTTCAAATCCTCACCAATCAGTTTGAGGAGATACATATGGAAGAAAGTAAAACTTTCATAGACTTCTATACTAAGTTAAATGACATAATCAACTCTATGTGGGGTCTTGGTGATAGTATCCCAGAAAGTAAAGTCTGTGCAAAGATACTACGCTCATTGCTTGATAGGCTCAATTCTAAGGTGACTGCGATCTAGAAACTTCGTGATACGAATAATATGAGGGTTGAAGAGCTGGTTGGTTCTTTACAAACCTACGAGTTAAACTTTAAGGCTCCTAAAGGTAAGTCCATCACCCTTAAGTCTTCTAAAAATATTTCTCATGATAAAGCTAATAATTCTAATTGTAAAAATTTTGAAGATGATATGACATTATTAGCCAAGAAGTTTTATAAAAATTTTAAAAGTAAAAAGAGGGTAGATTTTCAAAAACCTTCTGAAAAGAAAAGGATTAGATCTAAAACTTGGAAATTTATTAAAAATAGCTAATGTTTGAACTTCCATGAATACAGGCATCTGGTAAACAAATGTCCAAAGAGAGACAAATCTAAAAAGAAAGGCATGTTGGCTACATGAGATGAATCGTCTTACTTTAAAGTCTCTTCTGAGTCAGAAGATTCTGAACCCGAGTCTGCTAATGAGGTTAAAGCCATAATGACTCTAGCCAAAGTCACTTACTCAGACAGTTGTGATTCAACTTGTGATGAAAATCTGAGAAGTGATCCTAAAAATGATGAGAATTTACAAGATGCTTATGATGCCCTATATAGGGAAAGTTACAAGATAGCTATAAAACTAAAACTTCAAAATGAAAGGTTTTTGAAACTAAAAGAAAATTTTGATAATCTAGTTTTAGAAAAATCACACCTTTCAGATTGTTTTAAAAAAACCAAGTGTGATTTAGATTTCAAAACTTCCCAAGTTAAAAACCTAAAATCTGAAAATGAAAACCTGAAACTAGAAGTCTCTTCTCTCTTGAGTATGAAGGATACTTGGAGGTATGCCTAGAGTGATCCTAAATTAGAAAAATTGTTAAGCGGATCAAGGAAATGTGGCGATAGATCTAGTCTTTGCGACAATAAGTATACGCCTCCTAAATATAAGAACACTCCTCCAAAATTTGTTAAAGGGGAGTCCTCTAACTCAAAAGGAAAAAGTCTGAATCAAAATACTTTCAAAAATCCTAAAAATTTTCAGGCTATGAAAGCTAAAATCAAACATATCAATTATAGAAATCAGAATCATAACCCCTTAGCTGAGAAAATTATAGATTTACTCAAGGAGCTTTTAAAATCTAACTTGAATGGTAGAATATACAATAACTACAAGCAAAGAAAAACCAATTATACTCCAAAACCCAAAACTGTAATGAAATGGTTCCCAAAGGTTGTTTGTCTGGTTGCCCACACCGCTTTCAAGGCTACGAGTCAATCAAAATGGTACCTCGACAGTGGTCGCTCTAGACACATGACAGATGACAAAGATTTGTTCACCAATCTCAAAGATATGACTGATGGCTCAGTCACATTTGGTGATGGTAGCAACTGCAAAATTGTTGGCCAAGGTATGGTTCAACTCTTTATTCTTCCTCCATTTGAGAATGTTCTGTTTGTAGAGAGCCTTAAGCATAATGTCTTAAGCATTTCTCAAATTTGTTATAATAAACATAACGTAAAATTCACCAACCTAGTGTGTGAAATTTCTAATGAGAATGGTTCTGTGATATTAACTGGGAGCAGAACATATGAGAACTGCTATATAGTCAGTGATTCAAGCTCGTCTAAGTTATCGTGTTACATGGTCCAAACCGATGAGACCAAACTATGGTATAAACGCCTAGGACATGTACACTACCGTAGTCTTTATAGATTGAGCAAAGATGAAGTAATAAGAGGTCTACCCAAGATTAAGAAATTGGATAAAATCTGTGGCAAATGTCAGATTGAAAAACAAAATAAGAGTGCTTACAAGAAAGTGAACTCCAATGCCACATCCAAACCCCTTGAACTCCTCCACATGGATCTCGTTGGACCAACTAGAACAAAAAGTCGAGGCAGTAAGAAACATATTCTGATTATAGTAGATTACTTTACCAGATATACATGGGTAGTTTTCATGAGAGAGAAATCTGAAACTCTCAATGAAGTGGAAAAGGTACTCAAGCGTATCCAAACTGAGAAGGAATCACATGTCTCTAAAATCCGTAGTGATCATGGTTCCGAATTTGATAACAGCAGTTTTGAGAAGTTCTGTAGCGATCATGGAATATCGCATGAGTATTCTGCACCCAAGACACCTCAACAAAATGGGATAGATGAAAGGAAAAATCGACTACTTCAAGAAATGGCTAATGTAATGTTAAAAACTGTGAAACTTCCTAAAAATCTTTGAGCTAAAGCAGTGAACACGGCTTGTTAGATTATTAACTGTGTTTATACTAGAAAGTCTAATAATAAGACTGCTTATGAACTATTGTTCAATAAGAAGCCTACTGTCAAATACTTTCAAGTTTTTGGCAACAAGTGCTACATTTTGCGTGACCAAAAAAATCTAGAAAAATTCGACACTAAGAGTGACGATGGTATTTTCCTAAGATATGTGCTAAATAGTCGAGCGTATTGTGTTCTCAACAAGAGGACTAGTGTAATTTAGGAGTCCATTAATGTTGTTATAGATGATCACTTGAATACACCTGTCTCAAGTTCAAAAGATGATGAAATCTCTTTATTTGATAAACTAGACTCTTCATCTAGTGAAAATGACACTGAACTGCGGTCAGTTAAAGACCATCCAACTGATGAAATTCTTGGGAACCCTCTCACTAGTGTGCACACTCATAGACAATTAGAAAATATTTGTAATTATATGTGCTTCACATCCCAGATTGAGCCAACCAACGTAAAAGAAGTGCTTGCTGATGAAAACTGGATAGTAGCAAGCAAGAAGAACTTAATCAATTCGTAAGGAATGATGTATGGTACTTAGTTACTAGACCTAATGATAAACACATTATTGGAACTAAATGGATCTTTAAAAATAAGTCTGATGAACTTGGTAATATTATAAGAAACAAGGCTAGACTGGTTGTACAAGAGTACACTCAAATAAAAGGCATCAATTATGATGAAACCTTTGCCCCAGTAGCTCGTCTTGAATCTATCAAACTGTTTATATCCATTGTTTGTTATAAAAAATTCAAAATTTATTAAATGGATATTAAGAGTGCATTCTTAAATGGTGATTTACATGAAGAAATATATTTTGAACTGCCTAAGGGTTTTCAAGACCCTAAGCATACTTATCATGTTTATCACCTGAAAAAGGCACTCTATGGATTATAACAAGCTCTCAAGGCATGATACGAGAAATTGACTAAGTTTTTACTAAATCATAACTTTATAATGGGGAGTGTTGATAAAAACACTTTTTGTAAAGAAACATAATGATCACATACTGATAGTACAGATATATGTTAATGACATTATCTATGGATCTACCTGTTCTAACATGACTGTTAAGTTTGCAGATTTAATGAAGTCCAAATTTGAAATGAGCATGGTTGGAGAATTGAATTATTTCTTAGGTTTGCAAGTAAAACAGCTTGCTGATGAATTATTTATCTCTCAAACCAAATACACTCTAAACTTGGTGAAAAAGTTTAGTTTTGATAGCGATAAAAATTTTGATACTCCTAAGAGTATAACACTTAAACTCTCTAAGGATTCGACAGGTAAAAGTGCAGATCCTAAGTTGTATCGTAGCATGATAGTTAGTTTATTATATTTAACTGCGAGCCGACCTGATATTGCATTCAACGTAGGAATCTGTGCTAGAGATCAATCGGACCCTAAAGAGTCCCACCTGATTGCTGTAAAGCGCATTTTGAGATATGTTGCAAGTTCGGCCAAACTCGGCCTTTGGATCCTCATGATACTAATATTCAATTAGCCAGTTATTCGGATGCTGATTGGGCTGGTAATATTGATGACCGCAAGTCTACCAACGGTGGATGTTTTTATGTCGGGAACTGTCTGGTTTCATGGCATAGTAAGAAACAGAGTTCCGTATAACTTTCCACAGCTTAGGCTGAATATATTGCAACCGGTAATGCATGCACCTAGCTTATGTGGATGAAAAGAATGTTAAGTGATTATGGATTTGCATAAGATTCTATGGTGTTGTATTACGACAATTCTAACGCAATTAACATTTCTAAAAATCCAATTAAGCATTCACGAACTAAGCATATTGACATTAGATATCATTGTATTCTTGAATTAATAGAAGATAAAATTATTTCCTTGGATTATATTCAGACTGAAAATCAACTTATAGACATCTTTACAAAAATGCTTGACAGAAACAGGTTTGCTAAATTAAAATTAGATATGGGTATGTGCAATATGAACTGAACTGCTTGTGTTTATTTGTACTATATTGCATGTTTTTATTTTATTTATTTTTTATAAATTTTTAAATATCAAAAATAGTGGAAAATGTAAAATTTATGAGGTGCACGACCAGTCGAGTACACGCTCGACCAGTCGTGGCACGACCAGTCGAGTATCTACTCGACTAGACAAGCCACTCGAGTTTGGAGCTTTTTATTGTGCAAAAAGCACTTTTTCTTCATTTGTTCATCTTCCCCAACCAGCCCTACCACGACCGGTCGAACCCACATTCGATTCCTTCATGGTTAGTACATCTTTTTCATTTTCCTTGTGGATTTAGGTTCTTTACACTTCCATTTCCTTGATTTTGTTGTTTATTTCAAGGTCTTTGGTGGTTTATTGGGGTTTCTAGCATAAAATCTGATTTACTTGAAACTCATCTTACCTTTCTTACATTTCTTGTATTTCTTGTATTTCTTGTTGCTATGGAAGGTAGAAATAAGAAGAGATCCTCTTGTGGTCCGTCTTCTTCTCGTTCCACTTCAATCACGGTGTGTTATCTTCGTTCACCTGAAGAAGATCCCGAATATGTGCGGGATATACATCTCCGCAACGTGATTGTTAAACATACTATTAACTCAAATTATTTGGAACCATTCGGCACTGTTCCTCTCCTTCAAACTGTAGGATGAGCTAACATATTAAATTGGGGCGGTCCTGCATACCGTTCCATTGTGCAGGCTATGTTTGCATGTATAAGTGACTTTTCTACTGAGAATTTAACTTTTACTACAACAAGAGAAAGTCCTATTGATGTAAACCGTCACTTAATATCTTCATGGATCTTCAAGTTAATGATGACGGAATTTCTATTTCTACTTTAGTGGAAAACCATCTGAATCAGAAAAACGAATGCTTACTAGAGTATTATGCAACATGAATGCGGAATGGAATTTCAGGAATGGGCTCAGTTCCACATTTATGTTACCCAGATACAGGATTTTTCATCATATTTTCATCTCTAATATGTATCCTAGGTCTGGTAATAAAACTGAGCTAACTACTTTCATGGCTCGCATCCTTCTCTCTATTGTTACTGGTGTTCCTTTATGTCTTTCATCTCTTATCTGTTACATTATCATTCAATTTTGTCTCCATCCAGGTCATAGTGATATTCCATTTGCCTATGTTATGACTACCTTAGCCACCCATAGTCTTGTGGCTATGCCTGTTGGAGAAGCTCCCATTAACCATCTTCCTTCAACAACTCAAACATTAATAAGATGAATCTAATGTTAGCTCCTAACCAAGTTGATGTGGGTGCTAGAGGAGCTACTGAAGCAACTGAAGAGGAGGATGTTTTGCCTCCTGATGATATTAATATGGATGACTTGTTTGATGATATTGATGAGTCAGAATATGCGACTAATCCTGACTTTCAGCCTTTTAACTTTGATGAGCAATTGCGATCCCTTGAGGAGAAAGTAGAGGGTCTGCATGTATCCCAGGAAAGTCAATTCAAATACATGCGCAAATATCTTGGGTGCATTAACAAGGGACTACATCAGATAGATCCTTCTATTCTTGATCCATCATCTGGATCTGATTAGGTTTTTATATTATTCTGGACATGTATTAATGCTTTCTACTCTTTGTGTGTTGGGATATTTCTTGGTCTTTCACTTTTTGATATGTAGACATGATATTATGCCTTAAGTTGATATTATGTTTATCATGGTGATGCTCTTTCCTTTCTTTTTTCATTTACTTCTCTTATCTTTATATGTCTTTCCTTTATCATATTGTGACAAAAGGGGGGAGAAATTGTGGAGATGATTATGTGATTGTGGAATATGGAGTATGGAGTATGGGATTTTTTTTTAAAGGTTCTACAAATCACCTCTCCTAGATTGAGGGGGAGTAATGGAATGAGGGGGAGTCGAGACTATTTGATCATTAATTGCTTAAATTGAAGTGCATGATTCTTTATTGTGTGTATAACTAGTGCATGATTCTTTATTTGGTTTTGTCACAAATTTGACAAAGGGGAAGCTTGTAAATGCTATAAATCTAGCACCCATAGAGTTGTCAAATTTTGTTGTGCCAAACCATTTAGAATTTGTATCATGCTTTGAGTTGAATTGATCAGGTGTGTACATTACAAAGTTGTCTGCATCTTCGTCGAACTTGCCTGCATTTTCAAGTTGAAGAGAAGTTTGTTGAAGTTCATGGTTTCAAGCTCAAATTCAAGAACTAAGGTTCAAGAACTCAAGTTCAAGGTTGAAGTTCATACTATATACTAAAGACTCAAGAACTCAAGCGTAACTCAAGTTCAAGTTCAAGATATTGAATTCAAGCTTCTTGTATCACAAAGTATCAAGGTTCTAAAGCAAATGATGTTTTAATTGTCCCAACTCACAAACAAGGTATGGATGACCCTAGATTGACCATAGGTTGTGTCGTATTCATTGCATATTTTATGTGGGTCATTTCATAAGTTTATAGGTCATTTTCTCGACTAGTCTTAGTCATTGTTCGACTAGTTCAAGTACTGGCTCAACCAGTCTAAGAGTTTTCTCGACCAGTCCAAGGTTTGTTGTGAATTTTGAGAATTTTCTATTGGACTCTCGACCAGTCCTGGAAACTGCTCTACCAGTCAAGTGAACAGTGATCGACCGGTCGTGCAGGCTCGACTCAAAGTCAAGTAAGCTTTTCTGGTCCTGCTTGACCAGTCAAGTGCATTGCTCGACCAGTCGAGTAACGACCTTATCTTATCGCACCATAAAATTTGAAATTTTGTTAGTCCTTCGACCAGTCGAACTGACCCTTAGACCAGTCGAGTGAATAGTATTTTCACCTATAAATAGAGCACGAATTTCAAAGTTTTTCTATTCATTGAAAGCTAAATCAAGACACCACTTTGAGAGATAAGTTTGTGAATTTATTAAGCTATATTGTGCTCATTTTAGATTCTCTTTAATTAGCTTTTGTAATTTGATTTTGTGATCTTTATTCCAATCTTACTTTAAGAAGGGATTTGTGTTTTTCCCTTTCTTGAGATCAAAATCAAATCAAGCTACCCCAGGTTGATTTAATTAAAAATCATTTCATTATTTAGAACTAGAATATTTTCATCTATAAGACTGGACATTGAACATCTTCATCTACATCGGATTGGTTCTACCAGGCTTCTTCAAAAGGAAAAATTTTAGATAAATACATTTACATTTTGTATCTTTTGTGGTTTGGTTTGTGAGGTTGTGCTGGGAAAAATCTCTTTTTGGTTTTGTCTGAGGTAATCCAGAAAATCTCAAAGTGTGGGGTTTTTGTAATTATGTAAGCCCAACTAAAGACATAATTGTGAAGGTTTTAAGGTGAACCTTGGAAAACCTTTTTCATAGTGAACGCTAATATCCCGAGGGAGTGGATATTATGAGTGTAGTTGTGTGGTTGTTTTCTAACAGTTGGTGTACACACAAGCAAACCATTATAATTCCTGGAGTTGTGGTGATTGATTGAATGTGCTTATGTGTGTGAATGTTATAAGTTTTCAAGGCTTTCAATGTCAGCAATGATTTATGTCTGACTTGATTGCTACCATATGATCTTAGTTACGACGTTTTTGATAAATTATACATGTGTAAACTATGTTGAATATAAGATGCATTCCATGTGTTTGTTGAAATGTTTGAATGAGTGTGAAATCCTGATTTGTGCTCATCATGATTTCTAATCTAAGATCCATGTCTGTTATATTATTTATAACCGATGTTGTGCAATGAATTACTATAGTGCATGTCGTAACTAATGTAGTCTATGTATTTAGTAAGGTGTAGTTTAAGTGTTTGATAAAATGTCTGAATGAGAAGTTATTAATGACTTGTATTTAATAAGGGTATTGAGATGAGATTCTCAATTTACCTTATCCATATGTGTAGTTTCCTTTACGTACTCTTAATTTTGCTACGCAATTTATGAATAGAATGTAAGTGCTTGGTGATATGTTCAATGTATTGATAAAATGCTCAAATGAGTGTTGTATTTGGATTGTTCGTTAAATGCTTATATGATTATTACATGTATTCACGTGCTATATCTGAGTAAGATTGGGACTACAATGTGGTCCAGGCAATCGGTAATGATTTCTGTTTGAGTGACCGAACTAGCTTCACCACAATAGATATGTTTGATGAATCTGGGTCGTACGACGATTATCAACAGTGGTTAGGCCACGTGGAGTACTTGTGCACTCCATGTCAATTAAGTCGGCGTGCGCCCATACTAGTTGAACTTGTCAAATAACCCGATTGGCCTATTGTGTGTTTACCATGTATAGACATTACTGCTTGACTCTATGGTATCATTTACCAATGTAAAGACCCGTTTCAACTATGGTAACATGATTCGCTAAGACTCATGAGCCGGGCATGGTGGTATGAGCCACCGTGGTCGAGCTGTTGGCCTACGCTGGGGTGACGAGCCTCCCCGTAGTGACCAGGAGTAACCCAAACTTGTGAGCCAAATATGGTGGTATGAGACACTGTATTCGAGCTGTCGGCTACGCTGAGGTGACGAGCCTCCTCGTAGTGACCTCATGTATAAACTCTTGAATTTTCCTATCCACTGCTTTCATTAGGGGTGATGCCCTACAACTTGCCTATTATATGTGATTAACTAAGCTTGACGACCCTAGATGGATCCCCATTTGGGTCAATGATGAAGAGAGAGGTACCTTTGTTTCCCGAATCTACTGTATGAATAAGCCTAATTAAGTACTTGGCTAACACAACCATGCACCGCATTACATGTGCTTTGGCGTGGAAAGGCACGTTTAGGGAGTTTGTCATGCGCAAATAGTTGACGGAGTCGCTAGTGAGGGAGCTTCATGCGAGGGCATGCATCATTACAGCATACCATCCCTGCATTAACAAGAGTACTTAGGATACTATTGTTGCACTGCTTTATCATTACTGCTTGACTGAATTGATAACATGTTAACCTTTGCCTTATAGTACCATTGAGTTGATCACTCACTCCCACTCTGGGACAGTGTTTTAAAACACCAACCAGACTTTATTGTAGATGCATGTGTCAACGAAGTCCATGCCACTGATTTGGATTTCATAGACAAGGAGGAATTCTCCTATGTTCAGCTGTCAAGCGGGTCTATGTAGACCTCGTGCTGATTTGACGGGATCACAGGGTTATATAGATTAGTCGGACACTTATATTTTGACATTTTGTATATTTTAGAACAAACATGTATATATTAAGCCCGGTAATATACTCATACTCTGGAGGTTGTGAAACACGTATATGCTTTATATATCAATTTCAGTCTTCCACTTGCTTAATTACATTAACTTTGGAGTATGATATGCTGATTTAGTATAATCTCTCTCATGTTTAATGCTCTAATATGGACAACATTTAAACATTACTATCTATGTTGCATAAGTGATGTGTTGGATCTCAGGAGTTGAGCTTTGCTCGACCCTCAAAATTCAGGGCGTTACACAGAGTTAGAAGATGAAAGCCGATCAATGGAAACGAGAATTACCACTACACTCACCTGGCTCGAAGAAAGCTCAGGGAAACGAGAGACTGAATCGATGATGGGTTGGCCGTCTCCCAGATCCTTACTCTTGCTCTGGTGGTAGACTCTTAGGAGTTTCAACACCCGATCAAGGGTTCGAGTATCCAGGTGGTGAAATCCTACTAAGGTGTGAGTGTGTGTGGGGTGTGTGTGCGTGTGTAAAAAAAAAAGAGCCTAGAACCACTTATCCCTCCAATGCTTGTTGGATAAAGCGGGATCGATTATCAAAGCCTCGCCGGTATTTGGCCATGCAGAGAAATAATACCAGCCAGGCTAAAGGGGGTTCGGTTTTACTTGATATAAGCGGAGGAACTCATCCGCTGATAGCTCGGGCTGCTCCAGCTCAACCCATAAGATTGCGTAGCCAAACAAGTCCCTCCACCCATTCGGAGTCAATCATCCCGGGGCCAAGCCAAGGCAGGACAAAAGACGATGAGCGATTCCTTGGAGTGGGAGTCACAGGCCGCATTATAGAGCAACTTGAAAATTTGCAACTGCCCCAGAAGGATGTCGGTCCAGAAGCTCATCCACCAAAGGAAGCTGAAGGATCACTTACTCGGGAATGTGATACTCGAGGCTGATCCGAACAAGCTCCTCTTCGACCAAGGTTGAAGGCCCTGGCCCCCTCGGATCATCCTCGCCCTCGGCTTCCCCTACTCCATCTTCAGCAGGCGGATCACACACTTCAACGACTTGCTCAGTCACTGGGGGCATGTACATTCCCCATGCTTCAGGTGTCGATTCCTTCCTGGGAGACAGGTTCAACACCCTAGCAGCGAGAGCTGGTCTTTGTGCTGGAGACTTCTCTAGTGCTCTCCTCAATGATGAATACCGAAAAGTGGCATCCACCATCACCACGAGTGGCGAAGGTGGGTTCGACATTACCCGAAGGTGGCTACTCGCCCCACTTTCACCACCGGAAACCCCCTCCCGCGAGCTCATGGAGCTAGACATGAATTGAAAAATGAAAGGAGGGGGAAGGGAGGCTCACCGGAGTTGAGATTGGTGGAGTTTCGATCATGCTGCAGCAAGGACAGCTGTTGAAATGCGCTCAGGGAAACATGGAAGCAAAAAGGGGAAGAAGTTGAGACGCGAATGGAAATGACCCAAGGGTTAGGGCTTTCCTTATATAGCCACGCCATGTGCCACTTGTTTAAAGAGATCATTAATTTTATGTTGTACGAACGCCTCTTTGGCTGCCCCGGAACGACACATGGTGTCACCCCATGCGCCACTTGAGTTCGACGACGAGTACAGCGCCATGTGTCATTCCTTCATTGATCTGTCATTGAAATGATGGCTTGACAGCCCACGTGACATCGAGTACTGAACCGACACATCATCACCACAAGCTGGCATGCTTCGATATTTGGTTGGCCATCACACCTAGCATTAATGACTATGCGACTCGACCCAGTCCATGCATAACCCGACCAAGTTCTGATCTACTTACTTCTCGGCCTCAATAGGTCGGCACAAGAAGTAGGGGGGCTCACTGCTGGGGGAAAAATGGACAAGTCGATAAGTTGGCTTATGGAATGGACCAACTCTACTGAATTGGCTCAGGCCCATCAAGCGCAAAGCCCAACGAGGCCTTTATGTCCGAGGAGCGTAACCTCCAAGGAGGAGGATGCAACTTTAAGGACACTCAAAAAGCCCACCGATGAGCCCTTTTAATCACTATGTGCTACCGACCTAGCCCATAGGTCGGTAATAGGTCGATTATGGATCGACCATATCTCAGCTGACAGTCGATTACAGATTGCCCATAGATCGACCATAAGTCGGTTACAGATCAACTATAGATCGGCCATAAGTCAATTACAAATCGACTATAGATCGGCCATAAGTTGATTACGGATCGACTATAAATCAAGAGCCACACGACCACAGATCAATGATGCTCTTAATTGGCTCACGAATAGCAAGGACTGATTCGTGGGTAGAGTCAGGGCCCACTTTGGGTCCTGACCTAAAAGATTTGGATAAACTCCTAACATCCCGAAGGATCTCTCAAGATCTCTAGGGGATAATATCAGATCCCGACAATCTTGGGCATCCCTCATCTCACGGAAATCCTGGATTACAGCCACGAAATCTAGGGAGAATCTAACCGAAGTGATATTCTCCTATAAATATAGGTACATTCCACCATTCAAGGTACGTTGACAGAGAAAAACCCTACTATTCGACTGATATCCCTTTTTGAAAGATCTTACTCCCTTCTCTACGACCTCGATCCTGACTTAGGCATCGGAGAGTCCCATGCAATAACCAGGGCCTCCTTTGTCCCTCTTTTCTACTTCTACAGGTTCAGGGAAGGCCCGTATATTCGATCTACTGAAAAGCAACATCAATATATCTCATACATTTGTTTTAGCCTCATTTTACCCATAACATGGTCTAAGCCAACAATTTATTTTCTAAATTTCTCTCTGATTTGGGATTTTTCTTTAAGTTTTTTAATTTGTCAGTAAACTGTAGACACAGAGTTCCATTGGTGGTTTCTTCATACTTGCTAAATGCAGAACCCTGCAACCTATTAGAAGTCTCAATCACTTTGAGAAATGGGCAAATAACACTTTAAGTACAATGTGATCACATGTGCTTTAATTTATCCTTAATATTTTTAGTTTCTTTCCTTATTTTATAAAAATTATAAATCTGTAATTTGATAATATCAAGTTTATAACATAGACAAAGTGAATTTCTCACAAACATCATGGTGAGTCCCACCTAGAGCATAAGAACTTTATGCGGCAGGGTCTCACAAGTATTCTGCATACCCGACGCCATCTACTACCCCTCAGTTGGGCCAACCAAAATTGCATGGAGAATGTGAACTGTTTGTCAAGCGCTACCACCTTGACGAGTTCAACCATCACCGTGTAAGATTATCTGGATGCAAAAATCCCAGAGATCTACTTTTGCATAGGACATGGAGATCTAGGATTCAGATGGCTTACCTAACTGAGACGCCATAGATGCCATATTAAAATACCATAAAACCAATGTTGTAATCTTCCTCTTCTTCACACCCGTATGCAGAATAATAGATGAGACTTAGGCTTCTGTCGTTGTGTAGGATCGGGGACCCAACTCTCTCTTATATAGAATCTGTGGAGATGAGAGTTTGAAACCCATCACAACTCTCTCCCACTGCTTTACATTGTTGTATCCCGGTTCAACTCAAACACCCCTGTGTATTAGGCTATAGCACTCCACCCCTTACGCACCTTTATGCAAAGTATCTGCGTAAATCACATTGAAGTGGGGTCCACTGGTTTACACAATCACGCAGTCCAACAGTCAGATCAATCTAGACCATTGATCAATAAGGCCCACCTTATAGAGTTCTTACACACAGTAGTTAGTAGGTCAGCTCATTCTTGTACCAGGCGGGGGCTTTATAAAAGTGACTGCTTCAATCGACAGCTCATGTTTGCAGGAAGCGGATTGCTTATGGCACTCGCCACAAGGATATCCCTGTGGCACATGGCCCAAGCCCTATGAAGCCCACCATGATATATGTGTTTTATTCACGTTATGCATCTATTTTTCATACTCATTTTAAGGCATTAGTTCAAAAGTAAGGCTGATCCTAAGCTCCAGTGAACCACACCACAAAAAGAAGAAGAAGTGGGAATTGAATACTCACCGTTGAAGACATTTTAAGGGTTACATAAGTTTTAGATAAGCTTATCTTTATATTTCCCCTTTATCTAGGCTTGTGTGACTCAATTAATTCATTGGATGGCAAATAAAATATTAGAGTGGTTCCTAGGAAGTTCCCCGTGGTGGCAATTCAATCTCCACTATTTTCTATGGTGTGGTTCACTTGAACTTTGGATCAACATCATTTTTAGAATCATGCCCTAAAATGAGCTGGAAAAATGGATAGACAGTGGATAAAACACATACATTATGGTGAGCCCCATGGAACTTGGGTCACACCGTCCCTCAGCGATTTCCCTTGGGCGGGTGCTGCTGGCAATTCGCTTGTGTTGGCATATGTGAAATCGAGGCAGGAGATTGTCAAAGTAAGGTTGAACCTTTCTTTTTCTTTTTTTTCTTTTTCTATTGATCCATGGCACTTGCTAATTTCACGCATGTGCGGAGCCTTTCCCATCCGCTTGCAGGCACGCATTCCCCATATGGAACACCTGTGTCACGTTTAAGCTTTCCCCATTAATGGAATGTTAACTTTCATTGTATCATATGAACAGCTTTGATTTTCTTATCCAAGATCTAATACCAACTAGAAAACCACATAGTATGAGGGTACAAACTTTGTTAGTGATCTTGAGCCATGTCAAACCAACAATGCAAGGCGCCTTCCTCTTTTCTCGGCCTTAAGATGAATGGCTCTAATCATTGCTCCCACGTACCACATATGCACTCACCCTTAGCTCACCTTCTCTCCAATTCTCTTAGGTGTGTGCTTTATATGTTTTTTTAGCGTAGTTGAAAAAGGCCAAGGGTTTCTCTTTTTGTTAGATTTAATTTTTGTATTACAAGCTTTTTACATAAATACATGCAAGGTTTATAAGAATGTTTCCTGGGAGTGCAGAAATAGCACCACTTTTCAACTCATATTTCTTTACACCTAAAATACATTTTTTTTCAAATTTATGGGACAAAAATGCCTCTAATACAATTTTCAAATTTCTATGCATGTACCTTCATTTATTATAACACTTCGACTAATTCTTCTTTTACCATAGCACGCTTGCAATTTTTTGTACTCTTCGACTACTAACTAACAATCTTTGTTGAGTTCCAATTACTCCATGTGACAGAAATTCCCACCACAATAAAATGAGTTCTTCTTCTTCTTCTTTTTTTTTTGCCTATTATATTGAAATGGGTTTGTTTGGAAAGAAAATGAGAAGAAATAAGATAAAAAAAGACATTACAAATATTCTAATTTTAAATATGGATTCTTCTTCTTTCTTCAAAAGATTTTTCTTAGATGATTTTGCTTGGAAAGAAACTAATAAAATGAAAGAAAAGAAATTAAAAATAAAAAATAAAAATTCCACTTTTAGAAATTATGTTCCTATTCTTTTTGTAAAGATTATACTTAGATGAGTTTGCTTAGAAAGAAATTGAACTAAGGATATAAGAAATATCAAAAGCTCAACTTTTATAAGATGAATTCTTCTTTTTCCAAAAGATTAGGCTTAAATATTTGGGCTTTGTCAATAGTTGGACTTTGAGCTCACTTATGAAAGGTAAAATGATGACTAAATAAGAAAATTTCATATTCATTTGAAAGTTTATCGAATTATCTTTTTAATAAGTTTAATCTTACCTTGATCTAACCTATATAACAAGGGAGTTATAACTATTTTCATAGGATCTTACGATGCTAGAAATGAGAGCAAATGTAAGACAGACTTTAGTCCACTTTTGAAATGTTAAATGATTTTTAAACAATGTGATTTCAAAGCCATTTGAAAGTTTGTCAATTTATTTTTCCAACAATCACAAGATCGCCTCGATTTAACTTATAACAAGAGAGTTATGATTGTTTTCATGGGATCACATGATGTTGGAAGTGGGACCGAACAGTTCATGAACATCATTATGGACTTTGGGCCCACTTTTGAATCATCGAGCAATGTCTAAATGAGATGATTTTAAAGTTATTTGAAAAATCATCAAATTATCTTTCTAACAAGTATAAGAGCACACCGATCTAACTTGTAATGAGAGAGAGAGAGAGAGAGAGAGAGAGAGAGAGAGAGAGAGTGTTATGATTATTTTTGTGAAATTGTATGATATTGAAAATAAGAGCAGATGCGACCGAGCATTATCATGGACTTTGAGCCCACTTTTAAAAATTCAAATGATGTCTAAATGATATAATTCTAAAACCATTTGAAAGTTCATCGAATTATTTTTCCAACAAACACAATATCACCCGATACAACCCGTAATGAATGAGTTACGATCATTTTCGTGAGATCACACGATGTTGAAACACAAGAGTGAATGTGATCGGACACTATTATAGACTTTGGACCCAATTTAAAATTGTACAATGATCTCTAAATAAGATTATTATAAAGTTATTTAAAAGTTCATCAAATTATGTTTCTAATAAGTACAAGATCACCACAATCTAACCTATAATGAGGGAGTTATAGTAAATTTTCGTGGGATTATGCAATGTTGGAAATGAGAGCGAACGCGATTGAATATCATAATAGACTTTAGATCAACTTTTGAATGGTCAAACAATTTTTAATTGGGATGATTAAAAAAGTCATTTGAAATTTCATCAAATTATCTTTCCAAATAATACAAGATTCATTATAATCCGACATACGATGAATGAGGTATGATCGGGTCCTTACTCTTGCTTTGTGGTAGACTCTCATGAGTTTCAACACCCGGTCAAGAGTTCGAGTACCCACAGGTGGTGAAATTACACTATGGCGTGAGTGTGTGGAGGTGTGTGTGCATGTGTAAAAAAAAAAAAAGTATGATCATTTTCATAGGATTGCATAATTAAAAAAATGAAAGCCCATGCAATCTAAATGTTATCGTAAACTTTAAACCTATTTTGAACGGTAAAGTAAAATGATGTCTAATAGATGATTCTAAAGCCATTTTAAATTTAGTGGAATTATCTTTTTAAAGAGATAAGATCACTTTTAACACATTTATAACAAAGGAGCTGCGATAGTTTTACGGAACCGCGTGAACTGAACCACCGTGGTCGCAGTGCGCCATTAGGCCTGCATAGGAAACGGATTGGCTACTCCCCCTGCCACCAGCCATGTGGCTGGTGTTCGGTTCTCTGTGGGCCCCTCCATGATGTATGT
The DNA here is from genome assembly GCF_029962835.1 of Magnolia sinica. Classification (NCBI taxonomy): domain Eukaryota; kingdom Viridiplantae; phylum Streptophyta; class Magnoliopsida; order Magnoliales; family Magnoliaceae; genus Magnolia; species Magnolia sinica. The sequence goes on from NC_080588.1 coordinate 25,092,684, forward strand.
GTTTCATCCATGCGTTCATTCATTTTTAAAGATCATTTTAGGGCTCCATCTCAAAAATTAGTGGGAAATAAATCTTAGGTGGATCACACCAGGAAATAATAGTGATTAGATATCCACCATTAAAATCCTCCTAAGGCCCACTGTACTGTTTATTTGACATCCAATCTGTTGAGTAGGTCATATAGACCCAGATGAAGGGAAAAAAACAAAGATCAGCTTCATCCAATATTTTATGGCCCCCAAAAAGTTTTTAATGGTCTACGTTCATTCAACACTGTTTTCTATAATGTGGTCCACTTGAGATTGGGATATATCTCATTTTCGGTCTCATACCATAAAATGACCTATAAAAATAAATGGACATCACGGATGAAACACATACATCATGGTGGGGCCCACAGAGCACCGACCACTAGCCATTGGCTGGTGGCAGGGCCAAGCCGTTTCCGCCTGCACAACCAAACACGTAACGGCTACGTAAAACCGTACACATCTTTATCACGTGTGCAAATAGTGGGAGGGCGTGTAATGCAGACGGCGGCTGCGAGTAGCAATTCCGGACTCGCCTTCCCTCGCAGGTGTCTCAGTTCAATGTCCGCAAACCATGAGAACCCCAGTCATCTACATTAGCTATTTCCACGCTCCTGTCTCTCTCTCTCTCTCACTCTCTCTCTCTCTCATTACGAAAGAGGACAGAACCTTCTCTGCTCCATTCTTCAAAAACCTTCTACAAGATCCCTTCATCGCCTCTACCCGACGTAACCCGATCATCTCCTTCAATCCGTCACCGATCTCTTGCAAGCTCTGGTAAAATCTGTACATTGGACTCTAACTTCTGTTTCCAGTCCAGATCCTGCTGGATCTGCTGATTTTCTGAATTTATTTCTGCTCTTCGAAGGCTTGGGTAGTCGTGCTTGTCATTTTTTATTTTTTATTTTTTGTGTTAGAGATTTACTGTTTTGAAATTGATATCTAATGGTAGATATTTGTTTTAGGGTTTTAATGGAGGGATTTCTTGTTTTTGATCTTTTAAAATGTTAGAGGAATGATCTATCTATCAATGCATGCTTCCTTGGTATTCTTCATGGTTGGTCCTTGTGCCTTTGGGGTAGGTGACTCCGGTGCCATTAGATTGTCATCCTCGTGCCCTAGAGGAATAAGTAGAGTGGAGCTTTTCACGATCGAAATTGGTGCTGAGATCCTCTGTGACCAGTTTGGAAGGTGTTTTGATTGACGGTAGTGGCACAGTGATCTGGCATTTTTACTGTAAATGATTCGACGATTAAATTCCTCCTACATATTTTTAAGCATGCGCCACGGATGGCAAACTGTATTGCTGACTCCTAGCTAAAGGTGGATCGGTAGCAATAGTCAATCTTGGCAAAAAAGAAAGAAAGAAAAGGGGGTATCTTGTGTAGGAGAGAATATTTTGCAATAGCTTTTTCACACATTGGAAGAACTTGTCCCATGCTTTTAAGGTGCAATACAAAAATAAAGGTTCAAGAGTTTCTAACTCTTCTGTAAACTCTGATAAATCTGAACAAACCACTAGGATTCAAGAATCAGGGAAAAAGGAAAAGAAATATTTTTTGTTAGAATGTGTAGGCTCTCAGTGACCTTGATTGCCAGTTGGTTGTCAAAGACATGCTTAAGAAAAGGGAAGTGGATATGTTGATGTTGGAACCAAAGATGGAGATGGTAAATGACAAGGCGGCAGGCTGCAGCCGACCTATAGGGAATAAAATGTAAAATCTATATGCATTGCCTAATAAGGGGAGCAGCTGGGGATCATAGTTACGTGGAGTTCAGATTTAGCAGTTGCAGAGAATGAAGTTTGTGGCACCTTCTCCTTATTGTTTTGTGTTTCTCTCATTGTGCAGAACTTTTAGTGGGCCTCATAGCATTTATAATCCAAATGATCGATGGAAAGGAAATGAGTTTTGGGTGAAGCTGAATACAAATAGAGGTAGGTGGAATCTTCTGTGCTGAGTAGGTGGGTAGTTTAGTGTAATCCTGTTCTACCTGCACCATGGGCTGGATGACTTAGTCGGAGTCCACAATGAACATCCTGTATTATATTGACAACTTTTGTCTAACACGTTGTTCAAAAGCCAGTTCACCTATCCAAATGCCATACTCTCCCCAGCGAACTTCCAGATCTTCATATACAATCACAACTGCATTAGAGATGTCCAATTTGTCTTTGGGACCCATTCCATTCTTGTTCCCCGAATGGTGGCTAGAGACTCCTAATTGGGTTGGTGGAATGATTTTAGTGTGAAAAGGTTGAGTAGCTTCAATTGCTCAAGGCCAATCCCAATGAAGGCATTGTTGTGGAGGCTGAAACTGAGAAAACATGAAATCAATCTAAAATGGTTTCCTTTTAAACAAAGGAGGATGGTATGTTACACCCAAAGCTTAGAGAGGAAAGGGAAATCTCAAGGGAACAATATCACTCAATATTTGGAAGACTAGAGATGGCTTGGAGACAAAAATATTGGGCCATTTGGCTTAAGGGGACTGACTATAAGGCAGCCTTCTTCCACAACATGGCTAACATGAGGAGGCTCATTAAGGCAATTCATGAATTATCCATCAACCAGCCCTTGTTGAAGACTCTAATCAAATGAAAGAGGAGATGGCTTATATGAAAGTATATATTCAAAAGAAGTTTATAAAAGGCCTAAGATTGATGGTATTGTGTTCCCAAGGCCTTTGGAGAATTTTTTAGCATGCTTAAAAAGAGACCTTAGTCAAGACGAGGTTGAGAAGGTGATTTGGGAAATGGACAGGGACAAAGCCCAGGTCCAAACAGTTTTCTCTAGGACTTTTAATCATGGTTGTTGGGAGATCATTAAGGAACATATCCTAGAATTCTTAAGGAATTTCATGAGAGATTGAGGTCCAATAGGGGTCTCAACCATTGTTTTGGGTATTCCTGATATTATTGGTATCTCTAGCTTGGCGATACCAATCACACTGGTAGTATCGACAATTCTAGGTATCAGTGATATATCGCTAAGTATCGCCAATGTATCAATATCGCCAATATTTTCAATTATGTAAATTCCAAGTGTCGCTTGGATCAGCAATGTATCGACGATATTTCGATAATGTCACTAAGAAAATTTTATTTTAAAAAATTCCATTTCAATTTTTTTTTATGGGTGCATGGTTTTATGATGAAATGCATGTTTGTATGTGTGTATATGTATGCATGCATGGATGGATCATGTATGTATGTATGTATGCATGGATGGATGGGTGGTTTGATGGTTAGTTGTATAAATGGATGTATATGTGTGTGTATGTGTGCATCCATGGATGGATGGATGGATCATGCATGTGTGTATATATGAATTTGTCACTATACGCCGTGGGTTTGCTCCCCACAGACGTTGGTTCGATTCCCCTCCCCAACATTGCCCGATGCATGTGGTTGCGGGTGATTGCGTGCATCCGCAAGGAATAGTCTTGCTTAAAAAATGGGGCGGGGATACCTTGTGTCGTAAAAAAAATAATTTGTATGCATCTATGGATGGTTGAATTGACAGATGCATGGATGGATCATGCATATGTGTTTGTATGTATGTATGTGCATGCATGGATGGCACTACCGTTTCCCCCATGTTTTTCTAATGTTTCCCCTAGTCAACAATACATGCTTTAGGCCCCCATTAAAGGGAAACTTATTATTTGATTCCTAAATATGCAAATATGCTTCTTTTTTTTTTTTTTTTTTACTATTATTTGATTCTTGAATATATAGATATGTATTTTAGCATCTCCTGAAGTATCATTGAAAAATTCCACCATTTTCCCCATGTTTCTCCAATGTTACCCTGAGTCAACATTACTTACTTTTAGACCCCCATTAAAGAGAAACTTATTTTGTATGCGTCTTTTTTTTCAATCATTTGATTCCTAAATATGCAAATATGTATATTTTAGGCTTTTAGCATCTCTTGAAGTTTCATTGAGAAATTCCACCATCTTCCCCGTAGTTCCCCAATGTTTCCCTCAGTCAATGATACAGTCCTAGTTATCAACGATAATATTGGTGATATCAATACATGTTTCTGTGTCCCCAGCCAGGGATACATTTAACCAGTGTCCGAAATATCAGTAGCGCGCTATGTATCGCACCCTTAGGATACAAATATGTATCGGTTATCGCACGGGATATATCATTTGTATTGGATAATTTATTGCACTTTTTGGGAAACATGAGGAAACATTAGGAAAATGGTTGAATTTTTCAATAAAATTTCGGGGATTATTAAAAAAGACCTTGATACATACTTTTAAATCATAACATCTCAAAAAAGAAATGTACGTAATATGTTTCCTTTGTATAGGGCCCTAAGCCATGCGTTGTTCCACCGTCAATGCAACTATATTCAAATTGAATGCATAACATTTATAAATATATTGCACGGGATATATCATTTGTATTTGATAATTTATTGCACTTTTTGGGAAACATGAGGAAACATTAGGAAAATGGTTGAATTTTTCAATGAAATTTCAAGGATTGTTAAAAAAAGACCTTAATACATACTTTTAAATCATAACCTCTGAAAAAAGAAATGCACATAATAGGTTTCCTTTGTATAGGGTCCTAAGCCATGCGTCATCTGATTGTCAATGCAACTATATTCAAATTGAATGCATAACATTTATAAATATATCAAGACAAGTATGATATGCAAAAATGCATGAGATCTGCACCGTTCATAACATGCAACTTGTTTTGGGGCCTAGGCCACCTCCATGTCATGGTGACCTCCTCACCAGGTTACACAGTAGGTAATAATAGGGTGAGCCCCGGGAAGGTTTTCAATGGTAAGTATTCATTCCCACTTCATGAGTGGGCCCTACGCCCCTACCCCATGTCCACATCCAGTGGACTTGATGAATGACTGGATGTCAAACAGAAACCATGGTGGGCCCTAGGAAGTTTTCAATGGTAAGGTGTTTAAACACCACTTTTTCCAGTCTTTGGGACCATGTTTCTTATAGTGTGGTCCACTTGAAACCTCATTGGTGCACCATTGTTTGGGACCGTGCATATAAGGCAACGTTTAGGAGCATATAAGGCAACTTGCAGATAAACCTTATTGGTGACCACTATTTCTTGCAGTGTGGGCCACTTGAAACTTGTATCTGCTTCATTTTTGGGACCATGCCCTAAACTAATCTGTAAAAATAGATGGACGGCGTGGATATGCAATACATAGGGAAAACAAAAATATCAGCTTGATCCAAAACAGTGGTGGTCCCTCAGAATTTTTCAACGCCGTTTAATTCACACTTTCTTGTGGTGTGGTCCACTTGAGCTTCAGATATGCTTTATCTTTAGGGCCACCATCCAACTATTTTCAAAGCACATTTTAGGGCATGATCCAAAAATGAAGCATGCCCAAATCTTAGGTGGACTACACAAATATGATCAAAAGCTTTTGTGGCCCACAAGAAGCTTTTAACGGTCAATTACTACTGTTTCCTATACTATGGTCCATTCGAGATTTGGATCTGCTTCATTTTTTAGATCATGCCCCAAAACAAGTTTTCAATATAGATGGAGGACGTGGATGTAGTCACATACATCAAGGTGGGCCCCACTGGTCCCACGGGTCCCACACACCTCAGTAGATCTGGGGTCTCACCTAATCGACTCCCACTTCTGACGAAGTTGGGTAGTACCCAATCCGCGCATGCAACACGGAAGCCCAATGATGTGGGCGGGACGCTGATTGTGGGCCCCACCATGATGTATGTGTTGTATCCACACCGTCCATCCATTTGGAGGCATCTTTTTAGGGCATGAGCCAAAGAATGAGGCCAATCTAAAGCTAAAGTGGTCCCCACCACATAAAACAGTGGGGACAGTGACACCCACCATTGAAACCTTCCTAAGGCCCACCATGATGTTTATTTGTGATCTAATGTGTTCATAAGTTCACACAAATATGGACAAAGGGAAAACGCAAATATCAACTTGATCAAAAACTTCTGTGGCCCCATAGAAAATTTTAATGGTAGGCATTCAATCCCCACAATTTTGTGGTGGGGTCCACTTGAGCTTTGGATTGGCCTCATTCTTTGGCTCATGCCCTAAAATGATCTCTCCAAATGGATGGACAGTGTGGATATAACACATACACCATTGTGGGGCCCACAGAAGCGTAGTTTGATTATTTTTAAACGGAGAGGATTAGGTGCAGCCCTAGCTTAACCCAAGACAGTGCGCCACTTATGGTGAGGCCCAACTTGGTATCTTTATTGTATATCCACGCCGTCCATACGTTTTCACAAATCATTTTAGGGCATGAGCCCAAAAATTAAGCAGATTCAAATCTCAGGTGGACCATGATATTTCTACAGAAATATGAATTGTTGAGATCTTGAAATCAAGTTTTGATTCAATTTGGGGTGGTCCTTATTGTGAGATTCCATCCTCTTAAATAGATTACAAAATGCTATGCATGGTATATGTTGACCCATAATTTTGGGTGATTATAATCCCTGATTAAGGGATAATGAAGGAGAATAATTCTATTCCTAAAATAGACAACCTAAGTATAGTACATGATTGAATGGGATAATAAAGGAGAATAATTCCATTCCTAAAATAGACAACCTAAGTATAGTACATGATTGAATGGGATAATAAAGGAGAATAATTCCATTCCTAAAATAGACAACCTAAGTATAGTACATGATTGAATGGGATCTACGTTTTGAGAGTGCTCCCTCGATTGACACCCCCCTCAAATTGATGCCGGAGAATCAAACAACATCAATTTGAACACGAGGAACTAATGGCGTGGTCGAGGCATTCCTTCCGTGAAGATATCATCGATTTGAAGGTTGGTGGAGACATGAGGGAGGTTGATGACCCGACTCTCATATTCATCACGAATGAAGTGACAATCAACTTCGATGTTTTTTGTACACTCATTAAACACTGGATTCTTAGCGTAAGCTACAATGTATTTTTTTACTATTTTAGTTTTTTATTATTTTTTCACGTTTTCTTTGTTTCTAATGTTGAGGAATGTGACACTTGTATTGTACTTGATACTTTTAACCTATGGGATTTTTATTTCTTTTCATAATTGTGACTTGTGATTTCAAGTAGACATTATTAATTGAAGTAGTTTGCTTAGAAAGTTGTTGATGTGATAATTATTGGATTTGGCTTATATACGTGTATTGGCTTTTGATAAATGATAACTAATAACTTTTTTGAACATGCTTATAATTGATAAAATGAATCATCTTTTAGGCATTTTATATTTTTTTCTCTTTTTCACTATTTATTATATTTGTCCTATTTTTAAATTAAAAAATAGAAGTATTGTGTAGATTACGCTACACGCTACATATTTACGCTACACACTATAGAGGGCTGAGCGCTAGGCATTCCTTCCGTGAAGATATCATCGATTTGAAGGTTGGTGGAGACATGAGGGAGGTTGATGACCCGACTCTCATATTCATCACGAATGAAGTGACAATCAACTTCGATGTTTTTTGTACACTCATTAAACACTGGATTCTTAGTGATTTTAACAGCATTGGTATTATCAACATGTGGAGGCATAAGATGAGGCTAAACAAAGCCTAAATTAGTTAAAAGTCCACGGAGCCAAAGGATTTCAGAACAAGCAGATGACATAGCTCGATACTTTGCTTATGTAGAAGATTTTGATACCGGATCCTCCTTACCATTCCAAGAGGTTAATGCCTTGCCAATGTACATGTACTAGCCAATGGTTGATCGGTGCATGTCGGGGCAACCAGCCCAATCAACATCAAAGTATGCATGTGGGATAAGATCATTAGCTGTGGAAAATATAAACTCCTTTGGGTTGTACCAAGAAGGCATCGAATGAGGCGTTTAACCGCTTCTAAGTGAAGATGCTAAGGAGCACCCATAAATTAACTCAACAAGTTGACAACATAAGATATATCAGGTCTTGTGATAGTTAAATAATAACTTCCAACACGTCGTCGATATAAGGTAGGATCAGGGAGAATATCACTGTCATCTTTGCTCAACTTGACATTTAATTCAAGAGGTGTGTCAACTAGAGTAGAATGTTGAAGATTGGCAAGATCAAGGAGATCCTCAATATATTTGTGTTGATTGAGAAACAATCGTCTTGAATATTGATGAACCTCCAGGCCAAGGAAGTAAGTGAGCGGACCCAATTACTTCATATGAAATGATGCATAGAGGGAAGATTGAATACGCTTTATCATGTTGGAATCAATACCAGTTATGAGAATATCATCAACGTAGACAAGGAGAGTAGTAAGGCTAATAAAAGTTTGATGAAGGGAGCAGAGATGCATCATAAGTACTTTGAGTAAAACCCATGTCACAAAGAGAGCTTTTGAATTTCTCAAACCAAGCATGTGGAGCTTTTTTGATACAATAAAGTGAATGCTACAATTGACACACAATATGGTGAGAAGTAGATTGTACTCCTTGGGGTAAGCGCACATACACCTACTTAAGGTCACCATGAAGAAAAGCGTTTTTAACATCCATTTGGAATAGCGGCGAGGACTATGATGCGGCAATGGCGAGAATAATATGAACGGTATTCATTTTTGCCACTGGTGCAAATGTTTCTTTATAGTCAATCCCATATTCTTGTTGATTTCTTAAAGCCACAGGACAAGCTTTATAGCGGTCCAAAGATCCATTAGGTTTGACTTTTAATTGAATAAACTCACTTGTATCCAATCGGTTTGATAGATGTGGGACCTTGTACAATATCCCAAGTGTGATTCTTTTCAAGAGCCTGCAATTCATCCCGCATGGCCTATTTTCAACATTCATACTGCACAGTTTGAGAGTAGGAGTGGGGAATAGAAGTAGAAGACAGTGTAGCCATCAAGGTAGCATGGGTAAAACCATATCGGTAAGGAGGTTTAGACAGTCGCAGGGAGCGATGCAAATAGGGAGGTTGACATGGGTCAAATGCAGACGAGATCTTGAGAGACTTGTAATGTAGTTGTGTCTTTCCTCGACCTTTGATACACAAAATTGGGGTTATATTGAGTAAATGTTGTTTCGTTGGAAAAACTAGGCAAGTAGACAATAGACACAAAATCAGGAGGCTCAAGATGTAGTTGAAAAAAAATACTAGTTCTTAAAAAAACAACATTTCTAGAAATCTGGATACAATGAATTTGAGAATCATAGCAAATGAATCCTTTCTAGTGGGGTGCATATCCAAGAAATGCACATTTTGAAGACTGGGCAACGAGTTTGGTGCGTTCAGAAGAAGGTAAATGAACAAAACAAACAACCAAAAGTATGAAGATGATCATATGATAGGGGTGTGTTGTACAGGTGGAAATGCAGGGTTTGATTGTTGATGGGGGAGGGTAATCGATTTATAAGACGAACATCAATTGTAAGTGCCTATAAACCAAAAACGAGGAGGAACATAAGATGTAAGCAAAAGAGACCGAGTTACATCATGAAGATGTCTATTTTTTCTTTCAGCGACACCGTTTTGTTGAGGGGTATACAAATATGTTTTTTGAGAGATTATCCCCTTTTGTTGCCAAAATGTTTGAAATTCTGTTGAAACATATTCCCCTCTTGAGTCTGAATGGAGAATTTTAATGTAGGTAGAAAACTGATTTTCGACATTGGGTAAAACATCTCAAATGCATGAAAAACTTCAGACTTCGAATGCAAGAAGTAAACCCAAGTAAAATGGATAAAATCATCAATAAAGATCACAAAATACTTGATGGACATGAGAAATAACAGGAGCAATTCCCCATCATCACTATGTATTAAATCAAAACATTTTGAACTTAATGTAGTGGATGTAGGAAATGAAAGGGTCTTACTTTTCCCAAACTTACAAGTACTACAATAAAAATAAACACAAATTTTCACACCAACAGATTTATTCGTCAATGCAGAATTGAACAACATCATAATGTTTTGGAATTTAGATGTCCAAGCCTATTGTGCCACAATTGTCAATTATTCTGAACAGAAAAACAAAACAAATCCTTTATTGGTTTATGCTGAAGAAATGCAAAAAGGCAAAGAAGAAATAGACGTCCACATTTAGGGCCCATTGTGATCACTTTTCTCGACATTCGATCTTGTATCACACAACGATATTGCAATTATTGTTAACAAGTTGGCCAACAGAAAGTAAATTGGGGGTCAATCGAGGAGAGAAATAAACATTTGTCGATGGGACTCAGCTAGGAACATCACCAAATGATGCAGGGACATGCGATGGCCTAACCCTAGATGCATGTATAATCAGGTTGAAGATATTCAAATAATAAAATTAATTAATCAACTGTTTTCAATCAAGGGGATTAAGCAAATCTCAACACAGAGATGAAATCATTCCGTCAGGATCATGCCCCTTGGTATAAAATCACGTAATCAATAAAAAAAGGGGGACCTAGGGATATGAGGATATCCCAGATCTAGCATACGCTAGTCCAAAGTCAAGTTTGGATCCGATTCTCTTGACTAGCCATCCCTCGTTTTTGTTCAAACCAAAAGGGAATATCCAGAGAGGAACGAAAGGGATGAAGAAGAGATGGGTTTGAGATGAAAGAGAGTATGGATTCTAGGGCATCAAACAAAAGAGGACAGCTGATTCTTACCTTTTTCTGTACCTCGAAGATCTAGAAAGAAGGAAAATCTGAAACTGGGGTGGAATCCTCAACACCAAAGGGCCAATCTTGAAACCCTCTTTGGTAAAAGAGGAAGAGAGCATATAAATTCTCATTCATTTAATAATAAAATAGGGTTTCGCATAGTGTATATGTAAGCTACGGAAAAAAAACAAAAAGTGCACTAAAACCCCTGAAAATAAGAAAAAGAACAAAAAAATGCCTAAAAATAAAAACACTCGTGCGACAAGGTGTGAAATCTGCCTCATGGGCCTATGGTCATGCCGCTCCTGTACTCATTGCGCGTCAGAATCAAGATACCAAACAGAATGAGGTTTTATGGTTTTACCTTTGACACCAAGTGCAAAAAAGGCATTTAAAATTATTTGCTAAACCATTTCGGGGGTCTGAGAAGCAGACAAACTAGGCTGTGTACTAAATGAGGAGGAGGTAGTAGTTGAAGTAGATGAAATCATAGGCCGTAGAACAAATGCAACAGTTGTTGTAGTATAGGCATAAGGAAACCAATTTGGAGTAGTTGATTCTGAGGTCGTTTACAACATCTAGTAATGATATGACCAGTTCATTTACAGTAAGTACAAAATTTTTGTTGACACTCGGAGGCATAATGACCAATTTTTTTACAACTATAACATTAAATGGTACTCATATTACGAGGAGTAGGCTTTCCCTGAGTAGTGTAAGCAACATCAACAATACTTTCTGTAGTTGTCTATTTCAAATCTACTTTCGTCAATTGTCGTTGTTCCTCATGAAGAAGTTCATTCATGCATTCATCCAAAGATGGAGATGGAACCCTACTCATTAGATTAGACCTAGCAGTCTCATATTTAGAATGTAGTTTCATAAAAAATTGGTCCTGGTGACTAGTTGCTTGAAGTCCTTATATTTCAACCAGAACGACGTCAGATATATTAGCATATTTAATCTCATCATATTCAACCCATAAAGTAAGAAAGCCTGAATAATATTCTTGAATGGACAAAGTTCCTTGATGATATCGAGCAATGTCAAATTCTAATTGGAATTGACGTGCGTAATTTCCTTGATGATATACCTTTTTTTTAGAAATTCCCACATGGCCTTTGCGGTTTTGTAGGGTTTGAGATGCAAAATGAATTGAGGATCTACTGATCCAAGAATCCAGGATTTGATTTTCACATCCTAAGTATGCCAGGAGGATATCTTTTTCTTGTCTTTTATAGGCAATGGATCATATTCGGAGACATGCCCCCACAATTCCTTGCCTTCAAGGTATACTTGGAATTGGAAAGCCCAAGAGGTATTACCAGTAAATCAAACAAAAAATTACCTCAGAATTCTCCATTTATATGATTGATAGCCAAGAATGGGTCAGAACTCTTATGAGCAGAAAATGCTTAAAATCTTCTGAATGTTTTGAATATTCGGGTTGTCATGAACCGACAATAATTTCTGACGTTGCTTGGAAGATCCCTGACTTGTTCTGTATGAATTGAGAGAATATGTTGCAACTTTCTTGTATTACAGCAAATAAACAAATTGATGGGAATGAGGAGACAAGAAAGTCTATAAATTGCAGATGAGAAGTCTCCAATTGCCAAATAAAAAATAAAAAATCACATGAACTTCAAAGAGAGCACCGTGGCTCTTATACCATGATGTTTCTATAGAAATTTGAATTATTGAGATCTTGAAATCAAGTTTCGATTCAATTTGAGGTGGTCCTCATTGTGAGATTCCATCCTCTTAAATAGAATACAGAATGCTAAATATGGTATATGTTGACCCATAATTTTGGGTAATTACAATGCTTGATTTAAGGGATAATGAAGGAGAATAATTCTATTCCTAAAATAGACAACCTAAGTATAATACGTGATTGAATGGGTAATGAATAAGAATAATTCCATTCCTAAAATAGACAACCTAAGTATATTACATGATTGAATGGGATCCACGTTTTGAGAGTGGTCCCTCGATTGACAGACCATACCGTAGGAAACAATGGTGACAACGCATTAAAACTTGCTAATGGATCACACAAGTTTTGGATCAACTTGATATTTGTTATTTTCCCTTCATCCACGTTTCTGTGACCTTACCAACGGGTTGGATGACAAATAAACATTACGGTGGGCCTTAGCAAGTTTTTAATGGTGGAGGTTCAAATGCCACTCTTTCTTTAAGTATGGCCCACCTGAGATTTGGATCTAATTCATTTTTTAGATCATGCCATAGAATAATCTGACAAAGCGAATGAACGGAATGGATATACAATACATACATCAATGTGGGCGCACCGTAATAGCCGCACCGTAGTTGGTGTAGCTGAGTCGCACCAAATACACTCCCTTAATTAAGGCAAAGAGCAAGATAGTTCTTCAAAACTCTCCTCGTCTTCTCTATTAAAGCCACAAACTCGCAAGCCCTCATGCCTCATCTTGAGACTTTGAATCTGTTAAAATCCTAAAAATATGTCACTAGTTTCATCTTTTTTTTCAAAATCCAACCCAAACCCCCATTAACCTCAGTGGAAATCCGGTTTCCTTTCAAAGCAATTATCTTTGAAGAAAAAAAAAAAAAAAGGGTTATAGGTTTTCTTACATGATCTGACGTTGTCGATCGCGATTGGCACACCAAATCCAGGCAGATCTTGAGTAACAAGGTAAGAGAGATTTTTTCCTATATTTTTTTTTCTTCAAATTTTTGGAATGGTAAAGAGGATTGTCGCCTATGTCGCCGAAGATATCGATCGATATCTGGATCATAAGCAAAGAAAAACGCACGATATCGTACGATATATCGCTGATATCAACAATAAATTGCGATATCATCGATATATCATGCGATATCAGGGATTTTTTATTTTTTATTTTGATACTCCTAGGTAGTTTTGCATCGCTAGACCGCAATACCAATTATATATTGTGAACACTGCATCTAATGATATTGATATTACAAACTCTAGTTTCAACTTGCCTCTTATATTCGCATTTAAAAAATTGAGGTGGTTTTGGGAGGTAACAATGATTTTGGCTACTAAGGCAACAATTAAGAGATGAAAGGAATTAGAGAATGAGGTGGTGGGTACTCTTCACAAATGAGACCTAAAGAAAGCTTATTTTGTCTCTTGGATCATGCATTTCATGGGATACTTCATTTGTTGCTATAACCTCTAACAAATTATTTCATCACACGATCCTAACCATTTGAAGATGATAGGGGTCCTTACCCTTGCCCGGGTGGTAGACTCTCAGGAGTTTCAACTCCCGGTCAAGGGTTCGAGTACCCATAGGTGGTGAAATTCCACTATCATGAGTTTGTGGGGTGTGTGCGGGTTAAAAAAAAAAAACATTTGAAGGTGATAGTCCCTATGGCATGGGGGGCCTTCTTTTGGATGATTTCAACACAGTGGTGCTTGTTTTCTTAGGGTAGGTGAAAGCAAATTTCTTCTAAAAGCCATTGCTTTATCCCTTAAGGAGTTTTTTGCATTATCCACAACCAGTTCAACCTTGTGCTCATTGCGATGGAGGTGCCTCATAAAGATACTTGTTCTTGGGCTTAAGGGGATGGGGTTTTGCTTCTTCTTCTTCTTCTTCTTTTTCTTTTTTTTTTTTTCCTTTCTTTTAAGGATGTTAGATTTCTGATTGGAGGTTAAAGATTTTTTTCCCTTTGCAATTAGTGGATCTAATCCCTTAGTCTTTGATCCTACGTTGGTGGGGGGCTTTGTGGCCCTAGTGTTCGAGTTGTCGATATCGCTACAAGTTTCGCTGGCCAGAGATAAAGATATAATATCGTTATCGCCGATAACTGGAAATTCAGAGAAAAATGCGAAAACATGGAGATAACGGTGAAATTTTTTAATGAAACTTCAGGACATGCCTAAATACACATATTTGCATATTTAGAAATTAAAAATTTATAAAAAAAAATGTATTAAATAATAAGTTTTCATTTAATGGGGCCCAAAAAAGCATACATTTCCATAAGAAATTATTCTAATAATAACCAAAATAAATTTATCTAAGTTTCAAGTTGACCACACCATATGAAACAGTGGTAATAATAATTTCCACCATTGAAATCTTCATAGGGCCCAGTGATGTTTATTTGTCATCCAAACTGTTCATAAGATCACAGGGACATGGATGAATAAAAAATAGAAATATCAGGTTGATACAAAACTTTTGTGGCCCCAAGAATTTTTCAATGGTAAGCATTCAATTCACACAGTTTCATGTGGTGTGGTCCACCCAAGCTTTGGATATGCTTCATTTTTTGGCTTGTGCCTTAAAATCATTTAATAAAATGGATAGACTGAGTGGATCAAATTCGCAATTACGATGGGCCCACTGAGTTTACTCAATACGCAATTCACTTTCGTTCTGGCGCAGTTCAAAAGCGGATTGGCTGGTGTATCTCACACTAACGTCATCAAATTATGTGGGTTTGATCATGAGGTATGTGTTATATCCAAACTGTTCATCCATTTGAAGAGCTCGTCTTAAGCCTTTAGACGAAAAATAAGATAGATATAACTATCAAGTGGACCACACTGCAAAAACCAGTGGGGGATTGAACGTTTACCATTGAAACCCTTTTTGGGGTCACAGAAGTTTTGGATCAATATGAAAATTGTTTTTCCTCTTCATTCAGATATTTGTGTTTTTATGAACAGATTGGATGCAAAATAAACGTTATAGTGGGCCCTACAAATTGTTTAACGGTGAAAATCATTATCTCCGCTGCTATCTATGGTGTGGTCCATATAATCTTTGGATATGATTCATTTTTTGGATAATGCTCTAAAATAAACTCTAAAAACAGATGAACGGTGTAGATATAATAAATACATCACTGTGGGGCTGATGTTGATCTCCTTTGAACCGTTCGTACAACTCGGAGCTCGAGGAGCATCAGTGCTCGTCTTCGCACGACACGTACCTACAACAGTTATATAACTGATGTAAGGTACATCAACCAATCCGCTTCTGGTGGATCCCTAACTGTGGGACCCCTTATGAAGTATGTACCTTACATCTGCACGTCCATCATATATGAAGGCTTATTTTAGTGTGTGATCTGAAAAATGAACCACATTCAAATCTTCGATGGACCACACCACAGGAAACTGTGTGAATTGAACACATCATTAAAAACTTCTTGGTGGCCACAGAAATTTTGAATCAAGCTGATATTTATTTTAACCCTTCATCCATGCCTTTTTATATTTAAAAAAAGGTTTGATGACAAATAAACATCACTGTGGGGCCTAAGAAGGTTTCAACGGTGACAATCATTATTCTCATTGTTGCTTGTGGTGTGGTCCACTGGAGCGGTGGATATGCTTTAATTTTGGGATTTACCCCTAAAATGAACTAGAAAAATGAATGGACGGCGTGGATAAATCACATACATTCATGGTGGGCCCAGAAAGTTTACTCAGTACGCTGAAGCGCACCATGCGCCCGGTTTGCTTCCGTAGTTCTGAAGCATAAAAGGAAAACAAAAAACAAAAACAAAAACAAAAAACAAAAAAGGGGATTTCGTCTGCGAAGAGGGGTTTTCGGCGAAGAGGAGCGATTTTCGACCGAGGATTTCAAACAATCTCCCGAAATCCCTGATTTTTCGCCGAAATCATGTACTTGTGAGTCACATGAGACGAGCGCTGTCGAGTTCTGCCCACGAGATTCTTTTCTTCCGAGTTCCGATCAACCATCAACTAGGTATTATCGAAATCAAAGGTTTTTTTTTTCGATCTTTTTCGCTTTTTACCTATTTTGTCGGAAAAAATCCAAAATTATCGAAGATATCGTCGATATTTCACCGATAATCCAGAGAAAAACGAAAAATGGGGGTTTCGGTGTCGCTAGTCTAGCGACACCGATATTATCGGCGATATTATCGACAATTCGTCGACAACGCGAACCTTGTGTGGCCCTACCCTTGCATTGAGAGTTTTGTTCCCCCCTATTTTTTTAATGAAACTTGTTAACTTTCAAAAAAAAAAGAAGAAGATCAGTGGCAAGGTATTCCATAATGGCAACATTGGCCATAATGGTTACCATTGTTACCGTTATGATATAGGCCGTACGGCTGTTACTCTCTCTCTCTCTCTATTTTTTTTTTTTTTTGAAAAAAAAAAAACCTAGAAAAATCTATATCGAGCATAATGCCCATTAAGGGTTGGTCGTTTTTTCTATAACTGCAGTTACGACCTTTATGACCTTGTAATATGTAACAGTGAGCATCGTTACCGTTATATAATGGCCATTATGTAACCTTTTTTGCATACCTTGATTAACGGTCGATCTAATACATTGTTTACCAAAAAAAATAAAAATAATCCAACCATGGATTTGGATTGTCCATCTTGTGGGTCCCACCTCTTAAGAGCCACTTGGATTTAATGATCCCAACCATCCTATCAACCTATCAATGGCCGTTAAATGGACTGTCCATATCATTTATGGCATAAAACATTTGACCATGGGCCATCTAATTGATGGCCTATAAAATTGAAGGTCCAAACCATTTATGATAACCTTATCGTGGATTTGGCCTTCCATGTTGTATGCCCCAACCCCCCACGCTCACAACACACACGAAGAAGCACTTTGATTTGATGATCCTAGTCATCCAAATCATTTATGAAAATATATCCAATCATGGATTTGGACCATCCATCATGTAATCCCAATCTCTAATTCCCCATTCGCTGACCTTCTTTGGAGATGCACTGTTGAGGTTCACTATGCCAACTGAACAAGATTGAAGTGGTTCTCTTTCTGTTGCCATAAATTCCTTAGCAACCACCCTCAGGCAGTGTTTGGATGCACAATTTTACTAAAACTATTTCAGTTTCAAATAGTATGTAGCAACTTTTGCCGTTGAAAGTTACTTACAAACTGCTCATTACTTGTTTTCCCAGCACATCACCAAATTGCAGTTTTGATGTAGAACGATGCAAATCCAACTATGTGATTGAGATTTAATTTAAAATCAAAGGAATATATAAAAATCATTTAGCTAAAGTGTGATGCACATGCAAACAATGTGAAGCCTAAGAGATGACGGGTATGATTCGAGGCCAAATCACACTCATCAGCCCTTTGACCAAACAAAATGCTCGGAAAATAGGGCCCAAGGAAGATAAAGATATTGCAACTAGCATAGGAATAATCTGAGTTAAATAGGTGAAAGTTTGAGATCCAAGCATGAGTTGGGTCCGATAATAATGGAAGATGGTTGAAGTGGCCCATTAGGATCAAGTAAAATAAGATTCAAGTGAGAACAATGAAAGATAAAATCTTACATTTGGATTTGAAGATTCAAAGGGATCTACCACCTACGATTCATCAAGCATGAAGTGGAAGAGGAAGGATCTTAGGGACAAAGGATAGAGTGGCTTCACACCCTCTAGGCTTTTATCCAAAGATCTAGCCTTCACAACGATGAAGGAAGAAGGAAAGAACTCTCACAAGGCCTCCTCAAAATTTTCTTCAAATTCACAATAGGGTTGGACGTCCCCACCCTTCCTGCTTTATTTTATAGCAAAAATTTGTTGAAATGATAATTCTACCCTTTTAGTAACAAAAGCAAAATACTCATTATGTCCTAAAAGGTAAAAAGAAAAATCTACTATCCTAAAAAATATCTTATGTAGTAAATAAATGTCCACTGTCCAATCACAAACTAAAATGTCAAAATCATAAGTAACTTAAAAGAACTAATTGACAAAAGGGTCCAATATAATCCAACCATCGGATGGCCCCATGATGGGACACAAGACAATCTAATGGATGGATAATCATGTAGGCCATGATCAACGATGAGATGATCTCCAAATATGATCCATGCCATCCATGCTTTTCTAATACTCGTCGATGATCACTGGTGATCACAATTAGTCACCTAGCCAAAGTAAAAGTGTCAATGTAGCCTGTCGCCGCCTACGTCTTTGATGTGTACGGAGTGGTGTGATGTCTGCATCAGTTCTCCCCGGGTGGGAAGAATTCACCTCTAGCGAAATAAAGCTACGGTATTGCTTGAGAATATTTGGATCTATCTGTTGTAGCTCAGTCTCTGTAATCCAAGTGTTGTCAGATGTAAGTCGATTCTTCCATTTGACTAGAAACTTTTGATATCCACCATGGCGAGCGGAACCACCTGCTCATCCAAAATCGTCTCTACCTTCTCCTTCCATTTAGGTGTTGATGGAATAAGTGGTAGAGGCTGGGAACGTGGGTCAGAATGGGGCCAAGAATCACAGGGGGATATGGGACAAGGTGAGGGTCAATAGAGGAACTGAAGTGAGGATTTGGGCAAGGCACCAAATCTTCCACATTAAACGTCGAACTGATGCCCATGTCCAATGGAAGATCTATCATGTAAGCATTGGGACCCATTCTCTTAAGGATTTTGTAAGGTCCTACGCTGCGTGCCTATAATTTCTTGACGGTACTCGAAGGAAACTGTTCGGGCCTAAGCCGAGATCATCACGTAGTCACCTACATTGAACTCACGTTGTTTGCGATGTGAGTTAGCATGTAGTTTGTAATTTTCATTACTTGCATTGATCCTATGTCTAATCTCAACATGCAACTCATGGATGAAATGCGCAAATGATGATGCTAACTCAGAAGGACGATGAGATACTGACATGGGAATAAGATCTACAGGCTTCCTAGGGGTGTAGCCATAGACAGCCTCGAATGGACTCATGCCCATAGGCCTATTGACTGATGAATTATATGCAAACTCTGCCACGAATAAGACCGCATCCCATGTCCTAGTATGCTCACCTACTAGACACCGCAACAAATTCCCTAAACTACGATTCATGACCTCTGTCTGCCCATCAGTCTGTGGATGATAGGCTGACGAAAATAAGAGTCGTGTGCCCATAATGTGCCATAGTGTCTTTCAAAAGTAACTCATAAACTTTACATCCCGGTTAGACACTGTGGTCATAGGCAACCCACGTAAACGATTGACCTCGTCAAAAAAAAAAATAAATCCTAGCAACATGAGAGGCGTCAGACATCTTTGAGCATGAAATGAAATGCGCCATCTTTGAAAATCAGTCCACAACCACAAAGATGGAGTCATGCTTCCTGATAGTTCGCGGTAATCCGAATACGAAATCCATACTAAGGTCTTGCCACAGAGCATGTGGTACTAGCAAAGGTGTATATAATCTTGTGTTCTGCTTCTTTTGCTTTGCCAGGTGACAAGTACAACACCACCCAATGATCCTAGCCACGTCTCGCTTGAGACTTGGCCAATAGAAACGATTTTCCACTAGGGCGATGGTTTTGTCACGACCAAAATGACCTGCGATCCCTCCCAAATGTAACTCCCAAACTAAAAAATCTCAAAGGGAAGTGCAAGGTATATAAAGCCTATTGCCTCTAAACAAATACCCATCACTCAAGAGAAACCGTTGATCGCTCCCAATCTATCCCTCCACAAGGGACGCGTACAGGGCTCCAAAGTCTGGACACGACGGGTGGTCCTCTCTCATACGCTCAAACCCTATAACCTCTACGTGCATGGACTGGAGCGTCGCCACCTTCCAACTAAGGGCATTTGCAGGTTTGTTCTCGACTTCGGCCTTGTGCTTGAGCACAACCGTATACTGTTAAAGAAATTCAACCCATTTAACATGCCTGGGGTTCAACTTCTTCTGAGAGCCAAGATAGCGCAAGGCCTCGTGGTCAGAAAACAAGACGAATTCTTGCGGTAAAAGATAGTGTCACCGATGCCGCAAGGATTGCACTACCGCATAGAACTCTGTCATAGGTGGAATACCGTTGCCTTTTATCATTTAACTTTTCACTGAAGAATGCAATGGGATGTCCCTCTTGACTGAGCACACCACCTATACCTACTCCAGAGGCATCACATGCAACTTCAAAGACTTTAAAAAAGTCGGGAATTCACATTACAGAAGCCTCTATCATCTTACCCTTGATCTCCTTGAATGCCCTAGAGGTAGCTTTGGTCTATTTAAACTCCCCTTTCTTTTATGTAGTCAGTAATGGGAGCCATAATAGAGTTGAATCCCCTAATAAACCGTTTATAAAAAGTCGCTAAGCCATGAAAGCACACCACCATTCCACTATCGCCCTGATTTTCTTGGGATCGGCGGATATATCATCTCTAGACACAACAAACCCTAAGAAGATAACCCTATCAGACATGAACGTGCACTTCTTAAGGGGAGTTTAAGAAGTGGTTGAGATGCATTTCCTTAGTAGAACTATAGACGAGAATATTGTCAAAATATACTACTAGGAACTTTCCGATGAAAGGTCTCAACACTTGAGTCATCACCGGCATAAATGTACTCGGGGCATTAGTCAAGCCAAAAGGCATGACTGGCCACTTATAAAACCTGTTCTTCGTCTTGAAGGCTGTCTTCTAGTCATCACCCGGGCAAATGCGGATTTGGTGATACCCGCTCATGAGGGCAATCTTGGAGAATATTTTAGCGCCAGCCATCATATCAAGCATATCGTAAAGCTGTGGTATGGGAAACCGATACTTAACGGTAATCTTGTTGATGGCGCGACTATCCATACACATGCACCAAGTGCCATCTTTCTTTGGTGTGAGAAGCGCGGGCACTGCGCACGGACTCATACTCTCCTGGATGAAACCCTTTCGTAGAAGTTCACCCACCAGCTTCTTTAATTCCACGTGTTCTGCCAAGTTCATCTGATAGTGGGGAAGGTTTGGTAGAGTGGCCCCGAGTACGAGATTAATGGCATGTTGAATGTCTCGCATTAGTGGGAGTGCGTCCGGTAAATCCTTAGGGAAAACATCCCCGAACTCATCTAACAATGGACTCGCCTCCTGTGGCTTCTCTGCGTTGACCTTTGGGGTGGCCTCTCTAGCCACTAGGGCATACACCTCAGAATCAGTCGTAGTCTCCCGCTCAAATTCTCTGGCAGTGATAACGTGAAGAGACTTAGACTGTGAACTCGTGCCCTCCTTTGACCCATTCGATCGTTCTTCATTCTTCTTCTCACTGGGCCCTTAGGGGGCAAGGGGACCAATGCAATCTTCTTGCCTTGGTGGACAAAGGTACATACATTTGAGCGACCCGGGATCGTAACATCACGGTCAAAAGGCTAAGGTCGGCCCAAAATGATGTGTCCAATATCCATAGGCATGACGTCACACCACAACGAGTCAGTGTATAGGTCAAACTGAATAGGCACAAGACACCGCTGGGCTGACTGTCACCGAGGTCGCATCGACCCAAGAGACCTTAAAAGGCTGAGGGTGGGATTCAGGCTTCAACCCCAATCACTCTACGGCTTTAGTGGAGACAACATTCGAACAACTATCACCTTACAAGCCTTATTCCCACATTTTGCATAGGTGAAAAAAATCGTAGTTCGACGCCAATCATCATTAACTTTAGGGCATGCTATGGCGCAAGGAACGACAACCAACAGTGTGTCGTCTCCCTCATCGTAATCATCGTCACTAGGGACCGTCTTAGGCCAGTACACCACTTCTTCCTGATCACCCTGATCCCCAACCTCTTCACACTTGTCAAGGAGAAGGGTCTTACCCTTTGGGCATTGACTTGCAAAATGTTCGAATCCTTGACAGTTATAACACTGTACGGAGTTGTTACCCTTAAAGCTAGTACCAGCTATGCCCTTTCCTTTCACATCTCGAGGGTTTGGCTAAGACCCCTGGATTTTGGTTTGGTTCCCGAAATTGGACTTGTTGGCCTGGGTGTTAGTCCTGGCAGCAGAAGTACAGGAATCAAACCTCCTACCATGCTGTGGTCAGGAATACAACTCAATCTCTTGGGCCGCCTGATATGCTTCCTCTAGGGTAGTAATCTGGCGGAGATGGAAACCTTGTCTTATTTCCGATTGGAGGCTCATTTGAAAACGAGACAGTACGCTTAACGGGTTCTTCTCACTTTCAGACCGCATCATAAACTCCTCAATTTTAGCGATGTAATCAGGCACAAACATGGTCCCTTGATGTAGAGAAACCCATTGGTCCATCAGCCTCTGACGGTATGTATAGGTACATACTTCTCCTTCAAGATCTCCTTCATCTCTCCCCAATGAGTCACGAGAGCCTGTCTTGCCCTTTCCATCTGCCTCTCCTTGATTGTCTAGAACATTTCGGCTTGCCCCTCTAGCTTCATCTTTGCAAATCTCATCCGTCAGTCGTCGGACATGTCATACCACTCAAAATAATGGTCCATG
Organism: Magnolia sinica; assembly: GCF_029962835.1. Classification (NCBI taxonomy): domain Eukaryota; kingdom Viridiplantae; phylum Streptophyta; class Magnoliopsida; order Magnoliales; family Magnoliaceae; genus Magnolia; species Magnolia sinica. The sequence goes on from NC_080588.1 coordinate 25,115,612, forward strand.
CCCGCCATCTAGTCGATGAAGACTTTTAGGTTAAGGCGACCATCGAAGCTAGGGGCCTCAATTTTCACGCTTTTCATGGTCCGCTCATCTGGTTCATGATGGTCACGTCGATCCACGGGTGGGAGTGGAACTAGATGAACCAAATTCCTCACACGTGTGCTGCCGTTACCTTGCCGAACCACATTATGACCAATGCGTGCATCGACTTGTTCACCCGCCTGTGAATGGGCATCATCCCCATTGTTGGGGTTTGCCTGACGGGGCACTTTTACCACGGCGACTCGACCCGCCAACGCAATAATGTGCTCTGCCGTGGCCTTGTTGTGGGCTTTGATCTTGTCAAGGCGCCCCATAATCAGTTTAAGGGTTTCATTCAATTGCTCTAGACTCATGGTCGCGTTTAGTCCAATGCTACGGCCGGATCTAGTGGGCATGTAAGATTAGTGAACTAGGATGCACCTGCGACTTCTAGACAACAATTGAGGACATGAATCTGAAAATCACAATCACACGATCGGTATAAATGGCGCAAAATGAGCAACTAGGCAGAGGAAACTTCTACAAGCTGTAGAAATTCAGTTGCACGCAGAAAGTTCAACAATGTGCAGAATCTTCTGCAATACAGAAAATTCAGCAAATTGCATAATTTTCTGTTGTACATAGAAATACTCAGCAGCATGCAGAATTTTCCAGTTTGAACCTGAATTTCTGATTGTGTGGGAAATTCCAGATATGTACAGACAATCAGATTTGCGCCAGATTTTAGATTTACACAAAATTTTCAGATTGCAATAAGATTCAGATTTGCGCAGGAATTCAAATTTTCACAAAATTTTCAGATTGCAATAAAATTCAGATTTGCGCAGTAAATTCCAATAAAAGTGCTGCAACTTCAGATTTTATAATGCAAGACTCGATTGGATATGATGCATATACACAATTTTATGTTTATGCATGAAACTTGACACAACATATCCTAGATGCATATAATCGAACATGTGGCTTGCGTGAAAAGGACTCCTATGCTAAACGTGGGTCTGATACCAAAATTTGATGTAGAATGATGCAAATTCAGCTATGCGACTGAGATTTATTTTAAAATCAAAGGAATATATAAAAATCACCAAGCTAAAGTGTGGTTCACATGCAAACAATGTGAAACCTAAGAGATAACAGGTATGATTCGAGGCCAAATCACACTCATCAGCCCTTTGACCAAACAAAACGCTCGGAAAATAGGGCCCAAGAAAGATAAAGATCTTCTAACTAGCATAGGAATAATTCGGGTTCAATAGGTGAAAGTTTAACATTCACGCATGAGTTGGGTTCGATAATAATGGAAAATAGTTGAGGTAGCTCATTAGGATAAAGTAAAATAAGATCCAAGTGAGAACAATGAAAGATAAAATCTTACTTTTGGATTTGTAAATTCAAAGGGATTTACCACTTACGATTCATCAAGCACGAAGTGGAAGAGGAAGGATCTTAGGGACAAAGGATAGAGTGGCTTCACACCCTCTAGGCTTCTATCCAAAGATCTAGTGTTCGCAACGATGAAGCAAGAATAAAGAAACTCGCACAAGGCCTCCTCAGATTTTTCTCTAAATTCACAATAGGTTGGACGTCCTTACCCCTCTTGCTTTATTTTATAGCAAAAATTTGTTGAAATGACAATTCTACCCCTTTAGTAACAAAAGTAAAATACCCATTATATCCTAAAAGGTAAAAAGAAAAATCAACCCTCCCCAAAAATATCTTATATAGCAAATAAATGTCCACTATTCATTCACAAACTAAAATGTCCAAATCATCAAGTAACATAAAAGAACTAACTGATAAAAGGGTCCAACATAATCCAACCATCGGATGGCCCCATGATGGGACACAAGACGATCCAATGGATTGACAATCATTTAGACGGGGATCAACAGTGAGATGATCTCCAAATATGATCCATGCCATCAATGATTTTCTAATGCTCGCCGATGACCACTAGTGATCACAATTAGTCGCCTAGCCAAAGTGAAAGTGCCGATGTAGCCTGTCGACGCCTATGTCTCTGATATGTACGGAGTGGTGGGGTGATGTCCGCATCAAGTTTGGTCTGTGGTGGTGTGTTTGGTGGGTACAATACAGAAAGTAACCTGGTTTGTCATTTTCTTAGAGTTGACTTGTCTGTTCATTAATGAATCTTGACAACTTTATTTTTATTTTTACTTTTTTGCAAACTATTGTTGACGCATTATAATTGGCCTGTGAGCTTCTGAAGTATCCTTTGGTTTTCAGTTTGTATGGGTAGGACCCATTCAGTTGGGGCAAATTGATATGATGGGACTCACCATGGATGTAAATGCACCTAAAAATCCCCCAGATTCAAGATCCTACCTGTCAAAGTGTTGGCCTTTATTTTCTTGAATATGGACCATTCCCTATTTCCTTAAGCATTAATTATTGTGCCATCATTAGAATTTTGTCCCTGATAGAGTGGAATGGCAGAACAGGTTTTGTAGAGCTGGCCCTGATTAGGTGGCATAAGTCTTAGACGACAACGATGGCGACGATCATTTTGAGGGCTGGGATTTTCTCATCTGGGAGGTTTTTGGTGCATGGGGTCATCCAGGGTGGGGTCAACCATATAAATGGTTTGGATGATTCAAACTCCAGGCCAAGCATTGTATGATACATGAACATTGTTTCAGCTTTATGCTATAGTTTTCTTTGCATATTGTGTACCATAGTGTTTGCTTTATCATAGATCCTCAGTTTCTGATGCACTGGTGCTGTGGATCAATTTGTCACATCAATCTGGGGATGCAGCTTGGTATGATCAGGTTTCATAGTGTGTCGGGATAGATGTCACCGAGAAAGCTTTCTATGATGGAGCTTAAAGCAGTTGATGATACTGAAGTGGCAAGCACTGATCGGAGAATGCGTTACGATATGTGGCCACTCGAAGAAGTGGATCCGACAAAGGCGAGATTTCCGTGCTGTATAGTTTGGACTCCTCTCCCCATAGTCTCATGGTTAGCGCCTTTTATTGGTCATGTTGGCATATGCAGGGAGGATGGAGCTGTCTTGGACTTCGCAGGGTCCAATTTCGTGAGCGTAGATAATTTTGCATTTGGTTCGGTAGCTAGATATCTTCAACTCGATAGAGAAGAGGTATGCTGGAAATTCCCAAAAAGAAAGATCCCTTGTTCGTATTTCCCTCTTGCCACATGCATGCACACACATGAGATGCTCGCCAGAACATCCCCTTTCACGTTAAATTATAGTTAAGGCCCAGCAGATTAAGGTGAAAAGACTGAAGGGAATTAGATTTAAAAAAAGTAGTTCCTGGTCGTTCAAACAAGGTGGATTTCTGCAGGATCCATGGTTTTTTTAGGGACATAGTACCTGAATGGAAGGGGTAGCCAGACAGGACACTGTCGATCTCCCTATCTACCTAGTTTGAACAGCTGGAGTAAACAACATTGGTTGAGAGTTTCTCAGGCATTATTTGCTAGCGTGTTAGAGGACCCATCACAATTCTTCACGTTCCTTTCTGTTTTATTGGGATTGGGGAAAAACTGGGGGAAATGCAAGGGAAAGTAAAAATTGTGAGTTCGTGACGTAAGCAGATGGTAAGTTGACATCATTGCTAGGGGAATTAAACCCTTTACACTTGTTTGTTTTCCCTTTTGCATTTTCCCGTGTTTAGATTGCAATCCCACAAAGTGAAACCTCTTTTCCCTCCAATTTTACCATTTCTGGGGGAAATGCAAGGGAAAGTAAAAATTGTGAGTTCGTGACGTAAGCAGATGGTAAGTTGACATCATTGCTAGGGGAATTAAACCCTTTACACTTGTTTGTTTTCCCTTTTGCATTTTCCCGTGTTTAGATTGCAATCCCACAAAGTGAAACCTCTTTTCCCTCCAATTTTACCATTTAAAAAGGGAAACCTATTTTGCCACCATTCGACATTTTGAAAAAAAAAAAAAGGTTATACTCATTGTTGAGGTGGGAAAGGCAAGGCATTTTCCTCTGCTTCCCAGACAAGCGCAAACTTCTTATTGACATAAACTGAATGCTCCCCTAGTACACCCTAAATCTAAATGTGCCCTAAGTGCTCTTTTCTTGATTTCTTTTAGGCTTCGTTTGGTTGAATCAATGTCATGAAGTTTCATAATCATGAGATCATGGAACTTTGTGATATTTGTGCTACCAAACCTACCCTTAATGATCATTTCTGAAGATCACATACTGGTGCTCATTCTGTCATTCATTTTGCTTACTGTTTGTTTGGTTGTAAAAAACAAAAAATGGACAGTGCTGCTTTCCTCCAAATTTGGGCGAGCACAGGTGCAGGCATGGGTACAGACACGCTGAACATGGGACAGCAATCTCATGGGATGATGCATTACGGTCAAGCATGCAACACTTCCAGCACAAAACATACAACCTCTTTACCTGCAACTGCAACTCGTTTGTTGCCAACTGTCTGAACAGGCTTGCATATGGTGGGTCATTGGGGTGGAATGTCATCAATGCAGGGGCCTTGATACTGTTGAAGGGGCGGTGGGTCGACGGCATGTCAGTCATCAGGTCGTTCTTCCCCTTTGTGGCAGTCGTGTGCCTGGGGGTCAGTATGGTGGGATGGGCCTTCCTCATTGGGTTGGCATCCTTCTCCCTTCTCCTTGTTGGGTGGTTCCTGTTGGGTACATACTGTATCAAGAGTCTGATTGAATGCGATTAACTCTCTGATTCAATTGATTGAAGATGGACTGAAAAACCAATGGCACATCTAGTGACTGAGATGGTTCGCGTTTTGCCACTGTTTGTATCAGGTTAGTCTGTACTTTTTTTTTTCCCTCAAGAAAGACCTGTTTGCAGCCTAAAGCTGGGGCTCATAAGGAAGCTGTCCCTACTGTATTTTTAGATGGAGTCATGGACATGGCTAAGAATCTCACCATTGTCAGTGGCTACCGACATTTGCCTGCCGTTCACGCTCGTGGGACAACTTCAGATGCAGTGTCCCAATTCTGTTGTGTTGCTTACGGATATGCAAATCTTTTGCCCCATCATTCCCTTCAGTGGGCGGCTGGCCCATGGCCTGTGTCCTTTCCTAGTAATTCAGTAATACCAAGTATTCTCATTCGGCCATCGGAGCTTTGTGCATTTTCTTATGACTTTATGTTTTGCAGGATACATATTAAGGATTTTATCTGACCAATGGGATCTTTTTAGCCATCTCCCATCCATCCACGGGCCCCATTGAAAAGCTCTACCTGATGACCCTGGCCTAGCAATGTGGAGATTTGATGGCACTTCTTCAACAAAAATTGATACTCTCTCTGGTAGACTGACAGTCAATACACATATAGGCACATGGCCATTACATATCCTGATTCAAACAGTGCATATTCTGTCCCACCCTACATTGTTTCCCAACTCAGGGAATCAATATACACGTGCATTCATTAGAGGGATATGATCATTTGATCAAATCTGATTTTCGGGATATGGCCATTGACGCCAGATCCATCATTTGGTTGGTTTTATTCGTCGTACATGTCCAGTGACTGTGCATGCATATCTGGCCATGTAATATGCTGGTTGTAACCAATCTTTGAAAAGTTACTAACCTCTTTTTTTAAACAAAGGAAATGTTTGGTGTGCAGCATGTTCGCCTCTTGTGCAGGGAAGTTGGGCTGTTGGATGTGGGAACTTGTTTAATGATTCAAACCGTTTACTCAATGGATTTTGCTCTTGGACAAGAGATAACAAAAATTTTAAAACTTTAAGATTAGTATATTTCAATCTATTGATTATTTGATCCTAATTCTACATATAGATGATCATCTTAATATTTTGATAATGAAAGGGCTGAAATTCTTCAAATTGAGATTTTTTTTTCCCATATCACCCATCTTGAGTGTGGCCCCTCACATAAACAGTTTGGATCATTAAAAGAACCCCAATTAAGCTATTAGTGGTAGAGTCCCTGTGAAGTCATATTCAGAATTTATTTTAGGGAACATCATTCTAGCAAAGTTGGCAATGTTGGACACTTGATTCCCATTCCTTAGCTGGAAAGATATGTGGCCATGAAAGAGGCAAGTATTTTGAATCCTGACCTCTAATCATGGCCACTTGTTTATTGAAATAGGATTGTTGGATTTTTATTTTTATTTTTTTCATTTAAAATGTCCAATTAAGGTCCACTGACTCGAAAGTCTAATAATATGGTAAAGTGTAACTTCTAGTTCACAATACATCTGGAAATGGGAACCATAATTTGGATAGTTTAATGTCACTTTTATGCCATGTATGAAATTTTTAATTCATTTCCATGTGCCTGTGTATTATCACACACACTCTACCAGATTATTAAAGTTTTTCTCTTTAGCAAAGCAAACATGTTTTTCTATCCTACCACAATTAAATAATAATAATAATAATAATAATAATTGTACAAATTGAAAAGAAAGATCAAAGAGGCTGCTTGCCAGATAGGAAGGTTATTGTCTGAAGTACTATATTTAATATACTTTTAGATTAATAAGGTTTTTCTTTTATTATTTTAAATCCCATAACACAAGTAGGGGGAGTTTCATGGTTGGTTGGAGTTGTAGTTTTCCATCATTCTACTGAAGTTTGGTTCATTTTTTAATGCTACTAACAGAGCCGTGCTATGTTATGGGCGGGTACGCCGCATGTGTGACCTTAGAAAGACTGTAAGACATGTTGTTTAACATATGGATCTTACTCTTTGCTTGTAACATGCACTTCACATCATGTAAGCATTGATCTCGCATGTGTAGCGTGTTGATGTGTATGCCTACATAGAATGCCATCTCTACTATATATAATGTAAGCAGTGGACTGTACCTTCGACTCTCTTGCTTTCTAAGAGCATAGAAACTTCGTTACTTTGGTAGAATAAGATGGTTGATACGCAGGCCCCAAATAATTGTATAGCTGGGGTCCGATAAACTCAACTAAAGAGTACAAATCAGGGATTTGATTTTATATGGATCTTAGTCATAACTATATATTGATTTGATTTTAAAAAATAAAATAAAATTGGCTGATTGGTGGATGATTACTGGATGGCCAAATAAAAACAGTTAGGGAACCAAATTCAAGAATAAATTTCTTTTTAATCAAGATATTAGGAATGTTAAATCAATCTAAATTTGGAAAGTAACAAATTTAATATGGGTCTTTGAAAGGTTAAGCTATAGATGTCCTAGAAGGGGGGCGAATTGGATAATACAAAATATTTCGATATAATGCGGAATAATAAAACAAATATTCTCAATTGCTTAGAGTATTGAAATCTTGATTCCAAATAGTTCGTAACACTACCTTCACATAAAATATTTAAGTAGGACAATCTTATTTTACGACTTCTTTGAAATCGAAATATCAAACTTAATAGGAGACAATCAATTACAATGAAAGCAATAAAGAAATAATCAATTACCACCAATGCACAAAGAGTAATAGTAGTTCGTTGTTGAACCCCACACCTACTCCACTCCCAAAATTACTACCCTCATAATTTTGGCTTTTATTATTTCAAGATTTTCACAGTTTTACCTTAACAACCTTATACAGTTCTTGTGATTTTCATGACCTATCACAATAAAACTCACTTTGTGATTTTCATGGGCTCACCACAAAACAACCCACTGAGATTTCCAGGCTATCTCAGAAAAACCTAAAAAATAAAATGAAATTACAATACTTATCTTCAAATGCCGAGTCGAAGATGTAACTGTAGCTTGATTGCAGCGATCTTCTTTTTTGGGAGATTGATGAAGCTATATATAGTTCAATCCAAAAGAAATATAAGGATCTAATGTATCTTCAAAGTAATAAACAAAAATCATAATGATGCAAATTCAATTATCTAATTCTCAAGTAGAATATGGATTATTCTATTTTTAAAAATGATTAAAATTAACTTGAGAAAGATAATAAAATAAGCTAAAATAAATTTCAGAATTACCGCACAAATAGCTTAAGAAGGCCTTGACTTTCTTTCTATGCTTGTAGATATTGCTCACAATTTTTCATTGTAGAAATAAATGAGAGAAGGCCTCTATTTATAGCCAAAAGTCTTGAAAATTCGGCTAGCCTGATTTTTTGTTCGACTTGTAAAATTCTAACGATTGCATTCCAATGACACTCGAATTTCGTGGGATAAGATCTTTTAAAAATTCAGTTAGCCTGAGCCAAAATTCAGCTAGCCGAACTGGAGGTTTGGCTAGTCGAATCTCGCTGAGATCCAAAATTTTAAGATTGCTGGAAACTTGACCGAACACACTCGAGTTGACCGAACGGACAGGTTCGGCTGGCCGAACCCAAAGTTGGGCTGGCCGAACTTGACACAGAAAAATCATGTATTGCTGTATACTTGCCTGAATTGCGTTGGGTTGACCGAAGGTAGTTAGGCTGGCCAAACCTGAAGTCGGGTTAGCCTAACTTAAGTGTATTTTACTTAGTATTATATATTATTATGTCACTACGAGAAATACACCTAACGTATGGTTATTCTAAGGTTATATCACCCGATGGTTGACACATACAGAGTGCTTTAGACTTTGAACCATGCATAACCTTTAAAACTTAAGATGTTGAGTCTTCCTTGAGATGTTGATCCAGTCTTTACGTAATCTTTATGAGTTGCCGAAGAAAATCTTCATGAGTGTTTGTGATCCATCTGAGACTATGAAATTTGACAATCCTAATTGTGCTTTAAGTATAAGCACTTACAATATCTCCATTTGTCAATTTCATGACAAAACATAATCATACACAACTCATCACACAATTTTACAATATCTCATAGACTCATCATACTATTATGCGTTTTTGTTCAAAAGAACATCTGCACATGACCTGTAGTACCATAACTTGAAGTTCGTACTTGATGCTCCCCCTTAGAACAATCATCAGTAGCTCCCCCTGAGCACAATAGAAAGCATGAATATTAAGGATAAGGACATAGAAATTGATAATTGAAAATCATCCAAGTCCATGAGTGAATATCCAAATATCCTAAGTGAAACCAAGTAAGTGTGCAGATAATCCAAAGAGTATTATAAAGTTATTACAAACCATAAATGTAAATCATTCTGATTCAAAAGAGGACGATGCAGGCATCTCAGGATCATTAATCTTCAAACTCTTGTTAAATCTATGAAAGTACTTTTTAACGTACTCTATATGTTGTTTTTGAGTTTAAAGTAGTGAGTCATGAGATACTTGTAAAGCGCCTACCTTCTTCTCTAAACTATCCAACCTATCAGAGAATTGAGAAGGTTGGAAATCCGAATCATTTGTATTTCCTGATTCTTCCAAATTAGCAAAAATGTCATCCATGTTGATGTTGTCTTCACGAGCTTCTTTATGATCGCCTTGTTCTCAGGACACGGAGTTAACCGCATCATATTCATATTTGCATTACCAAAAGGGAGTTTGGATTTCGATGCTTCGATCGCAGGTATTTGAACATGAAAGCGTAAAGCAAGGGAAAGTCATAAGGAATGCAAAAGGAATGGAGCCATAACGAGGATGCAGGCGATATTGAATTATCAAGAAAGAAATCAAACATGGAAGACAAATACGTATACCAGATGCAATAGCATGCATAACTCGTATCATGAAAGGTGTAAGATTGGTCTTATTCCCTGCCCTGGGATAGACATTTGACGTACAGATGCAGCGAAGGACACGGTATTTTGGAAGTAAATTATAAATGGGGAGAGAGTTACCGGATTGCCATTATGTGTTAAATCCACATAACACCCAGGTAAGAGAGTTTCTTTTTGAATTATTTATATCTTAAGAAAGTGTAGCAATTGGTACCCCGTTATTCGCCATTTCAATGTCCATTACGGACGATATAATGGAGGGTGTTACGGTGATGGTTTCTTCCAAAAATTGAATATTAAAAGATAAGTTTTATGAAGAAACTTCATTTATGGATGCATACATCCATTGTGCGATGGACCAGTAAGCCACCCTGCCCTGCCCCATTTCAAAATTCTCTCATCCTACCTTGGAGAGAAGTTCAAATAGACCATATTGAGCAATGTGATCAAGGTTATCCGATCGCTCAATGATTATGTCCTGAGAGCGGAAATCCCGAACATTTTCCATATCATCCTCCGGTGCGCGTATGGACTGAACAACCCGAGGAGCGGAGCGGAATGAGGAACCGGAATGAGATCTACAAACGATGCGTTTGCATATCCATGGAAGAAAATATGCAAGAAATAACAAAATGGGGGATGTGTTTGAGAAGATCATATTTTTAGAGCAAACTAATGTAGAGTAGGTTGCGGGCACTTTCATGTCCAAGATGGATCAGAGAAGGCCCGATCAGAAGCAGAAGTCATTAAGACCATAAGAACCTTAAAATAGTCATATCTCGCAAACCAGAATGAGCTACACGACGTACCATATATGATTTTGGGGTACGAAGAGCTACTTTATCCAACCAACCCAACATATCCAAGTTTCCCACGCCGAATTTGCAAGATTCCATCATATCGACGGCCGAATTCCATGTTTAATTCCGTTTTTACTATTTATAGTAAGTTTTAGTTTGATTATAACTCTTCGTCCATTGGGCTTTACGAAAAGTGCTTAGAATTATTAGGAGAATAACGTGGTTTAGCCACATAGGACACTTACTATAAAAGTAAATTTACTATTTATAGTAAGTTACAAATTTTAGGGAGTTTTAGTTATAGTTGCTTCTGATTTCTCTCCCATTGCTTGGTATCCCTATTTAAAGGGTTGTGAACTTGTTTATTTTATTCATTAATCAATTAAATTTTGAATTTCTTTCTATTTTCTTGCTTTCTTTCCTCATGGATTCGAGAAGTTTCTGTGAGGAGTCCAGAGAAGCTCCGTGGATTCGAAGTAGTTATCCTTGAGGAAGACGGTGATCAACCTCATTACGTTCATCCCTACGTCACAAACCCACTAAAAAGAAGAATTTAGATTCAAGGAAAATGCAAAATACACAAATAAAATGCAACTAGGAACTTAAATTCAGAAGAAAAATGCAAATAAACAACCTACAAAGATGTTAGAGTGATGGGTTGGCCGAAGGAAGCACCGACGAGCTGAAGAAGAAGAAGTGGAAATGAAGAAATTTGGGATTTTTTCCCCCTTTTTGATCCAATCCACACTTGATTTGGCTGGCCGAGTATGTGCTCGGCTGGCCAAATTGGTCGGTCAGCTATGGGCTGGCCAAAAATTCCAAAAAAATTATAATTTTCTCATTTTTTATTTTATGCAAACTTTAATAAATATAAAAATTAACAAAATGCAATAAAGGAATATTAATTAAACGTTCAATACAACATAATCCAATGTCATGCTTTAAATTAGAGAATCTAATACTATTTAGAGGTTTTGTTAGAATATCTGCAAGTTGCTTCTTAGTTTGAATGTATTCTAGCATGACAGTCTTATCTTCAACTAATTCTCGAATATAATGATATCGTATATTGATGTGTTTTGTACGAGAATGTTGAATAGGATTTTTAAATATGTTTATAACACTGGTATTATCACAATTCTTGATTAATACCATAGTCAATTAACATACGTTTCATCCACATAAGTTGTGTGCGTACATTCCCTGCTACAATATATTCAACTTTTGCAGTAGATAACAACACTAAATTTTGTTTCTTGGTCATCCAAGACATAAGGCAGTTTCCAATATAAAAGCATCCACCACTTGTGGATTTTCTGTCATCAACATTACCTGCCCAGACAGTATCAATGTATCCAGCTATTTATAGTGATGTATTATGTGAATACCATAAACCTAATTTAGTTGTACTTGCAACATATCTGATAATTCTTTTGACAATAGATAGATGAGATTCTATAGGGTTAGATTAATATCTAGCACATATGCCTACACTGAAAGAAATATTAGGTCTGCTGGAAGTTAAATACAATAGACTACCAATCATGCTACAGTAAAGATGAGAGTCAATACTTTTACCTGATTCATCTTTAGATAGTTTGAGTGTTGTACCCATGGGTGTCTGAAATTTTTTACCATTCTCAAAACCAAATCTCTTCACTAGGTTTATAGCATATTTGGTTTGAGAGATAAATATCCCATCCTTGAGCTATTTCACTTGGAAAACAAGTAAATAACTTAGCTCACCAACCATAATCATTTCAAATTCTGATTTCATCGAATCTACGGACTTAGAGGAAAGGTCAGTACAAGTTGATCCATAGATAATATCATCTACATATATTTGAACAATCAACATGTCTTCATTACATTTTTTGATAAATAAAGTTTTATCAATTCTCCCCATTTTAAAATTTTGACTAAGCAGAAATTTAGTCAGTATTTCATACCATGCTCTTGGAGCTTGTTTCAAACCATATAAAGCCTTTTTAAGATGGTATACATTATCAGGAAGTTTGGGATCTTTAAAGCCTTTAGGTTGTTCAACATAAACTTCCTCGATTAAATTATCATTTAAGCACTTTTGACATCCATTTGGTATATTTTGAAATTTTTATGGCATGCAATGGAAATAAATAATTCGATAGATTCAAGACGAACAATTGGTGCAAAGGTTTCATCGTAGTCAATCCCTTCAATTTGAGTGTAACCTCGCACAACCAATCGTGCCATGTTTTTTATAATATTAACTAGTTTATCATATTTATTTTTGAAAATTCATTTTGTTCCAATCACATGTTTTTCAAAAGGTCTGAGAATTAGATACCAAACATTGTTTCTAACAAATTGATTTAGTTCATCTTACATGGCTAAAGTCCAACTTTCATCTGCTAGTGCTTCATTTATATTAGTCGGTTCTATCTGGGAAGTAAAGCAAACATGATTACATATGTTTTCTGTCTTCTGGTTTGAACACCAGTGTAAGGGTTACCAAGCATTTGATTAGTCGGATGATCCTTGACTAATCTTAGTTAAATCTAACTTTGATGATGGTTCAGATTGATTAATTATGGTAATTTCATCATCTTGATCAAGTTTGGGTGTGATAGTTTAATCTTCAATAACAACATTTATGGATTCTTGTATCACCTCAGTTCTTTTATTTAGGATAGGATATGTTCGACTGTTTAGAGCGTATCCTAAAAATATTACCTCATCAATTTTAGCATCAAACTTTTCCAAAATTTTCTGGTCTCGTAAAATGAAGCACTTGCTTCCGAATGTACGAAAATATTTCACAAAAGTTTTTTTTATCAAACCACAGTTCACAAGTTGTTTTATTTTTACTTGCTCTTATATAAACATGGTTAATAATATAGCAAGTAGTATTAACAGCTTCAACCTATAAATTTTTAGCTAATTTTAAGCTATTTAGCATAACACTAGCCATTTCTTGTACAACTCTGTTTTCCTCTCAGCAACTCCATTTTGCTAAGGTGTTTTAGGAGTAGAGACTTCATGTAATATTCCATTGTCATTACAGTACTTCTCAAAATTGCTATTTTCAAATTCAGTACCATGGTCACTTCTTATTCTTATTACAGACAGTTCTTTTTCAATCTGGATGCGTTTAATTAATTTTTCAATTTCGTCAAAAGCATCCGACTTTTCTCTTAAGAAAGCTACCCATAAATATCTAGTGTAATCATCTCCTACACCTAGAAAGTATTTCTTTCCGCCTTTACTCTTCGTTCGAGTTGGTCCAACTAAGTCAATATAGAGTAGTTCAAGAGGTCTTGTAGTGCCTAAGGAGTTCACCTTTTTGTGACTACTCCTAACTTTTTTGCCTATTTGATAGGCACCACATGCTTTATTTTCTACCTTTTTCAGTTTGGGTAGACCATGAAGATGATATCTTTTGCTTAATTTATATAAGTCTCTGTAGTTTACATGTCCATGACGTCGATGCTAAAGTTCAGTTTCGTCTGTTTGGACCATGTAACATGAATGATTTGTTGAGCAAGAGTCATCAATGATATAACAATTTCAGAGGTTCTGCAACCACTTAATATTATATGACCTTGATTGTTAATTATCTCACATCCGTGATCTGAAAATTTTACACTATTATCATTATCGCAGATTTGAGATATGCTTAGCAAATTATGTTTAATCCTTCGACATATAACACATTTTCAAATATAAGTAGATTGGAAAGTTTTACATTACCTATTCCGATGATTTTGCATTTGCTACCATCTCCAAAAGTAACAGAGCCGCCATTGATTTGATTGATGTCTGATAGAATCGCCTTATCACCCGTCATATGTCTAGAGCATCCACTATCCAGGTATCATCTTGAATGGCAACTTTCTTTGAAAGTTGTGTGGATGACGAGACACTTAACCTTTGGAGCCCATTTTATTCTGGTTCTGGGTTTAAGAGGATCTCTTTCAAGAGCTCTTTAAGCAAGTCCACTATCTAATTGGCTAGAAGAGGATTATTATTTCTCCTTTGATATTTGTGGTAGTTGGCATTAGTTTTTACCTTAAAAGTTTTTTGAAAGGATTTTACATTTTTATTTACTTCCTTTAGAGTTTCTCCTTTAGAATTTGAAGATTCTCCTTTTACAAATATGGGAGCAGAGTTTTTAGATTTTTCTGTGCAACTTTTGATACAACCCAAGCCAAATTTGTTACCACTTCGGCAAGATGCAACTAATAAATTTTCAAGTTTCTGGTTTCCTTGGGTATATACCCAAGTATCTTTTAAAGTCTTAATGAAGAAAACTTCTATTTTTATATTCTCATTTTCATATTTGAGATTTTGAATTTCAGAAATCTTTAAGTTCAAATCTAATTTAATTTTCTCAAAGTAATTAGAAAAATGAGATTTTTCCAAAACAGCTTTTTCAAGTTCTAATTGAAGCTTGGTACATTTTTCTTTTTGAATTTTTAGTTTAGCCGCAATCTTACAATTTTCTTTTTGTAGGGCATCATATACTTAGGGATCATCTTCATTTTCATAATCACTTTTAGGAGTTTAATAATCAGAAGATTCATATTCATCTGATGAAGTGATTCTGGCTATAGTCATAAAAGCCCTTTGATCTCTCACGGTTTCTTAGTTTGATTCATTGGTTTCTGAATTGGATTCAAATTTTGATGATTCATCCCAAGTGACAATCATGCTTTTTCTTCTAGATTTATCATTCTTAGGACATTTTTAAGCTAGATGCCCAAATTCACAACAGTTGAAGCATTGGGTGTCTTTAGATTTTGATTTCCAAAATATTGAATTTCTTTTTTTTTTTTTTCTCAAAAGGTTTTCGAAAATCTAATCTATTTTTATTTTTGAAAATTTTATAAAACTTTTTAGCCAACATTCCTCGTTCTCATCATTGTCAGAATTTATATTTATATCTTTGGATTTAGATTTAGAGGATTTAAGAGCTATAGACTTGTTTTTAGGAGCTTTGAAATTCAGCTCATAAGTTTGTAGAGATCCAACTAATTCCTCAACCTTCATAGCATTGGTATCTCTCAATTCCTATATAGCTGTAACTTTTGAATTGAACCTATCAGGAAGTGATCGTATTATCTTTGCACAAACCTTGTTTTCAGGGCTTTTTCTCCAAGACCCCATATAAAATTAACAATGTCATTTAGTCTCGTAGAGAAGTTCATGAATGACTCACTTTCTTCTATATGAGTTTCCTCAAACTTTTTTGTAAGGATTTGGATCTTAGACTTTTTGACAATGTTAGTTCCTTCATGTGTCATTTCGAGAATATCCCCTGCTTGTTTTACTGTATCATAAGACATGATTCTTTTAAATTCATCTAGTGATAGAGCACATGTTATTGCATTTAAGGCTTTTGCATTAGCATTGCTTTCACTTTTCTAGGTGGTCGTCCAAAAACTATAAGCGGTTTCTTTCATGGACGTGGTTCCATCCTCAACCAATACTTCCATTATTGGAAGGGTCCATTTAGTTAAAGTAGCTTGCCACACACTTTCATCAGTAGATTTAAGAAAAATCCTCATTCTGGCTTTTCAATAAGAATAATTTGAGTCATCAAAAGGAGGTGGCCTGATAATGGACAAACTATCGAAATTTGACATTCTAATAGCTCTGAATCTAGCTTTATGAGGTAAATCGAGCAACATTGCTCTGATACCACTTGAAAGGATGAGCTATAGATGTCTTAGAGGGGGCGAATAGAACAATACAAAATATTTCGATATAATGCGGAATAATAAAAAAAATACTCTCAATTGCTGAGAGTATTGAAATCTTGATTCTAAATAGTTCGTAGGACAACATTCACCTAAAAGATTTAGGCAGGACAACCTTATTTCACAATGTCTTTGTGATTAAAATATTAAACTTAACAAGAAACAATCAATCACAAGGAAAGTAATAAAGAAATAATCAATCACCACCAATGCACAAAGAGTTATAATGATTCAGTGCTTAACCTCACACCTACTTCACTCCCAAAATTATTACCCTCATAATTTTAGCTTTCACTATTTCAAGATTTTCACAGGTTCACTTTAACAATCTTATACAGTTCTTATGATTCTCATGGGCTATCACGACAAAACCCACTTTGTGATTTTCACGGGCTCACTACAAAACAACCCGCTGAGATTTCCGAGCTATCTCAGAAAAACCCAAAAGATAAAATGAAATTACAATATGTATCTTTAGATGCTGAGTTGAAGACGTAACTGTAACTTGATTGCAGTGATCTTCTTTCTTGGGAGATTGATGAAGTCGTATGGGTTTAACCTAAAAAGAATATAGGGATCTAATGTATTTTCAAAGTAATAAACAAAAACCTAATGTTGCAAATTCAATTTTCTAATTCTCAAGTAGAGTGTGGATTACTCTATTTAAAAAAACGATTAAAACTAACTTGAGAAAGAAAATAGAATAAGCTAAAATAAATATCAGAATTACCGCACAAATAGCTTAAGAAGGCTCTGACTTTCTCTCTATGCTTGAGGATATTGCTCACAATTTTTCATTATAGAATTGAATGAGAGAATGCCTCTATTTATAGCCAAAGGTCTTGATAATTCGGCTGGCCTGATTTTTGATTTGGCTGGTCGAATTCCAATGATTGCATTCCAACGGCACTCGGATTTTGTAGAATAAGATCTTTCAAAAATTCAGCTGGGTTGAGCCAAAATTTGGCTGCCGAATAAATGGTTCAGCTGGCCGAATCTCCTTGAGATCCGAAATTTTAAAATTGCTGGAAACTTGACTGAACACACTCTGGCTGGCTAAACGGATAGGTTCGGCTAGCTGAAACCAAAGTTAGGCTGGCCGAACTTAACACGGAAAAATCATATATTGTTGTATACTTACCCGAATTGTGTTGGGTTGGTCGAAGGTAGTTAGGCTGGCCGAACTTAAAGTCGGGCTGGCCTAACTTTAGTGTATTTTACTTAGTATTATCTATTATCATGTCACTATAAGAAATAAACCTAACCTAAGGTCATTCTAAGGTTATACCACCTGATGGTTGACACATAGAATGCTTCAGACTTTGAACCAACCATAACCGTTAAAACTTAAGATGTTGAGTCTTGCTTAAGATGTTGAACCAGTCTTTACATAATCTTCATGAGTTGTCGAAGAACATCTCTATGATTGCCTGCGATCCATCTGGGACTACAAAATTTGACAATTGTAACTGTGCTTTAAGTATAAGCACTTACAGTCTCACAACTTAATAGTTTGATTGCATGTGCCACACCCACTTGTTCTTTTTTCAGTTTATTGAATTACATATATTGCATGGCCTAGAGAGAGGAAAGAGGTAACTAAAGGAGAGAATAAAGAGAAAACTGAGAAAGTGGGACAGATCTAGGAGAGGACTGCCACGTAGGCAAGTCCCGTCCGGTCCGTAACCTACTTGTATTAGATTGACACAATGCAAGTGGAAAATGCTATGGTATGGATATCGAATCCTGCAGAGACGGGAAGATTTGATACTCATCCCAATGGTTGCAATATAGGTTGTGACTTTCTGAATTGCAATCTGGGTCATGCTCTAATGATCCAAACCATTTTTTATATGATTGGTCTCACCTTAAGGTGGAAAGTAAAGAAGTAAAAGCACGCAATTGAATTATTTCAACCCTCTATAATTCGTTTCTTGCTTTGAACATGAATTTTCATAGGAACCTTTATATAATCGAAATGGGTTGAAATAATCTCATTGAGAAAAACAAAATTCTAGTTGTTAAGAGTCCTGACATATCATATTGCAATATGTAATGATGTATTGGAGAAAACCTTAGAAACAATTTCTGGTATATAATATAAGGACTATGTTTACCCCTACTGCCTCATATGTGTCTATCCTATAGATTTAATCTTCGTCCTTTACATTAGCCTAGTATGTTATTTAACTGTATTTTGACGGATTAACATCTTTCACCTTGGGGGAATTTTTGGCACATCCTCGTTGGATAGGCAATCTAGAGCATTAGGCAATGGGCCACTCTTTGTGACTCATAGGGTTGAACTATTTATTTTATGGTGAAACCGGTGTTTGAATTATCTCCAATATTATCAAAATATCTCTAATATTATCTTTTCTCCAACTTAGTGATACCAATAGCACTAGTAGTATTAGAAATTCCAAGTATTAGCAATTTATCGCTAAGTATCGCCAACGTATCAATATTGCTAATGTAATTGTTCACAACCCCAAGTGTAGGGTCGCGATGTAGTAATAAATCGGTAAGACCGAGGTCGAATCCACAAGGACTAAACTTTTACATATTCTGAAAATAACTAAAACTAGAACTAGAAAAAGATCTAAATTAAAATCTGAGTAATTGAGGGTCATGGTGAATAATGTTGATTAAAACTTATGAATTAAAGATGGGCACTAAGGTGCCAAGGATTCATTTGTAGCTATCAAGATGTTGCCTTACTTGATTCAAGGAACACAATTAGAATTAGAGTCCTATCCTACTCAATTGAAAGATAAAGCAATTTAAATCAAATATGAACTTTTCATTGACCTAATTCTCAATAGAGGAGAATTGTGATGATTAGAAGGGATTCCATCACCCTACCATGCCCAGGAGACGATAGTGAACAACAGGATTTACCAATCTCACAATCTCAAAACAGGAAAAGAAGATATCCCAAGCTATCACAACATCTATTGTAATTTGAGTCACAATAAATCATAGAAAACTGATAATATTCTTTTAATATCAAACTATAAATCAACGAGGTCCAATAAGAACAAGAATCAAAGCAAGATAATCATCCAAACACACTATAAGTTTCACCTCTTAGCCTTAGCTAAGAGGTTTAGCCAACCATAGACATGATTGAAACTAAATCTCTTAAACAAAGCATGAAAAATAAACTAGGGAAGAAAAACTATTTGGCGGTTGCTCCACCCTTGTGTTATGCTCCTTGAGACCTTTCTAAACCCTAGAAGATGCTCTGGAGCATCCTAGGGAGTCCTATTTATAATTGTGAAACTCCAACTTTCATACCAAGTTGGAAAAAATCTAGAAACCGCCTTAAATTTACTCACTTTGTGCAGTTTTCTAAAATACTTTCAGAACTTTCCTGTGAGACCCGTATCCTAGCCTGTACCGCTCCGTAGGCTTCCACGATCCTCCAGGTCGAATTCCGGTGGCATGTGATCTGTTATCGGCATTTGTGCGTAATCCTGAGTCATGTTCCATATATCAGAGTCGGCTCGACTCAAAACTTGTAATCTTGTGACCGCGCCATTGCCGCGGTTCCGACGCCGCGTCTCGCGCACCGAGGTGATACCGGGGCCAGGAGATGTGGGCCCGCGTTCTATTTGAGGAAAACGTTGCGTATTTACCAAACCCAAGAGAACATCACATCAATTCCATCAATCACATCAATTAAGTACACATCACTCCCATCACTCACACCCATCTCCAAGTACAACCACCCTCCCCAAAGTCAACTTTCTCTTACGACAAAGTACACCCATCACTCACTCACCCATCACACCCCATCCCTCTCGCTTACAACCTCTCTCTCTCTCTCTCTCTCTCTCTCTCTCTCTCTCTCTCTCATTCTCCAAGCAATCGTCCAAGCTCTCCATGGGAGAGAGCTTGTGTGGCCCACTTCCTACCTCCCATCTTCACCATCCAAGCTTCATCTCGACCGTTGAATCGCACCCCTTGGAGTTCTAAATTGCATTGGAAAAAGAAGGAAGAGGAGATCGACGGTGGGTGTTCATAGCACGAAATGGTGATTTTGATTTAGGTCCCACATGATTTGGGACCCATATTAATGTAATGTATGTACTGATGCTTGTGTTTAAGGGGCTCATAGTGGCGGGGTCCCTCCATCGCTCGTCTCTCTCTCTCTTTTTCTCTCTCTCTCTCTCTCTCCTTCTCATATTTTGTGGCCCACTTGATGAGTGCATGTGATATCCAGATAGTCCATCCAATGGACCACATGGCTATTCAAACATGGGGACCAACCCACCTTGCTGCCCAATTGTCTAGCATGGCCCATTGGGTTGACCAACTCATACATGCACCCATGCACACACGTGCACGCCTATGTACATGCAGCAGGAGGACGCTGCTGCCAGCGTCTAGGGGACGCTGCAGCAAGCAACGTTCCAGCTGCTCTAACCAGCCAAGAGTGTGGGACCCTGTAACGCCCTGAAAATTGGGGGGTCGAGCATAGGCCTAACTCCCGAGTTCCAACACATCACTTATGCAACATAGAAAATGATGATTAAATATTGTCCGTATTAGTGCATTAAACATGAATGAGATTATACCAAAACAACATATCATACTCCAGAGACAAGTGAGTGTTGCAAGCGGAAGACTGTAATACATGTATAAGATATATGAACTGTAGTAGGTCTCCGAAGTGTGATCATGTTACCAGGTTAAATATATACATGTATACTCCCAAAATGTACAAAATGAATATATATGTGTGCTCCAAAATACAGAATAACAGTGTAAGGGTATCTAGTTAGTGTCCTTGTAACCCCGGCGATCAGGACACGACTCACATGAACCCACCTGATAACTGCATGTAGGAGAATATCCCATCGTCATCCTCGAAGTCTGGCTCTGCCTCGTAAGTATCTCCACCACACACAGCTAAGACAGAGTCTGGTTGGTGTGCACAACACCGTCCCAGAACGTGGGAGTGAGTGATCAACTCAGTGGAGCTATAAAGTAAAGATTAACATGTTATCAATTCCATTAAGCAATAATGATAAAGCAATACAACAAGCATTCCTAAGTACTCTGGTTAATGCAAGGATGTTATGTATTAATGATGTATGCCCTCGCCTGCACTCCCTCTGCAAACTTCATCTCACGGTCGCGGCATGCATCCCTTCCACAGTGCTCAACTCTAACGCCAAAGGCACATGCAATGCGGTGCATGAACATGATTACCGAGTTCTTATTAGACCTTTTCATACAGCAGGATTGGGAAGCTAAGGTACCTCCCTTATATTAATTCTCAAACAATGATCCATTCTAGGGTCGTCAGTCCTAGTAAATCTCATACGAATTTGCAGTTCTAGGTAATACAAAAGGCTCGTCACTTGATCGGTGTAGGCCTAGTTTATACTCTAGTTGCTACGGAAAAGCTCGTCGCCTCAACGCAGTCTCTGAGTATACTCGAGGTCACTACAAAGGGCTCGTCACCTGATCAGTGTAGGCCGACAGCTCGAATACAGTGTCCCATACAACCGTATTCGGCTCACGAGGCAGTGTTGCTCATTGGTCACTACGGGGAGGCTTGTCACCCCAGCGTAGGCCGACAGTTCGACCACGGTGTCCCATACCACCATGTCCGGCTCATGAGTCTTAGCGGATCGAGGTACCAAGGTTAACGGGGTTTCCAGTGGTGAGTTTGGTACCTTAGGTTTAAGCAGTAGTGTCCATACATGGTGAACATACATTAGGTCAATCGAGTTACTTGACGAGCTCGACTAGTACGAGCGTACGTCGAGCCGATCGACATGGGGTGCGTACGCACTCCGTGTGGCCTAACCATTGTCGACAACCCAAGTACGACTCGGATTCATCGAACACGTCCGGTGTGGCGAAACAACGTCAACCACCAATCCAGGACCTATCACCAATTGCCTGGACTATACCATAGTCCCAAACACACTCCAAAACAATTTATTTCACATGTGATAGTCAAGAACAACATGTGATAATCAATCCACATAGAGATATTATTTGAGCATTTTAATAAACACGTAGTGTACATGTCAACATACATAGGCATTTCATCACAAATCACATAATAGCAAGGTAGGTTACATAAGGTAACCATAAGTATAGATAAGCGGGTTGAGAATCCTATCTCAACGCCCTTATATCATACCTTAAACAAGCATTTACTCATTCAGACATTTTTTTTAAGCACTTAGACTACGCACATTACGTACATGTAATAACTTAGTTAAAACACATGTTATAGCAAATCCTTTCACAAGGAGATGCCACGCATACAATGATCATGCATTCACAATCAATAATCATGGCAAGCACGAATCATAAATCCATATTCATTCAAGCATATCAACAAACACATGGATTTCACTATATTCAACATAGTTCATATATGTGTGTAAAGTGCGGGAAACATCGTATCTAAAAGCATGTGGTGTCATTTAAGTTAGTCATAAACCATTAACTGACATTGAAAGCCTTGAAAACCATAACCTAAACATTTATAGTCCGCACCTTTCGCTGGTAGACTCGTAACGAACTCAGTTTAAAAGCTAAGTCTTTGTCTACGGCACCACAACAACCTATAACATGAAATAGGTTAGCTATTTCATCACTTACACTATTGGAAACCCTAAAATAGATTAGGGTTAGGTTTACTTACCTAAGAACGGAATCGGAATTGCCGGAATAGCGATATAGGAATGGTGGTTAAGCACGTGGAGCGGCGGGATTGAATCCCAGGAAGAAACGCCGACTCTCTCTCTCTCTCTCTCACTTTCTCTCTCTTTCCTTCTCTTTTCTCTCTTCTCTCTCTTAGGGTTTTCCAAATTTGTATGGAATGAGAGAGAGAGGGTTTAAGACCCTTATATAGGCCCAGGGTATACTTAGGTTACAGCCAAATAGCGTCTGTTCCAAACCAACGAAGCACTTCTGGAGGCCCCTTTTCTATATGTGGTCGGACTTAAGCTCCCTGATATTGGATTTAGGTCGAGTTAAATTTTCGGTCCGATCAGATTTACAGATTGACCGTGGCGGACCAGTTTCAGTTCAACGGTCACCGATACTCGATCAGGGCCACAAGTGTATTGACATGTGTTGAAATTTTTTTCTGATCTAAGGGTGTAATTAGGTCAGATTCCGACGGTCTGAATCCTTAGATTTGGCCTGCAAGCGAATGACTCAATTCACTTAAGTTTCAGTTCACTTTCTAAAGGTATTCGCGTTTCTCACACACTTCGCTCCGGGCTCAAGTTGTGCGTTTCTGGGTACCGTTAGGACTTGATTTCTGAGGTGGTTATTAAGTCCAAGAATGCGGTCCTAACCGTATGGTTTCGCAGTAATCGGACTTTCGACACGCGGTCCAGGTCTGATACGGAGTCTCAAGGTGCTCCCGAGAGCAACTGGGTTTAGAGATTGATCCTAGATTTCAGGGTAATGCAACGCCAATGATTCTACACGTCTTGAGTCTTACAAATCATATATAAAGTGGGTAGTGCTAATTTTACAGCTACTCTAGCGTAGCACTAGCTAATTCTCGTCTAATTTCTAAAGGATTTGGTCCTGAGTGATTTCTGCCTGAGGTGATACTCGGGTCTTTGTACGGATTTTTTCGAGACGTTACAGCCCACAACAAGCCCCACTCATGATGCATGTATTTAATCCAGACCGTCCATCCTATTTCCCAGCCCATTTTAGGCGTTGAGCCAAAAATGAAGCCATTCCAAATCTCTAGCGGGCCATATCATAGGAATAGTGTATATATTATTAAAATCCGTTAGGGCCCGCTGTGATGTTTCTATGCATAAAAAATATTGAATATTAGGCTTGTTAGATGCGTCCCGAGCCATAGAAACCAGCTGACGGACTAGATCATCTTGATATGGGTCCCACCTATGAAAGACCTCAATTAAAATAAAATTATAAATTGATGCTACTACTGCTAGCGTCTAGAGGACGCTGCAGTGAGCAACATCCTGATGCTTGTAAACAGGCAGGGAGGGTGGGCCCCACCTCAGGCCCCCACCATGATGCATGTGGAGCATCCACACCATGCATTTTATGGGTCTCCTTTTAGGCAAGGGAATACCCCAAAAATCTACCATTCACGGCACTCAGGTGGTCCACACCACTAGTAGCAGGAGATTGAACATTTACCATTGAAACCCTTTTTGGGTCAGAGGAGTTTTGGATCTATATGAAATTTGTTTTTCATCTTAATCCAGGTCTTTGTGACCTTATTAACAGATTGGATGGGGAATAAACGTTATGGTGGGCCACACGTGTGGCCCCACCACGATGGTTGTGTTGCATCCTCACCGTCCAACCTTTGGACGGTGGGAGGCTGGGTCCGCTGGAGTACCTCACACCAGCAGTCATAGCTGTTGTACTTGACGTTAGCGAGTTCTGTGGGTCCCACCATGAGGGTGTGTTCATCCAGGCCGTTCATCCGTGGGGCCTACTATGATGTATGTATTTTACATCCACGCCATTTAACTGTTTTACATCTACACCGTCCATCCACTTAGATGGGATGGGCACGAGCTTTGAGTAACTACCTTGATGTATGTATTTTCCACGCTGCCCATCCGTTTTGGGAGGACACGGGGCTTACATGTTGTATATTCCACACCGTCCATTTCTGGGCGGTGTGTCGAGTGGGACTGGCCTTGATGGACAGTCCAGACCAATGACCATGGACTTCACCATGATGTATGTGTTATTCCACACTATCCATCTATCCGTCCTAATCTTGGACATGGGGCCCCACCTTGATGTTTGTGTTTGATCAACACCGTCCAGACATCGTGGGGCCCTGATGTATGGGTTTCATCCTCACCATCCACAGACGTGGGTCCCACATGATATATGTGTTTTATCTATATCGTCCAACCATCGGAAGAGATCATTTATGGCATTACAAAGAGGATGTGATAGATCTAAATTTCGGGTGGGACCTACCTTGATGTATTTATTTTATATCCACACCGTCCGCTGGATTGGGACGATGGGATGACATCCTTGATGTATATATTGTATATCTATGTCATCCATTTGTGCTGCCCGCCGTGATGTTTGTTTCGTATATATACGCTGACCATTGGTGCGGCCCATGTGATGCGGCCCACTTGTTGTATATGAGGCCCATTAGTGTGGCCCATTAATGTGGCCCACTCATTGTATATGAGGCCCATTAGTGTGGCTATTGATGCGGCCCACTTGATGTATATTGAGGCTCATGAGTTACGGCCCATTATGATGTATATCGAAGCCCATGGGTCGTATCCCATTGTGATGTATTTGGGGCCCATGGGTCATGGCTCATGGCTCATGGTGATGTATATTAGGCCCGTATGAGTGGCCTATTGTGATATATTTTTGGCCCATATGATGAAGCCCATTGTGATGTATTTTCGGCCCATTTGGAAAGGCTCATTGTGATGTATTTCCGTCCCATTTAGCAAGGCCCAATGAGATGTATTTTCTGGCCCATATATTGTAACCCATTTGAAATATATAGGTCCCATGTATTATGGCCCATTGTGATGTACATGAGGTCCATGAGTGAGGTCCAATGCGATAAATGTGCGGACTGATGTAATGTGTGATTTCACTATAACGTATGTAATGATGTTTATGTAGGCCGCTGCTTAGGAGTGATATTAGTTAAATGTCCACATTGATGGACAATGATGGTTAAATGTCTACATTGTGACCTTCCCTTAGGCCGATTGTTGAGGCCAATTCTAATTATCGACGCCGATTCCGATTGTCGAGGCCAATTCTGATTGTCGAGGCCGATTCTGATTATCGAGGCCGATTCCGATTGTCGAGGCCGATTATCAATGCCGATTATGAGTATGTGACAACATAGCATCGTGATACATGCTCATACGCATCATCTGCATGTTTGTTATGAGATGTGGTTGACCATTGCATATGTAATTGGGCATATTGTTATGAGACTCCCTGATAGGTGGAGATTGTCTCACATGAGCACACGATATACGCAGGATTGATGCATGACTGGATTGTATGACTCATGCATCTTGCATTGTGTGTTGTGATTACTGTACGCCCTTGCGACATTAGGACCGTAGCTTCCACAGTCATATCGTGGATGGCCAAATGGGACACCGAAAATCTGTTACTAGCATCAGGCCGCCATAGATGGCCCTGGGTGAAAATTCATAAACCCTCTTGGTAGCAGAGGACGCCCTAACATTTAGACCGAGTGGATATATATGAGCACATGAGGGCCGTATACCAGTAGGTCACGTCTTCCACTGTGTTGTGGTCGGTTTGGAGGGGGTGTGACCTTACCTACCTGAGTGAAGGGGCAATATCTAGGTTGAGTTTAACCAGCTTGATAAATGGGTCCGCTATCGACGAGCCAGGCACGATATTGGCAAGCGGATAGTGAGGTCTCTTCTACTTACCTAGCTATGTGCTCGAATAGGGGCGGCAAGCTGGCGTAGAGTGTAATAGACCCCGGTGATGATCCCAGAGATGTATAATACTGATATGTGGACTTATTGAGCAGGAGTTGCATACTCATTCATTCATTCACTATCCACTCGGGCTGGTGGTGGGCAACTAATTGTTGTGTACCTTCCAATGACAAGGATTTCAGTTGAGGCGTATGACTAACCTGAGGTCAGGGGTTTACCACATTGAGTCTGTCTATCCAAATTTAGGTATGGGACTGGTTTGGATAAAAGTCCCTTGTGATGGACCCCATAGCCTGCGATACTACGTACTATCATCCCGACTTCACACTCCAGCATGGTCATTCCAATCGCACCACAGATCGCATTACATCCGTGGCATATGGCATTTTGGGTTACTATGTTTCTGCATTTATACGGCCTAAATACAGCATCTGATATTTGGCTCTTTATGACTCCTCATTTACATAGCTAATCTATATTGCGTACTCTGATATTGTATGATTTATGGACTTATCAGTATTTCCACTTACTCTGATATCGTATGATTCATGATCTTGCTAGTATTTTCGATGTTGTATAATTATGGTATAGTATTGAATACTTGACACTTACCATGTGCACACACTTAGCCACCCTCTAAGCTTTCTATAAGCTTATGCACGATAGATGCGTGCAGGTGATGTTAGGTTGTAGCAGCGTTGAACTTGGAGCGTGCAGCGGACTCCTAGAGCTTTGATTTTTTATATATGTATTTTCCTTTCAGCAATGTATTCAAATGTTTATATTAGTGGATATATGATGTTGATGTTGCCTTTGTAATTTGGGTATACTTGTGGTTATGCTTCTTAAGAGTAAAATGTACATTGCAAAATCCTCCTTATAGAATCCTAGGATCGGAATCTGGTATATGGACACTGGGAGCCAAGAATGGGATACTAAGGAGGTTGTCGGCACCGAATTCGGCGATCGAAAATTTTGTGAGCTCGGTTTCTAAGTTTGGGGCGTGACATTTCCTTTTTTAGACTCGGAGTTTTAGAATATGCTTTTTTAAGACAATTTTCAGGAATATGTTTTTTATGACAATTTTCAGGATTCCTTTTTTTTTCCTTCACTTCAAATCTTCGATTCTCTTCATTCCTCACATGGCTTCCTTGAATCTTTGACATGTGAATTCTTCATTAATGACTTCTAAATCTCCAAATATTTATTTAGTAATCTTTTGAGTATAAATCTTTCTTTTGACATCAATTTCACCTTAAGCTCTCGAAATCACCTCGCATATGAAAACATGCATAATTAGATCGATTAAGCACTATCATGTTTATAAAACCAATGTATAAATTGGGAGAAATATACAATATTTCACACTCAACACACCCCCAACCAGCATTTGACTAGTCCCGAGCAAAACATGTGTGAAGTGATCTTTAATCTTCAATGTTCAAATCACTTTCAAAAAATAATCTTTTGTGCAATCAAGTATGAATGAGTACAATCTAAAGAAGCAAGAGTGCAATTTTAAAAACCTAGAGCCGAATCACACAAGCAATCAATCAAAAAGTTTCTTTATCAATCATTTAAGAGCATAAATTCATATATCAAAATTTTCCAATGTGCATAGTGAATTTTATTTACTTTCCATAACATACTACTATTTCATAATGTTAGCCATGCTCATCACCTAAAGTTTTATTGAATAATCAAGTATTGATTCTGTACTTATCACATTTTCCTTCTTTTTTTAGTTTTTAATTTTATATTGATGGTCCCTTTTATTTATTCATTCTTTTCAGACTTTTCATTCCTTTCTAGTTTTTTTATCATACATGACCTTTTTGTCGATCTCTCTGTTTTTTAACTGGTTATTTTCATCTTTTTAAGGTGGATAAAATTCTCTAGACTTAATTCTCAATATCTTTTAATGATATACATACTAACAATAAGAAATTCTAGTACTATTCACAAAAAGTAAATTGAACGTGTCTTGTGACTTAGATTAACATGATATTCAAATTTCCACTTAATTGTTTAAATGAAAGAACTTAAGCGATAGCCTTACTCAGTTGATCAAATTCCAACAATTTTAAATTCAATCTCTTATCCTATCATCATACTCAAAGCATTCTTAATTCCACAAATTATCATTTCCTAAACATGTTTTTAGCTTGCAAAATTGAAAATTTTCACAATTTTTGCTCAAAACTAAGAAAACACTAATTAGTTTACCTAATCCACACCCCCCAACCTAAAAACTACATTGTCCTCAATGTAAAAGATATGAACATGCAATGCACATAAGACAACGAAAAGAAATGAGAAGTGATGGGAAAATAATACCTGAAGAAGGAGAATTGAAGTTTTTCCTAAGTTCTTAACATGTAAATGTGTTAGCATGGAGACTAACCAAACTGAAATCAAACTATCTTAATCATAAATCTTATGAAAGCAATAAACCTAACTATACTTCCGTCAAACTAGGAGGCCAATCCTAGTACACAAGATCAGTTAGAGGCATGGACATGTCCTCTGAATCAAACTTCTCAACAAATGGCTTAAGACGATGTCCATTCACTTTGAAAACATTATCATTCGTCGAATTCTTTATCTCGACGACCCCATGAAGATAGACATTAGTAACAATAAAGGGACCGGTCTGACGAGATTGAAGTTTATCCGGAAAAAGATGTAACCGAGAATTGTACAGAAAGACTTTTTGACTTGTTATGAATGATTTTCGAAAGATGTTCCTATTATGGAATACCTTCATCCTGTCCTTATAAATTCTCAAGTTCTCATAAGCGTTGTTCTTAATTTCTTCGAGTTCATTCAATTGAAGTTTGCGCAGCAAGCCAACGTTGTCCAAATTAAAGTTTAGATTTTTGATAGCCCAATAGGCTCTATGCTCCAGCTCCACAAGTAGGTGGCAATCTTTCTCATAGATGAGTTTAAAGGGAAACATTCCAATGGGGGTTATAAAAGTTGTATGGTACGCCCATAAGACATCAGTTAAGCGAATTGACCAATCGTTACGGTCGAGGTTAACCGCTTTTTTCAAAATTTATTTAATTTTCCTGTTGGAAATCTCGGCTTGCCCGCTTGTCTACAGGTGGTATGGAGTGCTCATTTTATGAAAGAGTCATATTTCTTCATGAAGTTCTCAAATGGCCTATTACAGAAGTGTGAACTTCCATCACTAATAATGGCCCGAGGCGTTCTGAATCGAGAAAAAATATTTTCTTTTAAAAATCGAATGATTGTTTTATGATCATTATTCCTGCACGGGATCGCTTCGACCCACTTAGTGATATAGTCTACTACAAACAAAATATAAATATTCCCAAAGGATTGGGGGAATGGTCCTATGAAATCGATGCCCGAGCAATCAAATGCTTCAATGATAAAAATGTGGTTCAAAGACATCATATTTCAATGGGACAACTCTCTCAATTTCTAACAGCGCTCACAAGCTTTGCAAAACTCATGATTATCTCTGAACATCGTGGGCTAGTAAAAGTCGCACTGCAGAATTTTGGCCGTGGTCTTTTTCATATAAAAGTGACCACCATAGGCCTGAGAATGACAAAAGGAGATGACAGTCTGATGTTCATTGTCTGGCACACATCTCCTTAGAATTTGGTCTGAGAAATATTTAAACAAATAAGGATCATCCCAGAAAAACTTACGTACCTCGGCTGTAAGTCCCCATACTTTTTCGTACTCGGGTATTACGATGAAGGTTTAAATCAGTTTACACGTGTGTGGAAACACATGTAGCCTTCCCTACACATCAACATCCAGTGATCCGCAAATCATCAATCTCACCCGTCTAGTACAACATTCATTCGTATAACAAGCCATCCATCTGATCGATTTTCAAAATAGTTCATCATAGCTTCAGGGACATCTATTTTAGAATCTCAATCACTTCAATAGACCAATTAAACCGTTCCTCATCGATTACAAACCCGAGATCTTAAGATCCACTGTCCATCAAGTATGTGGCATCTCGTTCAATGATCCAACACTAAATCATGTGGATCCGATTATTATATGGTAATGCTGACTATTTAGAGGCATCTAAACTACTTTAGGACCCTTAGGACCACTGTAAGTGATCTCCATCTACAGATCAAGTGATCCATCCATCATTATTCAAGATGGACCATCACATTGTTAGGGAAACCGTGAATCCATTGCTACCCATGAGATCCACAATGCTTCCGCTGATCGATCTAAAGATCACTTCTCATAACTCGACCATCGGGTTATAAAATTAGCCATAAACTGCACAAAAAATAACTATGCCTGAAATTAGGATACATGGCTTAATAAGGCGTGATTCAAACCATTGATGACTCTAATCAAAGGCGGGTCCTACGTAAAATGCTACTACTAATAAAAATAAATAAATAAATAAATATCTATGTCTACACATATAACAATAAGGTACAGAGATGAAATGAGTATAATAACAAGGCAAATAATATTATTATAGACTTTAATAGTAGTAAAGGTATTATCAATACCTGACATAGGTGGTCTCGAATGTACAGGTGATCCCTAAGGGTCTTTTGACCGTTGATGTTCAAACTCAGGATTATCCGAATGTTGGATCAATGCACATCCATAAATAAGACCCAAATCAAGCTGTGGGGCCCGCATAAGTTTTTGACCTGTCAAATATGTGGTTAGAAGCCCTGACTTGGACCCCCTAAAGAGGATGGACCGTGTGGATTTCATCAAAATGGTACGTGGGCCCCACCATGGGCATTGCGTGTGCACTTGCCGTGCACTGGATAGGGACACCCGGTCAAAACACCTCTGACCGAGTGTTTCTTTAAAAAGGAAACTCCCTCTCTCTCTTCGACAGAGGACGGACGGACATCCATTTGGAACGTCCATGGACCACCATGATCACCCAACTAGGAGATCCGAACCGTCCATCTTGTGCGCAGCAAGGTCCTGACCAAAAACGAACCTTCCCGCAGGCAGAAACACGGGTACATGCACATGGTTCTTGACATAAATAGGCCCTACAAACACATTATTTCTAAACATGGAAACTGTTTTGGCAGGCTAGCTGGCACGATCCGCGTGAGCTGCTCTTTCT
Organism: Magnolia sinica; assembly: GCF_029962835.1. Lineage (NCBI taxonomy): Eukaryota > Viridiplantae > Streptophyta > Magnoliopsida > Magnoliales > Magnoliaceae > Magnolia > Magnolia sinica. Next base: position 25,147,367 of record NC_080588.1, read on the forward strand.
CGATCCCGATCGTCCATCTTAGAGTGATCCTAGCCCTTCAAGGCTAGGTTTTTAGAAAAGAAAGGAAAAGAAAGAGGGAGAGCAGCCGCAGCCTCCTTTTCTCGAACCCACCATGAGAGAGGCATGAAGCTTGGATTTCTTGCACTCGCAAGCTCCGTATGACCCACCTGAACATCCCACAACAATCATTAGAAGGATGATGGCCCACATTCAATTCCACCATTAACGACCGAGGCTTCTTCCTCGAGCCGAACTTCATTGAGTCGTGCCGATTCGGGGAGATTTCTGGTCAGATTCGGAGTTCCCTCTCGCCAGAGATGGAAGAAGAAAAGAAAGGAAGAAAATAGAAAGAAACGAAGAAGAAGGAAGAAGAAAGAAGGAGCTGTTGTGGTGCGGCCATTGCACCGCACCACCGTGACCGATCCGTTTGAGCTGCAGGCCGGGCCTAGCAATAGAAAGAGAGAATGAGAAAGAAAGTGAAAGCTAAAGAAAACAGAAGGAGAAAAGAAAAGAGAGGGAGATCGAGTGAACGAGTCCAGCTCAACTCGACCCATCTCTAGCTCCACTCGGTCGAGAGAGGGTTGTTGTTTCACTGCATTCTGGGATCGGAAATCCATCAGGGTCCCTTGTCGTAGCTGCTACTAAGTTGAGCTGACTCAGTCGACGATGGAGCAGGCCAGGTAACGGCCTAATTTTCATTGTTTTGGGCTGAAACCAAGCTGGAGACAGCCCTCGACAGGGCCTTGATTTGAACCGGAAATCACGCCTCAACTAGGCCGGAGATTGGGTGGAAACCAGGCCTTCACCAGGTTTTGATTTGGGCCATGCAAGGGGCCAAGTACATCCCCTCAGCTGGGCCGAAAGCTGAGTGAAATCAGGGCCTTTAACGGGCCATAGGTTGAGCTGAACAGGGCTGCAGGTGGGCCACACCACATTTAAAACAGGTGGGCGCACTATTTTTAAAACAGGTGGGCCGCACCACACACCATATAGGGTGGGCCGCACTTAAGAAATGCCTTTATGGGCCACACCGTAAAAGCTCAGTGGGCCGCACCTAGCAGTGCTATGGCCCAGCCCTTCGAAGCCAGGAAGTGGGCCCAACCCCTTCTTGCAAACCAAACAGTTTGGGCCCAGTTTGCATAAGTTCAAGCCCAAGTTCATAGGTTAGGTGAATCCCTGTATGCCCACCGAGTTGTGGTTAACCATTAATAGGCTACTTTTGCTAGTGTTAGTTACTATAGATAAAAACCACAACCTTAGTTATTAGAATTCTTAGATATTATCATTGATAGTAGGAGTATACTGGTTACTACCATTATAATGATTATCAGTGCCATGGTTATCTAATATTAATTCTATCATTAATATTAATAATTATGTTATAGTTATAAACTAACATGACAATTAATTTTACATAAATTAGCATTCAAATCCAACAATCTAAGCTTAGAACCAAACTCTGGGATGAAAACCATAAATCTAAGTCATCAAAACATCAAGTTATAATCTTAACCATAAGTAGTGTGTTAGGGTTGAGCTAATGATAGAATTTCATAATTCATGGTAGATCGTAGTATCCATTATCATGACTAGACTCATTATTGATAATCATGCCTATTAGCATTAGAAAATATTTAACATTTTCCTTATGGGATTAGTATGATACTCGTTAATATAATTGTTAGTATTAGTCCCTATTATATTATCATTAGTAAATATTCTATTATTATTACTTGTATTATTTAAGAGATTATTATCACGCCCCCAATTCGAAAACTGGGCTCACAAAATTTCCAATCGCCAAATCCGGCGTTGACAACCTCCATTGTATCTCATTCTCGGCTCTCGACACCCATATGCCAGATTTCGATCCTGGGATCCAACAAGGAGGATTTTCAATGTGAATTTTTTTTTAAATGATTAATCTGTTTAGGCAGTTATACATTTTGTATATGGTATCAATGCATATCGAAGAGACGAATCTGTTCGACATATCACACATGATATGATGCACTAGCTCAACAGTAATGAAGGAAACAATAGCAAACTCCAACAACTCTTATATGCATCCTGAAAAGAGTAAGCAATACGTATGAGCAAACCACAGCTCGTGAGTCTACTGCGTGTCGGGAGTAAAACACGTCTTATCAAGGCGCTCCCGTAAAGACATCCAAAACAACCATAGACATGTTATCAACCAATCATGTTATCATAGGTGAGTAGGTTATCAATCAAGCAGGTTGTATAACTATATAGGTTATCATGAACATGACATCAATAATAGGCATGTCACTCAACAAGCAACCATGAATCATTAAAATAGCCAATTATCATGAACAAGATAATCAAATTTCATTTTCTACTATATGGCATACGATGAAAAGGCAATGGCAAGGCTAACGTGTAATCATTCGAGTACAAGGACATAATAAACCAAATGTCATACATTGAGGATGCAATGCACAGTAACCTGTCAACCACTGGTAGATCGTCCATGGCTGCTAGGCCCCACCCATATCAGTGTCCGCCTACATGTGTCTGCCCACATGTGACCACAGTGACGAGGCGTCACAATATGTCATATGCAAATGATGTAATGCAATATGCAATGCAAAAGAAATGACAAGGCTGGAGTGTGTAGTCGGGATGATAGTACGTGGTATCGTAAACTGTAGGATTCATCACAAGGGACTTTTATCCAAATCAGTCTCATACCTAAATTTAGATAGCTAGACTCAATGTGGTAAACTCCTGATCTTAGGCTGGTCGCGCGCCCCAACCAAAATCCTGGTCATTGCGAAGGTACACATAATGATTTGGTTGCGCACTACCAGCCCCAGTAGATAATGAATGAATGAATGAGTCAAATGCTGAGTATGCAACTCCTACCTAGTAAGTCCACATATCAGTACCGTACATCTTTGGGATCATCATCGGGGTTTAATACAATGCTACCAGCCATACCAAGGCTATGCGATGCAAGGCCTGCGTAGCCAATGTCATATGCAAGGTGCAATCACAAGTCATGTCAGTCCTCATCTGAATCCACATATTAATACAGTTCCTCTCTAGACAATCATCGGGGTCTAGTATACTCAACACCAGCTTGCCATCCCATTTAAGCGCACAACTGGGTAAGTGGAAGAGACCTCACTATCCGCCTGCCAATATCGGGCTCGACTCGGCTCGTCGATAGCGGACTCATTCCTCAAGCTGGGTCAGACTCAATCTAGTCATTGCCCCCTCACTCGGGCGGATAAGGCCATACCCCTTCCAACCGACCACGACACAGTGAGAAACGCGGCCAACTGGTATTCAGCCCTCATGCGCTCATGCATCCACTTGGTCTAGACGTTGGAGCATCCTCCTGGTACCATAAGGGTTTGAGGACTTTCACCCTGGGACATCTATGGCCTCCCGTGCTAGAACAAGTATTTCCAGTATCCAATCCTACCATCCACAATATGCATGTGGAGGCATCAACCCTGATGTCGCTAGGGAGAACAAAAATCATATCACACAAATGCAAGATGCATGAGTCATACAATCCAGCCATGCATTAGTCCTGAGCGTACGACGGGCTCATGTGGGGTAACTCCGTCTCTCAAGGAGTCCCAAAAATAACCAGCCCAATGGCATATGTTATGGTCAATCACTCCTCATAACAAGCATGCAAATGATGCGTATGGGCATGAATTATGATGTATATCATGAATGATTATCAATCATAACAATGATTGCTCACACAATCACAATAGGCCTCACACATCGCAATGGGCCTCATCCAGTCACAATGGGCCTCATACAATCACAACGGGCCTCGCACAATGGGCCTCATACAATCACAATGGGCCTCCTTCAATCATAATAGGCCTCATACAATCACGATGAGCCTCATACAATCACAATGGGCCTCATACAATCATAGTGGGCCTTATACAATCACAATGGGCCTTATATAATCATAATGGGCCTCATACAATTACAATGGGCCTTGCACAATGGGCCTCATACAATCACGATGGGCCTACATATCACAACGGTCCTACATATTATAATAGGCCTACTTATCACAACGGTCCTACATATCATAATGGGCAGGCCTACATATCATGGCCATAAGATGGGTTCCAAGGTTTGAGTAGTACTATAGGGTATGGTAGAAAGCATTATTCTCAATGAGGGCCCAATAAGGGAAAAATAGAAATGGGCTTAACAATAGGCTCTAGAGAGTTTGCAATGTAGATATTTAACCATCATTGCTCCTAAAGTGCGGCTCGCCTTAGATTCTAACTTACAATGGGGAATGGGCTTAGCAATGGGCCGTAGGGAGTTTACAATGTGGACATTTAACCATCATTGTCTCCTAAAATGCGTCCTGCTATAAAGACTATCTCACAGTGGGGCCCATGGCCCTTAAACTAACTAGAAAAATAGATGAGCATCATAAACATTATCATATACATCATGGTGGGATCAACATCATAATTGGGCCTTGCACAACAGTCTAATATATCACAATGGGCCTCATCACATGGGCCTCACATACATCACAATGGGTCTCATCACATGGGCCTCACATACATCATAATGGGTCTCATTATATGGGCCTCATCACATCACAATAGGCCTCATCCCATAGGCCTCATATACATTACAATGGGCCTCATCACATAGGCCTTATATACATCATAATGGGCCTCATCCCATAGGCCTCATATACATTACAATGGGCCTCATACATGGGCCTCACATACATCTCATTGGGCCTCATCACATGGAAGGTAAGGCCCATACAAGATAGCCCATACTAGATGGCCCACTTAAGGTTTCGAGCCCAAAACATATGAGAGTTATTTTTCAGAGTTTATATACTGCATAAAATGCTTTGGGAAGGTGGTGGACCCCATTAACATGGCCCCACAAATTTTACATCAAACAGATTTTTATGCAATATTGGTTCTGGGCCATTTTAGAGTCAGATTCATGATCACGTGGGGCTTACATATGGTGAAAGAGAATAACCACCTAGCAGCTCTGTGTATGGGCTTTACAAATTATAAAGCAGGCTTCATTGGTTGAGTGAGTACAATTTACGGTGATGGCCCAAACATGGGTACTTGGAGAAACTGTGCAGGAAATATAGTGCAGAATTAGTTTTGGCCCCATTTTAAGTATATACCATGATCACAAGAGACCACATTCTAGTATTCTGTCAGGTGCCCTTGGTTGTACTATATATGCACTTCAAAAGTATAAGTTGGGACCAACTAGTTGTGCACACGTAATATTTGATATAGGGCCAAACATAGGCACTTCAATTTTCTGCACAACCATGCCTAACCACATTTTGGGATCTAGTCCCTGATCATGCGGGGTCTGATTTGGCACAATTAAAATATTATTTATCTATTCATTAGTGTAAGTTAGAGGTTCCAAATGGTGGCCTACTCAAACCTCCAGCGTGTGGTCCACTACAGAGGCCCAAAGTTGGTACAAAACACAAATAATCAGACAGTTTTCAGAAATGGGGTCTGTCACAACTTAGGGCCTAATTTCCAAACACTTAGGGATCATTCCTGACAAAAAGGTGGGACATCCCAGCTCACTTATATAAGGATTAAATATCCCCCAAAGTAGGACCCTTAATTACAGAGCGTGGGGCCTACTATAAGGTGTCAAAGAAGCCTATATGCAATACAGTTAAGTATTAAGAAAATTTTCAGCAAACAGAAAGTATAAAGGGAATGAAATAGATCTAATGGCGAGTGGGGCTCACATACTAGCAAACCATAGATAAAAGACACACAAAAATATACATGGGTTCCCAGATTGGATGAACTAATAAAATGTATAAATCGCAAGTGATCCCACACCTAAGTGGGTCAATGAGAGGATAATTGTTATGTATAACATAGATCCAATATATTCATCAAATAACACATGAAATATATATTGATGAAATCTCTATGATCAGATTCTTTGTTGGAAGATTTGATCCAATGGATGGTTTGGGAACAAATCATTCAGGTCGTTTGTAGGTTTCTAACCATACAGAGCCTTGAATCCATCTGGACCACACATAGAAATTCAAGATTTGTCCTTACAAAAGTATCTATCGGTCCAGAATTTTCTAAATTTATCCTGAAAGAATCTGACCATAAGGACCATGCATATGATTATTAACTATCTCAAGTAAGTTAAGAGCAAATATCAAATACATCTGACCGTTAGAATCATGGATATGGCCCAAACAAGAATGGTCATAATAAGCTCTCAAATACATCTTTTGTATAAGGCCAAGATCTCAGCCGTCCGAACTCCGATTGAGGCTTATTATATACCATTGGAAAGCTGGTTTGATTTTCTATGAATCCAATAAAACATATATTTTTAATACATTCATTAAAAGAGTTAAAAATGGGTCAACTTAGGCAAATTGGAATCCTGCATGTGCTGCTAGATACAGCCTAGTAAACTTGATGTTACGGATGATTGGACCGTTGGATGGCCACAAACTTTGGTCCAGAGTTAGTTCATATTGTGATTCATAATATCCCAAAGTTTCAACTCTGATCTTAGTATGGTTGATTTTATATGATTTTTAAAACTTTCTATCCATAAACAAAAACAAGATTACAAATGAAGGTTGTAGATATGATGTTCATTATGGTGGACCATACTGACATGGGCCACTTTACTGACCATCATAGATATAAATACATGTACAGAAAAACTCCACACTAGTAGAGCCCACACATATCAAGAAAATAAAAAGGGGAAGAAAGAAGAGGATGAGGAAGATGGAAGGAAGGGTGTAAACTCACTTCAATGGATGAATGGTTGGATGATGATGTGTGGCCCGCTCCCTCTTGATTAATGGTGGGCCACACCTTGGCCCCAATCTCCCTCACTCTCTCTTAAAATCTTAGAATTTTTCTAACTATAGGAAAAGAATAAGTGCAAGAGAGCTCCTACTCTTATATAGGGAATTGAGGGTTGAGGTGGGAAAATGATGTGGCATGTTCATGGGATCTCATTGGTGCTAAAAGTGATGTGGAATGTGATGTATGGTATAGGTAGTGGATGGATGAGGTGGATGGTGCTAAGCATGCATTGGCCAAGGTGGAAGAAATCTAGACATGCATTAGCTAATGGATGGATAAGGGTTATGGGTTGTAGGTGATGCATGGTGGATGATGAAATGGAATGTTGCAATTGGTTGTTTGAAGTGATGTGGTACAAATTAAGACATGCATTGGATGCATGTGTAGGATGAGTTAGAGATGAGCCATAATTAGTTTCTAAGGTATGGGGAGAGAGCTAATGATGAGTTTTAGGATAAAATCCAATTTTGTCTTATAGTGCTTGTCTTATATGTGCTAGGTTCTTATTTTGTCATGTAGCAATTGTCCTATTTGTTGGTAATTTCCATATTATAAAAGTAAGCTTTAGGCCCACATGGGCTCAAGTCCAATGGGCTTAGCATAATGAAGGTTGCTTGTGTTACTGGATACATAATTTGGGTCGTACATTTGATGGAGTCATATCTCACTAACGGAGCGTCGGATCAACACATGGTTTTCATCATTACGACCGCAACGACGATGCAGTCCACACGATAGAGTCTCAAGGTCATCCAAAACAAATCACTTTAGTGAGTTTTCTAAGTGCACTAGGGTGCAGTGTATGGTCTATCAACGTTGCGAGTTGGGACATGTGTGCACACTAATGATATTGTAAAAGACTGGGATCCCACAATTATAGTCATTATGACTATATTAGATGATATCGGTACATTTAAATATAAACTTTTGAACCATCGTTACTAATATTGATGGATTAATACTCCTACTATGAATATTATTTGACTCATTTTACAATAATAATAATGATGATAACAATATTAATAATAATAATTTAAGATTCAAATTCTAAAATCTAAGTATGGGGCTAGACTCTAAGATACAACCGTAATTCTTCATCAAAACCCTAAGTAGTCTAAACCCAAGGATGAAACCCTAAAACCTAGGTAATCTACACCCTAGGTTAAAACCCTAACCCTAAATAGTTTGTAAGCTTGGACCTAACTATATAACCTTAAAATTCTTGATAGGGTTTAATCCTAAGGAAACATGCACTCTCTACCAACACTGGTAAGCGGTTCAAACTATAAGGTGATGATTTCTTCCCCTTGAGCTTTCCATTTTCCCATTAGCTTAAGTGATAGTTTTTACTTTAATTTCGGTTAATAATTGATATCTCTATTTTATAATCACATGTGCTAATTGTTGAAATTGAATTGCTAGATTACATGCCTGATATCTATCATGCATATTTTCTTATGCTTGCGAATTACTTGTGGATTGTTTATGGAACTTAAACTAGTACATCAGTGGAAAACCCCCACTTATAAATGTACACTCATACCTGGGATGTAACTCGATTGATGGTGATTGTAATGGACCTTCGACCTAGTAGTTATTGGATGGTAGTTTAAATTGAATATTGATGCGGGCCTGCCATCCAGGGGTTGCTATGTCTAAGTGGTTTTTAAGGATGGTCTTTTATCACATGGTTTTAATATATGCCCTATGTGGATTTTTTTTTTAATTGGCCTATGGGGCTTAGTCTTGATATTTGCCCTATGTAGCTCAGCTTTGATATTCGCCCTATGTGACTCAGTTTTGATGTTCGCCTTATGTGGTTTGTTTTGGTATTTTTCTTATATGGGTTCGATGTTTTATTTTGTGCAACCATGCGATGGCAAGCCCCATATCCTAAATATGATTGGCCACTAGTCGATGGGTGTCATTAAACATCCTAAAGTGGTAGTCTCATGAGCTGGGGATGGTGGTATGAGACCTATGCCTGAGCTGTCAGCCTACGCTGGTGACGAGCCCCTTTAGTGACCATTGAGTTACTTAAATTGGCTGATTGTAATTGGAATAATAATGGTTTGGCTAATCATGCATTCATAGCATATTCGCAATGACAGGTAACTAATTCTAAATGTTATAGCACGTGGTTTAGTGGGGTATCGTTTCGCTAGCTCCCAGACCACCGACTATCGACCCTTGGCACTATGTTGTATGAGATATGTTACGTTAGTGACCTACGTACGAGATATGAACGATAACTTGGCACCATGCTGGGTGACGAGCCCAATGTCCGCACGGATGAGCATCCCCGGGGCGATGATGCATTCACGCATGCATACATCTAATAAGACTACATCATGTATTGTTTTGTATGCCTTGTTGTGCTTTTATAACTATACTTACCTAATGCGGTGGTGTGTAATCTTGAGAAAAATTCACACTGAGTTGGCCACTCATCCATCAAATATATAACCATACAGGTAGCACTGGTGACCTAAATGATATGTAGGTTCAGACTTGATGAGGAGCAGGGTACAAGTGTCAGTGGTACAGGGCTGTATCTATCTCGAGAAGCTGCGCGATCTTGCGGCTTTTGTTTATATGCATTTCAACATTTTCTCATGTATTAAGTTATGTAATCCTTGCAGATATAAATATAGAGACATTGGTTTGTATAAGTAAGTATGAGCAGCCTCTTGTATATCCTAAATGTAAATGAAATTTTCCATTATATATAATTTGTTCATTTTACGCTAATCTGCTTACTCTGATAGTTTAATATATATATATATATACTCGAATTTGACCATCTTTTAAGGTTAACACTCAGATTTTTAGGAAACGGGTCGTATACTCGAGTTCGAAAAAGTCGGGGCGTTACATCAGTGAAGAATTTTTTTCTTATCTTGCGCAGTCCAATATATTGGCGTGAAACCTGTAGCAAGATAATTTACAATATCAGCAAACCAAGGTAATTGGGAGAGTTTAAACAATTATTCATCAGGGAACATGTCATTTATCAGTTTCGGCTTAAGGGAATTGGGGAGATCAAGTCTTGAGAGGTGGCCAGCCACTACGTTATCTACTCCCTTTTTGTCCCTTATTTCTATGTTGAATTCCTGGAGTAGGAGGATCCATCTTACAAGGAGAGGCTTGGCATCATTCCTAGAGAGAAGGTACTTTAGCGTCGCATGATCAGTGTACATGATGATCTTGGATCCGATCAAGTATGACATAAATTTGTCTAGAGCGAACACTATGGCTAAGAGTTCCTGCTCTGTAGTAGAATAGTTCACTTGGGCAGAATTTAGAGTTTTACTCGCATAGTGAATCACATAGGGCTTCTTCTCTTTTCTTTAGCCTAACACTGCCCCAATAACATAGTCAAATGCATCACACATAATCTCAAAAGGTATGCTCCAGTCATGTGGTTGCATGATAGGAGCAGTAGTCAACATGCTCTTGAGCTTCGTGAAAGCTTCATGGCATTGTTCAATCCACTCGTATGGTGCATTCTTTTAAAGTAAATTATATAAAGGATGAGAGAGATGGCTAAAGTCATTTATGAATCGTCTATAAAATACGGCGTGTCCTAGGAAGGATCGTACTTCACGTACGCTCTTGGGTGGAGGTAGGTTAGAGATAAGATCAATTTTAGCCTTGTCTACCTCAATTCCCTTGTACGAAATTATATGTCCAAGGACAATTCCCTTGGAAACCATGAAATGACATTTCTCCCAATTTAGGACTTTCCTCGCATCGCTTCAGCACATTTCTAAGATTTTCCAAACACTCGTTAAAGGATGGACCAAAAACAGAGAAGTCATTCATGAAGACCTCTAAATATGCCCCACCATGTTAGAAAAAATACTTGACATGCATCGCTGAAAAGTGGCAGGGGCATTACACAGTCCGAATGGCATCCTTCAGTAAGCAAAGGTGTCAAATGAACATGTGAACGTTGTCTTTTCTTGATCTTCAATGGCTATCTCTATCTAATTGTAGCCCAAATTTCCATCAAGCAGTAGTAAGAATGACCAGCTAGCCTTTCCAAAATTTGATCAATGAAGGGCAAAGGAAAGTGGTCATTCCTTGTGACAGTATTCAACTTTCTGTAATCAATGCACATTCTCTAACTAGTAGTGACTGTAGTTAGCACGAGTTCATTGTCAGCATTGGCTACGATGCTAATTCTGGACTTCTTAAGAACCACCTGAGTTGGACTCACCCATTGACTATTAGATATAGGGTATATGATACCCACAACCAACAACTTAAGGACCTCTCCTTTAACCACTTCCTTCATATTTAGATTTAATCGACGTTGTGATTGTCGGGAGGTCTTTCCATTATCCTCAAGATGAATGCGGTGAGTACAAATCAAAGGATCAATTCCCTTGAGGTCTGCAATTGACCATCCAAGGGCTCCTTTATGCTCATAGAGAGTAAAAATAAGCATACTCTCTTGTTATTGCTTAAGGTGGGAAGAAATCATCACCGGGTATGTCTCACCTTAACCTAAGTAAATATACTTGAGATCAACAGGAAAAGATTTTAGGTAAGTTTCGATGCCTTGAGACTAGACGATAGAGGCACTACATCGGTTTGGAGCAATTTTTCAAATTGTGGCTTCCACCGGTTAATTTCAAGTATTGGCATCGTATCAAGCAAGACATCCATCTCTCGAATCATGTCATCATCTAAATCAGGGGAGTGGGTTAAGCACGTCTCTAGAGGGTCAGAGTATAGAGTCAAAAGTGCTCTATCTTCCACGAAAGAGTAGATCATGTTAATGTCGTGGGTATCATCTTCATCCTCTGTTTGTTTGCTCATATTGTAAAATATATTGAGCTCCAATGTCATATTTCTAAAAAATAGATTTATAATTTCATTGTAAAAGATATTAAGCTCCAATGTCATATTTCCAAAAGATAAATTTATAATTTCATTCCTACAATTAATGATGACATTTGATGTAACAAGGAATGGGCAACCAAGAATAACAGGTATTTGAGTACTCATATCTATGATGGAGTGAGTATCCAAGACAATAAAATCTACCTGATAGTAGAATTTATCAACCTGGACCAACACATCCTCAATCAGTCCTCTCGGTACACGAACTGATCGATCAGCAAGTTGTGATGTGGTCCGGGTGAGTTTTAATTCACCTAGACCAAATTGTTCATAAACAGAGAAAGGAATCAGATTTACACTCGCCCCCAAGTCAAGAAGTGTATGCTCAATCCGATGGTTTCCAATTACACAAGTGATGGTTGGGCTACTGGGATCCTTGTATTTTTGTGGCATATCTTACTTGAGGATGGCACTCACTTTTTCTGTCAAAAAGATTTTTTTTGTATGTTTTACCGTTTTTTGGTCGTACATAAATCTTTCAAAAATTTGGCATATGAAGGGATTTGTTTAACGGCATCCAGCAAAGGAATGTTGACTTTCACTTGCTTAAGCACCTTTAGAATATCCCGGGAGTTAGATTGAGGTTTCGGTGCAATCAATCATTGGGGGAATGGCGCAATCGGCTTGTTTTGAGATTCTGGTTCCATCTCATGTGGGATGTTGTTAAGTCCATCATTCTTAACTTCTTTCGAGTCCTTAGGCTTTTCAGCCCTCGCCGGAATGGTTTTATCAATTATCTTTCTACTTCTAAGAGTGGGGATAAACTTACCTTGTTCCACATGTTAATTGGAAGAGATTAGGTCACTGATTTCACATTGTAGCTTTGGATCAGGGAGAGGTTAGGCTAGAAAAGTCCCTTTCTCCCCAGTCACTAAGTGTGACTCAATCTTTTGAATTGATGATGCAAACATTCTCATTGTTTTTTTGAGATCTTGGAATGCTTGCATTGTGTTCTAGTTGAAGAGCTCTTGGTTTTGCATGAATTTTTTAACTGGATCCTCTCGAGGTTTCCTTTGATTTAGAAGTTGAGTAAGGGCCTCTTGAGGATTGGTCGTTTGTCCGTTCCTCCAACTGAAGTTTGGATGGTTCCTCCAATTGAAATTATATGTGTTTAGGTGGGTCCGCTGAATGGTCATTAGTAAGTATTTACGGCATTTGATTGCTCATTTAATAAATTTTAAAAAGCAGGGATTGTGGGACAATCCTGCGTCACATGTATGTTGCTAACACAAATACCACAAACAACTTCCACAACTTCCCTTGGTTTGATAGCTTCCACCTTCTTAAGTTCCATGGCCTCGATTTTTCTTGTGAGATTGGCCACCCTTATACTGATGTTATCTTCTTCTTTTAAGGCATATATTCCTCCCTTCTTTTGATTGAGTAGGCTTAGAAGTGGTGGGTCTTGGGGAGGTGTCCCATGATTGCACATTTTTTGTCAATTAATCAAGGTAATACCACGCATCATCGGCCTCCTTATTCATAAATTCACCGTTACACATCATCTTTACAAATTGACGCATTGGCGAAGTGAATCCATTATAGAAAAAGCTTATTGTCTGCCAAATTTCGTAGCCATGATGTGGAGAGGAATTTATGAGATCTTTGAACCTTTCCCAGCATTGGAAGAAGGTCTCTTCCTCTTTCTGGGCGAAGTTCATGATTACCTTCCTTAAAGTGTTAGTTTTATGAAACAGGAAAAACTTTTTAAGAAATTCCCAAGTCATCTTGGCTCATGTGTCGATAGATCGTGGCTTTAAGGAGTGCATCCACGTCTTAGCCTTCTCCTTCAGTGAAAAGGGAAACATTTTGAGTCGTACTGTGTCCTCAGACACGTTTGGAAAGTGTAATGTGGAGACTATCTCATCAAACTCTTTGATGTGCAAGTATGGACTTTCATATTCTAGTCCATGGAATTTAGGAAGGAGTTGTATCACTCCAGGTTTAACATCCATGTTTCCTGCATTAAGTGGAAACACCATGCAGGAAGTATACTCACTCCCGCCGGTTGTAAATAATCTCATAAAATACGAGGCGGGGGAACATTATGCACCTCATTCTCATCTTAAACCTCATCAACTGGAAGTTGAGGTTGATTTGCAGTCATTACTTCGATTAACTACGAGGATCTCAAGTGGTGTCTAATTCTTTGATGGATAGGCAATCCTTCGACTAATCCTCCTTCACTCAAGAGACGGAGAGTGTTATCATGAACCCGATTGAGCATGAAACACGCACAGCCGTCAAGCACTAAACAACTAAAACCTAAAAGAAATAAAACTTAAGCAAATAAGAAATCTAGAAAAGAAAGAGAGAATTGGAAAGAGGTTACAGGATTAAAGTTGCTCTGTTAAGATCCTACAAAACAGAAAACAATGTTAGTTTCTAAAAACAATTTGAGAAAAAATCATAACCTTTAAATTTAAAATTTAAAAAAAAAGTAAAAAGTTAACCATAATCTTTACCTAATTCTACCAATTAATCTCAGAAAAATGTAGCTGAAGCCCCTGCTACTGCGCCAAAAATTTGTTCACAACCCCAAGTGTAGGGTTGCGATGTAGTAATAACTGGGTAAGACTAAGATCGAATCTATAGGAACTAAACTTATATGTATTCTGAAAATAACTAAAACTAGAACCAGAAAAAGATTTAAATTGAAATCTGAGTAATCGAGAGTAATGGTGAATAATGTTGATTAAAACTTATAAATTTAAAGGTGGGAACTAGGGTGCCAAGGATCCACTTGTAACTATCAAGATGTTACCTTACTTGATTCATGGAACACAATTGGAATTAGAGTTTTATCCTATCTAATTGGAAGATAAAGCAATTTAAATCAAATCTGAACTTTTCATTTACCTAATTCTCAATGGAGGAGAATTGTGATAATTGGAAGGGATTCCATCACCCTACCATGCCTAAGAGAACAACAGAATTTACCAATATCACAATCTCAAAACAGGAAAAGAAGATATTCAAAGCTATTACAGCATCTATTATAATTTGAGTCGCAATAAATCATAGAAAATTGATAATATTCATTTAATATCAAACTATAAATCAATGAGATCCAATAAGAACAATAATCAAAGCAAGATAATCATTCAAACACGCTGCAAGCTTCACCTCTTAGCCCTAGCCAAGAGGTTTAGCCAACCATAGACATGATTGAAACCAAATCTCTTAAACAAAGTATGAAAAATAAACTAGGGAAGAAAAAAAAAAAACTCTTTGGCGGCTGCTCCACACTTATGCTATGCTCCTTGAGACCTTTCCAAACCTAGAAGATGCTTTGAAGTATCTTAGGGAGTACTATTTATAGTTGTGGACTCTAACTTTTGCACCGAGTTGGAAAAATCTAGAAACCGCCTAAATTTACGTATTCTGTGTAGTTTTTCAAAATAGACTTTCAGAACTTTTCTTTTGTAGACTCAGAGTTTCAAAATATGCTTTTTCAAGACAATTTCAAAATTCTTTTTCTTTTTCTTAACTTCAAATCTTCAATTCTCTCCATTCCTCACTTGGTTTCCTTGTATCTTTGGCATGTGAATTCTTCATTAATGACTTCCAAATCTTTATTTAGTAATCTTTTGAGCATAAATATTCCTTTTGACATCAATTTCACCTTAAACTCTCGAAATCGCCTCGCACTTAAAAACATGCATAATTAAATCGATTAAGCACTATCATATTTATAAAACTAAAGTCTAAATAGGGAGAAATATGCAATATTTCACACTCAACATAATCACTAATATTTTCAACTATGTAAATTCTAGGTGTCACATGTATTGCCAATGCATCAATATCGCCAATATTTTCGACTATGTAAATTCTAAGTAAAGCTTGTATTATAAGTATATCGACTTTATTTCAATAATATCGCTAACGTATTGATATCAAATTTTTGTTTATTAGAAAAAAATATTTTAATTTTTTTTTTCATGAGCACATGGTTGTATGTAGTGTTCAATTTGCCATTAATAATATTAATAATATCTCGATATTATCGATATCACAACATGAGCGATATTAAGACCATAATCATTCGTTTCCTTTCCAATTGTTGATAATTTGTTAGTGAAACATCATGTGTTGTTGATATTTTGCAGTATTGATGGATGTTTGGATGGAAGGTTGGATGGTTAAATAGGCTGGATGGGATGGTTGGATTGATTTCTTACAACAATACATGCTTTTAAAGTCCCGTTAAATGGAAACTTGTTATGTATGTATTCTTTTTGCAAGTTTTTTTTTTTTTCTAAATATGCAAATATGTGCATTTTAACATCTCTTGAAGTTCAGCTAAAAATTCCACTGTTTTCCCCATGTTTTTCCGCATTTTCAGTTATCAACGATATTACTGGCAATATCGATATTGTTTTTGTATCCCTGGCCCGCGAAACTTGAAGTGATGGTAATACTTTGAACACTAGGTGAAACCAAGTAGTTTTTTTTTCCCCACTAAGAATTCAGTAATCAGCCATCAAAGTGGTCTCCTCCACATTCATTTTCAAGGATTTATGGTACGTGAAATTATGACCATTAATCCCTTTTGCTTCGCTGGCCCTTAAAATGATTTCACACTGTGAGAGAATGAGGTTTTGTAACATTGGTGTAACCATTGCCACCTTGGCATGATTGTGTAACAAATTTTATTGGAAATACAAGCTCCTAAAGGATATAAATATCCTAAAAGGCCTCAATTGCAAAGACTAGATTTCGACTCTTTCTACAGGGACTCCAGATATCAAATTTCTCTTCCTTCAGTGGCGGTGAGCCTCCCTAAATCTAAACACTCCCATTTTGATGGCTCTGTCCCCTTGTTGTAGACCTCCTGGGGAAAGCTCTGTGTTTGACAGGTTCCAGTCCTTGCCCCAGTGGTAGACTCTAAGGAGTTTCAACACGTGGTCTTGGGTTCGAAACCCATAAGTGGTAAAATCCCACTGCAGCGTCCGTGGGTGTGTGTGTGTGTGTCGGGTGCATGTGTGAAAAAAAAAAAAAAAAGCTCCGTGTTTTGTATGCCAAGGACCACTCAAATAAAGGCTCTGCATGAGCATAGACCACTATAGACACCTTACCCAACAACGGGATAATCAATCATGTCCGATAGAATGATTGCTTTTCACACCAAAACCCTAAAGTGACACCCCTATCCAAGTCTGTATAATTCAATGTAAGTCCATCTAAACCTGATCCAACCCATCCAAATTTTTAAATAAGGCTAGATTGACTATCTTCTGGTAGTGGAAATCCAAAATCCATTGTTGTTTATTTTCTTCTTCTTCTTCTTTTCTCCAATGTGTGTGTGTGTCGGGTGCATGTGTGAAAAAAAAAAAAAAAAGCTCCGTGTTTTGTATGCCAAGGACCACTCAAATAAAGGCTCTGCATGAGCATAGACCACTATAGACACCTTACCCAACAACGGGATAATCAATCATGTCCGATAGAATGATTGCTTTTCACACCAAAACCCTAAAGTGACACCCCTATCCAAGTCTGTATAATTCAATGTAAGTCCATCTAAACCTGATCCAACCCATCCAAATTTTTAAATAAGGCTAGATTGACTATCTTCTGGTAGTGGAAATCCAAAATCCATTGTTGTTTATTTTCTTCTTCTTCTTCTTTTCTCCAAAAATTGTAAGAGTTTTCTTTGGTTTTCATCTTTTAATCAATAGTTTTTTCGTACGGAATTTAATTAAGAGTCTATGCTAATCACTGTATATTTAGGTGCATATCCTTATAATAGAGTTAATAATCGAACTAATATCAAATCTTATTGAACAATCAATATTTATTATGAACAAGGCTCAAAGTGAAGTTAACTGTGAGGATATCTTGAGATTATAGATCATTAACTTCCATTTTCTTTATACAAAATTCTTCTTTTCTCTTTTTGCTGCAGTTTTCATCATCATTCCTCTTAAGACAACTTGTAGGATATGAGTCAACTAGGCTATGTAAATATTTTCAAGGTAAAATCAAGTCCCCAGGCTTTTAGGATATGGCTAAATTGCTGCTCACAAAGAACATAGTCTTGTATGCTCAAAATTATGAGCACAATGGATTTTAACCACTATTTTCTAAAACTAACATTTTGTATATTTTCATTTTAACATAGAGTGTTTGGTTTTCAGGGAAAATTATTTTCAAATTGCAAATTCCCACTCAAAATCAAGAAGAAGAGAATTTTATGATGGACTATCAAAATCAATGATCGGACTCTCTATATTAATATCAACGCCCGATTGTCCAGCTAGGATCATCTGATCAAAGTACTTGTAAGAGGGACAGGTAATCAAAGGTGGACCCTCATAATGGATAATCTATGACAATCATGGTTTTAATATTGATCTCAATTGGGTTCAACTTGTCCAAGTCGACTTGGACTCGGTCCGACATTATCCAAGTTAAGACCATGATTTTACTATATGAGGGGGTTGACTTGGACATGAACCAGATCACTAATTTGATCTTTTCTAGTAAAATAAATGCACAGCATCAATTTCTTATTTATTGATCAAATGGGTAGGATCATCCAATCAAAGTGACTTAACAGGTATCTACAATCAAAGGTGGGCCACACATGATGGACAATCCATGTCACTTGTCGAGCATCGAATATACTAATTATAGACCGTAGATTTCCAATCCAATAATTGCTGGGATAATATTATTATATTGCTAGTTGAGAGTACTGCAACTCAGTTCTCTGTGATTCTAAATAATTAATTGTTTTGGAGTTCCAAGTATCCCCCCATTAAATTCAATGAAAGCGACTTTCAAAAGTGATAGAATTGGTCAAATCATTCAATTGTTCATCATGATGGCTCCATGTTTGATTGCATTTGCCTCTAGAGAGACTATCAAGAATGCTAAATTTTTAATAAAATTGTGGCTAAAAAACTGGAGAGTTTTGTTCAAACAAAAAATAAATTGTGGCTAAAAAACTGGAGAGTTTTGTTCAAACAAGATTTTGTTATTTTATTATATAAAATTGCAATTCATAAAGTTTTACATGTCAAAGGGATCCTAAAGAAATTTATAAATTCTTGTTTGACATGCCATATTCAAATTGAAAACTATGTTCATTGGATCATTTACGTCATCCATGGGAGACTACTATCCGCATCACAGATTGGATGATCCTGCTCATCATTTGGTGGACCTTTTACTAACCAGTGTTGACACTAAATATTCTACTATCTATTTAGCGCCTGTTTGTTTCACCAATTACCTGGTAATTGAAAGGAAAAGTGTCATCATTACTATTTTATCATTGCAAACCAAACATAGAACCATTGGTCAAATATAAACGGTCAAATACAAATGCATTCAAAAGGGGAGAGAAAAAAATTTCTAATCATTGCAATTTTTCATAATATTATTGAGAAAATCTTAAATCCAAATTATAACATCAATGTACTTTAGTGATAATTTGATATTAATGTAAAAATGTCATTATTATGACTTTACCATGGATAAACTAAACATTAGAATAGACAATTTAATATAGATATTGTCAGGAGACAAATAAAGCAATTCATAATCATTCCACATATTCTTTACATTACAGTGGCTATTGGTGAAATAAACAAGCTCTTGGGTTTCATGGATTGGTGGTTTAAATTTTCAGAGTACTTGAAATTTTCTACAACAGTGGTGGATACCATCAGGATTGGCCCCAAACCACAACCCTTATCATCGTTATTATTATTATTTTACATCAATCAACCGTTGGTATTTAGAAGGAACCCCCAGTATGTTTGTGAATGACATGGTGCTGCTAAACGAAACTAGAGGGGGTGAATGCTAAACCAGAAGTGTGGAGGAGGGGTTCAGACTCTAGGTTTTAAAATTTAAAGCCAATACGGTATTTGGATGTGTGGCCATCAATGCATCAGGTTAACCCAATGACCAAATGGGCCAGGTCTGATGTGAATCCTGGGGTAAGATCGGATTAGATATAATCTACATTGATCTGATCCGTTTACACATCTAGAGTTTCAGCAAGCAAACTTGGTCCGACTTGGATCAGAGACTGAACGATGATTCAGGGACCAATGGATCGAAATAAATACATCTAATGCAGATCTAACCTTTACCCAATTCGCATATAATCCATTTGACAACTTTAGATATGTAGGAAGAAATTTAAATTTTAACACTCTTTTAAGAACTTGCAAGTATGGTTTGTTTCCCTTTGACGGCTTATATTTCATCCACAAAAGTTAACATGTAGTTTATATTTTGCCCGCAAAAAAAAGATCTGTTTGCTGCAGTCTCTCTCTAAAGATTCTGCACCTGACTATCTCTGTTTATCGAATCAGGAATGCTGTTCTTGGATTGAAGGAAATACCTGGACTTTTTTCTTTTTTTTTTAAAGGTGGTTCCACGCAATGAGTTCACGAGCATGGTGCACCGACTACATAAATATCATATAAGAGTGAATTAAATGAAGTGGCTGGATCCAATGCAAACGCTTCTACATTAAGCTTAACATACAAATTGATGTGTGTTACCATAATATTTTAGTGATATCCAATTTGACCATCATTTTCACCACAAATATTTCTCCTTGGAGATTAAAAAATAAATAAAATTTAAAAATTTTAAAAAAAAAAATAAGGCTGATCAAATATCAGGTGGGCCACACCCCAAAGAACAGTTAGGATGAGGATACCCACCACTAAAAACCTTCCAAACTGCATGTAGGATCCAATGTGTTTTTTTACGTTCCATCTAATCCATTCAAAAGGTGCATTTGAGAAGGACGAATGCATACCCAAAATGTCAGATCATTCCAAAACTCAAGTGGGCCACAACATGTAAAATAATGCCAAAAAATCTAAATAGTATGTTGTGGCCCACCTAAGTTTTGGATCAACCCGAGTTTTGGAAGCCCAAGGAGAATTGGAAGGGGTTAACATGATCAAAGGATTAGATGCCATTAAAAGATGCCATTAAAACATCACGGTGAGTCCCTTGAGCTCTACAATAAACTTAAAATAGAAAAGTTTGTACTGGATCCGGTTAAGAGTTATAATCTCAATTGCCATGAAATCACCTAATCAAATCAGCTAGCAGCCTGCATTTCCAGGTACCTATTGACAGCCCTCTGCAACGATAGAAATAGATGCTTGTGCAGGCAAGGAAATTTTGACAAGAACACTTTAAAAGTATCCCGCCAGATTACCACGATAATCCATATATATAGTTAGATGGATCATAAGGCTCCATGGCAAAAGAAATTAGGTCAATCTTCAAGGAGAGCCTGCAAGAGCTTGGCCATGATCCACTGTTCTGTTTCTCTGAGCATTAAACGATTGAGAAAGACAGTTAAACAAACATCTTCCAAGCCAAACAATGAGCAAACAATACAGTCTTTTAACAAGTACACACATTCCTGTAAACACTTGTCCCGTTCCCACCAACACTTCCTGCCATGTTATTCTACATACAGACAGGATGTTGATCTAGTTGTGTACAGCACCATCACAACTGAATCATATATAAATACATGCATGCCTACATACACATGTGACCACATATAACTCTCAAATAAACATCAGTTGGGTGTCCTCACACCTAATATTTTAGAAAGTTCCTTAATGATAACAGGCTTCTCTTTCGCTTCATCCTCTCCTTCAAAATGCCATTTTCTTGACATGTTTCCAGCCTGTTATTGAAAATCAAGTTAGTAGGATAACGTAAATAAGTCATCTGAGTCCTATATAACAAACTTGCCATACCCATTCTCGTAATGGAATCAGTTGTTCATTGACCATCTCAAACTTGGGCTGAAGCAGGTCTCTTACTTTGGTTCTAATGTCGTCGCTCTGTCAAGAAAGAATAACAAAAGTGATATTTGATTATAACCAGTGTTCATAGTATTGGTATCGTTACATGTATCGTTGGCTGGGAATATGGAAACATGTATCGATATTGCTGATACCTAGAAATGTATCGCTGATTGAGGGAAACAAGGGGAAAATGGTGGAATTTCTCAATGAAACTTCAGGAGATACTAAAATACACACATTTGCATATATACGAATCAAATAATTGCAAAAACAAAAAATGCATACATAATAAGTTACCCTTTAATGGGGCTTAAAAGCATGCGATGATGTCTCAGGGAAATTTTTCAATGATACTTCAGGAGATGCTAAAATACACGTATCTGCATATTTAAGAATCAAATAGTGTGTGTGTGTGTGTGTGTGTGTGTGTGTGTAGGGAAAAGGTACTATGAGCTCGACCTCACGATTAGCTCCCGTGAGGTCGAGCTGTGTGGGCCCCACCGTGATGCATGTCGACCATCAACACCGTGCATTTGATGGGTACCCTCTAAATCATGGGATATCCCAAAAATCAGCCGTATACGGAACTCAGGTGGGCCATACCATCTAAAATTATGTGAAGCACCGTTAAAACATATAAAAGCACTTGGTGGGGCCCACCGGAGTTTTGAATGCTGCTGAAACTTGGTCTGAACCCTCATGCAAGTGGGACACACATAATGGATGGGCTGGATTTGCAAACCACATCTCGGTGGGCCCAAAAAACTGATTATGAATGTTTTAATGGTGCACGGCCCCTCCCCACTTTTGTATGTGGTGTGGCACACACAAGTCACGGATTGATTTGATTTTTGAGACCTAGGCCCACAATGGAATCTTGCATCTGACTAATGGGTTAGATGTTCGAAACGCATCACGGTGGGGCCCACACAGCTCGACCTCATGGGACGGACTCATGAGGTCGAGCGCATAGTACCTTTTCCCATATATATATATATATATATATATATATATATATATATATATATTTGCATATTTAGGAATCAAATGATAAATTTTCCTTTAGTGAGAGCCTAATAGCATATATCGTTGACTAAGGGAAGCACTAGGGGAAAAATGGTGGATCCATCCATCCACCCATATACAAAACATACATTTCATCATACAACCATGCACCCAAAAAAAGACACAAATGAAAATGGATTTTTTTAAAACAAACAGATTTATATGTTGGCAATATTATCAAAATATTGCCAATACATTGGCGATGCAATCGACAGCTGGAATTCATACAATTGAAAATATTTGTGATACATAATACATTGGTGATGCTTAATGATATGTCAGCAATATATCACCGTTATCTGGAATTTCTGCCACTACCGGGATTATAGGTATCATCGAGCTGGCAATACCGAGTGACATTATTGATAATATCATCAGTACTCAGAACAATGATTATAACTACTCATAAACTGATTGAAAAAACTACTTAAGTATAGCTATCGAAAAAACCGGATGCTGAGAATGAATGGAAGTAAATAGAGTCCTGAAATTCTGACAGTGTCAAACTTTACATAACCTGCATTTCATGGACAGAATGATTTTTGTATTCCTACATCCACCACATAAAAAACTAAATTGCTGATGATTTTGAACATTCAGATAGCAATAAGGAGTATCTGCTATAGCCTACACGCATCAATTTTGAACGGTGCCCCATGAAGAGTGTGCTCTATTGAATGGAAAATCCATATAGATTAGCCTGAAAGAGGATGTAGGAAAACCTAAAAGGACTTGGCTCAAGGTGGTGAGAAGGAATATGAAGGCTTGTAAACTTAATGAAGATAGGGCCTTAAATAAGAAAAATCAGTGGAATAGAATCTATCAAGTTGACCCCAGATACAGGGACAAGGCTATGTTGTTGATAGTGATGAATCATTCCATTTTCAAGTCACAGTTAGGATGGTGAAGATCATCATACGAGAGTGATTCTTTAGAACTATTACGCAATCCAAGGTGGTGCTTAGATGGTTAAGATTAATGATTAAATATTCTTCATTATAATGACATGGCCATCATTTAATCTTGGATGATCTTCATTATAATGACATGGCCATCATTCTGTAGCACGTGATGGATAAAATCATACAATCAACATGATTTTTGCAAAGTGCCCCATGATGAGTGGGTTGTACTGAATGGACAATCCCAAAATTGATTAATTAAAGCATCCACAAATCTAAATGCAAACATCATGAGCTCCTCTTGCTCTAGAATAAAGACCCCACCTCACATCAAACATCTATGTGTTGCCATGAAGAAGAAGCATATTGGCATCAGGCAAACATGTGGATCACTACTCACTGTAGTATAGTCAATGTCGCATAGGCAGTGGCACTCCCAACTACGGCATAGAGGCATCAAGTAAATATGTGCATAAATACTCACAATAGCATGTGACTCCAAATATTGTATCAATTATCAAACTGCATTCCATGCCCAGTAATATGCTCAAGAATGCACCTAGCTCCTAGACATACTGACAGTGACACAACCATTCAGCACTGAAATAATCTACTTGAGACCTCTAACATAACATTTGCTTCATTCCATGTAATAATCTTCATAGATGGCACAAATTCTGAGTAAGCACGAATAACCAAAGCAATTTACTTACATTGTGCGCCTTTAGCTCAGAGGCAATGAGGACAAATGTCAAAGTGGCACCTCCAAAGACAATTGTTGTAGCAATTGCAAATGCCTTTCCAACTACAAGAAACAAATACCTTGTTACAATGACGCTTCAACTACTACAGTAGAAGAAATAGAGATGTAGATGAATTAAGAATTCTCCTTCTCAAGAGAGAATTATCAATGAAAACAAGGGAAAGAGTACAAGTTAAACAAGCTTTAGTATGAACCATGCTACAAGTACTAAAGAATGATGCACTTTAATGCAATTAAAAATCTTTATTTTATCTATTAAATATACCACCTGTTGTGATGCAGGACATGAAATTCAAGTATGATGTGCAAGATTTTCAGGCTTTTAGATCACACTAGTTCAAAAATAGTTACACAAAATTCTACACCCCACACAAAAGTTCAAGCACTCAATCAAGGGGAATCTTATGCAGATTTAGGCCTACACATGCTAGGGCCGGATTAATCAAAATTATAGACCAAACAATAATCAAAGGAGGGTAAATTCATCCACGCATGCACATAAATAATTCCCCAATCCAAGGGATTCACAGATTTCAATTCGGGGAACCCCAAGGTTGAAGAAAGGGCATAAAATTGGGTATTTGAATAATTTAGGGTTACGGTTAGGGATTTGGGTGAAAGAGGAGTGAAAGAGAGGAGAGAAACAAACCAGAGAAGCACTACACATGTGGACAACAACGATGGCCCAGACGCACGTGCGTGTGATCCTGCCCGCATGTGTGTGGGGCCCACGAACCCAAAATCCCCCTCCTTGGGGCTGGTCAGCCAGGGGTGGGCTACAAAACCCCCGAATTTCAGCTCGATCCAATGCACGGTCTGTGCATGGTGCTCTGCCGAAGTTTCAGCCGCCCCACCCACCCCCCCCCCCCCCCCCGAGGCCAGATTCCGAAAATCTGTTGTAGAGAGAAAAACGGTTGCAATAGAGGATAGATTTGAAGCGTAGATGACTGTAGGAAGAGGTGAATATGGAAGGTAGGAAATGGGGCGATTTGAGATAGGTGTGGCTTCGCACCACGGTAGTCATCCCTTCGAGGAATGGAGGGTTTCACACCCAATTGAATTTCCACAACTCAGAAATTTAAAAGAGCAGAAAAAAACGTAGAAGTTTTATCAATCTTCAATGAGGAAAAAAAGACTACAAGGGGTGCCTATTTATAATAAAACCCTACACCCCAAAACTCGCACCATGTGCGCAACCTATTACTTGGAGACGAAGTAATAAAAAATAACTATTAATCAAAGTAATTGAAACTGTCAATGATATTCTTAATAACAATAATAAGCAAAACCCAAAGTACTAGATTAATTAGAATAGTGGGTCATGATCATGAGAACCTATGGTGGGATTCACATAACTATCAGGTCCACTCCAACGAACCAAAACGCGGTCTTCTAACTAGGAGGCCCTCCCTGGACGTCGTCATCGATCCAGATCGATGGTGGGGCCCTCCTCCTTGCGTACGTGCGTGGTGGGGGGGGGGGGGGAGGGGGTGCATATGCGTGAGATGTCCCCATCATGTTGTTTCCAATTCCATTCTCTAGTCATGGTCTCCCCATATTCTTATTTTAGCCAATTATCTTTGTTACTATTTCATTTTTCTACTTGAATCCTACATACTAAAGGTTTTAAAAACCCAAAGTTGGTTGAGTCTCATCAAGGGTCCAGGCCTGAATTAGAAAAATAATCGACTTAGCAGAGTTGATTTTCTGCGTGTTTTCCTTAAAAAGGTAAAAAGTTTTGCACGTATGGAACATTGATAATATATATGTTTGTGTGTGAGTATTATGCATGTGTGTGTGTCTGTAATATGATGGATAAATAACTATCATTGAGGGGGGAAATAATTGTTATTGCTATAAAAAAATATGCAAACACATTTATAATTACAACAATCTGAAACGAAAAACAAAACCTCTTATATCATTCATCACTCTTTTCTTTTTTTTTTTTTAAAAGGCAATATCATTTCATTACTTTTGTTTGACAAAATGTCTGGAATCAATACTACTACTGATCGAGCCTTATGTTTTCCCACAGGAATAGTACTATAGTACAGACTGATCCATGTCTTGTTTTGAATTATTACTCTTCTTCTTTTTTTAATGACAACCAATGATAAATCAATATACTGCAAAAAAGAAGCAAAAACAAGGGAGCCAAACAAAAATGAGATGATGAGGAATTATCTCAGTGACAAGAAGAATCCAACCAAAAGATAAAGTGAACAAATACCGCACTCGCCAGGAATAAAAGACTCCCAAGAAGAAAGCGAACAAATGCATGCCTCCCCTTCCCCTCAAAAATTGGGATAGCACAAGTCCCACTCCAAGGCCATAAACTGAATCTTGCTTTCTAAAGAATCCAGCAGAGATTTGATCCTCAAAAATTCAAAAAAATGTTCCCTTTCAGGGAAAAAGGATCTTTATCCCAA
Organism: Magnolia sinica; assembly: GCF_029962835.1. Classification (NCBI taxonomy): domain Eukaryota; kingdom Viridiplantae; phylum Streptophyta; class Magnoliopsida; order Magnoliales; family Magnoliaceae; genus Magnolia; species Magnolia sinica. The sequence goes on from NC_080588.1 coordinate 25,174,133, forward strand.
CCAAAGAAAACTGCCAAAATGAACTAGTTGAGAGAATCCAATAGATCCAAAAACTGAAAGAAACGATTCCAGATGTCCCTCCCAATCTCACAATGGAGAAAAAAGTGAATAGGAGAACTTTCAGAATATAACACACATTTGGGATGAATATATTCCTCTTCTTAAGATTGTTGATTATGAATGTTTCGTTGACCAAGGCGGTCCAAATAAAAGTTTGTACACTCAGAGGAATGGAAGATTTCCCCACCTTGAAAGCAGGGAAGGATGTCACACCTCGCCATAATAGACCTGAGAAAAGATTTAGAAGAAAACTTAACATTTGACGAAATTTCTTTGAAGAATAATGCATCCCCATGAGGGAACTAAACAAACCAATCTGATCTTCTTTCATATTCCAACTGGTAAGCACAGTTCCAAGTTATAGATCCTCTAGCAATCAATCACTTTTGCCTCTTTGCAGAAAGGCGGAGGATAAAAATCTGAAAAAGATTACACAAGAAATTTCACCTATCCTTACATCTTGCCAAAACTCACCTTAGCTCATTTGTCCACAATGAACCCCATCCCCTTCTTGAAATTCCTGTTACCTTGGTAAGAAGACTCTAATTCCATTTGTTTGGAGTGCACCTGAGTACTTGCACAAGGCATTTCCCCATAAACAACAGGATCCTCCCCATATCTCCACCACCACTTCCCAAGAAGAGCTACATTTTTTTCTTTCGATCTTTGTTGATGCCTCCTCTCTTGGACTTCTGAACATCTAATAAATAACAAGGTGGAATTTGTGCCTATCTCCTTCACCAGCCCACAAGAAGTCTCTCTGAATGAGAGGGATCTTAGCCTTCATATATGTCGAATTTTGAACATCTTCCTCACAAGCCGCTGCACCAGCCATAGTGCAAGCCCAAAATCTGCTTCAACACACCCATAATACCTACTCTTCTTTTGATCAAGAGAACCTTCCCTTAATTAACAGAAGAATCACACATAACGAGTGTCGTTGGCAGACCGACTACATGAACCCAATATTTGAAGCCCTTTCAAGCAACAAGCTGAAAAATTATGCAATAATCGAAAGGAGGAAAGGGACAAAGGGGTCTCCTTGCCTCCGCTCTCTACAGCTAGAGAAAAACCCAGTGGGGAGCATTAATAAGGATTGAGAAGGAAGCCGAAGAAATACAACCCTTTATCCATTTGTTCCACCATTCTCCAAAGGCCCCTTCTTATGAAGCAAATAAAACAAAAGGACCCAAGGGCCCCCCTATCCACATGAACATACACTTTCTCCATATTGGTCTTGCAAAGAATGCCCATTTCACCTGATTTCTTCCTTGAACCAATGCACTCATTAGCTACTCAAATACCATCCAAATTTGTCTCTTTTATAAACACACGTTGACATAATGAAATCACATGGCTCGTAGCCTCTTGTAACTGGAGAGAGAGAGAGAGAGAGAGAAAGAGAGAGAGAGAGAGAGAGAGAGATTTAGGAAGATGTTTGTAAGCTTAATGCCCAGTTGCTAAGTTTCCTTGACACTATATGGCTAAAGAGACAAGCTCTTTAATTGCAACAACTACAAATGAAGACACTCTGCTACAAGCATCATTCTCTAGATTCAATCTAACACTCTGGGGAAAGTATAGAATCATTACATGCACATATGTCGCATTATGCTAACACATTGCATCTCATATGCATTCAGGATTAGTATACTTGGGTTTCCTTTTTTACTCTACGATTTTCTCAAAGTGTTTGTAATTAAGGGCCCAGCTACATCACCACCTAGAATGTATTGTTCCAGATTAATGAAGTCCTAATAAGGCATTTATGGGTTCAAACTTATTATCTAAATGTGAATGATTCATTCCAGACAAGGTGTTCCGTATCCATTACGATACGGTCATAAAGGCTGATACGTATAGGTAACGGCCATGGGTGAATGGGACAGTTGGTTTTTTGGGACAGTAGCGGCTGTTACAAGGGCCGTAATGACCGTTAGGGGCATAACGACCATTACCCCCATCACGGTTGAAAAACGACTTTTTTTTCTATGTAAATCCATTTTTCTCATTTTTTTCACTTTTCTCATTCCAAAAACTCTCCCATATCATTATCCAACAGATTTTGACCACTCATACTATAGTTTTTGGGATTAAAACAATAGATTGAAGATATTTGGGCAAATAGAAGTTCTGAGAGCCATTTTTTCAAAAAGAAAAAAAGTGGTATATATGCATTTTTTTTCTGATTTCTAATTCCAATGCTTGATTATGATGTGTAAACATTAGAGACACATAACCATGTTCATAAATTCACCAGATAGCCCAATACAACACTCTCATCAAAGAGTAAACCGTTACGCTACCATAACATGTTCAAAACAAAAAATGAATACAGATTTGGAATATTTGCATTATTCTAGAGTTTCTAGAATTTTTCAGGCAAATTTTTTTATTTGCAACTGTTACAGGGGTCATTACGCCCCTGTATCCACTGATGCCCATATTGGTAATGGTGGTGACCGTTACTGATACAGATACCTTGATTCCGAGTAACAAAACAGATTTTGTTTGAAACAAGAACATCTAATGTAAATGGCTTCTTAGTTTTCTTTCCCTTTGGGTTCCTAGTCGGCTTCCAACCGGCCACACTCTATCATCTAAAATATCAATTGCTTTTAGCTCTGCATCTATAAAATGGAACCTGACTAACTCAAATCTCCAAAGAGTCGTTGCAACTTAGGAGGTATAACTCTTTCTTGGATTTATTTTTTTTTCCCTTCAAAACGAGAAGATATGTGTGTGTGTGTGTGTGTGTGTGTGTGTGTGTGTGTGTGTGAAGCAATGAATCTAAGTCCAGAACATTTGTACAGAAACAACTTCATATATGTGCTCACAGTATTAGAACATACTCTGTGAGAGTCCTGCTGCCGCAGCCTTCAACTTCTTGGAATCAATGTCCGTATGCATCGTATCACGCCGCAACTCATTTGCAGTTGAAGCTATAACTGAATGGTTTTGATCCGGCAACTGCCACCTAGATTTTGCATATTTTTAAAATGAACAAATGTATCATCATCTCTAGAATTATGTAGAAGTGAAAGGAAATAGAAGAGAGAGAGAGAGAGAGAGAGAGAGAGAGAGAGAGAGAGAGAGAGAGAGCTCCCCTCACAAGTGACAATACAACATGTCGTCCTAACAGCCGATTGGCGGGTGCCTATTAATCAGATATTAAAACTGTCCAATCCATCTGATATTGGGGTCAGTTCAATTTGAATTAGACGTGTGAGTGTAACCCATATTCCAATTTGAATTGACGTTGAGACAACAACAAAAATAATAATTATTATTATTATAATTATAAACAGTAAAGGAGAAAAAAGACAGACCTTCGGGGGCCAAAGGTGACCTGAGGGAGAGAGACGTAGGCACGGAGGGGGTTGATGACATCAGACGACCAAATGGCACGAGTAGAAGGAGGAGCAATTTGAAGAAGCCATTTGGAAGCAATGGAGAATGAAGAATGCTGCTGGATGTCGACCTTGAGAGGAAGTGAATGGCGAAGGACTTCCGGAAGGACATCAGCTTGTTCTTCGCTAGCTTTGAGAATGGAAGTAGAAGTAGAAGTAGAAGTAGAAGTAGAAGGAGAAGAAGGGAGCTTCTGAGCAAGACGCCCAACCGCATTCTTAGATTCCTGTAGGAAGTATGCACCCTCAGTGCAAGCCAATCTCCCCGCAAGAAAACTCATTTTCTTTTTCCTCCCCTCTCTTTCTCTTGCTTGCACCTACATATAACCGAAGTGACTTGGAGGACAAGGCCTCCTGCTCCTTCCCACCGTTTTCTTTCTTCTTCTTGTATTTTTTTTTTTTTTTTTTTTTTTTTAAAGAATTCCTATTTTTTATTTCTTCAATTTTGACTTTGGACGGTTTTTAAAATGGGGAATTTGACCGTACTTGCCGCTTGGTTTGGGCCAGTTACCTGGATAGCCAGGACATTCAATGTATCCAAAGAGTGGCCTTTGTACAAGCTTCCGAAAATTACTTAGATCAAAATGCCTTTATCCTTATTTCAGTAGTTGTATAGTTTTCTAGGGAATAAGAACATGCATAGTATTTAATGCTAAAAAAGTGATGTATATGGAACCCTTTTCTGCGCATGGACAAGGACCAAACTCATGGGGCCCACATTGACGTATGTGTATAATCCATGCCAACCATCCTTTTTTGTCATGTCATTTTAGGGCTAGGGCCCAAATATCAGCCTTATCTAGAGCTCATGTGGGCGACATAATAGAAAATAATGGAGACAATGAAATCCACTGTTGAAACTTTCCAGGCTAACTGTTATGTTTATTAGAAGTGGACACTTCCTAAGTCAAGACTTTTTTGGGCCACGGCGAGCAGGCCGACAAGGTGGACAGAACGGATCACCCCATTGTGGGCCTTAGGCCATGTCATTTTAAAGGTAAGGCAAAAATATCAACCTAACGAACAATGGGTCGTGGTTGTCATCTACAATGGATTGTGTTTGGAAACCACGACCCAGTGTATATGACAACAACGACCCTGACGTGTGATCGTGGTTCACATGCACATTGAATCGTGGTTTGTATCCACGTTGGATCATGGTTGTCATCCAATGTTGGATCGTGGATCGGGGGAAAACGGAAAGGCAACCACGACCCATATAACATGACAACCACGACCTTTACCTCATGACAACCACGACCCATAAAGCCTGCATTTCCTGCTCCTACAGTCTATTAATAGTCATCTCATATTCGAAAAACGCTAGGCTAACTTTGGAATAGATGGGCACGTTACTTTTCTAATTTTGATGGACAATAAGGATCTTATGTACAAGTTACGCCATAGTCGTGTGCAGTATGGGCACATTACCAAGTTAGTGTAATGCGGTAAGGGTCGTGGTTGTCATGAGGTAAGGGTCATGGTTGCCCTAAAATGAGAACCATGACCCATATAACATAACAACCACGACAAGAAATTAGCTGACAACCACGACCCATATAACATGACAACCATGACCCCTACAACATGACAACCACCATCCATAACAACTACAACCCATATAAATGACAACCATGGCCCATATGTTCTTTTTACAAATCTCTCAAGTTTGGCCCACTCAATTTCTAGGTTGCCTCGCTCATTTTTCCAGTTTGCCTCGCTTAATTTTTAGGTTGTCTCGCTCAATTTAAAGGTTGTTTCGCTCATTTTCTAGTTTGCCTTGCTCATTTTGATAGTTTGCCTCGCTCATTGATATTCAAGATAAACGTCTCCATCTCACATTATAATCCGCTTAATTCTAGATGTTCTTTTTGCAAATCTCTCAAACTCTACTCTCACGGCACCAATAAATTCACCGACGAACATGTTATCCCCAAGTCCATATAACATTAAGTTTGTGATGGCGCCATTAGGCAATAGAATTTGGAACTTGAACACTTCCCCTCCCGCTCATCCGAGGATTCTATTTTGCCCCGCTCAATTTTCAGTTTGTCATGAGGTATGGGTCGTGGTTGTGATGCAATCTGGGAGGAGCAGGAAATCAGAACCACGGCCCATATATATAACATGACAACCACGAGGGTCGTGGTTGTGATGTGGTAAGGGTCGTGGTTGTCATGAGGTATGTGTTGTGGTTGTGATGCAATCTGGAAGGAGCGGGAAATCAAAACCACGACCCATATAACACGAGAATCACGACCCATATAACATAACAACCACGACCCATATAACATGACAACCACGACCCTTGCCTCATGACAACCACGACCCTTACCGCATTACACTAACTTAGTGACGTGCCCATACATGCGCACGACCATTGCGTGACTTGCATATAAGATCCTTACCGTCCATCAAAGTTAGAAAAGTAACGTGTCCATCTATACCAAAGCTAGCCTAGCATTTTCGAATATGAGATGACTATTGATAGATTGTAGGAGCAGGAAATGCAGGCTTTATGGTCGTGGTTGTCATGAGGTAAGGGTCGTGGTTGTCATGTTATATGGGTCGTTGTCACACCCCATACCCAATAGTCTTATACTACCACTATATCCACCGGATCTCATGCGCATCAAGCCGAACTCCAAGATTGGTACCCAATGCTCATACACTAAGTCCCAAGCTCAGCGTCCGGCAAGGTAATGTAAAGGATAAATCTCACCATTCACTCTTCACAAAAAGGAACATCATAGACAAGATAAGTAACATCTGCATACAAGTAAATTGGGTAATACAAAATTTCAAAAGTACATCATCTGTCTGCGCGATATATATATATAATTCAAAATTTCCAAAAGTCATCATATACAATTCAAAATTTCCAAAAGTCAAATCAGTCCCGTTGACGTGACACCTAACTCATGGTCACTACTTGTTTTTCTTCTTTAGATCCTTTACCTGAGTGGTTAAATGACAAGTAAGTCTTATAACTTAACAAGTGCAAAGTTCTCATGATAAGTACGCAAGATAAATTAACATAAAAGATATAATAAAAGAACCGCCAAAAGTGATAAACTATGCAAAACGACGTCTTAATGAATGATGGAGCGTGATCATGTGTGAAATGCATAAAATAAATGTATGCTAACTGTAGAAATACCTGTCAATAGTCCTCTCACCATTGACTTGACCGCACTACTCCTGAACATCATCGTATCGATTATGATCAAAATGTTGTTGGAGCTTAGGATCCACCGGGGTCGATGCCCATGTACCAGACACCAGCAATCGACCTCACTACCCACTAATGGAGTTACAACCTCCATTGTGTACACTAGTAGCGGACCTCGTTCGCGTTTCTCCTGGCCGATGGGTCTAACCGGTCCCTGTTTGCCACCTCACCCCTAAGGTGGGTCGGACATACGCCTTCTCAACCTGGCCTCATCAGTGGGAGTCAAATCCATGGCCATGTGTCCACCCGGCCCAACGGTGAGGCATCTCAAGGTACCATTGGGGTTTAGGATCTCTCAACCCAAGGGGCACATCATTCCCTACTATTTTCATATTTTCGGTATCCATGATTCAATATCATCATCATTATCGTAATACGGTCAATCCGTGATGTTGTATAGAATTTGGATACTATTTCTCATCATATATTATGCCATGGAATGCATGGTGATGCTAACGACAAGCGACTCAAGGATAACTAGAACTCAATGTATGCTGATATACAGGGTGCAAGATTATTAAAGAGCCACGTATCTGGGTAACCAATCCCTATGTGATGTCGTCAACTTGCGGCCTCGTAGCTTGATACTCTCGACTATAAAATACTTTTCTTTTCTTGCTTAGTCATGACAAATCAAATTATAGTCCTTGTAATTTCTAAACTAGGGTACTTGATCGTAATTTTAGTTATTACTCATTTCTATAAATTAACATCCCTTCTTATGTATGAATGCCCTACTAACAATCTAATTGCATACTGCACGATTTGATCATTACATTGTATTGGGTAATTTAGATGCCCAATATGACTATTTAAGACATCCATGAAGTTGGGCCACAAATCCCTGTCATATAGGGTGGCCTTAAGTCCAATACACACCGAAGTATTCATAGTGGGCTTATATGGATTTTGGTTTGGGCTTTGATAAGGAGAACATATAGTTATTGAGAGGCCCAAAATTTAGTTCCACCAGAGATGTCTTATGTATAGACACCCTGATCCACAGCTTAAGTGGTAGATTGAGTGAAGATACCTCATTTCAACACTTAGGTCTTGGTATTAATCCCTAGTGGGTGGCTAACAGTGAAGTGTGAACTAATAGTGGGGCGTACTAACTAGCTAACAATTATATATATATATATATATATATATATATATATAGGAAAAGGTTCTATGTGGTTTAACACATGGGGACTTCCCATGAGCTGTGTGGGCCCAATGTGATGCGTGTTGAACATCTACCCCGTCAGTTAGATGCACCATTCCATGGTGGGCCTAGAGCTTAAAAATCAAGTCAATTAGTGATTTGTGTCGGCCACACCGCATATAAAGGTTGAGAGGGGTCACCCTTCATTAAAACACGCATAATCATTTGTCGGGTCCACTGAGATCTGGTTCACAAATCCAGCCCATCCATTATGTGTATCCCAATTGGTTAAGGGGTCAGATCAAGTTTCAGATGCATCCAAATTTCAGGTGGACCCCCAACAAGTGCCTTTATATGTTCTAGCATGTCTTCACATTATTTTAGATGGTGTGGGCCACATGAGTTCCGTGTGCAACTGATTTTTGGGATATACCAATTTTAAAGGGAGCCCATCAAATACACAATGTTGATGCTCTCCATACATCTCGGTGGGGCCTGTGGTGGGACCCACTGTCCCTCCAGCGCCCAACAGCAAGACGCTGCTTACTACAGCATCATCTGGACGCTGACAGCAACAGCGTCTGCTGTTTATTATATATATATATATATATATTTGTGGCTTTTCAATGGTGGGGCCCACATAAGGATGATCCAGCGCATCTACTGGGTTCTCTGGCTCGGGACGGGTCCAATAAGCCCAATATTCAGTATGTTTTGACATGCAGAAACATTTTAGTGGGCCTTAACAGATTTTAACAGTAAATATCACTGTTTTCTATAATGTCGCCCGCTAGAGATTCGGATTGGCTTCATTTTTCGGCTCAATGCCTAAAATATACTGAGAAATTAAATGGATGGTGTGGATCAACTACATGCATCAGGGGTGGGGCCTGTTGTTGTCCCACAGCCCACCCCCTCTTGAAGCAGATGGGACGTTGCCTGTTACAGCGTCCTATGGACGCTGGCAGCAGCGTCTCTCCTTCTCTCTCTCTCTATATGTGTGTGTGTGTGTGTATTTTTATTTTTATTTTTGCATGTGTGTGAGAGTGTGTGAGAGAGTGAGGGTCTAGTTAGAGGGGTCCATAATCTGTACGGTTAGATTATGTATAAACATCACAATGGCTCATAGTGGGGCCATGTCTTGTTGACCAAGCTGATATTATGTTTTCTCTTCATCCACATCCTTGTCAACATATACACTTGTATGATGGTTAGTATTCATCACGGTGGGCCCACAGCTAGTGGGTCCTACATAAGCTTTAGATCAACTAATATTTGTTTCATTCCATCATCTATATGTGTGTAACCATATATCAAAATGGGCTCTACCATCAATGGGTCCTACATCATCATCATCACTTCAACATCACACTCCAAAGTAAATAAAACATTCCAAAGACAAGTGAGGGGGGGTGTACTCACCTTAATGGATTAGATGGAAGGTTGAGATGGATGGAATGGATGAAATTGATGGAATGGATGGTTGAGATGGATGAAAGGAATGGGATTGATGGAATGGATGGTTGAGATGGATGGAAGGGATGGGATGATGGCCCACCAAGATCACTCCTCTCTCTCTCTCTCTCTTGTTGTAGAAAAAATGGTGAACATGCTAAGAGGTGGAGGGGTTTATGTAGAGAAATGGATAAAATTGTGGTTAGGTTAGGCTAATGTGATTAATGTTAGCTTAGGCTAGGATTATGGGAATTTGTGCATAATTAAGAATTAATAGTGGATTAAAGGGGCGTGGGATGACATGGTGTGATGATGTCATGCATAGGATATGGTATGGAGAAGAGTTGACTTTGGGGTGTATATGAGAGAGGGAGGGGTATGGGTGTATGACATCACACACATGGGTAGAGATTCTCTCACCCATGTGTGGGAGCATGTGTTGTGCACATGTGTGGAATGCAATATATGGCGCCATGCACACATGATACACCAACGATTCTTCGAGGCGTATCTCACTAACGGAGCGTCGCACAGATGCACGGGTGGTACCTCCGTGATCGCGGCGATGTGGCGGTTGATATGGACTATGTTTCAAAGTCTTGGGGTTCCGGTCAATCGCGTATGTACTATGCACGGCCGATCTAGGTCTGGCCAAAGGCATCGATCATCATACACATAGGCATAGAAAATGGTACGGAATGGTCAGGGTGGTCATCATGGCATCTATTTCGGTTATTTATGGTCGCATTATGAGGGGTGTACTATAAGGGGTTCTTTTGAGTATTTGAATTGTACATGTAGGCATTATCGAGTTTTATTTCGGAATGTGAGTCTCATCTATTAACCAATCGGTCGTACTTATAGTCTAGATCGGGTATTACAATTCTCCTCTCCTTATAAAAATTTCATCCTCAAAATTTCTAATATATTGGATAAAATGCAGGCTTCATGATCGAAAAGTGGAATGACAGAAAACCCTTTTTATTGTAAAAAAAGATATCATACATTGGTGATGTTTTATAGTATTTATAAAGTTCATTAAAACAAGTGGCGATATTTCTTTCGAATGTCCTCCTCACGTTCCCACGAGGCCTCTGCTTCGTTATAGTGTCCCCATTGAACTTTCACCAATGGAATCATCTTTAACCGAAGGACCTGCTCCTTTCGATCCAAGATACAAATCGGATGTTCTATGTATGACACGTCCTCACGGATTTCAATCGGTTGCCCGTCGATAATGTTCTCTGTCTCCGACTCACACCTCCTCAACATGGATACATGAAATACATTGTGAACACCTAATAGCTAGGGAGGCAAGGCTAATCGATACGCCACTTGGCCAATCCGCTCTACTATCTCGAAGGGACCTATATAACGTGGGGCGAGCTTCCCTTGCTTGCCAAATCGAAATATGCCCTTCATGGGTGAGACCTTGAGGTAGACAAAATCTCTGATAGTAAATTCCAATTCCCTACGCCGATGATCAGCATAACTCTTCTGTCAGCTTTGAGCGGTGCGCATACTCTTTCTGATAAGCTCTATCTTTTTCGAGATTTGCTGAGTAATTTCAGGCCCGAGCAAACTCCGCTCTCCAACTTCTGTCCAACAACTGGTGACCTGCAAGGTCGGCCGTACAAGGCCTCATATGGAGTCATGCCGATGGTTACTTGATAACTATTATTATATGTAAATTCAGCCAACGACAAATGATTATCCCAGCTACCCTGAAAATCCAGCACACGCTCTAAGCATATCCTCCAGAATCTGATTGACTCTCTCAGTCTGTCCATCTGTCTGGGAGTGGTAGGCGGTGCTATACTTTAGAGTCACACCCAAGGTTCGCTGAAAGCTCTTCCAAAATTGCGACGTGAACCTCAGGTCACAGTCGGATACTATTGATACCGACACTCCATGCAGCTTGACGATCTCACTAACAAATAACTAAGCAAGTCAGTCCATGGAGTAGGTAGCACGTATAGGTAGGAAATGCGCTAACTTCATCAGTCAATCAACGATGACCCAGATGGCATCATGACCTTGAGGAGTCCGCGGTGATCCCATAATGAAATCCATTATAATGTGCTCCCACTTCCACTAAGGAATCTCCAGTTGTTGCAAGGTACCAGAGGGTCGTTGATGCTCTGCCTTGATCCATTTACATGTATCGCATTAGGCGACAAATTCAACAATGTGACGCTTCATCCCTGGCCACCAATATTGTCTCTTAACATCACGGTACATCTTTGTACTGCCTTGGTGGATCGTGAATTTGGACCGGTGTGCGTCGGTCAATATTTCTTGCCTCAGCTCCTCATCTTCCGGCACATACAGTCGCCCTTTATAGTGAAGTCCACTATCTACACCGACCTGCCACTCGGACGAAACATCATCAGTCATTTCCTTATGGTGATTGATGATTGCTGGGTAAGCCTATTGTGCCTCAATGACTTGGGATATAAGTGATGGTTGAATGGATAAGCTTGCAAGTTGCATAGTAGCTGACTGTAAGCTCCACTCAAAATCAAAGTCCCTTATTTCTTCTAACATTTGCCACTGTCGAACCATAAGGTGAGCAATAATATTTCTCAACTGAGGGCATCAGCTACAACATTGGCCTCACCTGGGTGGTATTGAAGAGAAAAATCATAATCCTTTAACAACTCTAACCACCTTCTCTGCCGCAGATTAAGCTCCTTCGGAGAGAATAAATATTTAAGGCTCTTATGGTCTATGAACAACTAAAATCTGACCCCGTTTAGATAATGCCATCATGTCTTTATTGCAAACACTACCGCGGCCAACTATAAGTCATGCATAGGGTAATTCTTCTCATAGGCCTTCAACTGTCGAGAAAGCATACACTATAACTTTGTCATGCTGCATCAGCACATAACCCAATCCAACCTGCGAGGCATTCGTGTATATTACGAACCCTTCATTTCTAGATGGCAGGGTGAGAACTGGTGTCGTTGTCAACTTATCTTTCAACTCTACATATGCCTTTTCACAGGCCTCACTCCAAACAAAAGGTGCTCCTTTATGGGTTAGTGGTGTCAGTGGTGCCGCTATACGAGAGAACCCTCGAATAAACCACCTGTAGTATCCCGCTAGACCCAGAAAACTCCAAATTTTCGTGACATTAGTGGGCTTCTGCTGATAAGGGTCGAATATTACATATCAAACCCCGATTATTGCCTGATTTTACATACATGATAATGCTTAATGGAATATTTTAATCGTGTTTTTGTTGCAGGGTGTAATCAGGAGCGTTGACTGAAGAAGAGTACTAAAAGCATGGATTTGATGCTCCGAAGCCACCGAAGTAAGGGACAGACCCTAGGGGACCAAAATCAACAGATTTACATGCCAGGGATCCGAGGAAATCAAGACGTTTATGTTAAAAAGGGCCAAAATTAGTCTAGAATGCAACATCACATGGTTCCCGCCATCTTATTGGCTGGAAAATTCATACATGGCCTAGGAGATATAAATTAACCGTACATGTTGAATTTCATCTGTTTGACCCCTATAGAAATGGCCCAACGAACAGATCAGCCCCTAAAACTCTGATTTTGGGCCCACCTGCTATCTGGATATGCTTCAATTTTGGTCTCAACCCTTTAAATTATATGAAAAACAGGTTGGACGGAGCAGATTTTCCGAATACATCTCAGTGGACCCATGCTTGAAGCACGTGTACACAGTGCACGTGGTCCTGCTGTGCACCAAATTTCATAAAGTCGGTCAGCGCACGCTGACCTCCTCAAATCTCTTTCCTGTGCAAAGATACCAGCGGACGGACTGGGTTTTGATTATGGGCCCCACCCATCATGTATTTTGATAATCTGGACCATCCAGTCGCTCAATAGGTGGGGCGTAACCCTCACTTAGGTGTCCTTCTGTTCCCATTATGCACACACGTGTAAATCGCGATCAAATGCAGGATGGACGGTGGAAGCAAAACATCAAAGGACCGCATCAAAAGCAATCCAAAAGCAGTCATTTCTGACCGAAATTTCGAGAGGAATTCGGTGGATGGAATGGATTTCTCAAAACAATATCGAAGTGGGTCCCACCGACTTCAACAGCGAACCCATCCTTGCGTAAGCCCTATTTTCCGCGTCTGGGAAAATCGAGACTTCCAGGCCGTTCCATGATCAAGATCATGATCGGTTCGTTGATCTGAACCCTTCAAAGTCTTCTTATGGGGCTGCCTTCCGTCACTAAGGAGTCTAAACGGCTCAGATCTCGAAATCAGCTACTCCATCGTCCCAAGATTCGAGCCAAACGCAAGTGAGTTGCGTTTCCTTTCGCATGCAGATTCTTCTGCGTAAAAGAGGCCACCGACTCCAGCCTCTTGGGATGCACTTCATTCCACTGCCCCTGGCATGTATAAAATACAAGAGAGAAAAGAGAGGGGGGGGGGGGGGATTTTCAATTGGTAGGGATCGAAGGCTTGGGGCTGGACGTCTGCAGAAGAGAGTTTGTTTTAGAGATTTTTTTTTTATTTTATTTTCATGTTTTCTTTCATATGATTGTTGAGAATTAGCCTAATCATGGTCGACTAAACCTCTTAGCTAGGGCTACGAGGTGAAGCTTGTAGCGTGATGGGAAGAACTCTGTGCTTATGCTTTTTATTTACATGGAATTGAATTTGATATTTGTCTGATTATGGGAATGTTTTTAGTTTTTTATGGTCTGTTGTGACTAAAATTACAATGGGTCTGCGATAGCTTTGAGCATGTTCCTTCCTTTTTATGTTTATGATGTCTGGAAGTCCTTTTGTCTACCATCGTCTCCTAGGCATGGTCGGATGACGGTACCTTTCCTAACCTTCATACATTGATTGATTGGTTGGTAATTAGTTTAATTCTGTTGTTTACTTTGTCTCCTGGGCATGGTTTGGTGATGAAATCCATTCTAATTCATATACCTTTTATCTCTTTAAAACTATATTAAAGGAAGTTCAGTTTAATTTTCATGGTTACACCTTTCAACCGGATGAAGATGGACTCTGAGTTCAGTTGAGTTTTTGATGCAGGCATAAGATCTCCCTGATCTCTACAAGTGGATCCTCTGAATCCCTAGTTTCCTTTTCCTGAATTCTATAATTTTAGTTTCCTATTTCACCATTATTTCCTCAAATTACAGTCGATTTAGATTTCATCTTAGTCTAGTTCTAGCTCTACTTAGTTTCAGATTACGTACAAGTTTCAGTCCCTTGGGATTTGACCTCGGTCTCACCGAGTTTATTACTACATCACAACCCTATACTTGGGGAGTGAACAAGTTTTTGGCGTCGTTGCCGGGGACTGACGGTTTCATTTTCTAAAATTAACTAGTTTTAGGAATAGTTTAAGATTAGAATTTTTCTAACTTTAGGTTTAGGTTTTTCTGATTTCTAGAAACTAACCTGTTTTCCTGTTTTGTAGGATCCTGACATAAACTTCTAAATTGGTAATCCCTTTCTAATTCCTCTACTTTTTCTATTTTTAGAATTAGGGTTTGAATTTAAAAAATTTTCTAATTCTAGTATTTTCCAATTTTTAGGAAATAGTTTATTTTTAAAAACTTTCCTCTTTTGTTTTTAGAAACTAGGTTAGTTATTTTCCTTTTTAGAAACTCTTTCTAATTTTAGAAACTAACTCATCTTTCCTTTATTTTATTTTTAGAAACTTTCTAATTTTAGGTTTAGATTTTCTATTTTAGAAACTTTCTAATTCTCGAACTTTCCTTTTTAGAAACTAACTTTCTATTTTTATTTTTAGTAACTTTCTAATTCTAACTCTTTTAGAATCTAACTTTGTTTCCTAATTTATTTTTAGAAATTTTCTACTTGTAGAATTTTTATTTAGAAACTAACTTTCCTATTTTGTAGGCTTTTAAGATAGAAATTTCTAATTCGGTAAGCTTTTTCTCTACTTTCAATTTTTCAGATCTCTTTTAGTAACTTACTTTCGAGTTTAGGACTTTCCTAATTTATTTTAAAAATTTCCACTTTCCTTTAGGAATTTCTTCTTTTAGAAACTAGTTTACTTCTATCTTTCTTTTTAAGGATTTTCTAATTCTAGACCTTCTCTTTCGAAACTGACTTGTTTGTTTTCTTTTGCAGGTCTTTAACTTAGGGACTCCAATTTGGTAACTTCTTTCCAACCCTCTCTTTCTTTCTAGATTTTCTTTTCCTTTCTTAGGATTAGGTTTCGAATTTGATTTAGGGCTGCGAGTGTTTCATGCCCAAGTGGGCCCGTGACAACACTCGACGTCTCTTAACTGAAGGAGGATTGGTTGAGGGGTTAACTATCCATCGCAGGACTAAACACCACTCGAAATCCCCTGAGTTAATTGAAGTGATGGCTGAAAACCAACCTCTTCTACCCTAACCTAGAGTGGAGGACATTCAGGATGAGAATGAGGTACATCAAGCACCCTCACCACGTACTTTACGAGATTATTTACAACCAGCGGGGCTGAGTAAGCCCTCATGCATGATTTTTCTTGAAAATACAGGACATATGGACATTAAGCCAGGGGTTATCCAACTCCTTCCTAAGTTCCATGGGCTTGAATCTGAAGAACCATATCTACATTTGAAAGAGTTTGATGAGATCATAGCCACTTTATATTTTCAAAATGTGTCTAAGGACACAGTCAGGCTGAAACTCTTTCTTTTTTCCTTAAAGGAGAAGGCTAAGACGTGGTTACATTCACTACGTCCTAGATCCATTGGCACATGGAATGATATGCAAAGGGAATTTATAAAGAAATTTTTTCCACATCATAAAACGATTACCCTTAGAAAAGCAATCATGAACTTCACCTAAAAGGAGGATGAAACATTTTATCAATGTTGGGAAAGGTTCAAGGATTTGGTCAGTTCATGCCCACAACACGGCTTTGAAACGTGGCGCATTACAAATTTTTTCTATGATGGACTGACATCTTCCATGCGCCAAATGGTCGAGACAATGTGTAATGGAGAATTCATTAATAAAAATGTCGATGAGGTATGCGATTACCTCAATAGTCTTGCTGAAAAAACACAATCATGGGACTATTACCCAAAATCGAACACCATGTCTAGGCCGACTCAATCTAAGGAGAAAGGTATATTGTATCTCTTGAAAGAAGAGGATGATCCCAAGTATAAAGTGACTACGCTCATAAGAAAAGTTGAGGCCATGGAAGGAAAGAAGGATAAGGTTAATGAAAGTGTTTGCGGCATCTGTGATTGCAACATTCATACAAATGAAAATTGTCCTATGATACCTGCCTTTTGAGAAGTGTTGAATGAACAATCCAATGCCGTAAATACTTATCAAAGACCTTTCAATGGACCGACCTCTAATACGTACAATCCTGGTTGGAAAAATCATCCAAACTTTAGTTGGAAAAATGGACAAACTGCTACCCTTCAAAGTTTCTTCAATCAAAATCCAATTCAGGGAAAACCTCAAGAAGAACCGGTTCAAAATTCCATACAAGAGCTGACCTAGGCAATGCGAGATTTTATACAAAAGATGGATTCACGTATGACGGTTATAGAAAAGGGGATGCTTCCTGCACAACCGCTCCCCAATCCAAAACCGCAATACGAGATAAGTAATCCCAGCTCTTCAAATCAAATGGAGCACGCTAAATCCATCACCACTCTTAGGAGTGGGAAGATCATTGATAAAACCCTTTCGGTTAGGCCCGAAAAGCCTCAAGAACCAGAAGAGGACAACAATGATGGATCTAGTGAGGCTCCACAAAAATTAGAACCAGAACTTCTAGAAAAGTCAGTTGCTCCATTTCCCCAATGGTTGGTCTCACCAAAACCTCTCTCTAACTCTCAGGATATCGTAGAGGTGTTAAAACAAGTGAAAGTCAACATTCCTCTACCTGATGTCGTAAAACAGATACCTTCATATGCTAAATTCTTGAAAGACTTATGCATGACCAAACAACGACAAAGTATTCAAAAGAAGATCTTCTTGACTGAGAAAGTGAGTACCATCCTAAAACAAGATGTGCCACAGAAATTCAAAGATCCCGGTAGCCCAACCATATCATGTGTAATCGGGGACCACCGAATTGATCATGCACTTCTTGACTTAGGAGTGAGCTTCAATCTGATTCCCTACTCGGTATACAAACAGTTAGGTTTGGGTGAATTAAAACCCACCCTAACCACACTACAACTTGCTGATCGCTCTGTTCGTGTACCAAGAGGGATAATTGAGGATGTGTTGGTCCAAGTTGATAGATTTTACTACCCTGTAGATTTTATCATCCTGGACACCGAACCCATCAATAACATGAACACTCAGATTCCTGTCATTCTTGGTCGCCCATTCCTTGCCACTTCAAACGCAATTATCAATTGCAAGAATGGTGTCATGACTATGTCTTTTGAGAATATGACATTGGAGTCAAACATCTTTTTCAATAACGATAGAAACTTAGAGGATGATGATGATTTCCACGACATTAACATGATTAACTCTTTAGTGGAAGATACGACACCTCTGACCTTATCCTCTGACCCTCTAGAGATGTGTCTGGCCCACTCCCATGATTTTGATAATGACATGATTAGGGAGACGTGTGCCTTGCTTGATACTGCACCGATACTTGAAGTTAACTAGTGGAGGCCACAATTTGAAGAGTTACCCCAAACGGATGTAGTGCCTCTACCGTCTAACCTCAAGCCGCCGAAGCTTGACATAAAACCTTTGCCCTCTGATTTGAAATATGTCTATTTAGGTTAAGATGAGACATACCCGGTGGTGATCTCTGCCCACTTGGAGAAAGAACAGGAGAGTATGCTCATATCTACTCTCATTGAGCATAAGGGAGCCCTTGGATGGACGATAACGGACCTCAAGGGAATTGACCTCTCGATTTGTACTCATCGCATTTATCTTGAGGATAATACGAAGACTGCTCGGCAATCACAAAGTAGACTAAATCCAAACATGAGGGAAGTGGTTAAGGCCGAGGTTCTTAAACTATTGGATGTGCATATCATATACCCCATATCCGATAGTCAATGGGTGAGTCCAACTCAGGTGGTCCCTAAGAAGTTCGGGATCACCATCGTAGCCAATGCCAATAATGAACTAGTGCCAACTAGAGTTATTACTGGTTGGAGAATGTGCATTGACTACAGGAAGCTGAATACCGTCACGAGGAAGGACTACTTTCCTTTACCCTTCATTGATCAAATCTTGGAAAGGCTAGCTGGTCATTCCTATTACTGTTTCCTTGACGGGTATTCGGGCTACAATCAGATTGAAATCGCCCCTAAGGATCAGGAAAAGACCACATTTACATGTCCCTACGGCACCTTTGCCTACAGAAGGATGCCATTTGGATTATGTAATGCCCCTGCCACCTTTCAGCGATGTATGATGAGTATCTTTTCTGACATGGTGGGAAAATATCTAGAGGTCTTCATGGACGATTTCTCTGTTTTCGGTTCATCTTTCAGCGAGTGCTTGGAGAGTCTTAAATGTGTGTTGAGAAGATGTGAAGAAAAAAACTTGATACTTAATTGGGAGAAGTGCCATTTCATGGTTCATAAGAGAATTGTCCTTAGACATTATCTCGTCTAAAGGAATCGAGGTGGATAAGGCAAAAATCGATCTTATCTCTAACCTACCTCCACCCAAGAACATTAGAGACATGCGATCCTTCTTAGGACATGCAGGATTTTACAGGCGATTCATAAAGGACTTTAGTCTCCTCTCTTGTCCTTTATGTAATCTTCTTCAAAAGGATGCACCATACGAGTGGACTGAACCATGTAAGGAAGCTTTCACTAAGCTTAAGGGCATGTTGACTAGTGCACCCATCATACAACCACCCGACTAGGGCATTCCTTTTGAACTTATGTGCGACGCGTCTGATTATGCTCTTGGGGCGGTTCTAAGCCAGAGAAAAGATAAGAAATCCTACGTTATTCATTATGTGAGTAAGACTCTAAATCTTGCCCAAGTGAACTACTCGACTACGGAAAAGGAACTCTTGGCCGTAGTGTTCACTTTGGATAAATTTTGGTCCTACTTGATTGGACTAAGATCATTATTTACACTGATCACACGGTGCTCAAGTATCTTCTGTCTAAGAATAATGCTAAGCCCCGCCTGATATGATGGATCCTCCTGTTCCAGGAATTTGACCTAGAAATAAAAGCTAAAAAGGGAGTAGAGAATGTAGTGGCTGACCATCTTTCTCGCATTAATTCCTCTGATACATATCAATGACATGCTCCCTGATGAACAATTGTTCAGAGTCTCCCATTCACCTTGGTTCGCTGATATTGCTAATTATCTTGCCACAGGTTCCATACCGACACATTGGACTGCGCAAGATAAGAAGAAATTTTTCACCAAGGTACGTAACTTTTTCTATAATGATCCTTATTTGTTTAAATATTGCCTAGACCAAATCTTGAGGAGATGTGTGCCAGACGATGAGCATCAGAGTGTCATCTCCTTTTGTCACTCACAGGCCTGTGGTGGTCACTTTTCTGTTAAAAAGACCACGGCCAAGATTTTACAGTGTGGCTTTTACTGGCCCACTATGTTCAGGGACACTCATGAGTTTTGCAAAGCTTGTGAGCGTTGTCAGAAATTGGGAGCGTTGTCCCATCGAAATATGATGCCCTTGAATTCCATTCTTATCATCGAGGCATTTGATTGCTAGGGCATTGATTTCATAGGACCATTCCCCCAATCTTTTGAAAATCTATATATTTTGCTAGTTGTAGACTATGTCACTAAATGGGTTGAAGCAATTCCGTGTCGGAATAATGACCATCGCACGATCATTAAATTTCTAAAAGAGAACATCCTTTCCCGATTCTGAACGCCTCGAGCTATTAGTAGTGATGGGGGCTCACACTTCTGTAATAGGCCATTTGAGAGTTTAATGAAGAAATATGATATCTCTCATAAGGTGAGCACCCCATATCACCCACAGACAAGTAGGCAAGTTAAGATTTTCAATAGGGAGATCAAACATATTTTGGAGAAAACGGTTAACCCTGACCATAAGGATTAGTCAATCCGATTAACTGATGCCTTATGGGCTTACCGTACTGCGTTTAAAACCCCTATTGGAATGTATCCCTTTAGACTTGTCTATGGGAAGGCTTGC
Source organism: Magnolia sinica (assembly GCF_029962835.1). NCBI lineage: Eukaryota > Viridiplantae > Streptophyta > Magnoliopsida > Magnoliales > Magnoliaceae > Magnolia > Magnolia sinica. Next base: position 25,194,576 of record NC_080588.1, read on the forward strand.
CACTTGCTTGTGGAGTTGGAACATAGAGCCTACTGGGCAATAAAAAAATTGAATTTCAATCTGGACAACGCTGGCTCGCTACGCAAACTTCAGTTGAATGAACTCAAAGAAATCCGGAACGATGCATACGAGAACTCGAGGATTTATAAGGACAGAATGAAGGCGTTTCATGACCAACGTATTCTACGAAAATCATTCACACCTGGTCAGAAAGTCCTTTTATACAATTCTCGATTACATCTCTTTCCAGGTAAGCTTCGATCTCGTTGGACTGGCCCTTACATTGTGGTCACTGCGTATCCTCATGGGGCCATTGAGATAAGAGACCCCGACAATGGCAAGGAGTTTAAAGTAAATGGACATCGATTAAAACCATTTGTTGAGAAATTTGATTCAGAGGACATGTCTATGCCTCTGACTGCTCCTGTTTACCAGGATTGATCTCCTAGTCTGATGGAGGTATAGGGAGGTTTATCGCTTTCATAGGACTAGGGTAGTTGCTTTATTTGTCTGGCTGAAGACGGTAAACTTAGCGCTCTTGAGAAGCAACCCATATTTTCATTCCATTTCATTTTTCTAGTTAGTTAATTCAATGTTTGTGGGTAACATTACTGCAAACCCTCACGAGACTACAACTCATCCACTAGGGGCAACCTAGGGGTTTAAAGGCTTGTTACATACGCTAAATGCAATCGAGAGCACCTGCGAAAGTGGCATAGGTAGGATCTTCTTTTTGAAATTTTATTTTTGTTATTTTGCTTTTGTTGATTTCTCTCGTGTGCTGAATCGCTTTTACGTTGATATCTCTGGGAAGCCTCTTGATTCTCTTGTACAGGTACTATCTTTCCATCACTCTTATTTTACTTTCATTGTTCCATATGCATTACATGCTTATTTCTTTTACATTGAGGACAATGTAGATTTTAAGTTGGGGGTGGTAGATTAGGTTACCTAATCAGTATTTTCTTGGTCTTGAGCAAAAATTGTGAATATTTTTAAATTTTTATGGAATTTCTTATGAATTTGAAGTGATTTTGAAGGATAATTGTGATTTTAAAATTACAAGATACAGACTGTTGGTAATTTATGATTTTGGGATTCAGCCACCTGTTAGATTTCACAGTTAAGTTTGAATTGTTAACCCATAATTAGAAGTTGTAAACAGCAATTGAGTCATGATTTCACATATCACATCTCGCTGACACATTAAAGTTCCGGTTCGATATTGAATGATTAACTTGGTAATCATTAAGCATGAAAGGAACCAGCCTAAAAAAAAAATATTTTCATCATGTTCAGTAAGAAGAATTGAAAGGGTAAGCATAATCTTCACCATAGGTTTGCTCCCTATAGATGAAGATTCGATTCCCCATGGTTGACATTTAGAAAGAGTTAGGCGACTAGTTTTCACCATAGGTTTGCTCCCTATAGGTGAGGATTTGATTCCCCTTCTTGGTATTACTGTTCATTAAAAAAAAAAATCAAAGGCCGGTAGAATGAAAAGTTAATCTGTAAATCAAGTGTTGGTTTCAGTTGTCATGAATTCCGTTGTTAATTACCAATGATATCATGAAATTGACAATTGGATCTCTTAATGATTATAAGCTGAGATTACACTATATACTCATGGAACTTAATGTTTAGAATTTTCTGATTAATAGATTAATACTTAGAACTTGATTATAAAGTTTACCGCGGGCTTGATTCCAGGAGAAAATTCCACTCACCATTCATGAATCTTAGAATTCTCGCATCTCGATTATTTGTTCACAAGTCACTTGGGTTGACAGGAATTGTCCTTTATTTCTGAAATTATTTTTCGCATGTTTTTCTCGGGACTAGCAAAATGCTGGTTGGGGGTTGTGATAAGGGTCGAATATTGCATATCAGACCCCGATTATTGCCTGATTTTACATACATGATAATGCTTAATGGAATATTTTAATTGTGTTTTTGTTGCAGGGTGTAATCAGGAGCATTGACTGAAGAAGAGTACTAAAAGCATGGATTTGATGCTCCGAAGCCACCGAAGTAAGGGACAGACCCTAGGGGACCAAAATCGACAGATTTACATGCCAGGGATCCGAGGAAATCAAGACGTTTATGTTAAAAAGGCCCAAAATTAGTCTAGAATGCAAGATCACATGGTTCCCGCCATCCTATTGGCTTGAAAATTCATATATGGCCTAGGAGATATAAATTAACCGTACATGTCGAATTTCATCCGTTCGACCCCTGTAGAAATGGCCCAACGAACAGATCAGCCCCTAAAACTCTGATTTTGGGCCCACCTGCTATCTGGATATGCTTCAATTTTGGTCTCAACCCTTTAAATTATATGACAAACAGGTTGGACGGAGCAGATTTTTTGAATACATCTCAGTGGACCCATGCTTGAAGCACGTGTACACAGTGCACGTGGTCCCGCTGTGCACCAAATTTCATAAAGTCGGTCAGCACACGCTGACCGCCTCAAATCTCTTTCCAGCGTAAAGATACCAGCGGACGGACCGGGTTTTGATTATGAGCCCCACCCATCATGTATTTTGATAATCTGGACCATCCAGTCGCTCAATAGGTGGGGCGTAACCCTCACTTAGGTGTCCTTCTGTTCCCATTATGCACACATGTGTAAATCGTGATCAAACGCAGGATGGACGGCGGAAGCAAAACATCAAAGGACCGCATTAAAAGCAATCCAAAAGCAGTCATTTCTGATCGAAATTTCGAGAGGAATCCAGTGGACAGAATGGATTTCTCAAAACAAAATCGAAGTGGGCCCCACCGACTTCAATAGCGAACCCATCCTTGCGCAGGCCTTGTTTGTGGGGCCCAGGGGGGGACCCATATCATTTTGAGCTTGGGAGACCAGGAGGACCTCGCCCAAATGGCGAGGCATCGCCGGGAGGTCCAGAGACCGGCGAGGCCTCACCGATCAGTGGGCCAGGCCGGGCGGGCCGATGAGTTTTTAGCCTAATGTGGCCCACCCCTCCACGGTTCGTTGGTTAAAACACCTCCTATACCCTACTTCCTTCATAACTCTCCCTCCCAAGCTCTCCCTTTCTTGAAAACCCTCTCCAAACTCTTCCAAATCTTCTTCTTCTTCCATTTTCGTGCAAACCCCATCACCCCATCTCAAAACCCTCCCCCATTGCTGTTTATCCTTTCTTTCCTTCTCATTTAAGCTCTCACATCCATCTTTTGGATCCCAAGTGTGTGGAAGTTTCCCTTTCTTCCTATTTCTTCCATTTCTCTCATTTCTCATGGCCCTCTTTGAGTTCATCACGGCCATATTTTCCATTTCTACCCTTCTTTCTTTGATGGGGAAGAAGAGAGCGCCCTGGATGAAGCCGGGCCTAGCCGCCCAACCCATGCACAGAGGCCGAGAGGTGCCGCCGCTAGCACGTCCACCACTCATGAATTCCAGACCAAGCGGGACCTCGATCCTCGAACTCCTATTGGTAGGACCTTGTTGGCGGAGTGGTCGCATGGAGTCTATGAAGGTCGTAGAGTCCTTTTTGAGGCTCATGTTGATCCGCGGCTGTATGGTGAGTTTTTGTTGTTGGAGCGCCTGGAAGGGGCTGGTTGGTGTCCCTTGTTTGAAGGTGAGTATCGTGCGAATGCAAGTACTGTTCGAGCCTTTTATGCCAATATTTGTGATCCTTCGCTGGAGCCTCTGCAGTTCAAAATTCCTTGTGGTAGCGGTCGTGAAGCTATAGTCAATGTCGCTTTGATATCCCGACTTCTGAATGTGCCACTTGGTGAGGTGCATGCTAGCGAGAAGAATATGAACAGTATGCACGAGAGGGATCGTCGCACCCGATCCTTGTGTGGTCGTTTGGTCGAATGGCAGCCTAATAGGAGTCTTCTGGCTACCAACATGACGGATGACTTCCGTTTGCTTCATCACATGTGTACGTTCAATGTATACCCAAGGTGGAGCAACCGCAGCGAGTGTACGCGCCTGATGGTAGATTTTCTGTATCAGGTGGGGCAAGAAGCGAAGTTGTGTGTGCCGACGTACATCCTGCGCCAGATTATTCTCATCGCTTGTTCGACTACGAGGACCGAGTCGATTCCATTTGGCCGCCTCATTTGCAAGCTTGCACATGAGTTTGGCTATAGGCTTGGAGCAGAGAAGCCGGTTCCTGTTCGTCATATTAATTTGAGGACTCTTAAGCAGATGGAGATTGGTTCTGGTCGACATGCCTCAGAGAGCGAGGATGAGTCAGAGAGTGATGAGGATGAGAGTTATGCTGAAGGTGGTGCTGAGATTGAAGAAGAAATAGAGCAGGATGAGGAAGAGGTTGAGGCACAGGATACGAGCGAGAGCTCTCCTCCCGTGGCACTAGAGCAGAGCGCAGACCAGACTGCCAGAGATGCCCGTCTTGTACGGCTTGAAGAAGGGCAGGTTGTTCTACGCCAGGATATTGTGGATCTTCGAGCCCTTGTGAAGCATAAGTTTAAGAAGGTGACTCAAACTCTGAAGTCTATCCTGTATTGTTTGCAGGATAAGGGTGCCCCGCCTCCATCTCCTGATTCTGACGAGTAGTTGTCATTGTAGTCGTCCTTTGCTTTGTTTGTTGTTTCTTTCTGTGTGTAGCCGTTGTTGGCTTGTAGTTGGAGTTGTTTGTAGTTGTTTGTTGTTGCTTGAAGTGTTAGATGTTGTAGTTCACATGCTTTCCTATTTGTGATTCATGTAATGCTGCACTACTTGTATTGCGAAAATTTTGTTTAATGGAATGCATGTTGTTTATCTTTAAAGTTGTGCTGTGTGGCTGAATCGGCATTAGTTAATATGCCGGTAGTTCGGGAGTTTGAAGATGTGTTTGAGTCAATTCCTGGATTACCACCTCAGCGTGGGATTGATTTTGTTATTGACCTCATGCCTGGTGCGGCGCCCATTTCATTACCCACCTATCGTATGCCTCCGAGTGAAATGGAGGAGTTGAGGAAGCAGATAGATGGTTTGCTGAATTTGGGTTTTATTCAGCCTGGTGTGTCTCCTTGGGGAACACCTGTTTTGTTTGTGAAGAAGAAGGATGGTTCCTTGCGATTGTGTATTGATTATCGCAGGCTGAATTTGGTAATTGTGAAGAATAAGTACCCTTTGCCTAGGATTGATAATCTGTTTGATCAATTGAAGGGGGCATGGTACTTTTCGAAGGTTGATCTGCAGTCAAGGTATCATCAATTGCGCGTCAAGGATGGGGACGTGCAGAAGACCGCTTTCAGGACTAGCTTCGGTCACTATAAGTTCCTTATGATGTCGTTCGGTCTTACGAAGTCCGGGAAAATTGAGATCATGATCGGTTCGTTGATCTGAACCTTTCAAAGTCTTCTTATGGGGCCACCTTCTGTCACCAAGGAGTCTGAACGGCTCAGATCTCGAAATCAGCTACTCCATTGTCCCAAGATTCGGGCCAAACGCAAGTAAGTTGCGTTTCCTTTCGCATGCAGATTCTTCTGCGTGAAAGAAGCCACCGACTCCAGCCTCTTGGGATGCACTTCATTCCACTGCCCTTGGCATGTATAAAATACAAGAGAGAAGAGAGAGGGGGGGGGGGGGATTTTCAATTGGTAGGGATCGAAGGCTTGGGGCTGGACGTCTGCAGAAGAGAGTTTGTTTTAGAGATTTTTTTTTTTGTTTTATTTTCATGTTTTCTTTCATATGATTATTGAGAATTAGCCTAATCATGGTTAGCTAAACCTCTTAGCTAGGGCTAAGAGGTGAAGCTTGTAGCGTGATGGTAAGAACTCTGTGCTTATGCTTTTTATTTACATGGAATTGAACTTGATATTTGTCTGATTATGGAAATGTTTTTAGTTTTTAATGGTCTGTTGTGACTAAAATTACAATAGGTCTGCAATAGCTTTGAGCATGTTCCTTCCTTTTTATGTTTATGATGTCAGGAAGTCCTTTTGTCCACCATCGTCTCCTAGGTAAGGTCGGATGACGGTACCTTTCATAGCCTTCATACATTGATTGATTGGTTGGTAATTAGTTTAATTTTGTTGTTTACTTTGTCTCCCGGGCATGGTTTGGTGATGGAATCCATTCTAATTCATATACCTTTCATCTCTTTAAAACTATATTAAAGGAAGTTCAGTTTAATTTTCATGGTTACACCTTTCAACCGGATAAAGATGGACTCTGAGTTCAGTTGAGTTTTTGATGCAGGCATAAGATCTCCCTGATCTCTACAAGTGGATCCTCTGAATCCCTAGTTTCCTTTCCCTGAATTCTATAATTTTAGTTTCCTATTTCACCATTATTTCCTCAAATTACAGTCGATTTAGATTTCATCTTAGTCTAGTTCTAGTTCTACTTAGTTTCAGATTACGTACAAGTTTCAGTCCCTTGAGATTCGACCTTGGTCTCACCGAGTTTATTACTACATCACAACCCTATACTTGGGGAGTGAACATCTGCCACTTAAGCACGGCCTTGACTTTAGCCGGATCTATGGCCACTCCTTCTCTAGTAATAACGTGGCCAAGAAACTTCACTTCTTCCTACCAAAATTAATACTTCTCCAATTTGACATATAACTGATGACCGTTAAGCGTTTGCAGAGCAGTACGTAGATGACACTCATACTCCTTTCGGGTACGCGAATATATCAGAATATCATCTATGAATACTACCACAAACTAGTTGAGATAAGGATGAAATACCTCATTCATCAATTGCATAAATACGGCCAAGGTGTTCGTTAGTTTGAAGGACATGACCAGGAACTCGAAGTTGCCGTATCTGGTGCGAAAAGCCATCTTAGGGATGTCCTTCTCTCGAACTCGAACTTGATGGTATCTAGAATGTAGGTCGATCTTCGAGAAAAACTGCGCCTCCCTAAGTTGATCGAACAGATCATTAATCCTTGGTAATGGATACTTATTCTTAATGGTCATTTTATTTAGCTCCCTATAATTTACACAAAGTCTCAATGACCCGTTCTTCTTAACAAATAGGACTAGCGCTCCCCAAGGAGAACTACTTGGGCAAATAAAGCCCAAAGCCCGAAGTTCCTCCAACTGCTTCTTCAATTCTTCCAACTCCAAGAGTGTCATGCGATACGGCGCCTTTAAGATGGGTGTGGTACCTGGCATCAGGTCAATATAGAACTCCACTGCCCTTAGAGGTGGTAGGCCCAGGATGTCCTAAAAGACGTCGAGATACTTGCATATGATTGGGATCTCCTCAATCCTTAGGGTCCTTTCTTCTTCTACTAGGTAGGCCAAGGATGTCCCTGTCTGCTCTGCTGGCAGAATCCTGAACCGGAACTGTGGCTGGTCGATTATAGAGAAGGTGATTGTCCTTTCAAAATAATTTAACGAGGCATGATATGCGGTCATCCAATCCATACCCAAAATAACATCCAGCTTCGACATCTTCATAACAAATAAATCGGCTGGTAGGATGTGATCTCCAATCATCACTGGGCAATTCTTGTAAATAAGGCTTAGGTTAGAATGCTCACCTAATGGTGTGGCTACTTATAACTCTTCTACTACCCTTTCTGGCTCTAACCCCAACGTGTTTACGAGTGATGATGATATGAATGAATGGGATGCGCCTGAGTCGAATAAGGTGTGTGAAAATGATGAGAAGAGAGTAATTGTACCCTTAAGTATCATTGCTGATTATTGAGGATCAGTCTGCTGAATAACATATACGTGAGGTTGGGCAATCGCTACAAATCTTTTTTGTTGTCTCTGGGGCGGTCTCTAGTACTGTTGAGAGTGATCTAGACCTTGCAGTGGCTGCTGTTGCTGGCGTTGTTAAGGCAGTTTTTGAGGTCAATACTATTGAGTCTATCGTTGAGGATGGTATTGTTGAGTCTGATGTTGTTGAAAAGGTCTCTGCAGGGGGTGATCATGAGGCTACTGCCTGAAAGAAGACCAATCCTTCCTCTCTACAGAGACATCTGGTGGATTGGGGCAAGATCTAACCTAATGGCCTACCCCACTACACCTAAAACATGTCCCTCGAAATGCTAATTGCTACGAATCTCACTGGGGGTTCTCAAACAGCTGGTCCTTGCTTAGCAAGCCTTTTTGATGGACGAAATTGCTCGGTTGGGCCTCCCTTCCACTTGTTCCTATTATCATGTCTCTGAAGTGGCTGCCCACGAGTCTTGTTCATCTCTTCGAAATCTGCTTCTATGATCTTAGATCGGTCCGTTACATCCTTAAACGTAGGGAGTCGCAAAGGTACTACCCTACTCCTCAAGCTAGGACGAAGTCCCTTCTCAAATTTACGAGCTTTCATACTGGGGGTCGAAATCAAATTCGATGCGAAACAGGATAACTTAATGAATCTAGCCTCGTATTGGGCCACAGATTAAGCTCCTTGCTCAAGAGATGTAAATTCAGACACCATCTTTTCTCGAATACTATCAGGGAAATACTTTTGGTCAAACTTGTCGCTGAACATGCTCCAACTCTAAACTATACTCGACCCAACTTCCTTCTTAACTAACTGCCACCATAACTCTGCTTCTCCCTCGAGTGTGAAGGTAGCAAGCAACACACTCTGGGAATTAGGCACCCCATCACATCTAAAATCTCAATAACCTGGGTCCTCCATCGGTCAGCCTCAAGCGGATCTAGCTGCCCTTTAAATCAAGGGGGTCGCAAAGCCTGGAATTCCCTAATCAAAACTAACTGCTCTGATACGGAAGATGCCTCTGCAAACCTCCTCTCCTAACGTTCCATCAGAGATGCCATGGAACGAAGGATTTCATGAATCAAAGCAACGTCCTGAGGAGTATCTGGTGCCTTGGCTTGGTGATCCTTAGATGGCTCATGCTCTACTGTTGTTTTCATTTTAGTGGCCTTCTTAGGCGCCATGATCTACAATAGAAAATGGACGCCTAGGTTAGTTACAACCTAAAATAGTCTCTTAAGGTCAAATAATAAGAAGTTTATCTTCCTAACCTCTTATCTAAGTAACTTTTCCTAAGTTCCTTATAGGGAAACCTAGTGTTTCTAAGTTGTTAAATCTGTTTTCAAGTTTTTGAACTCTAGCTTTCTCCTAAATGGTTAGTTATCCACAGGTAATCCCTTATCTCATGCTCTGATACCAACTTTGTCACACCCTAGACCTAATAGTCTTATACTACCACTATATCTACCGGATCTGGCGCGCGACAAGCCGAACTCCGGGATTGGTACCCAATGCTCACACACTAAGTACCAAGCTCGGCGTCCGGTAAGGTAATGTAAAGGATAAATCTCACCATTCATTCTTCACAAAAAGGAACATTAGAGACAAGATAAGTAACATCAACATACAAGTAAACTAGGTACTACAAAATTCTAAAAGTACATCATCTATCTGCGCGATACATATATACAACATATACAATTCAAAATTTCTAAAAGTCAAATCAATCCCCTTGACGTGGCACCTAACTCGTGGTTGCTACTTGTTTTTCTTCTTTAGATCCTTTACCTGAGTGGTTAAAAGACAAGTCTTATAACTTAACAAGTGCAAAGTCCTCATGATAAGTACACAAGATAAATTAACATAAAAGATATAATAAAAGAACCGCCAAAAGTGATAAACTATGCAAAGCGACGTCTTAATGAATGATGGAGCGTGATCATGTGTGAAATGCATAAAACAACTGTATGCTAACTGTAGAAATAGCTGCCAATAGTCCTCTCACCACGGACTTGACCGCACTACTCCTGAACATCATCGTATCGATTATGATCAATATACTGTTGGAGCTTAGGATCCACCGGGGTCGATGCCCATGCACCAGACACCAACAATTAACCTCACTACCAACCAATGGGGTTACAACCTCCATTGTGTACACTAGTAGCAGACCTCATTCATGCTTCTCCTCCCTAGTGAGTCAAACCGGTCCCCGTTTGCCACCTCAGCCCTAAGGCGGGTCGGACATACCCCTTCTTAACCTGGCCTCATCAGCAAGAGTCAAATCCATGGCCCATGTATCCACCCGGCCCAATGGTGAGGCATCCCAAGGTACCATTGGGGTTTAGGGTCTCTCAACCCAAGGGGCAAATCATCCCCTACTATTTTCATATTTTAGGTGTCCATGATTCAATATCATCATCATTATCGTAATACGGTCAATCCGTGATGTTGTAAAGAATTTAGATACTATTTCTCATCATATATCATGCCATGGAATGCATGGTGATGCTAACGACAAGCGACTCAAGGATAACTCGAACTCAATGTATGCCGATATACAGGGTGCAAGATTATTAAAGAGCCGCATACCTGGGTAACCAATCCCTATGTGATGTCGTCACCTTGCGGCCTCGTGGCTTGATACTTTCAACTATAAAATACTTTTCTCTTCTTGCTTAATCATGACAAATCGAATTGTAGTCCTTGTAATTTCTACAATAGGTTACTTGATCGTAATTTTAGTTATTACTCATTTCTATAAATTAACATCCCTTCTTATGTATGAATGCCCTACTAACAATCTAATTGCATACTGCACGATTTGATCATTTCATTGTGTTGGGCAATTTAAATGCCCGGTATGACTATTTAAGACATTTATGAAGTTGGGCCACAAATCCCTGTCATATAGGGTGGCCTTAAGTCTAATACACACCAAAGTATTCATAGTGGGCTTATATGGGTTTTGGTTTAGGCTTTGATGAGGAGAACATATAGTTATTGAGAGGCTCAAAATTTAGTTCCACCAAAGATGTCTTATGTATATATACCCTGATCCATAGCTCAAGTGGTACACTGAGTGAAGATACCTCGTTTCAACATTTAGGTCTTGGTATCAATCCCTAGTGGGGGTGTCTAACAGTGAAGTGTGAACTAATAGTGGGGCGTACTAACCAGCTAACAATTATATATATATATATAGGAAAAGGTTTTATGTGGTCCAACACATGAGGACTTCACATGAGGTCGAGCTGTGTGGGCCCAACGTGATGCGTGTTGAACATCTACCCCGTCAGTTAGATGCACCATTCCATGGTGGGCCTAGAGCTTAAAAATCAAGTCAATCAGTGACTTGTGTCGGCCACACCGCATATAAAGGTTGAGACAGGTCACCCTTCATTAAAACATGCATAATCATTTGTCGGGTCCACTGATATCTGGTTCACAAATCCAGCCCATCCATTATGTGTGTCCCACTTGGTTAAGGGGTCAGATCAAGTTTCAGATGCATCCAAATTTCAGGTGGACCCCAACAAGTGCCTTTATATGTTCTAGCATGTCTTCACATTATTTTAGATGGTGTGGGCCACATGAGTTCTGTGTACGGCTGATTTTTGGGATATCCCAATTTTTAAAGGAAGCCCATTAAATACACGGTGTTGATGCTCGCCATACATCACGGTGGGGCATATGGTGGGACCCACCGTCCCTCCAGTGTCTAGGAACCGGATGCTGCTTGCTGCAGCGTCATCTAGATGCTTACAGCAATAACGTCTGCTGTTTATTTTATATATATATATATATATATATGGTTTTTCAATGGTGAGGCCACTTTAGGATGATCCAGCCCATCTATTGGGTTCTCTTGCTTGAGACAGGTCCAATAAGCCCAATATTTAGTATGTTTTGACGTGCAGAAACATTACAGTGGGCCCTAATAGATTTTAACAGTAAATATCACTGTTTTCTATGATGTGGCCTCCCAGAGATTCGGATTGGCTTCATTTTTTGGCTCAATGCCTACAATAAACTGGGAAATTAAATGGATGGTGTGGATTAACTACATGCATGAGGGGTGGGGCCTGTTGTGGTCCCACAGCCCGTCCGCTCTTGAAGCAGATGGGACGCTACCTGCTGTTGCGTCCTCTGGACGCTAGCAGCAGCGTCTCTCGTTCTCTCTCTATATATGTATGTATGTATGTGTGTGTGTATATATATATATGTATGTGTGTGTGTGTGTGTGTGTGTGTGTGTGTGTATATATATATATATATATTGCACGTGTGTGAGAGAGTGAGGGTCTAGTTGGAGGGGTCCATAATCTATACGGTTAGATTGTGTATAAACATCACAATGGCTCATAGTGGGGCCATGTCTTGCTAACCAAGCTGATATTATGTTTTCTCTTCATCCACATCCTTATCACCATATACACTTGTATGATGGTTAATATACATCGCAGTGGGCCCACAGCTAGTGGGTCCCACACAAGCTTTAGATCAACTAATATTTGTTTCATTCCATCATCTATATGTGTGTAACCATATATCAAAATGGGTCCTACCATCAATGGGTCCTACATCATCCTCATCACTTCAACATCACACTCCAAAGTAAATAAAACATTCCAAAGACAAGTGAGGGGGGGGGGTGTACTCCCCTTAATGGATTAGATGGAAGGTTGAGATGGATGGAAGGGATGGAATTGATGGAATAGATGGTTGAGATGGATGGAAGGGATGGGATTGATGGAATGGATGGTTGAGATGGATGTAAGGGATGAGATTGATGGCCCACCAAGATCACTCCTCTCTCTCTCTCTCTCTCTTGTTGTAGAAAAAATGGTGAAAATGCTAAGGGGTGAGGGGTTTATGTAGAGAAATGTATAAAAATGTGGTTAGGTTAGGCTAATGTGATTAATGTTAGCTTAGGCTAGGATTATGAGAATTTGTGCATAATTAAGAATTAATGGTATATTTAAGGGGCATGGGATGACATGGTGTGATGATGTCATGCATATGATATGGTATGGAGAAGAGTTGACTTTGGGGTGTACATGAGAGAGGGAGAGGTATGGGTGTGTGACATCACACACATGGGTAGCGATTCTCTCACCCATGTGTGGTATGGTGCATGTGTGGGAGCATGTGTTGTGCACATGTGTGGAATGCAATATATGGCGCCATGTGCACATGATACATTGACGATTCTTCATGGTGTATCTCACTAATGGAGCGTCGCACAGATGCATGAGTGGTACCTCCACGATCGCGGTGATGTGGCGGTCGATATGGAATAGGTTTTGAAGTCTTGGGGTTCCAGTTAGTCGGGTGTGTACTATGCACGGCTGATCTAGGTCTGGCCAAGGGCGTCGATCATCGTGCACATAGGCATAGAAAATGGTACGGAATGGTCAGGGTGGTCATCATGGTATCTGTTTTGGTTATTTATGGTCGCATTATGAGGGGTGTACTATAAGGGGTTTTTTTTAGTATTTGAATTGCACATGCAGGCATTACCGAGTTTTATTTCGGAAGGTGAGACTCATCCATTAACCAATCGATCATACTTATAGGCTGGATCGAGTATTACAGTCGTGTTTGTTATGTTATATGGGTCGTGGTTCTCGTGTTATATGGGTCGTGGTTGTCTTGTTACCTGGATCGAATGATCCATGAAAATCACAACCCATGTTAATAATTACGATCCATGACAACCACGAACCAAATAGTGTCACAACCACAACCCATTTAACATAACAACCACGACCCATATAACACGCGAACCACGACCAAAATTACAATACAATAAGAAGAACTGTTCTCTTCAACGAGCACCCTGCAAGCTGAAAAACTCTATTAAGAATGTCTTGTTTTAGCCTGACCAACAACTCCGTTGACAAAGTCAGGCTTAAACAAGACATTCTCAATAGAGTTTTTCAGCTCGATGGGTGCCCGTTGAAGAGAACTATTCTTCTTATTGTATTGTAATTTTGGTCGTGGTTGTCATGTTATATGGGTCATGGTGGTTACGTTATGTGGGTCGTGGTTGTTATGTTATATGGGTCGTCGTTGTCGTGTTATATGGGTCGTGGTTGTTATGTTATATGGGTCATGGTTTTCATCCATAAAGGATCCACGAATGCTTTTACAATAAGGATTCTAGTTCATGAAATGAAACCCAAGTACCACTTTTATAGGCTGGTCAACCAATGGTCAAGGTGCTGATTCTGAATGGTCGCACTGATTTCGAAGGGTCACACTAATTCCGAAGGGTCGCGCTGATTCCTAAGGGATTACGGGAAAGTAGCGACATTAATGCGATTTTCTAAAAAAGAATGTGGCACTGATTTCGAAGGGTCGCACTGAATGCGAAGGGAATGGTCGTGGATATGATGAATAATGGGTCGTGATTGTCATCCACAATGGATCATGGTTGGGAAAAAGGAATGGCAGCCATGACCCGTGTAACATGAGAACCACGACCCATATCACTGGAAAACCACAACTCATATAACATGAGAACCACAACCCATATAACATGAGAACCACGACCCATATAACACGAGAACCACGACCCATATAACATGAGAACCATGACCCATGTTATATGGACCTTCTCAATAGAGTTTTTCAGCTCACTAGGTGCCTATTGAAGAGAACTGTTCTTCATATTGTATTGTAATTATGGTCGTGGTTGTCATGTTATGTGGGTCATGGTTGTTACGTTATACGGGTCGTTGTTTCCCATGGAGTCGTGGTTGTTATGTTATATGGGTCGTAGTTTTCATGGGTCGTGGTTGTTATGTTAAATGGGTTGTGGTTGTCATGTTATATGGGTCATGGTTGCCAGCTGATTTCCTTTAGTGTGTTCCACCTTAGATTTGTATGTCTCATTTTTGAGATCAAGCCCTAAAATGATCTGTAAAAAATAGATGAATGGTATTCTGACCAGAGAAGTGAGAGTGCAGCCTGGGTCAAGTCTTAAAATGATCTGCAAAAAATAGATGAACGGTTCTCATGTTATATAGGTCGTGGTTCTCGTGTTATATGGGTCGTGGTTCTCATGTTATATGGGTTGTAGTTGCAATTCTGTTTTCCCCCGATCTGCGATCCAGCGTTGGATGACAATCATGATCCAACGTGGATAAAAACCACGATCCAATAGGCATGTGAACGACGATCACACGACAAGGTCGTTGTTGTCATACACACTGGGTCTTGGTTCCCAACCACGATCCATTGTGGATGACAACCACGACCCATTATTCATTTTATCGAGACCATTCCCTTCGGATTTAGCACGACCCTTCGGAATCAGCGCCTTCTTTGCTTTTTCAATCAAAATAATGGAGGAGATATTCAAAAAAGTCACCGAGTCCCTCTCGTGTTCTTCCTTTATTTGTGATCCCTTCTCTTTCCTCAGGGATGTTGACGATCTTCCTGAAGCTCAACGGCCTCCATAGAAAATTCTGAAGCAATTTCCAAACTACGGCAACTCAATAATTTCAACGGGCACCTAGTGAGCTAAAAAACTCTATTGAAGAACAGTTCTCTTCAACGGCACGACCTATATAACGTAACAACCACGACCTATATTACATGAAAACCATGACCCATATAACATAACAACCAAGACCCATATAATGTAACAACCACGACCCATACAACATGACAACCACGACCATAATTACAATACAATAGGAAGAACAGTTCTCTTGAACGGCACCAGCGAGCTGAAAAACTCTGTTGAGAATGTCTTGTTTAAGCCTGACCTTCTCAACAAAGTTTTTGATTAGGCTAAAACAAGATATTGTCAGCAGAGTTTTTCAGCTTGCTGGGTGCCTGTTCAAGAGAACTGCTCTTCATATTGTGTTGTAATTACGATCATGGTTGTCATGTTGTATGGTAAGTAGTCCCATGTTGTCCTGTTGTATGGTAAGTAGTCCCATGCTGCATGGGTCATGGTTGTCATGTTGTATGATAAGTAGTCCCACGTTGCATGAGTCGTGGTTATCATGTTGTATGGTAAGTAGTCCTATGTTGCATGGGTCGTGGTTGTCACGTTATATGGGTCGTGGTTATCATGGATCGTAGTTATTATCATGTGACACTGTTTCCGAAGGGTCGCGTTGAACCCGAAGGGAAGGGTTGTAGTTATTAACCGGTGATGATGAGAGTGAGGAGGATGATAATATCCCCATTTGCAAACTTAAGTGGAAGAAACTTGCAGAGTCTTGTGAATTACTGAGTTTCTCTTCTGGCAATGACTGTGTTATATGAGTCGTGATTGTCATGTTATATAGATTGTAGTTATCATGGATCATGGTTTTAATGTTATAAGGATCGCGTTTTTCATGTTATATGGGTCGTGGTTTGCATGTGTCGTAGATGCTATGTTACATAGGTCGTGGTTGTAATGTTATATGGGTCGTGATTGTCATGTTATATGGGTTGTAGTTGCCATGTTATATAGATCGTGGTTGTCATGTTGCCTGGATTGTGGGATTTTCAACGTGTTCACTTCCTTTTCTACTAAACCATTGGTACCATAACTTAAGGCCCACAATGGCATGGATTATGGATGACATGGATAAAACACATAAGCACTGAGCCATCCATAATCCATTCCATGTATTGCCCTGTGCAAGGCGCAACTCGTTTGGCCAATAACCTTGTATCGTAGTTGTCTGGTTACATGGGTCGTGTTTGTGATGGTATATGGATCGTGTTTTGAAGGCTTTTACGAATCGTGGTTGTCATGTTATATGGGTCGTGGTTTGCATGTTACACGGGCCATGGTTGTCAGCTGATCCGGGCCGTGGTTGTCATAGTACATGGATCGTGGTTGGCAACCACGTTCCACGCAGGATACAACAACGATCCATTGCTCGTCATATCCATGACTATTTGAGTAGGTCGTGGTTGGTAGATGTTATGGGTTGTGGTTTTCATGTCAGATGGGTCGTAGTCGTAAAGTTAAAAGGATTGTGCCTTCCACTACTCTATGCAATGCCCAACTCATTTTGCCCATAACCTTGTATTGTGGTTGTTAAGTTATATGGGTCGTTGTTGTTATGGATCGTGGTTTTCATGTTAAATGGGTTGTGGTTATGATGTTATATGGATCGTGGTTGTCAGCAATATGGGTTGTGGTTCTAATGTTACAGGGGTCGTGGTTGTCACGATATATGGATCGTGGTTGGCATCCGCGTTCAATGACCCATATACAACAACAATCCATTGTGGATGTCAACTAACGTGGCTGACAACCACGATAACCAACGTGGCTGACAACCACAATCCAATGTGCATTTGAACCATGATCACAGGACAAGGTCGTGGTTGTCAAACACACCCGGTGGTGGTTTCAAACCATGATCCATTGTGGATGTTAATCACGATCCATTATTCGTCATATCCACGACCCATCTCATTTACTAAACTATTACAAATAATATTAAGAAGAAACATCAAATACACCAATCCATTCAGCATTTAATTATTAATCAGTATTTAACTCTCTTCGCTGGTCTAAATGACGTCTCTTCTAGTTTTTTTTGTGAAAGTAGCAATATCAGCTTTCGTGTACTGCACACAATCATATGCAATTGTCTTTCTAAATTTAGGAATGTCCTCCTACAGAAAAAGAATGAACTAATATTAAAACAAAAGATAGAGCAATCAAGATTTAATGTAGACGAATAAATATATACTTACATGCGTAAAGTCAATTGCACGCATGCTGCTCAAGAAGTCTATATATTTCACCATGAATACACCACAATCGTCTGAGTTGTGTTGCGCAAGTCTGTCAATGGATATCTTCACATTCTATGGCTTCTCCCAGATCTTAGATCCGCCATCAAGAATATGGAATAACCACCACAGTCTATCTGTTATCCGCATAACGACCAGCTCATTTTTCCCTTTCCAGTCGGTACTCGTGCTGTCATACAAAGTGACATCCCTCTTCTTCGGATAAACAATAGCCATCAACCAGTGTTGCTGCCTCGTGTTGAGAGAGATGTATAACTGTCAAGCACAAGAAATATGACAATAGTTAAAGTCTTGCCTTTCTAAAATGAATAATATCATTTAAGTCCATGTACATGTGTAAGTAACTAAGATCTTACCACTTCATACTTCCATAGAGGCTTCGGTTTACCTTCATGTCATGTTATATGAGTCGTGGTTTGCATGTTAGAAGGGTCGTGATTGTCAGATGACATGGGTCGTGGTTCACATGAATAATGGGTCGTGGTTGTCACATCATATGGATCGTGGTTATCATTTTACAACATCGGTCCATTATTCATCATAACCACGACACAACGTAAGTGACAACCACGACCCATTGTCCATGACAACCAGGACCAATTGTTCTTCATAACCACGACCCTTAATACTGGCCTCGATGCATGGTCCTACCTCTGAAATATTTCGACGGTGGCCGCTTTCTAACAAGTTTTATAAAACGTTTCAGACAAAAATGTCCCTTGGATCACTGATAACAACTACGATCCATTGTTAGTGTAAACAACGATTCAATATGCATATCAACCACGACCAAACTTTCAGGCCGTGGTTGTCATACACAATGGATAGTGGTTCCCAACCACGAACCCATTAACATGACAACCACGACCCAACCTTCGTCACAGAACGACCGTTTCCCCATACCTGGAATGTTCTGTAAAAAGGAAAATGACTATTTCCCCATATAGGGAATGTAATGTAATGGATTTACCAATGGAAAAAGACCGTTTCCCCATATGGGGGTGTATCTATTTATCAGACCTTCTTGTAGACACTTGCTGCAGATCGCAAAGATCAAACTGGGTATGGTGAGGGCTTTCATTGTCAAGTGAAGGGAGCTTACTGTAAGGCACACCTTGATTAAAGTCATCTCAACCTTCCACAGTGACAAACATGACCCTTCGTAGATGACAACCACGATCCTTCAAGCTGTCAAAACATGGCCCAGACAAAGGATCGTTGTTGACAGTTTTTATTTATCGTAGTTTTCATGTAAAATGGATCATGGTTGTTATGATATATGGATCGTGGTTGTTAAAGTTACATGGATCATGGTGTCGGTTGCTATGGGTCGTGGTTTTCATGTTTTATAGATTGTGTTTGCCATGTTATATGGATCGTTGTTGTCATGTTACAAAAGATCGAGTTCTTTTGTAGAGCTTTAACATCAGCCAGGAACCCGGAAGAAGCCATTTCACATCAGCCTGAAATCCGGAAGAAGCCATTACACACCTGGTCCGCCAACTCCGAATAAGTGCTCATCGACAAAATATCAAGTTCTTTTATAAGGCTTTGACATCAACCTGGAACCCGAAAGAACTGACACAGAAGGACTCAGATTATAAGGTCAGCTCGAACAGAGACAAGCCCTATGATCGCGCTCGAGACACGATACATGGGTCATGACTATCTTTGTATATGCATCGTGGTTGTAATGTTGTATAGGTCGTGGTTGTCATGAAATGTGGATACTGAATGTAATGATATATGGGTCGTGATTATCGTGTTATATGGTTCGTGGTTGACGTAAAGCATTGATCGTAGTTGTCATTTAATATGGGTTCGTGGTTGTCATGTTATACGGGTCGTGGTTGTCATGTTGAATGGGTCGTGGTTGACATTTAACATGCGTCGTGGTTGTTGAAAGTGCTCTAGTTTGTCAATTAGCATAAGTGTTGAGTCAACTAGACAGAAAAGCTCTATAGGAAGATCAATCAACCGTCTGCCTCAACCGGATGTGAGACCGAACTCGCCACAGGTAAATCTAAGCCTCACATCCCATGTCCTAAAACACCAGGTAATTAAAACCCTTAAAACTGATTAGAATATCATAGGGTTTTTGAGTTAGAAAACTTTTTTCAAAATTCAGAAAATCTCTAAGTTTTCTGCCTCTGTCGATTTATCGATAGAATGATCAATATAATCGAGAAGCGTTGTCAATGTCCTCGATGACTAAATGATATCATCGAAATGAGGACAAAATATGTCCAGCAACCACATACACATCTGGACGAAATTATCGATGTATCGATATACCTATCGATATCATTGATATTCAAATCTTGAGTCTATCAAAGTTGACTCGATAAAATTGACAACAGAGAAAATGAGTCCATGTTTTTGCTAAGAAAAATCATAAGATCGTTGATATATTGAACTCCTCCTCGATATCATTGGAATTCAAATCTCGATGATATCGGAAGGCCTTCGATGATATCGGTCTTGGACTCACAAATATCCAGCAGATATTTTCAGGTAGTTTTTATCTTGTATTGAGGGTCACTCGATAGAATCGATACTTAAATATCGATGATATCGAGGCTATATTGATGGCATCGAAGAATGGACATAACCTGTCCAGCAAGCTTACTGGAAAATCATTTTGATTTATCAATGCATCGACAATGACTCCGATATCATCGGTATTCAAATTCCGATGATATCGAGTGTACCTCGATCATATCTATTGACCTGAAATATTTCAAAGCAAGTCTCTCTCATTTTCAAATGTCGAGGAATCAAACCTTGTATCGATACTATCGAAGTTCAAAATCCGATGATATCGACACTTGTATCGATTTCCTCGACCAGCTGGCAAAAGGTTTCAAAAGCGTATGACATTGAGTTTATGTCATCGAGCGGCCAGTTGATGCAATCGAGAGTATACGCTCGATGATATCGACCCTGCTCGATGATATCAAACTCTGTCATAATTGTGACCGTTTTATATCCGTTGGAACCTTTTGCCTATATAAAGAGGACTTGTCTATTGTTGCTGGTAGAGAAAGAAGAGAGTGCTTTTGAGTATTTAACCTTAGATCATATACCCAAAGCCCTTTCTCTCATAGGAGTTCATCTTTCAATCCACCCTCATCATTGATATTCAATAGAGTGGATTGGGGAATGAACTTCCGCATTCAAGGATCCTCCAGCTACCATCTTAATGGCAAATCATTGAGTTGTGATACCTTGAATGCATAGATGATTAGAATCACTCTATCTCCTTTATAGGAAAATATTTGAAAGTAGGATCCCATCATAACCTTGACCCAACCCATCGCCATGTATTGGTACATCTTCTGAGTTGCTGATCAAGGAAGCTGAAGTTCTTCATCAAAGGAGGAGATTTTCAACAATGTGCTGAAAGGGACTCATTTGCTTATCCGTAAGTTATTAGAGACCAGAGGACCCTTGTGAGCATTCCTTTGTAGGATTGGGTCTAAGGTGTTTCTCACCCCTTGCAAGTCCTCAAGGAGGCCTCCGGCCGGAGTGTACGTGGTGGGTGCGTTGTGTTGACCCTTGCTCTGTAGAGAGCATAAATAGTTGGGGTCTTGCAGAAGATCCTTAGCCAGTGTGCCTAAAAGTGGGTGCTTGTGTTAACCCTTGCTCGTGAGAGCATAAATGAGTTAGGGTCTTGTGGAAGATCCTTGGCTAGTGTGCCTAAAAGTGGGTGCCATGTGTTGACCCTTACTTATGAGAGCATAAACAGTTAGCCTA
This sequence comes from Magnolia sinica, assembly GCF_029962835.1. Classification (NCBI taxonomy): domain Eukaryota; kingdom Viridiplantae; phylum Streptophyta; class Magnoliopsida; order Magnoliales; family Magnoliaceae; genus Magnolia; species Magnolia sinica. Next base: position 25,215,783 of record NC_080588.1, read on the forward strand.
GGTGTAGGTTGTAAAGGTTAAAGGGGAACCTAATTTAAAACCTTGAGTTTGGGGTGAATCGTGTGAAACCTCCTTAGTGAAATCCGGCACACTCAAGGGTTGAGTGCATCTGCCGGGAGTGGAGTAGACAAGTAGTCAAACCATTATAAAAATGACAGTGTTTGAGATTGCTATTGTCTTATATTGTATGTGATTTCCTTTAATACTTTTATATTTGATTATCTGAGATCACATCTTACACACACCCACAGTCATATCCATCATAAACTAATTTGCATATTGTTCATCTCTCAAACAAGTTGTGATTGGATCCTCTACTGGGCTTGGAAGCCGGTAGAGTTACTCTTAAGAAATCCTAAATGTATGCTTGTTGATAGGATTAGAGTGATAGGATTTTAAATTGTTATAAAATTATTAAAAAGTCCTATTCACCCCCCTCTAGGATAGTGGTGTGGGAAATGGAAGATTAACACCCAAAGAGCTTGAAAGATATAGCCCGATGAGTCAGAAAATCATGAAGAAAATGGACTTTGATCACGAAGAGCCCGTTGGCTTAAATTATGGAAAAGGAATTCAGGTTTCGATTGGGGTGAATCAAAAGAAGTGAGAAAAATTTCGAGGACTAAGGGCATAGGCTTCAGTGAACATGGTAACAATTAAACAGATAGAAGAAAAGAACCTTGAAATAATCAGCAAGCCTCAGACAGCTCCAAAGCAGATTGAGGATGGGGGGCAGGCGACAATTGACAATTTGAGAGAGATAAATTTGGGAACAAAAGAAGAACCACGAAATACGTTCATAAGTTCTAGTTTACGAGAAGAAGAAGCTAATCGGTATGTCAGTCTTCTGAAAGAAAACAAAGACGTCTTTTCTTGGACATACACAGAAATGTCAGGTCTAAAGCCGACAGTAGCGATGCACCAGTTAAATATCTCTAAAGAAAAAATACCCACTAAGAAAACACAGAGGTGGTTCCACCCAGATCTGATCCCCATGATAGAAGAAGAAATAAGCAAACTAATAAAGGTCGGATTCATCAGAGAAGTCAAATACCCCAAATGAATATCGAATATAGTCCTAGTAAAGAAGAAAAATGGGCAGATCAGGGTTTGTGTCAACTTCAGAGATTTAAACAAAGCATGCCCAAAAGATAACTTTCCATTACCAATCACCGAAATACTGGTGGATAGTACCGCGCAATATGTTGTCATGTCCTTCATGGACGGCTACACCAGTTACAATCAAATAAGGATGGCACCTGAAGATGAGGAAGTAACACCTTTCAGAACTCCCTTGGGAATATATTATTACAAAGTTATGTTGTTTGGTCTCAAGAATGTGGGTGCGATGTACCAAAGGGCGATGCAAAATATATTTCAAGACATGATGCACAAGTATGTTGAGTGTTATATGGACGATCTGGTGGTCTAGACAAACCATCATGAGGAACACCGTGAGCATTTGGCTTTAGTCTTCCGCCGAATCAGAAAGAAACTGTTAAAGATAAACCCAGCTAAATGTGCATTCAGAGTATCGTCAAAAAAATTCCTTGGTTTCGTGGTGAGACATAGAGGCATTAAGATAGATCTGGAAAAAGTTAGAGCTATTCGAGATATGCTACCCCCAAAAATGTTGAAAGAGCTGAAGAGCTTGCAAGGAAAGTTAACATATATCTGCCACTTTATCTCAAAACTGGCAGGAAGATGTCAGCCGTTTTCTCATTTGATGAAGAAATGAACAGAATTCATATGGGACAAATCTTGCCAGAACGCCTTCGATTTGATAAAAGAACTGTTGAAACAGGCTCTAGTATTAACAACCCCAGCGAAAGGAAGACCTCTCATCTTGTATATATCAACAGTCGAGAAGTCATTAGGAGCCTTGTTGGCACAAGTGAACGAAAATGGGAAGGAAGCAGCACTCTATTATTAAAGTCGAACTTTGATAGGAGTAGAATGCAATTATACACTGATTGAAAAAATATGCTTGGCATTGGTATTTGCAGTCCAGAAGTTAAGATATTATTGTCTGTCCCATGACATAACATTGATATCTTGAGCGGACCCCATCAAGTTTTTAATGACAAGGCCGATGTTATCTGGAATACTAGCAAAGTGGATGTTGCTATTGTCAGAATACGCAATTACATATGAGCCGGCGAGAGCAGTAAAAGGGCAGGCAGTGGCAGATATTCTGGCAGCCCATCCTGTGACAGACTCCAAAGCCATCTTCGATGAGTTTACTGACGAACAGGTATGATGACAGAATTGCCAAACGTGTGGCAAATGTTCTTTGATGGAGTGGCCCGAGCGATAGGAACATGTGCCATGGTGAGATTCATCACCCCCCAAGGCAATTTGTTGCCTTACTCTTTCACGTTGGGCACCGCATGTACAAATAATGAAGGTGAATATAATGCCCTTATCATTAAGATGGAAATAGCCAGCGAGCTAAAGATAAAAGCGCTGTGAATTTATGGGGATTCTAAGCTGGTCATAAATCAGTTGACGACTAAGTTTGAAACAAGGAAACAAGAACTTTTACCATACTATCGAAGTGCGCAGCATTTATGGGAATAATTCCTGAACATTGAAATCAAGCACATATCATGGTACGAGAACGTGAGGGCCGATGCTTTGGCTAGTTTAGTAGCAGCACTATCTTACCCAGATCGAAGCCCCCTACAAGTGACAATCGAAGAAAGGAGATTCTTGCCTTCAACAGAAATAATCAGTGAAACAATGGAAGCACTCCCTATATCATGTTTAGAAGTGATAATAGATGATTGGCGTCAGCCTTTTATTGATTATCTCAAGTACGATATCATACCAGAAGATTCATAGGAGAAGTTGCAGATTAAGCAGAGAGCGAAAAGATTCATTATGTGTAATGAGGGATTATATAGAAGGTCCTATAATGAAATACCGTTGCGATGTCTAAGTGAAGAGGAGGTAGGTCAAGTGCTGCAAGAGGCACATTCTGGGGAATGTGAGGCACATCAGGCTTGAAGAAATTTATTCAACCGAGTACACCGGATGGGATATTATTGGCCAATAATGTTTAAAGATGCAATAGACTACGCGAAGTGATGCTACGAGTGTCAAATCCATGGGGACATTATACATGTACCCCCTTAAAACCTTCATCAGTTAGCTACTTCTTGGCATTTTGCCACATGGGGACTCATTGTCATTGGCCCCATAAATCCACCATCGTCCAGAGGAAAATAGTATATACTAGCAGCAACGGACTATTTTCTCCAAATGACAAAAGCTATTGCACTGCGAAGTATTAAAGAGAAAGATGTTGTTAATTTCATTCGGCACGCAATAATATATCGCTATGGCATCTCGAAGAAAATCATCACAGACAACGACACTCCTTTCAAGAACAGGGGCACGGAGAAGTTATGTCTTAAGTTTAAAATTCATCAGTTGTTCTCAACACCCTATTATCCACCAACCAATGGGCTGGCAGAAGCATTCAATAAGACGATTGTAAAAATACTAAAGAAAACAGTGACCGGGAATAAGCGTGATTAGGATAAAAAGCTGCAAGAAGCTTTATGGGCCTACAGGACCACCCATCGGACGGCGACACAAGCTACCCTGTACTCGTTGGTTTATGGGGTAGAGGGCGTTGTGCCAATCAAAATGCAAGTCGTCTCACTTAGAATAGCAGTGCACTAGTCAATTACTGATGATGAGAACACAAGAATAAGATTGACAGAATTGGACCTGCTTGATGAAAAAAGACTGGCGGTTCAGTAGCGATTATAGTTATATCAGCTCAGGATTTTTGCCGCCTTTGATAAAAAAGTTAAGCACCGATCCTTCAAGAAAGGGGATCTAGTTCTGATGTTGAAAAGACCAATAGTGGTCACCCGAAGGACAGGGGGCAAGTTCGACCCTAAATGGGATGGGCCATACATCATAACTAAAGGCTACTCCAATGGAGTATATAGAGTAACAGATCAAGACGAATGAGGCATTAGTATATCGGTCAATGCTCGCTTCTTTAAGAAATATCATCCCTAACAGTGGGAGAGATTTTGATCTAGAAGATTATTAGGATAATACTTCTACATCAAGAGGGGGCAATCACAGACGAAATGGTGAAATAACCTTTAAAGGCGGAGCCTTGTATTCTTTCTTCACGAATGATGAATAAAAGGTAAATTTTCAAGCATATCAGCATATCACTATTGTCGAAGTCCTAGCCATCGCTGTCATTATTGGTTGATTATTGGTTGTTCACTATCGACGAAATCCCCACCATCACTGTCACAATGGGTTACTTATCAAAATTAATTATTATCGCCAAGCTGACTAGATATAAAGAATAGATATCATCAGATCATCATGGGCAACAACAAGCAACAACGATATATCAATTATTAATTCACCGTCTAAGGCAACCTAGCCAAGCCTTATACGGCCAACTACGCGTAAGACCTATATATTATTAGGGATAGCAGTACGGAGCCAGCGGCCCTAAAAATCCCATACAGGCCACATCACATGCCTATCCATGAGGGTAGCGGACAGAGCCAGTGACAAAAAGCCTCAAAGGGCAGAAGTCCTCAACAGCTAGTCATGCATGAGACCCCCCAGGTCCTTGGCTCGATTTTAGTATTAACTCATTAGGACAGGGTCTCAATAAAAATACTCCCTCATTGATGGACTGGTGGCCCTAGACTTAGTACCGAAGGTAGCCTTGTGAGCCCCACGAACGTTAGAGAGTTACTGTGGCCAACCATGCGCGTAAATCCCATTGAGTTCATAGGTCCGGTAGCTTCATTGGGCCCCTCTGATGGACTACGGTTTGTGAACTCCCCGGCCGCGATACGTCCAGAGAACTCATGAGAGTTAGAGAGACCATTCGCATAAGACTCCACTCCAACTACTTATGAGTCTAAAAAACTATGATTGCTCCACTACTCAAGAGCTTAAACTGTGTGCAAAGCTAACTAAACTAACTTTGAAATGAAATAGTTCCGCCCATTGAAATAAAACATCACATAGGATCATCATACAATGCATAAATATAAATAGCATAAATAATGAAGCATGAGTATAAAAGTATTGCATCAACATGTATCCCAAAATCAATGATTGTATTATCAAGAATGCATTTGCTCTGAATAAAATACCACAATCTCTTTATGTATCACAACGTAAAAGGAATTTATATGAAAAATACAATCTGTATAGATCTTCAACTCTTCTTTTAACTGAAATTGTGCCACAACGGTCCTGCGTTCAGTCTCAAGAATGATTATGGCTTGATTAAGAACACCAACCAGCTCTGATTCCAAAAAGGTAGTAGCCTCCCGATTCTTTGTTTGTTCAGCTTGCTCAATACCAACAACTTTAGTATTCTTTTCAACTCCTCCTTGATCTGACAAATAGTTACATCTTCTGCTTCTTTCTGACCCTTGAGTAGAAAAATCTCTTTCTTAAGAATAGCAATTCGATCATCAATGATCGCCTTATTTCTATCAGAAACTTTCAACTTCTCGTGAAGAGATTGACTAACAGCATCGTAATTAGAAAGGACATCATTTGAATGAGAGAGTTTCTCCTTAAGTAGGGCCAATTCTTTCTGACGATTCAAAATTTCTGCAGCAATGACTATACTTCGCACTGCTTCTAAGTTTTTGATGGAGTTGTTAAACTATGACAAGGAGTCGTGAAGAGACTAAACATTGACATGCGTCGGACGAGCCGAATGGGTAAGAATGGCTAAGGCACTATCCAAAAAGGGCCACTGGGCTGGATCTTTAAAAGCACTAATGATAATAGAGATTATGTTCTTGAAGAATCCCAGCATAAGAGGGGACACCTTTTCGAATGAGAGTCTATAAAAAACTATGGCTATTGAGTTAAACCCTTCAGATCCGCTTGGAGTTGGCACAACCAAAGCTAAAAAAGAAAAAAGAAAAAAAGAAGAGATTATATATATATATATATATATATATATATATATATATATATATATAATGATATAAAGTAAGAAAAGAAGAAAAAGAAGATACATACCCTGTCTGGGGGCAACAATAGAAGTATCTTGAACAGAACAGGTTGCGGGTGCTGCAGATCTGGGTGCTTCTGTAGTCACAACAACGTTGAAAGAAAGCTCATGAGCCCGTACAGTACTCAAGTTAAGAGTAGTCAAAGTTAGGGTGTTAACCGGATTAGAGAAGAATTCTAAACTTCGGGCTACTGACTGGATAGGAGAAGGATGCACAGTAGGAGATTTATCAATCTGAATGGGGGCATCAGATGTTATGGTGACTATTGGTAAGGTTTCTCCTGTGCTGTGAGGAAGAAGTACATTTCCCATTGTTGCTTGAATTTTTTATGATTGAGCCTCTGTATCCCTTAATGTTGATGTTTCGCGAGCAACTACATCGGCGGTTTCCACGATACATGGAGAATATGAGGCGTCAAAGAAAGGAAGATATTAGTTACTTCTCTTCTAGGGAGGTCACTGTGATCGAATAAGGGGCATTCGAACAAGTGATTGGAGCATCAGGAAGCAGAAACCCGGCTCTAATATCGCCTTCTTCTCTAATATCCACTTCAGCATCAGTATCTTCATTTAACAAAGCATCTCCCTTTTCAGTTAAGCTTGTGGGAGAAGATGTATCATCGCTTGCAGTATTCGCTGAATATTCCAACAAACTGTCTTCCTCCGATATAGTTTGTTTTCTCTTATAAGTAGTCTTCACGGGAAGAAGACATGCACTTCGAGTAGGAGAAGGGACCTGTTGTGCCAAAACTTCAGGAAACAATGATTTGACACGCGAACGAGTCATAGGAGATTTAGTGATAGTAATCCGATTCACAGCAGGAGAAGCTATGGCTATAGCGAGACTCGTTGTAGTTGCTGCATGGCCAATGGTAGGGATAACTGCGGTGGTTGTATGTTCAATAGTGGGAGAAATTGTAGAGGTGATGGGCTCTGTGGTAGGAGGAATGACGGGAGCAGGGTGTGTAGGCTAATCGCCTCCTTCAGGAGTAGGGGAGGCCAAAATACTGCCTACAATTTCAAATTCATCGTGAGGAGTGGCCAGTCTTTCTCCTCGTTTTATCATATCCAAAGGAGAACCAAAAGTAATCCATCCTTCTAGAGTATTCGGCAGCTTTATTTCTCTAATGGGCTCTTCTGCGGAAATTTTACGATGAAGTTGTCCTGGAAAAGCAGCCTGATCTTTCTCGTTAAAATATCTGATTCCTTGCTCTGGCCTATAATTCCTCAAGCGTGGAGGAGGAACCTAGATAGGCCAATCCACTGGAAAATAGTTACGCACCAAATAATAATGATGCGCCCACCACCGCATCCAGGAATATGAAGCCGTCACTCGATGATTATACCGTGGGAGAAGAAATCAAGAGATTTCTTATTAAGAGCTGCTTCCATATTAAAGCCCAATTAGAGGGGCCGACTCCATAACTTTTCATTGTCTGCATGACCTCCTCCCCTGCCTGGGGCATAGCTTGATCATACCTAAATTGTCTAGCAAATCGACTCGAATAGTACGGTTCTCGCCAGAACTCTACTCCTTCTCGTATGGGAAGGCTACAAGAACGAATACAAAGAAAGAAGGTTCTCTCAACGGGTTCCAAGTTATTGTTATCCTCAACACCTCTGTCTTCAGCTTGGTAATCCAAATAAAAAGGGAAGAAGTCAATGGATTTCATGTTGTCAATTTTATCCACTATCCAGTGATACCCCTTCTTCATCATCTTTCGCTTCAAGAAATGCTATAGGGGTAGATGATCGGGATGGACAAAAGCATTCTCCGGGCCCTTATAAGTCCAGGGGAAATAAACGCCAAGCTAGCCAGAAAAATAGTGTCATGGAGTGAAAGAAGATGAAACTCCTGTTGCTGGGCTTGAGCAGTGTGCCGCAGCATGACCAAAAGCTCTATATAACGAGCATAACACAGGAGGGGCCAGAGAATATTTTTTTCTGCCTTCCGCCATTGCACCTGCCACCACAAATAAGGTTAGTCATATAGAATCTGAGCTTTTTGACCTAGGAAGTAGGACTAAGCTTAACCAATAAGCCAAGAAAGTGGCTAATTCAGTTTTAGTGGTGAATTCAATCGGGCCTTTTATCTTTTTATGATTGGCTTCCAATTTGGCATAATGGCTGCTAAGGAACCTTCAAAAAGGGGGGGAGGGGGGGAAGAAAGATGGATTAACAATCTATATCTATAGGCAAATGTCGTCTGAAAGATAAGAAAAATGTTAAAACACTTACATCAAGTATCAGGAAAAATGTGCAAGCCATTGAAGAGGGGATATCTTATGGACGTCAGCGAAATAAGATGTTTCATGGAAAAGTTCGATTGTTGATGCTGAAATCTTAGGCGTTCTGTTGGGAGCAACATAGGCGAATTCCTCGTTCGTAGGAACGTATTCATCTAGGAAAGATCTGGAGATAGGCAGGCCAGCCATCCTATGTAGATCCCACAAAGTGATGCTTACTTCCCCGACCAGAAGGTGGAAAGAATTTGTAGTGGAGGACCAGTACTTCAGAAAGCCCTTATAAATCATCGTGTCCTTTTGGAAGAACTCTGAGGTGGCTTCTATAGCATGATATATCTTTGCTGCAATAAGAACATTTTCATACTTCTTCAAGATCGCCTTAGCCCATGCACTGTAATATGGATGATCAGTCCAAAGACCCCGTGTCCTGAATTCTTCTCTATCCCACAGGGAGTCGCGATCACGAAAACGCTATTGAATCATTTTAAAGAAATGAGTGAGGTATAAGGAGTGGGGGTTGTAACATGGCGTGAGGAAGCGCATATATCTTATCTGCCTGGTCTTTTGGACTGAGCCTTTCTCTGTGAGGTGACCTTCGAGGAGTTGCGGCTCTTTGATCACCCAATTTAACACATACAAGAGCCTATTTTATGTCATATAGTCTGTCAGTTCGCTTTGAATTATGGAACGGTGGCACTGAAGATGCAAAGGGATAGTAATAGTCTCGTCTTTGTAGGGGTTGCGGAATTTGATCGCCTTGGCACTTAACTTGATCAAATCCCAGGCATTCTGGAAATGCCTCTGGTTGTGTTCTCGAATTTTTTCCTGAAAAGCTTCATCTTTACTCTTTTCTTCGAAATCGCCGGAGCGGGAGAAGCTTCAGCAGCAAAAAGACAAGTGTCATCTGTGCGAAAATTGGCTATGGACTTCAACCAGTTGTCCCAATCAGATTCTTGTCCTGTAGTAGGGGGTCCCTCTATCTCCTTCATTAGCATAGCTGTACGGATGTGGTCAGATAGGCGATGGATGCGATCAACAAAGTTGATAATGGTAGGAGTTGGTTCTTTAAAGAAGGAAGAGTAACCTTCAGCAGACTTGGTCTTTTCTGACTACGGGTTTCAGCTGGTTGTGAGTCAAAGGGCCCAGCAATACTTGGGGAAGCAAAAGGTTTTTTTGAGCTTGCCATCAAAAATCTACATAAGAGTCGGTAAACTAGTTAAAATCAGGGAAAGAAGTTTGTTAAGTTTTTCAAAAATTAAAGGAGAAGTGTGAAAACTTGCTGAGAAAAGGCCAAGTGAATTTGAAATAAAGTCTAAGTCTGCATTGTGTGCAAAATCATTATGTACAAATCGTTGTGCACTACCTATCCTTGCGCGCTAAGTCCTGTTGTGCGTAGAGATGTGTTGTGCGTAGAGAGGTATTGTGCATAAGAGTGCATTGTGTGTAGAAAGGCTCGACCCTCAAAGAGGGTGAGGCAGGAGAAGAATGAAGTGAAGGGGAAGAGTGGAGATCCTGTATTTATAGACTAGCTCTCGCCTGTTGTTCGGAAGTCGTTGTGCGTAACTTGATGAGCGCAACTCATTGTGCGTCAGAACGTTGTGTGCCAAAAATTATATGAAGTGCACAATGAAGAAAAGGAAAGCAAATTTGGTTAGAATAATTGGAATATTGATCCTACATTGTTTATTTTGTAGATAAAAATAAAAAAATATAGGATCAAGGGGGCATCTGTTGAGGCATAAAAAGATAGAGAGAAAGACAACAAGACTTCATTGTGCGCAAATGATGTTGTGCGCCGAAAGGAGTCAATCCTCACAGTGGAGTTCGCACAAAGGAATCTGCATAGTGGAGTTCGCACACAAGAGATACCGCACAATGACTACATGGCATGTTCACACGTGTGAGAGGGCTATAAATAACCCATGACCCCTCAGTAGGGGGTCATTAGCATCCAATCATGGAAGAGGAAAATATTTCAAAAGGAGAGAGAGGTAGAGTCCGCACTCATTGTGCGGAACAGGTGTTGTGCGGCGCACAATGCTGTTAGCGCATAACAAGAGGGAGTGCACAACACTGCTGAGCGCACAACAGGCCGGGCGCACAACAGCCTAACGCACAACAATACTCAGCGCACAACAGTGTTCAGCACGCAATAGTCTCTAGCATACAACACTTCCAGCACATGATGCCCTTATGCATAATGCAGCAAAATATTTATTTTATATTACAAGTCATGAACATTCTATTTTGGAATCAAAGGAGAAAAAGGATGTGAAAGAACTTGGAATGAAATAATGATGTGATTATCTTCTTCATCTTCTTTTGTTTATCATTAAGTGAATGAAATCCCTAAATCAAATGCATTTGTTTCTTATTCGAAACAATGCTCTGGAAAGATGGGTAGCCTATGAAGTCATTCGAGATTTTGCAAGAGTTCCCCGAGGTCGCCTTAAGAGGACAGTTGAGGAGACAACGGAAGTTGCTTCTCAATTTAAGAAGATGTTGCCAATCCTCCGAATTAGCCAATTTCTTTAGTCAATCCTCTGGATCAGCCAATTTCTTCTCCTACCCCCAGGACTGTCCATCCCTATCCTTCATCGCTGATGACAAGGTCTCGAACATGCTCCCAAGCCTCTCCTCCTTCACCTCAAGAAGGGATTATGCTTCTGCTTCCCCGGCTTTAGTCAAGACAGCTCTTCAGCCAGGGAGTAGTTGGTCTCCTCTCTTTAAAGGGAAGCAGATTATGATTGAAGAAGCAAGCGAAGGAGATTCAGAGGATGAGGGCTCTATCTCCTCATCTGAAAATACCACTTCTGGTGAATATGAGATTGAAGGGGAGAATGAAGATGATGACTATGAGGAAGGAGAAGTCGACATTGATGGCAAAGAAGATACTGCTGCGGAGAGTGTTTTTGCCAATGAAGAACAAGTTCCTTAAACTTCTGTAGCTGTTCCTGATACCACTATCCCTACAAGGACTTCACCAGTGGTGGAGGAAGGAGAAGTCGAACCCTTGGAGTTACCAGTGCTAAGACAGAGGTTACTTCTGAAAAAAGCTAAACGTCCTAGAAGGGGAGGTGAATAGGACTATGCCAAATTAAAAAATAAATGTGATAATGAAAGAAAGATAGCACAATCAAATAATAAATAAGCACAAGTAAATAGCAACCTCAAATGTACTAGTCTTAAGAGGTTGATACAAACTTAGTTCTAAGGACAACCTAACACCAAAAACCAAAGGCTTATGGCAGGACAACCTTATTAGAACGATTGTAAGTATCAAAAACCCAAACCAATAAAGAGGCAAAGGAAATAGCAAATAAAATAAACTAAGTTATTACAACATTCCTACAAGTATATAAAATAAATTACATCATTCACCACAAATGCTTAAAATAAATTACAACATTCACACTCATAAGCACATTCAATCAATCACCAAAACTCCAGGAAATATAGTGGTTCGCTTGTGTGTACACCAACTGTTAGAAAATAGCCACACAACTACTCCACTCATAATATTCACTCCCTCAGGATATTAGTGTTCACTATGAAAAAACTTTTCCAAGGTTCACCTTAAAACCTTCACAATTGTGTCTTTGGTTGGGCTTACACAATTACAAAAACCCCACACTCTGAGATTTTCTGGATCACCTCGGACAAAACCAAAAAGTGGTTTTTTTGGCACAACCTCAAAAACCAAAAAGGATATACAAAATTGTAAATGATACTTATCTGGAAAATCTCCTTTGAAGAAGCCCGGTAGAACCAAACCGATGTAGACGAAGATGTTCAATGTCCAGTCTCACAGATGAAAAGGTTCTAGTTCTAAATGATTTTTAAATTAAATCAACCTGGGCTAGCTTCATTTGATCTTGATCTCAAGAAAGGGGAAATCACAAATTCCTTCTTAATGTAAGATTTGAATGAAGATCTCAAAATTAAATTACAAAAGCTAATTAAAGAGAATATAAAATGAGCACAATATAGCTTAATAAATCATAAACTTATCTCTCAAAGTGGTGTCTTGATTTCACTTTAATGAATGAATAAGCTCTAAAATTCGTGCTCTATTTATAGGTGAAAAACTGTTCACTTGACTGGTCTAAGGGTCAGTTCGACTGGTCGAAGGACCAACAAAATTTTAAATTTTCTGGCACAATAAGATAAGACGGTTACTCAACTGGTCAAGTGGCTTGCTCAACTAGTCGAGTGGCCTGCTCGACTGGTCGAGTGGGACCAGAAAAGCTTGCTGGACTTTGAGTTGAGCCTGCAGGACCGGTTGAGCACTGTTCACTCGACTGGTCGAGCAGTCTCTTGGACTGGTCGAAAGTCCAACAGAAAATTTCAAAAATTCACAACAAACCTTGGACTGATCGAGAAAACTCTTAGACTGGTCGAGCCAATACTTACACTAGTCGAACGAGGTCTAAGACTAGTTGAGAAAATGACTTTTGAACATATGAAATGACCCACATACAATATGTAATGAATATGACACAACCTAAGGTCAATCTAGGGTTATCCAAACTTGTTTGTGAGTAGGAACAAATGAAACATCAATCACTTTTAAATCTTGATATCTTGTGATACTTAAAGCTTGAGTTCGATTTCTTGAACTTGAGCTTGAGTTACGCTTAAGTTCTTGAGTCTTTAACGTACATTAGTTGAACTTCAAACTTGAACTTGAGTTCTTGAATTTTAGCTTGAAAGCATGAACTTCAACACTCCTCACTTCAACTTGAAGATATAGGCAGGTTCGATGAAGATCCAAAGAACTTTAAAATGTACAAACCTGATCATTTCAACTCAAAGCATGATACAAATACTAAATAGTTTGGCACAATAAAATTTGACAATACTACGGGTGCTAAATTTACACAATTGCATTTACAACTTCCCTTGTGGATTTTCCTCCTATTGTACCAATAGCTTCCTTGAGGGTCTCTTTGGCCTCTTTAGTGCCCCTAAGGACAATGGCTCGCGGAATTATTTTTTCGGTGGATCCAACTAATCTACCAACTCCCCCTACCATATATTCAAGCACTGAGGTTAAAGCTCCTTCTTTTGCCGAGATGGTGAGACCTAGTCCTCCTCCTACTAGAGAAATCCAATCTCCTGCTATTCCGATGCCAACAGAAGATATATTCCTTTCTTTGTTTGTGCTACTCCTGTCATTCATATTTATAGTTTTGTTATAACTTTACCCTTTCATTTCTTAACAAGGAACTTACCTCAGAGCAGCACAACAAGTTCTGGTTCTGTTGCTACTTTGTTAGATATGTTATCTTTTGAGAAGATCCCCGCATACAAGTTAACATTGATCAGGAACTCCATGTCGACAGTCATCGAAATGTTTAAAGACCTCGATCAATGGTCGGATCTAGAAGTTGCTATAGATGTTCTAGATAGTGCTGCAAGGATGGCCAAAGTGAATGTTTCTTCTGTGCGCGATGCTCTCTTGAGATTTCATAATTCGATAGTTGCTCTAAAGTTAGCTGAAACTACAGTTGTTCCGCTGGAAATCTTGGAGTATGGGAGACAGTTAGCATCTTCCCAAAATAAAGTTTCCCAGATTACTCCCATCATCTCCTGTCATGACCAAGAATAGTTATCCTTGCGAGACCAATTGAATACTTTTGTTGATAATAAGACGACTATCCAAAACTGTATTACTCTTTTGAAGCAAGAGATTGTCCAGTTGGAGAAGTAGGATTTGGAGGAAGATTTGAATATCAAGAGAGTACATGAAAAGATACAATCTGGCCTTCATTTTGTGGATGCCGAATGATCTGAACTAGCTAAGAATGAAGAGCTAATTGCTTCATTGGAGAAAAAGTTAGCTGGCATTCCAAATCCTATTAAAATTATTTCAAATGCCAAATTGGAACATGTAGCTGCTCAAGTTCATCTTCAAGAAAATTTACAACAATACTTAGCAGTATTAGGCATGGTAGGAAAGTTATGAGAGATGAAACTTTGTTGTATTTTCTTTTGTTATTACAAGCACCTTTTGAATTGCAAGTTATACAAGTATTTTGTGATGTTTTTTGGAAATGGTTGTCTCTTTTGAATTTTCTTTTTATACTTATGCATATGTGTTTATACGATATTCTGATTGATGAATTATGCTCTTATTTAAGCATCTCTTATGACTATTAGTAAGGGATTTCTTACATGATTCTTGTCCTAGTTGGCAGCACTAAGTTTTAGTTTAGTTAGATAATCACACACAGTTTATGCTCTCGAGTAGTGGAGCCTCGCAGTTTTTCAAACTCTTGAATAGTGGAGCCACGCAGTTTTTCAAACTCTTGAGTAATGGAGTTGGGTCTCACATGATGGTCTCTGTAACTCTTATGAGTTCACTGGACTTCTCATAGCCTGGTGAGTTCACAAACCATGATCCATCAGAGGAGCCCAGTGAAGCTGTTGGGGCCATGAACTCGGTTGGATTTACGTACAAGGTTGGCCGCAGTAACCCTCTAGAGTTCATGGGGCGCACAAGGTGACCTTTGGGGTACTAAATCTAGGGCCATCAGTCCATCGATGAGTAGGTTTAGGCCCTTCCTCATGAGTTACTACTGAAATCAAGCTAGAGATCTGGGGGGTCTTACGCGTAGTTGGCTTATCTATGGACATGGCCAAAGAGCTCGCACTGCAACCCACATTTTCTTCGCCTGCAAGGTCGAACCCATTCATGGGAGGACAGTTTCATCCGTTCTCCATGACGTTATTGAAAAGCTATACAAACGGCATGGGTGTTACGCGTGACTAGCTGTTGAGGACTTTTGACCCCTTTAGGACTTTCAATTGCTAGCTTCATCCGTGGCCCGCGTGGGCATGCATATGATGGCCTTCACGGGCTTTTTAGGGCCACTGGCTTCTCACTTATGCTCGAATGGCAAAAATGATAGGTCTTATGCATAGCTGGCTATTTTTAGGGCTTGGCTAGGCTGCCTTAAAAGATAATAGTAAGTAGTCATCGTTGTCACGAGAATGATAAATATCTTTGATTGAGATTGATACATCACCACTTCTGCTAATATCTTCAACGATATTCATATGTGTTGTTCATAGTATATCAGCTTGGTGATGATACCAATTTCAACAAAATTCTGTAAAGCTCGCTTGATGATGATAACGATGGTCACTTTCCTTTTGTAACACTCGTTGATATGTAATCTTGGTGCGCTCACAAATTTCTTCTTTATTCATTCATCCGACAGTACATGGCTATGGCCTTGCTTATTCTTGCCACCTTTTGATGTAAGCGTATTATTCTAAAAATATGCTATATCAAAATTGGATGTTCCTTTAAGGGCAATATCTTTTGATGAAGCGAGCCTTGACCAATATACTTATACCTCGTCCTTCTTGATCTACAACTTTGTATGCCCCATTAAAATATACTTCTTTTATTATGTACGACCCGTCCCATTTGGGCTCAAATTTGCCCCTTGTCCTATGGGTGACCATTATCAGTCGTTTCAACATTAGCACCAAATCTCTTTTTTTGAAAGAGCGGTATTTGACTCGTTTATCAAAGGCAACCGATATCCTTGCCTAAAATGACTGCAATCGCTGCAATCGCTGCCAGGCATTTCTCATCGAGCAAGTCCAGTTCCTCCAACCTTATTTTTATATTTTCATCATCTGTAATTGACTGATGTACTGCCACTCTAAATGACGCAACTTGTGTTTTAATCGGGGTGACTGCTTCTACACCATAAACTAGTGAATACAGTGTTGCTCTTGTTACTGTCCGATGTGTAGTTTTGTAAGCCCATAATGCCTCTTGTAACTTTTCATCCTAGTCACACTGGTTTCTTGTCACTGTTTTCTTCAGTGTCTTGACTATTATTTTATTAAACGCCTCTGCTAATCCATTGGCCGGTGGATAGTAAAGTGTTAAAAATGAATGGTGAATGATGAATTTCTGACACAGCTTTTCCATACCTTTGTTCTTGAAAGGAGTGTCGTTATCTGTGATAATTTTCTTCAGGATACCATGGCAGTATATTATTGTGTGTCGGATGAAATTGACCACATCTTTCTCCTTGACACTGCGCAATGCAATCGCTTCTATCCATTTAGAGAAGTAATCTGTCGCCGCTAGAATATACTATTTTCCTTTGGATGAAGGCAGATTTATAGGACCAATAACGTCAAGTCCCCAAGCAGAGAAAGGCCAAGAGGTGACTGACTGATGCAGGTCTTCTGGAGGAATGTGTATAACATCTCCGTGAATCTGACATTCATGACACTGCTTTGCACAATCTATCGTATCTTTGAACATGGTAGGCCAATAATACCCCATTCGATGTATCCGATGAAATAAATATCGGCCAGCTTGATGCGCCCCACATTCTCCAGAGTGCGCTTCTCGCAATATCTGGCCTTCTTCTTATTCATCTAGGCAATGTAGCAGCATCCCATTATAGGATTTTCTGTACAGCACTTCGCTACATATGATGAATCTGCTCGATCTTTACTTGATTTGTTGTCCTACACTGGGTCTTCTGGCAAGATATCATATTTGAGGTAATCTATGAAAGGCTGACGCCAATCATCTGTCGTCACCTCCAAATACGTATAAGAAGTGCCTCAATAATTTCATCAATGACCTCTGAAGAGGGTAAAAATCTTCTTTCTTCTATAATCACCTAGAGAGGACTTCGATTTGGACAGGACTGAGCTGCTGCCAAGCTGGCCAAAGCATCTGCTTTTGCATTTTCAGCCCGTGGTACATGCTTGATTTCTACATGGTAGAATTGCTCCAATAACTGTTGTGCTTTCTGATAATATGGCAAGAGCTCTTGCTTTCTTATTTCGAATTCAGTCTTCAATTGATTTATGATCAATTTAGAATCCCTGAAGATTTGCAGCAATTTTATCTTCATTTCTTAAGCAATTTCCATTCCGATGATGAGGGCTTTATACTTGGCTTCGTTATTTGTGCACGCAGCACCCAACGTGAAAGAGTAAGGTAACAAGTCACCTTGAGGAGTAATGAATATCACCCCGGCACTTGCCCCTGATGCTCGAGAAGCGACATCAAAATACATCTGCCATAGGCTTTGCGACTTGACCAACATAACCTGTTCATCAGGAAAATCGTCACTAATGATTTCGCTCTCTGTTACGGGATGTGCTGCCAAGAAATCCGCCACAACCTGCCCCTTCACTGCTTTCACCGGCTCATACGTGATCGTATATTCTGAAAGTAGCAGCATCCATTTGGCCAGTCTTCTTGATAACATTGGTCTTGTCATTAAAAACTTTATCAGATCTACTCTTTATATTAAAGTTATGTCATGAGAGAGACAATAATGCCTCAACTTCTGCACCGCAAAATCATCGCCAAACATTCCTTTTCAATTGGGGAATAATTACATTCTGCGCCCATCAGAGTTCTACTCAAATAATAAAGAGCGGTCTCTTTCCCAGATTCATTCACCTATGCCAACAATGCTCCCAATGAATTCTCGGCTGCAGATATGTATAAAATGAGCGGCTTCACTTTTATAAGGGTTGTCAATACTGGCGGTTGTTTCAACAATTCCTTCATCGAGTCAAATGCATTCTGACAGTCTTTGTCCCATACAAACTCTGTTCCTTTATTCATTAAATGAAAAAATGGCTAAAATCTCCCCGCTAGATTTGAAATGAAACGGCGAATGTACACTAGCTTTCCTTGCAAACTTTTCAATTCCTTCAATGTCTTCGGAAGTGGCATATTTTGAATGGCTTTCACTTTTCCTGGATCCATCTCAATGCCCCTGTGCCTGATAATAAAATCAAAGAATTTTCCTGATGACACCCCAAATGTACATTTAGCTGGATTCATTTTTAGCTGCTTCTTCGATGCCAAATGTTCGTGATGTTCCTGATGATTACCTAACTTGACCACCAAATCATCTACATAACACTCAACATGTTTGTGGATCATGTCTTGAAAGATATTCTGCATTGCCCTCTGATACATCGCCCCAGCATTTTTTAGACCAAATGGCATGACCTTATAACAGTAAATTCCCAGCGAAGTTCTAAATGTTGTTGCTTCTTCATCTTCAGGTGTTATTCTAATTTGATTATAACCTGCATAACCATCTATGAAGGACATGATAGCATACTGAGTCGTACTATCAATCAGCAATTCGGTTATCGAGAGAGGAAAATCATCTTTCACGCAGGCTTCATTCAGATCCCTGAAGTCAACACACACCCTGATTTGTCCATTTTTCTTCTTTACTGGGATAATGTTCGATATCCACTTGGAATATTTAAACTTCCTGATAAACCAACTTCTATCAGCTTGTTCACTTCTTATTCTATCAGAGGAATCAAATCTGGGTGAAATCGCCTTTGCGCTTGCTTAATCGGTCGTCTGTCTTTAGAAATATTTAATCGATGCATCGCCACTGATGGTTCCAAACCTGGCATTTCTGTAAATGTCCATGCGAAGACATCTTCATTTTCTTTTAAAAGTTTGGCATATTTCTCGACCTCTTGCACAAAAAGACCGATGCTGATGAATGTGTTCCTTAGTTCTTCTTCTGTACCCAGATTTATTTCCCGTAAATTGTTTATCGTTGGCTGCCCCCCGTCTTCCATTTGCTATGGGGCCATTTTAGGATGCTCAAATATTTCAAGATCTGTCTCTGATAATTGTTCAACTATGACCATGTTCACTGATGATTCTTCCCCCAATCCTTGAAATTTTCCTCGCCTTTTTTGACCAACCCCAATAGGAATCTGGATCCCTTTCTCATGATTTAGGCCGATGGATTCTTCATAATTAAAACTCATGCTTTTCATGATCTTCTTGCTTGTCCGGCTATATTTCTTAAGGTCTAGCGGTGTAAGCTTCCCATAATGTACGTTATTTTCAGCCTATTCCTCTTTCTTCGCTTCTGCAAGAGCGTAAAACTCGATTGGTTTTAGATATTTTGCACTGGCCCTGACTCAAAATCTTTCCAGAATAGCCGAAAATGGCTTATTCCTTTCAACATGTGGTAACGGCACTGTATAATTAGATTGTAAGATTTTCGACTGTTCAAGGGACAATAATGTTAGCGGCTGCTACCCTGGCAATCTCAGATGTTTCGGCACAAAATAGAATCTCTTCTTTGTTTCCACAATTTCAGACGATTCTTCTTTTTCTATTTCCTCTTTCATCACCCTCGTTTGAATATTCTTTCGGGCTTTGTTTTCATCATTCTTTCTCTATTCTTCTTTAGCGAATCCTTTGTAATAACTGGCATCCGCCAAGAAGGCTTCGACTTCTATATAAGGTTTCACGTCGGCCATTACTTTATACTATATCCATGGCCTTCCCAAGAGAAGATTGTATGTTGTTACGGCATTTATGATGTGACAAACGACATCAGCAGTTAACTCTCCTATCTCCAATGTTACTATAATTTTACCAAGTGTATGTTGCCCATCCTGATTGAAGCCATGTATCATCATTCCACTGGGGCACAGATCAGAACGACGATAACTAGTTTATTCATCATTGTCAGTGGTAGCAGGTTCATCGTAGACCCATTATCAAGCATAATTTATTTAACCTTCTTACCACGGATGCAGCCTTCTATCATTAGTGACCTATTGTGTCCTGTATCATAGTCTAAATCGTTATCAAAGAAGGAGACGACTGGCATGCAGTCTTCTTATTCTTTGCATTCTTTGCTTTCCATTTCTGCAAGCAATGTTTCTCTAACATCATGATCAAATAATGCTTGAACCAGACTCTGTCAAAATTCATCTGACAACTTAAGCGCATCATAAATGCTCAATCGAGCCGGTATGCCTTTCAAGTGACTTACCACATCATAAGTTACCTTCGTTATCTCACTCTTCTCTCCTCTCTTAACTATCATCTTCGTGCTGACCTTCAATAACTTCTTTTCTTATAACCCCTATTTTCTGCTTCGCGAGGCATACTATCCTCTTTCCCGACTGTAGCATGACCACTGCTACCTTTCCTACCATTGCACAATCTTCTTTCCCTATTCTTTCTTGAGCATTTTCCTGGATCGTCAGTACATTACTGCTGCTTTCGCATCCCTCTCATTTTCTTTCCCTATCACTATTTTACCCATGTCTATCATCCTTTGTATTATGCATTTCAACGTATAACAATTTTTCATCGGATGTCCCACTAGACGATGGTAGTGGCAGAAATCTCTCTCTCGTTCTCGTTGCGTCTTAACGGAGCCTAAGTGCTGGTAATTCTATCGTACCAGCTTTTAGCAGTTGGTTCATCATAGGGACAACATCTTTCCTATCGAATGCAAACCCTTCGTGAGAATTGAGCGCTCTAGGCCTTTTTCCACTGAATCTACTTATAGGCCGGTTTAACCCTTCCTTTTGTTCCAACCTTTTCCCCCTGAGTCTCTTGTCTCTTTACTTCTCTTTCATGATCCACAGTATGCACAGTCATCCTGCTGGGTCCCCTCCTAGTTGTCTCATAGTGAAACGCTGTCATCTTCTGAGTCATCAACTCTAAGGCATAGGCCTTAATGGCCAGATCGTGAAAAGATTTAATATTGGCACTAGTGAGCCCAAACGCCATTCCCATTTTCATGGAATTTAGGCACATCTTGACCTGTTCTTTTTCTTTCGATAGCTGCCTGCAAGGGGCTCCCAATGTCTTACATCTGTCTATAAACTTCTCCACTGGTTCCTCCTCTTTGTCGTACTAAAGCCAATTCCGTGATGCTGACATCGTGCTCTAAAGAGAAGAAGTTTGACATGAAGGCGTCCTACATCTACTTCTAAGTGTGTATCATTCCTGGAGCCAGACTAGAATACCATCGGAACACTTTACTTGTCAGAGATGATCCAAACAATCGTAGGCAATACTGTGGTATCGTAGAAAAATTCCCCATGCTGGTAATAAAGTGCATCAAATGTTCCTCTGGCTACCCCTCTCCATTAAACTTTTGAAAATCTAGGTGCTCGAAGTTAACTAGGAACGGGACATCCTCTACTTCCCGTGGATATGGCGTCAGATATCTGAACCAGCCAACATTCTCGTGCTCCCTTTCTATTTGTGTTACAGTTCTTACTGTTGGGACAGACCAGAGTGATCCTGCCCCAAGTGGTTGAAAGCCTTTGAGTTGGTTCTCTTGACCATTCAATGTGTCCATCATCGGTGGAGCTACCATCTGGGCTACATTGTCTGCAAGGGTCGCTAAGGTTTCTCTGAGATTTCTACACTCCTCCATCAGTGTTCTCTGTGCCTGCACCATTTCATTCATACGGTCCTCTGTAGTCGGCATAGTTTCCTGATTTGTTCCGACCATATGTACTGCGGCTTCTCTGCTTCCTAATGAAGTTGTAGTCAGCGTGGGACGGGAATATGTTGATGTGATAGGACTTATGAAGAGAGGAGAAGATGGAGTGTCATTTGACTTCCCTACACTTCCACTACCATTGACCAATCGGGGTGATACAAAAATCGGTGAACCTACAAGCAGTGCTTTACCTTTTTCCTCTTTTGTCCATCTGACACTTGGGGCAACCAAAGACGCAAAATCACGCGATATTAACTACGGAGTTGCTCTCCCTGGATATATTGCAGGAGGGGCGAGTTCAGGGTTCTTCTTAGTAGCGTTGCGTGTTATTGGTCCCCTAACTCTTGGCGAGGGCGAGCTCATTCTAAGGCTTCTCGCATTTCGAGCTCTCATCCGGTGAGACAATACAATAGTCTAGTCCTGGTCATCTTCTGGTGCTTGAGGCAAAGCAGACACAACTCCAACCATTGTCCGGGTTAAGTCATTTTTGTTTACGAGAGGCTGAGTCTTGCGCCGCAGAGACTAATTCGGCACGTATTCCACTACAAATCCAGTTGTAGTGAAATAAAAATTCACTTTTCTCATAGAGATTGCCATTAATTGTAGTTTTCCTTCAATACAAAACATAGGATTAAATCATGATTAGTATTTAAAAGGTAGCGTAATCTATTTGAGAGATGAAGGGGAGGATGTTCCCACTGAGAGTCGCCATTTTAGCGTCGGAAAGATGACAAACTACAATGAAAGCTCTATAACACTCTTAATGTTACTATCAAATAAGATAAAAATTTCCCAGCAAAGTCGCCATTTTTTTTCGAACAAGAAACAAATGCATTCGGTTTGGGGGAATTATCTCATTTGAACATAACAAAGAAAGTGCATGAAGAACAATCATTATTTTATTAATACTAAGTTCATTTATATCCTATAATATCCCTTGATTCTAAGATAGATTATTTAAAATACAGGAATTAACAAAGTTCGAATGTCGAATCTGAATATCAAATTTGGCAGCATTTCGACTTGTGCTTTGATCATCTCCCTGGGAAGAATGTTATGCGGGTTTGATCATCTGATCTTCCCTTTTCGAGCTTATCCCTTATGCAAAAGGAGAATTTGAAGTGATGAAGATCAAACTTGACGATTTTGGTCATTTTCATCATTGGCTGTATAACAACCTGGTCGCACGACCCATCGCGCAATTAACTTCTCTCCCTTCTCCTACCTTCAACTTATTATAGAGCTCTGAACTTCTTCCAAAATTCTTCCGACCCCCAAATGAGAGGGGGAATGAGGTATGTATAGGCCTCCACATATGCGAACCCTTGATCTTTGTGTCATGGGGCCCACCTTGTATCAAATCTAACCATCCATAACAGACTGCTTCCAATCTTGGTTGTGCGACCCGTGCAACACATGAAGTTGTTTGCACAACCCGCACAACCAACTATTTGTTGCTCACCTCATCAAATCATTTGCGCAACCCGCGCAACCACTTACTATGATATTCAATTTTCTTCTTTCTTTCTCATTTCTTCATTTTTTCCTCAAATGTTTTTATCCCTTCAATCTTCATCATCTTTTTTTGTTCTCTAACACTAGGAAAGAAAACGGATGCCTATCTTTCCTTTTCTATACCATTAAGGAACTGATATGATGTGGGATTTAACATTTGAATGCATCATATCATCTCCCAAAACGTGGATGTCCGGTATGTCTTAACAGCACCCTAAAAGTATTCCCTCATAAAATTATCCGAACATGCCTTCTTCATGTTTCCAATAATATAATGAGCACAATATCCATGGATTGCATATAGGAAAATGTTAGGGACTTCACTGACCAACCCTTTGTGATGATTTGACACTGCAACTAATCCTGGAAGATTTCTGATTACTTTGGATAAAATCCTAAGGAACCACCTTCAACTACTATTGTTCTCAGATTCTCTGATCCCATACGCCACAGGGAGGATGTGATTATTTCCATCCAATGCAGTAGCCATGAAAAGAACACCCTTGTACCTTCCTGTTAAATGTACCACATCAACACACAACACCTTCCAAATATGCAAATGTAGGCTTCTGATGCATTGTCCCATTGCAATAAAGCATAGTTCAAAACTATTTGTTTCGTCGTTCACCTATAACTCTGTCACAATCCCTAAATTGGCCTTTTTCAACTCGTGAAGATAGGCCGGAAGCTCATTATAAGAACCCTCGTAAGATCCCAAGACTTGTTTCATTACAATCTCTTTACCTTTCCATGCTTTCTTATAGCTCATCTCAACCTCGTACATCTCACTCATATGATATTGAATTTCCGTTGGCGTGCAAGTCAGTCCCGAACTCATATGACCAACGCTAAATTCACTAATCAAACTAGTGGCTTGGCGATGATCTTTTCCCTTTCTCTTTGAGGTTACTATATCAAGAGCTATTAGGCTTTGATACCACTTGAAAAGGCCTAGTATAAGTCCTAGAGGGGGGGTGAATAGGATAATGCTAAATAAAACTTAAAACAGCGGAATTTAAAAGAATATGATAGCCAAAGTAAATCACAATGCAGGAAAGTAAAAAAACCTCAAAATTTAGATCTTGAGAGGTTGATACAAATGTTGTTCTAAGGACAACCTTACACCAAAACCGAGTTTATGGTAGGACAACCTTATTTCTAGAAAGATCTTTGTATCAAATCTCAAACCGATGAGGAATACAGAAATAAATACAAACTGAATTGAAATAAATTGAAATCACAAATGTATTATTCTAGGGACAGCCATACACCATAAAAATGGCAGGGCAACCTTGCTGGAACAACTTTTAAAGGAAATTGAATATCAACCTGATAAAGGAATAGCAGAAAATAAATTCTAAACTATTACAAAACTCTCACAATGCTTGAATTAAATGATTACAACATTCACCACCATACATACATCCCACAAAAGAATAATTAAAGATCGAAGAATAAATCATTCAACCACAACACAAGGGATTATAGTGGTTTGCCCGTGTGTTCACCAACCGTTAAACAACAACCACACAAAATGCTACTCCACTCCTAATATCCTCACACAGGGATATTAGCATTCACTAACAAAATAGGTTTTCCTGTGTTCACCCAAAACCTTTACAATTGTGTCTTTGTCTATGGGCTTACACAATTAAAAACTCCACTTCTGAGTTTTCCTGGCTCTCCTCAGATAACCAATACAACAAGGTTTTTCTGGCAAATCTTGAAAGAAACCAAAACAGAAAGGAATTTACAATTAAATGTAAAATACCCGATTATCTCCTTCGTTGTAGCAGCCCGGTAGAACCAAATCAGAGTAGATGATTGAATGTCCAAGTTTGTCCAGTACTCAATTACAATGGTTCTAATTCTAATAGATTTTAAATTAAACCAACTAGGGCTTGCCTTAATTGATTTTGATTCCAAAGAAAGGGAATAACAATTCCTTTTATCAAATTAGATTGGAATAGCGAAACAAAATCAATTAAATAAAGCTAAGGAAAGAGAATATTAAATAAGCACACTTAGCTTAGATGGAGCAGAATTATCTCTCGAAGTTCGACGAAGATTGGCTTAAATGGATTAATTAATTCGATAATTTCTTCGAGATTCTTGCACTATTTATAGGTGAGCAGATCGCGTCTTCAACTAGTCTAGGAGCTCTTCGACTAGTCAAGCAATAATGATATTTGAAAAATCAGGCGCATAAGCTCTGACCGTTCTACGACCGGTCGAAGGTCTCCTTCGATCGGTCGAAGAACCTTCGACTGGTCGTAGGTTTCCTTCGATCGGTCAAGAACCTAAAACATCGTATTTTGAGTCGAAGATGCGATCGACACTGTTCCTTCGATCGGTCGAATGCATTCTGGACTAGTCGAAGCCTAGATTTTATTCGAAATTTGTAACAAACTTACGATCGATCGAGGAATTTCTTAGAGTGAAACAACTCTAGGACTAGTCGAAGAAGGCCTAGGACTAGTCGAAGAGCATACCAAACTCATGTAAAATAAACATTCGACTTATGTATCCAAAATGACCTACTTCTAAGGTCAACCTATGGTTAGTCAAACCTCAACTATGAAGTATGGACATTGAAACATTAGGAACTAATGACCTTGAAGTATGAGCCTTGAAGTCTTGAGATCTTTACAAACTGCCTTGTACTCTTCTTGAAGTCTTGCAGCTTGAGTCTTGTCTTGTGAGCACTTCTTGCATTCAAGATTGATCCTTGTACTTGTGAGCTTTGCTTGTTGTGAGCTTAGCTTGTTCATGAATGTTGATCCTTGAGAGAGCTTCACTTATGCAAGTTATATATAAGAGTGATTTTGGCACCACAAATTTGACAACCGTCATCCACGATCGTTAACTCAAAGTGGCATATCGCCTCAAATGACATGCTATATGTATGCTTCAAGTTGTAAGTCTTTATCTTGAACATCCCTGTGCCGTCCAACTTTGAAGCATGCATCCTCCAACTATAATTTTCTATAATGCACCTAATTGTACATATCAGCTTGTTAGACTTTAAAACCTTATACTGAAACTTGTGGTGCATCACAATAGAAAATGTTGTAATTAACCTTTATCCTTGAACACTTGCCCGACAGATATTTTGATTGGATCTTCCACAAATTTCGGATATCTTTGATGATCTGAATTGACAAAAGCTTCATCAGATGGAGCGAAGATAGTATACAATGATCTAGGAATATCTCTATTTTCTTCATACACCGGTATGGGTAAATTTAAGTTTATAGGCTGCGGATTAACCTGCACGGATGGATCAACAAACGCATCATTGATAGATGGGATTTGGAGATCGCACTGGTCAACTGTTCCTTAAAATTGATCGTTACTTGAAGGGCCGTATATATCACAATCGTCGAGTCCTCAATCATGATATCTATCATTACTTGATAAGCCAGGTATATCGCAGTCATCATTCCCTAGATCATGATGTGTATCGTTATATGAAGGGCCGCTTATATTGCAATCATTGACTCCTCGATTGTGATATTATTTGAAGGGCTAGGTATATCGGAATCATTGACTATCCGATCATTCTTGAAGGCTGTGACTGAAGAGACGATGGCTTCGAATGTAAAGTATAATCTATGTTGTTATCCTCAACGAAAGGACAATGCCTCACTTTCTCTACATACAATGGTATTTGTTTTGAAAGAGTCTGTCCACAGAATAACATATATGTTTTGAGATCTTCATCGTCTTTGATTATATGTGGGCAGAGGAATCCATATAGTGCATCACCGTACACAACTTTAATTATCAAATCGAATTCATCCGATGCAGTCTTCGCAATCTAATGCATTTTATCTAGCCGCTATCGATATGTAATATTATCACTCATAAAAAATCCCTTTGAGTCTCCACCATCGTAGGTAAACATTCTCTTGTCATATACACTCTCTCCATCATAATAGCATAATATAGACCTACGACCCATACTCTTCCAATATTAGTTAATCTGCGAAAAAAATGAATGGGTACAACTTGTCAGGAATGCAGGATATTGGTTGTCATCTTAAATGGGTCATGATTATCATCCACATTGGTTCGTGGTTGTCATCTACATTAGGTCATGGTTGACGACCACGACCCACTGTGGACGATAACCACGAACCACTCGAAGGGTCGTGGTTTTCAACCAAAATGGGTCATGGTTGTAATGTTATAAGGATCATGCCTTTCACTGGCCTATGTAAGGACCAACTCGTTTGGGTCGTGGTTGGTATCTTATATGGGTTATGGCTTTTATATTAGACGAGTCGTGGTTGTCAGCTGATATGGGTCATGGTTCTCATGTTACATGGGTCATGGTTGTCACGGTATATGGATCGTGGTTGGTAACCACGTTCAACGACCCATATACAACAACGATCCATTGATCAGCAAAACCATGATCCAATGTGGATGACAACCACAATCCAATGCGCATGTGAACCACGACCACACAACAGGGTCGTGGTTATTATATAAAAGTAGTAATTGGGTTTCAAATTACTTTCATAAGCCAATCTGAACTAGAATCCTTATTGCAAGGCCCAACTCGTTTGGGTCGTGGTTGTCATGTTATATGGGTCATGATTTTTTGTTAGACGGGTCATGGTTGTCAGCTGATATGGGTCGTGGTTCTCATGTTACATGGGTCGTGGTTGTTACGGTATATGGATCGTGGTTGACAACCACGTTCATTGACCCATATACAACAACGATCCATTATTCATTAAAACCACAATCCAACATGGATGACAACCATTGTAAGACCCGTATCTTAGTCCGTACTGTTCCGTCGACTCTCGCGATCCTTCCCGACGAAGTCCGGCAATCCGCGACTTATAATCGATATTTGTGCATGACCCTAAGTCATATCCTATAGATTTAAGTCAGCTTACTCTAAGACTTATACCATTGTGACCGCACCGTCGCCGCGGTTCCAACACTGCGACTCGCGCACCAATCCGATACCCTGATAGGAAGATGTGGGCCGGCGTTTATTTCGAAGAAACGCCGTGCTTTTTCGATCCCAAGAGAATCTCTACAACATGTCGCATCAATCAATCACTCAAATCAATCAATCAATCAATCACTTCATGTCAAGTACACATCACATTTCACCCCATCCCCAAGCAACCACCAAGTTAACTCTTTCTCACCCTCTCTCTTACACAACCATACATGTCAAGTACACATCACACATCACTCACCCCATCACCCATCGCTCTCTCTCTTTGTATCCCATTCTCTCTCTCTCTTTCTCTACACCATTTTTCCAAGCAATAAAGGAGAGAAAGAGTGTGGACGTCCATGGTTTTTCAAGTGAGAGAAAAGTGAGTTTGTGTGGTCCACTTCCTCTCCGAAAATCTTTCATCCTATCCATTCATTTCTCATCTTCCACCATCAAAGTGACACACAAAGAGCTCAGCTTTCCATCGGACCAAGAAGATCGAACGGTGGGTGCTTCTATTAGGCTTAGATTTCTTTTTTTAATGAAGGGCCAAGTGAGGCCTACCGATTGATGGTATGGATCTCACTTTGGACCCTAGGTGTGGCCAATGGCCCACCTTGATTCTCATGATCATTCCATGATGGGGCCATTCTCCATGGACCCCATCATGATGTTTATTTTCTTTGCATGGATAAAGGTCATCTAGACCTTTCATTTTGGTGGAGAAGGAATCTCCACCGTTGATTTTTGATTTGGTGCGCCCACGTGTATTGGGAACCACTTGATGTATGATTGAATGCAAGGGAAGGTTCATAGTGGCGGAGCCCTCCATCATCACGTGTCTCGCTCTCTCTCTCTCCTTCCTTTATTTTGTGGCCCATTTAATAATTGTATGTGGTGTCCAAACCATCCATCAAATGGACCCCACGGCCGTCCAAACCACGTGGGCCCTACCTTATAGCGATGGGAAAAATACAAATATCAGATTAATCAAGTTGGCCATGTCCATGTGGGACCCACCTTGATGAAACATGTTCAGCCGTCCGACCAGGGACGCTGGACGATGTCCAGTGAAGTGTGAACAACCGTGGGAGGTCCAGCACGTCTGGACGTCCTCTGTGAAAAAACAAAAATATTAGCTTGGTTTAAAGCTTTTGGATGAGCCGCTCATGCATTCCCCACCTTGATGTATCAATCCAATCCATGCCGTCCATTCCATTCCCTATGTCATTTTAGGCGTTGAGACGAAAAATGAAGTCAATCCGACTATCTGGCGGGCCATAACTTAGAAAATAGTGGTTTTCTCCGTTAAAATGTACTCTAATCCTTCTACACCACCGAAATATACTAAATATTGGGCTTGCTTGGCTTGTCTTGAGCCATAGGAGTCAGTGGACGGGTCGGATTCTACTGATGTAGGCTCCACCTATGAAAAATCATGAAAAAAGAAATTTTCAAAAAAAAAAAAAATAGATGGGATGCAGCAGGCATTGCTGCTGTCCTTTGGACGCGCAGCGTCCTGCTGCACTGGACGTGAAAAGGGGCTGGGACATGGGTCCCAGCCGTAGGCCCCATCGTGATGTGCGCTGCACATCGACACCGTGCATTTGTTGGGTCCCCTTTGGGGCAATGGGCCCTCCAAAAATCAGCCATATACTTTACTCAGGTGGCCCACATCACATGAAACAATGGTGATGAACATCTACCATGGGAACCCTTCCTGGGCCACATAAGTTTTAGATTAATATGAAATTTATTTTTCCTCTACATCCAGGGACCGTGTCACCTGATCAACGGTTTGGATGGCAGATAAACAGTATGGTGGGCCACACGTGTGGACCCCATCATGAAGTAAGTGTTTTATCCACGCTGCCACCCCTGTGTGCGGCTGTGTCCGTGCAGCGTGGACCCCATGATTTATGTGTTCTATCCGCGCCGTCCATAGTACTGGACGGTGGGACCCACCCCACATGTGGGGCCTGCACCTGGTGTGCTCTCTGTGTGTGTGTATATATATATATTTTATACTATATATATTATATATTATATATAATATATACCTGATGGTGGGCCCTTCATAGAACCCACCTGTTTCATCCATGCCATCCATCTATATGGGACCCACCATGATGCATGTGTTGCATCCAAGCCATCCAACCTTTTGGGCAAGCTCATTTTAAGGCTTGAAATGAAATAAGACAGATCTATTTATCAAGTGGACCACACGGCAATGTGAGCATTGAAACTCTACCACTAAAACCACCTTGGTATGTGTATGAGGCCCATCTTGATTTATTTGTGTCTGTCCATTGAAGCCCACCTTGATATATACATGAGGCCCATGTGATTAGTCCCATTATTGGGGCCCACCGTGATGTGTATGAGGACCATATGATGAGGCCCCTTTGATGTATTTGAGGTTCATGGTGATGTATTTGGAGTCCATGGGTTAAGGCCCATTGTGATGTATTAGGGCCCATGGGTTGAGGAACATTGTGATGTATTAGGGCCCATGGGTCGAGGCCCATTGTGATGTATTCAAGGATCGTGATTAAGGCCCACCTTGATGTGTATGAGGCCCATTATTAAGGCCCACCATGATGTGTATGAGGCCCGTTGTTGAGGCCCACCTCGACATATATAAGGACCATATGATGAGGCTCATTTGATGTATTTAAGGCCCATGGGTCAAGGCCCATTGTGATGTATATAAGGTTTATTGCATTGTGTGATTCCATCATGGGTTATGTAATGACATTTATGGCGGGCCATGCCTTGGGAGCAATGTTGGTTTGACGTCTACATTGTAAGATTAATGTTGGTTAAATGTCCGCATTATAACTCTCCCTAGTGCCCATTGATAGGCCCATATTTGTTATGTGTTGGCCGTCTAGGCCCATTTGCATTGTAAGGATAGTTCATTACTTTATAACATGCTTAGTATAATTTCATGACTCATGCCATATGCATCATATGTATGCTTGATATGAGTAATGACTGATCATTGCATACGCCATTGGGCAGACTATTTACGGGACTCCTTATGAGACAAAGTGCCCACATTATGGCGTCGTACGCGCAGGATTGCTGCATGACTGGATAGTGTGACTCATGCATCTCGCATATATGTGACTTGATCATTGTACGCCCTAGCGACATCAGGGTCGTGGCCTCCACAGACACATCGTGGATGGCCAGATGAGACACCGAAAATATTTGGTTCTAGCACTATGGGCATTTAGGATGTCCTTGAGTGAAAATCTCAGAACCTCTGAGGCCAGGAGTAGCCCCAACGTCTATACCGAGTGGAACATGAGCGCCCGAGTGCCAAATACCAGTAGGTTGCATCTCCCACTGTGTCGTGGTTGGTTGGGAGGAGTGTGGCCTTATTTGCCCGAGTGAGGGGGCTATAAGCTAGGCTGAGTATGACCAACTCGTAAATGGGTCCGCTATCGACGAGCTGTGTAGGTATTGGTAGACTACTAGTCAGGCAGATAGTGAGGTCTATTCCGCTCGCTGGGCTGTGCAGCTAGGGAGGAGGCAGTCAGTGTCAAGTGTAATAGACCCTGGTGATTTTTCCAGAGAGCAACCGTACTGATATGTGGATTTATTGAGCAGGAATTGCATATCCATTCATTCATTCATTCACTATCCACTTGAGCTGGTGGTGCGTAACTATTTGTTACGTATACCATCGCATGGCCAGGATTTCGGTTGGGCACACGACTAACCTGAGATCAGGAGTTTACCACATTGAGTCGGACTATCCAAATTTAGGTATGGGACTGGTTTGGATAGAAGTCCCTTGTAGTGGACCCCAAAGCCTGTGAGACTACGTATTATCATCCCGACTTCACATTCCAGCATAGTCATTTCATTTACACCGCATATTACATTGCATCCGCAGTACTTAGCATTTTGTGTTACTATGTTTTTGCACTTATATGGCCTAGATGAGGTTAATGGTATTCGTGGCTCGTTAGGGTTTGCATATTGCATTTACATCATCAGCATCTGTTATTGTCTTATTATGTTTTGCATCGCATAGCCTTGGTACGGCTGATGGCACTCATGGACTTACCAGTATATTTTCGCTTACTCTGATATCATATGATTCATGATCTTGTCAGTATTTTCGCTTATTCTGATTATGTATGATTATGGGCTTTATGGTATACTTGACACTTATCTTGTGCACACACTTGCACCACCCTCTAAGCTTTTTATAAGCTTATGCACGATAGATGCGTGCAGGTGATGTTAGGTTGCAATAGTGTTGAGCTTGGAGCGTACAGAGGTCTTCTGAAGCTTGATTTTTTATTTATGTATTTCCCTTTCAGCATTGTACTCAAAGGATTATATTAGTGGATATGTGATGATGATATTGCCTTTATGACTTGGTTATACTTGTGGTTATGCTCCATTACAGAAAAAATTCATACTGAAAATCCTCCTTATAGGATCCCAGGATTGGAATCGGGCACGTGAGTGCTGGGATTCGAGAATGAGGCACTACAGAGGCTGTCGGCATCAGATTCGGTGATCGGGAATTTTGTGAGCCCGTTTTTCGAGTTTGGGGCGTGACAACCATGATCCAATGTGCATGTGAACTAAGATCACACGATAGGGTCGTGGTTGTCATACACACTGGGTAGTGGTTCCCAACCACGATCCATTGTGGATGACAATCACGACCCATTGTTTGTCCTATCCACGACCCATTCGATAATAATGTCACATTCTTTTTCAGGAAATCACATTCATTTCGCTATTTCCCTGTAATACTGAAAAACGATATTCCTAACATCGAAAAACCAATAGTCGCATGACATCCTAATCATATTAACTACTCATTCACCAGCCTATAAAAGTGGTACTTGGGTTTCAAATTACTTTCATAAGCCAATCCGAACCAGAATCCTTATTGGAAACCTTAAGTATTCATGGCTTTCATTGCTCTTTCAATCAAAATAATGGAGGAGATATTCGAAGAAGGCATCGAGTCCTTCTCGCGTTCTTCCTTTATAGGTGATTCCTTCCCCTTTCCTCAGGGATGTTGTCGATCTTCCTGAAGATCAACGGCCTCCACAGGAAATTCTGAAGACAATTTCAGAACTCCGACAACTCGAAGATAATTTCTCTGAGGCGGACAGCGAAATCAAGTGGTGTTGTTCCGCTTGGTCTCACGAGCAGGACTTTAACAAGAAAAGTCTGCACTGAATTGAGAGGTACAATGCGGCAAAGGAAGTGAAAGCTCAGGCCGCTAAAAGATTTGAAGACCTCAAATTGGCCCACCTGTAGCTCTCATCCAGTCACTCTTCTTCTTCCTTGTCCTATTATTCTTGTAATTAAATGAAAGTTCACCTGTTGATATTATAGTCATCTTGTGGAGTTCACAAATAATGTAATTTTCAGGTGCAATAGAATGTCATATAGGGTCGTGGTGAGGGTCGTGATTGTCATGTGGTAAGGGTCGTGGTTGTAAGGGCCGCATTAAAGTCCTAACTCGTTGGCCCCACTATGTTGCATCATGGTTGACATGTTATATGGGTCGTGGTTGACATGTTATATGGGTCGTGGTTCATAGTTATATAGGTGTCATGATTGACAACCACGAACCACTCGAAGGGTCATGGTTTTCAACTAAAATGGGTCATGGTTCACAAGGTAGTGAAAGACACGATCCTTATAACATGACGACCACGACCCATCTGGCATGACAACCACGACCCATAACATCTGCCAACCACAACCCATGTAACATGATGACCACGACTCGTGTGCATGTGAAAAGCAAGATCCTTATAACATGACAACTAAGATCCAATGTACATGGGAACCGGGAACCACGATCCTTCATCTGGGTCGTAGTTTTGAATACGTGAAGGGTCGTGGTTGTCACTGTTGGTGGTCGAGGTTTAATTTCTTGGAAGGTGGAAGGTTTGAAAACGTGAAGTCGTGATTTTCTACTATCAATAGTGTAGGTTTGATCGAGGTGTGCCCTACAGTAAGCTCCCTTAACATGACAAGAACCTTCTCGACTCTGATCTTCCTATACCTTATCAAAATGCCTAAAAAAAATAAAATATGGACCTCATAGTGGACGAGAATTTCAAACAATGACAAACAACGTCCCTCTCTGGAAGTTGGTCCCTATATCTTCACTTTCCTATGAAAACGAAAGAAGAAGAAGAAGGTTTGTAAAAAGGTGCATGTGAAAGGCGACATATGGCCCTTCCAAGCTCATATATTCTTCCGTATTCTCTGAGGGAGAACGGATTGGCTACTCCCCCTGTCACCAGCCATGGGCCCAACCATGACGTATGTGTTTCATCCATTCTGTTCATCTGTTTTTAAAATGAAAGGCATGATCGTTCATCTATTTTGACAAATCATTTTAGGTTTTGATCTAAAAAATGAGAGGGATCATTTTAATGGTCTACGACGCTCATTCAATACTATTTCCTGTAATGTGGTCCACTTGCGATTGGGATATAGCTCATTTTTGGTCTCATACCATAAAATGATCTGGAAAAATATATGGACGACATGGATGAAACACATACATGGAGGTGGGTCTCAATGACCACCGAGCACCAGCCATTGGCTGGTGGCAGGGGGAGTAGCCGATCCGTCGCTTTCTTAGGCATTGGAGCAGCAGGTGACTTCTACTTCACTCTAGGACCGTACAACTCCTGAACCAAGGACAAGCGCATTTTCGTCCAAAACAATCTTCAAATGTTGTCAGAAGGCCACTCTTAGGATATATGGAATGTCATAGCTTTCTAGGTAATTGGCCCAAACTTTGAGGTCAGTACCATCAATTTCCCTTTTAAAAACTCAAAGACACTCGCTCACTCGATGTCTAGTGCAAGACCACCGACGAAGCAGATTACGTGCTGCCCACGCCTCCACTGAAATCTGTCTAGGTGGGGGCTCTGTGGGCGCACCGTGATGTGTGGGGTTTTATCCGCGCCGTTCGTTCATCGGGGGCTATTTGTTTTTAATTCACTCTTCTAAATACTTAATAATTATTTATGTAATTCCAAATAGGGGTGTCAACCGGTTGGTAGATGTTGGCCCGGATTTTGAACTGTTTCAGGTCAGGCCGTTGGGCCAGGTCTATTTAAAATTCTGATTTTTCAAGCCCGAGCCCGGCCCATTGATACCCCTAATTCCAAAATTATTATTAATGTTGAGGTTTAGGGTTCAGGGCATGCCTTTTTAGTGCCCAAACTGAGGAAGGATGGGGAAATGTGGGGCCCACTGTTATCTATATTGTTTATCCATGCCGTCCATATGTTATGCCCACTGATTTTGGGCATGAGCTAAAAAATGAGGCAAATCAGAGGCTCAAGTTGATAACACCACGGGAAACAGTGGGAATTGAACACCTATGGTTAAAAACTTCTTGGGTTCTGTAAGTCTTGGATCAAGCTGATATTTGTGTTTTCCCTTAGCTATGCTTATGTGACCTTATGAACAGGTTTATGTGACCTTACGAATAGGTTTGATGATAAATAAACATTAATGAGTACCCTACGAAGGATGGTGTGGGCCTCATGAGCTTTGGATTTGGCTCATTTTCTAACTCATTTGCTAAATTAATCTAGTAAAATGGATGGACTGAGTAGATATAAAGTCGGGCTTTGAATCAATAAATTGATTGGAGCAATCGATAGTTGTGCTAACATGCTTTGGTTTGACGGGGTGGCTCCACTTTGAAGAAAATTGGTCATGAGGTTTTCTAGCCTATTGTTCACTTGATACCCTAAGTACAAGGTTGCGAAGTAGTAATAACTCGATGAGACCGAGGTCAAACCCACAAGGACTATATGTGTTGGGATTTTCTAAATCACTTAAGAATTAAAACTAGTTGTAAATTAAATATGAGAATTGAGAGAAATATTTTTGTGAATTAAAATTATCAAATTAAGGAAACTAGAGTGCTAAGGATCCACTTGTAGTCATCTTAATGCATCCCTACTTGATTTAATCAATACTTCAACTGGAATTGAAGTCTTAATATATCCAGTTGAATGATGGAGCGGTAAAAACATCATAAAGAGGTCTAAAACAGATTTTGAACATTTATAGCAATTATTCAACATATAACCATCTTATTGAATTGATTGTAGAGAGTTTAAAGCATCTATTATGCCCTTAGTCAATGGAAGATCAGAGAATTCTATAGATTAAATAATCATATAATAGAAGAAAAAGCATTCATGAAGTTCTTAAGCATTCATTGTGCCCAAAATTGATGATAAATCAAAGTAAATTAAAAAATACTTCTTAATTTAAATCATAAACTATGAAATATCCAACATGAAAATCAAACAACTTGAATCAAAGTAAGAATAACATTAAAACAAACTACAAGCTTCATCTCTTAACTCTAGCTAAAAGATTAGCAAACCAAAAACATGATTAAAACTAAACTCTTAAAAGAAAATATGAAAAACTAACTCGAACGAAGGATCTGAAGAATATGAAAGACTCCTTAAAGTTCTCTAGCACATTGCCCTCTTCCTTCTACCCTAATTCGTGCTTAGAAACTCATAAAGGACCTTTATTTATGAGCTTTGCTCAGACCAACTTCGAAATATACTCAATTTACGTAGTCGGCTTATGCTTCGGTTGTAGCTGACTGACTTTGGTTGCACCAATCTTAAACCTTCGGTCGAACCGAATTAACTTTCAATCGAATTGAATTAACTCTTTTTCGCGCCTGAACTCTCTGTTCACCTTCAAGTAGCATCGAACCTGACCTCGGTCACACCGAATTAGGATTTAGTTGAATAGAATTAGCTCTGAAAAATATTTATTCATCGCTAGACTGTTTTGTGCAACTTCGGTTGGACCGAAGGTCGATCCGAACAGTTTGTTATATTTATTGATTTTGCGATTTTTCCAATCTTTTTTTCATCCTTTGCACTTGGTTTTCTTGAATCTTTGGCATGTGAATTCTTCATTATTGACCTCCAAATCTCCAAGCCTTACTTTGGTAATCTTTTGAGCATTAATTCACCGCTTTTTGCGTCATTTTCTCCAAAGCTTTTAAAATCACCTCGTAAAAGAAAATAAGTGAAAATAAATCAATTAAGCAATATCATGTTCATAAAACCAAGGAATAAATAGAGGGAAATATGCAACATTTCAAACTCAACACCTATTCATGCTGAGGGCTAAGTCGGCTATTGAAGGGCAGCCACGGGCTAAGTGGTTTGCATTTTGGAAGACTGTATGAGAAGTATTGGATTGTCTCCTTGGACTGACGTGGTTGTCGATGTGCAAGTTCAGATAGAATTCTAATACATGTGTGTTGTCATTGAATGGCTGTGGACTCATAAGTGTTTTTTTTTTTTTTTTTTTCGCACAATGGTTGCAGAATGATCCGCTGTTTTATGAGATTGGTTCGTTGCACACTATTTTTTGTTTTTTTCCCTCACTTTTGTTTTGTTTTGTTTTTTCATAATTATGATAGAAAGTAAAGTGCGGTATGTACAGGTATAAATGTAACTAAGACTAATATGCATTGGAATGAAGGATGCTCACGACAAAGTAAAGGGACCAGTTTTACACTGGAATGCAAGAAAGTAAGTAGACTAGTATTCATTGGAGAGTTGGAAAGTAAATGGACCAGTATGAAATTGGAATGTTAGATGATCACTATAAAGTAAATGAACCAATATGGAACTAGAATGCTATAATACTAGTAAAGACGAGAAATTAAAAGAATCCTATAAAAGTCTACAACCCAAAGTTTTGGGTCGGGCCTTGGCTAATGGTTAGCACTAGTCACCAGTAGAGTCATCATTCTATGGTAATTTTATCCGCGTGCACCTGCTCAAATCGAGGCCCCACCAAAGTTATCAAGCCACATGGTCGTATTTTCATTATGGGGTGTCTACACTATCATTAGGTATCAGAGAAACACTTCTTAGGGCATGCCAGTGAAGACAGATGCAACAGACGAAGCCAAGTCTAATGGAGCACTTTAAGGAAGCATTAGATCAAATGATTTTTACCTTTTAATTGTGTTTTACACAAGAGGATGCCCTCTCCCTCTTTCACGTGAGCTTGACAGGCTTTGACCATATCATTTGGCATCAGAGTTGCCGTTATTGAGTCATGCCAGAAATGACAAAGAGGTAGCAGACGAAGCCAAGTCTAATGGCGCAACATGTGGAGCACTTGGAGAAAGTGTTAGATCAAATGAATATCAAATTTGAATTGATCCAACAAACACTGGAGCACCCCATCTTATGGCTTCCCCCAGCCAATGGGGAGCACTTAGGAATCAGAGAATCTAGCATCGGCATAAGGATTCAACTGTGTTTTGCTTGGGTTGATTTTCCTCA
Source organism: Magnolia sinica (assembly GCF_029962835.1). Taxonomy (NCBI): domain Eukaryota; kingdom Viridiplantae; phylum Streptophyta; class Magnoliopsida; order Magnoliales; family Magnoliaceae; genus Magnolia; species Magnolia sinica. Next base: position 25,254,212 of record NC_080588.1, read on the forward strand.
CTTCGGTAGGCATGATCCACTGGAGTTTATCTACAATTTTGAGCAATTATTTCGCTATCATTGGACAACGGGAAATGAGAAGGTTCTCCCGTCTTGTTCCACATGGATAGACTTGTGTTAACGTGGTTTCAATGGTATAGGCATGTGAACCATGGCACCTCGTAAAGGGGAATGACAGAGGTCATGTTGGTCAGTTTTGGGCCAACCAATTATTAGAATCTTAATGGTGTGTTGGCAAAGTTGCGATAAGTTATAGGGACCGTCCAAAGGTATGAAGACAAAATTGAATGCCTTATTAATTGCATTGAAGGATGGTCATATCGGGCTCTAATGAGCAAGTTCATTTAAGGGTTACGCGATGAAGTTGGCCAAAAAGTGTTGATGTTTCAATCCTCTACTCGGCAGGAGAAAATGAGGATGACTCGTCTCCAGAAGGAGAAGCTTGCACGCCTGGGAAAGTTTTTATGACCAACACCTAGTTATATGCCAATGCCAATAGATTCACGAGGATTTGTAAGTATAGGGTCGAGTATTGCACCCACACAACTCCACTCAAAAACATGGCCTAAAGTGGCAAGGGGTCCTATTAAAAAGATCATACTCGAAGAGAAGAAGATTAGACACAAACAAGATCTTTGTTATTATTGCAATGAAAACCTTACACCAGGCCATCGCTTGTAAACAAATACAGATTTTTATGACTGAGGAACCAAAACCATGATTTGTTGCTAGCAGAATCTGACTCTGATTTGATAATGGAAATTTCCTAGCATGCCAAGTGAAGAGGGTACGTGAGAACCATGGAGCGATCCTATTTTCAGGCCTTGAGGACAGGGGCGAGTTTTAGAGGGTGACAATGTTGCATGCCTAACCTATTCACACAAGTCTTGCTTGCTAATGTGGTTAGTAGTATTTGTTTTATACTTTCTATAAAATAGGAGATTTAGTTGTATTTACATAAGTTGTTAGTATTTGTGTTTAAACAGGGGGATTTGCTTAGTTGTTAATATTTGTGTTTACCTTGCCAGTTAGGTAAGATTTCGTGTAGACTTGAAATAGCTTAAACCCTATCAAAATGTATAAGCGACATGGATAAACCATCTATCATTTTAGATCATGAGCCCAAAAAGGATTCAAATTGAAGTTTCATGTGGACCACACCATAAGAAGGGGATTGAATTCATAGTATTGAAAACTTCCTAGGGTCTACTGTGATGTTTATTTTCCATTCAACTTGTTCATAAATTTACAACCCGTGTGAAGGTAAAATATAATTATTAGCTTGATCCAAAACTCATGTCCCTCCAATAAGTTTTCAGCAGTATGAATTAAATCACCATTGGTTATTGTGGTATGGTATACTTGAGCATTCAATATGCCTCCTTTTTTGGCTCATAGCATAAAAAGATCTTTCAAATTAGATAAACAGCATGAATAAAACATATACCTTATGGTGGGTTCAACAAATCCCCAAACAAGATGTCTACCACTAGCTGGTCCTAGTGGGGGTAGTACTCAATTTGTGCCTCTGAGCGTTCAACGTAAAATTAAATAAATTAAATAAGAGTATTTTAAAGTAAAAAATCATGATCACAAGAGACTTGGGGGCCGGTTGACATATCTACAAATAAGAGCTTATTTACTTATTCTAAAAAAAGAAACTCTCATATTGAAAATAGTTTTTTTTTGATAAAACTCTAATTTTAAAGCTTAGTTTTTTTAGAAACCTGTAAAAAAGCTCTTAAAAAATAAGTGACGGGGATGTAACTTTTTCTTTTAGAACTTATTTGGCTTAAGAAGTGCGTAGATATTTTTTTAATATTGATTTAGACAAATTTATTCTTAAACTTTTTAAGTAATTGCCATCTTGCCCTCTTCTCTTAGTTTATAATTTCTAAGGTGAGGCAACATGGTGAACAAGCCATATTGAAGGTGGTGCTCCACATGATGAATGAACCAAATCAAGGTGGCCCATATAATGCACAATCACATCAAATGGAGGCCCCATATGTTGGATGACCCACACCAAAGGTGGGACCCACATGATGGATGGTGGACATTTATGGTAGAACCATATGATAAAAGGTTGACATCAAAGGTGGGCCCACATGATGAACGACCCATATTGAAGGTTGGGCCACACATGATGGATGGTCCACAACAAAGGTGGGACCCACATGATGGATGGTGAACATCAAAGGTGGGTCCAATATGATAGATGACCCACATTAAAATATGTGGCATCGCATGATGGACTATCCACATCAAGTAGGCCCCACATGATGGATGGTCCGTGGGTCCCACATGATGAATAGTGGACATCAAAGGTGGGCCTGCATGATGAACGACCCATATTGAAGGTGCCCTTACACGATGAATGACCCACATCAAGGTAGGCCAACATAATGCATTATTCACATCAAAGATGGGTCCACATGATGGATGGCCCACATTAAAGTGTGGCCTATCATGATGGATCATCCATGTTAAATGAGCCTCACTTGATGGATGATTCACATCAAAGGTTGGATCCACATGATGGATAATGGACATCAAAGGTGGGCCCACATGATGGACGGTTGACATCAAAAGTGGGCCTACATGATGAACAACTTGTGGGGCCCCACATAATGAATGGTTCACATCAAGGTGGCCCACATAATGGATGGAGTGGGTCTCACATGATGGATGACCCACATCAAAGTGTGGCCCTCATGATGGATTCTCCGTATCAAGTAGGCCCCACCTAATGGACGGTCCACATTTAGGGTCTTGCATGATAGATGACCTATATCTAAAGTAGCCCAACATGATAGATGATCCACATAGAAGGTGTGCCCCACACGACGTATGGTGGTCATCAAAAGTAGGCCTTGCATTGATGGACAACCCACTTCGAAGGTGGGGAACACATGATGGGCACATCAAATGTAGATTTCACATTATGAGTAGTGAGCATTGAGAGCCCCACGTAAAAGATAATTAGCATTGATGGTGGGCCCCACGTGATGGATAACTTACATCAAGGTGAGCCGATATGATGGACGGCCCACATCACATGTCAACCAAAACATTTGGCTACATTGCTTTTATAATGAAGTTGTTGTAATCTTTAAAAATGACATCAATTACTCCTTAAAAAAAAAAAAGCTCTTATCTGAAGTTCTCACTAAATGTGCATATTTCAAATAAGAGTGTTTTTTTTTTTTTAAAATAAAATATTATTTAATGGTTTTGAAAATGTAATTTTCCTATAAGTTTATTTAAACTCAAAGCTAGAAAAAAAGAGCTGGTTAGAATAGTTTAGCACCATGGATTTGGGGGGAATCTAAGGGGATTTTACAACCCCTAGTTGTTTGCCCACATAAAGTAAATGTGATTTCAAATTCCCCCAAAGGGGGTTTGAAATCCAAGTTGAAAGCTTGGATTATATCTAAATTTTTTCAAAGAGTTGCATATGTCATTATACTATTAATTTATTGGACACATGACCCACTAATGATATTAAAAAATAATTAGATTATCAATTGCATCACTATAATTACTTTAAAACAATGATCAACACCGTCCAAACATTATCTATGTAAATCAACAATTAAAAGTCATTGGTTAGTCACTCGGATGTGATCTTCTGCTTGTGGCCCATCTGAGACTTGAACTTGCATCATTTCCAACAAAGTATATATTTCAGCGGGCTTTTTACAACTATTGCGTCAAACATTAGATACATTCACTGATTGTATATATTAAAGTTGATTTAATAATTAAATTCAAACTCCCAAATATACTATGTATAACTAATTTTGGATTAAAGTTGATTATCAATCCGGGGTGCCTAACACCATGGAAGGATTTCAAATCCAGGGGGTTCGGAATGCGGGCGTTCCAAAATCTACGCTCCCAAACATGCCCTTATGGACTTATTTGAAAAGAGCATGGATGCCAAACGAGTCCTAAAATTTGTAAAGATGTCGCGATTATATATCGTCATTAAATTTTTTTGCGAGAATACTGGGATATTTTGAAAATCTCGGCGATATGTCCCAGCATGATGGATGAGAGTGAGTGGCATGCTGTGCGGTGGTGGCAGAGAAACGTCTCAACGCAGAAGGAACACCAACCGCCAGAGATAGAAGTTGAAAAAGGGGTTTTGATTTTCTGAGAGAGAAAGAGAGCTATCCACTACTCCCAACTCTTTCCGTCCCGGCATCAGCATCAGCAGCATTCGGTTGGTTTTGGAATGAGGCTTCAACTCCAACTGCAGCAGCCAATTCAAGGATGGGGTTGGTGTTGTTTTCAGTCCCCCTCTCCTCGACTTCAACTCTTTGTAAGAAAAGGAATGCTTGGGCCTCTTTCTCAATCCCAATGGAGAAGGAACAACTCCCTGCGTCCTCATGCAAGTGCAGCCATTCCCTCCAGAACTCAAGTACTTCCCTGCTCCCTTCCTTCTCTACTTAATGTGCTGGGCCAAGCAACATTTTCTAGTCCTAGAGCCAGATGGTTACCTTTACTATTCACCACTTTAAGCTTCCATAGATCCCACATGCATAAGAGATCCAAGCTGGCCATTGTCATTTCTTGCGGGGGAATCTTACTTTCATTGAATGTCCTATGTCTGCCACATGCACATGGCGTTTTTTCATAAGCAACATGTTCCTGCTGCACACAGTCCGTGTTCCACCTGTAGCTACGAGATTGCGATTTAAAGTCGGCTACAGTTTGGCTGAAATCACCTCGATTAGGAGTTGCCACTAGCTTGAATGAACGGTAGTGAGCTAGAACTATACTGAAATGAAAAGAAAGTGATTCCAATCTTCACTGATCTAACCTGAGCTCTATGTAAGGGATCCAGTTACCCAAGGCGAAGGGGTTAGGCATCTCCTTAAGCCCGCAATTGCAGTCTCCACAGAAAGAAAAGAAAAATGAAAAAAATAGTCTAGATGAATTTCATTGCATTAATCCAAAAAATGATTAAAAAGAAGAAGATTGTGAATGAAGAAAAAATAAAGATCATAGAAACAAGATGAATGCTAATGAGTATAGATGATCTCTCCTATGTCTTCATGGCTTTGATCTTTGGTTATTGTTTAGCAACTTGTCTTAAATCGATGGTGTTTGGCTTAACGAGGCAAGAACTCTAGCTGGAATAATATTTTTTGAGCCTTCATCCCTTACACTCAAACACCATTCATTCTCCTCCATTGCTCTTTGTCCTTTGTCTCTAACTCCCTTTTCTCTCTGTTAGCTAGGTTCTCAGTATATAAGAGTTTGAAGATCCAAAAGTCTTTTCCTTGTAGAGAATTCCCTTATTTATAGACTCCTCAGATAACAAATCCATAGAATGAGAAAATATGACTGACATTTAAAATGGTATGTCCAAAATTAGGAGGTTTATTCTCATCCATTGGATGCAAGGAGAAGATGGTCATTGCCTCTCTCTCTCTCTTTTTTTATTATTTATTATTTATTATTTATTATTTATTTTTATTTTTAATGAGAATATGGAATCTCTCTAGAAGCTGCCTAACTGGCCATTTTTGGATTCTTTTTTTTTTTGGGTTTAGGCACATTCAAGAGAGCTAACTTGAGCTTCTTTGGTTTAAGGTTAAAAAGGGGTTTTATGTACTAATTAAGCTTATAAATTTTTGTACTAATTAAGCTTATAAACAAGAAAGATTGGATTAGGCATAGAATCCTTTGGAAGTGGCTGTGCAAGGCTTACAACCCTTTTCATAGCCATTCATCGTCATGATCAAAATGAACCACAAATCATCCAATTCTGAGGCCCAAATTTCATGATCTATACACCATAGGAAAGCTTTTTGATGCCCGTGGCGATGGTAAAGAAAATCAAGAATAATTGTGACTAATGATCAAAGTATAGTTGAAATTTCATGGTTGTGGTTCATCTCGCTCGGGCCCAATAAGTCACACTCTCTTGTGGGACCCATTGTTCAAAATCCAACATCCATTTGACGAAAGCTTTCCAAGGACTTATAGATCTTTCAAAGTATTTCACAATCAACTTCAAGATCATCCAATTAGAAAAAAATGGGGACCCTGGAACAATGCTAGCCTGGCCCATCAATGGTGGGCAAGTATGGTGTGTACTTGTGGGGCCCATAAATCAAAATATATTCATTTGATCTAAGAAATACCAGTGCCATTTTTTAGAACTTTTCGAATTCTACACAATAGACCTCAAGATCATCAAACTTTGATTTGAAATGATGGAAATATCGTGTCCTGAAGATCGCTGCTCCTACAGCACAACAGTAGGTGAGTAAAAGTTACTCGCCCCTGGACAGGCCTGTAAATTTTGTACTCGCCTCCTGCTGGGTTCTATCCACTTGGATTTTATTGAATCTTTATTCTCCTATTCTAAGCTAGGCTAACCTAAAGTGGGGTGTCTACACGACCTAATGGATGTCTGTGTATACCACTCGTGTGCCACATTGGCATGTGGAGGTGTTCATGGAGCTATGTTACACATGCTGGTTGGCTGGCAAAACTCTGATAAGAAGTATCTTACTTGTTTTCATTTTTGTACTCTCTGCCATCACATTCACAGATGTATTAATTATTCAATTTCCTTTTGATTAAAACATATTAAAATACGAGGTATTATACAATATTGATCTGAAGGCATACGCAAACTGTTTGCTTGGTTAGTTTTCAAGTTTCTACAAGTAGGTACCGTGGTTCAATGTTCCAGATTATCGATCCGATGAGACCCACTGGATGGCTCATGTACCAATATTCTCATAGATGGAAAAAGTTCTAAACCTTCAATTGGTGGCCTAAAGGAAGAAAGTAAAATAGTGGTCCACATTTAACAAAAAGACTAGAGGTTCAATGGGTAGGATCTTCCTGTCTGTTAGATTTTTTTTTTTTTTTTTGTGGGTATATAGGGCATCCAAGGTGGGGTCGATCATATCAACGGTTTGAATCTGCCCCATGGGCCCCTCTTCTACAAAATGAGAACTCTAGTTAATCACTTGGAAAGGAGTGCATGAGGTGGGATTAGATAACTCCCTTTCCCAAAACGTCATTCACTTTCTAACATGCAGATGACTTGCACCTTACGAGTCCTTTGGATGCCTATAAAGTTTTAAGTTGTAAACACTTTACACCCGAAACTCTTTTTAGGTGTAAAGAGTTTACATCCTGTCCTGTTTGGCTTTATGCTGTAAATTGGAGAGGTAACTTCCTATAAAATCTTCAAATGACATATAAGGGTTTCATTTAAGATGGATAATTGGGTTCGACCTATCTTAATAAAGCTAGGGCCGATCCATATATTAAACCAAGCATTAGGTGGGCTACAAAAGTGGGCCCACTAATTCAAATGCCCTCTTACCTTTGGTTTAAATTCTTTCAAATGCCTATTGAAAATTCAAATTAGTGTTCCTCCCTCTTCCTAGGTCCCCATGCCTCTGTCCCCCGGCTCGAGTTGTATAGTTGTATAGGCTTTTCTTTTTTGATTTTGTTTTTGTTTCTTTCTGTATTTTAGTTTTTCTTGTTTTGTTTTCTTATCCTTTTGGGCTTCTTAATAATATTTCAGCTTTTGAAGATTGTAAATATTATTAAAAGCCGGAAGGCAACAAAAACAGCAGAAAAGAAAAACCATACAAGCAAAAAGAGAAAAAAAACAAAGAAACAAAACAAAAACTAGAGAACTATACAACTCAAGACAGAGGCAACCCCCCCACCAAAAAAAAAACAAAAAAAACTAAGGGGCATTTGCTAGTTGATCTATGGGCAAGATTAGCCCAATCATCAACATCACGTAGAATCAGAGCTATGACTTGAGCCGCCCAATTCAAATTTTAAGACTCCCCAAAAACTGATTGGGTGAAAAAATTTGCCCATGGCCACAAGTGTTGTATATATTAGAGATAGAAAATATTTATATGCCTAGTACAAGGGAAAAACTTTGAAACTTTGATGGAGTGAGATGGATGATATTAGGTACTTATATGTTAATAAAAAAATGGCATATACATATCAGTGATTCAACTTAAATTGTCATATTATGGGTCCCTTAGATGTATCATGGACCAAAAACTACGCTAACCATCAGATTGGGGGACATTTATTGGATAGCTCAAATTGAAAACTATTCAACAAACAAGCGTCCGTAATGAAGAGGTCAAGATTGCTCAACAAATCTGATTTTGGGACCCTGACTTATTGGCAGTGGGTTTCACGGTTTGAGATCATGTACTTCATGTGTACAAGTTGTGAGTCCCTGCCAAGCAACATACTCCGGTGGAGGATCAAATAACTTCCCCTTTTCTCATGGAACATTTGAAAATCCTGATACATAGTAACACAGGGTTCTTCATGGTGTCTTGTGTTAGAAATGGAGAGCAATCGTTGTCTCTCACGCTATCATCGAAGGCAGTTTATAAATCTTTAAGTACCTTCTCATTACTAATCTAAAATCTCTTTCATTTCATCCAATGTTTCATCTCATCCCCTGCAGAAGAAAACTCCTCCAAATCACTACTAACCCCGTAGATTCAACCCCTCATTCTCTCTTTCTTCTTCTCCAACAAAAGTTACAAAACCCATCTTCTCTAAAATCAATCTCCAACATCTGTCACAACAATCCCACTGAAACCCAAACATGCACAGGTTGTTTGGGAGAGGGAGATGATGGAGAAGACTCCTGCAATACTCCTCTTGTAGAGAGATTTGAAATTTTTTAGCTGTGACCTGTAAACCCATCACCTGTATTCTGAAACATGTCATTTTGCCAGGTTTCAAATTGTAGCTAAAAGCTGTAATGACTTTACAGGATGTAAAGTCTTTACAAGCAATTGCAGGCATCCAAACAGTCCCCATATCTGATTACCTATAAACCCTTTACAACTTGAAGAATTTATAGGCATCCAAACGACCCCAAAATCATCAGTTTAGAACTACAAACAATTTTCAAATGCCAAAGCTTCTTAATTTGGAAATTACAAGGAGAAGCAAGTGAGAAGTAGGACCAAAGAATCACCATCTGTACATGTTTTGGTTCATTGCCATGTTGAGCTTTGTAGTTAAAAAAAATTACGAACATCTACATGGATGTTCATTATACAGGTTTTGCAGGGCTCATGTCTGAAAATGGCCTTACGTACAAATTTAAAAAGAATTTGTAATGCAGGATTGGCATATGATGATGCAATTAGCTTGTAGCATTTTTATTTTATTTTATTTATTTATTTTTTGAGCAAGTTTAGCTCCCGACATCATATCTCTTCCATAGGGTGATAGAGTAGTTCTACAGTAACTCTTAAGAAAAAGAGCTCTACATTAATTTTATCATGTGTATAAGAGATCTATCCAGGTTTGAGACTGTTTGTTAAAATAAATAAATCTAAGGTTTGGAGTCTACTTGCCAGTTACAAGAATTCATCTCTACTCCCAACATATAATTGGAGATGAATTCACTGTTTTACTTGGATTTGGTCTCCAATTTTATCGGAGATAATAGGTTTTAGTAGTTGTGTATGATTAGGGTTACTATTTCATTTGATGAATATTGCAAAATTTTACTAAAAAGCAAAAGAAGGGAAGCGAAACAAACATGTACAAGGTTGACCTATAGCACAAAGAAAAAGGTTAAAACAAAAGCATGACAAAGATAATACCCTAAATACAAGAGAAACACCTTCTCTATCACGTCTTGGCAATGCGAGGAGAGACCTTGAAAGCACCTTCTTTGGCTTACAAGTCCACCTTAGAATTTGCATCACAAGGAATATTATGATTAATCAACATGATGATAGTACGATAGATTTGAATAAGTTGATTGCCTCTTTTGTATGGTCCTGATTGAATATCGGTATCTAGAGGCATATCAACCCTTCCGAAAGTGATATTCTACAAATAAATTTCAGATGTATCGATCCACATTGGCCGATTTTTATTTTTGTTTAACAAAAATTTATGGAAAAATCTCAGAGAAAGGGGAAAAATGCTGAACTCAAGAATGTCTTTTTTTATTTTTGTGTTTTGGACGTGTGTTCAATGGTGTCTCGGACCATTCTTTTGCAAGAATGTTGTTTGTTGGGTGGATCTATAGAAATGCTGTGTGGTTGACTTTTTCGACCTCTGCCGCCTCAAACTCTGTCCAGAAAGCACTGCTTTATGTTTGATCCTATGTGCCCAGATTGTAAATTATCGAGTCATAGATTATAGAACTTAGCGCATTAAAATCATATTTATTAATTAATTAAATTTTTTTTTTTTGTGGCCCTTGTACAATGGAGACATATTTTGTTGGTGTGTGCGTGCGTTTTTGCATGTGGGTGGGTGCACATATGCGTGCACGTGCATGGTGTGTGCATGTGTCTGTGCGTGCGTGTGTGCATACACTACATAGACAGATAGACATTGAATACTTCTGATTTCTAAATGTGTTATCATGCCTCTTTCAACATCTCCTAAAGTTTCATTGAAATTCCATCATTTTCCTAATGCTTCCCCAAGGTTTCCCTCAAAAAGCAATAAATTCTTGGGTATCTACGATATTATTGAGAGGTGTTACTGATGATATGAATACATTTTCCGTATCCCAAGTCATTGATACATGTAAAAATAACTCTGAACACTGGGCAAATGAATACTAATAAGATTCATGATATCCTCATGGGGTTGATATCGTAAATGCATAGATCTAGGTTTGAATTAGTTAAATTACCCTGTTCCACAAAGAAAGTTTAAGAAGAAACCAAAATCATCTGTTCCTCTAAAAAATGGCCTGAAAATGAATAAAAAAGATGTCCAAAATTATGAAATTGATGCTGTACATGAATAGATTCATGTTCAAAATACTGAGATCCCCCAAACTAATTCTGAGAAAAAAAAATCTAGAGTTTACCATTTGTCTCAAAAATGGCTCGGGATGGCTAAAAATGACCAAAAATTCCAAAATGTGCCCAAAAGAAGTGATTTTATGCATGAAGCTTCAGGTCTAGACTACAAACAGATTATGCGTGCATTTCAACATTTCAACATTTCAACATTGAGATCTCCAGTTTGAGCACAACTTACCTATTAAAAAACATATTATCTATCATTTAACAAATGTTTGAAAAATTAAAAAAATCTGAAAATCGGCAAAAAAGGTCAAAATCAGAAAAAAAGTTAAATAAACCAAATGGGCCCCATTACAACACAAATCAAGCATGATTTGGTGGATTTGGTTTGGTCCTATCCGGCTATTATGCTGAGATACAACAAAAAAAGAAAAAAAAAAGAAAAGAAAAGGAATAAAAGAACTGTGTTACCTCTTTTTTCTTTTACCCCTAAAATGCCAACTCCACTTCGATTCATTGAATCGTGCTAAACCTAGTAAAAGGTGTGTTGCTAATTCTTCCATAACGTCTAAATGAAGAAAGGAGGAGAGAAAAGGGGGACAAATCAGAAAAAAGGGCCCCTTAAAAGCATACTGGTAACAAGTTAATACATGGTTTGTATAATTGTATTGGTGCCGATGGCCCAATATGGGTCGACACGCCTTCTGTTTTTCCTAGATGGCCATTCAAGCTGTCTCATGTGTTGGGCTGGGCCAATATGGTTGTATTGGCTGATCAAATACTGGTATTCGAAACCTTGCTCTTCAATGATATACGCAATTCCTCAGGGGCATCTGCCAGATTTCGTCCTTCCGATGTCATTGGTTGGAATCCCTTGTGATAATGAATGTAGTGAAGTTGTATCTCACAACTAATTTGGTCCCTCAAAGCAAGCCACTACTTTTGCACATCTTGAATTGCAAACACCTAGTGGACCAAAATATTCTAGAAGGACAGTGCTAATCTCCAAGGAACAACCATCAACATATAGGGGGAATTTCCATCTTTCTTTTACCTTATGGACATCCCAGCCACACTTGATCACCTCAGCCAATTTGATTTGATCATTTGCGTAGAGAAACCTTTCATCTTTATATTGGCCCTGCTCCATTCCTAGATCTCTTTGAATACTTTCTCTATGAGAGAGTTCACCCTACAAGTTTTTTGTAAAAAATCTTGTTGTTCTTCTCCAACCCCAAACGCTAGAGGATTGCATTCATTGGTAGATTCCATAAATGATACCTTTCACAGTTCCGGGTGTCAGTATCACGCACTTGCTGTCAAAACACTTAGTATACAGGTCTAGATTTTCCAAGCAAAAGGCCAATGAAGAAAAAGATGGGAGACTGTCTTCTCCAAGGCATTGCACATTGTGCATCTTTTAAGGAAAGAATGATCCTTCCTTTTAAGATGATCTAAGGTGAGGATCTTGTCCAGCATTTCTGTCCAACAGAATTCATTAACTTTGAAAGGAGCAACGACAGCCAAACATTTGAGAAATATCTGTATTGAACCTGGATTCAACCTGGCAAGCATGAAAGAATGATTGAACTTAAGATGGTCCCTTCTGCTCTAGGACACAAAATCTTGTCCCCACATTATTTTGAAATGTACACTTTCTGTGAGGAATCAAGCATGGTGGCCAACAGAGGAATCTTCTCACGTCGAAAGTTACAAAGGAAAACGCCCCCAAGACTGAATGTTATCTCCAGTACCCACTTTGTATCTAATATGCTGACCAAAAAACTCCTCTAAACAGAAGTTACAGCTCTCAAAGTTTCTGATCCCTTTCCATGGTTAGCACTATTTATATCCCAACAAATTGTCAATTTGCTGTGTTTTGACAATTAAGATCTCTACTGCTATTTGCCTAATAAATCTGTATTTACCTGCTTTATTGGTCTTATTCCTAGTCCGCTGTACCTTTTGGGTTTGAAAACATCCTTCCAAGCCACCAATAGGTATCTGTGATTGTCTTCACTATCATTCCACAGAAACTTCCTCTGAGTAGATTCTAATTTATATGCAATTTTGCATGGGCATTTAAATAATGATAGAAGGTTCTCTGACAAGTTGGCAAGAACCAGGTTTATTAGAGGAATGTTTGGGTCAGCTTATTAACTGGCCTTGTTGTTATCTGTTGATGGTTGATTTCCAAAATTGAAAGAAAGATTACAGGTTGGAAAGCAAAATTGTAATCAGCAGGGGGCTGGTTGGTGTTACTTAAGCATGTTCTCGAAGTTATGCTGATTCACTTGCCATCTGTCATGCAGGCTCCTTGAGCAGTGTTTTATCGAATTGAATCCAAGTTTTTATATATATATATATATATATATATATATAAATTAATTTCTTTTGGGGAGATTCGGTGTATGGGAAGAAGTTGCACTGGGTTTCGTGGTGAAGTTGCTGACATCTATCTGCTTAGTCAGGGTGGTCTGGGTATTCGCTGGATAAATGTTTAAATAAGTTTGTTCTTTCGTATGTTATGGCCGTTGCTGTAAAAGAAAAGCTTCTGATATTTGGTGATTCATGCCAAACATGTGCATGGAAAGCATTTTTACTTGATGGGGAATTCTAGTTTGGGTTCCTGTACATGGAAGACACTCTTTTGTCTCAACTCTCAAGAATGAGTTTATGTTGAATGCAAGTTGGTTTGTGGGGAAAGGACAGAGTAAGTTTCTGGTGCGATTGTGGTGGGTGATAATCCATTAACAGAATCTTTTAAGATATGATCTAGTGCCCTTTGTCATATGGCCTGACGCTGAACTCTTCAATATGATTTGTGATGATGGGGGCTATTGTGGAGCTGGGATTGGAAGGGATATCTAGGTCAGATTTTGGCAACGGATTAAGCTGCTTGTTCGAATCTGTCATAAAGCCATCGAGTTGTTGTTCTTGCTGATCTGTGCTGATTTACAAGTGCAGATCCATATGTAATTTTATCAAATACTGTGGGGCACTTCAAATCTAATCCTGGTGATCGGATGTGCCCCAGAGAAAATTGGTTTTCTGAGATGGCTGAAAAATCTTTGTCAGGAACTTGGCAACAATAATTGATATATATATATATATATATATCTTGATGATACTATTGGAGAAACTGGGAGTCAAAATTTGAAGCATTCATTGAGGGAATAGAAACTTTTTGGTCCTTTAAAGGTTTGTTAAATTCCATGGAAGTGGATGTGAGTCACAGTCTGTATCTTATCATCATCAATATGGAGATTTTGGATAGCATCCATGAACTCAACTTTGAAAATAATAACTTACCAAAATATATCTGTTGTATCAGGAGATCGCAAGCGGCATATTTATGTAGAGTATTGCACAAAGTTGAGGGGCTTTTGGCAGGAATTTGCATAGTTAGAGCATAATCATGTAAGCCTTATCCAAACGAATTGGGGTCAGCTACATGAATCCTGTTTGGCCATTCCACTTTATCAAGAACTGTATCCTCAATTAAGTCATATTTTCAAGTCTTTCTAAACTAAGTTCACCCATGTCCTTTCGGTTCATTTGCATGAAGGATGCTGAAGAAGCATAAAAAAAGGATCAACACCAAAAGAAAATTTTGAGTTGTCCGGTCGCTTTGGAGTTTTAGAGAAGAAGAAGGAAGAAGAGGAAGAGTTCCCCATGGATAAGGCTTGCGATAAATTAGGGAGGGCTAACCAGCCATTTCTTTTATTAAGAAGGATTGGAATATGTTGGTTAAAATACCCTTGCAAACAACAAAAAAGACAAAAGACTTCCCAATCCCTGTAGATTTGGTGAATAAATTTGCAAGAGGATAAAGGGCGTAACTAAGCCTTTTTTGACAAGCATTGCAATACAATGAGGGAGGGATAACCAACCCTTTTTATTAACAAGGATTGCAATAAATTGATAAAATACCCTTGCAAACAACAGAAAAGAGGAAATAAAAGAATTCCCCATGCTCTCCATCAATGGGATTTGGTGAACAAATATGCAAGCGGGTGAGAGGGAGGGAGTTGCAAGCCGCGCTAATGCAATTTGACCTTTACAAAATGCCTCACGATGGTTGGAGAGGGAGTTGCATGTTATGGCCCCTGGAGGGAGAGTATGGCTAACCCTTTTTATTAACAAGGATTGGAATACAATGAGAGAGGGATGGATGACTAACCCTTTATTAACATGGATTGCAATACATTGATTAAAATACCCTTGTTAAAAAAAAAAGATGAAAGAGAGAATTTCCCATGCTCTCCATTGAAGGGATTTGGTGAACATATCTTCAAGCTAGTGAGAGAGGGAGGGAGTTGTCAATCGAGAGACCACACTCTCAAAACCTGGATCCCATTCAATCATGTATTATACTTAGGTTGTCTATTTTAGGAATGGAATTATTCTCCTTCATTATCACATTCAATCATGTACTGTGCTTAGGTTCTATTTTAGGAATGGAATTATTCTCCTTCATTATTCCATTCAATCATGTACTATACTTAGGTTGTTTTATTTTAGGAATAGAATTATTCTCCTTCATTATCCCTTAAATCAGGGATTGTAATCACCCAAAATTATGGGTCAACATATACCATGTATAGTATTCTGTTATCTATTTAAGAGGATGGAATCTCACAATGAGGACCACCCCGAATTGAATCAAAACTTGATTCCAAGATCTCAACAATTTAGATTTCTGTAGAAATATCATGGTATCAGAGCCACGATGCTCTCTTTGAAGTTCGTGCGATTTTCTTTGCAATCGGAGACAACTCGTCTTCAATTTATTGATTTCCTTGTCTCATCATTCTCATCATTTTTAATTTTTAATTTTTTTATTAGCTGCAATACAAGAAAGTTGTAGCATCTTCTCTCAGTTCATATAGAATGAGTCTGCGATCTTCCAAGCAACGTCAGAAATTACTCTTAGTTCATGACAACTTGAATATTCAGAACATTTAGAAGATTTTTAGCATTTTCTGCTCATCAGAGATCTGATCCATTCATGGCTGTCAATCATAGAAATGGAAAAGTCTGAGTTATTTTTGGTTCGATTTACTGGCAACAATTATACCTCTTGGGCTTTCCAATTCCAAGTATACCTTTAAGGCAAAGAATTGTGGGGGCATGTCTTTGGATCTGATCCGCCGCCTATAGAGGATGAGAAAAAGATATCCTCCTGGCATACTCAGGATGCGAAATCAAATCCTGGATTCTTGGATCAGTAGATCCTCAATTCATTTTGCATCTCAAACCCTACAAAACTACAAAGGCCATGTTAGAATTTTTAAAAAAGGTTTATCATTAAGGAATTTTTGCACGTCAATTCCAATTAGAATTAGACATTGCTCAATATCATCAAGGAACTTTGTCCATTCAAGAATATTATTCAAGCTCTTACTTTATGGGTTGAGATTAAATATGTTAATGTATTTGACACCGTTCTGGTTGAAATACAAGGACGTCAAGCAACTAGTCACCGAGACTAATTTATGATGAAATTGTGATGGGGACATCGCATGTACACGTGCACGCATGCCGCCCCCTACGCACGTACGGAAAGAGAGGAAGGGCCCTACCATTGATCTGGCTCGATGACGACGTCCAGGGAGGGCCTCCTAGTTAGAAGACGAAGTTTTGATTCAAAAGAGTGGGCCCGATAATTACGAAAAGCCCATCACGGGATCTCATGATCGTGGCCCACTAGTCAGATTAAGTTCATACTTTAGGTTTTGCTTATTTATATTATTTAGAACATCATGAACGCTTTAGATTTCTTTAATTGGTTTTTATTTTAGTTTACTTCATCGCCAAGTAATAGGTTGCGCACATGGCGCGAGTTTTGGGGTTAGGGTTTTCCCTATAAATAGGCATCCCTTATAGTTCTTTTGATTCATTCAAGTTTAATAAAAATTCTTGCATGTTTTTTTCTACTCTTTGAGTTTCTGAGTTGTGGAAAAATTCAAGTGGGTGCGAAGCCCTCCCTTTTCGAAGGGCTAAATTCAAGTGGGTGCGAAGCCTCCCTTTTCGAAGGGCTAACTACCGTGGTGCAAAGCCACGTTTATTGCAATCCGCCCCTCCATCTTATTTCATCCATCCTTCGATCATCTTCTCCTCAAATTCACTTGTTTTGCAGTTCTGTCTTTCTACAATCAGTTTCCAGAATCTGGCTCTGTAGGAGGGCTGAAACTTTGACGGAGCACCGCGCCTTAACCGTACGTCGGATCGCCATCAAATTTGGAGGGTTTGGAGATCCTGGCCAACCAAGGCCAAGAAGTCCCTTTTAGGATTTGGGCCTCCACACTTGCGGCCCCCTACTGCGCACGTGCCCCGGTACCTTGCTCCGCTGCTCGCACGGGGGATCTGTTCCAGGGTTCCTCGAATTGAAATTAGGGAATCCCTTGGATTAGGGGCTGATTACTATGCATGTGTGGCTGAATTCTATTTCTCTTTGAGTATCGTTTGGCTTATAGTTTTTATTGTTCCAGCCCTAGCCTGTATAGGCCTAGACCCGCATAGATTCCCCTTAATTGAATGTTTGGACTTTCATGTGGGATATGGAATTTGTGTAGTTGTTTTTGAACTAATGTGATCTTAAACCTGAATTCTTGCACATCATACTTGAATTTCATGTCCTGCATCAAATTGCTTTTTGAATATGAGACTGTTCGGTCTAATCTAATGAGAGGGTTTCATTTCCATCCTTGGATGAATGCCTGAATGAACGTCTTCGTGAGGAACATTGACAATTGATGAAAGTACATTTGGAACAGAAAACTATAGAAAGTATTGTTAATGTTGCTTATGCTACTCAAGGAAAACCTTCTCCTTGTGATATGAGTATCGTGCAATGTTACCGTTGTAAAAAATTTGGTTATTATGCCTCCCAGTGTCAACATAAATTTTGTACTTATTGCGAAGGAACCGGTCATATCACTATTGAATGCTGTAAACAACATCAGAATCGGACTACTCCAAATTGGTTTCCTCGTGCCTATAGTACAACAATTGCTGCATCTATTCTACAGCCTGCCATTTCGTCTGCTTCAACTACTGCCTCCTCCTCATCTAGTCCACAACCTGGCTCGTCTTCTTCTCTAACCCTCGAAATGGTCCAACAAATGATTTTAAATGCCTTTTTTTGCACTTGGTGTCTTAGGTGAAACCAGAAAACTTCCTTTTTTTTTGGTATCTTGATTATGGAGCATCAAATCACATGACATTCACATCTAAAAATCTTTTCGATGTCACAAAATACACCGGCAATCTCCAAGTTTAGACTGTAGATGGAGACAGTTTTCTAATTACTACAGTTGGGAATAATCTCTCGACAAATATGTCCATATACCCCTCCACAAAACGGTGTCACTGAAAGAAAAAATAGGCATCTTCTTGATGTAACTCAGTCTCTTTTGATTACATCTTCCGTTCCTCATTTTTGTTCTGGGCCACTTACAACTGCTGTTCATCTTATAAATTGGTTACCCTCCAACAATCAAACCCCACATTTCCGCTTGTGCAACGCACCCCATCGTATGATCATCTTTTTACTTTTGGTTGTCTATTGTTGTAAGACCTCGACCCTTTTGTACCTTTCCAAGCGCGCGTGTGATGTGCGACGCCCTTGGCGGGATCCAGACTGGTCATGCATAGTACACACCTGAGTGATTGGAACCTTAAGACCCCAATACCCATGTCATACCGACTGCCCCACGGCCGTGGTCGCGAAGGTGCCACTTGTGTGTCTGTGCGATGCTCCGTTGGCAAGATATGCTGTGGAGAACCTCTTGTCATTCATGTGCGCATGGTGCCACACACAACACACTTACATATGCTTCCCACACATACATCTCTAGCCACATATGTGAGGGAATCCCAACACCACCTACTATGACATCACCATCCCTTGCCATCCCTCCCATGTGACATAAAGTCAACACTCACCTTGCCTCTTCCCATACCCCACCATACCTAAGGAATCTACAACCATGCCTCAATCTCTCTCCTAAGTGTGGATTAGCTCCTTTAATAATTGATTAGCTCTTAATCTTGGACTAACCTCAACCATGGTTATTTTTCCACCTTTAACCCAACCAAATCCCTTGGTTAATTCGCTATAAAAATCCAACCGTTGGCCATTTCATCCATTTTTTTCCACACTAAAGGGGGAGAGAGAGGGTGGAGTGATCTTGGTGGGCCATCAACCCCATCCATCAATCTCAAGTGTTGATCAAAGCCATCAATGTGAGTACACCCAATCACCTTCTCTTCTCTCTGATTCCTTGCTTTTCCTTCTTTATTTTGAAGTTATGGGACCACCGATTTGGGTCCCACTTCGAGGATAGCATGCAATCCGGACCTTCCGTAATACCCAATGGGTTGGATTGTTGTAATACACAAGAATCAACCTGATCTAGAGTTGTATGGGACCCACTGACCGTTGGCCCCACATGATGTCCATCAGCCATCCAATCGCTTTATAAGGTCACGAAGACCTGGATGAGAGAGCACATAAATATTAGCTCGATCAGAACCGTGGGCCCAATGTAGCAATTGCATGGCCTCCAAACTGTCCAACCATGGACTCCACTGGGTTAGCATACCCACACACTAAAAAAAAGAAGAAAAAGAAAATAATACATTCAATGCAGTAACGTCCTTGGACATTGCCTTGACAGGTCTACATAGCAACATCTGCTGCTTATAATTTCCTTAGAAGAAAACCATGCGGCCCACTACGGCCATACCATGAGACGTGTGAAATCCACACCGTCCATTCATTGTCCCAGCTCATTTTATGGCATGGGTCTGAAAGTCGGGATGAGACAAGACTCAGGTGGGTTGTACTATATTGGCCAGTGGGAACAATGACTCCCACTGTTGAAACCTTCCCAAGGGCCCACTTTGACGTCTATTTCCCATCTAACCCGCTCCTAAGGCCACATGGCTCTAGTTGAAGGGAAATCACAATTATCAGGTTGATCAGACCTGTGGACCACCCTAATGTTTATTGACCATTCAAGATGTGAATGGTATTCACAGATATGGATGAAGGCAAAACACAAAAATCGATTGATCCAAAGCTCTTTGGGTCCACCACGAGCTGGCTAACCCGATGGACGGAGCGGATCTCTCATGTGGACCCCACCTAGTGGAGAAAACAATATATATATATATATAAATAGATAGATAAATAGAGAGAGAGAGAGAGAGAGAGAGAGAGAGAGAGGGAAATGCTTGCCTACGCACCTTTGCACACGTGTCATGGGCACAGAATCTGAACGGTCCATGTGATGCGGCACCCCTTGAAACCTTATGGGCCCAACTTTCAGCCCGATACAAAACTTTGGTGGGCGTTTCAAGGGGTGCCGCATCACGTGGACCGTTCAGATTCTGTGCCCATGACACGTGTGCAAAGGTGTGCACGGGTGCGCATGTAAGAAGGTGCGCATGTGAGCATTCCTCTCCCTCTCTCTCCATATATATATATATATATATATATATATATATATATATGGAGAGAGAGAGAGAGAAATGGTACTATGAGTTCGAGTTGTGTGGGCCCCACCATGATGTGTGTGGAACATCAACACTATCAGTTAGATGCACCATTCAAGAGTGGGCCACGGGCTTAAAAATCAAGTCAATCCATGACTAGGGTGGGCCACACCAGATACAACAGTTGAGAGGGGTTATCCTCCCATTAAAACACAATCATTTATTGGGCCCACCGAGATGTGGTTCACAAATCTAGGCCATCCATTGTGTCCCACTTGGATGAGGGGTTGGACTAAGTTTCAGCCACATCCAAAACTCATATGGGCCCCACCAAGTGCTTTTATATGTTTTAGGCATGTCTTCACATGGTTTTAGATGGTATGGCCCACCTGAGTTCCATATATGGCTGATTTTTGGGATATCCCATAACGTAAAGGGGACCCATCAAATGCCGGTGTTGATCCCTGCCTTGGGCCTATTGTGATTGCTTATGGACCCCATGTACCTGCCGTTAGCTATCTGATTTGGCCGTTTTAGTGCATACTTCTTGAGTGGGCCTATCGGCTTGGCAACCCACTCGTGTAGCCGTGAGGGGTTCCATTAGACTTGGACCCCAAGTGGACCCCATCTATTGTATATGGCATGTTTTCTTTATCCAATTAACATGATGTTTACGTTTATGTTGGCACTTTATGCTTGATGAGGTGTTATGTTGACACTTGACATAGTGTTTACGTTTATGTTAATATAGCACTTCCTTTAAGTTAATGTGGCATTACGTTTATGTTTCATGTTGGTTATAACTGATGTAAGACAATTAACCACTTGCTCTAAAAGCTCGAACTGTTAGAGTATGGAGAATTAATCCCTTTATCTCATTGCCCAGGCCCCACGTCTCATGGGTTAGGCCCTCGGTCGAACCCTCCTCGTGGGCCCCAAATCACATGGGTACCGCCTCACACGAGCCACCCGAGTCACACGGGTGGGGCCCGCATCTCACGAGCCACCTGCCTCACACAGGCCGCCCACCCCGAGTGTGCCCCTGCATCTCACAGGCCACCCCACTCGAGCCCGGTGTGAAAATGCCCCCGCATTAATCACCCCCGGTGAGGAGTCTCGAACACGAGACCTCCCGCTCTGATACCAATTTGATGTAGGACAATTAACCACTTGCTCTAAAAGCTCGAACTGTTAAAGTTTGGAGAATTAATCCCTTTATCTCATTGCCCAGGCCCCACGTCTCATGGGTTAGGCCCTCGGTCGAACCCTCCTCGTGGGCCCCAAATCACATGGGTACCGCCTCACACGAGCTACCCGAGTCACATGGGTGGGGCCTGCATCTCACGAGCCACCTGCCTCACACAGGCCGCCCACCCCGAGTGTGCCCCTGCATCTCACAGGCCACCCCACTCGAGCCTGGTGTGAAAATTCCCCTCGCATTAATAACACTACTCTTGTGTTTTTTGTAGCATTACTCTTACGTTTGATATAGTACCGCCCTTACGCTTGATGCAGTATTACACACTTCACGTATAGTGGTTACGATTGTACGTTATCATATCTCATCTGCATCATGTTTGTATGACTTGGATCATGGCTAATTCATGATTTTTGGCTTGCCCATGCGCAGTAAGGCCGTATTATGACCCTACAATTGGGGGCATTTTCAGGGGACCTATATGAGATGGGTCCACCCTGCATGTATGCATGACTTGCATGACTTGTGTAATTGACTCATGCATTCACGCATTGCATGATGCGTTTGCATCCACACCCTAGCGACATTAGGGTTGTGGCCATCATAGGACCATCCTGGTTGGTAGTTTGAGTATGGACATAGAAAATTTTGTTACGTTTACTGGGCACATAGGATGTCTTTGGGTGAAAGTCCCTAAACCCTGTGGGCCATAGGATCCTCTAATGTCGAGACTGAGTGGATAACATGAGTTCTCGAGTGTCAAATACCAATAGGTCCCGTCTCTCACTGTGTCGGGGTCGGTTGGAAGGGATATGACCTTATCTGCCCGGGTGAAAGGGGCTATAAGCTAGGTTGAGTCTAACCAGCTCGTGAAATGGGTCCGCTATCGGCGAGTCGGGTGAGGATTGACATACCATTGTCGAAGCGGATAGTGAGGTCTCTTCCACTCGCTGGGTCATGTGCACGATGGGGCGGCAGGCCAGTATTAGAGTGTACTAGACCCCGATGATTCTAGATGGGAACTGTACTGAGATGTGGATTAAACATCAGGATTTGCATGTTGCATATGACATTCATGCATTCGGGATTGTGGATGCGTAAATACAATTCAAGTGTCCTATAATCGTGGGCCATGGTCCCCAATAGGTACGGGACTTCGGGATCAGGAGTCTTTCATCTTAGGATCACTTCACATATTAGGTATGAGTCTAACATGTGTTGTAGCTCTGGGTGCGAGGCCCCTATCGGCACACGATACTATGTACCACGACTCGATCATTATCATGTGCTCTTTTTTCCTTATAATCACAACATGCCTTCGTGATAACATGTTTAGTTGATTGACTAGATATACCTACGTTGACATTATCTCATAGCATATATGCATAACCTTGGTATGGTACATGAATGTATATTAGCATGGTTGGCTTTCCATTTTTGTTGCTTACCCTGATATTGATGTTGATAGTGCTACGATATATCTGTCATATGTTTTGTACTTCCACTCACGCACTCTACTAAGCTTCGTAGGAAGCTTATGCGCGTTTGTTTACGCTGCAAATTAAGCTGGGAAGTGTCAGTAGTATTGAGGTTGGAGTCTGCGCATGTTCCTTGGATTTTATTATATCATGTATTTACCTTATCAGCATTGTACCCTTAACCATTGTTTGGTGGAGATGTATGTTGCTTGTGGAGTCCTTTGGGTTACGCTTAGTTTTATAACAACAAAAAAAAAAAAACTCTAAATCCTCCTTGTAAAATCCCGCTTTTGGAACTTAGCACATTCAAGCTAGGAGCTAAAATCGGGGTACTACAGAGGTTGTCACATTCGAATTCTGATTACGACGGATGTAGTTGGAAACTAAATTTGGGGCGTGACAATTTTGTTCATTTACCTTCTTCTGAATGTACCAAACTCATTGCTTAGTCTTCCAAAAGTGCATTCCTTGGATATGCACCCAACTAGAAATGATTCATTTGCTATGATCCTCAAATTCATCTTATCTAAATTTCTAGAAATGGTTTTCTTTAGAATCAATATTTTTTTCAACTACATTTTGAGCCTCTTGATTTTGTCTACTATCTCCTTGCCTAGTTTTTCCAATGAAAGAACGTTTACTTAGTTTAACCCTAATTCTGTGCATCAAAGGCGTAGGAAAGACACAACCAGTGTTCGAAATATTGGTATTGTGTTACGTATCGCACCCTTGGGATATGGATACGTATCGGTTATCGCATGGGATATATCGGTTCTATCATGTAATGTATCGCTGTTGTTGGAAACATTGGAAATTGGTTGATTTTTTCAATGAAATTTCAATAATTGTTAAAAAAGACATCACTACACACAAATCAAAACATTATAAAAAACATGTGCACATAATAGGTTTTCTTTATATGGGGGTCCTAATCTATGCGTTATCTAACTGAATTGCTGCAAGTATATTCAAAGTTTATTAATATAATTTATAAATGTAAGAAGGCGTGTGGAAACAGAAGCAATACATTTAAAAGCAAAAGAAGAATCACTAAATCATGTTACATACATGTTTGATTTTATGTTTGGACACATATTGCAACCGATTTGCGAGAAGTAGGGAAAATTTTATTTTTTTTCAAATTCTCGTAACTTGGCCCTTCTCCTCCGAATATCAAAATCAAAGCTCACAATCCATGATTTTTCATGCAAATCATGACAAAACATGGATTTGTAACAATTTGACACTAATTTAATATGATTTACAGAAAAAAGGGATCTAAAATAAAAAATGCTCACCGGATCGAACATGTGGGATATATCCCACTATTTGTGCGTTTCGTATCGCATAGGTGGGATACAAGAAATATAGTGGGATATATCGGCCGATATCGTCGATATTTTAAACACTGGACACAACTACACGACAGGTCCCTCAAGATCTCTTGTCTGCATTTGATCCAAGTCAACCTCCCTCTTTGTGTCGCTCCTTGCGATTGTCTAAGCCTTCTAACTAATATGGTTTTACCCATACTACCTTGATGGCTACACTGTTCTTCTACTTCTATTCTCCACTCTTACTCTCAAGCTGTGCAACATGAATGTTGGAGACAGGCCATGCAGGATGAATTGCAGGCTCTTGAAAAGAATCACACCTGGGAGATTATATAAGGTTCCACATCTATCAAACTGATTGGATGCAACTGGGTTTATTTATTAAACTCAAACCCGATGGATCTTTGGATTGTTATAAAGCTCATCTTATGGCTTTAGGAAATCGATAGGAGTACTTGACTATGAAGAAACATTTGCACCAGTGGCAAAAATGCATACCGTTCGTATTATTCTCGCCATTTCCACATCACAGTCCTGGTTGCTATATCAGATGGATGTCAAAAATGCTTTTCTTCATGGTGACCTTAAGGAGGATGTCTATATGCGCTTACCCTAAGGAGTGCACTCTACTTCTCGCCATACTGTGTGTCAATTGTGGCGTTCCATTTATGGTATCAAATAAGCTCCACATGCTTGGTTTGAGAAATTCAGAAGCTCTCTTCGTGACATTGGTTTTACTCAAGAGTACTTATGATGCATCTCTGTTCTTTCATCAAACTTTTACCAGCCTTACTGCTCCCCTTGTCTACGTTGATGATATTCTCATCAATGGTACTGATTCCAACATGACAAAGCATCTTCAAGCTCCCCTCCATGCATCATTTCATATGAAGGATTTGGGTCCACCCACTTACTTCCTTGGATTGGAGATTCATCAATCTTCTAGAGGATTGTTTCTCAATCAACACAAATATACTGAGGATCTCCTTGAACTTGTGATGGGGACATCACGTGCACTCACGCCCCCCCCCCCCTCGCACGTACGCCAGAATGAGGGCCCCACCGTCGATCTGGATTGATGACGATGTCCAGGGAGGGTCTCCTAGTTAAAAGACGGAGTTTTGATTTAAGAGAGTGGGCCCGATAGGCAAGAAAAGCCCATCATGGGATCTCATTATCGTGGCCCACTAGTCGGATTGATTTCATATTTTAGGTTTTGCTTATTTATGTTATTTAGAACATCGTGAATGCTTTAGATTTCTTTGATTGGTTTTTATTTTAATTTACTTCATCACCAAGTAATAGGTTGCGCACGTGGCGCGAGTTTTGGGGTATAGCGTTTTCCTTATAAATAAACACCCCTTGTAGTTCTTTTGATTCAATTGAAGATTAATAAAAATTTTGCGTTTTCCTACTCTCTGAGTTGTGAAGCCTAATTGGGTGTGAAGCCCTCCCTTCTTTGAAGGGTTAACTATCGTGGTGCGAAGCCACATCTATCCCGATTCGCCCCCACCTTCTTCCATCCATATTTATCTTCTTCTACAATCATCTATGCTTCAAATCCATTTTCTATTGTAGCCGTTTTTCTCTCTATAGCAGATTTCTAAAATCTAGCCCTGCAGGAGGGCTGAAACTTTGGTAGAGCACCACATATAAATCGTGCATCGGATCGAGCTGAGATTTGGGGGTTTTGAAATCCATCCCTGGCCGACCAAGGCCAAGGTGACCTTTTTTTGAATAGTGGGCCCCACACACGTGCGGTCAGGATCACATGCACGTGCGTTTGAGCCATTATTGCTGTCCACACGTGCGGTACTTCTCTGGTTCGCCTCTCCTCTTTTTCACTCCTTTCTCATCTGATTTCCCTAACCCTAACCCTAGATTGTCTTAAATCCCCAAATTCTATCCCTATTCTCACCCTAGGATTCTCTGAATTGAAATTGGTAAATCCCTTGGATTAGGGGCTGATTACTATGCATGTGTGGATGATTATTTCTTGTCTGTGAGTATCGTTTAGTTCATAAATTTTATTGATCCAGCCCTATCATGTGTAGGCCTGGACCCGCATAGATTCTCCTTAATTGAATGTTTGGACTTTTGTGTGGGATATGGAATTTGTGTAATTGTTTCTGAACTAACGTGATCTTAAGCTTGAAATCTTGCATATCATATTGGAATTTCATGTCCTGCATCAACTTACCAATCTTTAGCATTCTACTCCAGTTGACACACCTCTTGAATTAAATGTCAAGTTAATCAAAGATGATGGTTATCTTCTCCCTGATCCTACCTTATATTGGCGACTTGTTGGAAGTTTAATTTATTTAACTATCACAAGACCTGATATATCTTATGCTGTCAACTTATTGAGTCAATTTATGAGTGCTCCTCGGCATCTTCACTTAGTAGCGGGCAAACGCCTCATTCGATACCTTCTTGGCACAACCCAAAGGAGTTTATACTTTCCCATAGCTAATGATCTTACCCTACATGCATACTCTAATGCTGATTGGGCTGGTTGCCTCGACATGCGCCGATCAACCACTGGCTGGTGCATGTACCTTGGCAAGGCATTAATCTCTTGGAAATGTAAGAAGCAAGATCGAGTATCAAAATCTTTTATAGAAGTAGAGTATTGATCTATGTCCTCTGCTTGTTTTGAAATCCTTTGGCTCCGTGGACTTTTGGCTGATTTAGGCTCTGTTCAACCTCATCCTACACCTCTACATGTTGATAATACCAGTGCCGTTAAAATTGCAAAGAATCTAGTGTTTAATGAGCGTACAAAACACATCGAAGTTGATTGTCACTTCATTCGTGATGAATATGAGAGCCGCGTCATCAGCCTCCCTCATGTCTCCACCAACCTTCAAATCGTTGATATCTTCATGAAAGGATTGCCTCAACCACGCCATAAGTTCCTCGTATCCAAATCGATGCTGTTTGAGTCTCCGGCATCAATTTGAGAGGGGGTGTCAATCGAGGGACCACACTCTCAAAACGTGGATTCCATTCAATCATGTTCTATAGTTAGGTTGTCTGTTTTAGGAATGGAATTATTCTCCTTTATTATCCCATTCAATCATGTGCTATACTTAGGTTGTCTATTTTAGGAATAGAATTATTCTCCTTCATTATCCCTTAAATCAGGGATTGTAATCACCAAAAATTATGGGTCAACATATCCCATGTATAGCATTATGTAATCTATTTAAGAGGATGAAATCTCACAATGAGGACCACCCCAAATTGAATCAAAACTTGATTTCAAGATCGCAACAATTCAGATTTTTATAGAAATATCAGGAGTTGTGAGCTGTGGCAGTGTAATTTGGCTCTTTCAAAATGCCAAATGATGGGTGGGATGGAGGGAGTTGCTAATTGTGCCAGTACAATTTGACTCTTGCAAAATGCGCATGATGTTACAAACACAGCTCTTTGTGGTCCTGAAGATCCCTTCATGACTTGTGGAATGCGATGAAGACCTTTGTGCATTTGAGTCATATGATGGTTATGAAGACCTTTGCACAGTTGAGTCATTGGTGTCCAGACTGTTTGTTGACTAAGGGACCACCAATTACTCAGGTTTAGCGATCGGTTTCATAGATATTCCCCATAGAATGTATGTGCATTGTTTTTGACAGGTTCATTGACTGACACTCACACACATTTATATCGAGTATACAATTCATATATTTGGAGCACATATAGAAAAACAATGAGTGGCTCATATTGGACATCCGTTTATCATAGTCAGAAAATTTAGCATGTACTGTTGAAATATGGTAGCGATGCGATTTAGAGAAAATTGAAATCTCCATGCAATGCAAGATCAATTCTGACTAAACAAAGTCAATGATCTTCCTTGATTCTTCTTTTCATTTCTTTCCTTTACATTGTTGATGATCTTCCGGGTTTGGCAATGGATGTATTTCCCTCTTCAAGAAGTATTAGCAGTTTCCATTTAGAAATGTGTGCGAGTAGTTTTTACTTTAGCATGTAATTAAAGTTTTGCATTGGAGGTATTTTGGAGTTTAGTTTAGCTTTTCATTTATTTCATTCCTTGCAAATTAGAGTAGCTATCATGGGGTAATTCATGTTATCATAGCATGATCGTGCTTGGTAATTCATATAAGGCCTCAATGTGTTCTATCTGATGAATAGCTAGCTGAAGTTCTCAATTGCCTCATTATTTTACTGCCTGTCTATGCCGGTTCTGTTAGTGAGAAGTATGCATTTTCATTGCACGAAGTAGTTATTGATTTTGAACTTGGAATTGTTGGAGGTTCCTTAATTGAGAGTTAGTCCATTGAATTTAGATGCCATACTTCATTTTACTTCTCATGTTCTTGTAGATGCAATATCTCTACACATGGAGTTTGTTCATGTTAAACTGAGCTAAATGTTTGACATTATTGTTTATTTATCTTGTAGAGGATAATGGAAAATATTTCTATAAATGCCGAAGCAGGCGGCGCAGGTGGGGCTTACTCATATAATGCTTTGAAGAGGTTGGACCAAATATGGTGTAATCTTTGCTCTGCTCAACCAAGTAGGCTCCATGTCATTTATCAGTGCTCTTAAAAGGATGTCGTAATGGCTAGAAATGTTTGGAAGAGAATTGTATGGATATTCTTCCATGTGCTGCAACCATGTATTTGTGGTTTATTGAATTTAGATAGCCAATTTACTAATGAAATTTGAGATGGAAAATGTTTTATGATATTGAGCACTGGGAAAAATTAACAATTTGCATGGTTATTGTTTCAAAAATCATTTTGATAATTTCTGTTATTCTTAATATGAGTGTTCTTGTTTGGAATGCTGAGCAGCTTTTGCTTTTTAGACGCCCAGATATTCTCATTCTAGGATTCAACATCTCTTTGTCAATTTGGAAGCAATATTGTCAAATTGCCCAATTAAAAACCTTCCTTGAATGTGTAGATGATCACCAAGGATTACGACTTCATAATTTCATCTGACTCTTAATTTATTATTTATAGTTGGGCATATCATTCATCACTTGCTGTTTGATGGCCAAACATTTTCATCATGGATTTGACATCTCTTTTTCAAAAGTGGAACAAGTGTGTGAAATTGCCAGGTGATAACCTTACCTTAGTGCCTTGATGATCACCAATGAACAAAGCTATATATATTTGTAATTTCGCATAGAGATGGAGATGTTCTCTTGTATCTCCAGTGCATATAATGCGAGTAGCTAGGGGCAAAATTTTACATGCAATTAGTTTCTTGACTTGATATCACTTTTCCTGACATAGGGAGGGTTTAAACCTAATTTAGATTATATGGTCGTATGCTAGATGAATAAATGTCTCTCTCCACAAAAAAAAGAAGAAGAAAAGGGTCTAGACTATAAATCACCATCATTTTGAAAATGTTGGTGAGTTACCCCTCACATTTGGGACTATGCATGACTGTCTACACCACCCAAATTGTGGATTGCACTGTGGAAGGAGTATATCTTTAAAACTACAACAATCGAGCAATTCTAACCATCGATTTGGTGGCTATTAAATGGATGGTTAAAAGTAAAATTGTGAGTGGTCCAAATTTCTAGGGCAAAATTAGATGGTAAATATCATGTTCTCAATGTAATTTTTATTTTTTAGATTGTGCTGTGTTTAAAGTTTGCCTACAATTGGATGGTTTGGATTGCTGTAACTATGCCATGTATGAATCATGACTACGCATAATAAATACAATAAAAAAGGGAATGAAAGGATAAAGTACTCTGCATGAGCATGAATCATGCAACAGGCTTCTGAAAAATCCGTTGAATTGGATGATGGTCGACATCTTTAGTTAAAAATCTGCAAGTTGCTCTTCAGACTTTTAATATGACATTTTAACTTCCTTTGGAGTGACCTTTTCATTAAGAAAATGATAGTTTACTTCAATATGTTTGGTACGTTCATGATACACTAGGTGAAGATTCGTAAGAACAGTAATATAAATTCCCAACTATATTAACAAAATCTTCAACCAAAGGAGATGCCTACTCCATGTGCCATAGTGCGATTCTCAGCCGACACTAGGTTGAGCAACAATTTCTTGTTTTCTACTTTCCCACATAAATAGGTTGCCACTAACCAAAGTGTCATAGCCAGTGATCTATCTAGCTGTATATGACCTAGCCCAATTTGCATCTGTTTAAATCTCAATATCTAGATGACCATGATTAGCATATAAAGATCTCTATTAGGAGATCTTTTCAAGCACCTCAGGATACGATAAAATGCCTCTAAATGACATGAACACAGAATGCATAAACTTGTTAACAACATTGACAACATTAGAGATATCTGGTTTGTTGATTGCCAAAGAAATGAGTATACCAAGTTACCAACACAATGCCATATCTGGTAATCAAGTCTCCATTGTCTAACTGAAATAAGTGATTATCTTCAATTGGAGTGTCAATTGGCTGAGCACCAAGCTGTTTAGAGTCACGGAGAAGATCCATGATGCACTCGCATTAAGAAATGACCATGCCATGTCGCAATCAAGCCACTCCAATACTCAAAAAATACTGCAAGGGACCAAGATCCTTGAAGTCAAACGTTGCTCATTAGGAAGCACACTGGAAAGCCCCATTTGTCCCCTTAAACGAACCTGAATGGTTGCGCTGGAATTTGTCAAACTCCTGACTCAAGAACCGTTTCAAGTTTTGAATCGCTTGCAGTATCATCTATTGTAAAAATAATATCACCTTGACAATCACAATCATGATTCCAACATTTCACTTGAAAAATGAGGTATGATCTGCACTGCCACAAGAATACCCGCACTTCATCATTGCATTGCTGAAATGCTCAAACCACACACTTGGGGACTGTTTGAGACTATAAATAGCTTTCCTGAACTTGCAAACTGTATTAGCACCTGTTGATATGAGAAACTCTAGGGGAGGAGCCATCTACACCTCTTTCTGAAAATCTCCATGAAAGAAAATTCTTAACATCTAATTGATGTAGTGGCTAGGAATTATTCGCAACAAGAGACAATAGAACCCACTCAATGTTCAGTTTTGCGAATGGGGCAAAGATCTATTGAAAATCAACCACAAGGGTTTGAGTAAAACCTTTAATCACTAATAATGCTCTGTGGCACTCAATTTCTCTTTTCGGTTTGTATTTCGAGGTGCATTTCTATCTGCAACCCATAACATGTTTTTCCAATGGTAATTTCATAAATATCCACGTCTGATTTTTTTTTTTTGTTTTTTCCAAGATCTCACTTATCTTCAACCATTGCTTCCTTCCACTTTGGATGTAATATGGCATGACCGACCCTAGAAGGCAGTGCCACAGAAGAAACAATGGATAAAACAACATGATATGTAGGAAGAAGAGACTTAAAAATGAAATGAAATTTCAAATTGGATGAACAATACATGTATGGCTCTCTTTGTGGCAATAGGAAGATCACTTGGATTTCTTGTTGGAGTAATACTGTAATAGTGCTAGACTGCTAGGAACCAAGGAATCAGTACCAAGGTTAGTAATGGGGATATGGAACATCAGCCAAAACCAGCGTTCGAAGTATCGGTGTCGTTGCAAGTTTTGCTAAAAATTGCGAAAAGAATACATTACATAATAAGTTTTCATTTAATGGGACCCAAAAAGCATGCGATGCCATAAAAAATCACTTTAATAGCAACAAAAATGAGTTTATATATTACAAATGCAGCTGGCATACATTAATTAAGACACGTAAAAGTAAATGAACTAAAAGAAAAAAAACAAATATATGATTGATCCCGAACTTTCGTGGCCCATTAATTGTCAATCACCACTTTTTCCTTTGGTATGGTCCACTTGATAATTGGATGTACTTATTTTTTGGATAATAAGCTAAAATGATTTGGTATCTACACCGTTAACTCATTTTGACAAATCATTTTATGGTATGGGCCAAAAAATGAAATGAATCCAAATCTTAGGTGGACCACACCACATGAAAAAGTGATCATTGAATGACAACCATTTAAAAAATTACGGGGCCTACATAAGTTTTGGAGCAAGCAAATATTTATGTTTTCCCTTCATCCAGGTCTATTAGACCTTATGAACAAATTGGATGGCAAATAAACATCATGATGGGCCCCAGGAAAGCTTCAACGGTGGATATCATTCCCACCACAACTTCCTATGTTATGGACCACTTGAGCCTCATATATGGCTACATTTTGAGCTCATTCCCTAGAATGACCTATCAAAATGGATGGATGGTGTAGATAAAACAAATATATCATGGTGGGCCTTACAGAGCCCTGACAGACCATCCATCTCTACGCTCCTGATCCGCGCCAACGCAGATTTTCCCAGCAGCAGAGTTACTTGAGAACTTTCAGAGAACTCATCAAATGTGATGCGAGTCCAAAATCTGAACGGTCTACGTGATGCAGCACTCCATGAAACTTCTATGGTTCAACTTTTGCTTTCATCTAAGACTTCAGTGGGCCATTATAAAAGAAAACAATTTTCTCCCTTGATTTGCATCATTCTTTGTTATGGCCCACCAGAGTTTTAGATCAGGGTAAAATTTGGTTCCTGGGAGTTTCATGGGATGCCACATCACATGAACAGTTCAGATTGGAGGCCCACTACACGTGTGAAAAGATGCATACGTGCCTCATGTAGCCGTGCCCGATGAAAAAGGACGCGGATTAGCTATATGACAGGTTGAGTAGCGAGACTCGCTACTAAAGTGACGTCACCAAGTTATGTGGATCCTATCATGATGTATGTGTTGTATCCACACCGTCCATCCATTTGGAGAGAACATTTTAAGGCATGATCAAAAGAATTAGGCCGATCCAAAACTATAATGGACCCCACCACGGAAAACAGTGGCGTGAGTTACACCCACCATTGAAACCTTCCTAAGGTCCACCGTAATGTTTATTTGAGATCTAATCTGTTCATAAGTTAACACAAACATTAAATAAGGTAAAACACAAATATCAGCTTCATTGAAAACTTTTATGGCCATTAGAAATTTTTAATGGTGAGAGTCACTCTCTCCACTTTTTCTGTGGTGGGGTCCACTAGAGATTTGGATCTGAATCATTCTTTGGCTCATGACCTAAAATGGTCTCTCAAAATGGATGGACGGTGTGGATACAAAACATACATCATGGTGGGACCCACAGAACTTGGTGACGTCACTTCAGTAGCGAGTTCGCTACTCAACCCGTCAGTAGCACATCCGCACCCGATAGAAAAGGGCTCCGAACCCATTTTCCATCCGAGAGACCCTGAAACCCTGGATTCTTCCTCAAATCTCCGGATTTCTCTGGATTTTTTTATTTTTTTTCTCATTTTCTTCCTAAATCAATTCCGTTAACAATCTAATAGAAGAAAGAAGAAAAGGGAATCGAGATTTTCTTTACGGTAACCTACGAATGGCGAGCTTCGATTCAAATGGCCCACCAAATACAGCTTCCAATCAGGGTAATCTATTCTACAGGTGCGGAAATCCACCCTCTCTCTCTCTCTCTCTCTCTCTCTCTCTCTCTCTCTCTCTCCAATTTTTTCGGAATATTTCTTCCGACGTGTTTCGTATCGTTGGACTGCGATACCGACATTATCGGCCAATATATCGGCCGATATTGCGAACACTGAGTGACAACTGGACTTTTGGCAAAAAATCGATAAAATCGCCGAAAAATCGGCTATATTAGGAAGAGAAACGAAAAAAGGGAGTTTCGATGTCGCAACTCTAGCGATACCGAAATTATTGGCGATAATTCGATAATATCGCCGATAATTTAAACACTATAGGAAGATCACTTGGATTTCTTGTTGGAGTAATACTGTAATAGTGCTAGACTGCTAGGAACCAAGGAATCAGTACCAAGGTTAGTAATGGGGATATGGAACATCAGCCAAAACCAGCGTTCGAAGTATCGGTGTCGTTGCAAGTTTTGCTGGCTAGGGATATGGAAACAATAACCTTATCGCCGATTCCTGGAAATGTGGGGAAACATTGCGAAAAACGGTGGAGTTTTAGAGTGAACCTTTAGGAGATGCTCAAATACACATACTTGCATATTTAAGAATCAAACAATAATGAAAAAGATGCATATTTGCATATTTAGGAATCAAAAAATAAGTTTCCCTTTAATGGGGCTTAAAAGCATGTATCATTGACTCATGGATCCATCCATCCATCCATGCATGCACATACATAAATACAAACACACATGCATGATCCACCCATCCATCCATGCATGCGTGCTTGCACACACACACAAACACACACATATACACATCCATCCATCCATCCAACCATTCATCCAATCATCCATCCATCCCTGTATACATCCATCCATCCATGCATACACACACACATACAAATATGCATTTCATCATACAACCATGTGCCCATAAAATTTTTTGTTGAGAGATAACAACCACTGTAGTAAAGAACTCGCGAGAAGCGAGAAAAGAATACAAAAACAATATGCCAAAAACTAGAAACAAACTAAGGGACCAACCAGGGCTGGTCTTACAAATAAAGCCCAAGACTCAATAAAAACATTAATCCTTCTAATGACCTCCTTGTGGTCCACACAACGATTCTTGAAACAATGGTCATTCCTAGCCTCCCATAAAGCCCACATTGTCACCATAATTAGGAGCCTCCAACTGGCTTTCCTTGCCTTACTAACCCCTCCACCATGCCACGCCCAAAGAAGCTCATCCACAGATCTCGGCATCACCCAGGCCGTGCTAAACAAAGCAAGGAAATGTCTCCAAACCTTGGCGGCAAAGTTGCAGCGAATGAAAATGTGATTAATTAACTCTCCATCTTTCATATACATCAAGCATATGTTAGGAAGAATCAAGCCCCATCTTTGCAAGTCATCAATGGATAGAATCCTCTTCTGCCCTAGTAGCTAAACAAAAGCCACAACCCGAGGAGGAGCCTCGTAGGACCAGTGGTGGAATGGGTGAGATGGAGGACCCAGATGCATAGTCCCAATCAAATAAAAAAATGACTTAATTCAGAAAGACCCATTGGGGCTATTCGTCCAAATTAACACATCCTCCTCTTGGTCAACAAATTTGACTTTGGAAAGATTTTCCAACAACTTTGTGAATTCACTCAATTCGAAATCCGACAGATTTCTCCTACAAGGAGGAGCCCAGACCATCGTACCCCCTGATAAGGAGCAACACTGCCACTAGAATAACACGATTAGGAGGTAAGCGAGCAATGCTAGGAAATAGGACTTCAAGCGCTTGATTTCCACACCAAACATCCACCCAAAATCGGGTACGACGATCGTAAGCCACCGAGTAGGCTATACCTTGACACACCATGGATTCCATGGAAGCCACCACTTTCTAAATGGTGGAGGCTCAATAAAGAGAAGATCGTTTGACAAACCACCTGCCCTCATGAGAACCATACTTGGAATCAACCAAGCCCCTCCAAAGCCTATCCCTCTCAACCCCAAACCTCCAAATCCATTTGCCAAGCAAGGCAGTATTCATTACTCCCAGAGGTTTGATGTCGCCACACCCCTCCTTAAGAGGTTTGCAAACCTCTTCCCATCTAAGAAATGAATCTCGT
This sequence comes from Magnolia sinica, assembly GCF_029962835.1. Taxonomy (NCBI): domain Eukaryota; kingdom Viridiplantae; phylum Streptophyta; class Magnoliopsida; order Magnoliales; family Magnoliaceae; genus Magnolia; species Magnolia sinica. The sequence goes on from NC_080588.1 coordinate 25,290,150, forward strand.
TACCCTCGCAGGCCCCCTTCTAAAGAAAATCCTGCCTCAATGTTTTGAGCCTATCCACCACCGCCTTAGGACACTTGAAAAGAGACATAAAATAGACTGACATAATGGAGAAAGCCACCTTAATAAGTGTTAAACGACCCCCCAAAGATATATATCAGCACTGCCATGAGTTCAACTTCCTTTCAATCCTCTTCATAACTTTGTCCCACAGATGCTTAGGATGCTTCCCGATGCCAAGAGAAGACCCAAATATGTAGAGGGGAAAACACCCTTTTTACATCCAAAGATGCTAGTAAAATATCGAAGCTCCTTGTTGCCCACGTTGATTCCAAGCATCTCCGACTTAGCTATATTAATCTTCAGACCGGAACACACCGTTAACTTCCGCATATTATCCACCGCTTCTTCACTTGCCTCACAAAATAGGATCATATCATTAGCCATCGAGCAATCTAGGGGATTATGGCCCTTGGGATAGTAGAGATCACCACCAACTGCTGAAGCCACTCCCAGGAGTTGGCGATGACCTTATGACTTAATCTGACCATTGTTTCTCATCCCATCTGCTCCAATGATACAAGACTGACCGCAAGTGTTCCCTCCTCACTTGAAACCCCAATCTCTGTAACGACCCCCTTCACAAAGGTATTCCCCTTTGTAACTACCTTTGACTTCTCCATGCCATCCTTCCCCTCTACCACATCTTTATACAATGCCCGCCCCTTAGTTTGGCCCAAAGTAGTCTGCATCGACCTTCCCAGCCCAACAGTTCTTCTTTCCGATTGTTCGGGGCCAAACCGAGCTCGTTGGACGAGTAGTTTCCTTCCCCCAAAAATTTCTCCATGCAACAAAGTCACGACTCGAGCAAGCTCTTTCTCAGAGCTCCTTTGCACGAAGGAAAATCTTCTGCAGCCTGCCGAGGACCTATCTCGCGGTATGACTACATTCATTACAGCTCTCGCTCTGTCGAACACCTTAGCAAAGTTAATCGGTAACCAACCTTCCGGAAACCCCTGAACGTACAGCGTTGGGAAAGAGGATACATCAACGCCCTTGCCATATTTAGTATTTACTCCCTGGATGCCTCCGCTTGTTTGTAACTCTTTCCCACTGGCCATCTTCGCCTTCTCCAGCATTACCTACGTCAATCTGCTCCTTATCTTTTGAACAATCCCCCCAGAGCCTTGATTCTCTGACATTTCGCTAAGATTGAGATACGAATCCAACCTTCGCTTGTTCCCCCTTCCCTCGATTCTCTAGATATTATCGCTAAGGATATTATCTCATGTCACCTTGTAAGACTCCAAATACGGTAGTGGAATAGCTTGAAATTATGCTCATAAAAATTTTGAAAAGAAAATTTTTTAATAAACAGATTTTTGGCGATATTGTCAAAATATTGCCGATACACTGGCGATACAAGGGACACTAGGAATTTACACAGTCGAAAATATTGGCGATACAATAAACTCTTGGAATTTATACAATCGAAAATATTGTTGATACATTGGCGATATCGATACATTGGTGATTCTTAGCGATATATTGCTGATACTCGAAATTTCTGATACTGCCAGTATTATCAGTATTGCTTTCAACGTTATTATTATAGCTGAGCTAGAGATGTGGATAATATCGGGGATACTTTGAACAATGGCCTGAACAATGTAATTGAGTGGTAGCATGCTTTCCCTGTCCTTCTGTCGAACATGTCTTCTTTTTGGTTGGTGAGGAGGTAAATAAACATTAGATGGGGAAATCATCTTAGATTCATTATCGGGAGGTTGAACAAGTGGATCTAGAATAGGAAGAGTTACCTCTAACTATAGACTCCTAAATATGAGAAGGATAGGAAAGATACTGTGAGACAAGTAAAATGGAATATTTTAAAAAAAGTAACATCTACAAAGATAAATGGTTTGCTATGAACATCAGGGTATGGTACTTGTACCTCTTTTTTGAACTGGAGTACACTTGAAATATATATTTGATTTCTTTGGCATCTAATTTATTATGTTGAATACTAGGAACATGAGCAAGGCACACCAAACCAAATACTTTTGGAGGAATAGAAAGTAAGGGCTTGACAGAGGCCTATTTGTCTACACCATTGCATATGCAAATGCTTTGCAATGTATTTTTGTATGCATTCAAATGTTTTACTATGGTTGCTATTATGTAGTTCTCCTATGAAAGTCATTTTTCGCTTGCTCCTACGACACAACCAAAAATCTATTCAAACTAATTTTTGTACCCGGCAACACTGTTCGCACACATCATGGGCACATGTGATCCACTGCTTGTATACCACAACATGTCAATGAGCCCCATGATACACATCAATAGGCTTGGGGCCCACTGTATGGGTCTAGAAATGGACATAAAAGGTATAACCATTCTCTATGAAAATGGGTGATTCATATTTATTATGCTGGAAAAGTTCAAATCATTGATATGAATCATCCATTTTGTTCGGCCAACCCTTGATGGCCCATCTCTCTTACCTTGATTGGATGGATAGCCCTTGATAGACCATTTCTCTCACTTTAATCAGATTATCCTAACCATCCAATCAATGGATATGGAAATGGATTGATGGGGACATCACGCGCCTACCACACGCACGCCCTCCCCTACGCACGTACTCAAGTAGGGCCCACCGTCGATCTGAATTGATGACGACGTCCAGGGAGGGCCTCCTAGCTCGAAGACGGAGTTTTGGTTCGTTGGAGTGGGCCCGATAGTCAGGTAAAGCCCATCATGGGATCTCATGATCGTGGCCCACTAGTCTGATTAATCTCATATTTTAGATTTTGCTTATTAATGTTATTTAGAGTATCATGGACGGTTTAGATTTCTTTGATTAGTTTTTATTTTTGTTTACTTCATTACTAAGTAATAGGTTGTACACATGGCGCAAGTTTTGGGGTATAGGGTTTTCCTATAAATAGGCACCCTTTGTAGTTTTTTTTTCTTCATTGAAGCTTAATAAAAATTCTGCGTTTTTCTACTCCTTTGAGTTCTCGAGTTGTGGAAATCCAATTAGGTGCGAAGCCCTCCCTTTATCGAAGGGCTAACTACAGTGGTGCGAAGCCACATCGATCTCAATTCGCCCCCATCCTCTACCATCTCTATTTGTTATCTCCTACCACCATCCGCGCATCAAACCTGTCCTTTGTTGCAACAGTTTTCCTTTTTACAGCAGAATTCCAGATTCTGACCTTGTAGGAGGGCTGAAACTTTGGCGTAGCATCACGCACAAACTGTGCATCCGATCGACATGAAACTTGGGGATTTTGAAGCCCTCCCTTGGCCGACCAGAGCAAACGAGGCGCTTTCAGCGTTCGAAGCCCCCTCGCACGTGCGGCCGGACCCCTGCACACGTGTGATAGGCTTGACCCGTTGTCCGCGCGAGGGGACTATCTGCAGGTTCAGATTTCTGCCTATTTTACTCCTCTCGTACCTATTCTCCCTAACCCTAACCCTAAATTGCATTACTTTCAATTTATTTGCCCCTTTTCTTACCCTAGGGTTCTCTGAATTGGAATTGGTGAATCCCTTAGATTAGGGACTGATTGCTGTGCATGTGTGGATGATTTTTACTTCCCATCGAGTATCGTTTGGTCCATAATTTTACTGATCCAGCCCTAGCCTGTGTAGGCCTGGACCTGCACAGATTCCCCTTGCTTGAATGTTTGAACTTTTGTGTGGGATGTGGAATTTTATGTGATTGTTTCTGAATTAGTATAATCTAAAGCCTGAGATCTTGCATATCATATTTAATTTTCATGTCCTGCATCATGGATGCTCATGTCAACATTGCTAGGAAAGGACTAATCATTGATATGAACCATCCCTCTCAAATCGTTTCGATCCGACGAACCTAACCATTTAACCAATGGTTGTAGCAATGGAAGATCCATATTGATTATATTAGAAAAGGTCCGATCATTGATATGGACCACCCATCATATGGGTCCATCCTTTTTGGCTCGTCGCTCCCCAAATAACTTTGACTAGATGATCCGATTCATCCGATCAAAGGTTATGGAAATGGATGATCCATATTTATCGTACTATAAAAGGTCTGATCATTCATATGGGCTGCCCATCTTACTAGAAAAGGAAGAAGTAATAAAAAATGTAGTTTTAATGTTGCTTGAAGAATGGTACAGATAGCTCTTAAGGCCAACCCCAACTATGTGACCAGCCACCAGGTCTTGAAACACACAATGACAAGGAAATAGGGTGAGGCTGTAACTGAGGGATCTAGTGAGACTAGTAATGGACAACAAATTAATAGATAGGTTTCGGACATGAAACATAAAAGACAATGATGGAGAAATATTGATGGTGTCTATTCCCTTAACATGAGTATGGGGATCATTACAATCTTAAGATGGTCATTATCAGATCCATCATTGCCATTGACATTGCAGCCAAGCAGCGCTGAAGTATCACCCACCATCATGACCGTTGCAGCTACTGGATTCATGTGGAGCATATTCCTCTTAGATTTGTTCTTGGGCTGATTATAACCTTTTTCTGCTCGAAGGCTAGGGGCAGTTTTTGGGTTGACTATTTGGTGAGGCTTCTTGAATCCTAAGGGTAGGTCATGTAGGCAGCTATTGGTTGATTCTTTGGTCGATTGATGAATAGTATCTCAGTTCAAATTCTCTACGCCTCCGACCAGGTTGCTGCAACATCTCATGATGGAGACATCAGAGGACCTACTCAGGTGTACCAGAGACAGAGATGACCACCCACATTAGCGCAACTTTCTTTGTGGATGGGAGACGAGTCTATATGGGGCCCTACGGGCCATTTTGAAGACCCTACATGCATTGGACGTGCATCAGGAAGACCCCACCTTGGGATGATGCATGTGGGCTGCTTAGAAAATCATTTTTGTCATAAGATTTTTATTTCTTGTCGATTCGACCATTAGATCTTGTCGATCAGGCTATCGGGCCACCAGAGCTTTTAGATCTGGGCCCCTTGGACTCTAATCTTGCTTTCTTTATAATTTTTTTGTTATTTTTAGGATTTATTTGATGGTTGAGATTGATAATAAATGTTTTAGTTTTCTTATTTTGGATGATGGGCCACTTCACTTGAGTGAGTGGTGTTGATACAGTTTTCTAATTAACCCTTCTTAGACCCTTGAGTATCTGCACATCAGGAAGACCCCACCTTGGGATGATGCATGTGGGCTGCTTTGGAGACTATTTTACTCATAAGATTTCTATTTCATGTCGATCCGACCGTTGGATCTTGTCGATCAGGCCATCAGGCCACCGGATCTTTTAGATCCAGGCTCCTTGGACTCTGATCTTGCTTTCTTTATATTTTTTTGTTATTTTTAGGATTTATTTGATGGTTGAGATTGATAATAAATGTTTTAGTTTTCTTATTTTGGATGATGGGCCACTTCACTTAAGTGAGTGGCATAGTTGTAATTATTCTGAATTTTTAATAATAAATGCACAGGGGGGTGGAGATCCAACCCTATTGAATTTTGTGATAAAAAAAAAGAGAAAAGCTCTTGTTTTCTTCTTCCATCTTCATGTGATTTGGAAGGGAGATTGGTGCGAGGTTAATTTTTATCAACGGAGGTGCGAGGTCTCCATCTATCCCTGCATCTTCTATTTTCTTCCCCATCCATGTATTTTCTTCATGTTCTTCATTCTTCCCATCCCAGATCTTCATCTTCTCCTAAACCCAACTTTCCCATACCCTTCCACAATCCAAACCCTAACCGACCTAAACCCATTCTCCCACGCCACACGTGTGACGGTACGGCCACACGTGTGAATCCCACCTGCCCCTTTTGGTTTCCCACAAGCATTATATTAAAACCCTTTTCTTCCATCCCTGGAACCCTAACCTTAAACCTAAAATTCTTAATTTTCCTACTTTCCCAAATTACCCAAACCCTAATTTTCACCCCAGGTTGTATTAGGTTTCCTATTTTGAAATAGACTATATCCTATGCTAATTGGATGTCCCTACATCTATTAGATCCTATCATCCTAGTTTCTTTTTATTTAATGATCTTGTGTTAGCTTAGGCTAGGATTATGCATGATGCTCTTTTGATTTTCATGATATTTGTGATGATTATAGTGATGTTATTTATTTATTTATTATTATTATTATTATTATTATTTATTTTTAAATAAAAATAAAAATAAAATATCTTAATTCGGCTACTTGATCTCACAAGTTAATTGATTCATGCATCAGTCCTGCATCATCTCACTTCTCAAGTATCATTGTCAGTCATATACCAGTTGCCCAAGCTGATGTTTGTCAGTTTATGTGGATTTATGCAAAGCGCTGATGTTCTTTTGCCACTCAAGATGGGACACTTCTTATACCCCACTGAAGGACAATCATTTGAAGACTTAGGGGCAGTTCCTTTGTTGGGTTTTTTCAGAAGATCATGGTTATGGTGGACCCATCTTTAGGCTGCATCTTTTGGTGCCAATTTTCTAGAATCTATTCTTCTTACACATCAATCAACCTGGTCTATGTCTTCTTGAGGAAGTTTTGTCTGCATATCACTTTCTTGCCTTGGCTCAGAAAGGTTTTTGTTGGTTCTGGGTTATATGCTGTATTTTGCATCTGTTTGGGGATTTTTTTTTTTTCTAATTCAATACCATCCGTGAGGTCATAAGTTCCCTCTTGCCTTATCTATAGATAAGACCGATTCGGATCGACTCGACTGATATGATGGTTCGAATGGGTAGACGGTTTAGGTTGTAGTGTCATAATTTAGTTAGGACTTTGTCTTCCTTTCTTTATCTTTCCGCCCCCTCTTCAGAAGGGCTGGGTGGATCACAAACTCCTGAAGTAGAATGATCCACCTGGTGACTCTAGCATTCTTAGTGGTCAGACATTATTTGATAGCGGAGTGATCGGTGTGAATAAAGACCCTCGACCCAATCAAGTAATGCCTGAACTTGTGTTGTGCGAAAATAACAGCTCGGAACTCCCAACACACCTGTGGTTAAAATCTCACCAGTGGTTAGGTGGGATAGTCATTTCGCAATGAAGATATCTTCAACTATCCTAGTCGTGGGGCCACAAGGGCCCGTGATGGATGGCCCTTGGGCTATACTTTACTCACAAGTGGCCAATGCACTACGCAGGAAGGCAGAGTTGGCGCCCCGGAACCGTGACATCCAGCAGCAGCATCTCCTTGTGTGTGAGAGACTTCTACGCGGCTCTTATTCCATCCAACCACAATCAGATGATAGTATTCCATGACTCGATGAGCCATCTGGTTGCCTCATCAAATCCCCCTTCCCTGCGAATTGGGTAGGGCTAGAAGGGATGGTAGATCAGTGGCTTCATTCAGCGGCAGATATAAAGGTCAGCGGGATGGCAACATTGAATCATGGGCTAGCATTCTGATTCTGACGACCGTGATTATTTTGCCCGGGTGTTGGGGTTGGTTGTTGTTGGGATTGTTTCTGAGAATCTCATCTTCGCAGGTGCAATCTAATTGACTTCATCATTGCGACGACTGGCATTGTTGTGTGGGACTGATCGGATCTTGGAGATGCACCTATTCAAGCTAGCCTCTAGACTTGCTGCATCCTTCCTCAGTTTTGCTCCTTTGAATATGTTGTTTGTTAGCCTATATGCAGTCTTTGGAATTGTGTTAGTATTTCATCTATGTTATCAGGAGGATTCTCTTCATCCTCAGGATTGGTCTTAAAGGTTATCAGGGAATATGCCTCAGTGAAATCTCTGTTTCATCATGTGTCTCCTTTGGATTATTTTGAAGCAATTCCAGTCTGGTGGCTTAGGCTAGCTGGTTAGGATGTGAGTGTTGGGCAGTTAAAAGGCAGCATGTTTCAGAAACGAGGATGTTAAGATGGACATTTGGGAGGACTAGAAGGGACAGTTGCGAATGAGGTCATGCAAACAACCTAGGAATAGTCTCAGTGAGGGGAAAAATGGAGAGCAAATTGTGATGCTTCGGTCATGTACAACAAGGACCAAAGATGTATCCATTGACTGGGTTGAAGGGCCTGAACATAAGGGTGAGAGGAAGAACTAAAAGGACATCGATCAAGGTAGCGAGAAGGGGTAGGAAGTCCACATGTCAAGCATAGGGCGTTGGATACGAATTATTGGAGAAATAAGATTTTTAAAGTGGTCCAAATAGCCGGACATGGCTATGATGATGATGATATTGCCGATCCATTTCTGCAGATCATGTCCTGGTTTGACCTTCAGATCCAGTAGAGGCCAGAATCTGCTGTCTCAAATAATTTCCAAGGCCCATTTGCTAATGTTTGCATTATACTGATTTTTATTTGGTGGCAATGGTATCACATGTAGACCTGACTTCCATCAGCTTGGTCTGTGCAAACATTTATGTATGTACAGATCTTATGGTAGAGTTATTTCAAGAACCAACAATGTCCAATGGGTGGTTTTTTTCAGTGCTAACTAGATCATCAGTATTGTATCTGGCTTGTAATTTTGTTTCAAATACTTGATATCAGTTCCATCTTTTATACGATGAATATCATTTACTGGTTAGAAGTTTCTCCACTAATACTGTTTGAGGTAGATAAAATCATAGAAACATGTAAAACCATATATGATGGGGATGCTTTTTAAGTGTATAATCCTTTAGCAGTACAAGCAGGTCAGATGATGTTTAACTTTTCTTTTGCAGGTAAACAGGAAACACAAGTGGTTTCAAGTTTTCCTGGTTCATTCAGCCAATTTAATCTGGATCAAGTGGCCGATACATTTGATGTATTAGTCTGTGGTGGAACTTTGGGCATTTTTGTTGCCACAGCACTGTGTTGCAAAGGCCTTCGAGTTGCCATTGTTGAAAGGAATCTGCTAAAAGGGGTATAATATTATGTTCATTTTCTAAGGCACTTGTTCATACTCTTGTCTTCAGTCTGTAATGTACTATCCTAATATTTTACACTTAATTGGAAGAGAGAACAAGAGTGGAATATCTCAATGAAAGAACTCCTAGAACTCGTCCATGTTGGTATTCTAGCAGAAGATGACATTAAGCAGGCTATAGCGGTGGAGTTTAATCCTGTAAGTTTTCAAACTCTATATAGCCTCTCTCCCAGTATTTCTCTTTGCATGTAGGATTAAATGTTGAATTCGTTGAAATACCATCCGATTTTTTGTTGTTGTTTATTTATTTATTTATATTTCCATTTTTACTTCTATCTATTCTTTAATCACTTCTAGTTTCTGCACCATGTAGAATAGATGTGGGTTCGAGCGGAAAGGCGATATCTTGGTTGAAGATATTCTTAATCTAGGTGTTTCGTAAGTTGGATCTTTCAATAATTTCATGGTGTCACATTTCCATTTTTGCTTCATTCTGTGACTCAAATGACAGACATTCACGCTGCGAAAGATTTTTAGCTAGAAGTAGAACTGCCTCAGATTGAATCTTGCTTATGAAATGCATGTTAACTATATATTATGTTTTTGTTTATCTATCTTGATGTTGAGGCTGATCTATATTATCAAGCACAAATGTCATGATTATCTTAATGTTTACCGTTGGAATGCAATTGCTTTATTTGTTTACTCATCCACTATCATGTTTGTATCGGATAGTGCACACTTTAGAGGGTATGCATGATGGTATTGAGTTTCAAATGACGTAATCATCCGCAAGACGACGACAACAACTTATCAGAATGCTTTAACATTTCAAATAGGAAAATCAATACCATATATAATTTGGGAGCCCCAAGGCAGAAGTTTTCCCCACAATTAGTTGTTTGAATGGCCAAACTTTGCATTTTTTAAAAGACGTGGGATGGGTTAACCAAACAAAATGACATTTGGGTTATTTAATGAGGTATGGCCATGTCCTAAGCAATTCTCTATAGTCTCCTCCCTCTTACAGCAAGAAAAAAAAATGATACTCTGTGGTATAAACCTCAATCTAGTATTATCTTTTGTGCTGGATCCTTCTTCGAGGGGATCCCCTCCTCCTTAGATAATGGTAAATCTCTGCGATCTTTCATTATTTCATGGCAATTAAATACATAGAGAAAAAGATAATAACAGAAAATAGAAAATAAGATCGTAACAGATAGTAGCAACCTAACAATAGAATATAGGTACTATTCTATTGTTAGGTTGTTACTATCTTTAAGGATGTTATTTTCTGTTATTATCTTTTTCTCTATGTATTTAGTTACCATGGAATAATGAAAGATCCTAGAGATTTACCATTATCTTAAATCGGTGCCTCACACGCACTAGGAGGGGATCCTCCCTCGAAGTAGGATCCAACACAAAATATGATATTAGATTGAGGTTTATACCACTCTGATAGAGGTATGATGGTTTACACATGCACTATGAAAGTGTACGAGTGGCAGATCTCAAAATAAACCATGCGAGTCATGGGCCCTGAATTAGATGGCTTTTAAACCGAAAATTTCATTGATTTCATTTTGCAACTGACTGATTGGTGTGGATATTTAATGAAACAACCAATAGTGCAAATGCAAAACAGAAATTCTTATTAATCAGAATTCAGAGGTTAGGATCGCCAAGGTAATCTGAAATTGAAAGATGAGCTATCTAATGTCATCCCATGAGTGGGACTTTGAATTAGTTAATGTATGCCACATGTACAATTTCGGAGTGCCCGAGTATCAACCATCACATCCAGAGTATCAAATAACTCTGCCTGTTACAAACACTCCCCCCCCCCCCCTCCCCTCACACACACACACGCGCGCGCGCGCCCCTTCCTCTCTTTGGTGTATCTACTAGTCTTTATAATAAGTATAGAGCCATTTGTTTCATAACATCTTTTTTATCTGCTCCAATCACAAAATATGCATGCAAACCTTTTACCAGGATGATCAATCATAAATTCATAATGGACCTTCAGTAAGGCCTTGAAATCTAATGGAGTAATAGTAGATATTTAAGTCCCATAAAGATTGATTTGAAATGGTAACTTATGTTAGCAATACATATTTGTGATAGGTGACAATCTTGAAGTCATCTAAGAGCTTACGGATTAATATTGGATGTCTTTGATATCAACAGCCTGGGTCCTCTGGGGTACTTCCTCAGTATTGGAGTTGCAGGCTCAAAGTGGGAATATGAATTCCACAGTGTAACTAGCAGCAATCCTGTGAAGGAGACGGAGAACTTGAGAGCAAAGCATACCTTTTTGGAGTAAAATCACAAACTTAATGTGCAAGATGATGAGTACTATAGGATATGTTTGCACTAGAGATTGGTAGGGAAGCTGATATCTTTACAATCACTTGTCAAAACATAGTTTATACTATTCTGTTGGTTCATGAACGAGACCTTCACTACCTACTTGATCTAGAAGATTCATAGATACCTTGAATCCTCTACTAGGAAGGGGTCTTCTATATGAGTAGTCGGCATATGCATGGCAAGTCCTGTGATGTAGACTGGTTAGCACCTCAGACTGATAGAAGATGCTATTTTTGTCTTTAACGCACTTGTCACAACCTGATTAAAAATGATTTGTGGTTGTAGTGTCCATTACCGAAGGCTTTGGCACATGCCATGTGGGCTTGAGGCAATCTAGAAGATTCTTTGATAACTTAAATCCTCTGTTAGGAAGGGGTTGTGCATATGGATATCGGACATATGCATGGCGACCCCTGCAATGAAGATTGATTAGCACCTCAGAATGATATAAGATACTATGTTTCACTTTCATGCTCTTCTCGGTGGCAACCACAAAAAAGGTTGTGGTTGCAAGGTCCAATGCAGAAGGCTTTTGCATATGGCATGTGTGAGAAGCTATTGTTCAGAACTCTTTTAATATCTTAGAAGTGCAGTTAAAAATCTCATGTTGTGGCAGTCAGGCAGCAACCAAATTAACTTATCTTTTCTTCCATGGGAGGACAAAACACATTGATTTGCTATCATCTTGTGATGGAAAAGGTGGTTGCAAGTGGGATCACCTTTCCTTATGTCAAGTTTAGGGATTGGCTTGCAGATATTCTAAATGACGCAGTTGAAGAGGTCTTGCTTGGTCATTGGTTGTCACCTTATGGAAAGGAGGCCCACTTACAAGTGGGCACTTAATAGGTAGGGTGTATAAATTTTAGGGCTATTTTTTTTCGAAAGATCTGGACCGTTCATTGTTTCATCTAGACATCTGTCCATCCATCCCTCTATTAAGATGGGGAAAACATGCATTTTCTACATCAATCTCACCATTAAACATGACATCTGACCATTAAATTAACTGATCATGCTTATATCTAGCCATCCAAACATTCATCCATCCACCAATTAGCATGATAATCCATTATTCACCAAATCTAACCGTTCATTTAGTTAATCATCAAAGTATTGAATCATTCAACTGTTCACTGATCAATCCACCAATTATATGGCCCATTCAACCATGTATCTACGCATCCATCAATTCACCTAGCTAAGTATATATTCTTTTATCTATTAAAATCAAACATTCATCTGCAAGATCACATAGTTACTCATTTAACTCACAATCCGACCGGTAATTATAAATTTCAGTCGTACATGTACATAGACAAGCAATTTCGATCATGATCAACCGTTCATTTTATAATTGTGACCATACACTCTTCGTCACAAGAAAAGTGTGGATCACCCTAAATTTGTACACATATTATTTGCACAAGACACTTACATTACGCACATTTTTACACACGCACACACTACACGCAATGCACGCTCCGAACATACACACATCACATGTGCTGATGTGCACAAGTCACACATGTGCACATACCACACAAGTGTGCACACTACATGTGTGCACCATGTGTGCGCTGAGACTTGAGAAGCTTCCCTCCAACATGAAACTCCCATAACCCCCTTTTCCTTTAAAACTAAAACCCCTATTTAAATGCCACTTCCTAACTCCCTCTCACCTCTATTTAAAGAGGGCTAAGGCGCTCTCATTCCATTCATTCACACGTCCTTAGTAAGAGGGGGGAAGAGGAGAGAGTAGCTCCATACACATTATCTTGTGAGTGGCCTCCATTTCTATTTTTCTTATTTATTTATTTATTATTATTATTACTTTTACTATTTATTATTATTATTATTATTATTATTTTTATATGTTGATGGATTTCATGAAGTGATCCTAACATTCTTTGATGAGATGATGGACGGTTTTGAACATCCCAAACGTCCAAATTGGACCATCGATTTGGTGTCCAAACTGTCCATTTGTGCCACCATTTGGGTGTTGGAAATCTGTCCAATCCAGGCTACTTTTAGTGTCACAACCCTAAATCTAGTGTTGGTAATCCGTGATTACTATACACCAAATTTTGGTTGACAGCCTCCGTAGAACTCCAATTTTGGGACTTCCAATTATCACATCCTAAGTCCCATAAGCGGGGCTCCACAAGGAGGATTTCTGAAAGTAAAGATGACAAACACGTAACATTTCTCAAAATTTCATCATATTTTACTGTTTACAACTGAGCACATCAAGGCAAAACCAAAACATAAACCATGTCATATTTACTATATCTGATGTAAATATTCAGGGTATTAAAAAATATATATATACACTGATATGTACAAAACAAAAAGGACAACTGGAGTCTGTAACTTCTACTCCTGCAGCTCCCTACTCTCACCTGTAAAAAAAAAGAAAGAAAGGAAAGCTTGAGCTACTAAGCCCAGTGAGTGCGTGTGTGCAGTGAAAATGCATGTTTCATGTCATGCTCATATAATGCACAGGATTGCACAGGCTTTCTGGATCGATAACAATAAACTAAAGATACAATGCACTATGCCACTTTTTTTTTGTTCCTATATACAGAGGTAGGACTTCTACCCACTTGTAACATACATACTCTTTTAACGTTTCCAAAACTTTCCATATTTCGCAATTGGATCACCAAAGTCTAAAACAGAGGTGGGACTCGCATATGATTGCTACCCACTTGTATAGACTTTTCCACCATGGTCAACTACAGAGGTGGGACTACATAGTTCACGGGCCGTACTAGTCTGACCCACTTGTGTTGAACCTCACTATCTGCCTAATAGCGAAAAGTCATAAGTCGCCTGACAAAACGATAGTGGACAATTTACGAGCTCGTCGAACACAACCTATCTTTACTTGCCCATAAGCTGGTCAGGTTAAACCACTCAACCAATCGACATGCATCGGTGGGAGTCGCTGCCTATTTTGGTATTTCGACATTTCAGCGCTATGTTCTTCCACCCAGTCTAGGCATTGGTCGCTCCCAATGGTACCAATCGGGGTTTAGGGACTTTCACCCACGGACCCTCTAATCATGTCCTGTCGAATTACACATTTCCAGTGTGGTGTCCAACTCAAGTTATAACAAAGTATGTTTAATCGCATTTCCAATCACCATATGCATGAGTCCACACACAAGCACAATATGTCATGGTTTTCAAGGCAAACATAGGACGACCTTCCTCATGTGGTCTCCTCATACATTTAAGTTCCTCATAGGGGTTTCATGTAATACATCATGTATCTAGACGGTTTACATACTCATCATAGACACATCGTGTGTCGCAACACAACCCCATCATAGACACAACGTGTGTCGCAACACAACCCACGATGATCACCATATCACCATACCATGAGAGGAATCATTCACTCTCAATCATACAATGATACAACGACTATGAATCATGCATATGATATGCACCTGACTTAGCCACTCTCAATCATACAATGATACAACGACTATGAATCATGCATATGATATGCACCTGACTTAGCCAATCTAAATCTAATCCGGGATTTATTCTGCTATAAGACTTCATGCCACAAGCATGCTTTTTCTCAAGAATTAACTACATCAAAAGGATGAAGGATATTTCTTTTAAACATTTTGTCAAACAGGTAGCGGGCGGACATTGTAAGGGACAAAGAGAGAAACCGTTAGAAATACGTATGACTTTAAACAAAACTAAATCATCTCTATCATCTAATCTTCCATTAATAACCTAATCAACTAACTCAGAAAATCCAGCCATACCCGTAAGAAAATCCAGCAATAACTTAACGGATTTAAATCAGAAAAGCTAGTCTGCTTAGGGCTTTAAAAGAAAATCCAGCAACAAATTAACCAACTCCATCAGAACTTCCA
The DNA here is from genome assembly GCF_029962835.1 of Magnolia sinica. NCBI lineage: Eukaryota > Viridiplantae > Streptophyta > Magnoliopsida > Magnoliales > Magnoliaceae > Magnolia > Magnolia sinica. Next base: position 25,305,310 of record NC_080588.1, read on the forward strand.
GCAAGAACCTATCCCTAAATCAGAAATCTCATCTTTTATAGGGCTTTCAAGAAAATTCAGCAATACCTAATTCGAAATCAGAAATTCAGCAATACCTAACCCTAAATCAGAAATCTCATCTTTTATAGGGCTTTCAAGAAAATTCAGCAATACCTAATTCGAAATCAGAAAATTCAGCGAAAACCTAACCCTAAAATAGAAAATCCATCAATTATCTAACCGTAAAACAGAAATTCCAGCAATCTATTAACCCTAAATGAAAAGCCAGCGAAAACCTAACCCTAAAACAGAAAATCCAGCAATTTTCTAACCCTAAATGAAAATCCAGCAAAAGGGTTTTGAAGGAAACCCCAACGTACACATATGCGTGCTCCTAATCTATGCACTCACCTGTAACTATCAGAGGATTGGCTCCCAACCTCAGCTTCTATTTCCTTTTCTTCTTTTTCTTCTTCTCAACTTCACACTCAACAAGAAAGAGTGCTGGAAAATGGAATGTTGCAAAAGGGTTTTCATATGTATGGACTTGAAAATGGTTTTAAATTAGCTTTTGTCTAAAAAGGAGGGTTATGGGTTGTTTTGTGATGATTTTTGAAAAGTTTAAACTTATAGTGGCAATATAACAATGTTATTTAAGTAATTTGAACTAACGTATTCCAAGGAGTTTAAAAACATCGAGGTCATTTGAGTATATTTTCTCAAAATATACATGTGCATCTCTATGCATAACTTACAATCCGGGTGTCCTATTGACATGCCGTTTTCGCCATTAACTCCGTAACTCGACTACGGTTACAACGGTTAGGCTCTTGGACCTAACGGATTTTGAAAACTCGATGGTGGGGCTCCGCCAGATAAAATAAGGACATAATTGTCATTTCTTAGATTGTTTAATTTTAAGTCCGTATCTTAAAATTCGGACATCGGGTTGAAATACGGCTTGCGGCTTGATAACGGAACAACATTATGATCAAGTCAAAACATTCACGAGGCCAATGGACCTATAGTCAACGGCTATCCAGTGTACAAACCAGATTTCGGGGCCTTGGGTCTTACATTTAGACATCTATAACATACACAAATTTGAACTATTGTAGAGACAATCTTTCCTAAAACTGCCCACTATTTGGATGTTGCAAACTGTCCAATTTGGACCATCGGCTGACCTCCAAACCAATCCAATCTGGACAGTCCAAATCTCTACAAATCTGTCCATTTTTTTTTTTCCATGTATTCATATCATCTCTTTGGCCCATTTTTTCATACATTAAATTATATACATTGGTCTCTATATTATGAAATCTCTTGATGCAATTAATCATGCAAATCTGGTCACTATCTGACACACTCAAAAGCACACAAATCTATTGCCAAATTATGCATTTTGATAATGTATATTGGTACATTATTTTTGAGAAATCAAACTGTGTGAAGGTGTCCCAATTTATACCTTCTAATGGATTTGAATTACATGGCATTTGATAGCCAGTAAACTTTGGACTGTTGGATGTCCAAGAATCTATCCAATTTTGTGCCATTAAATTGCCCCAAGATCAGCACAATCCTGGACCATGAAAATACCCACAAACTAGTCCATTTCTATGAGACTATATTAGAACCGCAAATCTGGCCTATCCATGGCTGTAAACAACTTGTGGATTTAGCCCAAATCTGGATTGTTGGAAGGTCCTGAAATTGTCCCAATCTGGATGAGCAATTTTTCAAACGTTTGTATCTATTTTGGACCTTTAATAAGGCTAGCATATGGGCCTAAATTTGAACCTTTGTATGAATACAGGTGGGGCCACAATCTGAACTCTGAAACTTATTTAGGAAAGACTGTCTAATGAACCATAAACCAAGCCAAGAATGGATCAACAGTGGCCCTGTAACCGTACTGTAAAAAGAGGCCAAGTGATTGACTAAAAAAAATTGCTCCATGTATGATGATAGATCCTACCACCAATTGGTCCATTCGTGGACTGATTTATGGCCACAAGGCCCTCAATGTTGGAACCTCTTAAGTGTTGATTGATCAGCCATTTGTATAGCACAAGGATTAAGGGCAATAGGACTCTTGTTTTGATGTACAAATCGCTTGGCTAATTGCTACCATATCGGGACTCTAGTTGAATTAGTGTACTAAAGGTTACAAATTTCTTCAGCCAAATTAGTACAAATCAGATTTTAAGTTGTTAACTAGCAAGTAACCATACTAAATTTGAGCAGATACCCAAGCTCACTCGAAGTTGAACCAAAAGATGTATGTTACACAAATTTCAATCTCATTATTTTAAGTGCAATATCCTTTGTTTCAAAGTGATGCGCATGCACGATTTTATCGACGTGGTCACAATTATAAAATGAACGGTCGATCATGATCGAAATTGCTTGTCTATGTACAAGTACGACTGAAATTTATAATTACCAGTCAGATTGTGAGATAAATGAGTAACTATGTGATCTTGCAAATGAATGTTTGATTTTAATAGATAAAAGAATATATATACTTAGCTAGGTGAATTGATGGATGCATAGATACATGGTTGAATATGCCATATAATAGGTGGATTGATAAGTGAACGGTTGGATGATTCAATACTTTGATGATTAACTAGTTGAATGGTTGTTTGATTCAATACTTTGATGATTATCTAAATGAACTGTTAGATTTGGTGAATGATGCATGATCATGCTAATTGGTGGATGGATGAATGTTTGGATGGTTAGATATATGCACGATCAATTAATTTAACGGTTAGATGTCATGTTTAATAGTGAGATCGATGTTGAAATGCATGTTTTCCCCATCTTAATGGTGGGATGGATGGATGGATGTCTAGATGAAACAATGAACAGTCTAGATCTTTCGAAAAATAAATTAAAATTCTAGCCTTAAAATTTACTCGAGTTATTACATAGGGTCCCATCAAACTCATGTTAGAATCAAAACAAATGCGATAAACTCCTTGAACATACATGATGCATCTGAATGTGTACTTCTCTTGGCCTTCTTAAAAATGTTGGTTTATCGCTAGTGAGTAGTGACGTTGCATGCGGAGGAGTAATCAACAAAAAAGATAAAACACTTATACCTTTGTCTTCTGCTCTCGTTGAATCTGAGGGGCTAGTTCTCCCATGTAATTGTTGTTTTGATTGGATTAAAATTTGACAGCTTTTTGTGTGTGGAGATAGACTAAGTAGAAGTTTTATTTTGAAATATCATTCTTTCAAAATTAACACTATTTGATAATTTCTTTGTGACTGCAAGTGCTATAATTTAAATATTCAATTGATTTTTCACTGTATAGATTATGGTCTTGTGTGCATGATGTATATTTTCATTTGTACTGTTCAAAAAGAAAATTTGATGTTTTATTTGCTTTTACAACTGATATGCAAACCTGATTGTAGTAGAGTGGGTGATGCTAGCATAATTTATTACTGCTGTACTATAATAATATCTTATGGTGCTTTTGTTTTCCAATCTTTGTGAACAGGCCAGCTAAACTTATCGAGGTCACGAAGAGTCGCTTTCTTTCTCTTGGTGGAATTATCTTTGAGGGTCAGAGCTTTTCTAGCATATCCATATATGATGACGCAGCGGTGGGCTTACTAAATCATGGGCATTGATATTTCGATTTTGCTAGTTGTATTTATCTAATTATTGTGAGCATGATTGGATTTCATTGTACTCATTGCATGAGTGGAAATTGTTGCTAATTGGAACTATCTCCTTCAAGATAGCCACAAAAGTATCTCCACACGTTCTGAAGCTACCAAGTATTTACCCATCAAATGTCTACCTCTTGTTAGGGTCAGATAGCCTCTAACAAGAATACAAACAAACAAAATTGAACCTCTTGTCTTCACAACCATTGGTAAGATTGTACTCCATCTAAAATCCACCCACCAATTACAAGGAACCATTCTCAAGGTTACTTGGCAGGGAGGGAGGACACAAAATTTGTAACTTTCTTCTTCACAACCTTTGGTAAGATTGTACTTCATCTACAATCCACCCGCCTCCTTAACAATGACAAGCAATCACTTGGGAGGGAGGGGAACCAATCCTAGGAGCCCCTTAACTTCTCCCTATGTTACTTGTACTAACATGACTTGACTTTGACTTTGGAAGGTTTTTTTTTTTTCCCTTATCACTAACAATATTGTCAATTCTTCCGTCTCTGTTTCCTTCAAACTCGTATATTCGATGGCAACTATCCTCTTAAACATATGAAACTTGAGCTTCCACTTTTTTATATGCCAAAAGTGTTTGGTTGTCTTTTGCTTTGCTCATGTGCTTGGACCTTGAAGAAATAAATTGGGTCCCTTAAGTCACCAAGAGTTTATGTTTAGTAGTTCCCAGAAGTGCTAGAAGTGTTATTGTATTGTGCATTGTTTGAATTATCTCCGATATTATCGAAATATCTCCAATATTATCGTTATCTCCAGCTTGGTGATACTGATAACACTGGTAGCAATACCGTCGATAACACCGATAATATTAGAAATTCCAAGCATCAACAATGTATTGCCAAGTACTACCAACGAATCGATATTGCCAATATTTTCAATTATGTAAAATCCAGGCATCGCTTGTATTTCTAATGTATCGATATCGCCAATATTTTTGACTATGTAAATTCTAGGTGATGCTTGTATCACAAGTGTATCGGCGATATTTCAATAATATTGCCAACGTAGAGATATCACAGAAAGTTTGTTTATTAAAAAAAAAATATTTCAAAATTTTGTATGAGTGCATTGTTGTATACAGTTTTCAATTTGTTGTTGCTAATATTGATAATATCTAAATATTATCATTATCGCAACATGCGCCATACCAAGGCCATAGTCTTTTGTTTCCTTTCCTGTTTTTGATGATTTCTTTGCAAAATATCACAAGTTGTTGATATTCTGCAATATCGATGGATGTTTGGATTATTAAATGGGACGGATGGGATGGTTAAGATTGCTTCTTACGATGACACATGCTTTTAAGCCCCCATTAAATGGAAACTTACTGTGTACACATTTTTTTTTTTGCAAATTTTTTATTCCTAAATATACAAACATGTGTATCTCCTGAAGTTTCATTGAAAATTCTACCGTTTTCCCCATGTTTTCTCGCATTTCTGGTTATTAGCGATATTATCGGCAATATTGATATTGTTTCCGTATCCCCGACCAGCGAAACTTAGCGATACCGATACTTCGAACACTGGTATTATGATGAGAAAACTGTAGGTCTCCGAAGATGTTTACTTTCTTTGAGGATGAACTATACTTCTCACCATAGACCAATGCTATTCCTCCCTTTGATTATCTTATTCCACTTCCCATGGCAATCAATTATCCAAGTTAACTTGTTTAGGAGGAGCCTAAGCCAGTTGAGTAGTTGAAGGTGTACACACGATAGAAGGACAAGGACAAGCAAATCACCCTCTCATCTGCTGAATTGCCCATCACATTCAATCCTTTGTCCCCCTTGTTTGATTTGTGTATTGTATAAAGGAAAGTGAAACAACTGTGTACTTTCTGAGCCCATCATTAATCTTGTTTCTTTGAAATCTCTCTCCTTCTGTGCATATCTTTCCTTCGGTTTCTGTTCCTACTTCCTCCCAAGGTTGCAGATGCCTGGTTAATCCTTAGTGCAAATCTGCCATGATGGAAGAGATGAAGGGCTTGGAGAAGAAAAGAACTTGGGATCTGGTTGATTGATGCAGGACATGAAATTTAAATATGATGTGCAAGATTTCAGGCTTAAGATCACGTTAGTTCAGAAACAATTACACAAATTCCATGTCTCACACAAAAGTCCAAACATTCAATTAAGGGGAATCTATGCGGGTCCAGGCCTATACATGTTAGGGCTGGATCAATAAAAATTATGAACCAAACGATACTCAAAGGGAAATAGAAATCATCTACACATGCAGGATAATCAATCCTTAATCCAAGGAATTCACCAATTTCAAATTAAGGAACCCTAGGGTGAGAAAAGGGGCAAATAAATTAAGGATAATGCAATCTAGGGTTAGGGTTTATGAAAAATAGGTATGAGAGGGTAAAATAAGAGAAAACCTGAACTGGAAGACAATTCCTGCGTGCGGATAACGGGCTAGGGCCTGGTGCACGTGCACGCTAGCCTAGCCGCACGTGCGAACGGGTCCCACACCCGGAAACCGATTCCTTGGCCCTGGTCGGCCAGGGGTGGGCTCCAAACTCCCAAAGTTTTGGGGCAATCCGAGCTACAGGCTGGTGCTTCGCCGAAGTTTCAGCCCTCCTGCAGGGCCAAATTCTGAAAACTGGCTGTAGGGAGAAGATCCGTTGCAAAAACTGATGGATTCGAGGCGAGGATGGTTGTAGAAAGTGAGAGATATGGATGGAAGAGGGTAGGGGCAGATGGGGATAGATATGGCTTCGCACCACGGTAGTTAGCCCTTCAAAAAGGGAGGGCTTCACCCCCACTTGAATTTTTCTACAACTTAAAAACTTAGAGAGTAGAAAAAACTTGCAGGAATTTTTATTAAACTTCAATGAATCAAAAGAACTACAAGGGGTGCCTATTTCTAAGAAAAACCTATATCTTAAAACTCGCGCCATATGCGCAACCTATTACTTGGCAATAAAGTAAACCAAAATAAAAACTAATCAAAGAAATCTAAAGCGTTCATGATATTCTAAATAACATAAATAATCAAAACCTAAAATATGAACTTAATCCGACTAGTACGCCTCGATCATGAGATCCCATGATGGGCTTTACTTGATTATCGAGCCCACTCCAAGGACCCAAAACTCCGTCTTCTAGCTAGCGGGCCCTCCCTGGATGTCGTCATCGAGCCAGATCGATGGAGGGGTCCTCCCTCTCCTTGTGTACATGCGTGCGTGCGCGTGCGTGTGCGCGTGATGTCCACATCAATTCTCCCCGGATGCGAAGATTTCGCCACTGGCGAAATAAAACTCCTGAACCACTCCAGGATGTCAGGATCAAGTCTCTGGAGCTCCTCCTCAGTGAGCCACGTGCTGTTTAAAGTTGGACGTGACTTCTATTTAACCAGGTACTTTTGAAACTTGCCGTCCGACGTTGAAACTATTTGATGGTCCAGGATATCCTCTATTTCCTCTCTAGGTGTGTGAAGGTTAGGTATGGAGGTAGATGTCGGGAAGAAAGGTCGGGAAGAGTAGGTATGGGAGGTAGAGGCTGAGAAAATGGGTCGGGAATGGTAGGTATGGGAGGTAGAGGATTGAAAAATGGGTCGGGACGGGTAGGTATGGGACGTAGAGGCTAGGAAGATGGGTCGGGAGGGGGCCATGGATCAAGAGAAAGGTCTGGGGAATCAGGATGGTTAGGCGAAAGGCTGAACAATGCATCAATGGCTCCTTGAAATGCAACTAGATCCTCCACATTGAATGTTTTACTAATTCCCATGGAGGGTGGAAGATTTGCTACATATGCATTGAGACTATTTCGTTTTATAATTTTGAAGGGTCAAGCGCTATGCGCGTGTAACTTACGAACGAACCCTGAAGGATACCGCTCGGGCCTGATGCGGACTATCACATAGTCCCTTACATTGAATTCCTTGAAACATTTATGTTGGTCTGTAGAAAATTTGTAATGTTCATTACTAGTAGTGATCTTCTGCCTGATTTCTTGATGCCATGAATGAATGTGATGCGCAAAAGACTCTGCAGGCTCTGACGGCCTATGAGACAGTGACATAGGGACAAGATCAATAGGTTTCTCAGGTTTATAACCAGTAACGACATCATAAGGACTGAGACTTGTGGACCTATCGACAGAACTGTTAAACGCAAACTCAGCTATAGGTATTACGGTGTCCCATGTTCTGGTGTGCTCTATATCCCTCGTAGGGGGAGACTCATCCGGTAGATTATCAGGAAAAACCACGAAACTCATCCACTACCGGAATGGCCTCAGTGGGTAACTCTACACTAGCCTCTGGTACACTCTCTCCAGCCACAAGGCTGCACATGTTGTACCCCTCAAAATAGTGGTCTTGATGTCCCTCATGGGGTGGGTGCACGGGTGCACGCCTATAACTGATTACTTGGCCAATTCCATTCATTGGTCTATCCTCCTGGCTACCTGCTTGAGATTGGACATCCACCCCAATGGTGGGGTTTGTCCCGGCGGAGGCCTTTAGTTGGGTAATGTGCACATCAAATTGATCAAAGCGTTGGTCCATATGTTGCTCCCAGCGCTTACCCAAAGACTCGATTTGCTGGGACAGTTTGTTTAATGACTCTAGCACTTGCTCCATGTTTAGTGTAGGGTGTAAGCCAAAACCATGACCCGTACGTGTGGGCATACGCTTGCTAACTCAACCTAAGGACCTTCTACTGCGACTGTATGCATCTAAAAAGAACTAAATGACCCTATGAGACTCTATATGACGGAAACTACGCAGTGCATACCAAAATCCAGCAATGTAGCTGTTGAAATAAGGGAATAACAGAAAGTTACAGCAATGAATTGCTAACTTCCTGTTAATCAGAAATTTCAGCAACTAATATCAGGAACTACGAGTTTCTAAATAGCTATATATGATGAACTGGGTGCATGATGGACTCAAACAAACTAACCCTAAACATGTAATGTATTCTCCTATAAGAACTAAGCTCTGATGCCAAATTTGATGCAGGACATGGAATTCAAATATGATGTGCAAGATTTTAGGCTTAAGATCACGTTAGTTTAGAAACAATTACGCAAATTCCATATCCCACACAAAAGTGCAAACATTCAATTAAAGGGAATCTATGCGGGTCTAGGCCTATACATGTTAGGGCTTGGATAAAAAAAAATTATGAACCAAACGATACTCAAAGGGAAATAGAAATCATCCACACATGCATGACAATCAATTCTTAATCCAAGGAATTCACCAATTTCAAATCAAGGAACCCTAGGGTGAGAAAAGGGGCAAAAAAATTAAGGATAATGCAGTCTAGGGTTAGGGTTTATGAAAAACAGGTATGAGAGGGTAAAATAAGAGAAAACCTGAACTGGAAGACAATTCCCGCATGCGGACAACAGGCTAGGGCCTAGCGCATGTGCACACTAGCCTAGCGGCACGTGCGAACGGGTCCCACACCCAGAAACCGATTTCTTGGCCCTGGTCGGCTAGGGGTGGGCTCCAAACCCTCAAAGTTTCGGGGTGATCCGAGCTACGGGTTGTGCGCGGTGCTCCGCTGAAGTTTCAGCCCTCCTGCAGGGTCAGATTCTGGAAACTGACTGTAGGGAGAAGATTCGCTCCAAAAACTGATGAATTCGAGGTGAGGATGGTTGTAGAAGGTGAGAGATATGGATGGAAGAGGGTAGGGGCAGATGGGGATAGATATGGCTTCGCACCACGGTAGTTAGCCCTTCAAAAAGGGAGGGCTTCGCACCCACTTGAATTTTTCCACAACTCAGAAACTCAGAGAGTAGAAAAAAACTTGCAGAAATTTTTATTAAACTTCAATGAATCAAAAGAACTACAAGGGGTGCCTATTTATAAGAAAAACTTATATCCCAAAACTCGCGCCATATGCGCAACCTATTACTTGGCGATGAAGTAAACCAAAATAAAAACTAATCAAAGAAATCTAAAGCGTTCATAATATTCTAAATAACATAAATAATCAAAACCTAAAATATGAACTTAATCCGACTAGTGAGCCCCGATCATGAGATCCCATGATGGGCTTTACTTGATTATCGAACCCACTCCAAGGACCCAAAACTTTGTCTTCTAACTAGGGGGTCCTCCCTGGACGTCGTCATCGAGCCAGATCGACAGTGGGGTCCTCCCTCTCCTTGCGTACATGCGTAAGGGCGGCGTGCATGTGCGTGTGTGCGTGATGTCCCCATCATTGACCAACCAGGAAGAAAAGATTTGGTAGGCTGCAAATGGGTGTATAATCTAAAATGCTAACTGGATGGTTCAATTGAAATATAACAAAGCCTATTTTGTGGCTAAAGAGTTCACTTGACAATATGTGATCATTTAGCAGATGTTTGCTCCATGGCTGATATGTTCAGACTAGAAAATAGCTGTCTAGACAACCCAAAAACTGATTAATTAGACTTTCCTTTTCTTCCCCATCTTTTAAGGGTCCATTGATTCAGAATCACAATTCCAGAGTTCAGATAGTAGAAAGACTTTTATAACTCATCCCAGTTTTAGACACATTCTTGAACTTGCTGGATAATAATATAACTATTTGTTTCAAGCTTTGTATGTTTATTTCTACTCTGCATCTTAGTAGATTTTTGCTTGTCATTACGAAATATGCAGCTTTTTCTATGCAATTTTTTTGCATTGTGGAATGTATTAATATGAATGGTACTCATTAGCTATGCTCCTTAGGTTTTGCAATTAAGTGATGGAAAGTGCTTGGCTTCACGGCTGGTCATTGATGCAATGGGCAATTTCTCCCCTGTGGTGAAACAGGTTAGGTTTTGTTTAGCGTCTATGCATTATTAATTGCCTGTCAGATCGATGTATAAATGCAAGGATAATAAGTGGATTGACTACAAATTTCGAAGTTTATTTTTTCATAGTTAATGTCCTTTTTTTCTTAAAATAGATGGTGTAAATCTTTCCATAAAATAGATGGTGTAAATCTTTCCAGACTCTCTTTAAAGTTTCAAACTTTTTTCACAAGGCTTCTTTATCAAATTCTTTGACTTATTGTTGTGATGACTTAATCATCACTTTACTGAAAAAAAAAACCTGAATATGAAGATGAATTATCTCCATAAAGTACGGACATGGTGACCTGTAAGCATTCTTGATAAATGACTTTAGTATGCTTTATTGTTAATCTAGATAGATATTGGGTAATGTGAATTTAACTACTAGTTCTATGTGTAGATAAGATCTGGAAGAAAACCGGATGGTGTTTGCCTTGTCGTTGGTTCTTGTTCTCGTGGTTTCAAGGAGAACGTAAGAAGTGATGTCATTTTTAGTAATTCATCTGTGAAGAAAGTTGGAGGTTCAGAAGTGCAATGCTTTTGGGAGGTATTTTCTTTCATTTGGCATGCATTCAATGTCACGCCCCGAAATCTGGCACCCGGGTATATCTGTCCCCAATCTCATACCGGAAGGCATGACTTATATATTGTATGTTTACCTTTCATAATTCGCATATACATTAACACGATTCCCATTCATAGGATATGACCATCCAAAAACTAAACAAATAAACATTAATTAAAGAAAGATAAAATATCCACGTCCCAACCATTAAAGATCATCACCATATTCGTGTCTCAACACATGCCACCATCTTAATATCATACTACCACTTAATGTTTATTACAACTGATTCAGAAACCGTTAAAGAAATTGTTCCTGAAATTTAAAATCCCAATAGGGTAAGTTGCGAAGTCTAGTGAGCAATCCTAACACAAGTTTTTAAAAAGTAACCTTACATAATCAGAAAAAAGCGTACTTATTAAAGAAAAACGTAACAACCATTTATGCAAAGCTTAAAAAAAAGATATTAATAAACAAGATTTTTCAAAGTAAATTAAAAAAGTAGATATGAATGAATGGAATCAACATATGCCATGATCCACAATAGTAAGTGTAGTTTATCATTTTTAACACCGGGCTGGTTGGCCAACACTCGTGTGTATACAAAACCTAGCCCGGCAATGGGAACCTTTTGCGTGACATGCTCACCCATCCAAAGGACACTTGGCCTAGCAATGGGAACCTTTTGCTTGAAACACTCACCCATCCAAATGGCACTTGATGAGGGACCCATTTGTACATTAGCTGGTGCTGGTCAGACTACTACCCTATCGAACCTGACAACATGAACCTTTTGCAATCTTGATATGCTCATCCCCCCCCAAAGGGCACGGTAGAAATTTCAAGAGTTACCAATTGGGTTTCTAGGACTTTCAACCCAAGGGTCTTGATCGCCCTACCTATTTATGCTTTATGGATTTTCAACCCGAAGGACTTGATCACCCCACCTATTTTCTGGTCTCATAACTTATTAATCATCCCAATCATGAATGCATGAGATTTCCAAATACAATAGTTCAACGAACATGCTTATTCTAAAATCATTCCACAAGCATTCTTTTCTTGATCAGCACAGTACGAAGTACGATGTATATGAATCCACCAAATCATGACTCGGAAGTATTTAAAACATCATAAATAAATATTTTCATCACAAAAGTTTGAAAATAAAATAAATAAATTTAGGCTATAAATCAAATCTAGCAATCTGAAATTTTACATGATTACCCCTGAAATTCCCGAATTTTACATTATAGTGCAGGAATTCCTAGACCCGAACAAACAATGCTGGAATTTCTTAACAATTACATAACGGCGCTGGAATTCATGTACAACTTAGTGCAGGTTCCTAGAATAAGTGCAGAATAGTGCATGTAATTCCTGAAAATTACGTAGAAGTCCCTGGAATTGCAGAAATTGTACGGTAGTGCAGAAATTTTGAATTTGCAGAAAAGTATGTAATAATGCTTGAAAGTTGAAATCCGAAAGGAAAACAATTGGGAATATTTAATATATCTATATATATTTGAAATTATTAAATCAAAAAGAAAAATGAACCAAAGAGACCGTAATAAAAGTTCAATTAAGAGTTCTATATGAAGCATGGTATTTAATAAAAGCAAATAAAAAAATCCAAGCAAATAACAAAGATATAATTAAATGACATCAATGACATATATAAATAAATAAATAACATCAATGAGAAAATACAAAAAAAGGGTGTGATAATTATATAAACAAATCCAAATAATAATAATTAAACAAATAAAACTAAAAAGAAAATCAAGTGAGAGATACTCACCTTTAACAAAAATTATTTTCCTTATATTTTTCTTCTCTTCCTTTCTCTCTTCCCTTTTCTCTTTCTTTTTCTTTTTCTCTTCCTCTCTTTCTCTCTCTCTCACGTGAGCAACAAAGGAAGAAAAAAGATTCTCTCTCTCTCTCTCTCTCTCTCTCTCTCTCTCTCTCTCTCTCTCTCCTCACATTAACAAATACTCCTCTCACTTCTCATGTCACTTGGTGATCCCTCTTATTTATAGTTTTCTTTTTTCCACGTGCATAGATGCAATGTCTTACCTCAATGCTTCCATTTCCTTTTATTTAAATCAAGTTTTTTGTTTGTTTGTTTTAACAACATGCTGTCTAGTGCAAAGCTGTGCACACGTGCCCCAAGCATTGCACGTGTGCCAATGCATGTGTCACATGTATGTGCGTGAGAGGTGTGTATGTCATGTGCCACATGTATGTGCGTGAGAGGTGTGTATGTCATGTGCATGGAAGATAAGATTGCTGGCGGGAGATCTATATTCATTACACGCGGCCCGACAGGTATGAATCGAAGTACGGAATTCTCCATCCACCCGCCATCAACAGAGGGTGTTCAATTCCCATTATATGCGATGTGGCAAAAAAGATTGATTCAACGAGATATGCCTTGCTTGCATTAAGATTTAAACTTGTTACTCGTTCTTCCGAAGTTCAATCCACACTCGATCTAGAACCACCATGGTCAACCAAGAAGAGGAAAGTCACCTCTTCCCTGTTCTCAACCTACTAGAGGACCATCCTCGATAATCACAACCCGCAGAAGTAATGCCAACTGCCTACCTTTGGTGCATGTGTACATGACGAGTGTATGTGGTGTGTGGCTATGATGTATACAATGACGCATGGATGGATGGACAAATTGGTGTATAATTAGATGGACGGATAGATGTATGGTTAGATGGGTTTGTGCGTGATCGATGATTGGACTCCCAGATGTACTTATGGATTGAAGGTGAGGTGGTCGGGTAGGATATGAGGATGGTTTAGATGAAAGGGTGATGAATGGTGGCTTCTAGAAGAGGTGATGTGCACACCTGCTATGGACCCCACATTTGGTATGTGGTTAGATAAACGGGTAGGATTGTGGGTGGCCACATGACCAACAAGATGGACGGTCAATTTGGGGGTAGTATGGATGAATGGATAGATGTTCTAATGATTTTCAGCATATGGACGGTTAGATGGGTGTATCATTGGATGGATGGTTAGATGCATGGTTGAATTTATTAGTTAATGGATGGTTGGATTTGAATATGTTCAAATCAATGGTTGAGATTGGATGGGTTAATCATATAGATCAATAGTAATATTGGATGAATTTGGTACGTTGATCAACGATTATAATTGGTGGTCAAAATTAATTCGAATTATTACATCCAAGTTTGTGAAAGTGTTAGAGGAATTAGTGTGCAGTGATTTAAGTATCAGTACCGAATAAGTTTAGGGAATGTTAAAAAAGATATTATTACACACTTATAACTAAAAAAATCACAGAAGGCAAGTACACAAAGTAAGTTCCTTTGTATAGGGTATAAACCATGCACAGTTTGATAGAAGTGATGCAACTATATTCAAAATCAGTTCATATAATTGTAAATCATAGAAGCATGCATGGAAACACTAATTATATATGTAAAAGCCAAGAAAGAAATAAAAATATACCTATGCCCTCATTACACCTGTGCGGCCACATATAGTCACATGGCGGCTCAAAGTCATCATTTTCATCTCCACGGGGGTGTCTGTAGTATTGCTTCTTCACAAATAGGCAATATTGTGCCCACGTTATAGTAGAACGATACTAATTAAGATACTTTTTCACATATTGCTGATATTTATCCTCTTTGAACTAGATTAGTACGACCATTCGTCGGTACTGCATAATTGTCATGGTTGGATGATGTAGATATAGAGTTAGATACGGGTTGGGTATATATGCAACTCCTGGATACATTTGGCAATTGTTATACTCAATGTTTTCTGTGTCATTATCGTGTAATGTATTGCACCCTTGGGATATAGATACATATCGGCTATCGCATGGGATATATTGGTTGTATCGTGTAATTTATCGTTGTTGTTGGAAAACATAGGGAAACATTGGGAAATTGGTCGAATTTTTCAATGAAACTTTAGGGATTGTTAAGAAAAGACAACAATACACACTTAGAAATTAAAAAAATCGCAAAAAATGAGTGCACATAATAGGTTTTCTAGCAAAAGTTGTTTCCACCCTTCGGTGCGAGCGTTGACACTTACAAATTGATCATTTTTGTTTGTTAGTTCCATATGTAATTTTAAAACATGAAAACTAACTTTTAATGCAAAGGCCTGTATGCAACAACTCACATGGCATCATCTTTTTCCTCAACTCTCTTGCAGCTTCGCACCCTAACATGCTTGTGGCATCTTGAAAGGTGATAACTTGTTGATGACATTTAATTTGTTAGTGTAATGCATGGTAGGAACTTAGACAAGAATTAAATGCAACAATTTACCTCATTCTTGAAATGAGCTTTTCTTGGAGAATTGGGGAATAACTTCTCTTAGACTTCTTGCAATGCCCTCTTTAATTTGTTATCCCCACTGAGTATATGACTGTAGTGGTACTTAGGGTCTAGGAAGTATGTTGAAACCTATCACGATGCACATATGCACTTATTAGTGTCAAGAAAATAACCATACATGTCTACATTATGCAAGCAATCAATAAAGTATTGCAATAAAAAAAATTAAATCTAATTACTTTGTAGCCTTGTGAAGTAGGTGCTTGAGAATCCTTTTCCATTGGTCATCAATTATTGCATGCACCCATTAATACACATTTGAGGTCTTAGCCTTGATGGCATCTTTCATGTTCCACATGGACTCATACATGGAACCCATTGATGGATATGTCTTGTTAACTACTGTCCTTAACTCTATGTATACGCGCTCCAGAATACCTACCACACCCTGTATGCGGTACCAAAAAGAGTTGCTCATAACAAGCCTCTCAATCGTTGACACTGGTTTATTGCCTCTCTTATACCAATGCGCCTACTCTCTAGAAGTAAACGACCCTCCGAGTCTCTGCTTGTGTTTTAAGAATCTTTCGTAGGTGATGAAATTAGTGGTGAACCGTGTCGCCCCGGGCCACACTATATCGCCATGACCCTCTCACGCATCTCGACTAATAGCTAGGTCTTAAATGTAGATGGAATTTGTAATTGCTCGGGGCATTGGCAATCACACTCTTTGACTGCAGGCTTGTCCCCTAGCGTCCAAATCAATGAAATAGGATGCTTACAGGGTCTAGTACAGGTTGTATTCTTCATTGATTCCTTTTCGATGAATGCTCTCCCATTGTCTGTGACAAAGAGTACTACATTCTTCCTCACCTCCATCACATCCTCTATCAAACCATATATTTAACTTGTGTTTCTTAATATCATTCAACGTATCAATGGACTTTAGAAATATGGTTCTCCCTTTACATCGATCATATAATTTATGATGGACATCTTCGTCAGCCTTGTCCATTCATCACACATTAGCGTGACCCCATAAGTCTCCCATGACAGCCTCAACTCATCCATCTAATAATGCATCTCATCAACTTCATCGTCTAGGTGAGGCCCCATAATTTCGTGTGGTGTAGGTAACACTACACCCTCGCCTCCCACGCTGCACTTCAGTAATCAAATTCTTCAAGTGTAGGCTCACTACTGCCTTGGCTGGCATGTGGTCATAGTTGAAAAACTTGGCCATGAATTTTCCTACCCTCTTTCTTACATCCCCTCCACTCCACAAATCCTTCAACTGCTCTGCTTCCCCCCTTCCTATATGTTGTCAGATCTGAAGATGCATTCAACATGCCCAACTACTACTACATAGCATACTACCAACCCTCTCACCCCTCCTACTACCATCACCTCCCTTGACACTATCATGCGCAGAACCTGGTTCATACTTATGTTTCAACCCAGCTAAAAACTAGGCCACTTGAAACTCTTCAAGCAGTTGACATAGCTTCTCTAAATTAGTAGTAAGAGGTTGATATTCAGATTCTCCCATATTCCTTTTGAGTTTGGAATAGTATTGACCAAGAGATTTATTACCTTGATTAAGCTCAAATATTTTTTCATATAAGTGAAATGTATAAGAGATGTTTTTGTCAGATGAATACCTCACTCGCGATACATCTCACACTTTCTTTGTTGTGTCCAGAAACATTACATTCCCATTGATGGATGGTTCCATGCTATTCCACAACCATATCATAATTTAGGCATTCTTTGGATCTATCGATCATAAAGTGTAGAACTCTCTTCAGGTTTCTCCGTGGTCAAATATCTTAATTTTCCCTTCGTCGTTAGAGACACTTGGATAGACTTCATTTTCTAGAGATAGTTTGTTATTTAATTTTTAATAGGGGTTATATGGACCCCTAAAAAATCAAATGGATTTATGAATCTAGATTTCAGATCGCTTTTCATCTGCATCAGAACAAGTGAAACAAAGAATACCACATCTCGTACAAACACGGACCTGGCACGATTGACGAACACCTCACTTGTATGCATCACACAATGTGCACACCACGCTCGGGAGAGAAATAAGCACAGATTCCACGCTTTCCAACCGGCTACAGATGAAGATGATCACAAACATTGCATCCAACAAGGGCAACCGACCTACATGCTTTTAATAACCACAAAAGAGGTGAGATCATGTGGACTTCATTCACCTACTCACACATGGACCATTACAAAAGGCCCAACACAAAGAAAAAGAAAAGAAACCCTAGTTTTCTTAAAAGATTTTCAGCACAAGAGGGATGAAAAGTACCATAAGATAAAAGAGGGAGAAAGAAGTAGAGAGTAGTAGGAAGGAAAGGTTAAATAAAGGACAAGGATGCTCTGATACCATGCATAAGTTTAGAGAAAGAGAGAGAGGAAAAGAAGAAAGAGAGGGAAGAGAAGGTTGGGAGAAGAGAGGGGACTAAAAAATTTGGGTTGACACCCCTGGTGTTTGTAGTATCGGTATCGTTACATGTATTGCTGGTTGAGGACACAGAAACATGTATTGCTGATTGAGGATACAGAAACATGTATCAATTTCATCGATATTATCGCTGATACTCGAAAATGCATTGCCGACTAAGGGAAACATTGGGGAAACACGAGGAAATGGTAGAATTTCTCAATGAAACTTTAGGAAATGCTAAAATACTTATATTTGCATTTTTAAGAATCAAATATTTGTAGAAAAAGATGCATACATGATAAGTTTCTCTTTAATGGGGGTCTAAAAGCATGTAACACTGACTCAGGGAAACATAAGAGAAACATGGGAAATGGTGGAATTTTTCAATAATACCTCAGGAGATGCTAAAATACACATATTTGCATATTTAACAATCAAATAATAAAGAAAAAGACAAAAAAGACGCATATTTGCATATTTAAGAATCAAAAATAAGTTTCCTTTTTATGGGGCCTAAAAGCATGTACTGTTGACTTAGGAAAACATTGGGGAAACATGGGGAAAATGGTGGATCCATCCATCCATCCATGCATGCACATACATACAAACACATGCATGATCCATCCATCCATGCGTGTGTACATATCTGTCCCTCCATCCATGATCCAGCCATCCATCCATCCATGCATGTATACATATACACATACAACCATGCACCCATAAAAAAATTGAAATGAATTTTTTTTAATAAACCGATTTTTGGCGATATCGATACATTGGTGATACAAGTGATGCCTGGAATTTCACAGTAAAAAATATAGGCAATATCGATACATTGGCGATACAAGCAACACTTGGAATTTACACAGTCGAAAATAATGGCGATACCTTGGCAATACTTAGTGATATATCGCTGATACCTAGAATTTTTTATACTACCAGTGTTATCGGGATCGCCAAGCGGGAGATACAGATAATATCGGGGATACTCTGAACAATGATCCCTTGACAAGGTTCTATAGTCACTTTGGTCAGCCAATCGACCATGCCTAAAAGCAATATGATGTGGGTCGTATTTGTCTGTATCAAACCAAACCGGATTGTATCAACACAATATTTTCTAGCAAAAAAATGTAGAGAGGTATAAGAAAAGAAAGAAAAAAAAAAAATGAAAACACAAGAATCTAGCAAACGAGTTCCTCTCAACTTCAACTATCGAATCATAGTCAAACTCGTGTTTTAATTTCCAAAACAAGCTTACATCTAGTTCAAAAATGAGTTCCTAGAATTCCTTTATGCTTAAAATGAGGAAAATAGAAAAATGTGAAAAAAAAATGTACTCTTATAGTTGTAGTAGTATGATTTTTTATTTTTTCTTTCTTCTGAAAGGCATAGTTGTAGTTGTATGATTTCAAACGTTTAATTTGATAGCTGACACCACATAGTTTTCTGAACACACCAATTATTTCACAGGCATTTCCTGCTGGTTCTGGTCCAACAGATCGAACTACTTACATGTTCACATATGTTGATGTGCGACCAGGATGCCCAACTTTGGAAGAATTATTAGAAGTCTATTGGAATTTGATGCCCGCTTATCAGGTTGATATTTGGAGACTCAATCCCCTAATTATAAGAGTAATCCTTTTTACATACATATATATGGGCACCCATGAACATGAACACGAACACGTATACGAACACAAGCACATATCAAATGAATGCATTGGATGGCATATACACACCTTGCTGTGCATCACACAATTTGGAAGGTTTTGGTGGGTGGGCTTCCCTTACCAACTGTTCCCTTTGGTGTGGCCTACCTCAGATTTGGATCGGGCTGATTTTTGGGATCCGGGCTAAAGAAGGGAGGGTGCACCGATGGTTGGACTGTTGGAGTGGATGTCCTGCATTCATCACGCTGGGCCCTTTTTTTCAACGTTACCATTAGTTACAGTAGTGTCGATGCTTCCATAAGTTGCAGTAGTGTCAATACTGAGCTATCATTCTCCACATGTATATATTATATTATATGTATAGGTTTTTGCTATGGTAGTAACAGTTACCATCATAGTTGTGGTCGTAATAGGCTTTTGGGGCCAAGTGGTGTGCATACACATCCAATTGATCCATCAGGTATGCCCTCAAAAATTTTGGGTGAAGCCCAAAAATCCCTAGCTGATTCGATCATCAGGTGGGACACTATAGAAAAACAACAGAAAAATGATAGACAACCTACAAATTCAAGTGGTGGGGCTCACCTAATGGTTGGATGGCCTGAGTTTTGGGGTGTCTCATCATATCATGGTGGGGTGCACCTGATGCATGAGTTTGTTGTTATATGCACATGTGACCACACAGATCTGGGATTTTTTATAGTGTCCAACCAATCCAAAAGGTTGGCCCCACCATGAGAATTGGTTGGTGCAAAAATTAGGCCAGTCTACTCTCTAAGTGAGTCACACCTGCACTTTGTATTATCATATTGGCAGCTGTCCATTATTTCCAATAGTTGTTGTATTAGGCTGATTTTTGCTCCAGGTGATCTGCATTGCAGGGCCAACTTTTGGACAGGGTGGGTGTCTTGCACACATGATAGCTTAGAAGTTAGAACTCATCCTCTGGTTGGATGATCACGTATTGCCAATTGGTTGGACATGATCATTACTCCATTCCTCCCTCTCTCTTCTTACACACACAAACACAAATACTTGTTGAAGAGGATCCCATGCCACCTGTGTTTCCCGAGTACTTTTTATGGGGGCTTGTGGAAATACCATAGCCGGACTTCCTCAAAGTTTCCTTAGTACTCTTCGAAGAGGATCCCATGCCACCTGTGTTTTCGTGGTTGCTTGGGCACTTTGATGCTTATGATGCAACTTTTGTGGTTCATTTTGGAATGAAGATTGAAGTTTTGAAATTACATGTTATTTTGTAATGCCATGACTTTGGGTGTTTATGTTGTTGAAGTTACTCATAGATATGGTTAACTTGTAATAGCTGGATGTACTGATGATATTTGTGGAATGAAAGACATTTTCTTGCCTTTACTTGCTTTTCTTTGTATTTACCAATCATGCCTTGTTATGTTGTAGTTGCCACATTTGATTGAATGTACAGCTATGCGTAGTCCCATGAGATAGCCCTTAGCCTATTCACACTGCATTTGACTGCTTGTCATGACTTTTGTCACTTTATGTTGCTGGTTATAACACTTGGTTATGGAGCTGCGATGCATAGTTGTGGTTATACAATGGGTTGTATACTTGTATTGTGGTGTGATGATGAAGCAACTTCTGATTCCACTGGCATTGAAGGTGACTGAGATAGTCGTGGACTCGACAACCACTGGCGTCTTATCACAGGAGCTATCATCATCCTCCTCATCACTGTGACATGGAGGGATGGGCTCAAGAAGTCAATACTCTGATATGGTAATTGGGTATTGAAGACCTTAGTCCAGGAGGTCGTCAAGATGAACCTGCTACTTCTGCTTTTGGCCTTACAACGTGCAACTCGCCGACGTCACTAGACGACAATAATGGTGCACTTGGCCTTTAGAGCATGGTCATGCTTGCACTGGGCAGAGTGTTCAACTTGGTGTTGCAGGTTGTGGATGCGCCTTTTGTCGAGTAGTTGTTGGGGTTCATCATCATCATCATCCTCTTCTTGTGGATCCAGTGCTTCAGAGGGAAGGGGCGATAGTGAGTCCAAAGAGGAGGGAGGTGATGGAAGTGTCATTAACTGATACATATGTGTTGGTTAGCAGTGACCGACGTTTCCTCCTCAAGTGTGATATCACCATTGTCAATTAGCTTCTGGATGAGGTTCTTGAGGACATGGCAATCCTTGGCCTTGTGGCTGACTATGTAGTGATACTGACATAACTCAAGATCCTTCATTTGGTTGGCCTTTTAGGGCCGACGGACTTATGTCACGTAATGGTGCCCTCGGATACCAATTGCTTGAAAATCAGAATAAGATCCGTTATTGGGAAGGTGTATTCTCTTTGGGGCATGTCGTGTTTCTGTCACTTGTTGTTCTTGCCTTCCTTGGACCCCCATTGACATTGACCTTCACAGGTTTCTTGCTTTTGTCGACAACATTTGAGGCAGACGCCTTGTTCCGTTCTCCCCAAGGTTGGAGGGACCTTGTTATGAGACAGGACTTGTTCAATATCGTATGCCCGAGTGGTGAAGTCCTGGAATGTTGATATGTGCGAACCAGATGGTGCATAGGATATATGCCTAGGCATATGGAAGAAACAAAGTTGGCCTATTGGGACTTAGGAGGTAAGTGTTGGTGGAATAGACCGAGGCGCCTAAAACGAGAGATGAACTATTGTGCTGACTCATCCCTCAGCTGCTTAGTTATCGTAAGATCAGCCAAACTAATCTCTTATAGTGACGAGAAGTTGGTTGGGAAGATCTCTTGCATTTGGTATCACATCTGCACGAAAGTTGGGGCCAAGTTGGCATACCACGTGAGTGCTTCCCTCATGAGAGGTGCCAAGGAGCCTAAGGTGGTATTGAGGTACGCAGGAGAGGTTGCCCATTGCTGTCAGGAAGTGAACCAGGTGTTCTTCGAGTGATCAGGTGACATCGAACATCTGGAAGTCCAGACACTCGAAGTTACCGAAAAAACAAATGTATCCACTTCTTGTGAATATGGTGTCCTTAGTGTTCGCAATATCGATACTATCGGCTGATATATCGGCCGATATTATCGGTATCGCAGTCCAACGATACGAAACTCATTAGAAGAAACTAAGAAAATTTGTATTGTGCGTAAATATTCCAAAAAAATGGGGAAAAAAAGAAGAAAAAAGAGGGAAACTTTCAATAGGGTGGATTTGCGTACCTGTGCCCTGATTGGAAGCTGCATTTGGTGGGCCATTCGAATTGAAGCTCGCCATTTGTAGGTTAAGTGTAAAGAAAATCTCGATTCCCTTTTTTTCTTTCTTCGATTAGATTATGGCTTGAAAACGGAATTGATTTCGGAAGAAAATGTGAAAAAATCCAGAGAAATCCGGATATTTGGGAGAGAATTCAGGGTTTCGGAAGGCCGAAACCCTCTCTGCAATAAAAAAGGCTTCCGAGCCCTTTTTTATCCAACGCGGCTAGACGCAAATTTCATGGAAAAGCCTTCGCGCATGAAGTTTGTGAGTTGGGATGCTAGGTGGGGCCCACCGTGAGGTTTGTGAGAAATTTGCCATGTCAATCTGGTTTGCGAGCTCATTCTAGGACATGTGACTGAAATGAGGTGGATCCAAAACTTAGGTGGGCCGCACGAGAGGATTTTTTTTTTTTTTTGTTTTAATGGTTGAATATGATGTGTCATTCATAGTAGAACATATCAATGTGCTTTTGACAGATTATGGATGCGATTTTTTATATTTTTTGTATTTTTTTGGGACTATTTTTGGCCGATTTTTAAAAATTAGGAAATTTTTTTTTTTTTTTTTCAATCTTTTTCTAGTTTAGTGGTTGAATATGATGTGTTATTCATAGTAGACCATATCAATGTGCTTTTTACAGATTATGGTTGCGATTATCTATTTTTTTTGTTTTTTTTTTTTTTTAAATTTCGGACTATTTTCGACTAATTATTAAAAATTAGGTAAAAATCAATTTTTTAATCCTTTTCTGGTTTAATGGTTGAATATTATGTGTTATTCATGGTAGAACATATCACGTGCTTTTTACTGATTATTACTGATTATGTCCGTGATTTTCTTTTCTTTTTTTTTTTTTGTACTATTTTTGGCTGATTTTCAAAATTTAGGAAAAATCAATTTTTTTTCAATCTTTTTCTGGTTTCATGGTTGAATATGATGTGTTATTCACAGTAGAACATAACAATGTTCTTTTTACAGATTATATACGTGATTTTCTTTTTCTTTTTCTTTTTGTATTTTTTATATTGGACTATTTTTTTGCCGATTTTTAAAAATTAAGATTTTTTTTTTTTTTGGTTTGATGATTGAATAAAATGTGGTATTAAAGTAAGATCACATGATGTGCTTGAATGCCATTATTGATTCATTTTTTTTTTTTTTTTTAAAATTTTTATTTTTGGATTAGTGAGTTTATGTTTCTATTTTCTTATTTTGGGCAGGTTTTGGAGTTTCGTCGGGTTTAGTACTTAATTTCTTCTTTATTGATTAGATTTAGAAGTTAGAACTTTATTTCATTAATCTATTTACATTTGGTTATAAGTTTCGTGATTTAATTAATTCATTCGCCTATAAAAACTGTATTTAGACTTAGAGAATATAGTAGATGATTATCTCATAGGCCATATCTAGCTAAGAAAATGTTTGGCTAACAAGGAAGTGGTGATATTGGATGGCAACATTGTCAGAGGATAGGTGGTAGTAGGCACAAATTGAATTGCAACTATTATAATAGACTTATAACTGGTGGAATTACACGACTTAAACAACATTTGACAAATCAAAAGGGTCAAGTTTTGAAATGTACCCGAGTGCCAAAAGAGAATGATTTTGATGCAAGCCAGTTTGGATGAGTCGAAGGGAAAACAAACTGTTGCGCAGAAGAAGAAAGATGAGATTCTGAAAGCAGCCCGACAGGAGCTGTTTCGTTTTGAATATATGGGCGTTCGTGATGAAGATATTATTGATTCTGACGAAGATTCAAATCGGGAAGTAACTATATTTAGGATAGAGAGCTTACGCTTTGTTCGTGAAGAGGAGAACGTCGGCGCATGTTTAGTGCGAGGGGGTGTATACGTGATACATGGGGGGCACAGTGGGAGTGCAACTGGGAGTGCGACTTCATCTGCAAGTGGGGGTAGGTTGGGTGGATTACGACGTATGTTTGGCAGCCGACGGGAGACATCTTCACGTGATGCCCCTATGGATGTAGATGTGGAAGTAAATGAGCCCATGAGACCCTCTATCGATTTGATCCTATTTAGGAAAGAATCAACTCAACAAAAGAAGATAAAACAAATGTGGAATAGAACTTCCATTAAAAAGCTTGGTAGGGTAGTAATAAAGTATTATTCATGCCAAAATACCCCCAAATGTGGCCAATTCTCCATATTGGAAGGTGGTAATTGATGCAGCGCCAGAAGTAGGCGATAGAATTAAAGCTCCCACTAGGGAGATCAGGGGGAAATGGATAGATGTAGAGTATGCAGATGTGAAAGCATGTGTAGCCAGTGTTCAAGTTGTTGACGAAATGTCGATATTATCGTCAATAATATCGGTGTCGCTAGTCTAGCGATACCGAAAACCCAATTTTTCGTTTCTCTCCCGATTATTGGCGAAAAATTGGAGATATTGTCGACAATTTTGGATTATCGCCAAGAATATCGATCGTAGCCACCAACCACGTAACTTATCAATGGAAAACTGTAGCCAACAACCTATTTTTTCGATAAATAGGTAAAAATAAGGAAAAACATCGAAAAATCGCTTTATTTCGCTGTTTTTGTAAATACGTGAGAGTGATCGCGTACCTGGTTAATCGGAACTCACAACTCGGAAGAATGCCTTTAGTCGATCTTCGAACATTGCAAAGAGGTAAGAAAAACCTCAAAATTCCCTTTCCTTTTTCGATTGGAAGCTTGAAATTTTGGCGAAAAATCGGCGATTTTGGGACTTTCCTCGCGATTTGGGAATGATATAGGATTTCAAAACCTTCCCTCAAAAACTCCCTTTCTTCGGCAAGAATCCCTCGCGAATGAAATTTCAGGGTTTTCTTCTTCTTTTTTTCTTTTCTTTTTTCCTTTTTTTTAAAATTTGAGGCTTGACGATATAGGGACGCGGATTAAGCTATGGACGACTTCAGCGACGGAAGCGGATTGGCTGGTGTGTCTCACACCAACTATATAGCTGCTGTATTGACGTCAGCAAGTTTTGTGGGTCTGATCACGAGGTATGTGTTATATCCAAACCGTCCATCCATTTGGGGAGCTCTTCTTAAGGCTTGAGACGAAAAATAAGACAGATCTAATTATCAAGTGGACCACACTGCAAAAAGCAGTGGGGGGAGTGAACCTCTACCATTGAAACCCTTTTTGGGGTCACAGAAGTTTTGGATCAATATGAAATTTGTTTTTTCTCTTCATTTAGGTCTGTGACCTTATGAACAGATTGGATGGAAAATAAACGTCATGGTGGGCGCTACAAATTTTTTAACGGTGAAAATCATTATCTCCGTTGTTATTTATGGTGTTGTCCGGATGATCTTTAGATATGATTCGTTTTTTGGATAATGCTCTAAAGTAATCTCTAAAAATAGATGAACGGTGTAGATATAATAAATACATCACTGTGGGCCCATAAAAATTTGATCTCCTTTGTACCGTTCTGTGGACCCCACCGTGCGTGTGTGTGTGTATCCATACCATCCATCCATTTGGCGAGATCATTTTATGTCATGATCCCAAAATGAGGCATATCCAAAGTCAAAGTGGACCCCACCACAGAAAACAATGGCGATAGTGACGCGCACCGTTGAAACCTTCCTAGGGCCCACCATTATGTTTATTTGAGATCCAACTTGTTCATAAGTTCACACAGACATGGAATAATGGAAAAACATAAATATCAACTTGATCGAAAACTTCCGTGGCTCCCATTAACTTTTTAATGGTAGGCGTTCAATCCCCACTGTTTTCTTTGGTGGGGTCCACTTGAGCTTTGTATCTGCCTCATTCTTTGGCTCATGCCATAAAATGATCTCGCCAAATGGATAGATGGCATGGATATAATTGATGTATCATGGTGGGGTCCACAAAACTTGGTGACGTCCCTAGCTAATCCGTGTCAAGCCTGTAACAGCTTTTTTGTTGTGTACCGAGTAACTCGTACACAATATCGTACTAAGTAAACTCTCTTGGGCCCACCATGACTATATGTGGCATATCCATGCCATCCATCCGTTTTCTAGGTCATTTTAGGGGTTAATCCCAAAATTGAAGCGTATCCAAAGCTTGAGTAGACCACACAAAAGGAAACAGTGGGAATAACGATTCCATCGTTGAAACCAATGATGTTTATTTGTCATCAATACTGTATATAAGATCATACAACCATGGATGAAGGTAAAACATAAAAAATCAGCTTGATCTAAAACTTATGTGGCCTCTAAGAATTTTTCAACGGTATATGTTCAATTCACATTGTTTCCTATGGTTTGGTCCACTTGAGGTTTCATTATTCTTCATTTTTTACATGAATACCTAAAATTATATGGTAAAATGGATGGACGGAGTGGATAAAGTACATAAATCACCGTGGCCCCCCTAGAGTTTCCTCAGTATGCTCAACACCAATCAGTGTGTTCACGATGATGTCGCGTGTGCGACTTGGCTTGGTGCTCTGTGGGGGCCACTTTAATGTCTTTCTACCATCCAACCTCTTGATTGGGTCACACTCACCTGGATGAAGCGAAAACACAATTATCATCTTGATCAAAAAACTTTCATGGCCCGTAAAAAGTTTTTAATGGTGGGATTCAATCACTACTATTTCCTTTAGTGTGGTCCAGTTGAGATTTGGATCTACCTCATTTTTGGGGACCACGTACTAAAATGATGTTTTGAAACAGATGAATGGAGTGGATTTGTCACAATGATAAAATTGGGCCCCACACAGTAAAAGTAACATGGTGTTACCTGAGTAACACGGGAGTGGCTTCGGTGGATCCCCAAATCCACTAGGTGCATGGGACCCCTGACTGTGGGGCCACCTTGATTACGTGACTAAATCTATGCCGTCCATCTATATTAAAAATTAAATTTAGGGCATGATCCAAAACTTGAAACATATCCAAATCTCAGATGGACCATAATATGAGCAGAGGATGGCCTGGTAACAATACTGTCAACGTGTTGGGCAACAGTACCACGCCCCAACTGCAACGAGATCCAGATGATGACTACGAGCCACCTTGTCACTCCATATGGGATGAAATATGGCTAGAAAAGTGTACTTTTTGAATTCATTTATTATTACATGTATTAATTATTGTATGCTAGTTGCATTTTTACTATATAAACTCATCTTGTTTATTATTAATGTGATATTTTATGGCAACGCATGCTTTTGGGGTCCCATTAAATGAAAACTTATTATTTAATGCATTCTTTTTTCATTTTTTAAAAAATTAAAATTCCTAAATATGCAAATATGTGTATTTAGGCATGTCCTGAAGTTTCACTAAAAAATTCCGCTGTTTTTCCCATATTTCCTACTTTTTCCTTGCATTTCTTATTGACGATATTATCGATGATAACGATATTATATCTTTATTTTACCCCACGAAACTTGTAGTGATACCGACAACTCAAACTAATGCAGGACGTGTATTTAAATATGACATGCAAGATTTCAGGCTTAGATCACACCAATTCAGAAACAATCACACAAATTTCACATCCTACATGAAAATCCAAACATTCAATTAAAGGGGAATCTATGCGGATCCAAGCCTACACACGTTAGGGCTGGATCAATGAAAATTATGAACCAAACAATACTCAAAGGGAAATAGAAATCACACACACATGTATAAGAATCAGTCCCTAATCCAAGGGATTCCCCAATCTCAAACCCTAGGATGAGAAAAGGGGCAAATCAATTAGGGATAATGTAATCTAGGGTCAGGATTTATGAAATCATGTATAAAAGAGAGGAAAATAGGAAGAAACCTGAACTCGAGACAGTCCCTGTGTGTGGACAGCGAGCCAGGTGCGAGCGCACGTGTGGTGGGGGATGGACTCCAAAAACGGATTCCTAGGCCTTGGTCGGCCAGGCTTGGGCTGCAAAACCCCCAAATCTGACGTCGATCCGAGCTCTGGTCTGAGTGTGGTGCTCCGCCGAAGTTTCAGCTCGCTCGCGGGCCGAAATCTAGAAACCTGCTGTAATGAAGAAATCTGATGTAACAAAAGGGACGAATTTGAAGTACGGATGGTGGGGGAGGATGGAAAAAAAAGATGGAGGATGGGGATGAATCGGGATCGATGTGGCTTCGCACCACGGTAGTTAGCCCTTCGAAAAGGGAGGGCTTCGCACCCACTTTTGAATTCTTCCACAACTCAGGAAGAGAGCAGAAAAATAAAGCAGGAAATTTTTTATTAACTTCAATGAATCAAAAGAACTACAAAGGGTGTCTATTTATAGGAAAAATCTTATACCTCAAAACTCGCACCATGTGCACAACCTATTACTTGGCGATGAAGTAAACTAAAATAAAAACCAAACAGAAATCTAAAGCATTCACAATGTTCTAAATAGTAACAATAAGTAAAACCTAAAATATGAAATCAATCCGACGAGTGGGCCACGATCATGAGATCCCATGATGGGCTTTTCTTGACTATTGGGCTCACTTTTTTTGAACAAAAACTTGTCTTCTAATTAGGAGGCCCTCCCTAGATATCGTCATCGAGCCAGATCGATGGTGGGGTCCTTCTGCGTATGTACGTGCTTAGGGGTGGTGGTGTGCGGGCGTGTGTGTGCACGATGTCCTCATCAACTCTCCCCGACTGCGAAAATTTCGCCACTGGCAAAATAAAACTCCTGAGCCGCTCTAGGATGTTGGGATCAAGTCTCTGAAGCTCCTCCTCAGTGAGCCACATGCTGTTTGAAGCTGGGCGTGACTTCTATTTAACTAGGTATTTCTGAAACCCGCCATCCGACGTGTAAATTATCTCATGGTCCAGGATATCCTCTATTTCCTCTCTGGGTGTGTGAAGGCTAGGTATGGGAGGCAGAGGCTAGGATGAAAGATCGGGAAGAGGCCATGGATCAAAGGTTAAGGCTGAGGTATCAGGATGGGTGGGCGAAGGGCCGGACAAAGTATCAGTGGGTCCTTGAAAAGCAACTAGATCCTCACATTGAATGTGGAACTAATTCCTATGGAAGGTGGAAGATCTACCTCATACGCATTGAGACCGTTTCGCTTTATAATTTTGAAGGGCCCAGCGCTATGCGCGTGTAACTTACGAACGGCCCCTGGAGGGTACCGCTTGGGCCTGATGCGGACCATCACAGAGTCCCCAATATTGAATTCTTTGAAACGTCTATGTAGGTCTGCAAAAAATTTGTAATGTTCATTACTAGTAGTGATCTTTCGCCTGATTTTTTGATGCAATGAATGTATGTGATGCACAAAAGACTCTGCAGACTCTGATGGCCTATGGGACAATGACATGGGGATAAGATCAATAGGCTTCCTAGGCTTATAACCAGTAATGACTTCAAAAGGACTTAGACCTGTGGACCTATTGACAGAACTATTGTATGCAAACTCGGCTATGGGTAGTATGGCGTCCCATGTCCTGGTATGCTCCCCTACTAAACATCGAAGTAAACTCCCTAGGCTCCTATTAACCACCTCAGTCTAGCCATCGGTCTGAGGGTGGTAGGCAGAAGAAAATTGAAGCCAAGTATTCATCATGTGCTATAGTGTCTTCCAAAAGTAACTCGTGAATCTCACGTCACGGTCAGACACTATGGTTTTTGGTAACCCATGCAGTTTGACAACCTCACTAAAGAACAGCTTGGCAACATGAGAGGCGTCGGAGGTCTTAGAATGAGGAATGAAGTGGACCATTTAGAGAAACGGTCCACGACAACAAATATGGAGTCATGCTTTCGAATAGTCTTGGGAAGTCCAAGCACGAAGTCCATACTGATGTCCTGTCAAGGGATGAATGGGACTGACAAAGGTGTATATAATCCTGTATTCTGTTTTCTCTGCTTTGCTAGTTGACAAGTACGGCATTGCCTTATAATTTTGGCCACGTCCTGCTTGAGGCTTGGCCAATGAAATTTATCCTCCACTAGGGCAATGGTCTTGTCACGACCGAGATGACCCGCGACCCCCCTTGAATGTAACTCTCAGACAAGAAAATCATGAAGGGAGGTGCGTGGTATGCACAAGCGGTCACTCCTAAACAAATATCCGTCCAAAATTAAATACTCACTGTTAGCTCCTGACGGACTCTCTAATAAAGACATATACACAACCCCAAAATCTAGACACTCAGAATACTCTTCTTTGATGCGCTCAAGGCCCGTAACTTCAACGCTCATGGAGTTGAGTAATGCAACTCGACGACTCAACGCGTCGGCAGGCTTATTCTCTATACCGGCCTTGTGCTTAAGCACAAAAGTGTACTTCTGAAGGAATTGAACCCACTTAGCGTGCCTAGCGCTTAATTTCTTTTGAAAGTTCAAGTATCTTAAGGCCTCGTGATCTGAAAACAAGACGAATTCTTGCGGTAACAGGTAATGTCGCCAATGGCATAGTGATTGCACTACCGCGTAGAATTTCTTGTCATAGGTGGAATATCTTTGCTTCGCCTCATTTAGTTTCTCACTAAAAAAGGCGACAGGGTGCCCTTCCTGGCTAAGTACTCCTATGCCGACTCCTGACGCGTCACATGCGACTTCAAAAGCTTTTGAAAAATCTGGAAGTCGCGTGACTGGAGCTTCGGTCATCTTGACCTTTATCTCCTTGAAGGCTTTCGAGGCGGCCTTTGTCCATTGAAACTCTCCCTTTTTTATGCAGTCCGTGCTGGGAGCCACAATGGAACTGAAGCCTCGAATGAACCGCCTATAAAAAGTGGCTAAGCCATGAAAGCTGCGCACCTCATGAATATTGCGGGGTTCAGGCCAATTAACGATGGCCTTGACCTTCTCGGGATCCGCTGATACGCCCTCAGTTGACACAATAAAACCTAAGAAGATCACACTACTAGACAAGAACGCGAACTTCTTTAGGTTGGCGTACAACTTCTCCGCCCTAAGGATCCCACAAACCTGCCTCAAATGGTTGAGGTGTTGCTCCTTAGTCATGCTTTAAATCAAGATATCATCAAAGTATACGACTAGGAACTTCCTCATGAAGGGTCTCAACACTTGGGTCATCACATGCATGAAAGTGCTTGGGGCATTAGTTAACCCAAAAGGCATAACTAGTCACTCATATAGCCCATCCTTCGTCTTGAAGGCCGTCTTCCACTCATCATCAGGGCGTATACAGATTTGGTGATACCTACTTTTGAGGTCGATTTTTGAGAAGATAGTAGCATTGGCCATCATATCTAGCATGTCATCAAGATGCGGTATGGGAAACCGATACTTGATTGTGATTTTGTTGATGACCCTACTATCAACACACATCCTCCATGTGCCATCCTTCTTAGGTGTAAGAAGGGCGGGTACGACACACGGACTCATGCTCTCTCAAATGAAACTCTTCTCTAGGAGTTCATCAATCTGCCTCTTTAACTCAGCATGCTCCTTCAGGTTCATTCTGTAATGCGGGAGGTTTGGTAGAGTTGTCCTAGGGATTAAATCAATGGCATGCTGTATATCTCTCATAGGGGGAAGCTCATTCTGTAAATCATCAGGAAAGACATCACAAAACTCTTGTACTACCTGAATGGCCTCAATGGGTAACTCTACGCTAGTCTCTGGTACACTCTCCCTAGCCACAAGGGCGTATATCATCGAGTCCGCCTCCGTCTCTTGCTCAAAGTCTTTGGCATTCAAAATATGGAGCGGTTTGGACTTGGACTTCGACTCCTTCACTTCTTTGGGCCACTCACACCACTCTGTGTGGTGAACTCTTTTCCAGTTGTATTCTTGGGTGCCAGAGGATTTAGCTTGACCTTCTTGCTCTCAAACCAGAATGTACACACATTTGAACAACCAAATGTGGTAACATCCCTGTCATAGAGCCATGGCCTACCTAGAATGATATGGCCCACATCCATAGGAACAACATCACATCAAATTGTGTCTTTATAAGATCCGAACTGAATAGGGACAAGACAACCGTGCGAGGCTGGAATGAATGTTTCATCAACCCAGGAGACTCTATAGGGCTGAGTATGGGCTTCCAGCTTCAAGCCCAAATGACTCACAGTGCTAGTCGATGCCACGTTGGCACAACTACCACTATCCACGATCACCTTACAGCTCTTTTCCCCACATTTTGCATAAGTGTAGAAGATCGTGTTGCGGCGCCAGTCATCAGTGTTCTTGGCTTGAGCCAGGGCGCAACGCACAATTGCGAGGGTCACAGACTCTTGTGCTCCCTCTTCCTCATCACTAGGGGTTCCGACTGGCTCATATTCCTCCTCACTATCACTCTCTGGGGGCACTACTACTTGCCCATCAATAAGGAGTACTTTGGTGCCCTCTCTCGTGCTGCACTGGTGAGCAAAATGACCAAAACCCTGACACCTAAAACACCTAGTGGCCCCACTTCCAGGTGAACTAGACCCGACAATCTCTTTACCCTTATCATCCTTAGGTCTGGGCTGAACATTAGGAGAATGTTTGTTTTGGAATCCCGGGTTAGGTCTAGCCCCAGAGGGGTTGGCCTTAGCACCGGATTCGCGAAAGTCAAACCGCCTTCCCACAGATGCTTTAAGGTATTGCTCGACATCTAACACTACTTGGTACAACTGTTCGATAGTGTCTGTCCTTGGCGAGCAATTCTCTCCTAATGTCAAGATGGAGGCCCATTTTAAAACGAGCAAGGGTGAGTACGGGGTCCTCATCAACCTCACAGCGGGTCAAGTACTCTTCGAATCTCTCAATATAGTCATCAACACTCATGGAACCCTGTCGAAGAGACTGCCACTCCTCAATCAATCGCAGACAATAAGAGAAAGGGAGGTACTTCTCTTTCAGCGTTTATTTTATTTCTCCCCAATGGATTATTGGGAGTTCCATTGCTCTTTCTTTTTTTCGCTCAACCGTCGCACAAAACCTCTTTGCTTGACCCACAAGCTTTATCTTTGCGAATCAGACTCGTCGAGCATCCGACATATCATACCACTCAAAATAGTGGTCCATATCCGCCAACCAATCTAAAAATGCTTTAGGGTCCATGTGGCCATCAAAAGTAGGGGCATCTGCTCTAATTCCCTTGAGGAGTTGCGCATCTGGGTCATATTGGTTATGATGTCCCTCACGGGGTGGGTGCACAGGTACGCGCCCATGACCGACTCTTTGGCCGCCTCCATTCCTTGGTTTAATCTCCTGATCACCTGCTTGAGAATGGGCATCTTCCCCAATGGTGGGGTTTGCCTTGAGGGAGGCCTCTATTTGAGTAACGCGATCATCAAATTGGTTAAGGCGTTGATCTATGCGTTGTTCCAAGCGCTTAGACATAGACTCAACCTGCTGGGTTAACTTGGCCATTGATTCTTGTAGTTGCTCCATGTTTAGAGTAGGGTGCAAACCAAAACCGCGACCCGCACGTGTGGGCATACACAGGCTAACTCAACCTAAGGACCTGCTATGGCAACTATATGTATTTTAAAAAAAAAAAACTAAATGACACTACGAGACTCTATATGGAGGAGACTACACACTGTTACTAAAATTCAGCTATATATGATGGACTGAATGCATGAAGGACTCAAACAAACTAAACCCTAAATATGTGGTGAATTCCCTTACAAGAACCCTAGGCTTTGATACCAAATTTGATGCAGGACATGAATTTAAATATGATATGCAAGATTTCAGGCTTAGATCACACCAATTCAGAAACAATCACACAAATTCCACATCCCACATGAAAATCCAAACATTCAATTAAAGGGGAATCTATGTAGATCCAGGCCTACACACGTTAAGGCTGGATCAATGAAAATTATGAACCAAACAATACTCAAAGGGAAATAGAAATCACCCACACATGTATAAGAATCAGTCCCTAATCCAAGGGATTCCCCAATTTCAATTCAAGGAACCCTAGGATGAGAAAATGGGCAAATCAATTAGGGATAATGTAATCTAGGGTCAGGATTTATGAAATCATGTATAAAAGAGAGGAAAATAGGAAGAAACCTGAACCCGAGACAATCCGTGTGTGTGGACAGCGAGCCAGGTGTGGGCGCACGTGTGGTGGGGGACGGAATCCAGAAATGGATTCCTAGGCCTTGGTCGGCCAGGCTTGGGCTGCAAAACCCCCAAATCTGACGTCAATCCGAGCTCTGGTCTGAGTGTGGTGCTTCGCCGAAGTTTCAGCTCGCCCGAGGGCCGAAATCTGGAAACCTGCTGTAATGAAGAAATCTGATGCAACAAAAGAGACGAATTTGAAGTACGGATGGTGGGGGAAGATGGAAAAAAAAGATGATGGAGGATGGGGGTCAATCGGGATCGATGTGGCTTCGCACGACGGTAGTTAGCCATTCGAAAAGGGAGGGCTTCGCACCCACTTTTGAATTCTTCCACAATTCACGAAGAGAGCAGAAAAATAAATCAGGAATTTTTTTATTAACTTCAATGAATCAAAAGAACTACAAGGGGTGCCTATTTATAAGGAAAATCTTATACCCCAAAACTTGCACCATGTGCGCAACTTATTACTTGGCGATGAAGTAAACTAAAATAAAAACCAAACAGAAAAATCTAAAGCGTTCACAATGTTCTAAATAATAACAATAAGCAAAACTTAAAATATGAAATCAATCCGACGAGTGGGCTACGATCATGAGATCCCATGATGGGCTTTTCTTGACTATCGGGAACACTTTTTTTGAACCAAAACTTGTCTTCTAACTAGGAGACCCTCCCTGGACGTCGTCATCGAGCCAGATCGATGGTGGGGTCCTCCTTTTGCGTACGGGCGTGCGTAGGGGTGGTGGTGTGCGGGCGTGCGTGTGCACGATGTCCTCATCACGAACAGTGTGTAGCTATGTTCAAACCCATATGGTAGGCCAGAGGATGCACAATCATGTGCGATGGTTGGACTAACACAACCAGACGCAACATGATTAACTTCATGGTGTACTGCCACTTGAGAATGGTGTACCATAAGTCAATTGATGCATCGGATGAAATGAAAATTGTTATTTATATTTTTTCCTGATGGATAAAGTAGTGGATGAGATTGGAGAGGAGAATGTGGTGCAGATTGTGACAGATAACGAAGCAATATATAGGCCTGCAAGACAAAAGTTGATGGTTAAGAGACCACATATTTTGGTCACCATGTGTTGCTCACTGTATTGATCTTATATTGGGAAGAAGAAGTGTTAAGGAAATGGTCGAAAGGGTAAGAGAAGCGACGGTATTTATTTACCACCATAATCAAGTAGTCGGTATAATGAGGGGGTTCACGAAGGGACGAGAGTTGCTTAAGCTTACGGCGACTAGATTTGCAACTAACTTTATAGCCTTGGAGAGTTTGTACCAACCTAGGGGAGAGTCAAGTGAGATGTTCGCTTCTCGAGATTGGCTCAATACAAAATATGAGAAGGAGACATTAGGAACACCCATTGAGGTTGTGAGGACCATAAGGGACAACAAATATTGGAAGAACGTCCACAAGATCCTAAAGGTGGAACCGCTAATGAGGATACTTCGTCTTGTTGAAACCGACGAAGCACTTAGCGTGGGCTTCCTTTATGATGCCATGTATAAGGCAAAGAAGGCAATTAAACGTCATAGTACAAGCTGGGAGTCTTATTGAAAGATGATCGACAAGAGAACTCCATCACGATCTTCATGCTATGGGTTACTATCTAAATCCTAGGCAGAGAGATGCCAAATCATTTTTTGTGGATGATGAGGTTCATGTCGAGCTAAAGAATGTAATAAGGAGATGAAGCCTGACTTAGATATTCAAATAAGGGTGTATGAATTAGATACAGTTGGAAATCGTTAGGGTAGTTTTGGAGATGCTCTTGCACAACATGCACTATATAGGTTGCAATTAGCCAAATGGTGGATGAATTTTGGAGAAAGTGAGAATGCTCTTTAAAAAATTGCAGTAAAAGTTTTGAGCCGGACAACATATTCCAATAATTGTGAAAGGAACTAGAGTTGTTTTGCACTTATTCATTCGAAGAATAGGAATAGATTGCAGACTAGGAGGTTGGATCGACTTGTCTTCATGCACTAATATAAGGCTAAGAATGTGACAACATCATAGGAGCATTACAACAGTTGCCGGTAACACAGACTTCTGTCTAATAAACTTGGACAATATTTATGATGAGGATGGCCCGCTTCTACCTTGGTTGGAAGCAATGTTTTAAATATTGACGATATTAGCCCATATATCCCACGATATATCTTGTATCCCACCTGTGTGATACAAAACACACAAGTGGTGTCGATATATCCCACCTATTCGATTCGGTGAGCATTTTCAATTTTCGATCCATATTTTTGCGGTAAATCATGTTAAACCAGTGTCAAACGGTTACAAATCTATGATTATTCATGTTTTCCATGAAAAATCATTGGAACTTCGATTTCGAGATTTGGGGGAGATGGGTCAAGTTGAGGAAAATTGAGAAAAATCTAAAATTCTCAATTTCTCGCAAATCAGTTGCAGTCTTTGTATCCAAACACAAAACTAAACATGTATGTAACCTAATCTAGTGATTTTACTTTTACTTTTGCTTTTGAATGTATTGCTTGGGTTTCCATACATTTCT
Organism: Magnolia sinica; assembly: GCF_029962835.1. Taxonomy (NCBI): domain Eukaryota; kingdom Viridiplantae; phylum Streptophyta; class Magnoliopsida; order Magnoliales; family Magnoliaceae; genus Magnolia; species Magnolia sinica. The sequence goes on from NC_080588.1 coordinate 25,342,614, forward strand.
TCTTACGTTTATAAATTATATAAATAGACTTTGAATATAATTGCATTAGTTCAGTTGGAAAGTGCATATATTAGCACCCCATAAAAAGGAAACCCTATTTTTTTTCACTTTTGTTTTTTTGTAATGTTTTGATTTCTAAGTGTGTATTGATGTCTTTTTCAACTATCCCTGAAGTTTCATTGAAAATTCAACCAATTTCCCAATGTTCCGATGTTTCCCAACATCAACGATAAATTACACGGTACAACCGATATATCCCATGCGACAACCGATATGTATCCGTATCCCAAGGGCGTGATACATTACGTGATAACGATATTTAAAACATTGGTTGGAAGTAAGGGAAAAACATATAGAAGAGGATAAGGAAGACCTGGAAGTGGATGACCTAATAATATGCATGAAGCGGCAAGAGAGTTGTGTAGTTGTGTTGGACCCAGAAAGGGGTAAATTTCATGCAAATTCCGGCCCAGGGGAAGAGTATGAGCAATAATAGTAGCGAGACAGAGATGGATGACCATGATGGTGGTGGTGATGACACACATAATGTTGGTCCCACTTCTGGTGTTGCTCGACACACCAAATAGTCGTCAACAAATCGCGAGATTGATGAGCATCGACGGGGTATGCGAGGTCTGGAACAGCCAGCAGGAGGAGGTTGGCTCCAGTGGTGCACTGGGAGGTCTGGAACATCTACAGACTTACCGTCTCGGGCATTATGGGTATTCTTACGGCCAATGGGATTATACGAAGCATGTTCTGTCACATTCAAGTTGGAGTAGTCCTCCTGATCTACATGTTTCATATGATTACAGATATCCATATTCAAATCCAAGTTATTCATCACAGATCTATTCTTAATGTCAACAACTCGAGTACGGGCACCTGTATGGTTATTCGACGAGCACTGGTGGATATCCTTTCTCGGGGTTGGAGTTATTGCCTAATCAGGATATGTCATCCTCGAGTTTTGTTGACATGGTCTTTCCCTCTGGTACTGGATATTATGGATATGCAACACCCATTCCACAGCCGTAGCCTGGTGATGACGAGGACATGGAGGTCGAGCAACCACAACAAAGCAGATTTTCATTTTGGTAGTGACTCGGGAATTTTATCAAGGTAAGTATATATATTTTTTAAACATTATTTACATTTAAGGTAAGTATTTTTATACCCATTACCCACACATTCACCAAGCAAGCACACACGACACTACCGAACTTGTGCTTAAAATAACTCTTCTGACAACCAATTAAGTAATCCTTAATCGAATTGCAATGGAGTAAATCAGACACTTATTATTATTTTTTTAATATCTCGAGGATGATAGGACATGAATCACAAGATAAGAGGTGTTTGACATATTAAAGACGTTAAATAGAATGGACATTGTAATTTATACAAGTCCTCGGGTATGTAATATAGAGTAAATTATGGAAAATAATAGCAAACACGTACACATGTGAGATATTTTGATATTACTTTCATTCTAATATATCTATTGGTATTAGTAATCAGATAGAAAATTAAATCTACGAGTTTTGCAGTCAATTCCAGGTTGTTAGGTTCATAAATTTATCAGACAGCCTGAGACAACTTTCTCACCCAAGAGTGGACCGTTACACCACCATAAATATGTTCAAAATTACAAATGAATGCATATTTAGAATATTTAAAAATTTCTGGATTTAATGGATAAAATTTTGGATTCTTTTACAATTTTATTTATTTATTTATTTATTATTATTATTTACCATTATGGGGGCCGTAATGGTAATGGTAACGGTGGGCACCATTACGCCCACTATTACTGCCTTGGAACACCTTGGTAGGAAGGCCTTGGCTTGAGTAGTAGTGAGAGTGCGTGGCACGAGTGGGCTGCTCAACAAAGAAATCATGAAACCTTCCATGGGGAAGAAGAAGAGAAATGCCTTAGGAACGATGTAGGCCACTTATTGCAAGTGTGATGACACTCTTGCAAACCATAATAACAAGTACCTTTTTTAGGGTAGAAGAGGTAAGTAGGCCATTTATACATGTATGCAATATGTTCTCCTTGGCTTTTGCTTTAAAGAGGAATGTTCCGTCAAGAGTCACCATTTTGCACCAATCGCGGTGCCAAAAATGCCCCTCGATGATTGGTATTTGTGGTGCATAAGGTGCAAATGGGGAGAAGAGAATAAGAGATTTTGGGTTCGATCTCTATTAGAGTTGCCATTTTTGTTCATAATGTAGACATTTGCATGAACAGGTTCAAACTTAGGATTAGCAATTGTCAATAATTCAAAAATCATTTTCTTCTTAATACTCTTTTTATATGCCTCAGCATCTGTGGAACGCACAAATTGAAAATAATCCAGGAACAATTCCAGTCACAAACAACACATCTTGGCATAATAATTAGACACCGATCTATCTTCCTATCTTAAATGACTAATCTCCTTATATTATAAATGCATGCCATATTCTTTTAATAGGATACAACAAGCCGTTAACCAAATCTCACGTGCAGTGGATAGCCAAAAAAGACCTTCACCAACCTTTGGTTCCATAGAATTTAAGAGTTGGGACATAACCAACAAATTGTTTGATTTCCATTCATCATAAGAGAGATTGGTCCTAGGTAGTTTTGATATACTGCCATCTATATATCCCAACTTTTGTTTTCCTCTAACAAATATCTCATTAGCTTTTGACCACTGAAGATAATTGCTAGATTTAAGTCTGTGTCGTAGTCTGTAATCCTGGGATTCTCAGAATGAATAACTAACCTATCCATTTTGGAGTTGATGGGATTAACAATCTCAGATGTGGAAGATGAAGCCATAGTAAATCTCAAACAAATAGAAGAATAATAACTAACTAGGCGTTACACCAATCAACACCAAGTCACTGCAATAATCAGGTATAGCTAGAAGTATGACAAGCAAGGCTTTAAAAAAAATTCCAAAAGAGCTCCAAGTAAATCCATAAAAAGAAGAGAAAGGGATCCAAAAGTGCTTCAAGTCAATCTGCAAAAGGAAGAGAAAGGGATCTTTTGACTAACAAAGCTTGATGGTCTTCACAAATCTATTGACTTTTAGATTTTCGAAGCGTTTTTTTAACAATTTTTCTCAAAAAATTGGTTGTGGCAGACAAATTTTGCTGGATATACAGGTTTGGATAGATTCTGTTCAAAGGTTTCTTCAAGTTTTTCTTAGAAATGGTTTGCATTGGCTTGCTTGAATTTCCTGGTAGGGGAGCGTTTTTGGGTCCTTCATGGTCGACCTTAAGGTTGAGAAGCCAACTTTACAGCTTCAGATGGCAGGGATTCTCAAACTACTATTATGGAGACGATACCTTACACAACTTAACATATTGTTCTATTAGTTGGTGATGTAGTTCATTTCTCAAAAAACAAGTATGATGCCTTGTTCGGGGATGCCACTTAGAATAAGGTCTTCTCGTCTACCTCATTGGCTAAGACAGGTAATTGATGCAGGACACATGATTTAATGCTAGCTTGCAATGTGGAGATTATGAAAGAGTCCATAAAGTAATTCAATTAACAAAAAATGCTAACCCACTAAGTAATTAAGAGTAAACAATAGGAAATAAAATCTGATTTAATCTAAATCACATGCCGTCATGCTAAGAAATCACGTAAATCAATTAAAAATAGGCCCGATGGAAGGATTAAACTTCCAATTTAGCATAGGCACGTTCCACACTCAAGGATAGATTTGTAGGTTTTATGATTAGGGCTAGAAGGGGAAAATCTGAAATTTGAAAAATTAGGGTTCATGGGAATTGAGGATTTTGGAATTAGGATTTTTTAGAAATTGGGTAAAATAAGAAATTGTAGATCTAGAGTTTAGAAGGTTGTAATGGAAGGGAAAAGAGGAAGACGAGAGAAGAAAAAGAAGAATACCTTTCGAAGAAGAGAAAGAGGAAGGATGTACCTTGGGGAATCCACCACCAAACAAGCTTCTACCCTTTTACAGTTTAATTAGAATGGAGGGTTTCTCACAAAACCCTAGAAAATAAGGAGGAAAATTCCTCCACACAAGAGAGCTTTTTTATTCTTTTTTTTTTTTCCTTAACAAATCTCTACTAGGGTTGGAACTCCACCCACCCACCCACCCACCCCCCCTTTGCTTTTATAATTAAAAATTTGGAATTAAAAATACATCATAATTACAACTATGCCACTCACTTAAGTGAAGCGGCCCATCATTGAAAATAAGAAAACTAAAATATTTATTATCAATCTCAATAATCAAATAACTCTTAAAAATAACAAAAAACATAACGAAAGCAAGATCAGAGTCCAAGGGGTCCAGATCTAAAAGATTTGGTGGCCCGATGGCCTGATCGACAAGATCCAATAGTCGGTTCGACACGAAATAGAAATCATATGACTAAAATGGTCTCCTAAGCAGCCCACATGCATCATCCCAAAGTGGGGTCTTCAAAATGGTCCGGCGGGCCCCATTTGGAACTCGTCTCCCATCCATAAAGAAAAATGTGCTAATGTGGGTGATCGTCTCCGTCTCTAGTACACCCGAGTAGGTTCTCTGATGTCCCCATCAGTAATACTATCACTGCTCTTCACAGTGTTTCTTGTGAAGTCATTGGGCAATTGATTTAGGGGCTACTGATCCTATGACAAGTATGTTTGTTTCTTTTTCTTCATTTAATGCTAATTTAAATTTAGGTCTTGTGAAATTTGTAGATAGTACCCTAACACCTATTGGGGGAAAGGGTATTGTTTCCTTTTCTCTGTCATTCTCCTTGTCATCTATTTTATTGGTTTTTAATATTGCGTCTAATTTGTAATCTATTTGTTAGATTACTAAAGACTAAAGGCCCACAACCCAGAGGCTTCACAAGGTCACATGCAAATGTCTACACAACAAAATATCTTTTGTTTGTTGGTTTTTAATGTTACAATGGCATTAATTATTTAGGAATCCATTCGCAAAAGGATGTGCTAGATATGCACCCAAAACATGTCATGCCAAGGGCTTTCATTAGTATTTGGGAACAAGTTACATTTCATGTTGTGGTTTAGCAGATGCCCTTAATTACATCCCTGGAGAAAACCCTTGATTAAAAGATAAAATTAGAGTGAACTACCCTATTACATGGTAAAAGATAACATAATAAACCTTAATCTATGGTCCTTTGTCTTTAGTGTTCAGATCATTAATTAGGCAAGAGACTCGCGACAGCCTTAGCGTACACAAGCTTGGATCAGTCTAGCAATGCCATGGGTTTCACATGCCAGAGATGAAGTAGATATCAAACCTTTGCGATGTTTTGCCCCTGGCATAGATGATGCAGTAGGTTTGTGCCTTGGCATGAGAGTTGGCCTAAGAGAGAGGCTGGTCTCTAGCTTTCGTGCCTGTGGTCCTTTGACAGGGGCTGAGGAAGTGCTCCACACCTCGATGTAGATGCTGTAATAGGTCTGCGCTTGGGCGTAAAGTCCTATCATTTGTGAACTTGGCACATGGCGCTATGGTTTCCCCTAAGGGACCCAACGCACGACACAAAGCCCTCCCAGTGGAAGATGGGAGTGTTTAGGCATGTGAGGCTCACCTTGATGAGAGTTTGCATCTGGAGTCCTTTAGCCTTCATTATTAGTCTGAATGGATTCGAATTATGTTCCTTCGAAATGAGTGCAAGGGGTATTATAGACCTATGGGTATTGAATTTCTCGCCGAAGAGGCGGTAGACATGTGATTGGATGCTAGATCCGTAGACTGGATGCTAGATCCACCTTGCGATTGGATGCTAGATCCGTCGACTGGGGCTTTAGCACCTGCCTTAGTAGCATTTTGTGTTAACACATAAGGTTGTGGGCTCTATTTCATCCACTTTGTATTGCTTATGATTCAAAAGTACGTCCAACCCCTATGCTTCTTCTTCTTCTTCTTCTTCTTCTTCTTCTGCTTCTTCTCCTTTCTCCTCCTCCTCCTCCTCTCCTGATATTTTGCGTATATTGCTGATGCAGTGATTTATCACGAGATATTGACAATATATTGACCGATACAGGGGAATTTTGCAATTCCCCCCATGTCTTGTACGTAGGATTGGCCGATATTATCGTTACCGCAAACACATTGTGGTCCACATGAGTTGTGGAATGGCCTAATTTTCTGGGGTTCCCTTCATCCTGGTGAGACACATCAGATGTGTGGATTGGATGGCATCTTCACTACCTGATGAGCTTCAAAAGGTCCCCAAATTTCTGTGGTGGGTGTCCCCCTCTCAATTTATTGTCAATTGTTCCCTGTCGTGTGGCCACCTGAGTTTTCAATCAGGCTGATTTTTGGGCTCAGGACTAAACCTTGGACAGGTTGGATGGCACACAAACATCACAGTGCACCCCACACAGCTCGAATGTATTTTAGCTTCCCATACAATTGGCCCTATAGGAAAATTTTCCATATTATGTCTATATATAATGTATGCATGTCTATATAGTGCTTTGCTAAGCCCGCACATGTCGTGGGCGATAAAGCTCATGTGCATGTCACGCATGTGCCAGCATGACAGGACAGGTCCAAGATCCAATCTATCCATATGAGAGGAACCACTATATTCATTCCCTAGCCGAAAATCAGGTTGATGCACTGTTCAGACGGGCTTCAATTGTATGGCTCTGAAAAACCAGGCTAAAGTTTTCTAACCCTTCTACCCATTTCTAAAAGTTGGGGCCCACATGCTGAGTGGACCAGATCTATTTTTGGGAAAACATGCAAGGCTGGGCCACAGAAATTTCATTAAAAACAGTCTTAAAAAAGGAATGGTACACCCAGGACCACAGAAATATAAACACACCTTCACAGAAAAATATGATACCTCAGCATTATCTCAACAATCTATTCATGCAAAACTGGCTTCTCAATGTCATTGCCTGTCAGCTCTCTTCTCCTGCCATCTATTCGTGTGAAAATTTTGGCATTAAAATCTTCTTTTCTTTGAGAAAAACACGCAAGATATGCCTTAGTTTCATCATGCAACCATCAAGAGGCTGTTGGCATCCTACTCATGCATGTGATCTTTGGAAATGAATCCACTGAACAAGAGACAGAAATCACTGTCATCATCATTGCCTTGTCCCTGCTATTTGTGGTAACTGGAACAGCCTTTCTATGAAGATCTAGGAAAAGTTTCTGACATCTGGTTTAAAAAATCTCTTGCATTTACCGAAAACAGAAAATTCTTGTGCATTTTGTTACGACAACTTGTCTTCATGGAATCATTACTTGTTTCTGAAAGATTTTTTCAATATGGCTATTAATGCACTAGTCTACTTCAAGTATAAAGCCTTAAATCATTTGGTATTTATACTTCCAAAAATAGCAGCGAATGTAGTTATATTGGAAGGTTCATTTTTCAGCAGACATTTCATACTGATTAGAGCAATTGCATGTCTTTATTTTTTGTAGGGTGTCTTGTTTGATGATCTGGAAATACTGAGAGTTATCTTTGGCATATTTCCTACATATCGTGATAGGTAAAAGACGTAATAGCTACATGTATTGAACTTTCTTTACTAATAGTCACTGTTTTGTGAAGCAATGTGAAGCCTGTTAATGGATGTGGATGTGGGCTGTACACTAGGCTCACTTAGATTTATTTCTATGCTTGCTCTTTTGTTTATAGTGGTTCAGGACATGATGGGTATTCTTGCTTTTGTGATTAAGATCACTTTTGTCATTATCAGAAATTTCATTATATAACGAGGGATTGTGGGGGCGTTTGGAGTATCCCCAATATTATCGAAATTTCCCCGATATTATCTATATCTATGGCTCAGCAATTTTGATAACACTAGTAGTATAAAAAATTCTAGGTATCGGCGATATATTGCTAGGTATTGCCAATGTGTTGCCAATATTTTCAACTATGTAAATTCTAAATGTCACTAGTATCACCAATATTTTCTGATGTGTAAATTTCAGGTGTCGCTTTTATTGCCAATATTTTCAACTGTGTAAATTCCAGGTGTTGCTTATATCGACAATGTATTAATGATATTTCAATAATATTGTCAATATATCGATATTGCCAAAAAATTAGTTTGTTAAACAAAATTCCAAACTGTGTAAATTCCAGGTGTCGCTGATATCGACAATGTATTAATGATATTTCAATAATATTGTCAATATATCGATATTGCCAAAAAATTAGTTTGTTAAACAAAATTCCATTTCAAAATTTTTTTATGGGTGCATGGTTGTAGATGAAATGCATGTTTGTATGTGTGTATATGTATGTATGGATGGATGTAATATGTGTGTGTGCATGGTTGTAGATGAAATGCATGTTTGTATGTGTGTATATGTATGTATATGTATGTATGGATGGATGTAATATGTGTGTGTGTGTGTGCGCGCGCGCGCGCGCGATTCGGTGAGTGCTCTCGCATTTTGATCAATTTTTTTTTTTGTTTAAATTATATCAAATAAGTGCCAAAAGGTTAGAAATGCTTCTTTTTTTTTTTTCTTTTTTTTTTTCATGTTTTGCATGAAAAATCAAGGATTTAAAACTTCAATTTTGAGATTTGAGGGTAGTGGTCCAATTTGGGGGAAATTAGGGAGAAATTGAAATTTCGCAATTTCTCCCCAATTGGTTGCAATTTTATTGTCGAAACACGAAATCAAACATATATGAGGCTTGATCTACCAAACCATGTAGTTTTGGAGAATTTTTGGAAAAAAACTATTTTTAATTAAAAAATATTAAAATATATATATATTTTTTGAAATTCTACTTTTGTCACGTACACTCTAATTTTGGGATTTGAGAGTAGGTGGTCAAATTTGGGAGAAATTGGAGAATTCAAAATTTCCTCAATTTTTTCGAAATTAGTTGCAATCTGAATGTCCGTGCATAAAATCAAACATGTATGAGGCTTGATCTACCAATTCATATAGTTTTGGAGATTTTTCAGAAAAAAATTAATCATAAAATTATTAATCTTTTTTTCGAAATTTCTTTACTATTAATGGTCAATTGACCGCATTTTTAGAGCATTTAAAGGTGTTTGATGATTTTTTAAAATATAATAAATAATTAATTAATGTTCAAAATTATGGATGTAGTACTCATTTGGTGACATAATATTCGTTGACTTGCAGTGTTTTACATATCGGTATTGCGTTACGTATCGATTATCGCATGAGAAATATCATTTGTTTCGGGGAATTTATCGCACTTTTTGGGAAACATTGGGGAATAGTGGGAAATTGGTTGAATTTTTCAATGAAACTTTAGGGATTGCTATAAAGGACATTATTACACACTTTAAATCATAAAATCACAAAAAACAAGTGCACATAATAGGTTTCCTTTGTATATGGGTCCTAAGCTATGCGTTGTCTGATTGGACTAATGCAAGTATATTCAAAGTCTATTCATATCATTGATAAATGTAAGAAAACATGTATGTAACACAAAGAGTACATTCAAAAGAAAAAGAAGTATAAAACTAGAAATATACCTATGAATAATGTTTGTGGTTGTGGCTCAGACCCACAAGGAATTGCTCAGTGGCTTAAAATCATCACCTCTATCTCGATGGGGTTGAGACTAGTACTGTTATTCCACAAATCAACATTATTGTGCCTAGGTCATAGTAAAATGGTACTAGTGAAAATATTTTCTGACATAACGTTGGTACTCGTCCTCTTCGATTTGAGCTAATACACTCATCCGTGGGTACTGCGTAATCCCCACAATCTATGGCTGATATGGATCTAGGGTGGGCACATATGTAGCTCTTGAGTATCCATACAACCCATATCCTTGTCCATATGTGGAAGTGAACTGCTGGTTGTAGTCGAAAAATGATGTGCCATAATTGTTGGAGTCGCTCGCTGCATATCCACCAGGACCATATCCATATCCATACTGTGGCACAGAACTCTGACCTACCCTCTTGTTTCTGTGATCCATATCCATACTATGGCATAGAACTCGAGCTACCCTTCCTTGATCATGATCCAAAAATAGAGCCACCTCGCCTCTCACCAACGCGCTCCCTCTTACACTTTATGAATTACTCCTCTAAATTTGTCAGCTTCTAGGCATGCTTCTTCTTCAATAGTTTCTTACACCTATATGCTTTATTATTGACAAGGTGGGGTCGTGATTCTTGTGGGAGAGAACTGTGGTTGAGTGTCTTGGGTGACATGATCAAAATCCCTCTCCCTAGTGAATGGGCTAAGAGGCCTCTCAGACTGACTCCTAGGATGAGTCTTGCTGTCACCACCAACATCTCCATCACCACCATCACCATCGTCGCTAGAGTCACCATCATCAACATCACCAGACCCATCACCTGCATCACTCTTTGTCTCGCTTTCAATGTCGGATAAAGTCTCGCCACCACGTGTTCCACGTGATAGTGATTGCCGCAGGTTGCCCTCTAGATTTTTCGTCAATAAGTCAAAAGCTTCATTAGGAGATCTAGCATGTTGTACATGAGCGTCAACATTAATCCATGTGACGTTTTCTCCTCTACATGCGGCTCTGATCGTTGTCCAAGTCATCTGACCTTACCCACTCGTAAAGTGGGTCCTCTATACCTTCTTCAGCATATACATGTTGGCAAATCGTCATCAAGCCTAACGGGTCTTGTGCTTTTCTTCTTTCTTCCGTTCGTAGCTATCTCTCTCGTTGCTTCATGTTGTAGTGGTAGTACACTAGCTTTTGAAGCCTCTCATACCCCAATCGGTTGCTCTTGTTCATGTGAATGAGAGAGAAAGTGCTTCAATTTCTTTCACAGTCTGAGGAGGACACCGTTTGTGCGAGCACACAGACAACTAACAGTTGTAAAGTCTTGTAATCACTCCCATACATGGATCACCATTCGCCTACGAAATAGATAAATTTTTTCCTTAGTTTCACATTTATTACTAAAATATGAAAACTAACTTTTAAGTTGTAAGAGGTTACTAATGCAACAACTCACATGCCATCATCGGACCCCTCGCCCTTACCGTGGCCTTACACCCAAAGATTCCAACAACATCACATAATTTAACAATTTGTTGATGTCATTTAGCATTAACGCGAGTATGAAGGTTTTGATAAAATTAGAGAATAGGTAAGTTTGGAACATGTTTACCTCATTACCAAAGTTGTTGTTACCTGGATAGTGGGGGAATAGCCTATCATACACCTCATGCACAACCCTCTTTAAGGTATTGTCTTTATAGAGTCTCCAACTATAGTGGTATCGCCAAGGTATCCCGTATCGGTATCGGTTGGCGTAACGGTGTCCTCCAAAATCGATACGGATACGGGGGCGTAACGGTGATACGGGGGCGTAACGGCGTAAAATTTTTTTTTTGCCAAAAAAATATGAAAAAATATGGATTAAATCCAGAATATTCTAAGCATTCCAAATATGCATTCATTTATAAATTGGAACATGTTTATGGTGGTGTAACGGTCCACTCTTTGGTGAGAAGTTGTATCGGATCGTCTGATGAATTTATGAACCAGATAACCTGAATTTGATCATATATTTAATTTTCTAACTATCTACTATCAATGATAGATATATTAGAATGAATGTAAAATGAAAATATCTTACATCAGGTGTTTGCAATTATTTTTGAGGAATTTCTCGAACATACCTGTGGTCCTGTGCAGTGTGGTGCACCAGGCACGTGACTGTGTGATTCTTGTCTATGACTTGTCATCCTCAAGTCAAGAATATTAAAAAATAAAAAATAAAAAATTAGTAGTGTCTGATATACTCCCTGCAACTTGATTAAGGATTACTTGATTGGTTGTCGGGGGAGCTATTTTAAATACAAGTTCGGCAGTGTCAAGTGTGTGCATGGCTTCTTGCAATAATACTGTTGTGAGCTGTCTGCTGCAACAAATACTTACCTTAACACAAATATATACTCACAAGTCACCACCAAAATGAAAATCTGCTTTTTTGTGGTTGCTCGACCTCCACATCATCGTCATCGTCACCATCAGGCTGAGGCTGTCCGATAGGTGTAGGTGCTACATATCCATAATATCCAGTGCCATAAGGAAATACTAGATCAACGAAACTAGAGGATGACTGATCCTGACTAGGCAACGACTCTGACCCGGAATAAGGATATCTACCAGTGCCCGTCGAATAGCCATACTGGTGCCCATACTCAGGCTGTTGAGAATCTTGAGATTGAGAGTGCGTCTGCTGTGATGAGTAACTTGGATTTGGATCTGGATATCTATAATCATATGGATATTGATCAGGTCTACTCCAACATGAATGTGATGGAACAGGCTCAGTATAACCATCATAATTCAATTCACCATAAGAATATCCATCATAATAACCAAGACCATGAGCCTGCTGATGTTCCGAACCTCTCGGACCCGGTGCACCACTAGATGTACCCACCTCCTGCTGGCTGTATCGTGACTCGGTACACTCATAAGTCCGACCTCGTGTACCACCTCATTGCTGTTCATCGACATCGTGATCTGTAGACGGCTGTATAGGGCACTGAGCAACACCAGAAGTGCCAGCACCAGGGGCAGGGGGGTCATCGTCTTCATCCGACACGGTCACGCTACCACCGCTCGTACTCTTTTGTTGATCTTGAGCCGTATCTGTACGTGGCATAAACGCTGCCCCTCTTACTGGGTCCAACACATCTGCACGACTCTCTTGTTGCGCTCTGCGTATTTCTGGGTCATCAATTTCCAATTCTTCACTATCCTCTTCAATTTGTTTTTCCCTTGTTTCCAACCAAGGTAGAAGTGGGTCATCCTCATCATAAATATTATCCAAGTTTATTGGACAGTAGTCTCTCATCAGCAGATGTAATGCTCCTATGATGTCGTCGCATTCTTAGTTTTATATTGTAGTGCATGAAGACAAGTCTATCTAATGTTCTAGTCGATAATCTATTCCTATTCTTTGAATGAATGAGCGCAAAACAACTCCAATTCCTTTCGCAGCTAGAGGAAGATGTTGTCCTGGCTCAAAATTTCTACTGCAATTTTTGGAGAGCCTTCGTACTCTCTCCGAAATTAATCCACCATTCGGCCGGTTGCAATCTAGATACTGCATGCTGTGCAAGAGCATCTCCAAAGCTACCAAGGCGATTTTCAAATGTATCTAATTCATTTAATGCCTTTATTTGCAGATCTAAGTCAGGCTCTAATCTCTTTATCACATTTTTTAGCCCGACACGAACTTCATCATCCGCAACAAATGATTGGGCATATCTATACCTAGGATTTAAGTAGTAACCTGCTGCATGAAGATCGTGATGGAGTTGGTTTGTCCATCTCTTGTCGATCATCTTCCAATAAGTCTGCCAACTTCTACAATCACGTTGAATTGCAAGCTTTACCTTATCCATGGCATCATATAGGAAGCCCATGGTAGGTGCTTCATCGGATTCAACAAGACAGAGTACCCTCATTAGTGGCTCCATCACCTTTAGGATCGCCTTGACCTTCTTCCAATATTTGTTGTCCCGTATGGTGTTCACAACTTCGACCGGTATTCCTGATGTCTTCTTCCCATGTTTTGTATTGAGCCATTCTCGGGAAGCGAACATCTCACTCAACTCTTCTCTATGATGGAATAAACTCCTAATGCTATAAAGTTTGTTACGAATCTAGTCGCCGCAGGCCTCAACAACTCTCGTCCTTTCGTAAACTTTCTCATTATTGCAACTACTTGATTATGGTTGTAAATAAACGTCGTCATTTTCCTTGCCCTTTCGACCATTTCCTTAACATTCTTCTTCTTCCTAATATCTTCCAATATAATATCAATACAATGGGCAGCACATGGTGACCAAAAAAGATGTTTTCTCTTATCCATCAACATATGTCCTGCAAGCTTATATGTTGCTTCATTATCTGTCACAATCTGCACTATATTCTCCTCTCCAATCTCGTCCACAACTTTATCCATTAGTTCATTAATATAAGTAGAATTTTTGGTTGCCTCTGAGGCATCAATTGACTTGTGGTATATAGTTCCTAAGTGGCAGTATACCATGAAGTTGATCATGCTGCGTTTGGTTGGGCCAGTCCAACCATCACACATGATTGTGCATCCTCTGGCTTGCCATACAGGTTTAAAGGTAGCCACGTATGCTTTCACATCCGCATACTCTGCATCTGTCCATTTCCCCCTAATCTCCTTAGCCGTGGGAGCTTTTATTCCTTCACCTGCTTCTGCTGCTGCATCAATTACCACCTGCCAATATGGAGAATTGGCTGCGTTAGGAGGTATGTTGGCATGTATAAATAACTTTGCTGCTGCTCTACCTAATTTCTCAACGGAAGTTCTACTCCACATTTGTTTTATCTTCTTTTGTTTAGTTGATTCTTTCCTAAATAGGATTGGATCAATAGAGGGTCTCATAGGCTCATTTACTTCTTCATCCAAACGTATAGGGGCATCATGTGAAGATGTCTGTCGTCGGCTCCCAAACATACGTCGTAACCCACCAAACCTACCCCCCCCACTCCCACCCCCACCCCCACCTGCAGAAGCAGTTGCACTTCCAGTTGCACTCCCACTCCCACTCCCACTCCCCCCCCCCTGTATCACGCACTGACCCATGCGTGCCAAACATGCGGCGACGTTCTTCCTCTTCACGAGCTAGACGCAAGCTCTCTCTCCTAGCTATAGTAAGTTCTCGATCTGAATCTTCGTCAGAATCAATAATATCTTCATCACGAATGCCCATATATTCAGGACCAAACACTTCCTGTCGAGCTGCATCCAAAATATCATCTTTCTTCTTTTGTACAGCAGCACGTTTACCCTTCGATTCATCTAGACTAGCTTGCATTAAAAGCATTATCTCTTTCGGTACTCTACTACATGGCGTAACTTGACCCTTTTGATGTGTCAAATGTTGTTTGAGACGGGTAATTCCACCAGTCACTAGTCTATCACAATACTTGCGCTTCATTTGGTGCCTAGTACCACCAACCCTCTCACAATGTTGCCATCTAATATCATCACTTGTTGTTTGCCAGACCCAGACATTTCTTTAGGTTTAGGTAGACACTAGATAATTAGATATGAGTATGAGTGTATGACCTATGTTAATAATAATGATTTTATATTCTAACTAAACCCTAAGAAGCTCCAAGGCAAAACCTGTCCAATATAAGCAAATAAAAACATAAAGTCACTAATTCGAAAATAGAAAAAAAATTATAAAATGACACCCCAAATCTGTAAAATACATATTAACATGTTCTACTATGATTAACACATCACATGGCATGATTAAAACAGTAAAACAATCGTTAAAAAATTATTTTTCGAATTTTTAAAAAAAAGGGTCATAATTAATGCGTAAATAGAAAAAAATATTAAAAAATTATAAAATGGCATTCCAAATCTATAAAATGCACATTAACATATTCTACTATGATTAACACATCATATGACATGATTAAAACAGTAATACAACTATTAAAAATTGATTTTTCGAATTTTTAAAAAAGGGGCAAAATTCATGCGTAAATAGAAAAAAATATTTAAAAAATATAAAATGGGACCCCAAATCTGTAAAATGCACAGTTAACATGTTCTACTATGATTAACACATCATATGGAGTGATTAAAACAGCAAAAAAATCATTAAAAATTGATTTTTAGAATTTTAAAAAAAAGGGGCAAAATTCATGCGTAAATAGAAAAAAATATTTTAAAAATATAAAATGGGTCCCCAAATCTGTAAAATGCACATTAACATGTTCTACTATGATTAACACATCATATGGAGTGATTAAAACAGCAAAACAATCATTAAAAATTGATTTTTTGAATTTTAAAAAAGGGGCAAAATTCATGCGTAAATAGAAAAAAATATTTAAAAATATAAAATGGGTCCCCAAAACTGTAAAATGCACATTAACATGTTCTACTATGATTAACACATCATATGGAGTGATTAAAACAGCAAAACAATCATTAAAAATTGATTTTTTGAATTTTAAAAAAAGGGGCAAAATTCATGCGTAAATAGAAAAAAATATTAAAAAAATATTAAATGGCACCCCAAATCTGTAAAATGGATATTAACATGTTCTACTATGATTAACACATCATATGAGATAATTAAAACAGCAAAACATATTAAAAAAAGTATAAATACATATTTTTGACAAATTTATGAAAAATGGCCCACCAAGCTTTGATTCAACAAAATCCGCCAATATAATGTGTTTTTTCCTCAAATATCCAGCCAAGGTTGGTCGAAATTAGCAGTAAAAGGAGTGAGGAGTTTGGAAGCAAGAAGTTTATGAAGGTTTTGATAAAATTAGAGAATAGGTAAGTTTGGAACATGTTTACCTCATTACCAAAGTTGTCGTTACCTGGACAGTGGGGGAATAGCTTATCATACACCTCATGCACAACCCTCTTTAAGGTATTGTCTTTATAGAGTCTCCAACTATATTGGTACTGCTGAAACCCAATGTGGTTTAAATATTCACATATTAGTACAACATAATAGCCATACATGCTAGCTATGCGAAGTAGTAAAGTTCTGAGGCATATAGACGATAAAAAATAAATCATGTAACTACTTACTAGCTTGATGAAGTAGTATCGTTCTACTATGACATGGGCACAATACTGTCGATCTCTAGAGCAACAATACTATTCCCAGCCCCGTCAAGATGGAGTTGATGATTTTGAGCCATCTCGTAGCTCGATGTGGGTTTGAGCCACAACCACGCACATTTTTCACAAGTTATATCTAGTTTTATACTTCGTTTTTTGTTTTTGAATTTATTGCTTAGGTTTCCATACATGTCTTCTTACATTTATAAATTATATGAATAGACTTCGAATATATCAATCCAGTTAGATAACACATTGCTTAGGACCCTATACAAAGAAAATCTATTATGTGCGACTTTCTTTCTTTTTTTTGTTGTGATGTTATGATTTAAAAGTGTGTATTAATGTCCCTTTTAACAATACCTGAAGTTTCATTGAAAAATCCGGCCAATTTCCCAATGTTTCCCAAAAAGTGCGATGAATTCCTAACAATATATCTCATGCAATAACCAATACGTATCCATATCCCAAGGGTGCGATACAGATACCGATATGGTAAATACTGCCCGAGTTAATGATGCTTTTAGTCCCATTAAAGGGGAACTTATTATTTGATTCCTAAATATGCAAATATACGTCTTTTTTACCATTATTTGATTCTTAAATATGCAATTATGTGTATTTTAGCATCTCCTGAAGTATCATTGAAAAATTCCACCAGTTCCCCCATGCTTCTCTAATGTTTCCCTAAGTCAGTGTTACATGCTTTTAGACCCCCATTAATTCACTTATTATGTATTTCACTATGGTTCTCTAATGTTTCCTTGAGTTAGTATTACATGCTTTTAGACCCCCATTAAAGAGAAACTTACTATGTATGTCTTTTTTGCAATTATTTGATTCCTAAAAATATGCAAATGCGTATTTTAGCATCTCCTAATGTTTCATTGAGAAATTCCACAATTTCCTCATCTTTCCCTAATGTTTCCCTCAATCAGTGATACACTTCTGAGAATTAGCGATAATATGGGTGATATCAATACATGTTTCCATATCCCCAGCCAGTGATGCATGTAAGATGTAACAATATTGATACTTCGAATAAGGGGGGCGTTGACCCTAATTTTTTTAGTCCCCTCTTCTGCCAACCTTCTCTTCTCTCTCTTTCTCTAAACTTATACTTGGTATTAGGGGCATAAATCTGAGCAACTTTCCTTCCTGCAGGGATTCAATATGAATTCACCTTCATGCCCGAAAATAAGTTTTGGAGGTGCTACAAGTAGACCAAAAGAAAAAGTGTCTTTTTCCCTAATGAGCCTTTAATCCAATAAAAAGGGGATTAAGAAGGATGCCTAGGATTATGCTACATGCTTTAAGAGTTGGAGCCAAGTCTTCGTGATAGAGGAAAACGTTGGATACCTATGGCAGCTCTTAGCTCTAAACAGCTCCGTTTTCGCAATCTCGGCAAGTCGCAGCCATCAATGCACGTGTGGATGAACATTCCATTGTTGTTTGTGGACTAGTAGCATGTTTTGAAGTCTCATCGCCCTTGCATAGGGCTGTCAATGGGCCGGGTAGTCCCCACGGGCCTTCGGGCTTGGCCCGTGTTGGGCCGGGTTTGCGGTGGTGTATCAGGCCTGACGGTCGGGCTCAGGCTTAAATCAGGAGCCTGACTGTAATCGGGCTGGACTCAGGCTTAGCTTCCCAAAAGCCCATAAACCCAGCCCGGCCCGATAGGTCTTTTCTAAACTTAATTTTCTCCCTTTTCTTTCATTCTCTCCCTCTCTCTTGCACATGAGGCACACCAAAATATCATCTATCCACAGAGATATTCAGGGCTCGGGCTTACTCAGGTCAGGCTTTGTGTAAATGTCCCAGCCCGGACTCAGGCTGGACTATTTCACCTGTTACGGCCTGGGCTGGATTTGGGCATAGGTTCTGATTTGCAGGCCAGGCTTGGACAGCTCAGCCTGACCCATTGACAGCCCTACCCCCGCGTTGAAAGTCAGAATAGCACTGGTTGGCCTTTTATTAATCAATAAGACAAAAATCAGCATTGGAGCACTATTACTTGGCATTGTCATGAGATGACTTCGACATTTTGCTTCTTAATCAGCGGTACAGCAAGCATCAATATTTTACATCCGCAAACCTTTATTTTTTATTTCCTATTAGATAGAGTGGTTTGTGGATTTGTTGGATAGAGTGATTTGTGGATTTGTTGGTTCATTTTCAGGTTATGCTAATTTCTCTTATCATTACCACACCCTCCACGTGTTTGTTAAATTGTTTGGCCATACAAACCATATTTATTTGCTTCTGGATCGACCCTTTACATCGGACTTTAGTCATTGTTCTCAGAAGAAAAAAAAAAGAAAAAAGAAGAAGAAAAAAAAAAACAAGCGCTATGACCCTTGTATTCAGCCTTTAAGCTTGCAGTTGCTAGTCTGCAAATTTGCACGAAAAGCCATCTCCAATGCATCTATTGCATTCTTTGGCATGCTAGACACATGACAATATTGGAAGAGAGAAGTGCCGATTCTGACAGCATAGTGAGAAACAGTCCGACGGGGTATATGCAAGTGTTGGCTCATACTCTTTGCAGCTATAAGGTTATCTGATCTTTATGCCTATATGGATACATATCATGGTAACCACGCTTGTATCCTGATGCTCAACAGCTACAAGAGGCACCTGATGCTTAATGGCTATTAAGGATTTTGATGCTACCAGCTACAAAGTCAACTTCGTTGAAGATAATGTGGACACTAACCAAACATCAAATCATGCATACTTGCACATGCATTAATAGTTTTTACCTTTTAATCAAGGGTTTTTCCTATGTGATGTTATGAAGGATATGAGCCGGATCACGGCCTGGAATATATTATTCCCATAATAAATAAAAGCCTTTTAATCGGGCATTCTTAGGTGCTAATATTGTCTAATTTTACTTTTCCAATCAAACAATGAAAATGAGATGATTCTTGTAAATAGGCCCTTTGCCAAATGTCTGTATTTAACTTTCCATTCCGTGAATGCTTTAATGAAGTTGATCATTTGGACATCAGCTTTGATGCTGCGAAACCTTAGTGAATGAGCTCAATTCAGTTGATGAGAGTAGTGTTCGAAATATCGGTATCGCGTTACGTATCGCATCCTTGGGATATAGATACATATTGGTTATCACACGGGATATATCATTTGTATTGGTTAATTTATCACACTTTTTAGGAAACATGGGGAAACATTGGGAAAATGGTTGAATTTTTCAATGAAACTTCAGGGATTGTTTTAAAAAAAAAAAAAACAAAACCTTAATACACACTTTTAAATCATAACATCTCAAAAAAGAAGCGCACACAATAGGTTTCCTTTTTATAGGGTCCTAAGCTATGCGTTGGCTGATTGAACTATTGCAACTGTATTTAAATTGAGTGCATAACATTTAGAGTGTATGTGATGATCATTTCATCAAATACTCATAAATACTTGAAATTAGTCTCAATTGACAGCTTGTTGAAGGGAAATTTTGAAAAATAAAATAAAATTAATAATTTTTAATTAAAAAAAATGATTTTTATTTTCTGAAAATTGACAAAGACTTAACAAACCAGTAGATCAGCCCTCATACATGCTTGATTTCACGTTTGGAATGCAACATTGCAAGCAATTTGGGAGAAATTAGGGAAATTTCAAAGTTTCTCCAATTTTCCCAAAATCAGGCCACCTACACTCAAATTTCGAAATTAGAATGCATGTGATGATCATTTTATCAAATACTCCTAAATACTTCAAAATTAGTCTCAATTGATAGCCAATGTTTTAAATATCGTTATCGTGTAATGTATCGCACCCTTGGGATACGGATACATATCTGTTATCGCATGGGATATATCGGTTGTATCGCGTAATGTATCGTTGTTGTTGGCAAACATGGGAACATTGGGAAATTGGTCGAATTTTTCAAGGAAACTTCAAGGATCGTTGAAAAAGACATCAATACACACTTAGAAATCGAAACATTACAAAAAAAGTACACATAATAGGGGTTTCCTTTGCATGGGGTCCTTGCATGCATTATCCAACTGAACTGATGCAAGTATATTTAAAGTTTATTCATATAATTTGTAAACATAAGAATACATGTATATGGAAACACAAGCAATGCATTCAAAAGCAAAAGAAGAATCACTAGATCAGGTTACATGTTTGATTTTGTGTTTGGATACAAAGATTGCAACTGATTTGTGAGAAATTGAGAAATTTTTATTTTTCCCAATTTTCCACAACTTGCCCCATCTCCCCCAAATCTCGAAATTGAAGCTCCAAATCCATGATTTTTCATGGAAAACATGAAGAATCATAAATTAGTAACCATTTGACATTGATTTAACGTGATTTACAACAAAAAATGGATTGAAGATCGAAAAATGCTCACTGGATCGAATAGGTGGGAAATATCGGCACTACCTATGCATTTCGTATCGCACTGGTGGGATACAAGATATATCGAGGGATATATCGGCCGATATCGTCGATATTTTAAACACTGTTGACAGCTAGTTGAAGGAAAATTTTGAAAAAAAAACATAGAGAACATGAAGAACCAATGGATATCAAAATCAAAGCTTCGACTTCATGATTTTTCATGCAAAACATGAAGTACCAATGGATTTGTAACCATTTGACACTGATTTAATATAATTTCAACAAAAAAAAAAAAAGGGATTGGAAATTGAAAATGCTCACCAGACAAATGTGTGGCATATCAGCACTATCTGTGCATTTCGTATTGCATAGGTGGGATACAAGAGATATTGTCGGATATATCGGCCGATATCATCGATATTTAAAACATTGGATGAGAGTTATTGTTTGATGTGTCTGAAATGCTCTTTTATCTCATTTTTTTCTAGTTGCATTGGCCTTGAATTTATTCTCTTTGTTTTTACACCTCCACATACCATACATTTCCTCTCACATACTACCATTTCAACATTGGAATATCCCATGAAAATCAATATCTTGTTGACCTTTTCTGATGGTGACAGTAAAGACACTATTTTCTGTAATGACTAAGAGCATGAACACGTTCTTTTTCTCCACTTATCTTTATGTTTATGATGGCAAGACACAAAGCTATGACAGATATGTTAATAATCTTTATGTTTATGAAATAATATGTAATTTTTCCTTATCGACAAATGCTATATATCAATGTTGAGATCTCCGGTATTCTTCTCCCTAATCTGAAGCTAAGAAGCCAACTATATTCTCGATTCTGACACCTTTATTTTCTTGTTGGGGGACGATGAACTTCATGACAGTCCACTGCCAGCAGCTTTTAATCGTATTCTACAGGTGTTGTTATACCATTCACTTCCAATTCTTCATCATGTTATGAAATCTCATGTGGAATGGATTGCATCAATATAACTCACTTTCTGCAGGTTGGTGATGCCAGTGGGATACAATCACCAGTTTCATTTGGTGGTTTTGGGAGCATGACTCGGCACATTAGCAGATTGTCAACTGGTATGTTTAGTGTGCCATCACCTGTCAACTTCACCAAAGATAGAAGCAGTACCTCATTGTGCTCTTGTCAACCATAGGAGGCTAGGACAAAATCCACATGAAATCTTTCCAACGACGCATCCTGTAGTGGCAAAGGAGCATACATCCCTGCATCATTTTTCTCATTTTCCTAGTTCACATGCATGACTCAATGACTCTGCGGATGTCCTGACTGATAGAAACCATTTTCCACAAGTTTGTGATCATTTTATCGCGACCGAAGTGTCCACCACCCTGACCTCCAGCATTTTGCTCGCATATGACATGGTTCATGCAACAGTGTCTTCAGTAGACACAATTTAGTCCTATAGAATAAATAGGCATCATATATACAGCATGTAGTCATTGCCTGGCCCAACCTATACAAGTCTACATATTTACTTGAATTCATCTACTGATCTCATCACTAATCCAGCTAGCATACACAATTCCTAGCAGAAGAGAGATCAATTCCAGCAAGTACATTCAAGAATAAGAAACTAGAATGGGAGAAGAATATTTGATCCTCGGAATAGAGTTCAAAATAAGCATACAATCTCAAAACCAGTCCACATATTTTCTTCAAAACAAAAACAATACAACTTATTAACCCTGGACACTACTTTAAACATCAGCCCTTGGTTTGGGTTTTTCTTAGCCATTATAATTCTGCCAACTAAAGACTCCTTAAGTTAAATAAAACCCCAAACCTATACTGGTTCTCATCTCTTTCTTTGTTTCAATCCTAGCCCTTATAACTATTTCCAACTAAAACCCAACATTGCTATGTCAGTAAGAAGGTCAGCAACATATCTCCTTTGCGAGATAAAGATGCCCTGTTTTGATCTAGCAACCTCATTGCTAGGAAGTAGGCCCCAAATCCTTAATGTCAAATGTACTTTACAGGAACTTCACATTGTCTATCTCTTGATCACTGTCACCTATGAGAACAATACGACTGACATAGACAATCAAGATGGTTATGAAGTCACCAAATGTTCAAAGTATCAGCATCATAACAGGGATACGGAAATACTATGGGAAACATCCGGTAATATTGCCTTACTGTGTAATATATCAGAGTCTGAGGGAGAAACATTAGGGATCTTTAGGAAAATGGTAGAATTTTTTAGTAATACTTCAGGAGATGTTAAAAGACACATGATCGCACAATTAGAATCCAAAACATTATTAAAAAAGAAAAATTACGCATGATAGGGACAAAACAATGTATTATTAGACATAAATGATGCAATTATATCCAAAATGGGCTTATATCATTCGAATGGCATACAACACAAGCAATAGATTCAAGTTAGGAAAGTGTTGTTTTGCTAAGTTCAAGTGGTATCTTCTTATCAGTACTGGTCTAACCAGGACAGACTACAAAGTATTAGTGGTGGGATCTTATGGAGCAAAGGACCACAAATAAAAGAAATAGAATGTGGTATATCAGGTGGTCCATCTGGAGAAACAATACAAAGCAATAGAGGAGAGACGAAGAATAAAAAGGGACTGGAGTATTAAGAGAGCTGTCAGTAGTTAAGTGAAAAAAAAATAAAATCTTCTAGCGAAGAAAACATCACTAGGGAGTTATAGTATGAGTAATTAAAAGTCACATCCATGATTGAAAGATATAATGAAGATGAGATGTGAAGTAGAGAAGATTAATCACGAGAAGCCAATTTCATTTTGTTCTGTAAGTTGAAGGTACAGACGTAAATATCACAAATATTGTGAAAATATTACAACTATTGTAGGAAATATCACGGATATTGCAATTTTTCAGCATGTATTGATGGTATTATCATTGGACGTTGATGCATAGTATTTTTGTATTCCAGGATGGTATCGTATCACTAATCCAATGATACCGAGATATCAGCCAATAGCTTTGATACATAAAACACTAGAGTCACTCTAGGAACACCAAGTGATTAGAGGAACTTCTTAGCAAACCAACCTATGAGGTAGCAGCACCAAAAGTTTCAAACAATGCTGTAGGTGAGTACTTGAGACCATAAAGTTTTTATTTTATTTTGAACACCTTCACTTTCTCTCCTGGTGGATGGAATGCATGAGGTAGGGACATATATATTTCCTCTTGAAGTTCTCCATCCAGAAATGCATTCTTCATATAAGGCTGATGAAGCAGGCAGTTGCTAAATGTAATGATCAATAGAAGAATCTGCAGAGTTCCCATTTCCCCTGAGTGTGTATCAATCTCAAGGTGAAGCTAGACATCACATCATGTGGTTACACCAACAACGTGTCAGTGAGAGCAGCATTGATACAAGGCAGTGTGAATATATCCACAAAATGCCTATTGTATTTTTTGGAAGATAAAAACTCTTTCATGCCTATTTCGAAATTCTAGGTATGCAGATGGATTGGGTAAAAGAAGAGGAGGGGATAAGAGGGAGCCCTGATGGAGCAGGTGGCTAAACTATAGTAGAGGGAGTAGTATGAAAATCAGAGAGAGAGGGAGGGTTTTTTGGCTCGTGAGACAGAGAGAGAGAGAGAGAGAGAGAGAGAGAGAGAGAGAGAGAGAGAGAGAGAGAGAGAGAGAGAGAGAGAGAGAGAGAGAGAGATAGAGAGATAGAGAGAGAGAGAGCTGACTCAGGGAAACGTTGGAGAAACATGGGGATAATGGTGGTTCAATAATACTTCAAGAGACGCTAAAATACACATAGGAATATCACGGGTGTCATAGGAATATCACAACTAGTGCGGAATAGCAAGAAGTGTCACAAATATTGTGATTTATCAGCACATATTGATGATATTATCATTAATACGTTGGATTTTTGTATTCCAAGACAGTATTGCATCTCTAACCCAGCAATATTGGGATATCAGCCAATACCATTGATACATAAAACACGAGTCACCATTTCACTTTATGAACACCAAATAATTATATGATCTCCTTAGAAACCTATGAGCATTGCATTGTTCGTAGTACCGGTATCGTTACATGTATCGTTGGCTGGGGATACGAAAACATATATCGATATAACCAATGCCCAGAAATTTATCGCTGGCTAAGGGAAACATGGAAACTGATTGAATTTCTCAATGAAACTTCAAGAGATGCTAAATACACATGTTTCAAGAGATGCTAAAATACACATAGGAATATCACGGGTATCATTGGAATATCACAACTAGTGCGGAATAGCAAGAAGTGTCACAAATATTGTGATTTATCAGCACATATTGATGATATTATCATTAATACGTTGGATTTTTGTATTCCAAGACAGTATTGCATCTCTAACCCAGCAATATTGGGATATCGGCCAATATCATTGATACATAAAACACGAGTCACCATTTCACTTTATGAACACCAAATAATTAGGAGATCTCCTTAGAAACCTATGAGCATTGTTCGTAGTACCGTTATCATTACATGTATCGTTGGTTAGGGAAATTGCATAAATCAAATGAAAGAGTTAGATTGATCAGATTGACCTCAAATTTAGTATATAAATTCTCTATCGAGTATATTATCATCACATGAAACTTGGGCCCCACAAACACTATTAAAAAAAAAAAAAAAAACAATCTCGTAGAAACACATACACAAAAGTAGGCCTCCATGGGATTCAATGTTCTAAAAGCATGTAACATTGACTTTTCTTTTTTAAAGATTAAAAGCATGTGACGCTGTCTCAGGGAAACGTTGGAGAAACATGGGGAAAATGGTGGAATTTTTCAATAATACTTCAAGAGATGCTAAAATACACATACCTGCATATTTAAGAATCAAATACTTGCAAAGAAGAAGCATATTTGCATATTTATGAATCAAATTATAAATTTCCCTTTAATGGGGGCCTAAAGCATGTATTGTTGACTCAAGGAAACATTGGGGAAACATGGGGAAAATGGTGGATCCATCCATCCATCCATGCATGCACATACATACATACAAACACACATGATTCATCCATCAATCCAACCATCCATGGTTGCATACATACATACAATGACCATTACATATATACAAACATGCATAATCCATCCATGCACACACACATCCATTGAACCAACCATCCAACCATCCCTCCATGCATACATACATACGCACATCTGTGATCCATCCATCCATCCACGCATACATATACACACATACAAACATGCATTTCATCATACAACCATGCACCCATAAAAAAAAATTGAAAGGAATTTTTTTAATAAACAGATTTTTGGCAACATTATCGAAATATCACCGATACAAGTGACGCCTAGAATTTACATAATCGAAATATTGGAGATATCAGTACATTTGCGATACTTAGCGATATATTGCATATACCTAGAATTTCTGGTACTACCAGTGTTATCGGTATCGTTGAGCTGGAGATACTGATAATATTGGGGATATTATCGATAATATCGGGGATACTTGGAACAATGCTTATGAGGTAAAGGCACTGAAAATTTCAAACCATGCTCTAGGTGACTGCTTGAGACTGTAAATTGTTTTTATTTTGTTTGGCACACCTTCACTCTTTCCTGGTGGATGGAATGCATGAGGTTGGGACATAGATACTTCCTCCTAAAGTTCTCCATTATACGGCGTGAGAACTAACCATTGTGTTTCCATTTCTTTCTTTCTCTGTTTCTATCTTTCCTTTTTGATTTATTTTTTTTATTTTTATTTTTTATTTTTTTTGTTTTTGAAACCCACAACTTCCTCTCCTCTTCATCTTCTCTATTCCTTCTCTTTTTTCTTCTTTATCTAAAACCACGGCTTAATTTTGAAATGTCAAACATTCATTACAGTTCTTTGTTTCAGTTGGTGCTTTTTTTTTTTTTTTTTTCGAAAGGTAAGTTGGAAAACAATTTCATACCATGAAACTTCAATTCTACAGTTAGCAAAGGTCCTTGATTTACAAACCTGAAAAATTCTTTGTATACTGGCTGTCACTTTTTTCGGAAATTGCTTTGATTTACAAACTTCAATTCTACAGTTAGCAAAGGTCATTGATTTACAAACCTGAGAAATTCTTTGTATACTGGCTGTCACTTTTGAGGAAATTGCTTTGATGATATTGCAATCAAGAGAGTGCACATTGTGCTTTAGTCAAGGATGCCTTTTAAACGGATTTCTAAAGAAACAATTTTAGGTTGACAACAGATTGCTGCACTGGTGTGTTATGCTTTGACATTTAACCCCTTGGTAAGGATCCAAAAATTTACAAGATGTAGGAACTATAACATAAAACTCAACAAAGTAAACTTGATTCCTTGATATTTCTAGTGTAGTAATAATACCTACAGCACAATTTATTGTAGTTTCCCAATTATGAAAGTTTGCAACTAATTATGTTTCTTCTTTTTCTTTTGGGAGGATTAAGGAATACATGAAGCAGTTGCTGGAAATTTCCTTGACTCATATAGTTTGTCCCTGCTTAACCCTTACATGGTTGGTTTTCTCTGGCTATTGATGGTTTCATTTGTTCTTCTTCTTTAGGGATTTCTAAAGAAGTATCTGTACTGTGCAGCCAAACTTAAGTGCATCTTGGCTGTTTCAAAGAGCAATGTCAGCAAGACCACAAGCTAATGTTTCATCAAGCTTCATCAATGAGCTTCTTTATATCAATTTCCTATGTATGCAGGTAGAATCATGCTGAATTCGTGCATTCTTTTTTCTTAGAATTCATTCAGCTTCATGTTCATTATATTTATTTTGAGCTTTTTGTTGAATGTTTTTCTAGAGGCTAGGGGATCAGGTGCTTCGCCCATTTCTCCAGGTGAGATAGCATCTATATATACTGATCATTAGAGCTGAAATTAATTTTCATAAAAATTCTTGCTTTTCATTATTTCATTTATTTATTTTATTATTTTGAACTGTAGGTTTTTAATTTCTGTTTCTCTAAAATCGCATTGGTTTGAAGGCTTGAAGCATATTGAACCTCTTTTCATCTTATCAGAACTTAGTTACTCTGTTAATTTCTCTTTACTATGGCAGGATGTCATACAATTTGGACCTCTCGTGAAGACTTTGGGCTTAGTGATGCTAACACGGCCTCAAATCCTTCCATCAATATTCAGACAGGTATGTTGTCGTCATCATCTAAGCCTTATACCAATAAATTGGGGTCGGTTACATTTAGGGCCATAACTTCAGTTAGACCATAGGTCATCAAATCTTTTCTTACTACCTCCACCAATGTCCTTTTGGGCCTTCCCCTTGCCCTTTTAGAGCCTTCAACTTATAACAACTTGCTCCTAACTAATGCAGTTCTTGGTCTCCATTGCACATGATCAAACTATTTAACCGTACCTTGCCTCATCTCATTACCTATTGGTGCTACTCCTAAGTACCCTCGATTGCATTCATTTCTAATTCTATCCTTCCTCATCTTGCCACTCACCGATCTCAACATCCTCATTTCAGCTACACTAATCCTATGAACATGTTGTTCCTTAACTGCCCAACATTCTATCCCACAAACCATGGCTGGTCTTATAGCTATCCTACAGAATTTCCATTTCAGTTTGAGTGGTACACAGCATTCACATAAAACTCTAGAGGGACATCTCCATATTTCCAACTAGTTTGAATTCTATGGGCAAAAGTTATGGCATAAGTTTGACACCAGCTACCAACCTGACGCAAGCCTCCTTTGTCCAGGCTTGGACCCTGTAATGAGAGCAGAAAAATCCCACGGGCACTATTACATAGGTTAATTATAGTCATTGTTTGGACTATTCCCGATATTATTGAAAGATCCACTATATTATTTGTATCTCCAGCTCGACAATACCGATAACATTGGTAGTCTCAGAAATTCCAGGTATCGGCGATGTATCGCTAAGTATCGGCGATATTTTCGATTGTGTAAATTCTAGGTGTCGCTTGTATCACCGATATTTTCGACTGTGTAAATTCTAGGTGTCACTTGTATCATCACTATTTTCAACTGTGTAAATTTTTTGTGCTGCATGTATCGCCAGTATATTGATGATATTTCGATAATATAGCCAAAAATCTGTTTATTTAAAAAAATCCATTTCATATTTTTCTATGGGTGCATGTTCAAATTTTTGACGATAAAATCGATCATATCAAGATATTATCGTCATCGCAACATAGGCAATATCGAGACCACATCCTTTCATTTTCTTTCCAGTTGTCAATGATTTCTCGGGAAGATATTGCGTGTTGTCAATATCCTGAAATATTGATGGATGTTTGAATGGAAGGTTGCATAGATGGGATGGTTGGACTAGTTTCTTACGATAGCACATGCTTTTAGGCTCCCATTAAATGGAAACTTATTACGTATGCATTCTTTTTGCAATTTTTCTTATTCCTAAATATGCAAATATGTGTATTTTAGCATCTACTAAAGTTTTACTGAAAAATTCCACCATTTTCCCCATGTTTCCCCGCACTTCCGATTATTAATATTGGCAATATCGGTATTGTTTTCATATCCCCGGCCAGTGAAACTTGTAGCGAGACCGATACTTCAAACACTAATTATAATCAAGCACTATAGAATAGTCTATTACATAAGTTGATTGCAATCAACAAGTTAATATATAGACAGGTACAATGTGTTTTTGCCAGTTTTTCCTAATTTATGTCTATCGTTGCTTAACCAATAACCCTCTAGTTAAATAATTTATAGCCATCTTTTGCCTCTCTTCTTCAATTGTATGTTTGGATTTTTTAGCGCTCATATTTTTATCAAATTTTGTTAACCCAGATGCTTGTCATTAGCAAGTATTCCTTTATCCAATCGTGATTCCCATGTCATGTTCTAGCTGTGTTTCTTGTATAATATGCCACATTGTTATGTCAAATAATGTGAATGATTTATCATTTCTTCTTCCCAGCTTCAAATAGGCATGTCACCTTACTTCAGTAGACTTTTTACCAACTGATTCATGTGGAACTATAGAATCCAGGGGTGGGGTTTATGTGAAGGGATTCCTTCACTGTGTATACTTCCACCAGCATTGACTTTCATGGATGCAGTTTGATGTTATTTATTTATTTTATATTGTCTTAGTTGCAATCTCCTTCAGAAGAATTTAAGCGCCTAAAGTTGAGTCTTTTAATTTGCTCATGCTATCTTTAGGTGGGAATTGCTGTGATTCTTGATTGGTCTGTACATTTTATCATGCTGGGTCATTACACATTTCTCTCAACCTTTGTCGAACCCATCATAAGGTAACTGTCTCATTGTTTTTTACTTACAGCGTTGGCTGTTTCTCAGTTTGTGTCTTGTGTTTTCCTCTCAACACATTTATGAATTTTATGTTTTGCAAGGCCTTGGATAACCATCCTTCCAAACAAGATGAAATATGAGTGGCGACGGCATGTTGAGGCTTGGAAGTATGGGGCTGGTTTGGACTATAAGTAATGCGCACACGTCAAAATCAAGTTTTGCCAAAAATCAGCAAAGGTGGTACTATTTCTATCCGGCACTAGCAAATCAATGCCATGCTTCTGGATCAGCTGCCAAAACTCAGTTAAAAACGCTGGATATGATCCCACTCAAAGTCTGGAATATTAGGAAATTGTCAATGGAGTGGGCAATGAAATGATTATAAGGTATAAAAAATTTGCATGTGTGCCCACTGAGGCTCTTTCTCATTCATGAGAGAGCTATATGATTACATCACATACATTTGACTGCAATGATTACATTCTACCATTGTTTGTTTTTCAGAGGGATTGCTATAAAAGTGATGATTTCATTATGTAAAAATGTAATGATTACAATTTCCTTTACCTTGCAAATAAAATAATGCATTTGCAAATAACCATGCCATTTGTTGATGTAGTTTATCGGTAGATCCTCCTTGGTTAGCCCTTCGGGACCTGCACAGAGGAAGGTAATAAACAAAGGAGACCCTGGCTTGTATAGGGGACCCTCCGATGCCTAAGTTAGGACCTCGGGTCTTTTGTAGGATAGGATCTTAAGGAAAAGAATCACTAGTCGAGTATTAGAATGTGTATGCGTACCTTACATTGGGTGAGGATACCTCTATTTATAGGAGAAGGAAGATCATGCAGTAAGGAGTCTTCTCCTGATATGCTAGATAACATTACGCGCAGGTGTCCGGATTCGTCCAGGATCTTCTCGAGATTACCGTCATCCGAGGTTCTTGGGATTTGATTTGATCCCCCGAAGATCTTAGGAGAGATCTTCAGGTTGTTGGGGAGATTCTCGGACTGTTGGTCCGGGAAAAGGTTGGGTGATAGAGGCGTTAGATATAGTAGGCCCAAGCAATATTGAGCTTTCTGTCAGATCGACATGTACCTTATGTTAGAGGTTATGGCTGTCCTGTGACCGATCTATAGGCTAGGTCGGCAATCAGGGCAATCAGCCATTTGAGTGGACTTATAGTAACATCCTCTTTGAATGTCCTTGCAGTTGCATCGACCTCCTTGAAGGTTGACTTATCTTTAGTAGTAAATGCCCTTTAAGGCTCAAATCCCATTGAGTCCGTGTTGGTTTGTAGAGTTGGTCCATTCCATAAATCGGCTTATCGACTCATTTATTTTTCCCCCAACAGTAAGCCCCCCTTACTTTTCGAGCCGATCTACGGAAGCTCGAAAAGTAAGCTAAATATAGCATAGGTCGGGTTATGTTGTCATAAATGCCAGGTATAGCGGCCAGCATGGTAATTAAGGTGTGTTAGTAATCAAACACGGTGTAACGTTTTGTAGTTCGAGGTCACGTGGTCTGTCAGGCTGCCATTTCAATGACAGACCAATGAGAGCGTGACACGTTGGCCAATTCTCAATATTAGGGTTGAGTAGCGCATGAGGTCGTGCCACGTGTCAGGAGGGGGTAGTCGAGGGGACGCCTTACGGACCCAACATTGATGGGCGTACTCAAGCGTTGCCACGTGGCTTCCCTATATAAGGGAAGCCCTAACCCTTAGTCATTTTCGTCTGCATTTTCGCCTCTTCCCATCCAGTCGTCTTCCCCAGTGCACAAGCGATTTTCGGTGACCATCTTCACCAGCGGCTGGGTACTTGTTTCTTCCCCGATGAGCTTCAAATTTCACTCGCCCCCTCCTTTCTTTTTCCTTTTAACAGCGACTCTCAACATCTATAAAAAGCCACCATGTCGGACTCTTTAAGTTCATTAGAAGGGACCTTCGGCGGTGCTAGTGAGGTGAGTAGCCTCTGGGTAATGTCGAACCCACCGTCGCCATTGGTGATGATGACTGACACCGATTTTCAGGCGTCACGGGCGGTAGAAGGGTCCCGACGAAGAGGCCGGTTAGGGTAGAGTGTGGCCAGTCTGGTGAAGAAGATCCGGAAGAGTCATCTGGTGAGGAGGGTCCGAGAGGCACTGTGCCTTAGACCCTCACTGGGGCAGAGTTAGCTTGGATTAGACTAGGGTATCATGTCCCTGAGTCTGTAACACTCTGACTTCCCTCGCTAGACGAGCTTCCCGATCGGCCTCCAGAGGGGGCAGTCGCTATTTTTCAGGTCGCTCTTCAATGTGGCCTAAGGCTTCCTTTGCAAGGTCTGGTAAGGCGGGTACTTGCTCGACTTAACTTGGCTGCGGGGCAGATGATCCCCAATGGATGGAGTGTTTTGTTCGGCTACGCTGTCTTATGGTCCGAGCCTGAGCAGATCGAACTTACTATTGAGGAGTTCCTCCATCTATACCAGCTAAAGCTGAACAAGTTTTACCCTAGCTGGTATTATCTCTCTGCTTGGTGGGGGACTGGAGGGAGCCTCATTACCGACCCTCCATTGTCCAATAAAAATTGGAGGGATAAGTGGTTCTAGGCTTCTGGATGTTGGGAAGTGGCCGACCTAGTCTTGGATCAGCACTTGGTCCCCACAACATTCTCCGACCCAAGTAAATATACTTCGGATGTAGTTATTCTCTAGATCGTTCTTGGTTAGTCAATTTTCAAATTCTCTTAACTTGTTCGCAAATGTCTTCTGTCGCAGTTATCCCTAAGCATCCTCCCCTGCTGGACAGTGGATCTCTGGCTCGGATTAGAGGGGTGAAAGCGCTGAAGGAGGAGGAAAATCTTGGAGGGTACTTCTCCAACCCGAGTTGCTTCTCAAGTCAGGCTTAGACCTCGATCTCACTGGTAAGAGCTTCAGTAAGAACTCTGGCTGAGCTTTAAAACTTAGAAATTTTCATGGATATCCATAACTGAGTTTCTTCATGTTTTTGTGTAGAAATGCCTGAAGCTAGTCATCTGCTACGGCCTGCATCCAAGCTCCAGGCGCCCTCCCTGGAGGAAATAGCGGGGCCGAAAAGGAAGAGGCAAAAGACCTCCTCTAAGAGCAGGGGGAAGGTCGGCCCTTCTTTCCTCATTGTGATGGAGGTTGAAGGGGACGAAGCGGAGGCGGGGCCCATCCTTGATGATGCAGCCACAACGGTCGGGACGATTGCTTGGGAAGAGGCTTCGCCTATTGAGGCGCAGGGGGCTACCGACCTTTTCGTGGAAGCTCGTTCTGCAAGGGTGATTGACCATCCTTCAACTGGTCCTTCGAGGGCTCAGGAGGGAGGTTAGGGCGTCCACCGAATTATTAAGGAGATCATTCCTTGGGCGGATTGACACGTGCCCAAGGCGGAATTCCTCAAGTTGTTCGACTCTTCTGCGGACTCGACCCTCGCATTTGCGACGACGGGCCTCCTTAGGGTAAGCACATCTCCATAAGTAGTTCATATTTCTCTTCGATTGTTTAACTTCACTTAATTTTTCTTTACCTTGACAGCTTGCCCCGTGCATGCTGTAGGTGCATAATTAGATTACATAGTTGTGGGGGCAGATAGGCGAGACTAATCAGAAGCTCGATCAATCCCAAGCTCATGCTTCTTCTGTAGAGGTCGAGCTAGAGGCAACGAAGAAACTTCTTGAAGAGGCTTCTGCAAAGTTGGCCCAACGGGAGGCCAAATTAGGGGCGAAGCTTGAAGAAGCTAGGGTGAAGCTGAGGGAGGCCGGAACGAAGCTCGGGGAGACTGAGGTGAAGCTCGAGAAGCTTAAAGTAGGAACTCAAGCTGCTCTTGCCCAAGCTCTAGAAGATGCTGTTAAAGAATATTAGTCTTCCCAGACATACATTGATGACAGAAACACTCTACCAGCGGGGCCACGTGAAGTGCATTGAGACTATGAAGGAGGCCTTTTTAGACTTAGACCTCTCTGGTTTTGATGAATTTGAGTTGGGCTTCGACACCTCTGGCGATGAAACGGCTCCCAAGCAGCCCTCTGAGGCTTGAAGACCAACTTCTTTTTGCAGTACCTTTCCCTTTTTCTTTTTCTTTTTGAATGTAGAACGATGTAAATGTGCCCTTTGGGGCTTTATCAATGAAACATCCTCCTTTTTGAAACAATGTCTTTTATCGTAGATTTTTCTGAGTTGAGTAGATCGCACCCAATAGATGAATCGGATCTAATAGATGGATCGGATTTGGGTCGTATCATGTAGGTCGGATCCTAAAGGTTGGACATATGTCAGACCTTGGTCGGATCTTGGTCAGACTTTAGTCGAACCTTGGTCGGATCCGATGAACACAGTAGACCTGATAGGAGTCATGTTGTAATAGATCTTTATTAGCTTTATCTTGTGGCTGATCAATATACAATAAACTTGCGCATAGATCTGTTAGGGACGATAGATTTTGAGATGTTCAGCATTCCAAGGGTGTGGTAGGAGTTGACCATCCAGATCTTCCAGTCGGTATGAGCTAGGTCAGCTTGTACTCGTGACTACATAGGGTCCTTCCCGGTTCGGGCCTAAAGTTCCTGAACCTGGTTCCTTGGTATTTTGAAAGGTTCTTCGAAGGACTAAGTCGTTAGCTCAGAATCTTCTAACTTTTATCTTGGCATTGTAGAAATGTGTCACTTGCTGCTGGCGGATAGCAGTTTGGATTCGAGCTTGCTCTCTCTTTTCTTCGAGAAGGTCGAGACTTGGCGCCATTAGCTCGATATTCGTTTGTTCATTGATTGTCTCTATCCGAGCTGTCAGTAGTTCGATCTCTACTAAGGTGACCGCCTCTGCTCCATATGTTAAGGAAAAGGGCGTCCCCCCAGTGGCTGTTTGGGCGATAGTTCGGTATGCCCAAAGGACTTTAGGGAGTTCCTCGGCCCATGCTCCCTTGACATTCTCAAGCTTGGTTTGGAGGTGATGTTTGATGATTTTGTTGACTGCTTCGAGTTGTCCATTTGCCTACGGAAGTCGCGGGGACGAGTAGACATTGCGAATCCCGAGGTTCTCACACATCCATTGGAACTGTTTATTATCGAACTGTTTTCCATTGTCAGAGACGATCGTTCGAGGAATTCCAAATCTACATATGATGTTCTTCCAGATGAAGTCCATGATCTTTTGTTCTGTTATCTTCGCCAATGGTTCAACCTCAACCCATTTCGTAAAGTAATCGACCACTACTACAGCGAACTTGGTTTGCCCTTTATCGGTTGGGAGAGGACCAATGATATCGATTCCCCACTAGGCAAACGGTCATGGCCCGGTCATTGGGGCTAGCTTTTCTGGTGGCTGCCAGGGTATATTCGCAAAGCACTGGCACTTGTCACACTTCTAAGCGAATTGTCGAGCATTAGTTTGGATGGTCGGCCAATAATAATCCTACCTAACTTTATGGGCTAAAGCTTGCCCTCCGGAGTGGTTTTCACAGATCCCCTTATGGGTTTCCCTTATGACGTACTCTGCCTCCTCCGGTTGGAGACATATGAGATAGGGGAGATAAAAAAAACCCTTTTTGTAGAGGACGTTGTTAAGCATGGTGTAGCGGGCTGCCTTAGTTCGCAATATACGTGCTTCCATTCGATCTTCAGGTAACTTGTTCTCTTTGAGATAATCGACAATTAGATTCATCTAAGTAGGTTCCGAACTTACTTGAAGAGTTGTGGCGAGGTCGGCCTCGTCAATACTCGGTTTTGTAAGGAACTCAATTGGGATAGATCTTAGAATATTGTCTTTGTCTGCAGTGGCTAGTTTTGCTAGCATGTCAGCTTTGGAATTCTTGGCCCGAGGGATCAAGGCAACACTACATTTTTGGAATTTACCGATCAATTCTTTGGCCTTTCGTAGATAGGCTTTCATGCGTTCCTTCTTAGCCTGGTATGCTTCAGCTATTTGATTGACGACCAATTGGGAATTGCTGAAGACTTCGAGGTGCTGCGCTCCCATGTTGGTTGCCAGTTTAAGTTCGACGAGTAAAGCTTTGTATTTTGTTGTATTGTTGGAGGCTTGAAATTCGAATTTTAAGGTATATTGCATACATATATTGTAACGCCCTGAAAATTGGGGGTCGAGTAGAAGTCCAACTCCCGAGTTCCAACGCATCACTTATGCAACATATTTAATGATGATTAAATGTTGTCTGTATTAGTGCATAAAACATGAATAAGATTAAGCCAAATCAACAAAACATAATCCAGGGACAGTTGTAATACACAAGCGGAAGACTTACTTAAATATGTATAGCGTTGTAACTCAGTATAGTCCCCAAAGTATGTATGCATTACCAGGTCAATAATTACATGTATTGTTTCAAA
Organism: Magnolia sinica; assembly: GCF_029962835.1. Classification (NCBI taxonomy): domain Eukaryota; kingdom Viridiplantae; phylum Streptophyta; class Magnoliopsida; order Magnoliales; family Magnoliaceae; genus Magnolia; species Magnolia sinica. The sequence goes on from NC_080588.1 coordinate 25,379,269, forward strand.
TTACAAAATGTCAAAAATGTAATAGTCCACTACAAGTATAATCATGAAGCCCCGCCAATCAGAACGGTCTAGGTAAACCCGGCAGTATACTGCATATATGAGAAGGCATCCTCAACGTCTATGAAGTCCGCCTCTGCCTCATCAGTTGGGTCTCCATTTGCATCTAAGACAGAGTCTGGTTAGTGTGTACAACACCGTCTCGTAACGTGGAAGGAGTGATCAACTTAGTGGAACAATAAAGTAAAGGTTAACATGTTTTCAATTCAGTCAAGTAGTAATGATAAAACAATACAATCAAACATCCCTAAGTACTCTAATTAATGCAAGAATGGTATGAATAAATGATGCATGCCCTCGCCTGCACTCCCTCTGCGATCTTCATTTAACGGTCGCGCATGTCAGTCACTTCCTCAGTGTTATGCCCAATGCCAAACGGCACATGCAGTGCGGTACATGAACGTGATTACCAAGTTCTTATTAGTCCTTTTCATACAGCAGGATTGGGAAGCTAAGGTACCTCCCTTGTATCAATTTCCAAACGGTGATCCATTCTAGGGTCGTCAATCCTAGTAAATCTCATACGATGTTACGGTTCTAGGTCGCTGCAAAGGGCTGGTCACCTTATTAGTGCAGGCCTAGTTTGTACTCCTGTTGCTATGTAAGGGCTCGTCGCCTCTCTGCATCTTAGCGTACGCTCGAGGTCACTACAAAGGGCTCGTCACCTTATCGGTGTAGGTCGACGGCTCGAATACGTGTCCCATACCATCATATTTGGCTCACGAGGCTGTGTTGCTCACTGGACACTACGGGAGGCTCGTCTCCTCGACAGCCGACGCTCGACCACGATGTCCCATAGCACCATGCCGGCTCATGAGTCTTAGCGGATCGAGGTACCCAGGTTTAAAAGGGATTTCACGGTGAGTTTGGTACCTTAGATCAAGCAATGGCGTCCATACATGGTGAACATACATCGGGTTACTTAATGAGCTCGACTAGTACGGCGCACATTGAGTTAATCGACATGAAGTGCGTAAGCACTCGGTGTGGCTAACCACCGCCAACATCCCAAGTACGGCTCGGATTCATCGATCACGTCTAAGTGGCGAAATCAACCTCGACCACGAACTCAAGGTTTATGATTACCTGGACTATTCCGTAGTCTCAAACACATTCAATTATAAGAGATAATCATACAAGATAATCGGAGTAATGGATTAACAATTCCAATCATACAAGCATTTAAGCATTTAATGGATTTCAACTTAAACATGAATTTACACATATGCATTCAAAAAACAGACAAAGAATATAAGTTGCATGGAGGAAATCATACACATCGTTACGGTAGTTGAGAACTCTTCTGAACGCCCATATAAAGTACAATTTATTACACACTTGTTCATTCAGACATTTCTACAAACACGTAGACTACATATTCCAACATACATGACGTATGTTGGTGATAGCACGTATTAGGGCAGATCCTTTCACTAAGGAACTGTCACGTATAACTCAACCATATGTCTACAACAGTTAATTATGGCAAATCAATACTCAGAATCCATACACATACAAACATTTCAACAAACACAAGAATACACCATAATCAACATAGTTCATATATATGTGTAAAGTGCGGGAACAACGTGTCTAAGCATGTAATAACAATTCAAGTCAGTCATAAATCATTAACCGACATTGAAAGCCTTGAAAATCATAACCTAAACATTTATAGTCCACACCTTTCACTGGTAGACTTGTAGCGAACTCAGTTTTAAAAGCTAAGTCTTTGTTTACAACACAACGGCTACCTGATTCATGAAATAGGTTAGCTATTTCGCCTATTGCTCTATTTGGATATCTATATCAGTTTAGGGTTAGGATTTCTTACCTAAGTACGGAGTCGGAATCGCCTGTATAGCGATACAGGAATGGCGGTTGAGTGCGTGGAGTAGCGGGATCGAATCCCAGGAAGAATCGCCAACTCACACTCTCACTTTCTCTCTTTTCCCTTCTCTTTTCTCTTCTCTCTCTCCTAGGGTTTCTCAAATTCGTATGAGGTGAGAGAGAGAGAGGGTTTAAGGTCCTTATATAGGCCTAGGACTGATGGAAATGGCCCCAGAGCCAAGGTTACTTAGGTTACATCAAAAGGGCGCCTGTTTCAGCCCAACGGAGCACTTCTGGTGGTCCCTTTTTCACGTGCGATCAGATTAAAGTCCCTCACCATGGATCTAGGTTAGGCTTAGTTTTCGTTCCGATCGGGTTTGCAGATCGACCGTGGCGGACCCGTTTCAATTCAACGGTCATAGTCACTCAATCAAGGTCACAAGTACACCGACATGTGCGGTACATTTCTCCTGATCTGAGGGTGTATTTGGGTCAGATTCTGATGGTCTAAATTCTTATATTTGGCCTGCAAGCGACATGACTCAAATTACTTAAATTCGGATTCTTATTTCTAAATATTTTTACGTTTTTTACACATTTTGCTCCGGGCTCAAGTTGTGCATTTTTAGACACAATCAAAACTTGATTTCCGAGGGAGTTGTCAAGTCCAGTAATGCGGTCATATCCGTATAGTTTCGGGGTAATCGGACTTTCGACGTGCGGTCTAAGTCCGATATGGAGTTTCGGTGTGCTCCCGAGAGCAACCGGGTTTAAGGATGGATTCTAGATTTCAGAATAATGTAGCGTCAATTATTCTGCACGTTTTGATCTTGCAGATCATATTTAAAGCGATTAGTGCTAATTTCATAAGCACTCCAGTTTAGCACTTGCTAGCATTAACCTAATTTCTAAAAGGTTTTGGTCCTAGGTGATTTTTGCCTGAGGTGGTACTCGGGTTTTTGTACGGGTTTTCCCGAGACGTTACATCGGGTTACTCCGGGGGTGGCGATGTGTGGTCAGGTGCAACTAGAGCTGCAACTAGGGAGGATCGAGTTCTCTTTTTTCCTCTTGCCATTGCAGTTTTTCTGGTAAAGTAGGAATGACTAAGTCGTCGTTCCCACAGAAGGCATAAAACTGTTGATGTAGTTTTCCGGTAGACCCTCCTTAGTTAGCCCTTCGGGACCTGCACAAAAGGAAGGTAATAGACAAATGAGACCCTGGCTTGTACAGGGGACCCTCTAATGCCTAAGTCAGGACCTTGGGTCTTTTATAGGATAGGATCTTAAGGAAAAGAATCACCATTCGAGTATTAGAATGTATATGCATACCTTACATTGGCTGGGGATACCTCTATTTATAGGAGAAGGAAGATCATGCCGTAAGGAGTCTTCTCCCGATATGCCGGAGACCATTCTGCATAGGTATTCGGATTCGTCCAGGATCCTCTCAAGATTACCGTCATCCGAGGTTCTTGAGATCTGATTTGATCTCCCAAAGATCTTGGGAGAGATCTTCGGGTTGTTGGAGAGATTCCCGGACTGTTGGTCCAAGAAAAAGGTTGGGTGATAGAGGCACCGGATATGGTAGGCGCAAGCAATATTGAGCTTTCCGTCATATCAGCATTTACCTTGTGTTAGAGGTTATACCGAGCTATGGCCTTCCTGTGACCGACCTATAGGCCAGGTCGGCAATCGGCCATTTAAGTGGACTTACAATAGCATCCTCTTTGATTGTTCTTACAATTGCATTGACATCCTTGAAGGTTGACCTGTCTTCGGTAGTAGATGCCCTTTAAGGCTTAAATCCCATTAGGTCTGTGCTTGTTTGTAGAGTTGGTCCATTCCATGAATTGACCTATTGACTCATCTATTTTTCCCCAATACCATTAATTTGTGTTTGTCACAATAACGACAAATTAATAATGTGGTTATTTGGGTACCTGCTAATAACCCTATAATTGATATGGGTGTCTGCAAAAACCCCCAAAAAGAAAATAGAACTGTCGTTTTATTGAACCAATGATGACAATTAAGCTATGTAACAACACCAAATCTCTCCAACTGGCTCGTGGGAAAGATTATCATTTTTTCTCTCCAAATCAGACTAACCAGTCCTAATCCATCTGATTAGTCTCTGATGGGCCCATTTTGTATGGATAAGGCCCATTGTTCATTTATCAATACTGTTGATCATATGACCCACAGCAGATGGGGAATGGCCCAAAATACTTCTAGATTGGGACACCCTTCCACCAAATTCTTGGTCTGTTTAATGGGACCATTGCTTCTTCTTCTTCTTCTTCTTCTTCTTCTTCTTCTTTTTTTTTTTTTTTTCTAAACCTTAACTGAATGTGTGTGGATCACTGATCACAAGAGGGTTAGGAGCTTCAGTTTGAGATTTCTTTGAGTAATCCCCATCCACCATACAGACCACCAGATCAGGAGCCTGGGGGAAAAACCATGGCCCCATTTGTAAATAATGGTTCATCAGGACGTCCTTCCAGCTGACCTTGTAACTCCTGTACCCAACCAAAACATGAAGCAAGCGTGAGAAAATTTATGCAGCAGCACTTATTCATGCTCCAACAAAAAGCTGTACTCATCTGGTCTAGCATGCTCTCCTATGCCACAAGGAGATGATAATAGCACTGGGCAGCAATCCAAAATCTCCAAGTGTGAGGGATGGCCCACTTGGACATGCCTTCAGAAAGGTTTTATTTTAGTCCCAACATGATTTTGATCCAAACGTCAGTTTTTGTTTGTTTGGATGCACTTTGCAAACACACGTCTCATGTCCCATTGACAAAATAGGCACTAAAATTCCAAGTGGACCAAAAATGCATGCTTGAAATCCCCCCTTTTCTGCAACCAACCCATTGTCGAGGAAGTATGTTTAAATGGATGGACGACATGAACAAAATACATACATCATGGTGGGGTCCACAAAGCGAGTTGCTACTGGCAGTGTCAGTATGCTATCTGCATCCAGAACGATCAATCAACCTGTTAGGCGAGAATTTGGACACCCAGTTCTATTGTCTTGAGACAAGCAACAAGGATAGGCCCTATCCTCTTGGCTCACTGACCGCTTTTTCACAAATAATCCGACCTGCATTGTGCTCCTTTGGTGTTGGAGTTGTGCCCTGAAAACCAACACAGAACTTGTTCATGGATGACATGGATTGATATGATGACCTTATCCCTGGATCATAATGGTCATGTGTCATAGATGGATGTGTTATAATGCTAGAATTAATATGTGGGAGTACCTTAAAACATATGTGAACATGGGCTAAAGGAGAAGAATTTCTTTGGTTGTCCGTGGGAACTTCAGATAGAACACAATGGTTACTGAGGGAAAGTTGTGAATCATGGATTTCGTTACCACCTAGCAAGTTATACAACATACCTGTGGTTACTATTATTATTATCATGTGCCCATGCTATGAGGAGACTGGTGATGAGTTAGGTTGGAAGGTCTCCACCACCGGGTGCAACAAAAATTATTGTCCTCCCAACACACACACACATAGGGATGTACACATCCCCACAAAAAATTAAAAAAAATAAAATAAAAATGCTTCTTATGTTGAACCTATTTGGCACTCACATTGGTGGATTAATTAAGTCTGTAGACTGAAAGGCCCATCCTGCCGAGGCTATGATTGACTTGTGGATGTACCAGCTTTGGTTATTTCTTAAACACGAGGACATGTGGTGAGTTTAAGGTCTTGGTTACATGTGCTTTGACTTGCTTTATGGGCTATTATATAGCCAAAAAGAGTAAGTGTAGTTGAGCACACGTGTCAAGGTCAAGTCGAAGCTCAAATGATTCAACAAAGGATTCATTGGTTTCCTAGAAACTATCCTATAGCTTAGATTTTGGAGATCAAACATTCATTTGATGAATTATTTTTTTCCCATTAGGCCTAACACTAGAAAGAATTTAAAAGGCTTTATAAATGTTTTTAACTATAAATTTTTTGTTTTAATCGTTAAAAATGTTTTGATGCTGACTTGATGGTTTAGATCTTGTGGCTATCACTTGATTTGCATGGATATTGGATCAATTGTGGATGGCCATAAAAATGATAAGATTGAATCAACTTGGGTACATATGCCAACACATGATTACTATTTCCAATGTAGTAAGACATGTAGAAGACAGTAGGATGGTAGATTACCATAAGTGGTGTTTTGCTTGAAACCTTTACTTGTTATATACAAAATATATCCTAGAGGGAGAGGGAAGTACTAAGAGAGCCTTGGACATCCTTAACCCCAGAACATCACCTACAAAGAGAGAAGAAGGAGAAAGAGAGAAACCCTTCTCTTCTTCTCTCCTTCCATCACACGTTCCACATGTATGGGGTCTCTCAACCTGTTTCAAGGTTTATATGCTGTCTCTCACCTTCTCCTTCATCCAGGATAAATTAAGAAGAAACTTTCTAATTAAAGGATCAACATCAGCAATTTGATAGTTTTTCTTAACACTTACTCTAGGTAATCTTAGCTATAGGATTTGTGCCTTTTTCTTTTCAGAAACTTGATAGTATGTAAATGAATAACTTTATGGCTAAAAATCTAAAATTTGAGATTTTGAAAACTTTTCATCCAGTTGTATTTTAAAAGTCTTAACAGGAGTGATATCTGAGCAATCTAATTTCTAGATATCTGATAGTTCTATTTTTTATCGTGCCGACAGGCATGTCCCTTTCTCACTATGACTGAATAGATGGTAAGCACATTAATGAGGATCTTTTCTTTGAAATTTAAACCCAAGCTGACATACATATTAGATCCAATCAATTCAAGTTGTCACATTGTTGCCAGTGAATATTAAATCCATAATTAATTAGGGCACATGAAAGTTGTTTTATGTATCTTTCTTCTTTGTGAAATGTTATATCGTGATGATTCATGTGTGTGGATTCTTTAAATACTGATAATTTAATTATTTAATTAGAAAGATACATGTATTTACGATTAAGAGAAAACAGTTAATATGTTCATTTCTCATGATCCATTGATTTTTATTTTCTTTTGGATCTCATCATGTAACCATTTTAGATAACTTGGATTAGTCGAGATCTCAATATAATTGGATAGATTTGGATGTTTCAAATTGCATCATTGATGAAGATCCAAGGATGCACGGCAGACCACTCACAAAGAGAGAGAGAGAGAGAGAGAGAGAGAGAGAGAGAGAGAGAGAGAACATAAGCAGACCAAGCTTAGTGGGAGCATGAAGATGGATGGGGTGGATCTTCAAGGCAAACCCACATGGTGGGCCACCCTTTGAGCAGCAGTGCAGAGGCAGACCCATAGTAGTGATTGGACGGTGTGGACCACTCATGTCACCTCATGGGTAAGATTTCCAACTGACTAGCCACACTTGTGATAAAAATGAGGTCTGCTATTACACGTGTGGCCGTGGCCCACATGATCACATGATCTCCACCATTGATTGCTAGATTCCCCTTAATCATGTGTTTACATGCCTTACCATGTTAATTCATCAAAAGGAGGAGGATGATTTAAATGCTAGAAAATATTCTGATGTGGATGTGCTTGTTGTATACCACAGATGATAAGAAAAATGGACGTTTGTGATTGATTGTTCATTGATAAGGGCCATTTCTCCTATATTGGATGTCAATTTGATCTAAAAATTAGTTAGTCTGGTCACCTCAACATGCTCTTCAAAGATGGTCAAATTGGATATGAAGGTGCATGTTCAAAGCTAGATTGAATTCGATCGTAATTATCAATCTTTGTTTTCAGGAGATCTCATTAGTTTGAGACCAGAAAACATCTAGCAGCTCAAATAAGCAAATAAAGGCCCTTATCTAGGAGATTTAATCAAAACAGTTCATTGTTATCAAACGGCGAGATCGGGTTGCTTCAATCCAAAGTATATTTCCTTTGAGATAAGTTTATCTCAATAGTAGATCGGGTTGCTTCAATCCCTAGGAAATACCTTAAAAGGCTAAGATCCTTGGTTGATATGATTCTGGGCTTTCAATATATTTTCCTCATCATTTTCGGTGATAATTAAGTCATCTACGAAATCCAAAATCCGCCAACACATGACTGAATTTTTTAAACCATGCCCTGGGAGACTGCTTAAGAAAGCCTTATGAAGCTTGCACATTTTTCCATTCTCCCCCTGAGTAGCAAATACAAAAGGTTGCTCCATATACACTTCTTCAATCTACGTGCCATCCAACTAATACAGTGGCGATGACATGTTGGTTGCTATAAAAATTAAAGCTTGCATTGAATTTAGTTGGAAATAGGAGAGAAGGTTACCTCATAATCCACCCTAGCAGTCTGTGTATAGCCTCTGGTAATAAGACAACTTCAAGGATTCAATTGAGCCATCAGGTTGGTATCTAATTATATAAACCCACCAAAATTTACTCTTCCATGGCTCACTGCCACCGAGGATGAGTTAGTGCATCATGGTGAGAATTGAGGACCACATCCCTAGACAATACCAAAGCATAAATATATGTTGGAGTGAGACAATAATAAAAAGCAAAATTAGAAATAGAGTGTAAGGTGAAAGAGCGAATACCTTTTGAGAAAGCAACGTGAAGATCAATATTTGAAGGTGATTGTGTTGATGCAAGGACCTCGGGCAAAGCAAGGGTAGAGGACATGAATCGAATTATCTGGAACCATCACCTTGGACCGTTGGAGCAGAATGGGCCTAATGAATGTTGAATCCAACGGCTGAGGTGTCACATCAGGTGAAGCAAATCCAACTCCCCTCATGAGAAGTAATAGAATAGGAGTGAAAAAGTTACCATATCACTGACCATAAAACTCCTCACTCGGATCACTTATTGTAGACCCGAGCAACCCTCTTGTGGTAACACCGTGAGTGGCTTAACGCGCACATGCGCTTCTCATCTGCTAGATATAGCTGATTGTACCGACTTGTAGCCACTCACCTTCTTTGACTTCACTTTCCATCACCACTCTCAAATATGGGACTTCTACTTTAACTGGCAAAACTGCTTTCATTTTGTAAGTTAACTCGCAAGGAGTTGCACCTGTGGCTATGCACACGAATGTCTGATTGGCCCAGAGTGCATATGGGAGCATCTTTAATCAATCTATGTAAAATTTAACCATCTTCTCAAGGATATGGATGAACATCTTTGGCAGCCTTGACCCTACCGTTCATTTGCAGGTAGTAGAGGCTTGACCGATGCCTTCTAATTTTGAACTTTTTAAGGAACATGTCCATCTTGCGGTTGGCAAAGGCATTCTAATACATGTGATGATAGCTTGTCGGATCCCGTAGCAGTTAATGATGTTGTTCTTAATGAATTTTATAACATGAGATGCTACAATGGTGGTGTAAGATGCTACTTTCAACCATATTGTGAAGTAGTTAACTACCACAAGGATGTACTCATGAATATTAAAATACCTTTGGGTTCATCTTCCCAATGATGTTGATACCCCATATAGAGAATGCCACAGCGTAATCAAATTGTAGAGTTCAGAAGCAGGCACATGGACCTGATTTATGTGTGCACCTGACATTTGAGGCATCTTCTAACATGCTGGCAGTAATATGTCTCCATCATTAACTAATAATAACCCATCAGTAAGATCTTTTTTGCTATCATATGACCCTTTATATGCGAACCGCATACTCTATTGTGGACCTTTGTCATGATTTTAATAGCTTATGATTTATCCACGGATTGTAGGACTTCACTACTGATGGTGAAATGGGCCGTCAAGCGTTGAACGGTGTGGTGGTCAGTCAGTGTTAGATCTTTTAGGTACGTCCGATTCTTGAGATATTGTTTGTCATCTCAAGGGAGGTCATCAGTCAGCACTTTTGCTTATTTAACTTACAGGAAAAATGTTGAGTCTTATTGAAGCTCAACTGTGATCTCTCACCAAGTTACTCTTTTAAAAAATTTCAGCATGGATGCAAGGGTGGCCAAAGCATCGGTAAATTGTTCTTTGACCTCGTCAAATTCCTCGATCAGATTCCCAAGGTAGATGTGGTACATGATCTACTTCTTATCTTTAATTTCTTAAGTTGCCATTCATCTAATTGATGAGCTACAAATTACTGAAGACCCTCAGTGTCACACCCCAAACTCGGAAACCAGGCTCACAAAATTCCTGATCGTCGAATCCGGTGCCGACAGCTTCCGTAGTACCCCATTCTCTGCTCCCAGCGCCCATACGCTAGATTCCGATCCTGGGATCCTACAAGGAGGATTTTTAGTGTGATTTTTTTTTGTAAAGGAGCATAATCACAAGTGTACCCAAATCACAAGAGCAACATCATCATCACATATCCACTAATATAAACAGTTGATTACAATGCTAAAAGGAAATACATGAATATAATAAAATATCCACGAAGCTTGGCCTCAACGCTCCTGCCTCAATGCTACTGCAACCTAACGATACTTACACGCAACGGTCGTGCATAAGCTTACGAGAAGCTTAGAGGGTGGTGAATGTGTGTGCATCACGTGTGCCAAGCATATAATATCAAAGTAAGCGAAATATTGACAATTCTATAAGTCATTCAATATCAGAGTATACGATGCAGATCGATTATGTAATGCGGAGTCATAGTGAACCAAATATCAGATGCCGAGTATGCAATACAATGTGAAATACCTAATGAACCAAGAATACCATCATCCTCATCTAGGCCAGTAATACAGAAACATAGTAAGAAAATATCATATACTGAGAAAGCAATGTAAATCGACTACATAATGCAGAGATATAGTAAACCAAATGTCCTATCTAGGCCATATAGTGTAGAATCATAGTAAACTCAATGTCATAAGCTAAGGTTGCAATGCAATATACAAATGTAAAAGAAATGATGAAGCTGGAGTGTGTAGTCGGGATGATAGTAGGTAGTATCACAAGTTTTGGGGTCCATCACAAGGGACTTCTATCCAAACCAGTCCCATACCTAAATTTGGAGCTAGCTAGATGCAACATGGTAAACTCTTGATCTAAGATTGGTCACGTACCTAACTGAAATCATAGCCATTGCGAAGGTACACGTAATGATCTAATTACGTACCATCAGCCCGAGTGGATAGTGAATGAATGAATGAATGAGTCAAATGGTGAGTACGTAATCCCATACTCAATACGTCCACATGTCAGTATGGCTCATCTCTGGGATATCACCAGGGTCTATTACACTCCACAATAGCTGCCGCCTCCCTAGCCACACAACTAGCGAATGAAAAAGACCTGACTATTCGCCTAGCTAGTAGTCTGCCAATACCTACCCGGCTTATCAATAGCGGACTCATTTGGGAGCTGGTCAAAATCAGTCTAGCTTACAGCCCCCTTACTTGGATGGATAAGGCTACATCCCTTTCCAACCGACCACGACACAACAGGAGATGCCACCTACTAGTATTCGGCACCCAGGCACTCATATATCCACTCAGTTTAAACGTTGGAGTCTCCTCTAATACCAGAGGATTTTGGGACTCTCACCCAAGGACATCTTATGTGCCTACAATGCTAGAACCAAATATTTTTGGTATCTCATTTGGCCATCCACGATGAACCTGTGGAGGCCACAACCCTGATATCGTTAGGGCGCCAAGTGATCATGTCACACAGATGCGAGATGCATAAGTCACACCATCTAGTCATGCATCAAACCTGCGCGTACTGCGCGATCAAGTGGGGCAACTCCGTCTCTCAAGGAGTCCCCTAAATAACTTAACCCAATAGCAATGCTATGATCAACCATTCCTCATAACAGACATACAAATGATGCGTATGACATGTATCATGATGTAATACTACGCATGATCTCAGTGTGTCCTACTAGACTAAGTATACTAGCATGATTATCAGATATAACAGATGATGATCAGCCTTAACCGATATTCCTCTTACCAGAGTAGGGGCTGAACAATATGCCCTATTAGACATGTAGAAGTCTATATGGAATGGTCCATGATAAACTATCATAACCTATTCAAGGTACTAACATATCATATATCCTAAGGCGGGGTCCACAAAGGGACAATGGATCTAACACATACATCGTGATAGGCTCTACATAGTGGATATACTAAATCTGGTTTTGCATATTCTTCCATATACGACAAGAGGTGATGGTGTACTAAGCAACGGATGGCCTAGATGATACACTAATGTCTAAGATATACCTCGCACTTGTCTCAACAAAGAGACGGACGATGCAGATGATATGTACATTTCACAAGGTCCTAACAAATGGGGTACAAGGGTAGGATACACCTCTTGTGGTGGTTCAAATGGGTATACAGCAAGATGACTTCACAAGGTGAGCTAACAGGGTGAACCATTGGGCTTTCTAATCATGAACAAATTGGGCTTCCTTATAGGGCTTGGTACATACATAAGGTGGGCTTGGCAGAATTTCTACATCTAAGACTACCTGTCATTCCAAGCAAATTGGGAAGCCCGCTCAACACCTAAATGGGCCTTGGGTATGGTCACTACGCCTGGGCAAAATATGAATCTAAGTGGCCCACATATCCTATAGAAGGCCTGGTGTGAACACAAGGTGGGCTTCAAGGTTTGGGTACTTCTATTAGCATCAATGGGGGCCCAATAGTTTGGGGTAACCTAAAAAGGTGAGATGAATCGCCATGGGCTTAACAACGGGCCCTCGGGAGATGTACGATGGGGACATTTAACCACTGTTTACAACGTGGACATTTAACCACCATGCTCCTAAGGTGCGGTCCATTAGGGGTTGGGATCAGAATGACAACGGGGCCCTCGACCCTTAAAATCTTGAGAGGGATAGATGGATAGTGCACATACAATACACACATCAAGGTAGGCCTCATACATCCCAATTGGGCCTCTCCTATGGGCCTCAAATACATCATAATGGCCACATCCTATGGACCGAAATACATCGCAATGGGCCTCACCCCATGGGCTTCAAACACATCACACTGGGTAATATCCATGGCCCTAAAATACATCACAATGGGCCACTCACATGGGCCCAATATACATCACAATGGGCCTCATACATGGGTCACATATACATCACATTAGGTCACATCACATGGGCCTATATACATCACGATGAGACTCATATACATCAAGTCGAACACATCAATGGGCCGCACCAATGGGCCTCATATACATCAAGTGGGCCGCATATACATCACATTAGGCCGCATCACATGGGCCTATATACATCACAATGAGACTCATATACATCAAGTGGGCCGCATATACATCACATTAGGCCGCATCCACATGGGCCTACATACATCACAATGAGACTCATATACATCAAGTGGGCCGCTACATCAAGCAGGCCGCACTAATGGGCCTCATATACAGCAAGTGGGCCGCATCAATGGGCCGCACCAATGGGCCTCATATATATCAAGTGGGCCGCAACAACGGGCCGCACCATCTACACCATTCATCTATTTTAAAGATCATTCTAGAGCATTTTCAAAAAAAATGAATCATATCGAAAGATCATCTAGACCATACGACAAATAATAGTGGAGATAATGATTTCTGCCGTTAAAATTCCAAGGGCCCACCATAACGATTATTTTCCATCCGATCTATTCATAAGGTTGCAAAGACCTGAATTAAAAACAAATTTCATACTGATCCAAAACTTCTGTACTCTCAAAGAGGGTTTCAATGGTAGGTGTTCAACCCCCTATCGTTGTTAGCAATGTGGTCCACTTGATAAATAGATCTGCCTCATTTTTAGTCTCCGCCCTTAAGACAGGCTCGCCAGTTGGATGAACGGTGTGGATTTAACACATGCCTCATGATCAGGCTGTTATCCAACCCTTGGACGGACGGCTTGGATATAGAACACATATGTCATGGTGGTCTACGTCAAATGGTTGGACGGTATAGATGAAACACATACATCGTATGGGACCCAAAGAACTTGTTGACGCAATAGCAACTATAATTACTGGTGTGGGACGGTCTGGATTATCACAGTACCGCATGATTAGACCCACAACTGTGCTGTCCAAATAAATGGATGGTGTGGATGAAACACATTCATCAAGGTGGGCTCGACAGATGGATGGCGTGGACATATAATACACACATTATTGTGGGGTCCCACGTACGTGATACAGAATGAGATAGATACAACTTTCAGGTGGGACCCACAGAACTTGCTGACGTCATGTAATGGGACCCACTACTGGACGGTGATTGGGATATACGTCCCATACATCAATGGTAGGCCCCACGTGGCACCGTCCAAAGATGGATGGTGCAGATGTAAAATACATACATTTAAGGTGGGTCCCATTGTCCCTCCTGGACGGTGTGGATAAGACCCATACATCTATGGGTACCACATAATTTGCTGACGTTATCCCAACAGCATGTAGCTGCTGGGGCCCACATAGATGGACGGGCAGTGTGGATTCATCCCACCTCACAGCAACTGCATAGCTAGTGTGCGGTAGCCAGCCAATCTGCTCACGGTGGGTGGGTCCTACGTGGGGCCCACCACAATACATATATTACATATATATATATATATAATATAATATACTTATCTATTTATTTTTTTATTTCTTTTTATTTCTTTTTTTAAAACTGTCCAGCGTCCAGGTGGGATTCCCACCATCCCAACAGTGGACGGTGTGGATCATCACATGTAGTACGGTGGGCCACACCGTCAGATGGACGGAGTAGATATAACACATATATTGGTGGGGCCCACTCCATCATAAAGGGGAGAGAGAGAGAGAGAGAGAGAGAGAGAGAGAGAGACGTGAGGTAGGGAGGAGATCCGCCACTATGCATGAGCTCCCCCCCTTAATCATACAACACATACATCAATGGGCCCCACTACATGCGGGCCTAACAATAAAAGTTCAACGGTGGAGATCCCTTTCCACCAAAGAAATGCAAGGTCTAGATAATCATTCAAAATGAAAAATAAACATCATGATGGGGTCCGTGAAGAATGGCCCCGTCATGGGATGATCATATGAATCATGGTGGGTCATCGACCACACTTATGGTCCAAAGTGAGATCTATGCCATCAATCGGTAGGCCCCACACTTGGTCCATCATCAAAAATAAAATCTAAGCCTATAGAACACCCACCGTTTGATCTTCTTGGTCCCTTGGTTTCCTTAGCTTCTTGACTTCAACTTTGATGGTGGAAGATGAGGATTGAAGGGCTATGATGAGAGATGGGGGGGGGGGGGGGGGGGAGAATGTGGGCCACACTTGGGATTTTCCTCTCCTTGGAAAGCTTGGACGTCCACACCTATGGGTTGCTTAGAAAATGGGTTGAGAGAGAGAGAGAGAGAGAGAGAGAGAGAGGAGGTGATGGGTGGAGTGATGGATGGAGTGCCTTTGGGGTAGCTTGTGTAAGGGAGGTATGGGTTGTGTAAGAGAGGTGACATGTGAGGTATGCATTTGATGGGTTGAGTACTTGACTTGTGATTGATTGATTGATGTGATGGGTTGTAGAGATTCTCTCAAAATTCGCAACGTACGGCGTTTCTTCAAAATATACACAGGCCCACAACTCCTGGCATGGGTATTGCATTGGTGCGTAAGACGCGACGTTGGAACCGCGACAACGATGCAGTCACGATGGTACAAGTTTTGAATCGAGCTGACTCAGATCTACCGGATGTGACTCAGGGTCGCACGCAAATACCGATTACAGGTCGCGGGTTGCCAAAATTCGATGGGGAGGATCATGGGAGTCTACAGAATGGTACGGACTACGATATGGGTCTTACACTCAGCTTTTTTAATTCCTAAGATGATGGCTTCTCGTAGACCAGTGATGCATGATCCATACTCTGCCACATTATTTGTGCACCCAAATGCTAGGCACCTTGATATAGGAACTGCGATGTCATGAGGAGAGTAGAGGATTGCCTATACTCTTGTTCCTTTTGCATTTGTTACACTGTCGAAGTACATAGTTCCTTCTTCTACCCCTAGTTCTTCCTCTCCCTTGATCGACAAAGAGGATGTCCTCATCAAGGAAGAAGGTCCTCAATAACTGGTAGTCTAACAAAGAGTGGGCTATAAGATGGTCTATTAGTGCTTGCCCCTTGATTGCCTGTTGAGTGACACATGTGATGTTGAACTCAGAAGGTAACAACTACCACTTGGCTATTCTTCTTGTCAATGCTTGCTTTTTGAACATATATTTTAACAGATCTATACGAGTAAGTAGGAGGATCGGACAAGCAATCATATACTAGTAGAGGCATTAAGTAGCCCACATGAGGGCGAGGCAACTCTTCTCGATTGTTGAGTATTTGGATTCGTAATCTATAACCTCCTGCTTAAGTAATAGATAACTTTCTCTTTTCTTCTAGTGTCATTGTTTTAGTCGAGGATGCATCCGATCGAGTCTACCCAGATTGATATGTAGAGTAGAAATGGCCATCCTGGAATAGGAGGAACTAGTATTGGCGGATTTTGAGGTACTTCTTAATTTTATTAAAGGTTGTCTGACAATATTTGTTCCATTCTTTTTGTAAATTCTTCTAAATTAGCTTGAAGAAGGGCTCACATTTGGGCATGAACTGGGCAATGAAGCAGCTGATCTATTATATTTTGCTTAGAAAGCCATGACTTTCCTTCTCAATCTTTAAAGTAGACATCTCGATGATGCCCTTGGCCTTTATCTCGTCAACCATGATGGCGTCCTCGCTGACGATGAAGCCGAGTAACTTGCCCTCAGTTGCATTAAAGACACATTTATGTGATTGAGACCGATCTTGAATGTTTCCATTCTTTAGAAGAGCTCGAGATCGAATTCATGCCCCATGATGCTTTAAAATTTGGCAATCATGTCATCCACATAGTCCTCCATTCATTTATTCATCATTTCATGGAATACTATTGTCATAGCTCTCTGGTATATAACTCCAGTATTCTTTAACCCAAATGGCATGACTTAATAACAGAAGGTTTCCCATGGTGTGATGAATAGCATCTTGGTAAGTGCTATGGTCTCATGCTCCTTTGGTTGTCAAATTTTGTTGTGCCAAAACCTCTATCTATGTCTTGTATTTGTTTGTTGATATATATATATATATATATATATATATATATATATATATATATATATATATATATATATGTTCAAGACACGACATCACAATGCTTCAAGTCAAGTATGGTGATCGACTTCAAGAAATGCAAGGTCATGTATTTTGTCCTCTTCTGTAAGCATCAATGTTCAGAGCTACATATATAAGAAGAGTGTTTGTTTAAGACTCAAGTGCATTTCAAGACTCAAGTGAAGTTTAATTTCAAGCTGTAGAAGATCTCATGATCAAGCTACATCAAGTAGAGATCTCAAGCTTCATAAGGTTCAAAGGTCAACCTTCATCTGAAAGAATGAAGTTTCAATGTTCATACTTCATGTCCTAGGTATGAATGACCTTAGACTGACCTTAGGGTAGGTCATTTTGTATACATAATTCAAACTGAATCTTTTTATATGAATTTGGTATGTTCTAAGACTAGTCCTGGACCTTGTTCGACTAGTCTAAGAAATTTCACGACCAGTCCTAAGTTGTTGTAATTTTTCAAAATTTTTTGGTTATTCTACGACCAGTCCTGAAGACTGTTTGACCAGTCGTAGGAATGGTCACGACTCAACCTTCGACTAGTCCTAGATTTACGACTCTAACTACAACAACTAATCCTAGTTTCCTACAACCAATCCTGGGTCAGATACGACTGGTCGAGGTGGTCTAAGACCAGTCGTAGAAATCTTAAGACTAGTCGTAGAACAGTTTTTTAAGATCGCGCTCAAAAATTCGAAATGTCATTGCTTCTACGACCAGTCGAAGGGTTCCCAAGACCAGTCGTAGACGAGATTTTTGCATCTACAAATTGAACACGAATTTCAGAGATTGACAACTCAATTCAAGAAAATTCAAGGCTCCACTCTGAGATAAGTTTGTGTTCATTTTAAGCTACATTATGCATATTTAATATTCTCTTTTGTTAGCTTTTCTTATTTGATTTTGTTCCTATATTCTAATCTTATTTGAAAAGAGGAATTGCTGTATTCTGTCTTCTTGGAATCAAAATCAACTAGAGTACGCCCAATTTGGTTTAATTTAAAATCAATTAAAACCTAGAACCATTTTAATGTGAGTATTGGACATTGAACTTCTATATTCGAACTTCTACTCCGATTGGTTCCACCGGGCTGCTACAGAAGGAGAAATCTAGGTATTTTACATTTGTGTAAATCTTTTATTCTTTTTAGTTTTATTTTGAGATTCACTAGAAAAATCTCATTGTATTGGTTATCTGAGGAGAGCTAGAAAACTCAGAAAGTAGGTTTTTGGATTGTGTAAGCCCAAGTTAAAATGACACAATTGTGAAGGTTTTAGGTGAACCTGTGAAACCTATTTTGATAGTGAACGCTGATATCCCCTGTGTGAGGATATTAGGAGTGGAGTAGTTGTGTGGCTATTGTTGAACAGTTGGTGTACACATAGGCAAACCACTATAATTCTTTGTGTCTTGTGGTTTGAATGTTCATTTAATTTCTATATCTTTTATCATTCAGATTTGTGGGATGTATGTGTGGATGTGAATGTTGTAATATTTACATTTCAAGCATTGTGGGAATGTTGTAATAGTTTAAAATTTATTTCTTGCTATTTCCGTTATTTCCTTTCAGTTTGAGTTTTTGATATTCAATTTGTTCTAGTAAGGTTGTCCTGCCATAAACCCTTGGTTTTTATGGTGTAAGGTTGTCCTTAGAACAACATTGGTATCAATCTCTTTATTTGAGTTTGCTTTACATTTTCATATTGTGATTTGTTTAAAGTGCTATCATTCCTTTATTTAAATTTCGCTGTTAAAATTTTTATTTGGCATAGTCCTATTCACCCCCCCCCCCCCCTCTAAGACATATAGCTAGGCCATTTCAATCTTCTCATGGTCTTTCACGGCTATCTTAATTTGGTTATAGCAAAAAAATCATCTATGAAGGAGAAGATTTTGTGTCCTACCATATTGTTGACTACATGTCAATGTGAGGCACCGAGAAGTCGTCTTTAAGACTGGCCTTGTTAAGTTCGTGGAAGTCAATGGACATCTGCACCTTACCATCCTTCTTTAGAACTGGTACAGTGTTGGTAAGTCATCTTGGGTAGTTGGATACCACAAAAAACCCACGTTGTATTGTTGATTAAATTTTCACGAATCTTGAAGATCCACTCTAGTCTCATTCTACATAGCCTTTGCTTGATGGGCTTGATTTTGGGCTTTATAGGCAAATCGTGTATAACTAGGTCTTCATTGAGCCCAGGCATATCTTTGTAGCAAAATGCAAAATTTGATAGTCGGGGTCTTAAGAACTCGATCATCCTCTGCTTATTTTAAGGGAATAGGGATTTTTCAATACACCTTAGGGATTTCGGATGTCCCTAGTAGAGGTGTACACGAGTTGAACCGAGTCAAGCTTGGCACAACTTGACTTGACTCAGCCACTATCTGACCCCAGCTCGAACTCGGCTTGGCTTGGTCCTCGAGCCTGACTGGCTAACTTGGCTCGGTTCTATTAGCAGCTCGGGCCAGTTTGAGTTGAGTTCGAACCAAGATCGAGCCTGTGCAACATTTTCACAAACACATGGAGTGCAGTTTCAATTTCTTACTGTATGTAAAATAACAGTAGTTGTTTACAAGTATTTCATCAAACACCTTGTAGGCAACATCAAAATCAAGAAAAAATGGTATTTGTTTCATATACATACCTTCCTTGCCACCTGCTGACACTTCGTTTAGTCATTTCATCAAACACTTGGTAAGTAACATCAATATCAAAAGTAACCAAGTCACCAAATTGGTTTGATCCGAGTTTGATTCGATTTGGGGTTTGATCCAAATCGAGTCGAGCTTGGCAAGCTCGAACTAAGTTTGAAATTTTTTAGAGCTAAAAAAACAACTCGACTTGGCTCTAACTTAGTTTCGAACCAAGTCGAATCGAGTCGAGCGAGCTAACAGAGCTAACTCGGTGCACGTATAGCCCTAGTCCCAAAGTTTATGATCTCTAAGTCGTTAAGAACAATGTTGGCTTTTGAGTCAAACTTTTCAATGAGGTCCTCTAGTTTAGAAGGCGGATCATCATTTCCCACATCCTTGACCTCTTCCAAACCCATAAGTTGAAGTCTAGCTTTAAATCAAAATCATAATGGTCGACCATGAACTCATGCGATTTAACATACAAATATGACACCTTGTTGCTTGGTATTTTTTAAAAACATTTCTGGTTTTTGAATATTTTGATTTTTGGGTTTTTGATTTTATCCCTAAGCAAGATGGTACTATGAACCAAGGGGATTAGTTCTCCTTAGGATACCAATGGCTATATACATCATTTTTTTTTTATTCGAGGCTAGTGGTAGTGAAAGAAACACCGACCTACTCAACCATCAATGGAACAACAAACCATGCATTGCCCTATGCGCCCTCCCCTTGGGAGGTAAGGCCACAAAAGGCTAAGGAAATGCTTCCATCATTGTGTCCAACCATCATGATGTCGAGCAGGTTGGGCTCTGAGTCCATTTTGAACTGTATTTCTCCTAGGTTCTCGCCATATATAGGAGCTCTTCAGGTTCCTCTAATCCGCCTTCTCACGGCACCTGCACTTTGGCCCAATCTAAAGCGGACCATTTTCCTTTCTCAATCTACTGAAAGGGCTTTTCTTGCCTCTCTCTCTCTCTCTTTCTCTCTCTCTCTCTCTCTCTCTCTCTCAAAATCTTACCCCTTAGCTATGCTGAAAGGGGGAGATTCCTTTCCCTTAACCTTGGATCTCGTAGCCGGGCCTGGGGGCATCAAGGAGTCATCCCTTTTCTTTCTGGTTCTTCTCGGTTTAACTGGTTGAAAACTATGTAGGTGGGAACAGGGGAAGAGGTCAGATTTATCCCGATGGGAACAAGAGTAACAATACAGTCTATAATGCTACAGCAGCAGGTATAGTAAGCAGAATAGTACGTAAAGAAACGATATCGATATAGTATTGATCCGATCGTACCTACCTACTTACGAAAAGGAGGGAACGAAATAGGACTGAGGAGTGGAGCTAGCGGATCTGCCGTAGGGTAGGGACTATCCGGAACCCTTGATCCAGTGTTGGAGACAAGTGGCTTGCTTTCATTCTTTCTTTCCTCATTTCGCAGTGTGCGCATAGATAAGGAAAGCAAAATCCCAGTGGGGGGCCGTTGCCTTTCTTTTACGGCCTAAACTCCTATTTGTCAGCCATGGGGAATTACTGCTCGGTCGATGGTGATAGGCAATTCTTACCCCTGGTCCTGATTTAGGTTAGGCGACCCTAGGAATTACCCTTGGCCCCCTTTTGATGAGGCCAATATCTTTCTCTAGTCGATTGGAGGCACTCTGGCTCCTAGTATGGCGAGGTCCTCTTTTGTAACGCCCCGTACTTTCCAGTACTCGGGTGTTACCATGTAATCTAATTTAGTATAAATGCAAGCCTAGTTTAAATGAACCCTCACGTTCATTCTAGCCTAAATCCAACCCTTGAAAACAATCCCCATTCGTACAACAAGCTATCCATCCATCGATTTCTAAGATGGATCGCCATATCCACCATTCATCGAGTCTATGGCATCCTATTCAATGATCAAGCGTTAGATCATGTGAATCTGACTAGTTGATAGTAACACTAACTGATCATGTGCACCTAGACTAGGTTGGAGTCCTTTTAAGACTGTGGATCATTGACAGTGAATCAATCAGACTGCTAAACTCCCTTTAAAATGGACTAGGATCTTATACAAGTCTTATATAGTAGATTTAAAGATGATCTAACCGTTGAGTTGATGGAAACCCTCAAATAGGACCCAAGAGTCACGTGGTGAGTCCCACTTATGGTTTAGATATGCCCCATCCTTGCTTAATTGTCCCATAACATGGTTAAAATAAAATAAAATGATTTATAATAAAGTAATAATCACAAATTTTGCATTAATATTAGTATCAGGTTAGTTACTCATTACGAAAGACATACAAACAGCCATTAGGACCCTTTTAACCGTTGATGTTAAATTTCGGGATGATCCGAACATTAGATCGATGTGAATCCATAAACAGGACCCAAAATCAAGATGTGGGACCCACCCAAGCTTTAGACCTGACTGGTCTTTGGTTAGAGGCCCTTATTGGGACCTAAAGGGAATGGGCGGTGGGGATCTCACGTAAGCATCATGGTGGGGTCCACATCGAGTTGTGAGTGCATAGGAGGGACGTGCACTCGCTGTGCACTGGACGGAGATGCTCGGTCAAAATGCTTTGACTCGACATTTTCCAGAAATAGGAAACGTCCCGCTTGTAGCCATTCAAAATGGCTCATTCGTTTTGTTTTTCTTCCTTCTCGTTTGATCGATATGTGGCCCACCATACAGCCCCTTTAGGATGATCCAAACCGTCCATCAGCTTCAGAGTGTGGGGCTAACCAAAACTTGACTGCTACAACATGTTTTCCTGTACATGTGGACTCACGGTTCTAATTGCAAACTGGTCCTACAAACACACCGTTTCCAAAAATGAAAACTGTTCTTAGCCAGCTTGGCAATCCGCGTGAGAGGAGGGATTCTCCATCCTGACCATCCATCCTAGAGTGATCCTAGCCCTTTAAAGCTAGGTTTTTTGAAAAGGAAGAGAATGAGAGAGAGAGAGAGAGAGAATAACCACCATCTCCTTCATTCGAAACCCACCGAGAAAAGCTCATCTAAGCTTCATTCCTTCCATTCCCTGAGCTTCTTAGGATCCAATAGATCGGCCCACAATAGCCAGATCTGAGGGAAACCCATCAATGTGAGAGCCGCCATTATCAACACAGCATCTTCCCCAACCTCCTGATGCAATCTCTAACCTCAACATGGTTGTTGATCTCACATTCAAGGAGTTTGGTAGGTGAGCCTTTTTATTAGCATTCCATCCCCATAAACCGAACTTAAGTCCATTACCATACAGTTCGAGCAGAAACACGACAAGATGGGTGTATGTATGGCGTGTGCACGCTGTCTGCACCGTCCCACCGAGTCCTCCTAATTTTCGAGAGGGTCTGCTCAATGCCAGATGCCTCGGGACATAACTAGAGGGAGGAAAAGAGAGAAAGAGAGAGAGAGAGAGAGAGAGAGAGAGGTTAAGGGTTGGTTGTTGTTGGAGTCAGGTTTTGGAACTGAGTTTGATCGGTTCGTATCCAAGCGTGGTTGATTCGTGTCTCAGGTTGCTAAGTTAGGCACGACTCAGGCTCGGTTCTGTTGTCCATATCTGGCTGGACCAGAACTAGTAAGGAAGAGAAGAGAGTAGGATGAAGAGAGAAAGAAAAGAGAAAAGAAAGCAAGAAGAAGAAAACTAGAGAGAGTAGAACCTGAGTCAACTCGGGTGGAACAGATTCAACTCTACTGGAATTGAATCCAGCTGCGTTGAGTCATGCTGGGGCCTGGTCTAGGAACGGCTGGAGTTCCGGCAAGGAGAGAAGGAGAATAAGATGAGTGAGAGTGAGGTTGTTATCATATTGGCATTGAGTTGACTCCGTTCGAACTCAAACCGAGTTTGGTCATGTCTAGGCCAAGTCTAATAGCGTCCGGGGTGGTTGGACGTCACTGTTAGTGAGTCCTATTAGTTGAGAGAGAAGAAAAGATGAGGAAAGAGAGAAAATAGAGAGGAAGAGAAAGGGAGCTTAGGTCATGAGTTATTGTCAGGTCATGTAGACTCGACACATTAATTTTGAGTTGGGTTTGGGTCACTAGCTAGGTAGCTGGATGACCAGAGAAGAAGGGAGAAAAAGAAGTGAAAGAAGGGTGTGTGGGTGAGTTGTTGTTGAGTTTGGTCCGAGTCAAGGGGCGATGCTCACCTCCAAGCCACACTAAAAATTGCATAGAGTGGAGCCGCCAAACCGACTAATGCAAGTCAACTCTTCTCCCCCAAAATAGATTGTTTTAAGTTATTATTATTGTTAGTATTAAGATGATAATTGTGATTCTTAAGCATGATTAACCGTTAGTAGATTATCCATGCTAATAAATAGTTATCACAAATAAAATTATCATTATTAAATATTGGTAATTTATTTATCATTCTTAGGTACAATCATTGATTGTAGATCATACTATTTACTACATCGCAATGATTATTAATGTCGCATAGATAACCTTGATCATATAGTTATGGATAATGGTCATTTTATAATTATACTTCAACTAACATTCGAACCCTAAAGATCTAGCCTAGACCTAAACTCTAAGAAAAAATCCTAGACCTAAGTGGTCTAAACTCTAGGTCAATATCCTAAACATAGGTAGTGTGTTAGGTTTGGACCTAAATTGTAGAATTTCATAATTCATGGTAGATCATAGTATCTATCATCATGACTAGATTCATTATAGATAGTTATGACTATTATTATTAGAAAACATTATCATTTTCCATATGGGATTAGTATAATTCTTGTCCTTATCATATTATTGTCAGTAAAAAAATTTAGTATTATTACTTGTATTATTTAGTAGATTATTAGTCATTATAGGAATATTAAAGAACATTGATATATTTAAATATGAACTTGTGAACCATCATTATTAATATTGATTGATTAATACTCCCATTGTGAATATTATTTGATTCATTATACAATAATAATAATAATAATAATAATAATAATTTAGGATTCAAATCCTAGAATCTAAGTTTAGGACTAAACTCAAGGATGAAACCCTAATTATACATCAAACCCTAAGAATAATTAATTCAAACCCTAGGCCATGATCTTGACCCTAATTAGTGCGTAGAACTTGGATCTAATCGTACAATTTCATAATTCATGGTAGGGTTGAAGCCTAAGGGCGCACGCACCTCCTAACAATGACGTAGGTGGTTCAAAACATAAGGTAATAATTTCTTCCCCTTAAGCTTTCTATTTCAAAATTAGTTTAAGTAATAGTTTTTATTGAGAATCACAATTGTTATCTTATGGCATGCGACCTCTTACATTAGTTATAAATTCTTAAGATATGGTTTACGTCCAATTTTTAGCTGATAATTGTAACTCATAATTGCATGCGATAATTATTTATATGATAATTCTTATTTAAAGTTCAATTGATAGTTCATACCATGACCTATTATAATTACTATAAATCGAATGTTTAACATATGTGCGTAATGCTATAATTGTGTGCCTTCACATGAATTGTTGTAAGTCGCTTGGAACTCATTTCACTACACCTACTAGTGGAAAAATTCCACTTGTGTATGTGAGCTCACACTTAGGGTGTAACGAGGCTGAGTGTGTAAAAATAGATCCTCGACTTGGTGGTTGTTTTGGTGGTTGGTTATTGATGTGGATTTACCATTCATGGGATGTTTTCGCCTACATGGACTTGGGATGAATTCTTTACCGCATTGATTTAACATTGCCCTACCTATGCCCTTTTTACCGCACCAACTTATTTTATCCCAAGATTTGGTATTTGCCCTTATGGCTTCAATGAGTCATTCCCATACAACTATATAATGGTACTTTCCTTTGTATTGAATTTGATTGACCACTAGTTTGATGAGTTCTATCAAACATCCTAAGATGGGAAAACCTCATGAGCTGGGGATGGTGGTCATGGGACAATATGCCCAAGTTGTCGGCCTACGCTGGGTGATGAGCCCCCCATAGTGACCTTTGAGCTTATTAAACTAGTTGGTTGTAAATGGAATAACAACGAATGGGTTAATCATGCATTCATAGCATTCGGGCGATGATGGGTGGCTAATTCTAGATGTTGTAGCAAGTGCCTAATAGGATTTAGTTGGAGTATCGTTTTGCTAGCTCCCAGACTATCGACTATCGACCCACCTTCGGTGAGTTTGGCACTACGCATGTACTATATACTTTCACTGGTGACCAGCCACATCGGTGAGTTTGTAACTACATATGTACTATGTACTTTCTCTGGTGACCAGCTACATTGTTTAGTTTGGCACTACGCATGTACATGTACTTTCGCTAGTGACCGGCCATATTGCATAGGTTTTGCCCAAAAGCCAACTGGATGAGCATCCCTAGTTGATGTGCACTCATGCATCCATGCATCTGAAAAGACCGCATCGTGTATTACTTTATATCCCTTGTTACGTTTTTTTATAACTATGCTTACCTAATGCGGCAGTGTGTAATCTTGAGGGGAATCCACACTGAGCTAGCCACTCATTCATCGAGCACATAACTGTACAAGTAGCACAGGTGGCCCAGTTGATATGTATGTTCATATTGATGAGGAGCATGGTGCAATCATCAAGGATGTATGATCGTATTGCTAAGAGTTGCTACGTGATTTTACAGTTCAGGATTTGTTATAATGTATTTTGTTTCGCATGCGATGTTATCTCATTTTGTAATTGTAAGTATTGAGACATTGGTTTGTATAAGTCATTATGGGAAGCCTCTTATATATTCTAAATGTAAATGCTAATTTTCCTTTATGTTTTTATGTTCATTCTACGCTAAATTGCTAACTCTAAAAGAAAAAAAAAATTATATATGGAATGTGGCTCTCTATATGTTAACGCTCAGGTTTTTGGGAAACGAATCATATACTTGGGTCCTGAAAACATGGGGCGTTACATCTTCCCAAGCCAACTCTTGGCATCGATCATCAGCAACAAAGGCCAAGTGGATATTAACAACGACAGAGGCTGAGCGATTACCAATAAAGACTGAAGGTCAGGGGCTATTTAGACCAAGGGGACAACAAAACCAGTATCGCTAAGGAGGGACACAGAAGTAACAACTTAGACAGGTAGGACGACACCAATCCCAAAGGCAAGGAGGGAAGGCCCCACAACAATTGACCTAGGGAAGAGTTTATACAGTGGCATCGAAGGATAAGAGCATCATTAGAGTCATCATAAAAGTTATCCTAATTATTTATTCCTCACTTATCTAAATTTTATTTTATTTAGAGCAACCCATTCATTCATATCAAAGAAATTCATGCATTCAGTAGGCATATCCCCTAATACATTAAAAAAAACCATTGATGATTGTCTCACTGATAGGAAGTTCCACTATATTAGACCAAATATGTAGATGTTGCCCAGTTATTATTGGAGATTTAAAGTCACTCACTGACTTGATTGTAATAAAGATACATGATTATAAGGTTATCCTACAGATGGATTGGTTAGCCTTGTATCATGCAAAGTTGGATTGTTTCAAGAAGATGGTTACCTCTGTATTTTTGGACAGCCATAATTCCAATATCTGGGGATGCGGATATGTAAACCAATGGAGGACCTTTTAGCTCAAATTGAGAATGAATGTAGGTGATTTGAATAATTTCATCTTTCGTGGGAATGAGATTGGAATGTTATTATGTTTCTTATGTAAATTGGATGTGTATGATGATTGGACCTCTAGAATGATGAAAATACAACTTAGAAAACTTAATCTTGCCTACAGTACGACATCGGGGTTGAGTATACTCGGATGTTGAACTTGGGGCATGACATTAAGGTTGGTCCTAACCTCTCTTAAAGACTCTTTACACAAACAAACATGATGGGTGGGTAGATGAAAGGACTGACCTCTTGATATTGCCACCTATCTTCCTCTAGTGGAGGCTAGTATCTCAGCCCATCCCACTCTTTGAGCACCCGAACCTCAATGAGTTCAGTTGTTCATTGGTATTTAGTTCAATATTGAAGGACATGCCACTTAGTGGGAGGGTTGACATAATCTAGTTCAAGAGGACATGGATTTAGAATGTAATTTATGGCTTTAACCTCAAAACTTTGATACTTGATGTTGTTCACAACCCCAAGTGTAGGGTCGCGATGTAGTAATAACTCGTTAAGACTGAGGTCGAATCCACAGGGACTAAACTTGTACGTATTCTGAAAATAACTAGAACTAGAATTAGAAAAAGATCCAAATTGAAATTTGAATAATTGAGAATAATGGTGAATAACGTTAATTAAAACTTATGAATTTAAAGGTGGGAACTAGGGTACCAAGGATCCACTTGTAGCTATCAAGATACTACCTTACTTAATTCAAGGAACACAATTGGAATTGGAGTCCGATCCTATCCAATTGGAAGGTAAAGTAATTTAAATCAAATCTGAACTTTTCATTGACTGAATTCTCAATGGAGGATAATTGTGAAGATTGGAAGGGATTCCATCACCCCACCATGCCCAGGAGATGATGGTGAACAACAGGATTTACCAATCTCACAATCTCAAAATAGGAAAAGAAGATATCCAAAGCTATTACAACATCTATTGTAATTTGAGTCATAATAAATCATAGAAAACTGAAAATATTCCTTTAATATCAAACTAGAAATTAAAGAGGTTCAATAAGAATAAGAATCAAAGCAAGATAATCATCCAAACACGCTACAAGCTTCACCTCTTAGCCCTATCTAAGAGGTTTAGCCAACTATAGATATGATTGAAACCAAATCACCTAAACAAAGCATGAAAAATAAACTAGGGAAGAAGAAAAACTCTTTGGCTGCTGCTACACCCTTGTGTTATGCTCCTTGAGACCTTTTCAAACCCTAGAAGATGCTTTGGAGCATCCTAGAGAGTCTTATTTATAGTTGTAGAACTCCAGCTTTCACATTAAGTTGGAAAAATCTAGAAACCGCTTCAAATTTATGTACTCTACGCGATTTTCCAAAATATGTTTGGAGTTTAAACCATCTCAAATTTAGGCACTCTGCACAGTTTTTGAAAATAAACTCAAAGTTTCAGAATATGCTTTTTTAAGACAATTTCAGGAATATGTTTGTTTTCAAGATAATTTCAAGATTCATTTTCTTCAAATCTTTGATTCTCTTCATTCCTCACTTGGTCTTCTTGAATCTTTGGCATGTGAATTCTTCATTAATAACTTCTAAATCTCCAAATCTTCATTTAGTAATCTTTTAAGCATAAATCTTCCTTTTGGCATTAATTTCACCTTTAAGATCTCGAAATCACCTCACACATGAAAACATGCTTAATTAAATCGAGTAAGCACTATCACGTTAATAAAACCAAAGTATAAATAGGGGGGAATATATAATATTTCACACTCAACACACCCCCTAACCAGCATTTTGCTAGTCCCGAGCAAAACATGCGTGAAGTGATCTTCGATCTTTCAATGTTCAAATCACTTTCAGAAAATAATCTTTTGTTCAATCAAGTATGAATGAGTACAATCTAAAGAAGTGAGAGTGCAATTTTGAAAACCTAGAGCCGAATCACATAAAGAAATTAATAAAAAATTTATTTATCAATCATTTAAGAGCATCAGGTTATATATTAAAATTTTCCATTGTGCTTAGTGAATTCTATTTACTTTCCATAGCATATTACTATTTTATAATGTTAGCCATGCTCATCACCTCAAGTTTTATTGAATAATCAAGTACTGATTCTGAACTTATTACATTTTCCTTCTTTTTCTAGTTTTTGATTTTATATCGATGACTCCTTTTATTTATTCATTCTTTTTGGACTTTTTATTCATTTCCAGTATTTTCATCATATATGAACTTTTTGTTGATCTCTTTATTTTTTAACTAGTTCTTTTCATCTTTTTAAGGTGGATAAAATTCTCCAGACTTAGTTCTCAATATCTTTCAATGATATACATACTAACAATCAGAAATTCTATTACTATTCACATAAAGCAAATTGAATGTGTCTTGTGACTTAGATTAATATGATATTCAAACTTCCTCTTAATCAATTAAATGCAAGAATTTAGACGGTAGTCTACTCGGTTGATCAAACTCCAATAATTCAAAGTTCAATCTCCATCTTATCATCATTCTCAAAGCACTCTTAATTCCGCAAATTATCATTTCCCAAACATGTTTTTAGCTTGAAAATTTAAAAATTTTCACAATTTTTGCTCAAAACTAAGAAACATTGATTAATTTACCTAATTAACACTGTTGAGGGTCAAATATTGCATATTATCCACCATTTATATCTTGATTTTATGAACATGATAATGCTTAATGTTCTATTTTACTCATGTTTGTATTACAAGGTAAATTTAAGAGCTTGGATTGAAAATGGTGCTAAAAGCATGGATTTGATGCTCAAGAATAACCAAGGCAAAGGATGAATCTTAGGAGACCAAGATTGAAGAATTTACATACCAAAGATCTAAGAAAACCAAGGAATGAAGAGAATCAAAGATCTGAAGTGAAGAAAAGGAATCTTGAAATCGTCCTGAAAAAGCATATTTTAAAACTCTGGGTCATTTTGTGAAATTGTACAAAGTGAAGTCTAGTTTAGCAAACTGCGTAAATTTGAGGCGGTTTCTAGAGTTTTCCAATAAGGTGCGAAAGTTGGAGTTCCACAACTATAAATAAGACTCCCTAAGATGTTCCTAGGCATCTTTTAGGGTTTAAGGAGTGGAGCAAAATGGTAGAGAAGCCGTCGCCAAGAGTTTTTTTCTTCTTCCTTAGTTGTTTTCATGTTTTTATAAGAGACTTTAGTCCAATTATGTCTATGGTTGGTTAAACCTCTTAGCTAGGGCTAAGAGGTGAAGCTTGTAGCATGATGGGATGTTTCTATTTCTTTGATTCATATTTATGTTGAACTCCATGGATTCTAATTTGATATTTAAGGAATACTTTCAGTTTTTAATGGTTTATTATTACTTAAATTACAGTAAATCTATAATAGCTTTGAGTATCTTTTTTTCCTGATTTGAGATTTTGAAATTAGTAAATCCATTTGTTCACCATTGTCCATTGGGCATGGTAGGGTGATGCAATCCTTCCTAATCTTCACAATTCTCCTGCTTTGATATTATGAGATTGGTAAATCCTGTTGTTTGCCATTGTCTCCTGGACATGTTTAGTGATGTAATCCCTGCCAATTATCATAGTTCTCCTTCATTGAGAATTAGGTTAATGGAAGTTCGGATTTGGTTTTATTGATATATTTTCCAATGGGATAGAATAAGACTCCAATTCTAATTGTGTTACTTAAATTAAGCAAGAGGGCTCCCTGATTACTACAAGTGGATCCTTGGCACCCTAGTTCCCACTTTTAAATTCTTAGTTTTAATTACTTAATTCATAATTACTTTCTCAATCACTTCAGAATTAGTTTTACATCTTCTTCTAGTTCTACTTCTAGTTAATTTCAGAAACACACAAGATTAGTCCCTGTGGATTCGACCTCGGTCTTACCGAGATTATTACTACATTGTGACCCTACACTTGGGGTTGTGAATAAGTTTTTAGTGCTGTTGTCGGAGATTGACGGTTGCGTTTTCTGGATTTGATTAGTTTTGGAATTAGGTTAAGATTAAGATTTTTCTACTTTTTATTTTTAGGTTAGGTTTTTTTTTTTTTCAGAATTATTTTAGAAACTAACTTAGCTTTCTATTTCTAGGTTTAGAAACTTTCCTTTTTTATTTTTAAAAACTAATTTACTTTCTACTTCTAGGATAGAAACTTTCCTAATTTGTTTTTAGAAACTAATTTCCTTTCCTTTTTTTGGTTTTAGAAATTAACTTTCTTTTTTTAGAAACTTTCCTTTTTCTTTTTTTAGAAACTAGGTTGCTTTTTTAGTTTTTCTTTAGAAACTAATTCACTTTCCTTTTTCTTCTACAAGATGCCAAAATAGAAACTTTTAATTTGGTAACTTCTTTCTAATTCTCTTTCTTTCTATTTCCAGATTTAAAAACTTTCCTAATTTGTTTTTAGAAACTAACTTTTCTTTCTATTTCCAGATTTAGAAACTTTCTTAATTTTTTTTAGAAACTAACTTTTTTTTTTCTATTTCTAGATTTAGAAACTTTCCTAATTTATTTTTAAAAACTAACTTTTCTTTCTATTTCTAAATTTAGAAACTTTCTTAATTTGTTTTTAGAAACTAACTTTTCTTTCTGTTTCTAGATTTAGAAACTTTCCTAATTTGTTTTTAATTTTTTTTTTGTCTATTTCTAAATTTGGAAACTTTCTTAATTTGTTTTTAGAAACTAATTTAGGACTAAATTTTTATTTTTCTTTTAGGTTAGGGTTTTTTTTTTCTGATTTATTTTTAGAAACTAACATTATTTTCGGTTTTGTAGGATCCTAACAGAGAACTCTCCAAACTGGTAAACTCCTTCTAACGTCTCCTCTACTTACTTTCCATATTGTTATAGGAATTTTCTTTTATTCTATTTTAGGATTAGGTTCATGATTAGGGTTTCACCATGTATATGTAAGAGTGGGAACGTTAGTATGTTAAGCTAGTTTTAGAGAATGTGAGAAATTGTGAAGGGCTGTCAGATGATTATATTAGAAACAATGTATGTCTCAAAATTTTTCTAAAACCATCATCTAGAACTAACCAGAATACAATGCTTTATCGGTTAAGAAGTCCTTACGTGATCATAGGCAGGAGAATAATTACACCCCACAGATTAAGAAAATAGTACGTGATTGTTGGGGTTATCATAATTATGGGAGTAAGAACTATTATCACCCATCAGACAAGAAGAAAATAATGAGAGATTATATTATGAGTAATAATATGTACCAACAACCATCAAACTCTCCCACCTATGACCTGTATGACTATGATCAATGGAAACATCAATGTTGGGAAGATGAACTAGCAATACATCATAATGAATATTCTCTTGGGTCCTCTACCTTTGAAACCCAACCAGAAACGATCTAAGAGGTATCACTTTAGGATTACACATACGATTTTGTTGGCATCAAAAGAACGATAGAAGCGCTTACATCGCGGCTTGATAAGCTAAAGGAGGCTAGTTCACCCCAGCCTCAACCCAATCCAATTCTTCATTCCCAACTTCCTACTTATAATCAGTGGAAACATCAAGATTGGGAAGTTGAATAAACAATGCATCATAGTGACAATTCTCTTGGGTCCTATACCTCTGAGATCCAACAAGAAATGATCCAAGAGAATTTACTTCAGAATTCCACACAAACTCTAGAGCTCATCCAGCAAAACACACTCCAAAGATTTTAAGAACTTATAAAAGATATACAACATTTAGGTTCACGTGATGCAATTATGGAGAATACTGAAATTGAGAATGAAGAGGTCGATTGTGTTAATGAGAATACGATTCAATTTCCCAAAGAGTCGATCTCAATGACTATCCAAAGGAATGATCAAGAGACATGGGTGTCTTTCAAATATAATGATACTAACACACTCCAGTTATATGACACACTTGACTTCAATGAGGAGGTAGAGGCTAGTTTATTCGAGCCTCAACTCAACCTAGAAAAACAGTGTGAGGAAAGTGATCTCATCCCACTTGTGAATTATACTGAATTGGAAGATGATAAGTATTGGGATGAGAATCATGAGTTTACAGCCCAAGATTCACTGGAATCAATTTTAATTATGGTTCAGGAAAGTGATCACGAGGTACAAGAAGTTGTTGACCATAATGATCTACTCCACCCATCTGACACACCTGATTTAAATGTAGAGGATGAGCCTCTTCCAATTGACCCTTCCAGCTCTTTTGAGGCGTGTGTAGACCACTCCCCTGATTTAGATTATAATATGATTAGGGAGATGGATGAGTCGCTCGATATGACTATGAAATTTGAAACCACCCAGTTAAGGCCATCATCTGAGCTGTCAACCCTTGACGATATAGTGCCTCTACTGAGTAGTAGCAATGAACAAAATCTTCACACTAATGCGCCTACTGATCTACAATCTGTCTATGCAGAGCAAGGCGAGATGTATCCGGTGACAATTGGCTCTCACCAAGGTGAAGAGCAAAAGGTCATGTTTCCCTCTATTATAAGAGAAGACAAAGGAATCATTGGGCATATCATCACAGACCTTGTTTTGACAAGAAACAAATGTATAGAATTTGGGGAAATCCATTGACTCAATAATTAACAAAGGAGAATAAAGAAAATGATCACTATATTGATTTAATTTGAATTCATTTACATCCTCTATCTCCTTTGATTCCAAAGTAAGGCATTTACATAATCCCAGATACAAATATTAAATGTTCTATGTTGATTTCTACAGTATCTTAGATTGCATCATGATCTTTAGTGTAGAGATATCAATGTGCCCAACTTATATTCGTTGGCTAATTCCATGTTTGTGGCATTCCTTAATCCCGAAATAGTCATTACTTTGAGCCGAATTGACAACAAAATTCGTTATGCATTCATGAAGTTGTGCGCTCATGGGGTTATGCGCCAACTCGGGTTATGCACCCACTTAGGTTGTGAGCACATCTACATTGTGTGCCGTACAATGACTCTCTTCAATACCTGAATCCTTCTGAAGTTTGAATCTCTCTTTGTTACCTTAATGTTGCTCCAATGAATCATATACATGGGGGATAGTGGAGTACATATAGCCTCCCGCACGTGCTAACCTCTCAATCCGCACAACACAAATCTTTATTGTGCGCTAGTCCCCTTGTGCGCATATCCTCATTGTGCGGACACACCTGTTGTGCGCTGCATGACACTTCTCTTCTACATCTTTCCATTGTGTGCAAAACAACACTTCTTCTCCTAGCTTTCTTCTATTGTGTGTCGAACAACACTTCTTCTCCTAGCTTTCTTCTATTGTGTGTCGAACAACACTTCTTCTCCTAGCATTCCTTTTGTGCGTCACACAACTCAATCAGGGAAGAGTTCATCTTCTTTTCGTAGGATTCTTCCGTTTTCTTCTGATCATTTTTATGCCTCAACAGATGCCCCCTTAACCCTGCATTTTTGTCTTCCTTAAAAAAAAGAAAATGTGGGATCAATTCTTTAATAATCTGCATTTTTCTTTTAATGTTCGTAATCACTTGTCTGTGCACAATGCAACTCGCGCACAACGATCTTTTGCGCACAACTCAGGCTAGGAACTCTATATAAGTCAGCCTAGTCCTTCATTCCACTCATTCAAACTTCACGCCCACCCCCCTTTACAAGCTTTCTTCTCCTGTACAACGGCCATTTGCGCACAATGATCTCTTGTGCACAATAGAATTTGTGCATAACTGGACTTTGTGCACAACCTGTCTTTGCGCACAATTGAACTTTGTGCACAACTCAACTTTGCACACAGCAGGGTTTGCGCACAACTGATCTTGTGGCCTGGAATTCTCCAAGTGTTTGATCTTTTATAGAACTTTCCTTGCTTCTTCAATGGCTCATTTCAAAAGACCTCACACCTCCCCGGACCAACATGCCGCTGAATCTTCAGATCCTCAACCACCCGAAACTCATTCTCAGAAGAGAGACAAGTCTTCTGAAGATTATTCCTCCCTTTTCAAAGTGTCAGCCCTGTTGATGTTCAATTTTGCTGATTGAATCCAATGCCTACTTAATCTTATCCGTCATGCTGTGCTAATGAAAGAACTGGAGGGACCACCCATGGCGGGTCATGAGTCTGACTGAGAGAACTGGTTGAAATTTGCCGCCAACTTTCAAACAGACGATTCTCGCCCTACTCCTGTCAAATCTTCCCCTCCTACCTCTATTTTGAAGAACAAGAAGCAAAAGAGTAAAGACGAAATCTTCCAGGATAAGATACGAGAATATAACAAGAGACGTTATCAAAATTTCTAGGACATGATCAAATCTCATGCAGACGTGATCAAGTTCAAAAACCCTTATAAAGATGAGACCATCATCATTCCTCTGGACCTTCAGCATCACCTCTCTATGATTCAAAGTGAGCCATCTGATTATATGACGCAGAATCGCCTTTTTATATGTAGCGAACTGGGTTATAAAAGAGCCAAAAATTTTGGAAGGCTATCTTATGGAAAAATGTTTAGTGCAGAAGACCGGGCTGATATCATATATGCGCTTCCTCACGCCATGCTACAATCCCCACAATCTGTATCCTACCCATTTTTTCGAAACAGTCTAGCAACGCTTTTGCAATCGCGACTCTTTATAGGGGAAGGACGAGTTTAGGACAAGTAGCCTCTTAGCCCAACGTCAATTCTATAGTTCATGGGTCAGGGCAATTCTTCAAAAATACAAAGGAGTCCTTATTGTGATGAATATATATGCAGCTATAGAAGCCACCTCTGATTTCTTCCACAAAGACACTCTAATCTACAAAGGCTTCTTGAAGTGCTGGTCTTCTACCACAAATTCCTTTCATCTTCCAATCAGTGAAGTGATCATTACTCTATGGGATCTTCACCGGATGGTTGGCCTTCCCATCACCAGCTCTTTTCTAGATGAGTATATTCCTACAAACGAGGAATTTGCTTATGTCGCTCCTGGAAGAACGCCTCAAATTTTTGCTTCCACTATTGAACTCTTTCGTGAAATGTCAAACTTCTCTGATGTTCATAAAATATACCCACTCTAGTGACTCGCACATTTCTCGAGATACCTGCGATATATACTTTCAACATTTCTTCTCTTCTCTTTTTATATAAATTTTCATTTTTTTCTCACATTTCTCTTCTCCTCAGGTTTTTTGGTAGCCACTCCCCGTAGCTGAAATCTACTCATGAAAAAATTAGAGGCACGACCACTTTCACCCCTGAAATCGAATTAGCTGCCTTCCTGGCATATTGGTTAAGTCTGGTCGTCCTACCCAGCTTGAAATGGTCGGACTCCATTCGCCCAACTTTATTTGTAGCGGCAGGGGCCATGGCAGAAAGTAAAAAGAAATATTCTTTAGCTTCTCTTGTCCTATGCTCTCTGTATAGAGCTTTCGGGAATGTTGCGGCGCATTGCTTAAGTCTAGTAGTCGGGGCTACATCTTCCTTCACTCCATGGCACTATTTCTCAGGTTAGCTTGGAGTATACTTTCCATGGACTTATAATGACCCCAAGAAGGCTTATGTTCACCCCGAGCGTCCTCCTTTGTGCTATTATTTCAAATGAAAAATGGTGAGGAAAGCATATGAATGGATCATCGATAAGATTGAAAATATGGAATCCATTAACTTCTTCCCCTTCTACTTGACCCGTCAAGCCAAAGACAGAGCGGTTGAAGACAACAATGATTTGGAGCTAATTGAAAGAACCTTCCTGATCTATATTGGATCCTGTAGCCTACCACTGCAGAAGGAGTGGAGTTATGAAGGGAGCCCTACTACGCGTGTAGGTTCACGAGGCAATTTGGCTATGACCAGACAGTTCCCCAAGCAGGAGAGCAAGTTACCCAAATAATGCGCAGTTATGGGTTGGTCCGTATAACTGGGCCTTAATATGGAAACAACTCTTGGCCAGGAACTTAGTTCCCGCTTCATTCTTCTAGGATTCAACCATCGGGTGCAAGCTTCGTATGCCTGGATGCGCTGGTGGTCACACCATTATTATCTGGTGCGTAATTACTTTCTTGTCGATCGTCCCATTTGGATTCTCCCTCCCAGTCTAAGAAATTATAGACCGGAATAAGGGATCGGGTATTTTGTTGAAAAAGATCATGCAGCTACTCTGGGGCAGCTTTGTAGGAGAATTTCCACAGAAGAACCTATTAGAGAGATAAAGCCGCCAAACACTTTAGAGGGATGGATTGCCTTTGTATCTCCTCTTGATCTTATAAAGTGACCAGGAAGACAAGCCACTCTTGTGGATGAATTCAAAACTCCTGGTGTTATTCTCTCTTCTTCTACTCGTGAGACAAAAGGCCAAATCGTTGCTATAGTTTCTTCTACTGTAGATCGCATGATGACTACAGTTTCTGCTGCTGCAGGTTAAATTGCTACTACCGCTTCTCCTATGACTCATTCGTGAGCTAAATCTCTATCCCCAGAAGCTCTGGCACAACAACTTCCTTCTCCCACTCGAGGTGCTTGTCTTCTCCCTGTAAAAACCGTTTATAAAGGAAAATAAGCAATCTCTTAGAGGATAGCTCGTCAGATTATTTAGCGAATACACCAGTCAGTGAAACATCTTCTTTCTCAAGTTTGACTGATAAAGGGAATGTCTTATTGGATGAGAACTAAGAAGTTGATGTCGAGGTGGACATTGGTGAAGAAGGTGAAGTCAAGGCTAAATTTCTGCCTCTCGAAATTCAACCAGATCATCCAGTCATTTCTTCTCCTGTCAGAGTGGCTTCTTTCAAAGAAGAGCAACTTGATTATGGAGGTTCCAGCTGTTCCCCTGGTGTAAACATTTTTATCTCCTTCAATGCTTCGTATTCCCCTTCCATTGTAGAGGCTATTGATGCAATTGCGCATACCACCCTTCCAATGATAGCGGAGGTTTCAACGTCAAGGGAAGCAAAAAATCCACCTCCGAATGTTCAGGTAGAAGCAGAAAATATATTTTCTCCTCAAAGCGTAGAGGTAAACCAGGACATTGCACAAGCTCCACTAGTCGTTACTGCGATTCCTAATGTCCCCATCCATGCTGAGAAATCCCTTGTCGCGCGTCCTTCTCCGATCCAACCAGTGGCTCGAAGCTTGGAATTTTTCTCTGATCCTATTGACATTCCAACTCTGACAACTCTGGACTTGAGTACTGGAGTTCGCGAGCTTTCTCTTAATGTTGTTATTGCAGCTATAGACATACCTACATCTTCTATGCGTGAAATTTCCCCCAGAGAAGGTATGCCCTCTCTTCTTTCTCTTATATTTTTAAATGCTTATATATTCAACTTTGATGTTTCTGATTATGTCTTCCTTTTCCCTTCCAGCTACAGTTGCACCAACTCTGAGCGGCTCTGCGGGTTTGAACTCCATAGCTACGATTTCTGACAGAATTTCTTTAGAGAAAGTATTGCCCCTTATGCTCATCTTCTTCAAAAATGTTATCTCTGTTATCGTGAATGCTTTCAAGGATCCTACTCAATGGCCCTTCTTGGATAGTGCTCTAGCTGTCCTTAAACATTCAGGCAGGCTTGCCCATATCAATGTTCTTCCTTTGCACGATTCCTTGTTACAATTCTATAATTCTATAAACAACTTGGAATCAACATGAAGCACTATTATTTCTCCAAAAATCTTAAATCACCAACAAGAACTTATGTCCCTTAAGGAGAAAATTTCTCGAACCGATGTCTTAATATCTGGTTACAATGCCGAGGATCAGTCTCTTTATAATAGACTAAAAGCTTCTGACAAGAACAGGGTGGTTATTGAGAACCACATTGCTTTCCTACAAAAGGAGATAGCTTTTCTCAAGGCGAAGAAGCAAGAAGAAGAATTGAACATTTGCAAGATTAAGGAAGAAATTAAAGTTACTGCTCGATCGTATTGCTGAAATTGAGAGGACTGAGCTAATGAAAGATAAAGAAATGGCTACCTCCCTTGAGCAAGAACTAGCTGGTGTCCCTGATCAGGCCAAGATCATCCTTAAAGCTGAACAGACCCAAGCTGCAGTACAAGTTCAGTTGAGAAGATCCACAGAGATATGTAACAGCATTAGGCATGTGAGAGGAATTGTAAAGATGTCGCTTTCATATGTAAATTCCTTTGTTTCTTTTGCTTTGTAACATTCAAATGAGTTTCAGAAATGCTATTATTGATTTTGAGCACATATTGATACTATATTTCCTCTACTAATTCACATATAACATATTGACAATCTATCATGATTGTTAGTGCGACGTATCTCCTATATGTTATTTATTCTAATGGGCAAGGCTAGTTCTGGTTTTGAGGTTAGTCTTGCACACAGTTTAAGCTCTTAAGTAGTGGAGCAACCACAGTTTTTTAGACTTATAAGTATTTGGAATTGGGTCTCATGTGAATGGCCTTTGTAACTCTTTGGAGTTCACAGAGCTTATCACAGCCGGGGAGTTCACAAATCGCGATCCATCAGAGGGGCCCGGTGAAGCTACCGAGGCCGTGAACTCAGTGGGATTTATGCACAGGGTTGGCCGCAGTAACTCTCTAGAGTTCGGCGTGCAAGGCTACCTTAGCGAGTCATTTGGCACCGTGGATTGGAGGGGGTTTCAAATCCCCTTGGTTGTTTGGTGCATAAAGTAACTAGGGGTTGTGAATCTAGGGGATTTCTAATCCCCTCTTTCAGGGGGTTTGCAATCCATGGTGAGAACTTGGATTACACCTAAAATCATTTCAATAAGTGCAAGTGTGACATGTGTGTCATTGTACATTATCATTTTATTGGGCATGTGGTCCACTAATAATGATCAGCACCGTCTAAACATTGTCCATGTAAATCAGCACCGTCCAAACATTGTCCAGCACTGTCCAAACATTATCCCCATTAATCAATGGGTAAAAATCGTTGGTTAGTCACTCAGACATGATCTTGTGCTTGCAGTCCATGCGAGACTTGGATTTTCATCATTTTCAGGCAAAGCATATATTTCAGCGGGCTTATCACAACCATAGTGTCAAAAGTTATATATCTCACTAATTAGAGATATTAAAGTTAATTTAGTAATTAAATTGAAACCCTCGTAGTATACCATGCATAAGTATTTTTGGATTAAAGTTGATTCACACTCCAGGGTGCCAAACACACTGTGAGGATTGCCAATCCAGGGGGTTTTCAATCCTGGGGGTTCCGAATCCTGGGGGTTTCAAATCCACGCTCCCAAACAGGCCCTTAGAGTACCAAATCCAAGGCCGCTAGTCCATCAATGAGGGGGTATTTTGTCTTGGAGCCCCTATCCTCATGAGTTACTAATGAAATCAAGCTAGAAATCTGGGAGGTCTTATGCATGGTTAGCCTATCTATGGACAATGGCCAAAGAGCGTTCACTACAGCCTGCTTTTTCTTCGTCTGCAAGGTCAGACCCATTCATGGGAGGGCATTTTCTCTCACCTTCCCCTGTGACGTTGTCAGAAGCTATATAGACGACATTGGTCTCATGTGTGATTAGCCCCTTCTACCCTTGGCCGTTTATGACTTTTGGTAGTGATTGGCTTCATCCGCTGCCCACATGGGTCTAAGCATGTGATGGCCTATATGGACTTTTTAGGACCACTGGCTTCTCACTACTGCCCACATAATTTCAAATATTTTATCGAAAGTAATAAATATATGGTTGGGCTTTTTAGGCTTATTTCATTGCTATTGTAAATGATATTATGGCGATAATCATAATCGATGCTTGACAACTTGTTAATGATCGGGGATAAGACCGATATGCTTGAATATGCTTGAGAATTTACCTTTTATTCATTCGTGAACAAAAGAATACATGGCATTGCCTTTTGAGGCCGTTTCATCATTTTGCTTATTCTTGCCCCCTTTTGATATAGAAGGATTGTATTGATAATCTTCTGGATTAAAACTGTATCCATCTTCAAGGACGATATATTTTGATGAAGCGAGCATTGACTGGTATGCTAACACCTCTTCCATCTTGATCCACAACCCTGTACACCCCATTGGAGTATACTTCAGTTATTATACTATCGGCCTTTTTAACATTAACACCATGTCGCCTTTCTTGAAGGAGCGATATTTGATTTCCTTGTCGAAGGTGATAGAGATTTTTGCTTGATACAATTGCAATCACTTTTGGGCTGCCAGTCATTTTTCATCTTGTAGATCCAATTCTGCTAGTCTTATTCTCGCATTTTCATCATCCGTTATTGACCGGTGTATTGCAAGTTTGAGTTATGCAACCTGTGTTTCGATCGGGATGACGACTTCAGCACCATAAACCAATGAATATGGCATAGCTTTCATCGAGGTTCTGTGAGTAGTCCTGTAGGCCCATAGAGCTTCATGTAGCTTTTCATCCCAGTCGCGCTTATTCCCAGTCATGGTTTTCTTCAATATTTTTACAATTATCTTATTGAATGCCTCTGCTAATCCATTAGTCGGTGGATAGTAGGGTGTCGAAAATGAGTGATGAATACCAAACTTTTGACACAGCTTTTCCATACCCCTGTTTTTGAAAGGAGTACCATTATCGGTGATGATTTCTTTTTGGGATGTCATGGCGA
Source organism: Magnolia sinica (assembly GCF_029962835.1). Classification (NCBI taxonomy): domain Eukaryota; kingdom Viridiplantae; phylum Streptophyta; class Magnoliopsida; order Magnoliales; family Magnoliaceae; genus Magnolia; species Magnolia sinica. Next base: position 25,421,081 of record NC_080588.1, read on the forward strand.
TATATTATCGCATGTCGGATGAAATTCACGACGTCCTTCTCTTTGACATTTCGGAGTGCCACTGCTTCTGTCCATTTGGAGAAATAGTCTGTTGCTGCTAATATGTATTACTTTCCCTCAGATGAAGGAGGATTTATGGGACCAATGACATCGAGTCCTCAGGCAGCGAAAGGCCAGGAAGTGACTGACTGATGAAATCTCCATGGATCTGACACTCACGACATCGCTTTGTATATTCTATGGAGTCCTTGAACATTATGGGCCAGTAATATCCCATTCGATGCACCCGATGGAATAGATTTCGGCCGGCTTGATGTGCTCCACATTCTCCAGAATAACCTCTTGCAACATTTGACTTGCTTCTTGTTTATCTAGGCATCGCAATAGCATTTCATTGTAAGATCTTCTATATAATATCTCGCTACACATGATGAATCTTTTCGATCTCTACTTGATCTGCTATTTTTGTGCTGAATCTTCTGGCAGAATATCATATTTGAGGTAATCCACAAAAGGCTGGCACCAATCGTCTGTTGTCACCTCTAGACATGATATAGGAAGTGCTTCAGCGGCTCCATTATAGATCTTTGATGACGGAAAAAATCTTCTTTCTTCTATTCTTACCTGAAGCGGACTCCGGTTTAGCCAGGATAAAGCTACTGCCAGGCTAGCTAAAGCGTCTGCCCTTGCGTTCTCGCATCTTGGTACGTGCTTGATTTCGACATGATAGAACTGCTCTAACAACTGTTGTGCTCTTCGATAGTATAGTAGGAGCTCTTGTTTTCTTATTTCGAACTTAGTTGTCAGTTGATTTATGATCAACTTTGAGTCTCCAAGGATCTGTAGCATTTTTATCTTCATTTCTTGAGCTATCTCCATCCCGATGATGAGAGCCTTATATTCTGCTTCATTATTCGTGCATGCAGTACCCACCGTGAAAGAATAAGGCAACAAGTCACCCTGAGGAGTAATAAATATCACTTCTGCACCCGCTCCTGATGTTCGGCAAGCGCCATCGAAATACATTTGCCATGGGTTTTGTGACTCAATCATCATAACTTGTTCATTAGGGAAATTGTTGCTGATGGTTTCACTGTTCACTATGGGAGGAGCTGCCAAGAAATCTGCCACTGCCTGCTCCTTGACTGCTTTCACCAGTTCGTAAGTGATTGTATATTCTTAAAGCAACAACATCCATTTGGCCAATCTTCCTGATAACATTGGCTTTGTCATTAAGAATTTTATGGGATCTGCTCGCGAGATCAAAATTATATCATGGGAGAGGCAGTGATGTCTTAGTTTCTGCACCGCAAATATTAGTGCCAAGCATATTTTCTCAATCGGAGAATAATTACACTCTGCACCTATTAGAGTTCTGCTCATATAATAGAGCACAATTTCTTTCCCGTGTTCATCACCTAGGCCAATAGAGCTCCCAACAAGTTTTCAGCTGCAAATATGTATAAAATGAGTGGTTTACCCTTCATAGGAGCTGCCAATACTAGAGGTTGTTTCAACAATTCTTTTATTGAATCGAACGCATTCTGACAGGACTTGTCTTACACAAATTTTGTTCTTTTCTTCATCAGATGAGAAAACGACTGACATCTTCCTACCAAATTCGAGATAAAACAGTGAATGTATGCCAATTTCCTTGCAGGCTTTTCAGTTCTTTCAATATTTTTGGTGGTGGCATTTCTTAGATGACCTTGACTTTTCCTGGGTCAATTTCGATTCCCCTATGTCTAATGACAAAGTCGAGAAATTTTCCTGATGACACTCCGCAGGCGCACTTAGTCGAATTCATCTTCAACTGTTTCTTTCTAAGTCGATGAAAGACTAAAGTTAGATGCTCGCGGTGTTCTTGATGGTCGTTTGATCTGACTACCAAATCATCTATGTAACATTCGACATGTTTATGCATCATGTCCTGAAAGATATTCTGCATTGCTCTCTGATACATTGCTCCAGCATTCTTGAGACTGAACGACATGACTTTATAACAGTAAATTCCTAACGAAGTTCTGAATGTCGTGGCTTCTTCATCTTCAGGAGCCATTCTTATCTGGTTATAGTCAGCATAGCCATCCATAAAGGACATGACAACATACTTCGTCGTACTGTCGTTTAACAATTCAGTTATCGATAATGGCAAATCGTCTTTTGGGCAAGCTTCATTTAGATCCTTAAAATCAACACATACCCTAATCTGCCCGTTCTTCTTCTTTACTAGGATAACATTCGATATCTATTTAGGATATTTAACCTCTCTGATGAACCTGACTTTTATCAGCTTATTTATCTCTTCTTCTATCAGAGGAATTAGGTCTGGATGGAATTGCCTTTGCACTTGCTTGATCAGCCTCTTGTCTTTGAAGATATTTAGCCAATGCATTACTATTGATGGTAATAGGCCTGACATTTCTGCATATGTCCAAGCAAATACATCCTTGTTCTCTTTCAAGAGTTGGATATTTGATCAGCTTCCTGTTCGAGGAGACTGGCGCTTATGAATGTATTCCGTGGCTCTTCTGTTCCTAAATTTATTTCTTGCAAACTGTCAATTGTGGGTTGCCCCCTGTCTTTTATCTGCTTCAGAGCTGTTTCAGGGTGTTTGATTATTTTGGAATGTGTTTCTCTTACCGACTCGACTGTAATCATATTCATTGAAGATTCTGCCCCCAATCCTTGAAATTTCTCTAGCTTTCTCTGGTTGATCCCCATGGGAATCTGAAGTCCTTTCCCATAATTTAGGCTGGTCGGCTCTTCATAATCGAAACCCATGTTTTTCATGATTTTCCTACTAGCTAGACTGTACTTCTTGAGATCTTCGGATGTCAACTTTCCACAATCTGTGTTATTACTAGCCCTTTCTTCTGTTTTCTCTTCTGAAGGAGTGTAAAATTTGATTGGTTCCGGGTGTTTCGTGCTGGACTTGACATGAAATCTCTTCGAAATAGCTAGAAATGGTTTGTTCCTTTCAGCATACAGTAGCGGCACTGTGTAGTTTGGCTATAAGATTTTCAGTTGTTCAGGTGATAATAGTGTTAATGGCGGCTGTCCCGGTTGTCTCAGGTGCTTGGGTACAACGTAAAATTTCTTTCTCGTATCCGCCGTCCCAGACAATTCTGCCTTTACAGTTTCTTTTCTTATCACTTTCATATGAGGATTTCTTGGTACTTTGTTTTCATCATTCTCCTTTTCTTCTTTTCTAGCGAAGCCATCATAATAGTTGGCATCGAGAAAGAAGGCTTCGGCTTCTATGTACGACTTTACATCGGCTATTACTTTATGCTGCACCCCATCTTTATAGTATTTAAAACACCAGTGTAAGGTGGAAGGTATGATACCATACTGATGCATCCATGGTCTTCCCAAAAGGAGGTTGTATGCCGTTACTGCATTAATAACATGGCAAACAATATTTGTAGTTAACTCTCCTATTTCCAGTGTTATTGTAATCTTACCTATCGCACATTGCCCGTCTTGATTAAAGCCTTGTATCATCATTCCACAAGGGCGTAAATTAGAGCGGCAATATCCCAATTCATTCAGCATCATCATGGCAATAGATTCATTATGGACCCATTATCCAGCATTATTCGCTTGACTTGTTTACCGCGTATATGACCCACGATCATGAATGGCCTATTGTGCTCCTTATCACAAGTATCACAAGTTAGATCATCATCAGAGAAGGAAACTACTGGCATGCAACCTTCCTGTTCTTTGTGCTCCATATTTTCCATTTCTGTAAGTAACGCCTCTCTAACATTATCATCAGATAAGGCTTGAATCAAACTTTGTTGAGAATCTTTTGATAATCTTAGTGCATCATAAACACTTAATCCAGCTGGTATGCCTTTCAGATGACTTACAACGTCATAAGTCACTTTCCCTATTTCCTTCTTTTCTTGTTCCTATCACTGCCACTTCCGGAATGATTCTTGGTTGTTTTTGCCTTTACTATTTCAGCCTGTAACTTCGGTGGACTCGTTACCCTTTTTCCCGATCGTAACATGATCACTGCAACTTTCCTTGTTGTTCTGTGATGCTCTTTCCCCGTTCTTCCATGAGAGTCCTCTCGTGCAGTGAGTACATTTACTGCTACTTTTTTATCTTTCTCTTTTTTCCTTTTCGATTATTATTTTGCCTTTGTTTATCATTCTTTATATTATACATTTCAACGTGTAGCAATTTTCCGTTGGATGCCCTATCAGACGATGATAGCGACAAAAGTCTCTTTCTCTTGTTTGTTATGATTCTTCAGGACGCTTGGATATAGGCAATTCTATTGTGTCGGCTTTCAACAACTGATTCATCATGGGAACATCTTCTTTCTCAAACGTAAACCCCTCATGAGAATTTAACGACTTGGGGTCTTTTATCATTGATACTTCCTCTGGGGCGGTTTGATTCTTTTTTCCTTCCATCTTTTTTCCTTTGATCTCTCTAGTATCATAGTTTTTCTTTTCATGATTGATTACATTTGCAGTCAACCTATGGGATCTCCTTTTAGCTATTTCATAATTAAACACCGGCATTTTCCTGGTCATCAGTTCCAAAGCATGAGCTTTCGTGGCTAAATCACAGAAAGTCTTGATATTAGCACTGGTGAGACTGAAGGCGATTCCTGTCTCTATAGAGTTCAGACACATCTTCACCTGCTCTTTCTCCTTCGATAATTTTCTGCAAGAAGCTCCCGACATCTTCCATCTATCTATGAATTTTTCTACGGACTCCCCTTCTCTCTGTCATACTGAAGCTAGCTCTGTGATACAGATGTCACATTCTGATGAGTAGAAGTTTGACATGAATGCGTCTTGCATTTGCTCCCAAGTTCTCATCGATCTTGGTGCTAAACTGGAGTACCATCGAAATGCCTTGCCTATTAGAGAAGACCCCAACAACTGAAGGAAGTACTGCGGTACTGTAGAGAAGTTCCCCATGCTGGTGATGAAGTGCATTAGATGCTCTTCCGGTGATCCATCTCCATTGAATTTCTGAAAATCAGGGTACTTAAAATTGGTCAGGAAGGGGATATCCTCCACCTCTCTTAGATACGGTGTCCAATATCTGAACCTTCTGATATTCTCACATTCCCTTTCTGTCCTGACGGCTTCCTCAACGACCTGTCACACTTCCTCTTCGGTTATCGCCCTTGTTACAGGGACGGACCCGAGTGATCCTGTCCTTGGCGGTTCAGAGCCTTCAGGTTGCTATTCTTGTCCATTCATGTTACCCGTCATTGGAGGAGCTGTCATCTGGGCTAAATTGTGTGCAAGAGTTGCTAGAGCTTCCTAGAGATTTTTGCATTCCTCCATCAGCGTTCTTTGTGCCTATGCCATTTCAGTTATATGATCTTCTGTAGTCGGTGGTGCGCCTTGACTTGTTCTGGCCATACATACGGCAGCCTCTCCATTCCCTGACGAAGCCATAGTCGAGGTAGAATAGAAATATATCGATGCAATGGGGCTCACTAAAAGAGGAGTTTCATCTGGTTTTTCTATACTGCCACAATAGTCAGTTGATTGAGGTGATACGGGGGCTGGCGAGTCTGTTAGCAATGACTTACCTTTCTGTCCCTTTGTCCATCGAGCTCCTCCAACAGGCAGGGCTGGAAAATCGTGCGTCGACCGTAGAGAAATGGCTTTCCTGGGGTATATTGCCAGAGGGGCAAGCTCAAGTTTTTTTTTTTACTGCGTTTCGTGTTACCAGTCCCCTGATTCTTGGCAATGATGGACTTATTCTGGTAGCCGAGACATTCCGAATTCTTGCTTCCTGATGCGAAACGACGATGCAATCGTTCCCATCTTCTTATGCTATTAGTGAAGCGATTATGATTACAGCAGCTATTCGTGATTCCCTATGTTTAACTGGCATGGACTCCTCTTGTGATACAAAGTTTGTTTGCCAGCGTATTCTATGACAAACCCTGTTGCTATGAAATAGAAGACTGTCTTGTTCTAAATGATCTCCATTAATTGATTATAGTTCTTCTGAATCCTGCTGAATTAGTTGTGAAAAATAAAAAATAAAAAAGCATAAATCAATGCTTAAATGAGATTGCACTCTACTTTGGAGATGAAAGGGAGGATGTTCCCACTAAGAGTCACCATTTTGGCGTCTTAATGACGCCAAACAATGGTGAAAATTCTCAATATTGCTTCTAAGTTAATATCGAGTGGTAATTATGTTCCTCAGCAGAGTCGCCATTTTATTTCGACAAGAAACAAAATGCATAGAATTTGGGGAAATCCATTGACTCAATAATTAACAAAGTAGAATAAAGAAAATGATCGCTATATTGATTTAATCTGAATTCGTTTACATCCTCTATCTCCTTTGATTCCAAAGTAAAGCGTTTACATAATCCCAAATACAAATATCAAATGTTCTATATTGATTTCTGTAGTATCTCAGATTGCATCATGATCTTCAGTGTAGAGATATTGATGTGCCAAACTTATATTCGTTGGCTAATTTCATGTTTGTGGCATTTCCTAATCCCAGAATAGTCATTACTTTGAGCCGAACTGACAACAAAATTCGTTATGCACTCATGGGGTTGTGTGCCCACGATGTTGTGCACTAACTCAGGTTGTGCGCTAACTCAGGTTGTGCACCCACTTAGGTTGTGCACTGCACAATGACTCTCTTCAGTACCTGAATCCTTCTGAAGTCTGGATCTCTCTCTGCTACCCTAATGTTGCTCCATTGAATCATATATGGGGGATATTGGGGTATATATAGCCTCCCGCACCTGCCAACCTCTCAATCTACACAACACAAATCTTCATTATGCGCTAGTCCCCTTGTGCGCATATCCTCATTGTGCGATTTCAGTCATTGTGTGGACACACCTGTTGTGTGCCGCACAACACTTCTCTCCTACATCTTTCCATTGTGTGCAAAACAACACTTCTTCTCCTGGCTTTCTTCTATTATGCGCCACACAACACTTCTTCTCCTGGCATTCCTTTTGTGCACTGCATAACTCAATCAGGGAAGAGTTCATCTTCTTTTCTTGGGATTCTTCCATTTTCTTATGGTCATTTTTATCCCTCAACAGAAGCCCCCCTGAACCGGCATTTTTGTCTTCCCTAAAAAAATAGAAAAGATGGGATCAATTCTTTAATAATTTGCATTTTTCTTTTAATGTGCGTAATCACTTGTCTGCGCACAACACATCTCATGCACAATGATCTTTTGCCCACAACAGTATTTGCGCACAACTTATCTTTTGCGCACAGCAGCTTTTGCACACAACTCAGACTAGGAACTCTATATAAGTCAGCCTAGGCCCAATATGATGTATGTGAGGCGTATGTGATGAGGCCCAATGTGATGTATGTGAGGCCCTTGTATGAGGCCCTTGGTGATGTATATGAGGCCCTTGTGTGAGGCCCAACATGATGTATGTTAGGCCCATATTATGAGGCCTAATGTGATGTATGTGAGGCCCTTGTATGAGGCCTAATGTGATGTATGTGAGGCCCTTGTATGAGGCTCAATGTGATGTATGTGAGGCCCTTGTGTGAGGCCCAATATGTTGTATGTGAGGCCCAATGTGATGTATGCGAGGCCCATGGTGATGTATATGAGGCCCTTGTATGAGGCCCAATGTGATGCATATAAGGCTCTTGTGTGAGGCCCAATGTGATGTATGTGAGGCCCTTGTGTGAGGGCCATTGTGATGTACATGAGGCCCTTGTGTGAGGCCCATTGTGATGTATATGAGGCCCTTGTGATGAGGCTCATTGTGGTGCATATGAGGCCTATGTGATGAGCCCCAATTATGATGTGTGATTCCAGCATGATGTATGTGATGATGTTTATGATGCCCATCCATTTTCCTAGTTAGTATAAAGAGCATGGACCCCATTGTAGGATAGGTTCTAAATGGGCCACACCTTGGGAGCAATGGTGGTTAAATGTCCACATTGTAAGAGCAATGATGGTTAAATGTCCACATTGTAATCCTCCCTAGGGCCCGTTGTTAGGCCCATTCTCATCTCCTCTTAGTGGGTTAACCCAAATTGTTGGGTCCCCACTGTTATCAGTATGACCCATCTCACTTTATTAGGCTAACCCCAAACCATTGAACCCCCATTGATGCTAGTAGGATTATCCAAACCTTGAAGCCCATCTTGTGCATATTGGGCCCCATAGGAAGCCTAGCTGGCTATATGATAGGGTGAGTGAGGAAGCCCATTTATTATGTGATTCACCCCTTGCAGTTGATGGATGAATATGTGGTATCAGATTTGGTATATCCACAGTTTAAAATTGATCTCGATGATCTAGTCGAGATCCGCTGTCCTTCTGTGGACCACCACATGGGTTTGGGGTGATTTTTATTTATATCCGATAATCATGCATGTGTACCTGAGCTAGTTGGACACACTGATAACGTGCTTAGCATAGCATCGTGATACATGCCCATACACATCATTTGCATGCTTGTTATGGAGAGTGATTGATCATAACATGTGTCATTGGGCTGATTGCTTTTGGGACTCCCTGAGAGATAGAGTTGTCCCTCATGAGCGCATGGTACGCGCAGGATTGATGCATGACTGGATAGTATAACTCATGTATCTTACATTATGTGATATGATCACCATATGCCATAACAACATTAGGGCTATGGCCTCCACAGGCATATCGTGGATGGCAGGATTAGATACCAGAAATACTTAGTTCTAGCATTGGGGCACTGTGGATGTCCCTGGGTGAAAGTCCCGAATACCATTAGGCCGCGTCTCCCACTATATCATAGTCGGTTGGAAGGGGGTGTGGCCTTACCCACCCGAGGGCAGGGGGCAAAGCTAGGCTGAGTTTGACTAGCTCGCAAATGGGTCCACTATCGACATGTTGGGTAGATATTGGCTGACTACTAGCCAGGCGAGTAGTGAGGTCTTTTCCACTTACATGGTTGCGCAACCAGTTGGGGCGGCAATCTGGTGTAGGGTGTACTAGGCCCCGGTGATATTTTAGAGATGAGTTGTATTGTTATGTGGATTCAGATGAGGATTGGTATGCTTGAGTTACATCTCGCATATGATATTAGCCATGTAGGCTTTGCATCGCATAGCCTTGGTACGGCTGATAGCATTCATAGACTTACCAGTATATTTTTACATTACTCTGATATTGCATATTTGACACTTACCTTGCGCACACACTTACACCACCCTATAAGCTTTCTATAACCTTATGCACAATCATTGCTTGCAGGTGACGCTAGGATGTCGCAACAGTACTGAGTCAGGAGCATGCCGCTGAGTTTCTCGAGCCTTTGATATTGACATTGTATTTCCCTTTATACATTGTGCTTAAAGTTTTTTATTATAGTGGATATGTGGTGATGTTGTGGTTATTATTTGTGGGTTATGCTTGTGGGTATGCTTCTTATAAAAGAAAAATTTTATGATCAAAATCCTCCTTGTAGGATCTTAAGATTGGAATCCAGTATATGGGTGCTGGGAGTCGAGAATGGGTTACTACGGAGGTAATGGATGCTTTGCAAAATAATACCTTGGTGGTTGTTACTGACTGAGAGAACCCTTATTCTGAAGCCCCTCCTTCCACAAATCTTAAATGTTTACCATTAAGGGAGGAGGCACTGAAAGTTAAATCAAAGTTTTAAAATTTGGAATATGTTAAGACTACGTCACCTATTGAGAATTTCTCTAAATTTTATCTACTTGTAATCTCTGATTCACCATGTTGCGCTAACTCTGAAACTTTCTATCTTAGGTGAATCATATGTACTTTGGACACCTCGGAGATTAAAAGGAAACTTTATGCTGAGGTCCACAAATTTCTTTGGAAATTCATGCTCAAGGACATCTAAGCCTATTGCAAAAAGGGCTTTTGGATGATCTTGTTGAGAAACTTGTTGAGAAATTTATCAAGATATTGGCCAGAGGAGGAACCTTGCGGCATGACTGAGTAGCTTTCCCCTATTTTCCTAGTTAGGTTTATTGCTTTCAAAGAATTTAAGATTAAGATAGTTTGCTTTCGCTGTTTAGGATAGTTTGCTTATTGTCTGTTGAGTCTTTTGTGCTGACCTATCTTTACACTGAGATCATTGGAAAAGCCTCAAAAATTCCTTCTTTATGTATTATCTTTCCATCACTTTCCTTTTCTTTTCATTGTCTCTTTTGCATTACATACTTATTTCTTTTACATTGAGGATAATGTAGTTTTAGGTTGGGGGGTGTGGATTAGACAAGCTAATCAGTGTTTTCTTAGTCTTTTAGCAAAAATTGTGGAAATTTGAAATTTTTTAAAAAAATTAGAATTACAAGATACTTAATGTTGATGCCTTATGTCTCTTGGAGTTTAGTAACTTGGGAGATCTCAAAATTAAGTTAATTCATTAATCCTCGATTAGAAGTTTTAAACATTGATTGAGTCATGATCTCACATGTCACATCTTGCTTACATATTAAAGTGTCAATTTGATATTGAATTGTTAACTTGATTATTATTACACATGGAAGGAACCAACCTGGGGAATTTGTCCAACATATTCAATAAGAAGAATTGAAAAGAAAGAAAAAAAAAATACCCAGCTAAATAAAAAGTTCTTGTAAAAAAGGGCTACCTATTAAAGATCTTTAAAAAGGTTGACATACCGTGAAAGCCATTGATAGAAAAATCAAAAGATGGAGGAATAAAAGAGGGTATTAAAAGATGAATTATAAGGCAAGTTTCGGTTTAGGTTTTAGTTGTCCCGAATGCTCTTTTAACTATCAATGTTATCATGAAAGTGAAAAACTGAACCGTGGATTGTGATAAGTCTAGACTTCATTATACACAAATGAAACTCAATGTTTGGAATTGTTCTAATTGGAGGATTAATGCTTTGAACTTGATTATGAAACTTACCGAGTGCTAGAGTTTAAGAGAAGGTAATGCACAACATTGATGGATTTTATAATTCTATTATCGGAATTTTTTTAAAAAAAACCACTTGAGCTTATAAAAATTATCCTATGATTCTCGAAATATTTTTCACAGGCATCTTTGTTGAGGGTCAAATATTGCATATTATCCCCCATTTATATCTTGGTTTTATGAACATGATAATGCTTAATGTTCTATTTTACTCATGTTTGTGTTACAAGGTGAATTTAAGATCTTGAATTGAAAATGGTGCTAAAAGCATAGATTTGATGCTCAAGAATCACCAAGGCAAGGGATGGATCTTAGGAGACCAAGATTAAAGAATTCACATACCAAAGATCTAAGAAAACCAAGTGAGGAATGAAGAGAATCAAAGATTTGAAGTGAAGAAAAGGAATTTTGAAATTGTCCTAAAAAAGCATATTTTAAAACTCTGGGTCATTTTGTGAAATTGCGCAAAGTGAAGTCTATTTTGAAAAACTGCACAGAGTGAAGTCTATTTTAGCAAAATGTGTAAATTTGAGGTGGTTTCTAGAGTTTTTCAACTAGACGTGAAAGTTGGAGTTTCACAATGATAAATAGGACTCCCTACAATGTTCTTAGGCATCTTCTAGGGTTTAAGGAGTGGAGCAAAAGGGTGGAGAAGTCGTCGCCACGAGTTTTTCTTCTTCTTCCTTAGTTGTTTTTATGTTTTTCTTAAGAGACTTTAGTCCAATCATGTCGATAGTTGGCTAAACCTCTTAGCTAGGGCTAAGAGGGGAAGCTTATTACATGATGAGATGTTTCTATTGCTTCGATTCATGTTTATGTTGAACTCCATGGATTCTAATTTGATATTTAAGGAATACTTTCAGTTTTGAATGGTTTATTGTGAGTCAAATTACAGTAGATCTGCAATAGTTTTGAGTATCTTCTTTTCCTGATTTGAGATTGTGAAATTAGTAAGTCCTGTTGTTCACTATCGTCCCTTGGGCATGGTAGGGTGATGGAATCCTTCCTAATCTTCACAATTCTCTTGCTTTGAGATTATGGGATTGGTAAATCCTGTTGTTTGCCATTGTCTCATGGGCATGGTTTGGTGATGGAATCCCTGCCAATTATCATAGTTCTCCTTCATTGAGAATTAGGTCAATGGAAGTTCAGATTTGGTTTTATTGATATATTTTTCAATTGGATAGGATAAGACTCGAATTCTAATTGTGTTACTTGAATTAAGCAAGAGAGCCCCCTGATCACTACAAGTGGATCCTTAGCACCCTAGTTCCCACCTTTAAATTCTTAGTTTTAATTACTTAATTCACAATTACTCTCTCAAATACTTCAGAATTAGTTTCACATCTTCTTCTAGTTCTACTTCTAGTTAATTTCAGAAACGTACAAGTTTCATTCTTTGTGGATTCGACCTCGGTTTTACTGAGGTTATTACTACATTGTGACCCTACACTTGGGGTTGTGAACACACACCCCCAACCTAAAACCTACATTGTCCTCGATGTAAAAGATATGAGCATGTAATGCACATGAGATAATGAAAAGAAATGGGAAGTGATGGGAAGATAATACCTGAAGAAGGAGAATTGAAGCTTTTCCAATGTTCTTAACATGAAAATGGGTTAACACAAAGACTAAACAGACTGAAATCAAACTATCCTAATCCTAAATTCTATGAAAGCAATAAACCTAACTAGACATCCATCAGAATAGGAGGTTAATCCTGGTACATGGGATTAGTCAGAGGCATGGACATGTCTTCTGAATCAAACTTTTCAACAAATGTCTTGAGACGATGTCCATTCACTTTGAAAACATTGCCATTTGTCAGATTCTTTATCTCAATAGTCCTATGAGGATAGACATTAGTAATAGTGAAAGGGCTGGTCCAACGAGATCGAAGTTTTTTTGAAAAAATATGTAATTGAGAATTGTACAGAAGAATTTTTTGACTGATTTCCAAAGGATGTTTCTATCATGGAACACTTTCATCCTGTCCTTGTAAAATCTCGAGTTCTCATAACCATCATTCCAGATTTCCTCAAGTTCATTTAGTTGGAGCTTGCACAGTGAGCCAGCGTTGTCTAAGTTAAAGTTCATATTTTTTATAGCCCAGTAGGCTCTATGCTCCAGCTTCAGATGCAAGTGGCAGGCTTTCCCATAGACGAGTCTAAAGAGAGACATTTTAATGGGGGTTTTAAAAACTGTACGATAAGCCCATAAAACATCGGTCAAATGGATTAACCAATCTTTACGGTCAGGGTTAATCATTTTTTTCCAGAATTTCTTTAATTTTCCTATTGGAAATCTTGGCTTGCCCGCTTGTCTGTGGGTGGTATGGAATGCTAATTTTCCTATTGGAAATCTTGCTTTACATTTCTGTATTGTGATTTGTTTCATTTCTTTTGTTGGCTATCATATTCTTTAGTTTCCGTTGTTAAAAGTTTAATTTGGCATAGTCCTATTCACCCCCTCCCCCCCTCTAGGACATATAGCTTGGCCTTTTCCAATGGTATCAGAGCCTAATAGCTCATTTTTAATTCTTTATTCTTGGATTCATTTCCTGAGCTAACGATCTAAGCTATATATAAAATGTCAAATTTTGATAGCCTTTTAGTCACTAGGCCTCCACCATTTGATGGCACCAATTATGCCTATTGGAAAGCCAGGATGAGGATTTTCCTTAAATCCATGATATTCCTCGCCCATGGAACCACGTGCCGTACAAGTTGTTTTTTACCCGGATTTTCCTACTCTACCAAGGGTATCCATGTTTTTTCTCATGAATCAAACGTACCCATTCTTCGAAATTTTCAATCCAATGGACGGGGTGGATTTTCCAGAAAATACCTCCGTGGGGCCCACCGATCACGGCTGCGAAAATTTGTACTCCGAGTCCTTCTACGACTCGCCCACAGCTATAAAAAGGGAGTTTTGGACGTGGGAAAGGCATTCGGAAGGGGGGATTCAAGCAAGGAGAGAAGAAAGAGAAGAAAGAGAAGAAAGAAAAGAGAGAGAGATTGTTTGGTTTGGTTTTTTATGAATTTTATTTAATATTTTTATGGATTTTATGGGTCACTAATCTCTCAGGGAGATGAAGCCCTAATTTGATTAGCTCTTGTATTGGTTGATTTACTTTGAATATTAATTAATGTCTTTCTCTAAGTGGGCTTTATGGGTTTAAATTCTATACTTCTCCATCTATGAACTTGATTAAAGTATATATATGGATGTTGTTTGAATGCTTATTATAGGTGCTTGTGTCTGAAGAACAAGTTTCCCATAGAGGAAGAAACAAGGTGCTTTAATGAATGTACATTCCATGTGCCGACCAAGGACATGGGATATGTCATTCATGGCATTGCTTACAGTATGTATGCCCGATTAAGGACACAGATTGTGCTTTCTCTATATAAGTGGTATCAATCTAGATCAAGGTGAATCAACAGACAAAACAAGGGTTAGGATAATTAGGGGTGGATTCGAAAGTCCTAGTGCTCTCTCTCTGATTGAATTTTCTTCCCTGTTCTTAATTAATTATTTTTTCATAAAATTGTGTTTAGTAATTCATTCCATTATTTGTTGGATTAGTTAAGGAGAATCATAGATTTGAATTGTGACGACCAGTCCTCGTGGGAACGATCTCGGAATACGTACCGTATCTGCATCTGATTCGTATACTTGCGAGTTTAAAAATCATTTAAATCGTGTTGGTTTAAATAAAACATCACTTAGCTAAGGCTAAGAGGGGAAGCTTGTTGCATGATGAGATGTTTCTATTGCTTCAATTCATGTTTATGTTGAACTCCATGGATTCTAATTTGATATTTAAGGAATACTTTCAGTTTTAAATGGTTTATTGTGAGTCAAATTACAGTAGATCTGCAATAGTTTTGAGTATCTCCTTTTCCTGATTAGAGATTGTGAAGTAAGTCCTGTTGTTCACCATCGTCCCTTGGGCATGATAGGGTGATGGAATCCTTCCTAATCTTCATAATTCTCTTGCTTTGAGATTATGAGATTGGTAAATCCTGTTGTTTGCCATTGTCTCATGGGTATGGTTTGGTGATGGAATACCTGCCAATTATTATAGTTCTCCTTCATTGAGAATTAGGTCAATGGAAGTTCAGATTTGGTTTTATTGATATATTTTTCAATTGGATAGGATAAGACTCCAATTCTAATTGTGTTACTTGAATCAAGCAAGAGAGCCCCCTGATCACTACAGGTGGATCCTTGGCACCCTAGTTCCCACCTTTAAATTCTTAGTTTTAATTACTTAATTCACAATTACTCTCTCAAATACTTCAGAATTAGTTTCACATCTTCTTCTAGTTCTACTTCTAGTTAATTTCAGAAACGTACAAGTTTCATTCTTTATGAATTTGACCTCAGTTTCACCGAGGTTATTACTACATTGTGACCCTACACTTGGGGTTGTGAACACACACCCCTAACCTAAAACCTACATTGTCCTCGATGTAAAAGATATGAGCATGTAATGCACATGAGATAATGAAAAGAAATGGGAAGTGATGGGAAGATAATACCTGAAGAAGGAGAATTGAAGCTTTTTCAATGTTCTTAACATGAAAATGGGTTAACACAAAGACTAAACAGACTGAAATCAAACTATCCTAATCCTAAATTTTATGAAAGCAATAAACCTAACTAGACATCCATCAGAATAGGAGGTTAATCCTGGTACACAAGATTAGTCAAGAGGCATGGACATGGCCTCTGAATCAAACTTTTCAACAAATGTCTTGAGACGATGTCCATTCACTTTGAAAACATTGCCATTTGTCAGATTCTTTATCTCGACGGCCCTATGAGGATAGACATTAGTAATAGTGAAAGGGCTGGTCCAACGAGATCGAAGTTTTTCTGAAAAAATATGTAACCGAGAATTGTACAAAAGGATTTTTTGACCGGTTATGAATGATTTCCAAAGGATGTTTCTGTCATGGAACACTTTCATCATGTCGTTGTAAATTCTCGAATTCTCATAACCATCATTCCAGATTTCCTCAAGTTCATTTAGTTGGAGCTTACGCAGCGAGCCAGTGTTGTCTAAGTTAAAGTTCATATTTTTTATAGCCCAGTAGGCTCTATGCTCCAGCTCCAGAGGCAAGTGGCAGGCTTTCCCATAAACGAGTGTAAAGGGAGACATTCTAATGGGGGTTTTAAAAATTGTACGATAAGCCCATAAAACATCGGTAAAATGGATTAACTACTCTTTACGATCAGGGTTAAACATTTTTTTCAGAATTTCTTTAATTTCCCTATTGGAAATCTTGGCTTGCCCGCTTGTCTATGGGTGGTATGGAGTGCTCAATTTAATTTCCCTATTAGAAATCTTTCTTTACATTGCTGTATTGTGATTTGTTTCATTTCTTTTGTTGGTTATCATATTCTTTAGTTTCCATTGTTAAAAGTTTAATTTGGCATAGTCCTATTCACTCCCCCCCTCTAGGACATATAGCTTGGCCTTTTCCAGTGGTATCAGAGCCTAATAGCTCGTTTTTAATTCTTTATTCTTGGATTCATTTCCTGAGCTAACGATCTAAGCTATATATAAAATGTCAAATTTTGATAGCCTTTCAGTCACTAGGCCTCCACCATTTAATGGCACCAATTATGCCTATTGGAAAGCTAGGATAAGGATTTTCCTTAAAACCATGGATGAAAGTGTGTGGCTAGCCACAGTGAATGAATGGACCCCTCCTACCACTGAAGTGACTGGTATCGATGGTTCAAAAACAATGAGAATAACAACTTATTTTTCTTAGACCACACTTTAGAAAAGTGAGAGTAGTGCAAATGCAAAAGCACTAAATGCAATCACTTGCGCACTATCACTGGATGAGTTCAAAAGAATTATATCCTATGATTCTGCAAAGCAAGCCTGGGATATATTAGAAATGACACACGAGGGTACATCAATCGTCTAGAAATTTAAAGTCCAAATCCTCACAACCAAATTTAAAGAAATTCATATGGAGAAAAATGAAATGTTTATAGACTTCTACACTAGATTAAATGACGTTGTGAACTTTATGTGGGGTCTTGATGATAAAATCCCAGAAAGTAAAGTGTGTGCAAAGATACTACGCTCACTTCCTGAATAGTTCAATTCTAAGGTAACCGCGATCCAGGAACTTCGTAATACGGACAATATGAGGGTAGAGGAATTAGTTGGCTCTTTACAGACTTATGAGTTAACTTTTAAAGCTTCAAAAGGAAAATTGATTTCTCTTAAATCTTCTAAAAATAGTTTTCAAGAAAATTCTGATTTAGAAAACTCTGAAGATGATATGGCCCTTTTGGCGAAAAAGTTTTACAAAATTTTCAAAAGTAAAAAGAAAGTTGATTTTCAAAAAGAAAATAATAAGAAAAGATCTAAACCTAAATCTAAATCTTAAAAATCATTAAAAGACGGTTAGTGTTACAACTGCCGAGAATATGGGCATTTGGCAAACAAGTGTCCTAAAAAGGATAAACCCAAAAAGAAGGGTATGTTGGCTACTTGAGATAAATCCTCTAATTCTGAAGCCTCTTCTGAATCAGAAGATTCTAAAACCGAGTCTGGCAGTGAAGTTAAAGCTCTTATGACTCTAGCCAAATTCACATTTTTAGATAATGATGATTTAATAAGTGAAGAAAATCAGAATAGTGATTGTGAAAATGAAGATAATCTTCAAGATGCTTACAATGCCCTATACAAGGAAAGTTGTAAAATTACTGTCAAACTTAAACTTCAAAAAGAAAATTTTTCAAAGCTTAAAGAAAATTATGAGTCTCTTGTTATAGAAAAATCCCATATTTCAGATTGTTTTGAAAAGACTAAATGCGATTTAGAATTCAAAACCTCCCTGATTGAAAATCTTAAATTTGAAAATGACAAACTTAAACTTGAAAACTCTTCATTTGAGTTTAAAAGATATATGGAGGTATGCCCAAGGAGATTCAAAGTTTA
The DNA here is from genome assembly GCF_029962835.1 of Magnolia sinica. NCBI lineage: Eukaryota > Viridiplantae > Streptophyta > Magnoliopsida > Magnoliales > Magnoliaceae > Magnolia > Magnolia sinica. The sequence goes on from NC_080588.1 coordinate 25,438,968, forward strand.
AAAAACTCTTATTCGGATCTAGAAAATGTGGCGACAGATCTGGGTTGGGCTACGATAAGAATATACCTTCTAAACAAAAGAATACTCCTCCTAAGTTTGTGAAAGAAGAAACCTCTAACTCAAAAGGGAAAAGTACTATTCAAGGTTTTTCTAAAAATGCTAAAACTTTTCAAAAACCTAAAAGCAATTTTGTCAACTATAAAAATTAAAACCGAAATCCTTTAGCCGAAAAAATAGTAGATTTGCTTAAGGAGCTTTTAAAATCTAACTCAGTAGGTCATTCTTATAACAACAGACAGAAGAAGACCAACTATTCTCCTAAACCCAAAACTGTTATGAAATGGGTTCCTAAGGTTACTTGCTTGGTTGCCTACACTACTTTCAAAGCTACAAGTCATTCAAAGTGGTACCTAGATAGTGAATGCTCTAGGCATATGACAGGTGACAAGGCTTTATTTACCGATCTTAAAGATACGATTGATGGATCAATCACATTTGGTGATGGTAGCAACTGCAAGATTATTGGCTAAGGTACGGTTCAACTCTATATCTTCCCATATTTAAGAATGTTTGATATGTTGAGGGACTAAAACATAACCTATTAAGCATATCTCAAATATGCGATAACAATCATAGTGTGAAATTTTCAAATCAAGGTTGTGAAATCTTAAACAAAAAGGGTTCTGTAATATTAACTGGTCATAGGACTTCTGAAAACTGCTATATTGTATGCAATGGTAGCTCATCTAATCAATTGTATTACATGGTCCATACCAATGAAATGGAATTGTGGCATAAACGCCTTGGACATGTACACTACCGTAATCTATATAGATTGAGCAAAAGAGAACTAATAAGAGGTCTATCTAAAATATAGAAAGTAGATAATATGTGGTGAATGCTAGATTGGCAAACAAATAAGGAGTCCTCACAAGAAAGTGAACTCCAATGCCACATCAAGACCACTCGAACTTCTTTATATGGATCTTATAGGACCAACCAGGTCGGAGAGTCGAGGTGGCAAAAAATACATTCTGGTGATCGTGGATGATTATACCAGATTCACATGGGTAGTCTTCTTAAGGGATAAATCAGAAACCCTTGATGAAGTAAAAATAGTGATCAAGTGGATTCAAACTAAAAAAGGTTCTCAAGTCAGTAAAATCCGTAGTGATCATGGATCTGAATTTGAGAATAGCAGTTTTGATAAATTCTGTAGTGATCAGGGAATATTGCATGAATTCTCTGCTCCCAAAACACCACAACAAAATGAAATTGTGGAGAGGAAAAATAGAGTGCTTCATGAAATGGGATATGTAATGTTGAATAGTATGAAGCTCCCTAGAAATCCTTGGGCTGAAGCAGTAAATACTGCGTGCTATATTATTAACCGAGTTTATACATGTAAATCTAATAATAAAACTGCTTATGAACTTTGGTTTGATAAGAAGCCTACTGTCAAATACTTTCGAGTTTTTGGCAGCAAGTGCTATATTTTACGTGACCGTGAAAATCTGAGAAAATTTGACACAAAAAGTGATGAAGGAATCTTTTTAAGATATTCTTTAAACAATCGTGTATATAGCGTACTGAAAAAAAGGACTGGTGTGATTCAAGAATCTATAAATGTGGTCATAGACGATCATTTGAATACACCTGCCCCAAGTTCAGATAATGATGAAGTTCTTTTAATTAACAAACCAGATACTTCATCAAATCAAACTAATACTGAATAGAGGTCTGTTAAAAATCATCCAACTACTCAGATTCTTGGAAACCCTCTCACTGGTGTACGCACTCGTAGATAACTAGAAGACATATGTAATTACGTGTGCTTCACATCCCAGATAGAACCGGTTAATGTAAAAGAAGCTCTTTCTGACAAAAAGTGGATAGTTGCGATGTAAGAAGAGCTTAACTAATTTATGAGAAATGATGCTTGGTATCTAGTTCCTAGACCTAAAGATAAACACATTATAGGAACTAAGTGAATTTTTAAAATTAAGTCTGATGAACTTGGTAATATTATTCGAAACAAGGCTAGACTGGTTGTACAAGGGTATATGCAAATAGAAGGCATTGATTATGATGAAACCTTTGCCCCAGTAGCTCGTCTTGAGTCAATCAGACTTTTTATATCCATTGCATGCTTTAGGAAGTTTAAAATTTATCAAATGGATGTAAAGAGTGCCTTCTTAAATGGTGATCTACATGAAAAAGTGTATGTGGAACAACCAATGGGTTTTGAAGACCCTAAGAACACTGATCATGTGTATCACCTTAAAAAGGCTCTCTACAGTTTAAAACAAGCTCCCAGGGCATGGTACGAAAATTGCTAAGTTTTTACTAAGTCATAATTTTAAAATGGGTAGTGTTGATAAGACGCTCTTTGTTAAGAAACATAATGATGATATCTTAATGGTTCAAATCTATGTTGATGATATTATTTAATAAAATCTAAGTTTGAAATGAGCATGGTTGGGGAATTAAACTATTTCCTAGGGTTGCAAGTAAAACAACAACCTGATGGTATTTTTATTTCTCAAACCAAGTATGCCTTGAACTTGATTAAAAGGTTCAGATTTAAGAATGGTAAGAACTTTGATACTTCCATGAGTACAACTATAAGACTTTAAAATGACTCTACGGGTAAAGATATGGATCCTAGACTGTATAGAAGTATGATTGGTTGTCTACTTTATTTAACTGCTAGTAGACCTGATATTGCTTTAAGTGTTGGTATTTGCACTAGATATCAGTCTAACCCTAAAGAGTCACATCTAACTATGGTTAAGCGGATTATGAGATATGTTACAAGTGCTACTAAATTGGGTCTCTGGTATTCATATGATACTAGTGTTCAATTGGCTGGGTACTCTGATGTTGATTGGGCTGGTATTATCGATGATAGGAAATCAACCAGTGGTGGTTGTTTTTATATTGAAAATTGTTTAGTTTCTTAGTTCAGCAAGAAACAAAGTTCTATATCGCTCTCAACTACTGAGGCTAAATACATCGCAGCAGAAAATGCATGTACTCAGCTTGTTTGGATGAAATGTATGTTAAGTGATTATGGAATTGCACAGGAATCAATGATATTATATTCTGATAATTCCAATGCGATAAATATTTCAAAAAATCCAATCCAACATTCATGTACCAAGCACATTGACATTAGGTATCATTATATTCGTGAATTAGGGAAAGAAAAAATAATATTTTTAGAATACATTCTGACTGAGACTCAACTTGCTAACATTTTCACTAAACTGCTCGACAAAAGCAGGTTTAATAAATTAAAATTTGATCTTAGTATGTGCATTCAAAAGTGATTATGCATGCATGTATGTTTCATTGTGTGTGTATATATATATATATATATATATTTGATACTTTATGTGGTTAAATTATAAATTTTTATGAAAAAATACATGTTTTTTCCTGTACACGACCAGTCGTGGTTGTACTCGACCGGTCATGGTACGACCGATCGAGGACAGCTCAAGACCGTTCGTGGAGCGCGTTGGGTCTTTTATAATTTGGGAAAAATCTCATCTTCCTCATTTCCTATTCCCTCTCCAACGAGCCGACACCCGACCAATCGAAGCCACCGACCTAGATCTTCAAGGTTAGTGCGTTATTTGCATTTTTCTTATAGATTCTAGTCTATATTACTTCATTTTCACTCTTGGAGTAATCTATTTGATCTTTCATTGTAATTTTGGAGTTTTATTTTGAAAAATATGATCTTGCAAAACCCTACTCTACATCCTTTGTATCTTCTTGTTTCCTTGAGTTTCTTGTTGCAAATAGACTCCAGAGGGAAAAAGAAAACAACACGCGGTGCTTCCTCTTCTAGGTCGAATTTAACTCGGTGACATCTTCAGTCTCCCGAAGATGATCCCTCATATGTGCGGGATTTGCGTATGCGCAATGTCATTGTTGAACGTCCGGTTGATCTTAATCATATTGCTCAGTTTGGTATCCTACCTCTACTCCAAGCCGTAGGATGGGATAACATCTTACATTGGGGTGGGCCAACATTCCAATCTATTGCACAAGCCATTTTTGCATGTCTTTCTGACTTTTCTACTGAAAATTTATCATTTAAGATTGATGCTAGAGAAGGGCCATTTGATGTAGATCGTCATTTGATATCTAGCCTTATGGATATTCCTGTTAATGATGAGGGTATTCCTATTCATGCTTTAATTGAAAAACCCTCTAAATCAGAGAAATGTTTGCTAACTAGAGATCTATGCAATATGAATGTGCAATGGATGCATAAAGGGAATGCGCTCCTCGCAAAGTATTTATTACCCAGATACAAGGTGCTCCATAGAATTTTTATTTTAAATCTGTATCCTCGTTCAGGTAACAAAATTGAACTAACTTCTTTTATGGTTCGGGTCTTGCATTCTGTCATTTCTGGTACTAAATTTTGTCTGCCTTCCTTGATATGTCATTCAATTATTCAGTTTCGTCTCCATCCAGGTCATAGTGATATTCTATTTGCATATCTTATGACTGTTTTAGCTAATCATATGCTAGTGGCTATGCCTGTTGGAGAGGCTCCTATCCATCATCTCATTTTCAACAATTATAATATAAACAATGAAATTGGGATTAGCTCCTGGCCAAGTGGATGCTGGTGGAAGTGGAGCTGAAGCTGGAAATGAAGAAGATGCTAGTGATCTTCCTCTTGATGATATTAACATGGATGACATTTTTGACGAGATAGAATCTTACTCTGGAAATGATCCTGATTATGAGTCATCTGAGTTTGATGCATGTTTACGTGCTTTAGAAGAGAAGGTAGAAAATATGAATATTGCCCACATTTAAAGGTTTAAATATATGCGCAAGTATCTCAAGCGTATAAACAAGGGCCTTCATCAACTTGCTCCTTCTATTCCTGCTCCTTCAGGATCTAGTTAAGTGATTCTATTGGTCTGTATTAACTTTATTACTTTTTACTTTTGGTGGTATATGAACCTTAAGTAACTATTTTTTTGTTTAAACTAGCTTATGGTGTGTGGACTTTTTAACTTACTTATATCTTGACTAGTTCATCCATTATTTACTCTCCTGCAAATTATCCTTTTATTTCTTCCTTTGTCATATTGTGACAAAAAGGGGGAGAATTTATTGGGTATATAGATTGATTTTGTGGAAGTAGTAGCATAAGCATTTCTTTTGGATTTATATGTGCTACTCAGGGGGAGTAATATTTGTGCTTGTTAACAACTGGTGCATGATTCGTTAACCAGGCTATAATATTTGTGCTTATTAACAACTGGTGCATGATTCGTTAAGTTAACAACTGGTGCATGATTCTTTAATCAGGCTGTAACTGGTTCTTTTATATATGAGTTGTGCTTCTCTTCTTTGGAGTGTGTTTTGTCACAAATTTGACAAAGGGGGAGATTGTAAGTGTTATGGTCTCATGCTCCTTTGGTTGTCAAATTTTGTGGTGTCATAACCTGTATATGTGTCTTTTGTAGTTTGTTGTTGTATGGATGTTCAAGACACTGCATCAATGCTTCAAGTCAAGTACGGTGATCTACTTCAAGAAATGCAAGGTCATGTACTTGATCCTCTTCTGTAAGCTTCAATGTTCAGAACTACGTCAATCAGAAGAGCGCTTGTTCAAGTCTAAAGATGATGTTCAAAAATGAAGTACATTCTAAGAAGACAAATCCAAGCTGTAGAAGATCTCAAGATCAAGCTACATCAAGTAGAGATCTCAAGCTTCATAAGGTTCAAAGGTCAACCTTCATCTGATTGAATGAAGTTTCAATGTTCATACTTCATGTCTCAGGTATGATAGACCTTAGATTGACCTTAGGGTAGGTCATTTTGAGTACATAATTTATATTGAATCACTTTATAAGTATTTGGTCTGTTCTAAGACTAGTCTTGGACCTTGTTCGACTAGTCTTAGCACTGGTTACAATTGTTCAAAATTTTCTATTCATCTACGACCAGTCCTGGACTCTATTCATTCGATCATGTGAACAGTGTCAACTACTCATTCGACCAATCCTAGTTCTTCGACTCAAACTACAGCAATGAATCCTTGAGTCCTACGACCAATCGTGGGTTTTCTACGACCAGTCGTAGACACCCTACGACCAGTCGTGTAACCGTCTGTTTCAATCCTGCTTGAAAATTCAAAAATCTATTTCATCTACGACCAGTCGTGGAGTACTCAGGACCAGTCGTAGGCGTGATTTTTGCATCTATAAATAGACGACGAATTTCAGAGATTAATAACTCAATTCAATTAAAATCAAGGCATCACTATGAGATAAGTTTGTGTTTATTTTTAAGCTACATTGTACTTAGTTAATATTCTCTTTTGTTAGCTTATTTAATTTGATTTTGTTTCTATATTTCAATCTAAATTGAAAAGAGGAATTGTTGTATTCCATCTTCTTTGAATCAAAATCAAATATAGTTAGCCCAACTCGTTTAATTTAAAATCAATTAGAACTTAGAACCATATCAAAGTGAGTATTGGACATTGAACTTCACATTCGAACTTCTACTTCGATTGGTTCTTCCGGGTTACAACAAAAGAAGAAATCCGGGTATTTTACATTTATTGTAAATTCAATTATTTTGGTTTTGTTTGAGGTTAAGCTAGAAAAATCTCATTGTGTTAGTTATCTGAGGAGAGCCAGAAAACTCAGAAAGTATGGTTTTTGAATTGTGTAAGCCCATATAAAAGACACAATTGTGAAGGTTTTAGGTGAACCTGTGAAACCTATTTTGATAGTGAACATTGATATCCCCTGTGTGAGGATATTAGGAGTGGAGTAGCTGTGTGGAAGTTGTTTAACAGTTGGTGTACACACAGGTGAACCACTATAATTCTTTGTGTTTTATGGTTTGAATGTTTGTTTAATATTTCCTATCTTTTATCATTCAGAATTGTGGGATGTATGTGTGGATGTGAATGTTGTAATATTTACATTTCAAGCATTGTGGGAATGTTGTAATAGTTTAGACTTTATTTTCTGCTATTTCCCTTTATTATTCCTCTTTAGTTTGAGATATTGATACTTATCATTCTAGTAAGGTTGTCCTGCCATAAACCCTTGGTTTTTATGATGCAAGGTTGTCCTTAGAACAACATTTGTATCAGCCTCTTAAGACTTGAATTTGAGGTTGTCCTTTACATTTCTATATTGTGATTTGTTTTATTTCTTTTGTTGGCTATCATATTCTTTAGTTTTCACTATTAAAAGTTTAATTTGGCATAGTCTTATTGACCCCCCCCCCCCCCGGACATATAGCTTGGCCTTTTCAATATGATAATGCTTAATGGGTATATTTTATACATGTTTGTATTGCGAGGTGAATCTGAGAGCTTAGATTGAAAAGAATGTTAAAAGTATGGATTTGAGGCTCAAGAATCACCAATGCAAGGGATGGATCTTAGGAGACCAAGATTGAAGATTTCAAGACCCCAAGATTCAAGGAAACTAATTGGACAAGGAAGGAAGTCGAAAGTGCGAAGTGCAGAAATTCACATAATCTGAACTTCACTATCTATGTCATCGATCGCCAGTCGATGACATTGAAGCCAGTGTTCGATGACATTGTACACCGGTCGATAACATCAAAGAATTACATGAAAATCATGTTTTGTTACTGGACAAATGGATGCATTTCTCGATGACACTGAAGGTTGGTCGCTGACATTGAAGCCAGTGTTCGTTGACATCGAAGAATTACATAAAAATTGAGTTTAATTGTTGGACAAATTGGATGCATTCTTCGATGACATCGAAGGTTGTTCGATGACATCGAAGGCGTTACGCAAACTGCGTAAATTTGAGGTAGTTTTCAAAGACGATCGGATAAAAGCTATAAATATGGGTTCTTTTAAGAGTTCTAAACATGAATTAGGTTTCAAGGAGCAAAGCCAAAGGGTGGATAAGCCTCCCAAGATTTTTTCTTCCTTTTTTATTTATTTTTAATGTTTTCTTTAAGAGATTTAGATCCAATCATGTTTATGGTTGGCTAAACCTTGTAGCTAAGGCTAAGAGGTGAAGCTTGTAGTGTGTTGGGATGATTTTCCTGCTTTGATTCTTGTTTTTGTTGAACCTTATTGATATCTAGTTTGAATTTAAGGAATATTTTCAGTTTTTTATGATTTGTTGTGACTCAAATTACAATAGATGTTGTGATGACTTTAAATATCTTCTTTTCCTGTTTTGAGATTGTGAGATTGATAAAACTCGTGATTCACCATTGTCTCTTGGGCATGGTGGATGCATGAATTCTCTTCCAATCATCACAATACTCCTTCATTGAGGACTAGATCAATGAAAAGTTCAGAGATTTGATTTAATTGCTTCATCTTCCAATTGGATAGGATAGGACACTAATTCCAATTGGGTTTCTTAAATCAAAGTGAGGTAGCATCCTGATAGCTATAAGTGGATCCTTGACACCCTAGTTCCCACCTTTCAATTGATAGTTTTAATCAACATTATTCACAATTATTCTATTTTATTCCAGATTTATATTTAGATCTTATTCTAGTTCTAGTTCTAGTTATTCTCAGAATATGTACAAGTTTAGTCCCTGTGGATTCGACCTCGGCCTCACTAAGTTATTACTACATTGCGACCCTACACTTGGGGTTGTGAACAAGTTTTTGGTGCTGTTGTCGGGGACTACAGCTGCTTTTTTCTGAGATTAATTAGTATTAGAATTAGGTTAAGATTAGGGTTTATTTTCTGTTATGCTTTTAGGTTAGGATTTTTGTGAAATTTCTTTAAGAAACTAACATTGTTTTCTCTTTTGTAGGATCCTAACATAGCAACTCTTATCTGGTAATTTTGTTCCAACCTACTCTCTTATCTTTTCTAGATCTCTTATTTATTTTAGTTTTTCTAGTTTTCTTTTTTGGTTTAATTATTTGGTTACTTGAGGGCTAAGAGTGTTTCATTACCAAGTGGGTTCGTGACAACACCCTCCGTCTCTTAAGTGAAGGAGGATTAGTCAAAGGGTTGCCTATCCATTACCGGATTAGACACCACTTGAGATCCTCTAAATTAATTGAAGTTATGGCTACAAATCAACCTCAACATCCAGTTGGGGAAGTTCAAGATGAAAATGAGGTGCATCATGCACCCCCGCCTCGTACTCTACGAGATTATTTACAACTGGCAGTGGTGAGTACACCTTCCTGCATGATATTCCAATTGAATGCAGGAACCGTGGATGTTAAACCTGGAATGATACAACTGCTTCCTAAATTCCATGAACTGGATTCTGAAAGTCCATACTTGCATATCAAAGAGTTTGATGAGATAGTCACCACATTACACTTTCCAAACGTATTTGAAGATATAGTGCGACTTAAATTGTTTCCCTTCTCGTTGAAGGAGAAAGCTAAGACGTGGATGCACTCCTTAAAGCCAAGATCTATCGACACATGGGCCAAGATGGCTCGAGAATTTCTCAACAAGTTTTTCCTGTTTCATAAGACTAACACTTTAAGGAAGGCAATCATGAACTTTGCCCAAAAAGAGGAAAAGACCTCTTCCAATGTTGGGAAAGGTTCAAGGATCTCACAAATTCATGTCCACACCATGGTTGCAAAATATGGCAAATAATAAGCTTTTTCTAAAATGGATTAACTTTACCAATGCGCCAGTTCGTAGAGATGAAGTGTAACGGTGAATTCATGAACAAGGAGGCTGATGATGCATAAGATTACCTTGATCAATTGGTAGAAAACACGTAATAATGGGTCACCTCCCCAGGATCCACCACTTTTAAGCCTACTCAATCAAAGAAAGGGGAGGAATTTATGTTTTAAAAGAGGAAGAAGATATGAATGCAAGAGTGGCCAATCTAACAAGGAAAGTCAAGGCCATGGAACTTAAGAAGACAGAACCTATCAAACCCAATAAGGCTGCGAAAGTTGTTTATGGTATTTGTGCTTGCAACATATATATGACTAAAAATTGTCCTACTATTCATGCTTTTCAAGAGATATTGAATGAGCAATCAATGCTGTGAACAATTACCAAAGACCTTTCAAAGGACCCACCTCGAATACATATAACTCCAATTGGAGGACTGGACAAACGACCAAAGCGTAATATAATTATATCAAATTGAAATCGATTTCGAGTCGGTGCGGATTTTTCTTATTTAAAGAGGCGTTCTAAGATTTTTTTAAGTACAAATTAGGGCTAAGGAGAAAGACCTAGGGGTGGTAGAGCTTCCGTGAAGCTGTCCTTCTTCTTCAATCCCTTAATCCAATTTGTCATTTTAGTTTTTCTTATATTTTTCTTTCTAAGATGTTAAGCTAATCTTTTAGGTAAAGCTAAGCAATGAAGCTCCTAGTTAATTACAGTATTTAGTTCATTTGATTCAATAAACATTGGTTTGAATGATGATAGTAGATTGATTCGGTTTGAATTTACTTTAAAGTTTTTGATTTGTTGATCAAGACAAACCCAAGTGTAGGGTTACGATGTAGTAATAACTCGGTGAGACCGAGCTCGAACCCACAGGGATTTATAATTATGCGATTTCTGAAACACTTTAGAACTATAACTATAACTTATAGAATTTAATTTATGAAGTAATAATGTATTTGAGAAGAAAATCAATCAAGATAAAGCACTAGAGTGCCAATGATCTACTTATAGTCATTCTTAATATTTAATTCACTTGATTCAATCATATAACTCAACTGAAATCGAAGTCTTATCCTATCCAACCGGATAATAGAATAGTTAAATCATCATTCATAAAATCAAAACATATTTGAACTTCAATTGAATTGGCTCCCATGTTAAGCATCAAAATATTGATCGTAGGAAATTCAAAGCATCTATCATGCCCTTGTTCTACGGTAGATCAATAAATTTTATAGATTAATCCCTTGCAAAATAAGTAAACAATTACTTCTTGCTTTCATAAGCATCTAATGTGTCTGGAGTCGATAATGGATCAAAGTAAACTAAAAATATATCTTCATTCGAAACCAATATCAATGATTTTTTTCATCACTCAAACCAATTACTTGAATCAAAGTAAACTAAAATATTAAAAACAACTACAAGCTTCACCTCTTAACCCTAGCTAAGAGATTTAGCCAACTAAAGACATGATTGAACTAAACTCAAAAGAAAAACATAAAAACCAAAGAAGAACCGAAGGATTGGAAAAGGACTCCATAAAAGCTCCGCAACTCCTTTCTCTTTCTTTCAAAGAAACAAAGGACTAGAGAAGGAGGACTCTGTAGAAGCTCTGTAACTCCTTGTTCTACCTCTTCTACCCTAATTCATGGTTAAGAAAGCTAGAATCACCCATTTTAGGAAAAATTCACACTGACTTAAGATCGACTTTAATTTTTACGTACTTATGTTACGCTTCGGTTACATCGACAACAGCCTTTGGTTGCAACCGAACATGCCTTCAGTCATACTAAACTTTCTCTCGGTTGCAGCTAAATTTCTCCAAAACATATCTGAAGTCTGTCTCCTTCAGGTCACACCAAACTTTCCTTTTGTGGTACCGAATATAGCTTCGTCCGCACCTAAGTGTTGAGCTAAAATTCTTTCGAAAATCACAATTTCTTGTTGGAGTACTATTCTGTGCACATTCGGTCGGGCCAAACCAACCTCAGGTGAGACCAAATATTTTGTTATTTATGTTGATGTATTATGTGATTTTTCAGTCTTGTCTCTCTTTTGCACTTGGTTTTTTTTTTTATCTTTGGCACTTAAAATCTTCATTAATCACTTTTAATTCTTCAAATATTTACTTGGTTATTCTTTGAGTATTAAATCTTTTTTTAATCGTTCATTTCATCTTAGCTCTTCAAATCACCTCGCATAGAAAATCATACATAATTAGATCAATTAAACACATTTATGCCCATAAAACTAATGCACAATAAGGGGGAAATATATAATATTTCACACTCAACAATTGTTTATTTTTGGATTTATTATGCACTATGTGTACAATCAATGCTCTGATTTAACAATTGTTTAGCATGAATTAGAGAAGGATTTAATTTGTATAATTGATTGATTTATTATCGCTTAAGGGTGCTTTAAACTTTTTTGATTCCTTGCGATTGAGATCCGAGTGCTTCATAAGAGAATTGTTTAATCGAATTCATATTTGTATTGATGTTAATGATTGGTTTAACATAATTATCTTTTGATTGGATAAGATGGGACTTTGATTCTAATTAATATATATATATATATATATATATATATATATATATATTGAATCAATGAATGAGATGTTATGATTGCTATGAGTGGATTCTTGGATCCTTAATATTTTATTTTTATTGTTTAAAACCCTTTAACCTATTCCCTTGATTAAAAACCTAGACAACCATTACCTTTAGATTAATTATAGGTTGTATTCCCCATTCTTTAAGGATTCGACCTCAGTCTCACCGAGTTATTACTACATCACAACCCTGCACTTGGGGTTGTTAACCCTTGGGTTTAATCAATTAGCAAATTATATGAATGCTTATATTAGATTGTATTCTAAGGCACTTAACGTGTAAAACACACATAAGCTCACTATCTATGTAGCGCTCCAGTTTTCAGAACCCAAGTATAGAACTCGTTTCCTAAAAACCTGAGTGTTAATTAATAAGGTAATTTGTAATATATCAAAATCAGAGTGCAATATCATAAACCAAGCATAGATAAACATCACATAACCAAGTATCAAGATCCAGGTCCACTTAGCTGGGGACCTTAAGTAAAAAACTCAAAGTTTCAAATGTATTAAGATAAACTAGAAAAGAAATACTGCAACTACTGATTAAGTCCATAGTATTCTGCCGCCTCCTGATGCAGCTCCTTCTCATAGTATCCCTCCTCCAGATCTACTGTAACGGCATCGAACCCTACACCATAGCCGTCCTCGCCTAAATTGCACTCTCTGTATGGTTGAATATTCGATGAATGAGTGGTCAACTCAGTGTGAATTTCCCTCAAGATTACACACCATCACCTTAGACAAGTATATTTTAAAAAGATAACAGGGCATACAAAATAATACAAAATGCAACCTTATTTAATGCATGGATGTATGATTGCATATTAACTGGGGATGCTCATCCAGTTGGCTTTTAAGTGAAACCCATGCATGTGGTCGGTCACCAGTGAAAGTACATAATACATGCGTAGTGCCAAACTCATTGAAAGTGGGTTGGTAGTCGATGCTTTGGGAGCTAGAGAAACAATACCATGACTAAGGGCACATGCTACAGCATGTAGAATTAGCCACCCTTCATTGCAAGTATGCTATAAATGCATGATTAGCTCAACCATTATTATTCCATTTACAACCAGTTAGTTTAATAAAGCTCAAAGGTCACTACGGGGGGTTCATCACTCAGCGTAGGCCGATAGCTCGAACATAGTGTCCCATGGCCACCATCCTCGGCTCTTGAGACTACCACCTTAGGGTAAAAGGGCGTATGATATAAATACTAAATTGAGATGGTAGGGCAAAATTACATCAAGGCGGTAAAGAGTTCATCCCAAGGCCATGTAGGCGGAAACATCCATGAATGGTAAATCCTCATTAATAACTCACCACCAAAATAACCTTCAAGTCGAGGGTCCATTTCACAATCTGTCTTGTTACACCCTAAGTGTGGACTCACATACATAAGTGGAGTTTCCACTATGGAGTGATTTGGATTCTGTAGTGACTCGCAAACAAATCATTAATATGTGGAGGTGTGTGGATACAACATGCAAGTTTTGTGTTGATAATAGAATTTTGAACTATCACTAGAGATTATAAAATCAAAGCATAAGTTATCAATTGAAATGAAAACTCAGAATGTAGGTTTTAATGATTATCACATGTGAACATGATTTGCGAGCCATCAATTAAAAATGGAGACTTAGCATGTAGAGTCTAGTGTCTATTTCATATGAACATGGTTTGCAAATTATCAATCATGGATCAATGTAAGCCATCTAATATGATTCGATATCTAGTATAAGTGATCAAAGTTATAAGCTAGTAATCATGATTTAAATGGAAACTATCCTTGAACTAACTTGGAGACGGAAAGCTTAAGGGGAAAAGTCATCACATTGTTGGTGGAGCTTTCTGGTTATAAAGTTAAGTGGCATAGTGGTAGAGGAAACCCAACCTCTTGTTGCCTAGTCTTTTCCTTCTAATTTAATGCTAGGCCTGTTCTCACCCTAGCAGGATGTGAGCTTAGAGTAAGTCAAGACCAATGATCACACATTTAAGTTGCCTTCCAATTTATTTTCAAATAAGGGAATCCTACTAACCTTATCTTGAGTCTAGAATGTGCAACTAGCTAAGCTAGCTAGACACTCTAGCCCATATGGATGTGCCTGGTTGATCCCAAGTCTGAATTGAAATGGCAGCCACACATTATTAAAGTTTGGCTGATATGACTAATTTAAGCTTGGTTATGGGCTTTACCTAGCTAGTTACGATCACAGAGGAGGTGAGCTTTGTTTAAGCTTGCCTTGGCAATGGTTGTATGCAGTCCAACAGCCCTATTTTAACATCAACATGCATGTGCTGATTCTGTCAACTAGAATCATTTGACACTGGGTGAGTCAATCCAAGAACCGAGTCAACCCATCGCATTTAGGTGGTTACCTGATGGCAATAGGTCTAGACCATTGTTCAGCACTTGAATGTGGAGAGAAATGTGGTTGTAAGAGAGTCCACGATCTGCACCATGGATTTAGCGAGTCAAGGCCCGAGTCGAACTCGGTATGGATCGACAGTCGGCTAGATCCCTTTCTCCTAGACCGTCTCCTTCCTTCCCTTCCTTTCACCCCTCTTTTTGGACGAACAGAGGCCCAACAATGACTAGTTGGTCGACGTGGGACCCAACGGACTCGTTTCAACCTTATAATGGAGGACAATAGATCATCAGAGTCCAGCCATCTGTCCCTCCATACTCCCTCCTGAGGGTACGTCTGGATGAGACTGAAACGGTGCTACTGGTTGCAGCTGCTATTGTGACGAGGTGAGTTTGTTAGCTGAGTTCGGTCAGGGACTTCAGCTCAGTTGAACAGCAGTGAGAGATGGCATTTGGTTTCAGAGCTCGACTCGAATGGCACTGGTCAAGCCAACCTTTAAGGTAGGATGGTTTAACCAACTCAACCAATGTTAACCAACCTCACCTTCACAAGCAGCGAGCCCTGACTCGACCCGATTCGAGCTACAAGATTGTCCTAGTGCAGACAGATCGCATCGACTCGGCACAGCTGATTAAGTCGACTGGTGTGGTGTGGCACGATGTTAACTCTCTTTTTCATAAGTTATTGGGTCAATCCCATTTGACCAGCGTCCTTGGTCCCATGCACTGCAGGTGCATGCTTTCGATGGCGCATGTTTAGTCCACTATGGGGTCCACAATGATGCATCATTCAATATGCTTCATCCATTTCTATTGAAGGTTCCATTCAAGGCTTCTGGTCCACCCTCAAGTTGATCCAACGTCTAAGTGGGTCTGCAATCGAGATTAAAGCACTCAACTATGAATTCTTATTGATCCAAGGGTCAAACACCTAGAATTTCATCGCCAACAGTTAAAAGGGTCTTCGAGGTCGTTGGAGCATTTAGGTCCGGCTGTTTTATCTGTTAGGGACTCCCAGTAGTATCATTTGTACTATTACGTCTTTTTGTATTCGTGTAAACGTCGATGCTTAGTTATCTGTTTAGTTATTTCTAGGATCTGTCTTCAATCAGGTTCCTCGATGTTGAGCCACCTGTCCAAGCTCATGCACTCCTATTCCTTGAGGAATCCACAGTTGGTTCCTATAATTCAGTGGTTGGATTAATTCGTAGAATGTTGAGGATCCTAAGTTGGTGGTTCGAGAGTCGAACTTGTTAGTGGATGTCCGGATTAGTTTCTAATCTCGTACAAGCGTTAATGGACGACTTGAGGGGCGGTTTAGGCTACATTCATTCACTGACTAGGTTCATACTTATACTAATATACGTTTTAATGGTAATACCTATGTATAGAAGGTTTGGGTTGTTGCAATCTATTCTAGACTAGTTGCTTTATCGACATATCTTGTTAGTCTATGTGATTGGATCCACTTTGGCTTAGAAGCCTTGGTGTTAAATTGTCTTACTTGGTTGAATTGGTAAATTATTTAAGTAGGCATTTGTGGTTTTATTTTTTAAAATTTTAATTTGGTCTTAATCACCCCCTTTTAGGACATAGTCGTAATGTTATAGCTTAGCCAAGATTTTGCACGCATAGCTATGGTAGACAACTTATCTCACTATGCAATTTCAATCTTTGTTCTGGCCAAGGAGGCGCTGGCCTCCCTTGTGTTAAAGAAATTAAATGGTTGGTTTTTATTGGATGAGGAGCGAAAGTAACCTTATTTTTAGGAGTATATTTGTTTGGCTTTTCTTTAGTCTTAGCTTTTTGCACAAGGGTGGATTGGTGGGGCCATGGTAAAATTGTGTCAGCTCGGATCCTGGCTTCTACTTATTCTCCTGTACAGATAAGCTGAGAGAAGTTGATGTATGGATACGAGATCAGATATTCATATATGTTTGGATTAGCCAAATGGACGATCATAAAAATATGTTCTTGCTCATCAATGGGTATTTTCATTTATGCAATTACAGCTCTCCATCATCCAACATAAGCTAACAGAGTTTCATTGTCCAACATAAGCTGACAGAGTCTCTTCGCTTTTTTGCTTAAGGGTGGCCAAATCTGCCCTTCATGGTGCAACATTTAGATTATAAGCAAAGCGATCAATGAAGGCTTGGAAAAGGTCTTCCTAAGTCCTAATTTTGTGATGATCTAGCAATGTGTACTGGATAAGCACATCACCTCTCAGGGACTTTTGTAACAAGTAGATGAGAATTCTGTCCCCCCCCCCAAACACTAAGTTCATTGCAAAAAAAACTTTCAGATGAGCAGTGAGCCATCTAATTCCTTCGTCTCTATGGAACTTGGGGATTTCAAAGTTGGGAGGTAACCTTGCATTTGGGAAGGGACAAGGGTTCCTAAATCAAGTGGATGGTAGTTTCACTCTATGTTATTTCTGAAGGTCATTTCTCATAGCTTTGAGTTAATCCTCAAAATGCCTTCGGAGTTCATCAATCTCATATGGTTGTGATTGTTGAACGGGGGCCCATGTCCCTTAAGAGGCTCGAACAACTTCCTCTTCCTAATGATCTACGACTCCTGTGTTTTGTTTTTCCCTGATGGGAGGATTTTACTGGTGGGGTACAGATAGGGGAGGAGTTTAGAATGAAATTTTTGTTGTGGGTGATCCTGCCTTTCAGGATAAGTGGGTGCTTGTAACACCCCATACTTTTCAATACTCAGGTGTTACCATGGAGACCTAACCGAGTATAAACACAAATCTATTCAATGTAAACATTCATGCATTCTAGCCAAAATCTGACCGTTAGAAGTAATTTTTGTCCACAAATTCAGATGTCACACCGTTGATTGAGTTCATGTCTTACCCACTTAAAGTTCACACCTCTCTAACCATTTGATTTTAGAGTCAACTGATCAATTACATCCAGTTGCATCTAGATACCTTAAAAACTCATGGGAATATCATTAGTGATTACTAGATCCAACCATTGGATTATTGGAAATAATTGTCGAAATACGAAACGTCACTCTGGATCCCACCAATTCATGTCTAATGGACCACTTCAACAATTCAATCTACTTCCTTTTCAGATAGCCTAATATGACCTGTAAAGAGAAATAAGTAAAGTAGATTTATCAAAATCACTACTATGGACTCCACCCTATAGGACGCATGCGCACACACTTCATTTAAACTCGAAAAGAGTGAAATCTAATCACGAAATCTTTTTTTTAGAAACCCAAACTTGACTAAACTTCATCGGACTCATCAATTATAGAATTTAACTGTGCAAAGTCAGTATCATGACTTAAAATAACATATACGACCACTAGATCGTCTAATACCATCATTTAGCCCTTTAAATAGGAAGTCATGGCCCACTTGAGCTTTGGATTTGCCCAAATTTTAGATTAATGTCCTATTAGGACCAACAAAGGCCAATGAATGGAATGGATCTAATAAAAGTATCACGATGGGCCTCACATTAAAGTTAGGAGTACATAACTTGTGTACTCCCGTGCCACACCAAGCGCGACACCCGGTCAAATCAAGTTTAACCTGTCAACCTAAAGAAGGAAATCCTTCTTCACCTTTGGATTTTTCCCACCCGCAATTGGACGAATGGACATCATCCATTTGGGACGAGCCATGGCCCACCATGATCAACCATCTGATTAATCCTAACCATCCATCGTGTCCGGGAGCCATCACCGACCAAAACGCTGGCTGGTCCACCCGATGGCTTACATGCATGTACACATGAACACCAATGTAAGAGGGTGGTGTATGCATCATTATCTAAAAATGGAAGTTCCATATTATGACTGCTTGGCGATCTGCATGTGCCTCCCTCCCACCGGCTTAGCCGTTGGATAGAATCATCCTAGCCCTCCATCCTAGGGCTTTCTCAATAGCCGATAAGGCTTCCACCCACTACCTCATGCTAATCTTGAACCCATCAGGTAAATGTTAATCATCATCCATTTAGTGGGTCCCACAACATTCAGTGGTCCAATCCAAGCCCTCCAAACACCTTAGTGTAAAGGATCATACCTCCATCAGCATTCTTCCATGATCGGGCTATCATCTTCTCTGTTGGCTGGAATAACCCACCAATCTGAGGCGGGCCCCATTGCTTAACCAGAGACTTCCATTAGGTGGACCAGGGACTCAAAAGAGCATTCCCAGTGACTGATGAGGGCCATACAAACAAGAAGTGTTCATCTACTCATTTGATCAGGTTGCTCGGGTTAGAGCCAATCATATATCTAACTAGGGGATTAACCATAGAGCTCTCTAGATATATTAGAACCTATAAAAGAACCCTTTTAAGGCAACTTTTCCAGAAATAGAAAAGGTGAGTGTCAATATACCAAATTGGGTCGTTTCACTCGAGTCTTGCACCAGGGCTCAATCCAACCCTACCCAACTGTCAAGCCCCAGACTTGGTAACCGGACTCACAAGGAACCCAATAGCTGGTTCTGGTCATAACAGCTCCATAGTACCCCATTCTCGGCTCTTGAGGTAGGTTCCGATCTTAGGATCCTACAAGGAGGGTTTTCATAAACATATAACCTTTCCAATACGAGCATACCCAATATCACAACAAGTACATTTCAGAAATAATAAAGGCACACATCACAAAATCCACTATAAATTTGAACTTTAGCTACAATGCTGAAGGGAAATACATCTGATAACAGAAGAAAGTGGGAGAGATCTACAACACTAGGGTCTTCGGCTCAACACCTATCCAAGCTCAACTGCTACGACGCCGACCTAGGATCTCCTGCATGCATCAATCATGCATAAGCTTATAGAAGCTTAGAGGGTGGTGGCAGCGTGTGACAATGGTGCGCAGAAGAATAATAGGAGATACATGAAGTGGAACATGATCAATGGCAATATCACTAGCCTTACCAAGGCTTGTCATGAATAAAATGTAATGAGTACTGGGCGTCATACCAAGGCGATGCATAAAGGGGCTTATGTAGCAGATGCAAATGTAATGTAAAGTGATACCAGTGCTTATATCCAATCCACATATCAAGTACATTTCCATCATAAGGAAATCACCAGGGTTAAGTACATTGCAGGATGACTGCCACTTTTTAGACCCGCACAGTCAAACGAGCGTAAAAGACCTCACTATTAGCCTATAGACAGCCAATCACCAACAAGGCTCGATGGTAGCGGACCCATTTATGAGCTAGTCAAACTCAGCCTAGCAATACCTTCTTACATTAGCCGGGTAAGGCCACACCCCAACCCAACCGACTACACGACAGTGGGAATCATGGCCTAACGGTGTAAGGCCCTCATGCGTTCATAGTTTTCACTCGGTCACGGCATTGGGTAGATCCTTGGTACCATGGAAGTTTTGAGAATTTCACCCATGGGCATCCTATGCACCCTATATGCTCAAGTAACATTTTCAGTGTCCACACACAGTCATCCATGAATACCCCTGTGGAGGCAGGGCCCTGATGAAGCAAGGAAAATATTATCATGAAATGTGATGCCAATGCATGAGTCACGCATATAGATTATGCACTAGCTCCAAGCACTCAATGTGCACAAGGGGAGAAACTCCACCCCTCTATCATGTCAGCCCAATGATCACACACAATGCCATCCATTCACGCAAATGATGCATATGGGTCATAAGGGTGTAAGTGCACCACTCAGCAATGATGACGTGAAACATACTCCTCCTTCTCAAGGAGGGACTAGGTCTAGATACATAGACAGGTACTCTAAGGAGCAATCCTCTAGTGGGGGCCCAATACTTTGGGGTAGCCCATAAGCTAAGATGGCCATAAAAGCCCACGGAAGAAACGGTCCTAATAAGGGTCCAAGGTGGGCCTTCAACTACCTATAATAACCCTATGGGCCTACCTTAGAGCCACCAAGAAGGACAACCAACCTCAACTAGGTCCCAAAAGGTATCCCGCTACTACTCAAGCAAATCGAGGCCCAAGGCCTAAAACAATCCATGGGCCTAGTACGCTATAGATCAAGCCCAACACATAGGCAAAATGGTGGGCCCTCAAGAAAGGTCTGGGCCCAACCATAATGATCATGAGCCCACATATTGTGGCGAGCCTAATGGGCATCCCGGTATTCCAACCATATGGGCAAATTCTTATGTTTGAAACAAGTGAGTTGGGCATCACATCTTGGCCCAAGTATGGGGTTATTTAGTGGGCAACTAATAGCCCAACTACTTAAGTATTTTGGGCCATAAAACCCATCATAATAGCATGGTAAATATAGGCCCAAAGGTCAATGGGCCTAGGGAAAACCCAACAAATGGCTAGAAATATGGACCTAATAAAACCCAACTAGGGTGAGCCTCAAATGTGCACTAATTAAGCCCAAAGACACATTAGGAAAAAGACATGATATGTGTTTAAAATATTCCCAAATCTGGTGGGCCATGCTATCCCAAAACATACATTTATGGGTAGCAAGTTTGGGCCTATTGCTAGAGTTCCAGTCCACCTGCTTCTGGGCCTGCTGGAGTCCAACAATAAACATTAATTTATAAAATTATAATTCTCTGGTGACCCACACATATCACTATGGGCCCCACTAGATAAATGGAGTACATAAAACACATAAATCAGGTGGGCCATGCTGCTAGACTGGACGTCTAGTAGCAGCTCAATGGGCTCGGGCGTCCTAAGGTGGACGGTCCTATAGGCCTGGGCGGTCAGCCTAAAACACATCAAAGTAAGTCCCCAAAAAATGGGAAATTCCTCAGGGAGGTGGACCACATCCCACGTGGACCACAAATAGATGAACGGAGAGGATACACAACACATCAAGGTGGGCCCACAAGGAGGATGGACGGCCAACCATGGCTGGACATCCCGACCTAGGCGTCCCAGCCTAGTGGGCTAGTCCAGCCAGCACCACAAATTACACAGGAGTCTATTGACCCCAAAGATTAGTAGGTGAGTCCTACCATGGGTGGGACACCTCTTTGTAAATTTTAAGAATTTTTAGAATAGTAAAAGTATTTTAATTAATTTAAGGAATCCAAACTATCTAGCAAATCTGCTAAGTGCAGAATTTTGATAGACCCTGATCTGAGCCACCAATGGGGTGGATCAATGGCCTCAAAAAATTTGGGAAAAAATGGGTTTTAGGTCCCCTCATATATGTACTACAATTTGGAGTCCACAAATATGGCCCACTAGTGGAAAAATTATTTTATATTTAAATAATTCCACACTAATATGTTGATGGAATAGTGCAGAAATTTCAAACTAACCACCCCACTTGAGCCACACCTTTGGGACCTCAATCAGGGTCAGGTGGGGCTGAAATTTGGTAGGATTATAGGTGGGACATAGTTCTTCAAGAATCATGCATTAGATGGCATCAAATTCCCCACTAAAAGACCAAAAATTAGGCCCCAAAATGGATAAAAATTTGTCCAGACAGCAACATATGCTTCACAAAAACAAAATGCAAACATAATTTAAAGGGAGATTTAATCCCTGAAAATCATGGTATGGTCCACCCAAGTGGGCCCCACCAATATCCAAACCATCCCATCACCAAAAACAAGCTTGCATGCACCTCTTTTTGTGCATTTAGGGGCCACATATTCAATGGGAGGGACTATGAAAACGTCCCCTCTCTATGGATGGTTGGGATCTTGTTGGTCCACAAGGTAGGCCACACACTTATGATCAGAAATATTAGGGAGAAAAATAGAGAGGGAGAAGGAGAAAAAGAGATAGAATCCGGCCATACATAAAGGGATTTCGCCAATATAAAATCCTCATGCAAAAAGTCCAACCATACAATGCTCTTCTTATGGGTCCATGCACGACCCCACAATAAAATCTGAGGAGGGGATGTCATCCCCACCATAAAACAAAGGTCTAAATGACTTTAGAATGATTAGGGTCATTAGATACATCATGATGGGGTCCATGTAGAATGGCCCCATCATGGAACAATGAATGCATGTGGGATGGGCCAAGGGCCACATCCAAGGGATCAAATGGGATCCCCACCATGGATTGGTGGGTCTCACATGTCCCATACAAGAAGAAATGAGAGGATCAAGAGAGAGAAGAGAGATCAGCAAGTTATAGGCACCCACCTTCAAATCAAGCTCTCAGTCTTCCACACAAGGTAGATCTTGGACTAAGGAAGAAGGTTTAATGGCTAAGATGAATTTCTAAGGGTGGGATTAAGGAGTTTTGAAGCTTCAAGGGGCTGGAGTAATGGAGGAAAATGGGACGTTTGGGAGAGGAGTTGCTAGAATGAAGAAAATGAGAAGGAGAGAGAGAGATAAGGAGAGAGAGAGAGAGAGAGAGAGAGAGAGAGCAATGATTAGCTAGGGAGGAGAAACCAAAGTTGCTAGGGTAGGGTAGGTTTGGGTGGTGTGTGTAGGGTTGGTAGTGTAAGCTATGGAGTTTTAGGTGGTGTGTGTAGTGTTGTGTTGGAACTTGTGCAAAAAGGGAGTGGGGCCACATGCACTACTCCCAGGCGCGCCACATGATCAAGGGCCATAAAATGAAACATATATAACTTATGATCTATATATCGGATGGACGCATAAGATACGTCATCAGAACCGCAACGACGATGCGAATAAGATGGCATAGGTTTCGGGCCAATTTGAGTCAGGTCAATATGACCAGACTTAAGGATTACGGCAAGCACTATCCGAGGGTCACAGGTCACCGGGATTTGACCGATAGGACCGCGGGACCAAGAGAAACAAAATGCATACCTACACACACATGCACACACACAGGAACTCAGGTTGGGTCTTACACCAACTAAGTTAGAAGAAAAAAATTATAGAGAAGGAGTGAGTGAAAGCGAGCAGAAAGAAGAAGGATTCAAGGTGAGGGAAAGAGAGATGTTACCGTCGAACCCCATCAACTCGACCTCACAAGTTTGACATGAGTTGGGTCTGGTCTAGTCCAACCATGTCAAACTTTTCTTCTTTCTGGCATGTGGGTCTAAGTGAGAAGAAAAGAAAGAAAGTAGGGGATAGTGAAAGAGGAAGCAAGAAGAAGAATAAGGTTGCAAGCAGACTTGTGAAATTGTGGTAAACCACTATAGTAAAAGTACGGAGGTACGTCCAAGCGTCCTAGAGGGGGGTGAATAGGACTTTTAAGGTTTTAATCTTACTTAAAAATTACTACAATTGAGTTATACAAAATAAAGCAAGATTAATATAAAACCATTCACCCTCAAAAGTTAGGATAGAAAAACATATAAATGTGTTGTGTTGTGTAGAACACATAGTGTAAATGAAGTAAGCATATCTCAAATCTACATACATGAGACAAGGCAAGCATCACAAACACAATTATATATAGTGGTTTGGCTACTTGCCTACTCCACTCCCGACGGACACACTTTCTCCTAGAGTGTACCGGATTTCACTATCCAATGGTTTTAAATTAGGTTAACCATGAACCTTCACAGCCCTATGCAAGGACTTTAAATTTATGTCCTATATAAGGACAAAGGTCCTAAACAAGAACTTGATGATTTAGGCCACACAGGCCAACATCCTACACAAGGGCCTAAGGTTTAGGCCACATAAGCCAAGGTCCTACACAAGGGCCTACATGTATTTTCCCATTAGAGGCCTACAAAAGGTTTTAGCGAGTTTAAAACTCGAACTCTAAATCCTAATCCTACAGAAGGAAAGGGCTTCAGACTCAATGGACTCTATATACTTACAGATAAGTGAGTGAGTCCCATTGTAGCACTTTAAAGATCTTCTTGCTGATGAAGAGTCTTCAGCTCCCTTAAACCGTAACCATTTTATAGATGCTCCAATCGACAGTGCGAGGTTGTTGGGTTTAGGGTTTGGTCTGATCTTCTCTAATGAATGATATGCAATAAAGATCTAGAAAAGATTCCCATGAGCTTAGCATTCAAGGATCCAAACACAATGATTTTCTAATAAAGAGTGTTGCTGGAAGATCAATGAATGTTGGAGTTCATAATTCAATCTAAGCTATTGAATATATCAATAAATGCTTGAGCAATGGATTGAATGATGAACTCTTATGGGAAATAGAGCTTGAGGAAGAGGATATTAACTATAGAAATTACTCTCTCAAAACACTCTTCAATATAAGCTCAAAAGTCTAAGAAGCAACCCATGTGGTATATAAAGACAAACCCCAATGGTAAAAAAATGGGTAGAAATTTGACATTGTCGATGTCATCAAAAGGTATTCGATGTTATAGAAGTTTCCTTCGATGTCATTGAACTTACTTCGATTGCATCGACTTCCTGCACTAAGATATTCAGTTGGGTGCATGACAAATTCTATCCGATCTCATTGAGCAACCTTCAATGTCATCAACATGTACTTCAATACCATCGAGGGATACTTCGATGCCATTGCGATTCCCTTGAAAAATACACTTTGGTTGCTAGACTAAATGAGGCCTTTATCGATGTCATCGACCACTGTTTCGATGACATCGGGGATGTCATTGATTATGTTTTGATGTCATCAAGAGAAAAATGATTTTTCTATAAAAACTCTCTGGACAGTTTTGTCTCCTATTTTGATGCAATCGATCAGACCTTCTATGCCATCGGAATTTGATTTCAATGCCATCAAACGTCCGTCGATGTAATCGAAAATATATTATTTTTCTTGAAAGCTTGCTAGACAAACTGGTCCATATTTCGATGTTATCGAACCGTCTTTGATACCATCGATAACTTTATTCGATGTCATCGACAGAAGTTTAATTGCATCGAAGAACACTTAGAGTATTTCAAGTATAGTGGAGGGAAGAGGCCAAGGTCAATGCTGTTGAAATGGGTTCGATGTGATCGAAACTTATGTTTTGATTGTCATGCCCCAAACTTGGAAACTGGCTCATAAAATTTCTGATCGCCGAATCCAGTGCTTACAGCCTTTGTAGTATCCCATTCTCAGCTCCCGACACCCATATGCCATATTTCGATACTGGGATCCTACAAGGAGGATTTTCAATGTGAATTTTTTTTAACGGTTAATCTGTTTAGGCGATTACACATTTTGTACATTGTATCAACGCATATCGAAGAGATGAACCTGTTCGACATGTCACACATAATATGGTGCACCAGCTCAACAGTAACGAAGGAAACAATAGCAAACTCCAACAACTCTTATATGCATAAAGTATAAGTCATACGTATGAGTAAACCACAGCTCGTGAGTGTACTGCGTGTTGGGAGTAAAACACGTCTTATCAGGGCACTCCCGTAAAGACATCTAAAACAACCATATGCATGTTATCAACTGAGCATGTTATCATATGTGAGCAGGTTTTCAATTAAGCATGTCGTATAACTACACAGTTTATCATAAACATGACATCAATAATAGACATGTCACTCAACAAGCGACTATGAATCATTAAAATAGCCAATCATCATGAACAAGATAATCAAATTCCATTTTCTACTATATGGCATACGATGAAAGGAAAATTGCAGAGCTGGAGTGTGTAGTCATAGTAAGAAAAATGTCATATGTTGAGGATGCAATGTAATATGCAATTCAAAAGAACTAACAAGCTAGAGTGTATAGTCAGGATGATAGTACATGGTATCGCAAGCTGTGGGATTCATCACAAGGGACTTCTATCCAAACCAATCCCATACCTAAATTTGGATAGTTAGACTCAATGTGGTAAACTCCTGATCTTAGGTTGGTTGCAGACCCCAAACAAAATCTTAGCCATTGCGAAGCTACACATAATAATTTGGTTGTGCACCACTAGCCCGAGTGGATAGTGGATGAATGAATGAATGAGTCAAATGCTGAGTATGCAACCCCTGCACAGTAGCCTGCCAGCACAATTACCTGCCAACCACTGGTAGCTCACCCAAGCACTTAGGCCCCACCCACATCAGCGTCCACCCACATGTGCATGCCCATGTATACAACAGTAACGGAGTGTCATAATACCAGTACCAAACATCTCAGGGATCATCACCAGGGACTAGTACAATGCTGTCAGCCATACCAAGGCTATGCAATGAAGGCATGAATGCTATCTTCTGTACCAAGGCTATGCGATGTAAGGCATGAATGCTATCTGCTGTACCAAGGCTATGCGATGCAAGGCCTACATAGCCAATGTCATATGCAAGATGTAGCTCAAACATACCAACCCACATATCAATCTAGCTCATCTCTAGAGCATCATATATCATACAGTTCTCTCTAAATAATCATTGGGATCTAATACATTATACACCACATTGCCGCCCTACAATGGACGCACAACCTTGCAAGTGAAAGAGACCTCACTATCCACCTAGCCAATAGTCAGCCAATATCTATCTGGCACGTCAATAGCGGACCCATTTACGAGCTGGTCATACTCAGCCTAGCAAATGCCCCCCTCCTCTCGAGCGGGTAAGGCCACACCCCCTTCTAATTGACCACAACATAGTGGGAGATGCGGCCTCCTAGTATTCGGCCCTCAAGCGCTCATACATCCACTCAGTCTAGGCATTGGAGCATCCTCCATGGTACCATAAGGGTTTAGGGACTTTCACCCTGGGACATCCTTCACGCCCCTGTGCTTAATAGGAATTTTCGGTGTCCAATCCTGCCATTCACGCTATATCTGCAGAGGTTATAGCCCTGATGTCAATAGGGCATACAGTAATCATAATCACACAATACAAGATGCATGAGTTACTCAGTCCAATCATGCATCAATCCTACGCATACCGTGCGCTCATGTGGGACAACTCCGCCTATCAGGGAGTCCCATAAACAACCTGCCTATTGACATATGCAATGGCCAACCACATCTCATATCAAGTATGTAGATGATGTGTATGGGCATGAATTATGGTGATGATGTACTCTCCTTATATCAAGGATGGGCCTAGACGGCCTACTCATATCAAGAATGTGGCTAACAATTATGAGGGCCCAATGATTTGGATTAGCCCACTAAGAGGAGATGAGAATGGGCCTAACAACGGGCCTTAGGGGGGTTACAATGAGGACATTTAACCACCATTGCCTTTACAATGTGGACATTTAACCATCATTGCTCCCAAAGCATGGCCCATTTTAATACCAACTAGGAAGACAAATGGGCATCATAAACATCTTTACATATATCAAGGTGGAATCACACATCACAATTGGGCCTCATATACATCACCTTGGGCCTCACACAAGGGCCTCACATACATCACATTGGGCCTCACTCATGGGCCTCATATACATCACTTTGGGCGTCACACAAGGGTCTCATATACATCACATTGGGCCTCACTCATGGGCCTCATATACATCACTTTGGGCCTCACACAAGGGCCTTATATACACCACTTTGGATATCAAGCATGGTGGTCAACTAGCATGTTTTGTCATCAAATATATATATATATATATATATATATATATATATATATATATATATATATATATATCATTACCATGAGGATCATTTTCACTTCATGATTAACATAAACAACGTCATAAGTGTTATAAATAATTACTCATCAATGCATATGCTATAATTCATCATCCATTAAATCATATCTATCATTTCAACCAACAACTCGCAATCATCATTATCATGTTACCATACATGTATCATCATCTCACCCATCACTAGGTGTGTCCTACCTAGTGTGACTTCCACGCTGGACTTGAACTACATGCAAGGCATGGGATCGTATAAGCCAAGTGTGAGTCCCACTTGGTGAACCAATAGGCCAACCCAAGGGCATAAATGTCCAATCACAACGCTTTCAATGGTTTAAATCTAATTCCACAACTAAGTGGGCTCCACACATTCCACCAACTAGAAAGAATGCACAATCTTAAATACAAAGGATAACATGCTAACATCATTCATGTCATATATCATATTGGGCCTACTAGCCACATACACAACAAACCAAGAAAAAGCCCAATTATCCAGTTTATGTATTATAAGATAGGTCTCTTTAAGCGTGGTCTACTTGACTAGAGGTAGTATACAAGACACGCTGCCTAGTAGGCAATGGGCCTGCCCAACGAGCTCAAGAAAGGTTACCTTTGTGGGTTTCTCATTCCCCAACGATTTCTCCTAGTGTTGGGCCCGCTTGTACCTTAAGGTTGCATCATTTAGATGGGCCCAAGGCCACCTATGGCTTAATAGAACATTTGTACAGCAAGAACTATCCACTAAATATTTTACAAGTTATATAACACCCATTTACAAAACATTTTAGGTGGACCTCATTACATGAAAGGTAAGGCCCATACAAAACAGCTCATACTAGATGGCCCACATAAGGTTTTTAAGCCCAACAATATCTGAGAGTTATTTTTAAGAGTTTAGATGCTGCATTAAATGCTTTGGAATGGTGGTGGATCCCACCAACGTGGCCCCACATAAATTTACATCAAACAAATTTTTGGTGCAATGTTGGTTCTGGGTCATTTTAAGCTCAAATTCATGATCATGTGGGGCCTACGCATGGTAAAAGAAAATAACCACCTGGTAGCTCTATATATGGGCTTTACAAATTATAAGGCAGGCCTCATTGGTTGGGTGAGTACAATTTACAGTGATGGCCTAAACATGGATACTTGGAGAAACTGTACAGGGAATATAGTGCAGAATTAGTTTTGGCCCAATCTTGAGTACGTCCCATGATCACAGGGGACCACCTTTCAGTGTCCCATCAGGTGCCCTTAGTTTTAGTATATATGTACTTCAAAAACTATAAGCTGGGACTAACTAGTTGTGCACACATAATATTTGGTATAGGGCCAAACATAGGTACTTTAATTTTCTGCACAACCATACCTGGCCCCATTTTGGAATCCACTCCCTGATCATGTGAGGTCTGATATGGCCTAATTAAAATATTATTTATCTATTCATTAGTGTAGGTTAGAGGTTCCAAGTGGTGGCCTACTCAAACCTCCAACGTGTGGTCCACTACAGAGGCCCAAAGTTGGTACAAAACACAAATAATCAGACAGTTTTCAGAAATGGGGTCTGTCACAACTTAGAGCCCAATTTCCAAACACTTAGGGAATCATTCCTAACAAAAAGGTGGGACATCCCAGCTCACTTATATAAGGATTAAACACCTCCAAAGTGGAACCCTTAATTACAGAGTACGGGGTCCACTACAAGGTGTCAAAGAGGCCTACATGCAATACAGTCAAGTACTTGGAAAATTTTCAACAAACAGAAAGTGTAAAGGGAATGAAATAAATCCAATGGCAAGTGGGGCACACATGCTAGTAAACCATAGATAAGAGACACAAAAATATATATAAGTTTCCAGATTGGATGAACTAATAAAATGCTTAAATCACAAGTGATCCCACACCCAAATGGGTCAATAAGGGGATGAATGTTATGTACAACATATATCCAACATACACATCTAGTAACACATAAAATATATTGATCAAATCTCTATGATCAGATTCTCTGTTGAAAAATCCGATCCAATGGATGGATTAGTAATACATCGTTTAGGCTGTATATAGGTTTCCAACGATACAGAGCCTTTAATCCATCTGAACCACATATAGAAATTCAAGATTTGTCCTTACAGAGGTATCTATTAGTCCAAAATTTTCTAAATCTTATCATGAAAGAATTTGACCATAGAGATCATACATATGATTATTATCTATTTCAAGTAATTTAAGAGCAAATATCAAATACATCTGACCGTTGGAATCACGGATATGGCCCAAACAAGAATGGTCATAACAGGCTCTTAAAATACATCTATCATATAAGGCTAAGATCTCAGCCGTCCGAACTCCGATTAAGGCTTATTATATACCGTTGTAAAGCTAGTTCGATTTTCTATGAATCCAACAGAACATATATTTTTAATTCATTCATTAAAAAAAGTTTAAAATGGGTCCATTTTAAGTAAATCTGAATCCTACATGTGCTGCTGGACAGCAGTCAAGTAAACTTTGTTACGGATGATTAGATTGTTAGATGGATACAAAATTTGGCCTAGAGTTAGATCATATTGTGGTTCATATTATTAGTTTCAACTCCGATCGTAACACGATTGATTTTATATGATTTTTAGAACTTGCTGTCCAGAAAAAAAAAGAAAAAAAAAGAAAAAAAAAGGATTACATATGAAGGGTGTTCATATGATGCTCATAATGGTGGACCATACTGACATGGGCCACTTTGCTAACCACCATAGATATAAATACATGCATACAAGAACTCAACACCAGTGGGGCCCACACATATCAAGAAAATAAAAGAGGAGGATAAGGAAGATGGAAGGAGGGGTGTAGACTCACCTCAATGGATGGATGGTTGGATGATGATGTGTGGTCCACTCCCTCTGGGATTGATAGTGGGCCACACCTTGGCCCCACTCTCTCTCACTCTCTCTTAAAATCTCAGAATTTTTCTAAGTATAAGAAAAGAATAAGTGCAAGAGAACTCCTACTCTTATATAGGGAATTGGGGGTTGAGGTGGCAAGATGATGTGGCAAGTTTATGTGATCTTATTGGTGCTAAAAGTGAGGTGGAAGGTGGTGTATGGCATGGGTAGTGGATAGATGAGGTGGATGGTGCTAAGCATGCATTGGCTAAGGTGGAAGAAATCTAGACATGCATTGGCTAATGGATGGATAAGGGTTATGGGTTGTAGGTGATGCATGGTGGATGATGAAGTGGAGTGTTGCAATTGGTTGTTTGAAGTGATGTGGCACAAATCAAGACATACATTGGATGCATGGGGAGAGAGCCAATGATGGGTTTTGGGAGAGAATCCAATTTTATCTTATAGTGCTTGTCTTATATTTGCTAGCTTCTTATTTTGTCATGTAGCAATTGTCCTATTTGTTGGTAATTTTCATGTTCTAAAAGTGGGCTTTAGGCATGCATGGGCTCAAGTCCAATGGGCCTAGCCTAATAAAGGTTGCTTGTGTTACTGGATACATAATTTGAGCCTTACATTCGATGGGTCATATCTCACTAACGGAGCGGAGGATTGATGCGCGGTTTTCACCATTGCGACCTCAACGATGACGCGGTCCAGATGATAGAGGTCTTAAGATCATCCAGAATAAATCACTTTGGTGAGTTTTATAGGTGCGCTAGGGTACAGTGTATGGTCTATCAACGGTGCGAGTTGGGACACGTGTGCATATGAGCAATGTTGCAAAAGACCGAGCTCCCACATTGATGCCATCGAACATCACTCGATGCAAATGTCAATTTCTAGCATATATTCAATTTGTTGTTGGACTATTTGGACATGTTTTTTGATGTTATCAAATTAGATTTGATGCCATCGAAATTGTCCACGATTGCACATCAATGCAATCGACAGAACATAAAGTTTACCAGTATGGTTCATAATTCCTCCAATACATAAATTATTCTAAACTAAGCTTACCAAGGATTTTTTTTTAAAAACATTTGTGGGTAAGGTTAGGTTCTTATGGATGGGGTCATATACCTCAAGGGTTTGGTTAGGGAAATGAGGCTTTTGCTTACCTATGTGGAGTGCTCGAACTTCTTCAGTTGATGATTCTTTGATATTGTAGTCTTCAATTTCGGGCTCACTTGACAGACTGACTCAACTCTCAAGTATATTGACAAATCAGGGCACTTTCAATCTCCCCCTTTGTCAATTACATGACAAAACCCCTAATAAACCCTAGATATTACATACAACTCAAGATTTTATAGAATTTTCCTATTACAACTCGATTACAAACATAATGCTGACTTGAGTTGTTGCTCCCCCTCTGTTTATACTCCCCCTATCTTCCTCCATTGTATTAGCATTAAAAACAAACAACAAACACACACAATGGTGGGAGCATGGTTCTCCCCCTTTTTATCAATCATTGGCAAAGGGTTAGTAACATAAACAATATGCCAAAACAACTAAAAGTTGGAGAATCAATCACAAATAAGACATATTGGAAGATGGATACAATACTCACATAAGTTCAAATCATAATGGGAATTCATATTAGAACACTATGTGAAGATAAATGCCATGTATAGATATATCAAAGTAAATGCCCAAAACTGGCATAAAGATATTCAAAGTATCAAAACAAAATATTTCATCATCCATAGACGTTATGGACATAAATATCCAAAAACACATCCAAAAAAAAAAAAAAACACCCACACATCATCAAACATCTGATCTAATGATGTATAGAGATGAATCAAACCAGATGAGCTAGGGCATCCAAAAAGATATATAATGTCACTACCGAAACCAGTACAATCCGAGTTGTTGTTGTGCTGACTCGGTGAGTTTTCATCTGCTCTTGAAGCGTCTTCTGATCTGGTAGGTTATTTCCAACCCAACCCAATTGGTGTCGAGTTGGATTCTGTTTTGCAGCATCGAGGTGGTAATCGGATGGATCTCAAGTTAATTTTGAGTGGAGATCGCTCTAAGAAACCAGGTTTCGCCAAGTCAACTCAATCGAGTCTGGCTCGGGCTTGAGTTTATCTTGAGACCTTGTTGCGGGTTACCACCATGAAAATTTTGAGAATTCAATGAGGTGTTGCAACTAAGTTTCGATCCTAAGTTTGACCGAGTTATATTGGGACAAAATGAGTCCTCATCTATTTGAGTTTTCTGATTGTGTTTTGTTAGGTCTTACCTTCAATTTGAAGCTAGACTTGAGCATGTTCTCAACTGTGGGTTGTATAGATGTAACGAATGCTAGCTTGGGGTTACATCAAGTTGGGATAAGTCGGAGACTCAGAAAATCATTTTCTCAAAGTTAGGAATTTCCCGCTTTAATCAACTAAGTTGATTGTAACGCCTCGATGGTGGTGTTCAAATTAGACCTAGTTTGAGTTCACATTGGTGTAACTTAGGGTAGTGAAGTTAGCTTGGGTGTTAAGGTTCATTAGCACCTTCTAGTCAACAAGAGGTGGATTCACACTCAAAGGTGAGGACTCCCCCTTTAAGCTTCCCACTTAAATTTGTCAATCTTGGTATAGATGATGCTTTATTCTTGTACAGGTAGTATCTCCCAAGTTACTTGATTAACTTACTTATCTCACTATGCGAATATGCTCATTTGTTGCTTAATCGATTCCTATATTACATAATTGATGTCTCTTTAATTTTAACAAGCATGAATGATGTGATTTCTACTGTTATCTCAAGTTACAAAATTTGTTAATTAATTAGATGCTTGCCACTTGTGATTACTTGATGGATTGACTGGAACTTGTTGTGGACGTATATCTTGCGGACCATTTGTTGCCCTACGTGGCTTTGATTGCATATTTGCCTTACGTGGCTTGAATCAGATATTTTCCCTACAAGTCTTTGATCCTTTATTTTCCCTATGCGGTATTGATGGGATATTTGCCCCTTTGTGGCCTGGATGGAATATTTGCCCTTTTGAGGCCGGATGGTTATATTCGTATAAACTTGTTGATTTTTGGGTTATTATGTAGAGTTTGATATAATTTTTGGATAAACCTAAAGTTCATTTATTGATTTTCTAGTCACCTTGCGGAGTTCATACGATTTCTAAGTGATGCTAGAGTTCATGTGTTGATTCTCTCTTCATCTTATGGAGTTCACTTGTATCATGATTTTCGAGTGAAGATGAAGTTCATTTATTAATTTTTTAGTCACCTTATGGAGTTCACATACAATATGATTTTCGGATGAAG
Organism: Magnolia sinica; assembly: GCF_029962835.1. Taxonomy (NCBI): domain Eukaryota; kingdom Viridiplantae; phylum Streptophyta; class Magnoliopsida; order Magnoliales; family Magnoliaceae; genus Magnolia; species Magnolia sinica. The sequence continues at coordinate 25,473,327 of NC_080588.1, forward strand.
CAGAGGTTTAAATGTTGAAATTCATCTTGTGAAGTTCACTCGTATTGTGATTTATGTGTGAAGTTGAAGTTCACATGTTGATTTTTTAGTCACCGTGCGGAGTTCATATGATTTTCAAGTGAGTTTGAAATTCATTTATTAATTTTCTAGTCATTGTGTAGAGTTCTATATGATTTCCGGGTAAAGCAAAAGTTCACTTGTCGATTTTCAAGTCATCTTGCGAAGTTCACATACAATGTGATTTACGGGTGCAATAGAAAGTCGTATGCTGATTATCTGACTATCTGGGCATATCCACTTATATTGCGATTGCCACTGCATTTTCCTATGGTGAAGTTATATTGATTAACTATACTCTCGAGTACATGATTATGATTTTGAATTACATTGTTTAATACGTCTCATTACATGTCTTGTGAACTATGGATTGTGAATGATGAGTGTGTAATCTTGTAGGGTATTCCTTAATGCGATAGCCATTGATAATATCAAACCATATCAGTTGATGTAGGTGTAGAACGAACTGATGCGGTACACTTGGTTGCCGCGACAAGTCGGGCAGTTGAGGAGCTAGATGAGTTCCTAGTGGTACACATTGAGCTTCATCACTAGTTGATAGATTTTTATATTGTTTAGTGAACTTTTGATAATTGGGTTATACAAGGACTACACCAAAAAATGTCATTTAGGAACGGTTTTAAACCGTTCCTAAATCCCTTAGGAACGGTTTTAAATCATTTCTAAAAGAGGCGTCACAGAAAACTGGAACAATTCGAAACGTATCAAGTACCGTTTCAAATTTTAAGAACTCTTAGGAACGGTTTTAAACCGTTCCTATGGTTGCAAACAGTAATTTTAAATTTTAGGAACGGTTGTAAACCGTTCTTAATGTTGTCAATGGTCAAATCTAAAATTTTTTGAACAGTATTTTTCATTATTTACGAATGGCCAATAAAAGTTGTACATTTGTTTTGATATTTAAAAACCAAAGAATATTATATACAATTAAAAATTAATATTGAACAAATATGGTACAACTTTTAATAATAATTATATATATTTACAATAAATAAGTTTACAATTGCAACGAATACATTAAAAATAAAAAAAAAATCCTCCATGATGTGCTCCACTCGAGAAAACACAAGGTCCCACCATTTATGGGGTTGTCCTGTGCATTGCATATCCAAGCAAAGCTTCTTTTTGGGCTTGCATTGTAACTATCAAAATCAAAACAAAGACTCTAAGCAATTTGATTAGCCAAAAATCAACATAAAGATTCAAAAACTAACACGTAAAAGAGTGACTATTCAACAACTAAAAATGACATATCACAGCAGAAGACAGTTCTAAGGATTCCTAGTTGCACAAAATAAATTCCCAGTTATAAAAAAAAAAAAATAAAATAAAATAAAATAAAATAAAATAAAAAAAAATAAAATAAAATAAAATCTGCATTCTAGAAATTATTTAAATTGCTAGAGATTGAGAAGTTTGGGTTGCATCTCACCTCTCTTCTTGTAAGAATGCCTAGATCTTCCAAGTTCTCTCCTATTTTCTCCAAAACCTGCATTACATCTATCATGTCCAGTCTATAGAAACAACTAATCAAGCTATACAAGATGCACTTGGGACGCAGTCCACAAATACAATCAAAACAGTCCAAAAAGGTGACGAAGTAGTTTTAAATTGTTCCCACTAGATGGGATCATAACCCTACATTTCTTAAAATCATATTCTTGAAATTTAACCAAACTAAAAAGAAAGTGATGAAGCAAGATCAAAACAAACCTAACTCTGAAATTTTCTGTGCTAGCTAGAAGTCCAAAAAAACATTTACAACAATCATACAAATGGAATTAGATAGAATAAGATATATAATCCATAAATGGCATAGCACCATATAAGGTTATCAAGTGTAATCACACAACCGGAGGAAGGGCAACTCACCCAGAATTCCCCATCGCAGGAACCAGGCAATAAACCCAGCTATATTTTCATAAAAAATCATCATAACATCATGCATATGGACATGCAATTTATAGCACAACCTTCTAGTACATTCTGGAATGTGTCTTTCTATCACAAGCTGAACAACTCCAAAACTCCAAATATAGATATAAATTCTACAGAACAACCAAATATTTATCTCTACTAACGGGGTTGGCTATACAAAATTGATTCCACCAACACTACAACAAAACTGCCCTTTTTAGTATAGTTAGGACCATTGATCATAAAATAGATATTACAGACTGAAATTTTCAAATCAATTAGTTTAGAAGAAACATTGTTCGATCCTGACTAATGAATAAGTTGATCATAACTCTAACATCCCTCACTAGTTCTCTGTTCAGTTCCTGATGCTTGATTTGAAACTCAACCATAGAGGTATGTGATTGTGGGGACCTGTTCAAACTGTTTGAATTCCATGGCCTTCTCATCATTGATAATGGGTCAGATCTTGCTCATGTTTCGTGAGTGTTGTGAATGGCTCTAGATCATTTTAACCTACAGCTGGTTACAGGTAATGTTAATCTTCCTGCCATCCCATGCATAAACTTTTGGAAAAACATGTAGAGGGTCAGACCAACCTGATGGATGGTTTGGATCTGGCACCTAGCTATGTGCCATGCGCCATGTTTGTGGTGTGCAAATGAGCTTCATTGAACATGCCAGGTGCACTTAGCAAAGCTCTAGAAAATATCTATTAAAAAGGAAGATAAATAGAGCAATACATGAATGGTGTGCAAATATAAAAAAATCTCCAGTCCAATTTCCGGCCGTGACCTCTTCAAGGAACTTGACATTCATGGGACTAAAACTACAAAACATACATTTTCCTTCGTAAACTTCTTTTTCTTTCCCTTTGGCAGCACAGGTGACTTCAAAGAGGTTAGAGACACCTTCAAACTTCTTTTTTTAATTGATATGTGGACAAAAGGTTTAAGTAGTGATATTGAACTCTTCAAATTGCAACTCAAAAATGGACAGTAAGCTAGCAAAGCCTTCTCAGGAACTTCAAACAAAGATCGAACATAAAAAATAAAAAAAAATAAAAAATAAAAAAGTGAGTTCTATAAAAATTGTTAGATTTGCATTGTTGCAGCTGTGATCTTTTAATGCTCAAATATCAAAACATGGAAGAGGAAAGAAGAAAAATGTAATATTGAGACGAGGTTTTAGCCATTGAAGCAAACTAACTACATAAAAACAGTCCCATCCTCCAAAATCCAAGGAATAGAAACAAAAGAAACACCTGTGAGTCATCTCAACCATGGCTTTGGGAATCAGTTATGTCATAAGCCATTCAAGTGTAGCCAAACCGGGGTGGCAATATTCACATATTTTTCTCAAATTTCTTGAGGAAAAATGGTATATAAACATTAAAGATATTATGTATCGACATACAATATTTAGGATATTACATACAAGAATTTTAAAGTCAGTCACATACTCAGCACTCAGCTTTAAATAGGCAACTCTACGGAGAACATTCCTACCAAAGAATAACCCATTGTCTTTTATTTCTATTTTTTATTTTTGAATGGCATAAGAAGATTACTTCCTAATCAAACATTTGAAGTAAGGAGATTCATCAACGAAATTTACTGTCTTAACATGAGAAAATTCAATCCTACTGTGGCTTGCTTCAATCCATGAAACCAAAATTTTGCAGCTAATGAGAAATGAAGAGACATAATTGTCACAGTTTCTCAAAGGGAATCAAGGTACTTTTAAATACTTGTAGCCATCTTGAGCTAAAATGATATTTTGTGGATCCACCCTGAGTGCATTTAAAACATGAAAAATGATATGTTTTAGGAACCAAATACTAGTTATTGCAACAACCAAGCAAGAATAATAGAGCAATATGATTTTTGACAGCATTTCAATCAATGTCAAAACAAAGACTAACCATCTACATGATATATATATATATATATATCACACTTCTCAGAAATATAAAATACAAAAAAATTATAGGAATGAAATGATAAAAGGCCAGGATATCATGGAGTAAGAGGAAGATGAGTACCCTCAGGAAAAAACTCATGTCAAGCATATTTAATGGGAAGCATAACATGAGAAGGATAGCGCAGAACATCCAATATTTCTACAAACTAAGGCACCTGACACTCGACAGGATTTGACAGGGACCAATAACAACACTCCTTCAATTTTAAAAATGAGGAAAATGATTGACCTATCAGTCTAGAAGGCATAACTATCCAAATACACCCTTAAATCACACAGTTGTTCTATTAATCTATAGGACTCATGGAAGCTTACAATAGTTTGCAGCAAAACCTCAAACTACTCACCTCAAGACTAAATCAACAACACAGTTCGCTTGCTTAAGTTTGTAAAAGTCTAAATTCCAATTGGATTTCAATTCTGAGCTTTAAACCTGCTGCCCCATTTCACGAGAAGCCACCAGACAACTACTGGGATGCTAACTGCATCAAGCAAAAAAAAAAAAAAAATCATAATTGATAACCCAAGTAAGATGTGAAATTGCCTCGCATTGAAGATCCTACAATTCTTCTGCTCTAGACCAAGGTGATGTTTCAAGATTTACAAGCAAAGCAACAAGTTAATAGTACAAACTACCTGCCTAAGATAATTCAATGCTTGTCTTTGGAAACATCTTTCTCAGGGACCTAAGATTCCAATTCCTTGGGTTTCATCTTCTCTGCAGCCCTAAAAAATAGCAATCACAAGGCAATGATGAGTTCTTAAGAGATGTTTATGGTAAAATGATTAACTGATCACAACTACAAGTTCATGCGCAGCATTTGAGAGAGACATGCGCTAGCGTAGCATAGTAGCAATGCAAGGACAGAAAATTGAATCATTGCATGAAAACAATGGTTTCATGAGAATATTGATGTGTCCACAGTTCCCAAACATGGTTAAAAGACTTGGCGACTTGTTCTCGAACTATCTAACTTGAAAGTAACATGATCCAAGGTTGGAGACACTCAATATGGATGCTAAGGGGCCTATTTGATGCATGGGAATCCATGGAATAAAAAGAAGGAAAAGTCTGATCATTAATCAACTTGCTTGGTAGCCGGAGATAACAATACCTGTACTATTACAATGGAAATTAGTAACAATTCCTTGATTTTTGGGAAATATAGAAGAAAGCCATCAATCCAAAACAAGTAAACAAAACCCAAATCACAATCAAGATCATTCATTCAGCGTACAGTGCCAAAGACATGAAAATTATAATTTAGCATTTTTGGTGTAGTGATGACATAGATCAGCTTAGGTGGACCCTGACACCTCCCTAGTAGGTGAGACAGTCCACACTTTACTGACAGATCAATCAAGCATAGGCAGATGCAAATTCCAGAGAGAAACCAAATCAACATACCATCATATACCCAAGGTCTTAGGAAGTCTACATTATGAATAGGCTACAACAGCAAAGTTTTGTGGTTTTGAGGTATTCAATAAAGGTAACGGTGGGATATAATGGTCACTGCCATTACGGTTATGATACGGGCCGTAACAGTGGGATGCTAGCAGGTGGACTTTTCTCCTATAAGAAATCAGCAAGGTTAAAAAAATTATTTGATAAGAACCAATCAATCTAGTAAGTAAGATGTGCTCCTTTCCAATAATTAACCGATGTTGAAGCTTTCAAAGAACAAACAGATCTAATCAAACAATCAACAATAATCATTAGCACTTGATAATCTCAACCACATAAAAATGGCTATAATCAAATAAGTCCTGATCCCTAAAAAGAAATTTACCAATATCAACAACAAATTCTACATGCTATACTTTTGCTGTATAAAGTTAGAATTTTGGATAAAAAAGTATAGTCATACATAGCAAATAAGGAATTATAGAGATTATAGAAAACCTTGAGATGGGCGGCAGCCTTGTCCTTGTCGGTGAACACGCCAGTCGACTCCACAACATACTCAGCACCAGTCTCACCCCATGGGATCTCTTCAGGGTCCCTAAATATTTCCACAAAATCAAGCAAATTTTAGTGACATGAGATTTCAATTCTAGGCAAGAACACGTAAAATGAAGAAACTACAGAGATATAAGCCACCATCAGATCAGCTGGGCTAAGTCCAGTTGGATCATCCAACTCAACCCATTGATAACTTATAGGGGTAAGGAGATCTTGAAAGAAGGCTAGCTAACAAACGAGATATTGCACTTGCGACTGAACTCAAAATTAAAATATTTTAGCACTCAGATTGCAAATACTTATAGCATTGAACAGAGACAATATATATATATATATATATATATATATATATATATATATATATATATATATAAGGGTTTATGACTGCAAGAAAAATAACAAAATAAGCAAAGGAAATCAAATTCCAGAGACAATGAGAAAACCCCATAAAAGAAAAGGTCCACAAAAGCTATACCTGAGGTGCAAGGTGACACAATCAGGGAACAATGGCACCACCAAGTCCGAGTCGACATGGCACCATCTTGACATTCTTACAGTTCTTACACAAAAGAGTCACATACGTTGCCTTCGCCTTTGTTCTCGATGCAACAATCGTGATCCCAGCAATCTTAACAAGCTCCAAGATAAACTGAGATAGAGAAATAATGAACGATTTGGAACAGCCCCAATTGGACATTTGGTCGAGTAGTTGCTGTGTGGACCCCAACAATCAACAACCAATGTGATGGCTCCTGCAAATCATGGTCCAGTAATAAGGCATATAGTGGATTCACTGTGCGGACCCCAATAGTCAACAACCGATGTGATGGCTCATGAAAATCATGGTCTGATAATAAGGCAGACAGTGAATTCATTAAAATAGTGTACAGGGCCCACACGATCAGCAACAATGGGTTAGATGAAAAACAAATCTGATATAGTGTTAATGACCACCAGGAACAACATCAGTGTGATTTGATAAGCAACAGATAATGAATCAGGTCATATGCAAATAATGTGAGCCAATCCTATGCAAATGTAATGGATAGTTAGCATTTAACATATAGTGCATCAGATGAGCAGACAACCTGAATCTTGTGCAAGGGAAGCTAACATTTAACTCGCTTGATGAGCAGCTTGTCCATGCATATGTGTAAACTCTCTCACCAATCATTTGTTGCAGTGGGTGCTACACAACTGGGGTGATGAGGATTGTGTATGTAAGGATGCCATAAATGCAAAGAGTGGTAAGGTTATCATAGGCGTTGATGATCCGCACGAGCTTGAACATGTGAGGCTAGCAATGGACATGATAATGCTGGCCAAGATGGGAGGAAAGGAAAGGAAAGGACTAAAAAGGAGTGGAGGAGACTCTTATCTGATGTTGGATTCAATCAGTGCAAGATAACACCCACCAAAGCCCTCCAATTTGTAATTGAAGCACGTCCTTAATCACCTCGTAGGTGCACGTGCCAACTTGTCCATGACATCCGAATGACTGGAGTGAGTCTCGCCATGTGCATGGCTCATATGTCTAGTACATGTGCCAGGTTAGCACGTGTCAAGTAATGTAGAAGTGCAAACACAGTAATAAAATGTAGTGTGTTCTCTTTTTTGCCAAGATGGGGGCTGTATGATCATAGCCTTTTTTTTAATTATTAATTAAAGGTGTGAGCAGGCCACCTATAATATTATTAATTCCAAGAACGGACTGTACATTTTTTTGGGCAGGCTCCTATAAAAGAAAAAAATCAATGGGGCCTTGCCTATCGTAGGAAGGAAACAAATACAAAATCCATTCAATTGAAAAAAATACCAAATGGCTTATAGGACAAAAATATGTAGACAGTAAGCTATGTGACAGTATGGATCCCAAAACACCGAAGCTAAAAAACGTGGGCTTACTACGCACTGCATTGCCACCAACTGGCCTCTGTACCATTGAAAATCTAGAGAGTACAAATTAAATCTATGGTTAAAGCCTAAAAATGATGTGCAATTATTCATAGTAAAGTAATTAATCAACAAAATAGAAATACATAAATGCAAAAATTGTAATGATGCACTCATTCAAAAGATGGTCTTGGTAGAAGCATTTTTTCAAACAAGTAGCATGCAGATTAGTATATAAAGAAATAATTAAACAGCATTCCAAAATTATAATAAATACTTAATTTGTCATACAAACTATGAAAGGAATGGAGAAACCAGCAATAGATTTTCATATAGCAAGAATTTAAAGTGTTTAAAAGAATAAATTTCTCAGAGTATATAACTAGAATTTAAAGTTAGTATTTTTCTAAGATACTAACTTCCTCTTCTTTCTGTGTATCCGTGTTCTGGTGGTTGTTTAAATATATAATACTTCTAGCTATGGAGTTCTTCATCTTTAAGCTTTTTGTCTCCAATTTTAAAGATTTTATTTCTTCCTTGTAGTTGTTGACAGATGGCACTTGCGCATTGTCACTATCTTTAACTACTCACAATCTACTAGATCGAGATCCTTCTATGTGCATTTTTAGTGAAGTGATTTCAGCTCTACAGTCATTAGCTCCCTTCTCTGAAGCTCCAGTGACTTATTTAAATTTTGTATCTGCAAGACACCATGCATTCTGGTTCACATGTTCTACTGGCATACGACTAAGCTAATGTCAGATGTTACAACAGTTGAATAAAAGACAACTACCAGATTATCCCCGTCTTTGAGGTCCTTCTGTACAGCTTCCAAGGAATTTGTTAATGCAGTTATCTGACCATCAGACAAGTCCTTGTTTTTTAGCAAGGACTCCTTTTCACAATTAAGCCTCTCATTTTCTTTTACTAATGAGTCTCTTTTTCAAAGTATTGGATACAATCACCCTCTTCAAAACATACAGAGCAAAACTTCTGGATTCCACTGATTGAAAACCCCAGTTGCCAAACACAGTTAATGAATTCCACAAAAACGAAAATCTAGTTGCAAAATACAAATGAATCTCTATTTGCATCCATTGTATACATGGCATACATATAAATTAAAAACTATTAAAACGGAGACATTTCATCAAACACATGTTGTGCACACCTTAAACATTCGCAACAAATGATGAATGACATACATCTATAGAAACCCAAACCATCTAGATCATTGGTCCCATTGTTTACCAGACATGGCTGGGGAAGAGGTGAAGGGCGAGGGTGGTTGGCTGCACCAGATCTGCAGATGATGTGGGAGACGATGCACCAGTGATGTAGACGATGCGCCAGTGATGTAGACGATGCGATGAGAGGGAGAGGGAGCGGGAGAGGGAGAGCAGAAGCGCTCGGAGACAGAGATCAGATAGGTCGTTTCAGAGAGGTGATCAAAGATCGAGAGGGAGAGGGTTAGGGAGAGGGAGATCGAAATAGAGAGAGAGAGAGAGAGAGAGGAGGGGGGAGAGGGAGATTGAGAGAGACAGAGGGAAATAAGGGTTTCATAGGAGAAGGTCCATGACGCACGAATGGTCTATGCCGCCTAGGGCTGTGTGGGGTCCACAGAGATGACCTTTATCAAATCCACTCCATCCATATCTTTTCAAATAAAATAATAAAACAGGATCCCAAAAATTAAGAGGATCCAAAACTCAAGTGGGACACACCATCAAAATAGTGCGAACAACAACGTCAGCTGTTAATATGGTTAGAAATTATAGGGTGTAGAACCGCTTCAAATTAGAAACGGCTTAAAACCGTCTTTAAACCAAGCCATTACCGTTCCAGATCTATGATTTTGGTGTAGTGAATTCATATGTGTGCGCTACATTTTGGATTCTTGTAGTGATTGGATAACTTTTATTCAATGCATAGTTTACTCCGCTAATATTTACTGGATTGATGATAAGACTGTTTAAAATTAAACTGAAATTTTAAAGGCTAACGCTCGGGTTTTCAGAAAACGAGTAGTATACTCGGGTTTCAAAAAACGTGGTGTTATAGTGCACAAGGCGAAGCTTGAGCTGAGATTTAAGGTTGTGCTAGATAGGAATGTGCAATGGTTGTCCAAATTGGAATTGAGCAGCGATCCCACTAGGGGGAGGTGGCTACAACTGGTTAGATTGAGATTGGCCAGAGTACTAGTTGGCTAGCATTTGGCTATAGATGATTGGGATTTTGAGTTGTTGCAGGATACTGGAAATGGGCCTGGTTTCCCTCAGAATCGATGGATTGGAACTGGTTAATGGTAGGGTATGAAAGATCCACATGAGTAGGAAGTTGTTGCGCACTGTGGATGAACTGTTCAGCTATTATTTAGAAGAACTGGGTCATCAGGTTCTCTATCCTATTCATGTTATAGCTAAACTAGCTATTGCAAGATCTGACGTGGGTTAGAAGGTTTACTATATGGGTAAATCAGTGATAGGATCCAACAAATCTCCCTGAACCGACGTGTTGACTTGTGCACATGTTTTGATGATGCTTCGATTGGCTGACTTTGCAGGGCATCAGACCCCTAGCTGCCTTGTGGGCGCAATGATTGTAGGATGGTTTAACTCTCACACATAAACATGATCCATAACATTTCTCTCTTCTTTATTCTTTCTCTTTAGTTTTTTTTTTTAATAATGGAATGAAAAAGTAGTTAAGTATAGACATGAAAGTAAAGGGACCAATGCGAGACTAAAATGTTGAATGTAAAGGTAGGAATGTAAATGGACTAGTATGATATTGGAATGCATACTGTAAAGACCTAAATGTATAGGGACCAATTCAATACTGGAAGGCTAAATGTAAAGGGACCAGTTTGAGACTGGAATGCCGAATGTAAAGATAGGAATATAGAGACAAGAATGTAAACTAAGCTAATAGATGTAGATTAGCATGATATTGGAAGTTCAAATGAATCCCATTTTGAACGTAGATCCCGACGTTTCGAGTCGTGCCTTTGGCTATGAGTTAGTCCACAACAAAGTCACCATTTCTATGGACACCGACGGGAAATTTTTCCTTAGGGCGCACACTAGGCGTCCGGGTCGGACCGTCTGATTGGGTGCATGAGTTGAACGATGTGTGTGTGTGTGTGTGTGTGTGTGTGTGGTGATAAGTATAGAACTAGAGTTTATTCCGATTTCTTATGTGACATGATCTGCATATCCGGAAAGTCACAGAGCAAACATCTTTCGTAAACCTAACATATTGAATGCTCAATTCAAACATAGGATAGCATGTGAAGGCATAGATCCTAAGTCTATCCAGATCCAGTGAAACTCATAGCTAAGACCTTTATGCCCGAACCTCGTGGAGGGGTTGAGAAGAGAATGTTAATAGTTGTAGGTGCTTAGTTGATATAGACGATAGAATATGAAGGCCAATATTCGAAGTCTGTCCAAATCCATTGAAACCCATAGCTAAGACCTCCATACTCGAATCATGCAGAGGGGTTAAGAAGAGAAGCTTAATAGTTTTAGGTGCTTGGTTAATATGGGTGATGATATATGAAGGCTTAGATCAAAAGTCTATCCAGATCTACTGAAACCTGTTGATGCAAAAATTTGTACATCCTTCCAAGACCACCTAAGACCTACAAAAAGGGACAAGAATGGACACCCTGGCTGCTCCAGGGGACCCTCCGATGCCAAAGTCAGGTGGGCAAGCTAGGTCTAGTCAAACTTAGGGTTTTTGAGTGGAGAATTGTGTGTACCTTTCACCATTATGGGCGCTAGTATTTATAGGTGAGGGGAGGCAGTGGCGTAAAGGGACATTCCCTGTTTGGTAAGAGCATATTGTAGTGGGATTCAGAATCCTATCGTATCATGTTGATCTTCCGAGATCTTTGGCAGATATCTTGGATAGATCTGTGTTGCAGTGTCCCCCTAGATCTATAGCAGGGTTCTCGGAAGGGTAATTTTAGTAAGACCTGGACAGTTAGTTCCAAGTTGGAACTAGTAGAAGAGCACAGTGGGAGGTTAAGGAGGGGAGTTGTTCTGAGGAGGGGTTCGGCCAACCTGAGTTCTTCTGTCGAGTCGTTACCGAGCTCCTTTGGCATCAGGTAGATTGGTGGTTAGTCGATCTGCCTTTGGAGAGGTATCGGAAGACCGAAGTCGATCTCCTTCCTCATTCGACCTGGGGCTGAGGTCGAGCTTTTTTCTATATCGATTGTTGACCGACCTCATGGTGTGCACGGATGTCTGAACTGACCTTTGTTGGTCCGTCCTTTTCCCCCTATAACAATAAGCCCCCTACTTCCAAGCTCCCACAATGGACTCGCAAAGTAGGTCGATATTAGTTAGGTCGGACCATTATGTGCCTAAGTTGTCAAGTCAGCTTATCATTAATGCTGGATAAGGCGGCGTGCATGAGAATCGGGGTGTATCTGTAATCATGGTATGGCGTGCTTGAGATAATGCGCACCACTCGAGGTAACGTGCGTTGGTGGAATGCTTGCTTAACTTCTGGCCTACAGGGTGCTGACGTGTGGCGTCTTCTGGAGATATGGATCGGTCGGCGAGTGGGAGAGCTCCATGTGTCCAAGCGCGATCATTGAGGCACCGATTTGGCTACTGTAATGAGTGTGAGAATTAAATGTTGCACAGTTGAGTCATCTATAAAAGGGGATGCCCTAGCACTACTTCGAGCTATTTGTTATACCGTCTTTTCGCCTCTCCTTTTATTCACCCCGTACTCAGGTGATTTTCAGTGACCTCCAAGCTTCTCCTTCTCCGATGAGCTTTGTCCCTATCTTTCCTCCCCCTTATATTTCTTTTCATTTTCTGTCAGTTTCCTGGCTTTCGGTGGCTGTTCTATCTAAAGGACATGTCGAGATCATCAGACCAGTGGGGGGAGTCGTCTCGAAGTGATGGTGGGTCGGATGATCTTGACCCTATGTCGAACCCACCCTCACCGCTAGTGATGATGAGTGACAGGGACTTCCAAGCGTCCCATGAGTCAAGGATGGCTGCTCGGTCCTCAGCCGAGCAACCAGAGGACGTCGAGGGTATTGTCCCAGCTACAAAGGAGGCCAGTAGATCCTCGTCAGAGGCAAAAGAAAAGGGGCCGGTTGGGTCAACGCTGACGGAAGCCAACCTGGTACGGATCAGGTTGGGGTACCACATCCCAGACTCCATCGTACTTCGAGCTCCCATACTTGGTGAGCTTCCAAGCAAGCCCCAAGTCGGCGCCCTTTAGTGCGGTTTGAGGCTCCCTTTCCAACATATAATAAGGAAATTCCTCTTACATTTAGAGTTAGCTAATGGGGAGATAATCCCCAAATGACTGGAGGGCATTAGTGGGGTCATTCATTCTCTAGTCAGAGCTTAGCTGACCGTGAATGAGTTTCTGAAATGGCCAAGCTTATATGTCCTAGAAGGGGGGGGGGGGGTGAATAGGACTATGCCAAATTTAAAATAAATATAGCGGAAATAAAGAAAGTGAGATAGCCAAATAAATAAATCAATACACAATGTTGAATGTAATCTCAAAATATTGATTGTTCTAAGGACAACCGTGCACCATAAAAATGGCAGGGCAACCTTACTAGAACAATTAGAGAAACTAAAGCTCAAACTAATAAAGAGATAGCAAGGAATAAATTACAGAAATATAAAACTAAACTATTACAACATTCCCCACTGAGCTTTGAAAATGATTACAATCATTCACATCCACGTATACATCCCACAAATGAATAATTAAAGATGAAATATAAATCACACAACCACAAAACACAGGGGATTATAGTGGTTCGCCTGTGTGTACACCAACTGTTAATAAACAGCTACATAACTACTCCACTCCTAATATCCTCACACAGGGGATATCAGCGTTCACTATCAAAGATAGGTTTTCCAAGTTCACCCAAAACCTTCGCAATTGTGTCTTTCTCTGTGGGCTTACACAATTAAAAAAAAAACCCCTCTTCTGAGTTTTCCTGGCTCTCCTCAGATAACCAATACAATGAGATTTTTCTGGCAAATCCCAAAAGAAAACCAAATGAAAGTAAATTACATAAATGTAAAATACCTGACTTTCTCCTTCGTTGTAGCAGCCCAGAAGAACCAAGTCGGAGTAGAGATTTGAATGTCAAAGTTCAATGTCCAATACTCACTTTATAATGGTTCTAGGTTCTAATAGATTTTAAATTAAACCAAATGGGGCGTAGCTCTATTTGATTTTAATTCCAAGAAGACGGAATACAGCAATTCCTCTTTTCAAATAAGATTGGAATATAGGAACAAAATCAAATAAGAAAAGCTAAAGAAAGAGAATATTAAATATGCACACTTAGCTTAAAATGGAGCACAGACTTATCTCTCAGAAGGCCGAATTAAATTAGCTTGAATTTCATATTTTATTCTGAGATTCTTGCTCTATTTATAGGTGAGTAGATCATGTCTTCGACTGGTTTAAAGAACTCTACGACTGGTCGTAGAACCAATAGATATTTAAAAATTCGGGCGCGATAAGATCTGGCGGTTTCACGACTGGTCGTAGGTGGTCTACGACTAGTCGTAGGTCTCCTTCGACTGGTCATAGGTTTCTCACGACTAGTCGAAGCTAGCCGAATTTCAATACTGTACTTTGAGTCGTAGGTCTACGACTGGTCGAAGCAACAGTCGACACTGTTCATACGACTAGTCAAATAGTCCCTGAGACTAGTCGAAGCCTAACAGAAAATTTTTAAATTTTGCAACAAAGTTACGACTGATCTAGGAAATTCTTAGACAGGTCGAAGTAGTGCTAGGACTAGTCGAACAAAGTCCAGGACTAGTCTTAGAACAGCCTAAACTCACTTATATAAAACATATGAATTATGTATCTAGAATGGCCTACTCTAAAGGTCAACCTAAGGTCAGTCATACCTCAATAGTGAAGTAAGGACATTGAAACTTAGAGACGAGTGACCTTTGAAAGTAATGAAGCTTAAAGTCTTGATGTCGCTCAAACTTGAAAGCTTCTTGAGATCTTGACTTTAACTTGAAAGCCTCTTGAGATCTTGACTTATGAACAGTGCTTGTCAATGAAAGCTGATCTTGAATAGAGCTTTGTTCTTCACATATGCAAGCTTCATAACAGTGTCTTTGGCACCACAAATTTGACAACAAAAAGGGGCTATAAACTATAGCACTTACAATCTCCCCCTTTGTCAAATTAGTGACAAAACACACTTCCAAGATATGTTACATAACACAGAATATCTGATTAAAGAATCATGCACCAGTTGTTATATCATGCACTAGTTGTTACCAACCGGCATACTAACATGATCCTGCAAATCTGTAAATCAATATTCAATATAACATATAGTCCACTACTGCACATACTCCCCCTGAGTAACATACATCAAAAAAACGCAATGCTACTCCCTCCTCATAACATAATCATCTCCCTCCTCATAACATAATCATTAGACACATTACATCCATATCCATTCTTCCCCTTTTTTGTCACAATAGGACAAAGGAAGCACAGAACAGAGGGCTGAGGAGAAATAAGAAAAGAGATATATGAGTGGAAACAAGACAAGATATGAGTATCCAACATAAACAACTCACATAATCCACAAACTGAGCTAAGTAAAAGATAGTTACAGTCTTAAAACCAGTTAAGCTAGTGCAAGAATAATAAAGTTATAACATACTAGCAAATAAAAAAAAAAACTAATCTGAACCAGATGAAAGAGCAGGGATGGAAGGATCAAGTTGATGCATGCCCTTGTTCAAGCGCCTAAGATATTTGCGCATATACTTGAATTGTAAATCATGGGCAGCAGACATGTTTTCTATCTTAACATTCATATTCTCAACCTTATTTTCCAATGCAGGCAGACGTTCATCAAACTTAGAAGGCTCATAATTTGGATCAGTTGTAGAGTTAGATCCAAGTTCGTAAAAAATATCATCCATGATAATATCAGCAGGAGGATGATCACTAGCTTCTTCTTCATGTTCAGCTTCAGCATTGCCAACACCAGCACCTTGACCAGGAAGGAAATCAAGCTTCATCTTATTGATATTAGAATTGTTAAATATCAGATGATGGATAGGTGCCTCTCCAACCGGCATATCGACTAACATATGCGTAGCCAACACAGTCATCAAATAACCAAAAGGAATGTCACTGTGACCTGGATGGAGTCGAAACTGAATAATGGAGTGACAAATCAAGGATGGTAGACAAACATGAGCACCGCTAGCAACAGCATGAAGAACACGGACCATGAAGGAAGTCAATTCAGATTTATTACCCGATCAAGGATACAAGTTAGACACAAATATTTTGTGAAGAACTCTGTATTTGGGTAACAGATACTTTGAGGGAAGCGCATTCCCTTTATGTGTCCATTGAACATCCAAATTGCATAAATCTTTAGTGAGCATACATTTTTCAGATACTGAGGGTTTTTCAGATAAGGTATGGATAGGAATGCCCTCATCATTCACAGGAATTTCCATAAGAGCTGAAATCAAATGACGATCAACGTCAAATGGTCCTTCTCTTGTGGCTATCTTAAAAGATAAATTTTCTAATGAAAAATTACATATGCATGCGAACATGGATTGGGAAATGGACCAGTATGATGGCCCACCCCAATGTAATAAGTTATCCTAACCTACAGCTTGGAGCATAGGAAGGATATCAAATAGAGCGACATGATTAGTATCAACAGGATGTTCAACAATAACATTACGCAATCTGATGTCCCGAACATAAGATGGATCATCCTCGGGAGCTCGAAGATGATGCTTAGTGATAGGGGCCGATCTGGAGGAAGAAGATGGACCACGGGATGTTGTCTTTCTCCCTCTAGATGCCATTTGCAACAAGGAGTTCAAGGAAATAGAGACTTGCAAAGGATTGAGAAATGAGTTTTCTCAAATTAGATTTTACCAAAGAAAAATCCCAAATCTCAATGAAATTTGAAATAGATAACTTCAAGAGAAAAATAGAAGAAATCTAGCTCAAATCTATAAGAAAAATGCAAATGGAGCACTAACCTTGAAGATTTTGAAGGAAGGGTTCAACTAGTTGTGTGTCGGCCCATTGGAGAGTGAAGAGGAAATGAAGAAGATGAAGTATTTCTCCCAATTTTAAGTGATTCACGCGATTCACTACTGGTCGTGGATGTACACGACTAGTCGTGTATACTCATGACTAGTCGAGTACCGGCCAAAAATCTGATTTCAGCAATATATACAAAAATTAAAATTAATCAAGCAATTATATACAATATGATACAAATAGGCATAAATACTCATTTAAAAAAGCACATGCCAAGGTCAAATTTCATTTTGTTAAACCTACTTTTGTCGAGCGGTTTAGACGATTCTTAGGATCTTCAAAACCCATCGGTTATTCAACATAGACTTCCTCATGCAGATCACCATTTAAAAATGCACTTTTCACATCCATTTGGTAAATCTTAAACTTTTAAAAACACGCAATGGATATAAAGAGTCTAATTGATTCAAGTCGTGCTACTGGTGTGAAGGTTTTATCAAAATCAATACATTCAATTTAAGTGTAACCTTGTATCACTAGCCTAGCCTTGTTTTGAATTATATTGCCAAGCTCGTCAGACTTATTTTTGAAAATCCATTTGATTCCAATGATGTGTTTGTCTTTAGGTCTAGGTACGAGATACCATACATCATTTCTCACAAATTGGTTAAGTTCTTCTTTCATTGCAACAATCCAGTTTTCATCAGCAAGAGCTTCTTTTACGTGAGATGGTTCTATCTGGGATGTAAAACATACATAATTACATATATCCTCAAGTTGTCTACGGGTACGAACACCAGTGAGAGGGTTTCCAAGAATCTGTGTCGTTGGATGATCTTTAACGGTCCTCAGTTCAGAATTAGTCTGATTAGATGAAGTATCAAATTTATCAATTACTAGAACTTCATCATTATCTGAACTTGAGACTGGTGTGTTTAAGTGATCATCAATGACTACATTGATAGACTCTTGAATCACACCGGTCCTTCTGTTCAGAACCCTATAAGCTCAACTGTTTAAAGAGTATCCTAAAAAGATCCCTTCGTCACTCTTCATATCAAACTTTTCCAGATTTTCACGATCTCGTAAAATATAGCACATGCTGCCAAAAACTCGAAAGTATACAGTAGGCTTTTTATTGAACCACATTTCATAAGCCGTTTTATTATTACCTTTACTAATGTAAACCCGATTAATGATATAACAAGCTGTATTGACTGCTTTAGCCCAAAGATTCTTAGAGAGCTTCATACTATTCAATATGAAATTAGCCATTTCTTGAAGTACTCTATTTTTCCTTTCAACTATACCATTTTATTGTGGAGTTTTGGGTGCTGAGAATTCATGTAATATTCCTTGGTCGCTACAGAACTTCTCAAAACCACTATTCTCAAATTCAAATCCATGATCACTACGAATCTTACTGACTTGAGAACTTTTTTTAGTTTGAATCCTTTCGAGAACCTTTTTCACTTCTTCAAGGGTTTCTGATTTGTCCCTTAAGAAGACAACCCATGTATATCTGGTAAAGTCATCTACTATTACCAAGATATATCTTTTGCCACCTCAACTTTCCGTCCTGGTAGGTCCTAAAAGATCCATATGGAGAAGCTCAAGTGGTCTTGATGTGGTATCAGAATTCACCTTTTTGTGTGAGTTTCTCATTTGTTTGCCAATCTGGCATTCACCACATATTTTATCTAATTTTTGTAGCTTGGGTAGACCTCTTATAAGTTCCCATTTGCTCAATCTATATAGATTTCGGTAGTGTACATGTCCAAGATGTTTGTGCCACAAATCAGTCTCATCTGTATGAACGATGTAACACGATTGATTAGATGAGTTGGATTTACTAATAATATAGCAGTTTTCAGATGTTCTACATCCAGTTAGTATTACTGAACCTTTGTTGTTTAGAATCTCACAGCTTTGATTAGAAAACCGTACACTATGGTTATTATCACAAATTTGAGATATGCTTAGAAGATTATGTTTCAGACCTTCAACATACAAAATATTTTTAAACAAAGGAAGGTTATAGAGTTGAATCGTACCTTGGTCCATAATCTTGCAGTTGCTTCCATCACCAAAAGTAACTGACCCATCAGTCATATCTTTAAAATCGGTGAATAAAGCCTTGTCGCCTGTCATATACTTGGAGCATCCACTATCTAAGTACCACTTTGAATGACTTGTAGCTTTGAAAGCAGTGTGGGTAACTAAGCAGGCAAACTTAGGAACCCATTTCAGAACTGTTTTGGGTTTGGAAATATAGTTGGTCTTCTTCTGTCTGTTGTTATAAGAATGACCTACTGAGTTAGATTTTAAGAGCTCCTTGAGTAAATCAACTATCTTTTTGGCTAGTGGGTTTCTATTCTGATTTTTTAAGTTGACATAGCTGCATTTTAATTTTTGAAAAGCTTTTGTATTTTTAGAAAAACCTTGACTAGTATTTCTTCCTTTTAAGTTAGAGGACTCTCCTTTCACAAACTTAGGAGGAGTATTCTTTTGTTTAGGGGGAACATTTTTATCGTAGCCCAACCCGAATCTGTCGCAACATTTTCTAGATCTAGATAAAAGTTTTTCTAACTTTGGATCCCCTTGGGCATACCTCCATGTATCCTTTAAACTCAAAAGAGAAGATACTTCATTTTTAAGTTTCTCATTTTCGGATTTCAGATTTTCAATCAGGGAGGTTTTGAATTCTAAATCGCATTTTGATTTTTCAAAACAATTTGAAATATGGGATTTTTCTAAAATAAGAGATTTAAAATATTCTTTGAGTTTAAAAAAATTTTCTTTTTGAAGTTTAAGTTTGACAGCAATTTTACAACCTTCCTTGTATAGGGCATTGTAAGCGTCTTGAAGATCATCTTCATTTTCATAATCACTATTTAAATTTTCTTCGCTAGTTGAATCATCATGATCTGAAAAAGTGAATTTGGCTAGAGTCATAAGGGCTTTAACTTCACTGCCTGACTCAATTTCAGAATCTTCTGATTCAGAAGAAGCTTCAGAATCAGACGATTCATCCTAAGTAGGCAAAATACCCTGCTTTTTGGGTTTATCCTTTTTAGGACACTTGTTTGCTAAATGCCCATATTCTTGGCAGTTGTAACATTGACTATCTTTTAAAGACTTCCAAGTTTTAGATTTAGGTTTTGATCTAATCTTGTCATTTGATTTTTGAAAATCAACCCTCTTTTTACTCTTGAAAATCTTGTAAAACTTTTTCGCTAAAAGAGCCATATCATCTTCAGAATCAGAGTTGTCTTTAGAAGATTTAAGAGCGATAGATTTACTTTTAGGAGCTTAAAAATTTAACTCATAGGTTTGTAAAGAACCAACTAGTTCTTCTACCCTCATATTATCCGTATCACGAAGTTCGTGGATCGCGGTTACCTTAGAGTTAAACCGTTCAGGATGTGAGTGTAGTATCTTTACACACACTTTACTTTCTGGGATTTTATCGCCAAGACCCCACATTGAGTTTACAATGTCATTTAATCTAGTGTAAAAGTCCATAAACATTTCATTTTCCTCCATATGAATTTCTTCAAATTTGGTTGTGAGGAGTTGGACTTTAGATTTTTTGACAATTGTAATACCCTCGTGTGTCATTTCTAATATATTCCAGGCTTGCTTTGCAGTATCACAGGATATGATTCTTTTAAACTCATCCAGTGATAGTGCGCAAGTGATTGCATTTACTACTTTTGCATTGGCACCACTCTCCAAGAGAAATAGGGAGTTACTCTCATTGATTTTGAACCATCGATACCAGTCACTTCAGTGGTAGGTGGGTTCCATTCAGTCACTGTGGCTTGCCACACACTCTCATCCATTGATTTGAGGAAGATCCTCATCCTGGCTTTCTAATAAGCATACTTGGAGCCATCAAAGGGTGGAGGCCTAGTGACTGATAAGCTATCAAAATTTGACATCTTATATAAAGCTTAGATCGTTAGCTCAAGAATTAAATGCAAATAAGAAGAGAGCTATTAGGCTCTAATACCACTTGAAATGGCCAAACTTATATGTCCTAGAGGGGGGGTGAATAGGACTATGCCAAATTTAAAATAAATATAGCGGAAATAAAGAAAGTGAGATAGCCAAATAAACAAGTCAATACACAATGCTGAATGTAATCTCAAAATATTGATTGTTCTAAGGACAACCGTGCACCATAAAAATGGCAGGGCAACCTTACTAGAACAATTAGAGAAACTGAAGCTCAAACTAATAAAGAGATAGCAAGGAATAAATTGTAAAAATATAAAACTAAACTATTACAACATTCCCCATTGAGCTTTGAAAATGATTACAATCATTCACATCCACGTATACATCCCACAAATGAATAATTAAAGATGAAATATAAATCACACAACCACAAAACATAAGGGATTATAATAGTTCACCTGTGTGTACACCAACTGTTAATAAACAGCCACATAGCTACTCCACTCCTAATAGCCTCACACAGGGGATATCAGCGTTCACTATCAAAGATAGGTTTTCCAGGTTCACCCAAAACCTTTGCAATTGTGTCTTTCTCTGTGGGCTTACACAATTAAAAAAACCCCTCTTCTGAGTTTTCCTGGCTCTCCTCAGATAACCAATACAATGAGATTTTTCTGACAAATCCCAAAAGAAAATCAAATGAAAGTAAATTACATAAATGTAAAATACCTGAATTTCTCCTTTGTTGTAGTAGCCCAGAAGAACCAAGTTGGAGTAGAGATTTGAATGTCAAAGTTCAATGTCCAATACTCACTTCATAATGGTTCTAGGTTCTAATAGATTTTAAATTAAACCAAATGGGGCATAGCTTTATTTGATTTTGATTCTAAGAAGATGGAATACAACAATTCCTCTTTTCAAATAAGATTGGAATATAGGAACAAAATCAAATAAGAAAAGTTAAAGAAAGAGAATATTAAATATGCACACTTAGCTTAAAATGGAGCACAGACTTATCTCTCAGAAGGCCGAATTAAATTAACTTGAATTTCATATTTTATTCTGAGATTTGTGCTCTATTTATAGGTGAGCAAATCATGTCTTCGACTGGTCTAAAGAACTCTACGACTGGTCGTAGAACCAACAGATATTTGAAAATTCGAGCGCGATAAGATCTAGCGGTTTCACGACTGGTCGTAGGTGGTCTACGACTGGTCGTAAGTCTCCTTCGACTGGTTGTAGGTTTCTCACAACTAGTCGAAGCTAGCAGAATTTCAATACTGTACTTTGAGTTGTAGGTCTATGACTAGTCAAAGCAACAATCGACACTGTTCATACGACTAGTCGAACAGTCCCTAAGACTAGTCGAAGCATAACAGAAATTTTCTGAATTTTGCAACAAACTTACTACTGATCTAGGAAATTCTTAGACAGGTCGAAGTAGTGCTAGGATTAGTCGAACAAAGTCCAGGACTAATCTTAGAATAGCCTAAACTCACTTATACAAAACATATGAATTATGTATCCAGAATAGCCTACTCTAAAGGTCAACCTAAGGTCAATCATACCTCAATAGTGAAGTAAGGACATTGAAACTTAGAGATGAGTGACCTTTGAAAGTAATGAAGCTTGAAGTCTTGATGTAGCTCAAACTTGAAAGCTTCTTGAGATCTTGACTTGTGAACAGTGCTTGTCAATCAAAGCTGATCTTGAGTAGAGCTTTGTTCTTCACATATGCAAGCTTCATAACAGTGTCTTTGGCACCACAAATTTGACAACAAAAAGGGGCTATAAATTATAGCACTTATAGTTTCTCCACCTATACCAGGTGAAGTACAACCCCTATCATGAGGGTTAGTATTATTTTTCTACTTGATGAAGACTGGCAAGGCCATAATCACAGAAACCCTGACCTTAAGCTAGAATTGGAAGAGTAAGTGGTTCTGGGCATCAAGATGTTAGGATGCTCCAGGAGCTTCCGAGTTGCATCCTAGGGTTCCGACCTACTTCGCTAAACCAAGTCAGTATGTCCGAACTTTATTTTCCCTAACTTATTTTGCCTTCCTCATCTCTGATTATGATCATCTTTGGCAATTTTACCCATGTATCCTGCTAGAGTGGGTGAGGTAGAGCGTGCTTGAATAGCTGAGGCGAGGTCGGTGGACACCGAGTCAAGGTCTTCGAGGTGGTTAATCCCACCACCACTCCTTTAGACCTACCAGTGGTCTCTGGGCTGGTTGGGGCTTCTGCGGAGGCGTCCCCTGTCTCTGAGGCCTAACCTTCTAAGGTTCTGGCTGCCACTGGCTCTGAGGCTCAAGCGGATAATCCATTTGGTGGCTGAGGGGTCGAGACTTGAGGATCCCTGCGATCTGCCTCGGCCACGACAGAGGGCCTTCTGCCCTGGATAACTAAGCATGTTCCTGACGCTGAGTTCACCAGGGTGATGGAGATGCCTCCATTGGCTGGTGTGGGCCAGATGGCGGCACTACTATAAGGTAGCACGGTTTCTCGATAGTTGTCTTTTAGAATTTTATTCTTCTTCTCTTTTGGCATGGATCTTCTTTTTTTCAATTCGACCCCGTCCTCTTGAACACACATCGTGAGATACTGCACGCTGAGACAGAGTACAAAGAGGCAAAGGCAACTCTTATGCAGAAGACCACCGAGTCTGAGAAGCTCCATTCAGATATCACTATTCTGAAGGCCCAAGTGGAGGGGATGAGGACTGAGCTAAAAGCATTGAAGTCACTTCTTACGGAGGCTTAAGAGAGCAATGTCAGGTGGAAGAGCGAGCTAGGCGAGGTGAAGTACAGTTTCGGAGTGAAACTGAAGGAAGCCTAGGGAGCTATTCTGGAGGCTAGGTCGGCTGTCATAGGGGAGTTGAAGGCCTCTAAGGAGTTTGATGAAGATAGGGATGTACTCTTTAGCCTCGGGTATGACAAGTGCCTGGAGAATGTTAAGGAGTTACATCCCGAGCTCGATCTGACCTCTCTCGAGGATAGCCCTGCTAAAGGAACCACTCCTCCAGAAGCTGAGCAGCCGAACTCGGAGGGGCACTGATCTCTTTTAGTCTTTTTATAACGATTTTCTTACTTCTATATGTACCCACCTTTTGGTAAAATGAACTGTTGCAAGTGAATTCTCTGAGTAGGCTTATCAGATCGGTTTATTGTTTGTTAGTAGGTCGGGCGAGTTGTAATGATCCCCTCACAGAGGATCGAGCAGTTTACTTAGGAGTATCATTTCTCCTTGTCTTAAGGGGTCCTTATTCGTAGGTCACACAATCCGAGTAGCGTTGTTAATTAGTGGTCCGACCTCTTCTTTAAGGGTCGGGTGACTGGTGAGGATTGTTCCTCCCTTGCACTAAGGGCCTGTTTGTTTTTTAAAGAAACGGAAAA
This sequence comes from Magnolia sinica, assembly GCF_029962835.1. NCBI lineage: Eukaryota > Viridiplantae > Streptophyta > Magnoliopsida > Magnoliales > Magnoliaceae > Magnolia > Magnolia sinica. The sequence goes on from NC_080588.1 coordinate 25,497,585, forward strand.
TACCTGGGAAATAGTAATTATTATGATTTTACTACGTTTGAAAACTCATGGGAACTTGTGCTTGTGAAATTGGTTCAAAAGATGTAATTTTAATTTTTGAACTGTAAGGTAATGCGAATGATATATCCATTCCGTCAGTCTGTTTTATTACAATATTTTGGAGCATGATACAAAAAATGAATCAGATCTAACACTCAAGTGGCCCACGCCAAAAGAAACAGTGGCAGTGAAAGTTTTTAATGGTAAGTATTTGATTCCCTTTTTTGTATGACGTGATCCAATTGAGTATTGGATATGCCTCAATTTTTTACTGATGCTATGAATTCAATCGAAATAATAGATAAACGGTGTAGATAAGCAAAATGCATCACAGTGGGACCCACAGATATTTTATAATATTCTTGATTTTCGTGTCAAAAAGTAAGTAGTCAAATCAGGTAAGCTGTAAATGCCTGGGGAAGTAATTATTACTTTTTTACACTGCATTTGCCATTTCACCGGAAAATCAAACAGGCCCTAAGGGAAGTTTTTAATAGGCCATGTGGTAGAATTGATCAATGGTCTGACCTTCTTTAAGGGTCAGACGATTAGTGGGATGATAGTTTTTCCTTGTATTAAAGGGATCCTCAATAGACTATGTAGATTGAACCGCTGTAAGTAAAAAAAAAAATCTTCGAGCCTTAAGATTTTATTATAGATTCTGAACAAGACATGTAGACTTTGATTTGGTCGGTGGTTCATATGGACTTAAGACAACAGACATGTAGATTTTGACCCTAGGCATGGTCTATCTTCATGGGTAATAGATCTTGAGGTGTTTGGCGTTCCATAAATGTGGTAAAGGTCACCCCTTCATATCTTCGAGTTGATACACTCCTACTCAGGTTGTACTTGTCACCTTGTAGGGCCCTTCCTAGTTCAACCCTAGGGTTCCTGAGCAAGGCTCCATGGTGTTATGGAAGGTCTTGCGGACGACCAAATCACTGGGTCGGAACCTGTAAGACCTCATCCATTCCGTACCATTCTCTATGCCTATGTGCATGATGATTGATGCCCTTAGCGAGACTTGAACTAGCTGTGTATAGTGCATACCCGATTGACCGAAACCCCAAGACCTCGAAACTTATTTCATATCGACCACCCCATCGTCGCGATCATGGAGGTATCACCCGTGCATCTGTACGACGCTCCGTTAGTGAGATACATCGCGAAGAATCGTTAGTGTATCATGTGCGCATGGCGCCATATATTGCATTCCACACATGTGCACAACACATGCCATGCTCACATGCACCATACCACACTTGGGTGAGAGAATCTTACCCATGTGTTTGATGTCACACACCCATGCCATCCCTCTCTCATATGCACCCCCAAAGTCAACTCTTCTCCATACCATATCCTATGCATGATGTCATCACACCATGCCATCCCATGCCCCTTTAATCCACCATCAATTCCTAATCATGCGCAAATTCCCATAATCCTAGCCTAAGCTAACATTAATCACATTAACTTAACTTAATCACATTTCTATCCATTTCTCTAAAAATACTCCTCAATCCCTCAATATTTTCACCATTTCCTACCATAAGAGTGAGGGAGAGAGGAGTGATCTTGGTGATCCATCAATCACATCCCTTCCATCCATCTCAACCATCAATTCCATCTCAACTATCCATCTAGTTCATCAAGGTGAGTACACCCACCTCACTCATTTTTATTTTATTTTCCGTGTGTTTATGTATGGTGGAGATGGTGTTGATGATAATGATATGATTAATGGTGTGGATGCATAGGAGAAGACATATAAAATAAATTTGTTATAGACCTCATGTGGACCATTGATAGTGGGTCCCACTAGAATTTTTGTATACCATCCAAATAGTCCAAGTGTGGCCCATTGGGCTGGACACACACACACCTATGCACACACGTGCACACATCACACACACACACACACACACACAACAGGCTGGACACTGTAGCAAGCAGCGTCCCTGCTGCTTGAATAAAGGGAGGAGTGTGGGACCCACAACAGGCCCCACTAAGATGTATGTATCTGATCCACACCGTCTAGCCAATTTCCTAGATAATTTTAGGCCTTAAGCCGAAAAATGAAGCCGATCCAAAACTCTGGTAGGCCACACCATTAAAAAAATATATTTTAATAGTGATATTTACTATGAAACTATTAGGGCCTACTATTATGTTTCTGTACGCCAAAAAATGCTAAATATTAAGTTCGTTGAGTCTGTTACAAGCCATAGAATCCAACAAATGGACTGGATCATCTTGATAAGGGCCCCACCTATGAAAAACCTCACAAAAACAAAAAATAAAATAATATATATATACACACAGCATCCTGCTGTTGGACGCTGGCAGGGACAATGGGTCCCACCACTAGGCCCACCTTGATGTATGTTGAACATGTACACCGTGCATTTGATGGGTCCCCTTTAGAAAGTGGGTTTCCCTAAAAATTAGCCGTACATGGAACTCAGGTGGCCCACACCATCTAAAAATATATGTGAAGACCGAATACATTAGCAAGTTCTGTAGGTCTGATCATGAGGTATGCCTTATATCCTAACCGTCCATCCATTTGGTGAGCACGTCTTAAGGCTTGAGAAGAAAAATAAGACAGATCTAACTATCAAGTGGTCCACACTACAAAAAGCAGTGGGGCACTAAACGTCTACCATTGAAACCCTTTTTGGGTCACAAAAGTTTTGGACCAATATGAAATTTGCTTTTCCTCTTAAATTCAGGTCTTTGTGACCTTATGAACAGATTGGATGGAAAATAAACGTTATGGTGGGCCCTATAAATTGTTTAACGGTGAAATTATTATCTCAACTACTACTTGTGGCGCGGTCGAGATAATCTTTGGATATGATTCATTTTTTTTGGATAATGCTCTAAAATGATCTCTAAATATAGATGAACAGTGTAGATATAATAAATACATCACTTTGGGACCCATGTAACTTTGATCTCCTTGAACCGTTCATACAACTCGGAGCTCAAGGATATAAAAACATTTGCTAGGGCCCACCTGAAATTTTAATGCATCTGAAACTTGGTTTAATCTCTTAAACAAGTGGGATACACATAATGGATGGGCCCAACAAATGATTATGAATGTTTTAATGGAGGATAAGCCTTTCAACTTTTGTGTGTGGTGTGGCCCACATGTGCCATAGATTGACTTGATTTTAAGCCCCAGGCCCACCATGGATTGGTGGCCCATTAATTATGCAAAAATGGATTGTTTAAAAATGTGATGTGTGAATGGTCCAGATCTTTGTTAAAATTACTATATATGGACGGCGTACAATCATGTGACTATGTGGTGTGTGGACAACTCGAAATTAATACAACTATGATGAATGCATAGCCCAAATCCTATGATTATGTGCTGCTCAGGTGACCATTAACATGTGAACTTACGGTCCCTAACCATGAAATTCAGCAATGCTCGGGCAACCTCTAAGCCATATGAACTTGTAATGTATATGATGTATCAAACCATGTGAAATTGTTCAGCATGAGTGGTCTACCACCACATGATCATGTCAGATGCTATCTACCCTAATTTATGTGAGATTGGGTTACTGCCCTAAATTAGATAATTATGTAATGAGTGGACAACCCTTGACCACTTGACACTTTGGTTAGAGTGCGACCCTAAGTAGTAGGATTATATGACATGTGTTTAAACCCTTAAACGTGTTCGATTATAACAAATGTGTGGACTCTAGTGGTGTGAGGGTGTAATGTATATAATTGTCTAGCCTTTAATCACGAGGTCATGTGGCGTGAGTATGGTCACCTAATTGTGTACAAAGGTAGTGTATATGTAGCCATCTAATCGTATGAATGTGAAATGCGCACAAGGCCACCTAACTGTATGAAAGAAAGTGGCACTGGTAGCCATTCAACAACATGGGTTTGTACTTATCGACATAGACACTGCCACTTGAATCACGTATAACTAAGTTGTACATTAGACCGAGTGTGATGTAAGGTTATGTTACCCAAGCTAATGCTATCAAGGTCCTAGATTCTATGCAATGTGATCTCTAAACCGTGAATAGTATGATAAAATGTAGCCCTTGACCCTTAACCATGTGACACCAAATATGAGTCATTAACTATGTGACGTGTGAAGTGGTTGAGGTATAAGACATAGTGTAGCCATAAATGGTGGGTACGATTGTGATTGTTCAACTATGTTTAGATATTTTGAAATATGCATGGACACTAGATCATGATAGTAATTGTATATATACTAAACTATGTGAAATTCTGATACTGGCCGCCTGACCATGTGAAAGTTTAGTAAAGTGGTTGCCCCATTATGTAAGCTATGATGTAATGAAAGTACGTAACCATCTAACCTTAAGTCCTTTATTATGACAAGTAGAGTGACATTTGTATGGCCTCTCAACCATATAGACTTTTGATAATGGAGTGGCCATAAGACCATGTGGGCATATGAGAATTGTGTGGTTACTCAGACTCGTGGACTATGCCGATGGTGTGATATCTTGGGTATGTGAACTTAGGACGTGTGTCAGATTGATTGTTGGACCCATCTCGTTAATAGTATTGGGCTTGATTTGTGGACTCCACTAATATGTTCACAATGGCATTAGAGTGGTGGGCCTATTAGCCTTAAAGCCCACCTTGAGTGGACGCCTTGTGGGCCCATTAGCGGTAAACCTATTAGGCCCATAGGTTACTTCCTCTTATTAAGAACGTAAGACTCCATGAGAAGTGCATATTAGGCCTATGTTTGGACTTCTAGTTAAGTGCATGAGACTCCTTGTGAGGTATGTATGCCAAGTCCCATTTGGGCCTTGTGAATGAGTTATGATTGAGTCCTCAAATGAACCGTTTGTGGTAATCCAATGGACCGCCCAACAAGCCAGAAGGTTAGGATGTAGCGACCCACTAACTAACCCATTCAAGTGTGGCAATGAACTGGGCCTTAGTCCACTTGAGATGATAGATAGACTTATGAGATGTTGGATTGAAATCGAATTATGAATGTCGTGATGGCACATGTGCAGTGATTGTGTAATGTGATACTTGTGGTAATGATGATGCATGTATGGTTAAATGCGATGATTGTATTGTATGGTAATGCTAATTTATGTTTATATGCTTGAATGGTGTTCAATTGGATGTAAGGACTAAGTAGACACCGATTGCATTATCTCAAGTCATAGATAGTGCACCTAGCACCATATAATGACATGACACTTATGCACCCACTTCCTACGGAACTGATGAGGTGAACTACTTAACTCTTAACCGTGAATGAGTATGTTGGTGATACAAACTAGCTTTCGAATAGTTATGGATCTTTATATGTGGATTTGATACATGTTATGGTATGTGCGTATTCCTTGCACATGTTTGATATACAGTCTATTGTGGTGACACTGTATAAGGTTTGGGCCTTCTGATTAGTGCCGAGTGATGGATGATCCTAGTTGTGCTATTGTGTGGTTGGCGCATACTTATGACATGGAAGTGTGGACACTCGCATGCTCCATGATCATGAGGCAGAGTGCACATTATACTACTGTTTTGCCATGTTGGTACCGTGATCATTTTGATCGGTCTGATGATATTTATGCATATTGCCTCTGCGCGCACGCATACATGTACATGCATCATGGATGAGGAGTACATAGTGTGCATAGTTTGATCATACGGAGATCATATGCATGTG